>NC_084705.1:28008466-29258466 GCF_033807575.1 Cydia pomonella | reverse complement strand
TTGAGAAAAGACTAAGGTACAAGCTAGGGGTCGAACCTCTAGTTTAAATGTCGCTCGTCTCATCGCTAGGCTTGCTCTACATCTGACAGTGATAATTACCAACTATAATTAGCAGTTGCTTAACCGATGAACAGATATGCCAAACTACAAAATTAACTGCCCTGTTTACTGATCTGCTGACGGTATTAAATGATAATCCAATAACTGATCGGTCATTGTACAATCAGTGTTCGTACTCCATAACCTGAAGTAGCTATTGACGCCAAATAATGGATTTTACATGAACTGCCAGCCAATATGAATCACGCAGAGTATTATCAGTACGCTACAACACCGACATCTCTATCAATTGACAACATTTCATATTTCTGACCTTATTTTACTGGTTCTCTACATTTTAATTGAAACGTGAATAGTTTATTTAATTTATTATTAATTTTTTTCACGTGTTTATTCTAAATTGGCGTAACTCCAGTTCTATGCTAGAAAGATAGGTCTTATCTCGATCGAAAGAAAAAACATGACTTAGTTAATCTGACCTTGTCTATCATTGTCAACTCCGGCGGCATCATGGTTCCACTTTTATCACTTGTCACTATGTCCGTCACTTTCGCGCTTACATACTTGTTAGAACGTGACAGGCATGGTGACAAATGATAAAGAGCCAACCATCTTAGCCCAGTTGGTCCGTTATTGTTTTAAAACAATTTTGATAAATTAACAGATTTCTACGTAGATCTGGATATTATAACGGATACTGATACATGAATACGACACCAGGCTTCCATACGGATACGACGGACCGACGGATAAACACTAAAGAGTGTAATGTAATTAAATGTTTGACCGATGTCTTCGACGAATCATTTTTGCAGTAGGTAAGGGACTAAACGGTATTTGGTATACTTTAGAGGAGTATTTGGTATACCTAATCGATGCATACGGCGTTGTCCATTTTAAAAACGATTAGTTGATAGTAACTTAATTATGTAGATAAATTTCTCTTTGTTTTGAATTTTAATCAATACGTCATATTTAATTGACAATGTCAAATCCAATATTATGACAGCAAATTTTTCTTCATGATGAATGGCAATAGTATTTCACCTATTGTGCCGTAGAATGGTTAAATCACAATTTTTTTTTTTACTCGTTTGTATTTTTTTAAATAAGCGATATTAGATTTATATTAATATGTTGCAGTGTTCAGGAAGCAACATACTTCCAAATCATATGTAACATTTAAGGTTTTAGAAAAATGAAATGTTGTCAATTGTATGTCAGAGAGAGACAAACAGTGATTAGAGGTTTCGGAGACTTTTCTAAAATGCGACCCAGGAGGGCTATTTGAACTTTACGAAATTATCCCTTTTTTCATCAACACTCGCAATGTATCGTGCTTATTTATATACTACTGGAGCCCGATTCAGATTCAATAACAACAGCAACAACAACAATAACTTGTTTGATCTAATTTTGACACGACCTTGAAAATCCCTCACGTCAAATGAAGACGATCGTCAAGGTATCAAAACCAGTTTAAAATCATAATAATTTCCCGCCTGATAAACCACTTAGTATTTTAGAATATCGTCCGTGTAGAAGTTGTTAAATAGTTTTAACCCCAATCTCGTCCACCTTAGAGTTGAATTTAATAATATATTATTATTATTTAGCGCGGCGACTTTTGTATAATTTAAGTAGGTAAGTTTCAAATCAGACGGTCCTATTTTCAACAGGTTAGGCTGTGCATTGTCTGTATGTACATACAGAAATTTAACCCTAATGTAAGGATACTGTTTAGTTTATATAGATATTTTGTCATTATAATACATTTTTCTAGATTAAATAAGCTAACTATTACTATTAAAAGTATTTGTAACGATCGATCGCGTGAAGAGTCACGTGATCGCTCCCTCCATCTTAAATATTGAACGAGCATTCGGACGATGACAGTCGATGCAAATTACAAGTGGTTACGTTGATTGTATTATTAGCAGGTCAGTACGTTTTGTTTTGTTAGAACTCGAGACAATATAATTGCTTGTCTAAGCGTACTACTGTCGTGTGGTTAGTTAGATTGGAAGAGGTTATATTCATTGTGCCAAATAAATGTATTTTGATCACACTTGCCGTTCTTTTAATATTATGGTTAGACCCCTTATACTAATTATAACGTTCTTATTCCAAACTATCAAACTGCAAAATGAAACTGTATCTGTTGGAAGAAAACAGCATATCTTCCGTGTTCGGACGAAAACACTGGCAAAGTACACACTCGAACAACAAGAACATTCCCAACTCCACTTGGCAAAAGGACCTCTGGACTTTTCTTTGTGAGTTCGAAAATACGGGCGGGAGGAGTTCCGAACTTAACCACTTGAAACGGCGTTCCTGTTACGAAATTCATTCGATTATTTTGTGATTTCGCTGGTGTTTGTTATCGACATTTGAAACAATCAATTTATATGGGACCCATTACATTAAAGGAATAGGTACAAAAGAAAAGTCAGAAATGACAAATCAAGTTCTGACAAACAAACAACAATCTCGTGGTAAACATTTTTTTTATTTTGTGTTTAATTTTCTTTGTTGTTTTATACTTATGTATATTATAGTTTATCACGAAATTTCTGATTTCTGATAGTCGACGGAACTCGATTGTGACGTAACGATCAAATTATAGTCGAGTCGTCTTGAAATATGGAAAACAAGGTAATAGGGTTGTTTCCAATTTTTTGAAACGCTTGTATTACGTTCTATATTAACTAAAAGTTGCCCTAACATTCAACTTTTATACTAAAAACGGCTTTAAATATGTTAAATTAACAAAATATATTTTGACGGATGCTTTCGCGCCCAAAACGCTCTTTGAAAATTGTGTGACGTCACAGTTTACGGTTTGACACATAACTACATACACACGTAGAAGATACGAGCTGTCAACTGACATTTGTCATTTGTTGTTTATCGCCTAACGTCAACAGTGTCAATCCGAGAGTTGTGACGTCATCAGAATCTTCAAAGATGTTTCGAGTTTGGTCACGTGACGTGTGCCAAAAGATATTTTAAATTCAATATTTACAAAAATATGGTCATTACAGGTCCCCCAAAAGTAGTTTAACATGTTCTTTTAATCCAAAAGAATTTATTGGGATACAATTCTACCCTAAGATTTGTAGATGGAAACAACCCTATTGCGAATTTGACGGTGAAATAATATTTTAGTTGTGTCCAATATAAAGTATGATGAATTGCTCATTGTATTTCTATTTAAGTAGATTTTGTAATACAATTTAACCTGTGTCATGATCCCTATTTTTGGCAGGAGAATTAAATGATAATACACAAAAAAGGTACTAAATGAATAATTATAATGAGTGTATTTAGGCTAAATACCTACCCTAAAGAAATATCAACAGAACACTAATTGTTGTGTGCGTAACCTCAAGTCTGGTACCGATATCTATAACACAACCTCAACCTCAAAACACCTACCTATACCATAGAGAAATAAGTAAGCATAGAGTGCCAAACTTGGGTTTAGTTGCCAAGCCGACCCCAGGCTCCCATGAACCACGGCAAAATGCCGGGACAACGCGAGGAAGAAGGAGCAGAGCGCTCACTCCATATTTTTGTAGTCGACATCTAGCGTCAAGTAGCGGATTTACCAGTGCCCCTACCTAACACCAGATGTCACGAGTCCGCGACTGACGAAAAGTGTATTGCTCAACAATTTACAACAAATATTACAAGCAGAAGTTCCGGTTAATCAGGTTATAATATAAGCTGTAAATTGTTGAGCATTAAACTTTTCGTTCGTCGCGACATCTATTGTCAAGTAGGAGTACTGATAAATTCGCTACTTGCGCTAGACGCTAGATGTCGACTACCAAAATTATAAGCGATTTGGTAAGAAAGTTGATATATGGAGTGAACACTCCATTCTTACTTATCACTCTATGCCTATTTTTTTTTTATTATTAAATCCTTTATTTCAGGCAAAACCCATAAAAGTGTTAGTATTAGACAACATAACTTACAATACCTATGAGAGAACAACCTCAAAACAGTGGCCCGGTATAATTATAGGCCACCTTTGTACGTCTGTCGGGAAGTGACACTTCTCTTCGTTCTACGGTACTTTGACGCCCTCATTACAGCCTGTTTGTGACACCAAAAGGTTTCGCTTTGAGTTTTCACTCAGTACTACTTCTTTAGCGTGCGGTTTTTAGATATTAGCTAAGCTGAGCTCACTTATAATAGCCAGGACATTAATGTTAATCTTATACAAGTTTGCCAAAACTATGCTGACAAAACTTATGCATATTTTGGATAATTTTTTTATAAAAGTTTGCATTTGTGTATCAGAAACAAAATTATTTTTAAGATAATACGTTTCGTTTCAGTTAAGTGATTATACTTATAATTTCAAAAAACATTTTGTAGAAAAAAAATGTGTTAGCAAGAAAAATTGTAACCAAAATTGGTTGTCAACGTAGTTTTGGATCAGCCTGTAATAATTATTCGTTTTACAAGGGGGCAAAGTTGTTGTTTAACCGCTCGTGCTAATATTGATACCCGAGCAAGCGAAAGATTCTAAGATTGAACGATAGATCTTTTTGTAAAGTTGGCAAGCTATGTGCAGCTCCAATCTCAATCCAGATATTACTAATATTCCGTACTATTTCGATCTGTATTGCAAAACCTCAAGTCTTTGTTCATATATGTATATAAGTTCGTGTAGTAAGAGAAATTTTACTTCACCTATACCTATTGAAATCCGCTTATCCTTGGGCTGCAAATATATTACGAACATACACGTAGAGAGTTAAGGTACCGTTCAGATTCAGACTACACCAGCATCACTGCTGCAGTATTGCTGCGTCATAGTACTGCAGATCGCATTGCTGCCGCGAATATCAAATGTCCGCGTAGCAACATCAATTTTAACAATCGCGGCTGCAATCGGCAGTATCTCACTGCAACAGAGTAGTCGAGTCTTCTTCTTTCTCGCACTGTCCCGGCATTTTTGCCACGGCTCATGGGAGCCTGGGGTCCATTTGGCAACAATTCCTAAGAATTGGTGTAGGCAATAGTTTTTACGAAAGCGGCTGCCATCAGACCTTCCAACCCAGAGGGTAAACCTACGCCTTATTGGGATTAGTCCGGTTTCCTCACATTTTTTTCCTTCACCGAAAAACGACTGGTAAATATCAAATTATATTTCGTACATTCGTTCCGAAAAAGTCATTGGTAAGAGCTGAAGTTTCAAAACGCGACTTCCAGATTGCAAGTCGCACGCTCTTACCGCTAGGCCACTAGCACTTCTTCTATAGAAGTTGAGTATTTTTTTATGATAGAGGAGGCAAACGAGCAGACGGATTCACTGATGGCAAGCGAATACCGCCGCCCATGGACACCTGCAATACCAGAAGGGGTAGGCGACAGTTCATTCCACAGTTTAGCTGCAAATATGCAATGAGGGAATGAAATTATTTGATCTTTAATTGGTTTAAAACACCGAATTAAGAGTAAACCTCGAAATTAACGAAATCCACTCATACGTCCCCTTTTAATGACAGTTGGCACTCGTACCGTGACAAATTAATTTCGGTCACGGGATATACCCATTTCGTCACGAGGATATCCCAAACCTTATTTTGAATGTAGATTTGATGCTATAAAATTATATTGGAATCGGAATGGGTTGAACTTATGCTCTTAGAGTGTAAATGTCATTGTTACGTGTGTGTTATGTAAGACTTCATGTTATTTTTATTTATATGGCTTCATACCTTACTTACTTACCTTAAGGTGCAGGAGATTCAGTAAGCCGAGTTTTTGAAAGACCGTACCGCTTTTTTTAGATACGGTTGGTATACATTTTATTAGCTATATTGAGGATTATCTCTAGGGACTTCAGATAATCTTAATCCTGATATTTGACTTTCGCTTGATAGAAAATAATCATGGGCATACACTTTAGAAATTGTAACAATTTACGCACAAAAGATAAAATATGAAAATTGCTTCTAAAAATTGAGGGACCGCAGCGATTACTTTTATCTTTTTAAAAACTTATAACAAATTGGAATTCAAAACCATGATCGCCGGCGGTCGCGAGCACGCCCATCCATCTCACTCACATGCGTCTCAGTGAACGTGACAGAAGAACACGACCCTATTTGCAAATCCTGTGGTGTTGCATTGCTGGTCTTTAATATGGGATTACGCTTTTTTCTGAAGGGTTGAAGGTTGCATCTATCTGGAAATACCACAGGGTACTTTCCTCAATTTAGTCGTGTGAGGCAGGAAGTTCCTGGATAAACATATTTGAGGACTGTCAACCATCAGGTGATCGTCCATCGTAAGAAAAACGTTTTTCCACTTCTAAATATTTTCCATTCTCCATGTTTTTGTAGTATGTTATTAACATAATTAAAAACTAGGTATGTTGCAAAACAAAAATATACAACCTAGAATATATTATGCAGAAGCGATCGACATGAAAATCAAAGTAATACCTATGTTAAGATTTAGTTAGTGGAAAACGTTTTCTCCTGAAATGGAATTTCATAGAAAAAATACCATTATTTCGCTAGGATTGCAAAGCTATTCTTCCCTCTTAAGTCTATTAAAAGACTGTCTTTAAACATTTCACCTCGAGCTTTCAATTGTGTAAGTAATAAATACTGTAATTATTCTGTAATCTTCTTTAATTTTCCAAATCTCAGCTCGTAGCTTAATGTAAACAGTAAGCGCGAGAAATTAATATTGTATTGATGATTTTCTGAATAAAGCCCTTTAACTCCGAAATTCAACTAATTATGGCTCTGAAATCAAAATCTCGTTAAACTGAATCCATTTTGTGCTGAACCTTGTAAACTTTAAACGGATATGCGTCACGGAGAATTTAATGGTATCATCATTTCATTTTTAATGTCAATTATGGGGTCAATTACGATATTACTGCCCCAGTGGACATGCATGCTCTGAAGCATATATCATTAAAATGTTCATTTATATTTATAGTATGTTCGTCAGCTGTAGGTCAGGCCAAGATGGATTCGGTCTGAACAGATTCAAGAATTCGATGTTATACTTATGTTATGTTATTTATTTTTCTCTTTATTCATGTAATATCTTAGATTAGGATTTTTTACAAAAGGGATATAAAAGTAAAACATAAAAACACTTACAAAACAATACAAAAGATATAAACACATTATAAAAAAACCTAACCTAGGGTGCCGCCAGCAGCGGGGCAGGGCCCAAGCTGCCGATGGTCAGGGCCGTCACCGCCTTCTGCATCTTACCCTTGATCCAACCACCTGTTATTATTCTACAAAGACAACAAATGGTTCAATTAGTGTTAGTTGATCCTATCCTACGCTAGTACTTAATAAATAACAAGCATATATTTTGTCCTTTGACAGAGTTTCCACAACAAAGGACAGTCAATCTTATTAGCTATCATAGTGAAGATGCTATTACTGCTCCCACCTACCCTGCTGTAAAGCGAGGCCATTTTCTTGCGCCAGATAGCGTCGAAGCTAACTGCCCACATCTCAGCAAACATAGTCGACGCGCTGCATAGTTCGTGGGTGGTGGTGGTATTATTATAATAATAATAATAATAAAATTCTTTATTGCACACTACATAAAAAAACAGATATAGATATTATGTACCCAGTATTTATTTATTTTGAATTTCGAGTCCTGTAATGTGACTATTTTTAGCGTATTTAGAAGCCTGTTAATTTAAGCTATAGCAAGGTTTCTAATGATATTGATATCTCTGGCAGTTTCGATATAACTTTTCATTTTCATGCTCTGAAAGTGGATCGATGTTGTTCAAAAAATGTGCAGAAAATGATACGTTTCTGTTCTAAAGCAATATACTTTCTAGTTTCTACGTACGTTTTTGAAGTGAAAACTTCTTTAGCGGCGCTGTGCACAACGTTAATATTCAAGTTTTCACTTTTGCCGGCACTCCCAGAGTGCAACCCGTTGTTTTTTTTACGATAAGCAATTAAAATTTTAATTTTCAATGGATTTGTTGTACAATTTCCAATCTGATATTTATATATTTATTTTACTTCCCTCGTAATCGAAAATAATAGTAGTGTTTACCTCGGGTGTAAGGCACCATTTCATACCTTGGTTAACAATCTACTATTGCTATTGCATTTTCGACAAATTCCGTTTATTTTTACGCGACACTGGTATGGGGTGGGGTGGAATTAGCAGCATAAGTAAAAAGGATTTCATAATTAGAAAAGATTCAATATGTAAGTAATAACAATTTATTTGGAGATGTTACTAATTAAGTAGCTATAAATTCCTAATGTAACGTATTTCATAGTTACCGATTAGCATTTTCCACTAAAGGTCAAATGACGAGGCGCTCTAAGGGGTGATAGACAGAGATATGACGTAGTTCGAAGAATCGCTAAGCTTAAGTGCTATAGGGTTGGGCATCACTCGTAAAACTGATGGCTGATATGGGGTTCAATTCAATGATAGCTATGATGTACATATAGGTTATATCATTGGTACTAGAGTTGTGCGTGCTTTTTCACTGAAAAGATTGCTCCTAGCCGCTGTCAGAGGCTACTATTTTGATAAATGTAGGCTTAAGTAGACGATAAGATTTAGGCAGTAGTTACATACAGAGCGACATCGTCACTCAGTGACAAAGCTCTTTCAATAAAGAAAAAAAAACTAGTACAAGCTCACAAATGTACTAGTTCAGTCTTTTAATACAGTAGTAAACCGAGACAAACTGAGCATAATAATGTAAACTTTGGTGTCTCGCTTACTTCCGTGAGTTGCAACGGAGTGGCGGCTTTAAGCTGTCTCGCTCATTTTAGCCGAGAGCCGTTAGGTCAAAAAAACATAATTACCCGAAAAAAACAATGTTACTATACGAATACGTAACAACGATTTATTTAGTCGGTATTCTTGCCTCGGTATATCTTAGTACAAATCTGAAGACACACCCACACTTGATCCTCTATAACCATCCCTCACGTAATCTCTAACACCTCGGATTGTCCCACCGATGAATGGTGTCCGTGACAAAGAACACGTCTGTCCGGGACAGGCGGACGTTCTAGAGATTGTAGGTATACGATTATGAACACAGTATAGACCCAGTTTACGATTTTAAACTCTATTCCAATAGTATAAGATACAAGTTTTATTGTTAAGTTGCTTGGGTAAAATCGTAACTTTTCTGTGACAAATGTTTTGATAAGTACGGGGTTTACACAGAAAGAAAAACTAATGTTGTTTCTTTTGTTCCGGACTATTTTCTGAAAACGTCTTATATTACAAAATATTGAGGGTTGGGCAATAACGGTTAAGTAACGACGGGGCCCACTGATTAACAGTCCGCCGGACGGTATCGGTCTGTCAGTTAGAATAAAAAGTTGACAGTTAAGAACAACTGACTGGCCGATAACGTCCGGCGGACTGTTAATCAGTGAGGGGCCCACTGATTAACAGTCCGCCGGAGTCGCCGGAGTGGGCCCCTCACTGATTAACAGTCCCCCGGAGTCAGAGTTCCCTGTGTTGTATACTTTTGCCAACACTTATTTTCAATTCATTGAATCATAGATAATGGGGTTAGATGACAACCGTAGGTATCATCTTCGTACGATTGATATATGTACGTGTTGCAGATTTTGCCTTCTTCCCTAAATCACGTTACACAGATTTCTAGGTTTTTTTACCGCTCCCCCTACTTGTCACACTTGGTCCCATTTGGCAAACCCCTCCCCTCTGGTGTGGCGGCACATATTTAGCAATTTTGTTTTCAACGAAATCGATGATTGGAATGGTATCATTATTGTAATAAAAAAAAATTAGAATTTATATAACACGAAACCGTTTAGTAAAATAAGATACACGATTAAAAACGATAAAATATAAATTAATTTTAGGTTACTGATGAATTCGTAAAAGCTGACAGGCCGATATCGTCCGGCGAACTGGTAATCAGTGGGCCCATTAAGTAAAAAACGTACAGTCAGCATCAAAAGTAGCGGATGAAACAACGCGCCAAAAGTATCTGATATTCCGGATAACTTTTCCAAATATAGAAAAAATTCTAAAATTCGCGCTCACAAGTATATCTTTTACAGGCTTAGTTGTTCTATATTAAAGACATCACTGTTTATCAAGCTATTACAAAATGAAACAGATACTTATAAAACGTTATTTGATCCGCTACTTTTGATGCTGACTGTACTACGACAGATCAAGAAAAAAATATGTCCGAATAGATGGCGATCTTTGGTCTATACTGGAATAGATGGGGACACCATTTGATATTAAACACATATTATTATCAGTGAAAGAACATGGGTCAAATAGCCACATCTCATTCTAAGAGTTTTAGTCCTGTGTCGAATGATGGCAGTAAATTTAGTTGACTACAAAATTTATTTCACAATACGCCTCTATACTAAATTCTCTTTGGCATTAAAGTAACTGATATTATTTCAATCTTCTTCTTTGTCCTCGCCTTTGTCCCGCTACACGGGGTCGGCTTTCTTAACCATGTACCAGGCCTTTGTTGCGGTCATATACGTCATTGCATTCTAATGAGAGAATTTTCATGTCCCTTTGGACAGTCGTTAGCCATGTGGCTAGCGGTCTACCACTTCCCCTTTTGCATGTTGCGATGGAAAGGCACTTCTTCACGACATAATCGTCTGGCCTACGATATGCACCTGATATTATTCCAATATGATTCAAATATCAGTTTGAGGCCAGGTGCGTGTTCGAATTGGCCTGTAAGAAATGTAAACATAGATAAAGTGCTTTGTACTTATAACACGTGTCGTGAAGCGATATTGTCTGAATTGTCCCGAGAATTGTGTCACAGAACAAAGGTCGAGCCTGTCTCTTGCAGTTACTGTTTGCAAGATACCATACACTAACTTTAAGTGGGAAATATATACTTATATTTCCACGTACTTGTCCATAGAAAAAGAGTCACTTTTAAACATTTTCCATTCTCCATGATTTTTAGTATGTTATTGACACAATGAAAAACTAGGTTTATAGCTTCTCCTTTTTATACGAATTTTGCAAAAAAAAAAACAACTATTAACCTCTAGGTTAATATAATATATTCTAATATATTATGCGGTAGCAATCGACATTCAAATCAAAGTGATTTATTAAGATTTAGTTAGTCAAAACCGTTTTCTCCCGAAATGGAAATTTAATAGAAAAAGTACCGTTATTTCATTAGGATCGCAAAGCTATTCTTCCCTATTAAGATACGTTAAACAGTTGCTAAAGTTACGATATGGATTACATAAGTGACGTTTCTTCGAACAAAAATGTAACCTTTGAAACGGACATATCCAATCCGTTTCGTATCTTTAGGAATTTTGTGACGTATCTTAAACTTCGAATCGGGCCGTAAAGTCACGTTTGAAAATATAGGTACAAAAAAGTGCCAGAAATATGTATACACGACTTTATTGCCCATATAATTAAGGTAGTCTACATAATTTTTTGTACCGATATTTTCTGACGTGACTGAAAATTGCATACAAAGACAATCGACGACCGAGAGCGATAGTACTCAGAATACCGCTCTGCGTTAAGGCGCAGGGTAGGGCAAGGCATTCTCCATACAAACCTGGTGCAAGTTTTATTCGTTAGTTTTGGCACTATAGCATTTAATTTCATTTTTTGCTTGTATATACGCAGAACTTGATGTAGAAATTTTTCTTAATAAAAAAAATACAAAAATAAAAAATACATCTAGTTTTAGCTAACAGAAAAATAAGCATATTTGCTAAAAATAATAACTGTAGCACAAACACAAACGAAGAAAAACGCGCACAAAGTTTGTAGGTAAGAGCTTGCCCTACCCTTCGCCTTAACAGTATTCGTTTGATTTTCTGATCAGCTAGCTTATTTTGAATAATTATGACTTTAATGATTATCATTAAAAAATGTAGCTGGCTCTTAAAATCATACAAAAAAGTTTTTGGCAAAAAAATCATTTTGTTACAAGTTTACAAGTAAATCCATAAATGTACTTTTCTTTCCACAGATATTAGTTGCCTCTGTAAAAAACTCATCGAGACAATTCCTAAAAACCCCAAATACAATTACGTTGCGTTGTTTTATCAGTTATCACATAGTTCCTATGGCCACCTCCTGTCTCCATCATCAGATCAGCTCGATGGTACCATAATATTGCATTGTCGCCTGACTTACATGTGTGCAATTTTTAAGCTGCATCGGAAATTGGGAAGTGGGTCAAAAACTTGCAAGATTTGACCAGTACATACATAGGTACATTGCAAGTTAAATAAAAGCTTGTAAAATAGCAGAATTTCTAAATAAAACAAACAAGCTTGGCACGTTGAATTCAAAATTATTATTTATTCTTAAATCCAAGTGTCGATAATTACATTTCTCTTAGTACATACTTATTGTTAGTATTATTTCACAATTTATTTACATTAACATTATTGTACTCAACTGGTATACTTTTATTTATTAACTGTGATACATGTCAAAACTTTGAAAAATATTTTGGTGTTTTTCAGCCAGCTTTTTTCATTTTAATTAAATAATGTAGACGTAACATTTGAAAATTATTTTTTGAAAATTCAGTATTAAATGAAGGCAGTTCGAAAACAGTTTTGGTTGTTTTTAAGTTATAGGTAATACAGTTTTAAATACACAGCATTTAAATTCTTAAATACACCATAATTATGATGAAATACTCAAAATCCTTTGTATTTTACATTTGACAAAACACTTTATGATTATTAACGCAATGCTAAATTTACAAGGGCTTTCTAAAAACAAATAAAAATGACGATCACAACAATATTATATCATTTAAATATAACAGTCTAAAATATAGATAATTTATATGGTTTCCTAATAAACAATTCTATAAATGATAAACAGACATTATACATTTGCTGAAAAAACACCATATTTAACACCAGATCATAATTATTTATTATAAACAGTGAAGGTGTAGTGAAAAAGAAAAGTAGCTCAATGCATTAGACGCTTTATTAATAATCCAAACTGAGCTAATGAGGAAATAAGTAGGGACGTATCGGATCGGAACTTTTTACTTAATTTAAACGTACAAATAAAATTAAGTTAAATAGCATGATATCCGCACTCCCGGGCGCGCACTTTCATCAGAGAAAAACGCGAACTTACGGGGTCTAAACTTAGTTACACAAAAATATCTAAATTACAAACATAAATTGCAGCTCAACCATATACAAGGTGGCCAAAAAATATGTGCATTCCCGTTGCCAGGGAGGATTTGGGATTATAGTGAGCAACTTTGACTATGGGACCAACCCCGAAATCGCGAAAAAAATTTTTACCCTCCCATAGAAAATGGACCAGCTAAAATGTATGAAACAGCCAGATTTTTTTTTCGCAATTTCGAGGTTGGTCTAAGCCGGTATAAGCCCAAAACCTCCCTGGCAACAGGAATGTACAAATTTTTGGCCACCTTGTATAACCTTACCATATATGAGTAAGTACGTAGGTAAATACCTACCGTTGTACTAAACTAAAACACATACCATCGTTAAATAATATTTTTACAATCGTTTTTAAAATGAAATGTATCACATACTGTACAAAAAACTAAATAGGTACTAACGTTCAGACCAGTAGAAATATTCAAACCTCAAATTTTATACCAACATCCAGGCGTCTTTTTGTTTCAGAATTAACTACTTTTCTTCTCAACTATGGGAAAGGGATAACCAAAATGCTATTTTATGCTTTTATCACTATCCGTACTCTAAGCATATTTGTGTTAGCAATAGTTTTAGTGCCAATAGATAGACGAAGCCACTGGCCAGCAAGTGCAAGCTGGTGTGGGTTGAGGAGTTGTTGCCGTGCTGCATGGCTGCCGGGGTTTCACCTGCCAAAAGAAAGGTTATTTGAAAAAAGTTTTTTCTCAAAAATGGACGGCAACGTGGACTTTACCGGTTAAACATAGCATAGAATCTTCAACCAGCAAGTAGCTACACTTCCGAGCCTCGACAATAATGTACGCCGCGGCTATAACCGCGAATATCGAAGTTCGTCAATTGCGGGCATTTTTCTTTGGCACTCTAATTATGTCCGAATTTCGGTTTTCACGGTTGGCTCCCAGGTCTCGTCAAGTATGACAAGAAGTTTTATGACATGACAAGATTGACAAGTAAGGACGCTAAGCATGAAGATTTTCGCACGTTTACCCGCATGTTCGTATATCTATCGCACGCACGTATAAATATTGCTGTCCCACCCATGATGCCGCCAATCAATGACACTGTGCGAGCGAGACAGCAATATAATTATGCGCTTGTTCTATGATCAGGAACAAGCAGAATTCTTCCTTAATTTACCTACGGAGTGGCTATTGACAAGCATATGTAACCTGACGACGTAGAGCCGGGTCCAGATGGGTGTAACGTGTAATGTAAGATTATGTGTTCGCGCTAAAAACTGACAGCCGATGGATCCGGCACGACTTTACATGTAATGCTCGTAGTGCCGTCCTATTAGGTACACGCAGGACACGCAGAATTCCTATTAGGTACATTACACGATGGATTAAATTACTCGTTATGCCTGTCTGGACCCTTAGAAGACATACCTACGTGATTTACGTGATTAACAAGCCTGCTTTAAATGCGATTGGTGCACATCAAGCCGAAAAATTGTTGGTCAAGTGTTTTCAATCACGTCACTGCGCTTGACAATTGCTTCAAGCTTGATGGTCAATATTTAGTCAGACCCACGTGCTTGTCAAGCACGCTCAGTCATCTGCGCGATTTACAATGCCAAAAAAATGATGGTCAAGTGCTTTCACTAGGGAGTATTACTGCAATATTCTGGCGCCAGATAGCAGCACTATCACACCAAAACCCTCTTCTTCCTCCTGTCCTTATCCCACGTTATGTGGGGTCGGCACAACATGTTATTCTCTTCCATTCTCCTCTATCTTTCGTCACCTCAGCACTCACTCCTTTCTTTCTCATATCCTCTCTCACACAATCCAAACCATACCAACCAAAACCATAGAGTTATTTATACATACTATGTCTTTAAAAAAATGAGTTTTCATAAAGATAACGATATTTCGATTTTCGTGTTTCGCGGTAGGCTCACAGTATGCGCTAGAGGCGCCTCTACGCAGAGTTTTGCGTAATATTTAATATTGTAACTGCACAGCGCTTTCGATTGTAACTGTGAAAATAGTGCAAATTTAGCGAAGACGGTCTTTGGGTATATGCAACACGATCAGCAATGTCAACATAATATTATCTTCCGCAACTTGGACGAGAAGGATCAATCGGGGCAAATTGTTATAAATTATCAACTCAAGTTTAAGGTAATAAGCTTTATTTGGGTAGGAGGCTGCTAAGAGTAACAACGGAAAGTAAACTAGTGGTTCTGTGTGCTGTAGACCAAGGGAATCCCCCTAGCTCCGCCATTTTGAAAATGTGTTACATCTCAAATACATAAAAAAACACTTCCAAAAGTCATCACGCAACTGTCCTAGTTTACCTAACACAGCCAATGTTCAGCTATAAACCTATATTAGTAAAGTATAGCAGTTATATAAGCTATATAAAGCACGTCATTAGTACAGCGCGAGTATTACTGATGGCCGCCATCGCACTAATGTTGGGGATTTATCATCCAGTCATTTAGCAGGCGGTGAACATTTCTTTTGATTTAAGTACTGTTGCTGTTACTAAGTATTTCAGAATTTTTTCTTAAGAAACTTGTAGTAAAATACCAAGTCTTTCACTATTCTATATTTATACTAATTAACAGCCTGCACGCTAACGGAGCAGGAGTTCCCAGGTTCAAATCATTGTAAGGGCATTTATTTGTGCGTTCATCATAGAATATCTCATCATGTTTGTAAGTAATTGATGTTTTCTATGTATTTAAGTATTTCTCTATGTCATATATATCATCGTCTAATACCAATAACCCACATCTTATTGAGAAGTAAGTTCGGCAATTATCCTTTTTTTCACAATATAACGCCTAATTGTCGCCATATTGTTAAATTTTATTGGCATAGCTTCAGTGATCTCTAGAGTTCCACAAAGGAACAAACATGTAATGTGTCGCATTGTGGGGTAAAAAGTAAATCACATATAATTTCTATTAAACAGACAGTTTTCTAATAAAACGTGTTTGCCAACAATTTATACAAAACTTGAACCAAACCTGTCACTGTCAGTTACGAAATAGGCCCACAGATTTCACAATGTCCATTTCCGATTTTCAATTTTGACAGTTAAATCTCTCCATGAAACGGATATATATCGTACAATAACAATATACGAGTATATTGTTCGAAGTAATTTTTCATAGCCTAAATATATGTCTCACTAAACAGGGCAAGAACTAAGAACCCTTATTTTCTGTCACTCGACTGGATCAATGCGTGATTCCAGGATCCTACGGAGAACTCTTAAGCGGGCTTAATATTGTCAAGAACTTAAAGTACCTAGCTTCATCTTGCAAACTTTGTAAATGCTTTCATTAAAGTTTTTCCCCTCTATTAAAATAGCTTACCATCAAGCTTATGTCAAAAACAAAACGTTTTCTAAGGGATTACTATGTTTCTACCTTAGTAATGTTCGAGATAATAATCAGGATAAATATTCGGGATATCATCAAAATATCAAGAAAAGAACCACGTTACAAATTAAAAATAACAGGCCGCTTAGCATTACTTGCGTTGTGTTGTGCGACTCCATAATTAAAGTCGCGCTTGACATATATTATGGTGTCGCAAACCCACGCACAATACGAAGCTAACTTATGAAAGAACTTTCACGTTAATATTAATTATTTTTATTTAGCCTTACGGCTATATATTTCTTTGTTTCTTTGTTTGTATAGGTATATGTTTGACTCAAATCTAGTACCTAAATACGCCACTGGAGATCGAAGAGCTGGCAACTTCCTCGCTCAACGCATCAGTCTAACGATCCAGCGAGGAAATGCTGCTGTCTTTGGTACTATGCCGCAGGGGCCATTTTTAGATTTATTTTAGTTTCATTTTTAGTTTTATTTCAGATCTAATTGAGTAATACTTTAGTTTTAGTTTACTAATAGTTTTTATTATTAATTCTAATCATCGTAACTATAAAGAGAATATACCTAAATTAAATTTGAACCTTTTTCTGATATCTGATTAAGTGAAAATTTGGAGTACTTCCGTAACTCCGACGACAATGCATTAATTATGCTAATATGGATCTGATCTGATTCTGATGATGCAATTGGAAGGTAGCCAAAAGAACTCCTCGATGGAAACCACAAACGCATAGAGTTGAGGCTTTTTAGAAAGGTCTCTAGAAATAAAGTCATCGATAAAAGCGTGCGTTATAAAAAATTTTTTTGACAGTTACTTGTTTCCAATAATATGACATAAACGTAGTACGTATACAATTTATTTTTTAATTTTAATATCTAGGTGCTCATACTCATAAATAAACGGTTAAAACCACTTAAAATGCCAATCTAGTGCAATAATTAATTGCAATTGTATGGTTTCAATAGGTAACCCAAGGGACGTAACCGTGCGCAACTAGATGCACAAAAGGATAAAAATAATTCACTTAAAACAAGCATTTTTATCAAGCTGTTTAGTGTCCATTTCCACGCGATTTCCGAGTACTAAAGCGGCTATTAGGAGAACGTCTCAAACGTTACGGCCCATAAACTGCAGTCTTTATCCTACGAGGTATCTCGGTTCATTCAAACTTAACTCATTCACTGTTCGCACGAGACGATAACGTAAACACGTTAAGTATCCCGCTTTGTAGTGAAAAGCACCTACAAACTATAGAAAAATGCCTATGTAAATAATTTAGAGTTGCTCACTCTCCATATGAATCCATTTCGTTACTTAATAATAATAAATAGTATGGGAAATGGGGTATGGTTAAACTTATGATTAATATGTTTCGAAATTGCTTAAAACATAACCTTATTATAAATAAGTTTTCACTGAAAACTTTATTATAAATCAATTTTTATCAAAGTATGGAGCGAACAACTAAAGCTTACTTATTTATCTACGCTACGAACAGAGAACCCAACGATGTAGAGGGACGCTACCAATGAATATTATTTTATTCACTGCTATTCTCTCAGTGAATTATTTTAAAAACAGACTAGACAAACATTTTATAAATGGACAAAACACAAGTGCAGGACATTGATGTGCACGTTTCAGCTATAAGCTGCCTGTGCATTCATAATAATAATAATATAGCCGGTAACACACTTCGGTCTAGACGACTGCTGTTAAAATGGAACAATTTTGATAACTCAAATAGGTAAGCACTTTCGTGAGAAGATACGAAGGGGTTAACCGACTGAAAAAACTAGAAAAAGTTGTAAGTGTCCATTAGTGACGGTAATTGCTTAACCTCAGCCTCGATTGCCTTTTAAAAAAAAACTTACAAAGAAATACATAAAAAATACTTGACGGTAGCTAAATAAATAAAATAACTTAGTGTAAGCCCAACTGGGCAAGTATCTCCACCTTACAGAAAATCGTAGCCAAATAACACTAGACCCTACTCATAGTGTTGTGTTCCTGCCGGTAAGTAAGGTTGCCAGAGCTCAACGAGGGGGGGGGGGGGGGTTTAGGGTCGGCAACGCGCATGTAACTCCTCTGGAGTTGCAGGCGTACATAGGCAACGGAGACTGTTTACCATCCATTGCCTAGCCTACAGCCTAGTACGGAGAAGCAAAGATATTTTTTATACGAATCCAATTTCAGTTCAAAATGAAAATAAAAACGGATAAGTCAATAAAGTGAGATATTATACTCAACGAGAGCAGTGTAATGAACTCGCGTTATTTATTGAAACACTTGGATAAACTGAACACAAAAATATATTTAAAGAATTACAATTTTAGGTCATCGCTGTTACGACGATATTTTCAGACTGCCATGGTTACATACATTTCAAATTATTCTATTTTACTGTGACATGGTTCTAAAACCAAATAGAAAATAATACATGAAAAGTAAACCATAAATAAAACCTTTTTGTAATGCGGAGCAGAATACGTCACACTCCCAAACGGGAAGAACCGGAAGGTTAAGCTACTCTAGTCCAGAATATAGTCAAACAGATGTTGTGGCAACCTTCTGGCTCGTGTCGATCGTACCTCACTACTATCATTTGTCTCTGTTTGTGTTTGTCTAGTACAGTCAGTATCAACTAGCCTAAAAGACGAGTCAAGTCGGTCATGTGAGTTCAACTCAAGAGGAAAAATGCGTTGTACAGGTCTCACCTTTGTTCCGGCTGCAGTTCTAACTCGAACCACTCTACTCATGCCATCAGCACCAGGGTAAACCTCTTCAACTATGGCCAGTGGCCATGTCACACGCTTATCTTCAGTCTCCACCAAGACGACGTCTCCAGGCTGAAGTTGTACAGGTCCATTCCGCTCACGCTTTTGTACAAGTGAACTTATGTACTCGTCCCTGAAACGTTTACGCAAATGTTCACGCAAATCTTGGCAATATCGTTGCCTGACGTTAAGGGCTACTCTATCAACTTCATCAAAGTCGGTTGAACGATTTGACAGCAACGGCTGAATAAACATTGAGGGGGTCAACGGTTGCAGATCCCTCTGACCACCTACGTATGTGAGTGGCCTGCTGTTTATTACCGCTTCACAGTCACAGAGCACCGTTTGCAGCTCCATAAGCGAGATAGATGCCTTTCCTAAGACTCTACGAAGGATTTGTTTTAGAAATCCTATCAATCTTTCGTAGAACCCTCCCCACCAAGGAGCAGCCGGAGGCAAAAAATTCCACTTGATCCGCGTTATTGAGGAAAATCGTTGAATTTCGTCCCAATCTAGGGAACCAAACGCATTGTCCAGGCCGCGAAAATTTGTAGCGTTATCGCTAAATAACGTTTCTACCCGTCCACGTCGTGCTACAAATCTTCTTAGTGCCATTAAAAACTCACCTGTTGACAGCGACTCCACCACTTCTAGGTGCACAGCACGGTAGGTAGCACAGGTAAATAGAACGATCCACGCCTTTGCACCAGAGCGTAAAGTCAAAGGTCCAGCTAGATCGGCGCCCGAATGTTGAAATGCCGTGCTCGCTTCCATTCGTTCCTTTGGTAAAACTCCAGTGGGTGCTTGGCATCGTTTTGCTTTAAATCTTTTGCATCTTATACAGCGATGTATAACGTTACGGACTAATTTCCTGACACCGATAATCCAAAAGTTTTGACGTAGATTATTGAGTAACGTTTGTGCTCCAGTGTGCTTAAGCTCGATGTGCCTATACTCAACTAGACGCCGAACTATCGGATCAGAATCAGGAAGGATCACGGGGAACTTGAAATTGTAATTTTCATTACCAAGTGACAGTTTCGTGTTTAGACGTAAAATGCCATTTCTATCCGCAAAGGTTTGTATGTTTTGATTTTTTATTAAAGAGTTTACGCACTTATTTTGTATTAACCTTATTAGTGTATTCTCAGCGTATTCGAACTCTTCGTAAGTTAGTTCCTTCGATGTCGATTTTTTCTTGAATCGTAACATCCAGCACAACATTCTAACCAACTTGATGTAGCTTGAGAAGTAGGTTAATCTGTCTAGGAAAGACTCTTCTTCAACGTGCATGGCAACAGTACCAGTTTTCTTACGTTCGAGATCAGCAACTAATGAAATCCCATGCCTGTCCTTGGCTGAGCAATCAAAAACTGGACGCAGCTTGGTTGTCAAACTGGAGGTCTTGATCACACCATGATGTCCCGTGTAATGGCCTTGGACAGAATGGTCAGGTGCTTCCTCAATGATGTTTAGCTGTAACCACTCGCGAAATACCTTGTCGTAATCTTCGAGCTTACCGAGCTGCTTAAGGCGAGCCATGGTGCTATCTAACCTCTTTTTGGCAAGATCGTAATTAGTTTTTGGTCGCGGAACGTCACGCCAGGGTAAACTTACCTCATAACGACCTTCTTCATTGACCTTGATGTTTTCTTCGAAGGATCTGAGGACTTCTTCATCGCGCGCTGTCTTAGTTGCTTGTACCGCGGGATCGTTGATACCTATCGCCTCCAAAGACCACAAATCTGTAAGATCAATCTTTGTTAAGCAATGGAAAGTCGTCGTCGAGTTTGTCATGGAACTGTAAAGCCCCGTTATAGGACCTTGAACGGTCCACCCAAATTTCGTCTTTATAGCAGTCAAGTTATTATCTAATTGTATTACGTCGCCTGTAAGTAGTAACCCAGAATAGTCAGCACCTATCAATAAACTTACTTCGTCAGGAGAGTCGGTCATGGAGTCGTTCAAAATAATATTTTTTCGACGCAGCTGCTCTAGTATTACAGAAGATCTTATTTTAGGTAAAAAATTACAAATATTTGTTTGTTCTACAACAGATAAATTCATAGAAAAGTCGTTTTCGACGTTCTTGACGCATATGTCAAACACTCCGTAGTCTTCCTTTTTCGTCTCGAACCCGCCGAACAAACAATGACTTATTACCTCTTTTCTGATAGATTTTAGGCCGAGCTTCTGCACTAGGTCTTTCTTTATGTGGGACCGTTGTGCACCATTGTCAATAAATGCTCTAATACTGACCTCTTTCTTGTCGTGTACAAGTTTCACCATCACGGTTTGCAATAAAGTTGTACTTGCAGACTTTTGTACACACGACACGTTATTGAATGTCTCCGACTGTTTATTGCTGCTGCCTTGATCCGCTGGAATGTCGACGCACATGATTGTAAAATGACGCTTTTTGCAATATAGACATTTTGGGAAAGATTTGCATTTCTTTGCAATGTGGTTGCCTTTCAAGCAAATTAAACAGGCTTTTTTGCCTTTGATAAATTCGATACGATCACTCACTGTCATTTTGGCCGCTTTGTAGCACTCGACGGCTGAGTGGTTGTCCTTGCTACACCATATGCATGCTGATGTAAATGTCTCACCTTGTCTGCGGGAAGCTTCTTTATTACTCTTGGCTTCTGTCAACTGTACAAAACAAGCGGTGGGTGGCTTTTGCTCTGCTAGGGTAATATCTTCCATTTTACTTCTGGCTAGCTTAATCCGTTCTTCAGATTCCACCTCTTGTCTCAGGAACTGCATCAGGTTGGCTAGGTCCCTGGTTTCAGATTGACTGCGGTGCCAAGCACGAAGTATGCTTTCTGGCAGTGCCGACTCTATCATAGGAAACAGCATTGAAGCGTACTTGTCTTTTGTCACGCCGAGTGTTTCCAATGCTTGCAGGTGTGTTTGCAGGTTATCGTACAAATTCGACAAGTTTTTAGGCTCTCCTCTTTGTTGCATCAATGTTAACAAACCTCTTACGTAAGTTTCAATGAGTAAGTCGTCGCCAGCAAATCTAGCCTTTAGAGCTTCCACTGCCTTACTGTAGTTCTCTGCGCAAGGTGGGTAACTCTCGACAAGCTGTCGTGCGCTGCTATTTGGGGTCATTGATTGTAAAAGATATTGGTACTTATCAGTTGCGTCCATTACTTTATCTTCGTGAATTTTCTTAAATTGACCCCAAAATGAGAGCCAGGATTTGATATTCCCGTCGAACTTAACCAACTCCAACTTGGGCAGCTTAAGGCTTCGCTGGATGCTGGATTGTGCTGAATGTAGCGACGACGCACTACTGATGCAAGGAAGTGGTTTTGAAAATGCGGCTTTTACTTGATGCCAACGTATTTTATATTGCATCGCCTTTTCTTGGTCTGAATGAAATTGTTCCTCGTCAAATTCTTCACTTTCGACCCATAAGTCTCGCAATGTGGCTTCAGCTTCAAACAAACTCGAAGCCGCTTCGGACAGGAGGTCGAAAATCTGCGGTGCTGCCGAATCTTTATTCTCCACCGCCTTCGCCGTCTTGTCCGCGAGAGTTGTAAATTCTCTTCTGAACTGTGTTCGTTTGCGTTTCCACGATTCCATCTTTATTTTTTATTTATGCACGGTCGCCAGATGTATTGAACTCGCGTTATTTATTGAAACACTTGGATAAACTGAACACAAAAATATATTTAAAGAATTACAATTAATAGGTCATCGCTGTTACGACGATATTTTCAGACTGCCATGGTTACATACATTTCAAATTATTCTATTTTACTGTGACATGGTTCTAAAACCAAATAGAAAATAATACATGAAAAGTAAACCATAAATAAAACCTTTTTGTAATGCGGAGCAGAATACGTCACAAGCAGTTTGTAGCATTTACTTTACTCTTTGGTTTATAGTTCCGAGAAAGACTCTCATGTGGCGCGGGAATGCAGCGGAGTGGCCCCATACAGGGCAAATCTCTGCATTCCATTGGAATGCAGCGAAGTAGCCCCATACAGGGCAAATAGAGGAGTGGCCCCATACAGGGCAAATCTCTGTAATCTCTGCATTCTCTGCTCTGCTCTCCGAGGTCCTACTCAACATCAAAGATCTGATAGGATTCCTTGAGGAGTTGGGTTGTCTGGACTAGCTTACCCCCCACCCGTCATGCAAAATAGTTCCCGTGATACAATACACTGCAATGTTATTCCACACACCCCGCTGGCGCTGGCTCCCCAGAAAACCATTGTGAGTGGAGAACATTTTCGGCGTCACTATTTCTGTTAGATTCACTTCTTGGAATTTGTCATGTTTCTTGTAATGGTGTGTTGTCTGGATAAATGATTTGTTTTCTAATCAAAGAGCCACAAAGTTTGAGATTTTAGACATTACAAGCAGGAGCTTGTAAAGGTAAAACTAAATCTTCATATGAAAGCGATTGAACCCGACATTTGATGCAATTGACGACTGGTTTGGCCTAGTGGGTAGTGACCCTGCCTACGAAGCTGATGGTCCCGGGTTCAAATCCTGGTAAGGGCATTTATTCGTGTGATGAGCATGGATATTTGTTCCTGAGTCATGGGTGTTTTCTATGTATTTAAGTATTTATTAAATATTTATATATTATATATATCGTTGTCTAAGTACCCTCAACACAAGCCTTATTGAGCTTACTGTGGGACTTAGTCAATTAGTGTAATAATGTCCTATGATAAAAAAAATAAAAAAATAAGTATATTCCAATGAAAATCTCATTGTAACTAAAACATAACTATTTTACGTAAAGTTCAAACTTAACAAAATTAATAAAATATTTACTGAAGTATGCGAAGCTGCTAATTTTTTCGCCTCCCTCATCGCTTTTGATGAATTTCTCGTTAACTTCCAAAGGCGCTCAAGACATTAGTTAAGAACTTTAATTAGTGCAAAAAGGTACTTCAAAGATATTTTAATAATAAATTTGAAATAAATGAGCTGAATTTCAGCTAACAAATTGATCAAACGCTGAAATCAACACCTGTAAATATGGAGAGAAGGTAATTTTGGGAATTAAGTAGACATTTCATGTTTAATATTATTTCACAGACGATATTTATTGGGTGTAAGCGCATGCTGAAGGTCCATAGAACTCAATACATACAAATGCCTAAATATTTAGAAAGCTGATCACTTTTCTAATCGCGAAAAAAAAAGAATGTTAAATTAGCTCCAGTTTTTTTTTAATGATACAGGAGGCAAACGAGCAGACGGATCACCTGATGGTAAGTGATTACCGTCGCCCATGGACACCTGCAACACCAGAGGTTTAATAACAATTTTAATCTATGAATAAAGTTGACTCACCGCCACTGACGAACGAAAAGACGCCGTAGCACGCGGAAATTCGTATATTGACCCGCCTGTTATTGTCTCTATCCCACTGTATAATTACGCACGCGCTGTCCCGCTCGCACTATGTCATTGACAGCCGGCATCCTGGGCGAGATAGCAATATATGAGCGTACGATAGAGATATTTACAAACGGATCAATGTACGAAATTCTTCGTACTACGCGCTCTTTCTATAACATCCATTTTTATCCGGGACTCCCTCTGGTCGCATAACAACTTTTGCCATATTATTAATTGTCATAACAATATATGCATAAAATTATAATTCATACAAATATTTAGTCAGAATTATTCTTGAGCATAACTGGGTTTTTGTCATAAATGAGTTATATTATCATTTTTATAGTCATCAATTTAATTCACATAAAATTTTAGGTTAGGCTCGTTAGGTATGCACAAACAATATATGACAACTGCTATGTATGTCATCAAATATTATGGCTAAAAATGTATGACACAATATAATATGACTTTTCATATTTCGTATCAAAGATATGACTTAAACTAGTATGCGACACAATATGGACCCTTTTTATCCACTGTATTTAAAGAAATAACTAATAAACCCTTTCAAAAATTAAACTCATAACGAGAATCAGTGTTATTTTCAATTTGAGAAGAAAGCACAATCTAATTTCAATCTGATCAAAATTCCAATATTTTCAGCGTTCATGCAATGGTTCCTTGAATAAGGAATTTAGTTGTTGTCTTTGAAAATAAATTAATTTCACCCCGCTTTTAGACTCCGCTTTTTTCCCTTCAAGACAACAATCATTTGCATTTAAACAGAAAATTAGTTTAACTTGAGAAGCTTTTTAACGGAAGGTTTTAAGTAATTAAAAATAGCTTGAGCTCTTGTTGGTGCAAGTAATAATATAAAAATGGGGAAAGGAAAATCCTGAGCAAAAAGAATATATATGTGTGTTAGATACATAAAAAAGGGTTATTTACTTGTGAATTACTCTACTTCTGTTGTTTTAGTGACAATTAAAAACAAAAAACCTATTGAATGAATTTTACATTTTAATATGCATTTTAAACGGCCGTGCCGCAGATGTCTGCAGACAGACAGCTTCGTCCGTGTGTCGTGATCTGGGGGCCTATCCAAGATGCCCATCGTTTAAGCCGTAATGAACGAATCGCTAATAATACCTCTCTGTCGCACTAATATGGAAGAGTGATAGGGATACATTAGCGTTTCGTTCGCTACAGCGTGCAGAATTGGCATCTTGGCTAGCCCCCTGATATTTCTGATAATTGTGCTCTGAACAATCACGTCGTCTCTATGGTAACCAAGGACACACTCACACACACATGTCGCTTGTCTAATTAACGTTATGACCATTCAGCCTACAGATGTGCAAGTTGCGGGAACTTTTCATAAAGTTGGAAGTTATCGAAAATTTCTTGAAAATTACTCAGAAATATAAAAATATCCATTTTATGTTTCGGAAACTTTCAATTCCCAGCCAAAAATGTGAGAAGTTTCTAAAGCTTTCCTATGCGGAAATTTTCGCAATTTTGGAAAATTTCCTACGTCACATAAGTAATTCCTAAACTCCCTTATACAAGTTACCGTCCAAATTTTTTTTGATACACACTTTTATTGTCGACTGTACTATATCTTCTTTGCATGTCTATCAAGTACTTCTCAAGATCTTTCTAATGAGTCTAAATTCGACGTGTCTATGTTTTTCCATCGAAGAGTTCCTTTGGCTACCTTCCGACTGCATAATCAGATCAGCTCAAAATAGACTTCTACCAGCTAATATAAGGAAACAACTCAATATTTGCATCAGATTACTTTGCCACACAATCATTGAGATAAACTACAACTTTCTCATCCATTTTTGAACAATCAAGAGAGCCTTTACCAGCTGGAGTAGTGAAAAATACTACATTGTGCAACGAGTGGGGAAGGGAAATATTGGACACGAGGGTGATAATTCGCGATAGCCGCAGGAAAAATCTTTAACTGATTAGTCTTCCATTCCGCGAACTTTTGGTCGTCCCCTAGGTACCTCCTTAGGTGCTGCTAGTATCATGGATTGTTTAGTATGATTTGGAGAAAGATGAAGCAATAAAATGCATAATCACTTTTTCCGTACAACATACACGAAGCTTTCCATCAACATAAACGAAGGTGATAGAGGAAGCTTTAGCATTGGCCAGCAGCGGTGAAGTATTCCCACATGTATCTAGCCATTATGAATGCATCGGCTCGATAGGAAGCGGAAGATCGCCTACTTAGAACTGTCAAGAAGTAATTCAAATGCATTACCTATGGATCACCTTCAAGTGCTATTGCCAGTATACCGCTCCGCTTTGCTGATCTACAGGTCTCTAAGCTAATTTTCAACCCTTTTTTTGCCTCGTTAGCTATAAAATAGAAGTTTACTTACTTTGCACGACATGCACGGTGACAGAGGCAGCTTTAGCGTTGGCCGGCACGCAGGTGTAGTTTCCCGCGTGCCGCGGCTCCGCTTTTCCTATCACCAGCTCACTGGTCTGACGCCCGTTGTGAACGCTAACTCCGTCTGCAACAATAAAAGAGGTAACTTCAATAAGCTACTTTCAAGACGTCTGAAGAGAAAACCCCATGCCGTCCGCATCAATAGTATCAGACTTATGTGACAAGTAAAAAAAATCATTACATTACACCAATTACAAGTTCTCACAGGTAGAAACTTCGTAAAGGACTTGACGTGAAATTACAAAATTAATAATACCTGTTATGCTTATAATTATGTTATCTGATAGTGAGTCTGAGTTTAAACATTGAACGAGGTAAGAAATTACAAAATTAATAATACCTATTATGTTTATAATTATGTTGCTTGACAGTGAGACTAAGATACATTGAACAAGATGTACAAAAGAGAAAGAAACAAGATAGAATTGCATAAGTGTTAACAGTGTGAAAAATCTTGGCTCCTTAGTTTACGTACTGAACTGAAGCTACATAACAGATCAATGAGATCATGATGTTTACAAAGCTGGTTAAAAGACTTAACAGCTCTTAGAAGAAATGAGTTTTTCCTATGATTAGTATGAACAAAGGGAATATAGAACGTTCGTTTATACAAAAAAATTATCCTCTCACAAGAGGATAGGCGTGAGGGGACTCAGCAGGGCTGCCAGATCGTATAATTCGATACAAATTTCGTATAATCAAACTGATTATCGTATCTATTATGTATAGGTAGTCGTTCGATATAATTGTATACGAAAAAACACGAATGGTTATTTCACATTCTTATTTCAGCACGGGATTAACAGAGACGCATTGCCAGCTTGATAATACGATACGGTGACGGTTTGAGTTTTCTCTTTAGACTCACCATTTGATCGGTTTGGTGTTCTATATGATGGGTGTTTGTTAATATGTGAGACGTGTTTTACTTTTTTGTGCTGTGTTTCGGCGCTACTTATTGAGAGATTTTAGTTAGTACTAAATACAAGTCAGTTTTTGAAGAAGTAATTTTTTTTTGTATAATCGTTTTCGTATAATGCAATCGAATTTCGTATAATTTTTGACGTTGGACTGTATAATCAAGATTTATGTACTGGCAGCCCTGGGAGACTGAGAAACATAAGTTCGCTAGCATATCAGGACACATGGTTGTGATTTGATTATGTAAAACAATTAGACTATAGCAAATAAGTACATTTAAACACAAATTGTAGAGACTGAAAATATGGAAAGTATTCGAGGAGTTGTTTCATCCGCTACTTTTGATGCTGACTTTACATGATACGAGTATTTCAGATTTCTCAAGGGTCACCAACGTATCATAATATGTCCAACGCATCAGGTGGCTCGTCCTAGGTTAGCTGGATATTATGTAAATAAAAAATATTCCCTTATCAACAAACCTGGAGTCCACCGGGAACTTGCTTATATTTTAACGGCGTTGAGCGATCCGTCTTCAGACAAGAAAGAAATTATGCAAAATGTTTGTTGAGAATCGATGGGTTTTGAGCTTCAGGGTCGTCTAATCTTTGCAAAGCTTGCCAGTACAGCGAGCTACGAAATTGCACGCGATTTTTCATAGATAACAAACCTAAACAGCAAATTTATCTAAGAGCTTTTGTTTAGTGAACTACTGGGATGATTAAAATATTTATGGGTTGCATACTTTTCTATACATCCGAAAACTCCTAAATTATTTTCATGGCTCTTCAGTACATAACTCTCACAGCTCAGCTACAACTAGTACGTTTCAAAGAGAGATCTCGAGTTGTCCCAGGAGACAAGTTGCATGCATTACAACTTTGAGCTTCCTAACTTGGGAAAGCCCTGGACAAATCATGTTAAAAGTCATGTGTAAATAAACAAGGCTCTTGTCATATTTCATAAAGATTGGAGTAGTTATCTAAGACGTCCGAGTGCTCGTCACTGTCTTAGTACATGTCATCTTTAAATTTTAATTACGTCATTAGATAACAGCAGAATGTTATCTAATGGGCATTAGCATATCATTAGTATCATAGCTGACCATTTGGCCCAATGGGTTTGAGCTTACTGTGGGACTCGGTCAATGTATGTAAACTTATCCTATAATATTTATTTTATTTCCTAAGCTCAGAGCATTTACGAGCCACAACGATTTTGCTGTAGTCTGTAAATATGAGCACAGATAAACTACTAAACCGATTTTTATTAAATTTTAAACGTAGAATTCATAGGAATAGTTAGACTGGAAGAAAGAAAATAAAAGCAGATAATGAAACGCGCAGGGGTGAAGCCGCAGGCACAGCTGGTAACAAAGAAAGGTACTTTTCGGAGTCAAAATTCCGCGCAACAACACCGTTTTTGACATTTGCGACAGTAATGCGACCGGCAGCACTAATGTCGTACTGCAATATTGCTGCAAACATGCTATTGACGGCAGTATCGCAGGAAATATCAAATTTAATATGAAATTCTCCTTAAAAATTATCTGCTGCAATCAGAATCCGAAGGGTACCTTAAAGTTGCAGCCATTTTCGATCATTTTTCAATCAGTTAATTATTTGTTTAAAATTATACACAATAATAATGAATATGTTAAAATAAATGGCTTGGAAAATACCTCAAATTAATCCGTGGACGTAACGCTAATAATAAATAATGAAGTTAAATTGATCATTGGATATGTGCGGCTAATTTCCCATTTTGGTTAATTAGTCTAATTAGTAATCTACTATTTTGCTATTTCCATTGTAGCGGTATAATAATCAAAATTTACATAACTAGTTTATTTACTAACTAGCTATATTAATGGTCCTGCATACAATTTTAATTGCAATATCTAAATATTTGTATAAAATAGTTCTATTCATATTATAGAATGTAACAAAAAATCACAAAAATAGTTCTAGCTCAATTGCTTCTAAATATGAGCAATTTAATTTAATTTAGCCATCAATTACTTATATTTTTGTTAAAACTCACAAACAATTAAAATTTAAAAACATGACACGGGTAGTGAATATACGAGTACTTACATAAGAAGAATAAGATATTGTTTATTTAAAAGAAAAAACATATTAAAAAATATATATCCTGCGGTCCCACACTAGGCTATGCCTGTCACATAAACACATATTACTTCATAGATCAAGTGACCGAAGCCTGTGGGCTTATATTTTCGCTTAATATTATTATCGTACCTTTATTGACCGAAGCGTCAGCGGATATGTCCATCAGCTTGGTGATGTTCTCGTAAAATTTTGTGAGCAGGTTCGATGATTAAATATAATTTTTGACGATTATTTTTTTGGAAACTTTGGGTATTCGCGAGGTCTACCAGCTCAAAGAGCCACTAATATTTACATTTTGTAAATTTTATCACGTCAGTTATTTTAGAATAGTTAGTTACCAATAGTTACTACAGTAACAAATTATGAATATAATTAATGATTTACACTGTACGTACTCACCAAGGAAAGAAGGAAAGGTAAGTATAATAATGAAATTAAACCTCCGTTTCATAGCGTGACGAAAATCAATGTTCGTAGCCGAAAACCAAGTAAGTGGATCAATTAATAACAAGCGAGTGTTCCAGCAATTAACGAAAACACGTTTTAGGCAAGTACCCACATTTATTGCTGAGTCACATGTAACCTTTGCGTGGGATCCTCGGTACCTATTTTCGTGCAGAAATATTATTAATATGGCTCATTATCAAAATTAATGTAAATCATTAATAAAAAGATTACAGGCGTGTAAGTGTAAGGCCTCAGTTGAAGCTCGAAACGGAGCGTTCGGCGGGGCGTGCAGCGTGGCGTCGGGCTCACAAGTGATGTGAGCAGCGTGCACTAAGGCCGCTCCTATACGTTTGCATTTGTTTAACATGCACGCCGCACGCCTGCCCCGCAACACGTCCAACTCGAATGTCCACTCAGGCCTTACACTTAAGGCTTCTACAGACCTAGCAACAAATGGCGGAAAGAGAAGAGTCATGGAATGTAAGGAAACCCACACACTCTACGACTCTTCTCTTTCAGCACAGACTCTAACTACGGAACCCTAAAAAGGGAATTTATTTTTTATAAAGAATCTGGTGAAACGTTTTACATTACATTCTACTCAATAAGTGGAAGGGCGATAAGCAAAACGGACAGCTTTTTTAACTTTAAGTAAAATTAACAATTTACTTCAAAAATATGTAAAGAATAAATATGTATAATATGTATGTAGGCTTACCATGAGGACAAAATTGTAAACATATCAATCATATCATTTACTATATATAAACAGACGAACTTTTCTGTTGACAAAATAAATATAAAAAGCTTGATGAAGCTAGATAGCGCTTTTTATTAAGTGTTGCACCTCAGTAGTTACGAAGCTTTTGCCGGCAAGCTTTTAGTATGAAACTTTTTATAATGTCTTTTAAAAGAAGGCTTTTAGATGCAGGGACTTGAAAAAGGGCATTAGCGCTTTTAATGAAATTAAGTTCGATTTATTTTTAGTATAATACAAAACAGAGTTAAATAGAAGAACTGACTGGATCTAACTGTATTTTTCTTAATGTATGGATTTAACGTAATTTAGAGTTTGTTTCACAATGTCCAATTAAAGTTCTGTGTTTAAACGTATCTATGCATATATATGTAGCCATAGTAGATCATTAACTCAGTTGCAATTACACCTGCATCGAAGAAACATGTCTTTTACTGTGTAACCTCCCCCTACATTCAAAAATGAGCTTTAACCGAAGGAACATATGGTCCAAAATCGAACCGGATCAAGTACGGGAGTGATGCAGGCGGCCGGCCGGCGAATACAATAGGGAGCGCATTCCTTAAGAGATAAGCGGAGTTGTTTACGTTGTTTAGTGAAGATTTAAGTAATGTTAAATAATTATTGATTTATAACAAACAGGAAAGTGATTGCAAGTGTGATTTACAAACTATTTGGCGTAAAGATAACTTCGTGTGTTGGAACTATTGACTTTGATACCTAGTGACAATTATCTGATTAATTATAAAGTGAATAAATAAGTGAATAAATTACTAAAATGCCTCCAATAACGCCCGAACAAACTCAATTCATTACCAAGTTAGAAGATGTGGCCGGTATGATACAAAAAACGCAATCTAACATAAAGAAGTGTCCAAAACAACGGCTAACCGAGGGTTATGTTAAACAAAGAATTAAAATGCTTGATGATTATTGGATTATGTTTAAACAAGCACACAATAGTCTCATGCATTGCACACCGCGTGAACAACGAGGAGATATCAAGTATTTTGTTGATGAAGATTATTATATTGTGGAAGACCTTTACCTCTGTTTGCAAGCCGACTTAACAGATTTATTGACCAAGTGGGAGTCTGAAAAAAAGGCAATGGAATTATCTATTATGTCAACGTCGTTCCATGAAGGGCAATTACCGTTTGTAAATCTGCCAAAAATCCAATTGCCGACCTTTTCAGGGAAATATGAAGATTGGCCCACATACCAAGATTTATTCACAGCCCTCGTGCACAACACAAAATTAACAAGTGTACAAAAGTTACACTATTTAAAAACAAGTGTCTCTGGTGAAGCAGAGACATTATTGCGGCATGTACAAATAACAGAAAATAATTACACACAGGCATGGGAGTTACTTAAAAACCGTTTCGGCAACAAAAGAATGATTGTTAATTCTGTATTAAAGAAATTAGTTGGTCAGAAGAAGATTCAAACCCAGTCTTCAAATCAAATAAAACATTTACTTGATACCACTATGGAATGTATCAACAGTTTAAACAATTTAAACGTAAACACGGATTCTTGGGATCCGATAATTATCTTTCTCGTCGGACAGAAGCTGGACGCTGAGTCAGTTAAAGACTGGGAACAAACTGTACATAAGGACAGCTCAGAAGACATGCCTAAGTGGGAAGAGTTACAGAAGTTTCTGGTGGCTAAGTTTCGCACATTGGAAATGGCCGCAGCAGTTTCAGTGCCTACACGTGATAAGTCACAAACTCCCAAAACATTTCATGTAGCTGAACAAGAAGAAGATGAAGAGAGCTTGTTCCAATGTGCTCATGCTAGCGTAGCATCACAGCCTACTTGTACCTATTGTAAAGGCGAACACTACATATTCAACTGCAAGGAATTTACTAAAAACTCAGTGGAAGACAGACATGATTTTGTGAGAAAGAACCGATTGTGTTACAACTGTCTTGTTCCATACCATAATGTATTTCGATGCAAACAAAAGACGTCGTGCAGGATCTGCAGAAAAAGACATCATTCTCTTCTGCATCAAACGCGAGAAGCTAATGAAGAAGTAGCTGCTACACAACCACAATCACAACCAGAACCTGACACGAAACTTACAACTTTGCACGTTACCAAACAAGAACCGAGTCGTAAAATGTTACTGGCCACAGCCCAAGTAGCGGTAAGATCGAGCGATGGTGATACACACATACTTCGAGCTCTAATCGACCCGTGCTCAGAGGCTTCATTTGTATCAGAACGAGTTGTACAATTACTGGGTTTGCCAAGAACTAGCATCAATGGAGTAGTTTCTGGACTTGAAGAAAGTACACAAATAAATATCAAGCATATGGTCGACATTACAATTTCATCAAGATATGAAAACAAGAAGACTGTTCTAGTTTCAGCTTACGTTTTAAAGTCTGTATCCACATATTTGCCTTCGAAACATATTTCGATAGATTCTCAGGCCATTGAAACATTGAAATTGGCTGATCCTACCTATGACATACCCAGCAAGGTGGATATGTTGCTCGGCGCAGAAATCTACTGTCAAATTATTCAAGAAGGTTTATTAAAAATGAATGATGGGATAGTCGCTCAAAAAACTACTTTAGGATGGATACTAACGGGTCGAAAACAAATAGAAGCACAGAGCGACCAACACAACGTTACAACATTACACATAACAAGAATGGTGGCTGAAGACAATGATTTACTGCGAAAGTTCTGGGAGATAGAAACTGATGTGTACAAGAAAAAGAAAATACTTACAAAAGAAGAAGAAAAATGCGAAGAGATATACAAAAGAACAACTAAAAGAGATGAAAGCGGAAGATATACAGTACACTTGCCATTGAAACAAAATGTTGAAGAAACTGTTAATCTATGTGGTGATACGAAACATCAGGCTATCAATCGATTTCAGAGTTTGGAAAGAAAATTTAGAAAAGACGATAAGTTAAAGCAGGAATACACAAATGTTATAAATGAGTACAAGGACATGGGACACTTGCGAAGATCAGAAACACAAAACGATGAAAATGCACTGTATCTTGCTCATTTGGCTGTTATTCGAGAGGACAAAGACACTAGTAAAGTGCGCGTAGTCTATGATGCTTCTGCTAAGGGCTCACACGGTCACTCTCTCAATGACACCATGATGGTAGGGCCAGTTTTACAACCAGATCTTCGGAGCCTAGTAATAGCTTGGCGAAAACACAAGATTTGCGTCGTGGGAGATATCGTGAAAATGTATAGGATGATAAATATGACAAAGGAACACATAAACCTGCAACGCATTGTCTGGAGAGATAGGCCGGAAGATGAGTTCGAGAGCTATGAGTTAACAACTGTGACTTTTGGGACCGCTGCAGCGCCATTCTTAGCAGTCCGTACATTAAACCAATTAGCCGACGATGAAGCTCACGAATTTCCAGAAACTGCACCTGTAATAAAGAAGTCGTTTTACATGGATGATCTAATGGTAGGAAATGAAAACATAGAAGAAACAAAGAAAATGTGTCAAGAAATTAAAGAAATATTGAGAAGAGGAGGATTTCGAATGCAAAAATGGTCTAGCAATTCAGATGAAGTTTTAGAATATCTAAAAGAAGATAACAGTACAAGAGACACGCTGGAAATCAAAATGGATAAAATAATAAAGATTCTTGGTTTGACCTGGAATAGACAAGACGATACGTTTGAAATTACAGTAAACTTACCTGAGATGAGAAGTCCTATAACTAAGAGGTCGATACTTTCTGATGTAGCTCGCCTTTTCGACCCCTTTGGGTGGCTAGCACCTGTAATTATAACTGCTAAAGTTTTAATTCAGAAGTTATGGTTGAGTCATCTGGGGTGGGATGATGAATTGACATCGGACTTGACAGACGAGTGGATACGCTATAGAGAAGAACTGGTAAATTTACAAAACATCAAGGTTCAGCGCTGGTTACACTTGACACGAGAAGATGATCTCATGGAGCTGCACGGATTTTCAGATGCATCCACTCAAGCTTATGCAGCTGTGACGTACCTGAAAGTTGTTAGAGGTGGTGTAGTATACGTCTCAATGATCGCATCAAGAACTAAAGTCGCACCCTTGAAGCAGCTTTCTGTTCCAAAATTAGAGCTTTGTGCTGCAGCCTTATTAGCAGAATTGATCAGTGATGTCGCAGAACTTCTGAAGATTCCTAAAAATAAAATATTTGTTTGGACAGACTCAATGGTCGTACTGGCTTGGCTGCAATCTCAACCTAGTCGCTGGAAAACATTTGTAGCGAATAGAACAGCAGATATTACCAGATTGATAGATAATGATCGTTGGAGACATGTGCAATCTGCTGACAATCCTGCGGACATCGCGACAAGAGGAGTCAAAGCGCAAGAATTAGCTACACAAGATCTGTGGTGGAATGGGCCTGACTGGCTTAAGAGAGACCAAGTAGAATATGAAAAAACAGAAATTGCACAAACAGAATTAGAATCTAAAACGACATGTCTTGTACTTGTAGATGAGAGGCCTATATGGGAGAGATTTTCAACAATGTCACGAATGAAGAGAGTGCTAGCTTATTGTAGAAGAATGTTAACTGAACGAAAAAGAGAACTAGAAGAGAGTAAACATTTAACAGTTAAAGAAATGGAAGAAGTAGAAGAAGAATGTATAAGGTTTTATCAAAATCTAGTATACAGAAAAGATATAGACGATTTGAAAAAAGATGGAAGAGTTAAGAAAAGAAGTACTCTAATCACACTTGCACCATTCTTAGACGAGAAAGGTTTGTTAAGAGTGGGAGGACGTCTTCAAAATGCCTCATTGTCTGAACAGACAAAGCATCCAATTATTATTCCACGAAACCAACATATTACAAAATTAATTATCAATGAGGCCCACACTAGAACACTTCATGGTTGGAATCAGTTAATGATGACTTACGTGAAAACCAAATATTGGGTTATCGGCTTAAAGTCATCCATTCGAAAATGCATTTACAATTGCAAGACCTGTGTCATAGACAAAGCTAAAGTCAAGAATCAATTCATGGGCCAGTTGCCAACAGTCAGAGTTAACCAAAATCGACCTTTTTTAAATAGTGGCGTTGACTATGCTGGACCTGTTTTAATGAGAACCTCTAAAGGCCGAGGACATCATGCAACTAAGGGATACATTTGTTTGTTCGTATGCATGGCTACGAAAGCCATTCATCTTGAGGCTGTATCAGATCTGACTTCACAAGCTTTCATAGCTGCTTTTAGAAGATTTGTTGCGCGCAGAGGCCATTGTCAAGATATTTGGAGCGACAATGGTACCAATTTTACTGGTTCTGCTAAAGAGTTGAAATGTATGTTCGAACCTGGGAAAAACAATTTAGCCAGCGAAGTGGCAGAACTGCTGGCTACTGAAGGGACAACGTGGCACTTCATACCCCCAAGAATGCCTTCATACGGCGGCCTATGGGAAGCGGGAGTTCAGTCTGCCAAACGACATTTAGCCAGAGTAAATAAGGATACTAAGCTGACTTATGAAGAATTAGCCACTCTGTTGACTCAGGTCGAGGCCTGTCTAAATAGTCGTCCTCTTTGTGAAATAGACAGTACCACAGGAGTCCCGCTGACGCCAGGACATTTCTTAGTGGGTGAGCCCTTGGTCAGTGTTCCAGACTACAATTATGAGCACAAAAAGGTCAATATACTTACCAGATGGCAGTTAGTACAGAAGATGACACAGAACTTTTGGCGTCAATGGCAGAACGATTACCTTAACACACTGCAACAAAGATATAAGTGGCAAGTTACTGTACCAGTGCCCTGCATTGGAGATTTAGTAATCATAAAGGATGAAATTACGCCACCTACTAAATGGTTACTAGGGAGGGTCAAGTATCTTCATCCTGGAGCAGATAACCTGGTGAGAGTGGTAACTGTACAGTGCAAGGGAGACCACGAGCTTAAAAGACCTTTATCAAAATTAATATTACTTCCTAAAACATTGAATGAGTAGTTATAGACCGAATCTAGTACAGTCAAGTATATGATGAAGTGAGTGAAACGATTTTGCATGTGCTGAAGTGAATATTTTTTACCAAAGCGTATATATTATTGTTCATATCTTAAAATTTTCATCTTTTTTGTAAATGACGGTGCATGCCCTCTGTTTAAATTTATTGAAAACTGTTAGTTTTGGCGGCCGGTATGTTTAAACGTATCTATGCATATATATGTAGCCATAGTAGATCATTAACTCAGTTGCAATTACACCTGCATCGAAGAAACATGTCTTTTACTGTGTAACCTCCCCCTACATTCAAAAATGAGCTTTAACCGAAGGAACATTCTGAATAAGCTACTTGCCACTTATCTGACGAATAAAGTCATCGTTGGCGTTTCACAATCATCAAATAAACTTAATAGGGTAGATAAAGTGCTAAGTTTTGCAGAAAGTTTTATCTGGCAGTTCATTTATTTTTTATTTTGCTATCCAATAATTTAATTGGACATTGTGAAATAGACCCTCTGTACTCAGAGTGACCAGCTATACTTAAAATGTGATTAATTTGATACTCGTACCATTATATTGCAGTACTTAAATAGCCCAGTTTTAAATGGGTGTATGTATGGCATAAAAAGGCTTTCAAACCTTTTTTTGACGCGATAATGCTAATGATCTTAGTAGATATCAACTAAGAAGATTGTTTGAAATTTAAAATCAAGTAGGTGATAATATCATAGTTAAATAAGGTCTCTATAAAACCTAAGCATGAATACGTTGAAGTGACTGAAATCTCCCTCACAACAATAACGCGAAAATCTGAATACAATTTGTAACCCGTGTTTATTTTGAGAGTTAATACCTAAACATTGGTCGTCAGCTTCACAATACTATTTACAGTAGAAATTATTCGAATTACGTCACCCAGATTGGCACCAGGGAGTGGGCTTTGTGATTGTTCTAAAATAAAATTATTTCATGTTGTTCATCTTCAAATTGTTTTTCGGTGATATGTATATAATGTCATCTTATCGTATGGTTGTGAGGCCTAGACACTAAAACAAAAAGAGGAAAGTCAGCTCCTGGTAGCGAAAAGGAAAGTCTTCCGAAAGATCCTGGGACCTATCAAGAGAAATGATGGCACGTTGAGGAAAAAGAATGCCCAAATCGAGGAGTTGGTGGGCAAACCTAATATCATTGGCGAAACCAAGTTCCACAGTCTTCGCTGGTTCGGCCACATACTTAGAATGGAAGAGGATCGGGCTGCCAAGAGGGCGTACTTGGGAAGACCGACTGGTGGCCGCCCGGTGGGTGGACCTAAATACCGCTGGAGAGACAGCGTTGAATCGGATCTGCGGCAGCTCCAAGCCGATAATTGGCAGGAAGCGGCGGAGGATCGGGAAAAGTGGCGTGCTCTTGTTTTGGAGGCCAAGAACCTTTTTGGGTCGCTGAGCCACATTAGTTAGTTAGATAGTCATCTTATTAGACAGTAAGTACATAATTGCAATGTGGAAAGACGTATAAAGAGATGTATAATGTCTTGCTGGGAAGACCGTCATAGGGCTTCTTTCATATTTGTATACGTACTCGTACACCGCTCAGATACAGTTTCACTCTTTCTGCTCAACTGATCTTCTTTAAAAGGGACGAATAGCTTTTCGAATCTATCGAAATAACGGATTTTTTCTATGAAATTCCATTTCGGGAGAAAACGGTTTTCATTAACTAAATGCTAACAAATCACTTTGATTTTGATGTCGATTGCTTCATCATAATATATTCTAGATTTGTTTATAGGTTTAGCTTTTTTGAAAAAAAAAAATTGTTTTACTAATTAAAAAAAATGAAAACCTATAATATAAACCTTGTTTTTTCATTGTGTCAATAACATAAAAAAAAAAACACGGAGAATGGAAAATATTTAGAAGTGGAAAAACGTTTTAATTTCTTGTATGGACACGTTCGCTCTTAAGCGAAGTATAAAAAAATGTTTTATTTCTGATAAGAATACAATCATGATAATTATATACAAACGCAAGAGTTAAAATCGATGAAGAACATATAAACGGTCTTCCCTTATAGACTGTCTTAGCCACATTGACCTTACATAATAATTTGTAAAAAGTGGTAGACTTGTAAGTCAATGAAAAACTAAATAATGGTAATTTCAATTTTTAAGCTAGATAGCAAGTTAAAACTGCAATGATGTTGGCATTTTTAAAGAACTGAGTTGTTTTAAAACTTATCACTGTCACTAAATATTAAAATATACTCTTAGCGTCGCAAAAAGCCAGTGATATTCAGGCCAGTTTTTAATAAAAACAGTATTGCAAATTTTTGAGATTTATTCAACATTGGACTCCATGGCAATAGCGATAAGATCTAAAATAGGTTAGACAGTTGCAGATTATACAGTGAAAACCAGGCTAGAATGTTTGCATAACTTATTGTACAGTCTTGCAAATTGGCTGGTGAATTTAAAACTAGGGTAAATGTTGTATTTAAATGTTAACGTTCATTAAAATAAATATTCCATTTATCAATTGGTTGTCAAATGTCATTGTCGAGTGATAATTTTTGCGGCATAATATTTGGCAATATTGTAAATAATATTTGGAACCCACAAAATGATTGATGACAAGGTAACCATATATACCCAAATATCTTCGTTTTGATAAGATTTGTCTTTCATTATTACATAGGAATGAAATTAAATTTACGAGAGTAGAAATAAAATGAGAAAAGTTAGCATTTCAACATAAGTCTTGATGTATCTCTAACAATTTCTCGTATCGTGATTGTTTTCTGCTTCATGATAATAATTCATTTCATAATTTTGCTTATACAATTATCGTTATAAAATCCAAAAACGCCAAACCATTTTCTAAAGTAAATGATTTGGCGTAATTCTGATCAACGGTAGTGTTAACTTGTGAGGTTAACAGCGCCATCTATCTGACCCCTTTCATACTTTATCGAACCCTAGATGGCTTATCGATAATCGATATTATAGCCATCCAATAAGGGTACTTAGGCACTCCATAGGTGGCACTGTACTCAAATATAATTAATTTAGGCTAGCTAATTTGTGATGTGCTCATCTCACTTTCCCAATATATTTGCACACGCAGTTTGTCTCCGACTCCACACGTGCCAACAGGTAGTATGTAAAACTTCTAGTAATTTACTCGCTCAAATTTATTTGTAACTATTACAATTTCTAGCAAAGAGTACGTTGAATGTTCATTAATGTTATTTCAGAATATCGTTTTAAAATGACAACGTTACTTGAGACTGTATGGCGGCGTCTTCCGAGCGTCAGCGTCTAGTCAACTCTATCGCAGCTGCTCGGCTCGACGCAACGTTGGCGTAACTGTGCAGCGACGCCATTTTCCATAGCGCCTACTTATACTCTGTATCTTTAAGTATTGATATAAATGTAAACAAAATCTACCGTCAAATGGTTCCTTAAGCCAGTTGAGGGTAGATGAAAACATTACAGGATCAGATGATGTAGGTTAAAGTCACTTCGTTCAGTGGCTGATCCGGTGGTTTTGTATTTGGTCGATTAACCAATAAATGTTATAACAACCCGAAAATTGTTTGTTTACTTTTATTGAAATATATAAAGATACATAATTTAGACGCCGATGCACAAAACACGCTCATGTGGAGTGACCCTTACGTGTTAATTTAGATTTATGTCCATAGGTTCACACTTTTCATTACTAAAGTAATCAAGATCCTCACAAATGAAAATATCAACTATAATTTACCATTTAATATGATACTTCATTTAGTACAACTTCGATAATTATGGTAATTATCTGGGTTGACACACTATTACCGCGAAAATCGAAGTTTGTGAATTCGGGGCTTCTATCTCTGTCAGTCTCATTATGCCTTAATTAGAGTAAAAGAGAAAGATGCTGGAAATTTGCAAACTTCGGTATTCGCGGCCGGCCCTCAGTTTCGGCATTAATTAATACCGGGAAACTGAGATTGAATTGATTTACCTGTACTAAATAATTTAATTAACTGTGCATCTTATACATAAGATTTGCGACCTCGTGTGTTTCATTCAGTTGTAATTAATTTGGAATTACGCTTTCGAATATTATACCTATAATTATAATAATAGTTTATGATAAAGGACTTTGATGTCTTTGATGTATATTATTTCGATAGGATAATATATTATTAAGTACTTAAAAAAAGAAGGACGACAACTTTAATGAAATGACGGTCTTTTTTTTTAGAACTGATTGTTAATAATTAACAATCCGCTACTAATTATTAGTTCTCAGCTCAAGTGGCTTCCTATTCTTCTTCGCCGTGACTCTCATGTTCTCGCCATCCTTTATGGCATTCTCTTTAACCCCGCTACATCACCTTATCTCAAAGAGCGCTTCAAGTATCTCTCGCTCCCCCCTCAACTACTTCAAAATGTTATAATATCTGTTTTACCTTTCGGGCTGTTCGATTAGCTAAATCACTTCCCATTTTAAAAAATTAGCTGAAACTATACTTTCTATCTCTGCCTTAAGTTGCCATTTAATATATTGTACAATATATTATATTATATTATATATGTAAGAATAAATATATATTATATTCTATTGTATATTTATTAGTGTATCAGGTATCGTTTTAATACTTAAGTATATAAGTAGTAGGTATGTAGTATGTGTGTTTGTGTTAGTCTCCATATTTAGCTCCTTACACTACCTGTATGAGTTCTACATTTCCTGCTACCTAAATGATGCCTGGAAGAGATCGCTTTTTAGCGATAAGACCGCCTGTTGTTACCTGGTTCTATTTTTCTTTAAAAGTTATTTGTAGTTTTACATGTATGTAAAATGTATAATTGTTGGTGTACTCAATAATATTTACTTACTTACTTAACTACTTTTTTATAGCAAATTAGCCAGAGAAAAGACAGTCTCCAATACTGGCCTCGAAATTATGAAGCCGAGCTAAAAAATACGAACCTAGTTTTAAATGATTACTTATAAAAGAACTGTATTTGCCTAGATCTAGATTTTGAATTATGTTCTTAAGTATGATTGATTGAGTTGAGCGAGTATTTTCATTCCCTCTTATCTTCCCAACTACTTACTTAATGGAATTTATAGATCCTTCGTAACTTTTAGATGATTTATGGGCATTGGATCTTTCGTAATTTATTTTTACTTTCCATTGAAAAAATCACAATATAAGTAGGTACATATACTGTACACACAGCTAAAATCGTTATCTAAATTCATCATCATCATATCAGCCCTTTATCGCCCACTGCTGAACATAGGTCTCTCTTCTAGTACGCCACTTGTCCCGGTCCTGAACTTTCTCATCCAGAAGTGACCCACAACCTTCCGAATGTCGCCCACCCAACGAGCCAAGGGACGCTAGGCGCTTCTTTCATCCGAAAGCGGCTCCCAACATTCCGTTACCATTTTGGTACACTTTCCCTCACTGCCTAGCAACATGTCCCTCCCGATTCCATGTTTATTAATGATGTAACCTACGTCTTGCATGTTAGTGCAGCGTCGGATCTCGACGTTCTTCACTCGATCTTGAAGCTTGATGCCGAGCATGGCGCGTTCCATGGCTCTCTGTGCTACACGGAATTTATACACAGACCAAGGAATAGTGAGCATTCATGTTTAGGCACCGAACGACATGGTGGGCAGGACACATTGGTTTCAGGCACTGTGGAATGTGAACTTGTCCGCTAGTTTATTAAATGTCGCCCGACCAAGCTAGATTCTCCTGGGTATCTCATTCTGCTGGTGTGTTTTTTCAAATGATAGAATATCCAAGGTACAAGTTTTGATCGACCACCTTTAGTATTTCATTCCCAGTCATAAAGATTACAACTTTAGTATTAAATGTTCTGCAAATGTTTTAGAGCTCTACTATTTTTTTCACGCCTAAGTGGGTAAAAATGCTTCTGAATTTTTTTATTACAAGACAAAGTTACGGGCCTAGCGTAGTCTCAGCTGAAATGAATTTTATAAATATGGGGTCCATCCTTCAGATCTTGAAGTTAATAATATGTATAAACAAAGAAATTTACAAAATTAGGACGGAGTCTTGGTGGACCGCACTGCGCACGTTAGCCTTTTTAGGGTTCCGTAGCCAAATGGCATAAAACGGAACCCTTATAGTTTCGCCATGTCCGTCTGTCTGTCTGTCCGAGGCTTTGCTCCGTGGTCGTTAGTGCTAGAAAAATGAAATTTGGCATGGATATATAAATCAATAAAGCCGACAAAGTCGTACAATAAAATCTAAAAATTTAATTTTTCTTAGGGTACCTTCCCTACACGTAAAGTGGGGGTGAATTTTTATTTTCGCTTCAACCCTAGAGTGTGGGGTATCGTTGGAAAGGTCTTTCAAAACTAATTCTAGAAACATTTTTTGATAAAGTAAATATATTCGGAGATAATCGCTCCGAAAGAAAAAAAAAATGTGTCCCCCCCCCTCTAACTTTTGAACCATAGGTCCAAAAAATATGAAAAAAATCGTGGAAGTAGAGCTTAAGAAAGACATTAAATGAAAACTATAGCGGACATGATCAGTTTAGATGTTTTTGAGTTATCGCAAAAAGTTTTCCCTTCATAGTAAAAAGACTTATTTTAATTAGGTACTAATTATGCAAATTTGCCTATTTGTTTAACTCAGGTGAAAGGTATCGTTTCATCCCTTGGTTAACAATTTACTATACTTTAAGCTCCAGTTTAGCTTATTGTGACGGAAGAGTAACTACGGAACCCTACACTGAGCGTGGCCCGACATGCTCTTGGCCGGTTTTTTTTAAATATAAGTTAGATAAGATAATAAAAACTTACTCAGGTCATAATTGATCATCCTGTTCTCGAAGTACCAGAAGACGTAGGACGGCGGCTCGGTGGAGCGCCGCACTACACACACTAGCCTCAGCATCGAACCCTCGTGGATGATTTTCTCTGATTCCCCCATTATTTCCGCGTAGGCAGCTGTTAAATTAACATTTTGTTAATACTAGATAAAATAAGTTAATACTATTTATTGCACCATAAATCATCTGTAAGCATACAGAAAATTAAATACTAATTCAAAACTGTACATGTAATGAACAAGGGACGGTTTTTATCGTTGATAGTATTTTGGAAAGCAGGTCAGACAATAATACAAAATATTATATTTCTGTGTTAAATGAAAAGAGCAATTTTGTTTTAAGAATTACTGGAAAAGAAGAGATATTGATATAACAATTTTTACACAGTAATAGTTGGTATTGGCGCTTACTCTAGACAAACAAATATACTTATATAATACATGCAAAGTTATCAACAGAAACACTGAATGGTGTACTTTTTTTTTTTTGATTTTACAATTTTTTTTTTTTTTTTTTTTGATTTTACAATTTTTTTTTCTTCTGCCAAACTGTAAGACAGTTTGTTGGCAGAGGGAACTCCCTTAAATACAGATGGGTTAGCTTATTGCCTAGTTAATTAATAAGTAAGTACGGTACATCTTATAGCTTATTGTGGTGGTAATTTAATTTTGTTTAATAGGTACGTTTTCAATTTACATTTAAACATCCTAAATGATTTACATTCCCTTATATCATACTTGGAATGTGCTTTAGACGTTTAAAAGGAAAACTTAATCAATCCGTATTAAAGCAAGGCTAAACAATCCCAAGGGACCTAATCTTCACAACTTTGCAAATAATTAATTAAAAAAAGTGATTAATTCAAAGGAAACGTTATACAATATTTATTTTATATTTCTAGCATGTCCCAGTAGGGTGAATTGGAAAATTAAGAGTAACGACCTTTGCCCAAACTCAGGCCCTTACATAATAAATGTAAATATGCTTAAGACTGTTGGCTTTTTAAAAATAAATGGAAAACTTACCAACGAGAACCAGCTTAAAGAAGATACTCGTAGGCGGGTGCGTTGGGACTTGGCACTCGTAGTAACCACCGTCTGCGGACGTGGAGAACCGTATGTGGAGGGCCCAGTCCTGGGAAGAAAAAAGACATTGAAAACATCATGGCTAAGTTTTAGTAGTCGTTTCGTAGTCACCTAGAAACCCTTATAGTTTCGCCAAGTCCGTCTGTCCGTCCATCCGCGGATTTGTTCCGTGATCATTAGTGCTAGAAAGCTGCAATTTGGCAGAGAGACATGAATATGAATGGCGACAGAACGTTAAAATTTTTCAAACAAAAATTAAGATTTTTTTTACGGTACCTCCCATATACAATGTATTTGTTTAAAAAAATCGCTTTAACCTGATAGAAGGGTATCATTGGATAGGTTTTTTAAAGCGAATATGGGTCTTCAATAAGAATTTTTTGATAAAGTGAATATTTTCGGTAATAATTGCTTCAAAACTTGCTAACTTATGAATCAAAAAATGATCCAAAAAATATGAAAAAAATCGTAAAACAAAAGCTTAATAAATAATTTCAATAAAAACTATAGCGAACATGATCGGTCCAGCCGTTTTTGAGTTATTGCTAAAAGTATTTTCTTCTTAGTAAAAAGACGTACAAAGCGCTGCGAAGGTACGAAGGTACTCCCATATGCATGTACCGACATGATACTTACTTATACATAGCCCCCATTTGGCCTATACTGACAGAATGGTAACTACAAACCCCTGCACTGAGTATGGCCGACATGCTTTTGGCCGATTAAAATTATAAATGCAGCAAGCTATTTATAATTTAACTTGTATTCATCTGAACTGTACTGTTCAGATTCAGAGTACATCAGCATTTTACTTCAGCATTAATGTGAAAATCGATGTTGCTGCTGCGATTTTGGATATTTGCATTTGCGGCAGCAATGCTGACGGCTGTAATTTCGCGCTGCAATTATTGACATAATATCTAAGGTCGGGCCTTACGGGCACTAAGAAATGTGCTAGTGCATGCGGTGTCACTCATGAAATCGAGCCAAACGTTTGAATGAATAAAAACCGGCCAAGAGCATGTCGGGCCACGCTCAGTGTAGGGTTCCGTAGTTACTCTTCCGTCACAATAAGCTAAACTGGAGCTTAAAGTATAGTAAATTGTTAACCAAGGGATGAAACGGTACCTTTCACCCGAGTTAAACAAATAGACAAATTTGCATAATCAGTACCTAATTAAAGAAGTCTTTTTACTATGAAGGGAAAACTTTTTGCGATAACTCAAAAACAGCTTAACTGATCATGTCCGCTATAGTTTTCATTTAATGTCTTTCTTAAGCTCTACTTCCACGATTTTTTTCATATTTTTTGGACCTATGGTTCAAAAGTTAGAGGGGGGGGACACATTTTTTTTTTTCGGAGCGATTATCTCCGAATATATTCACTTTATCAAAAAATGTTTCTTGAAAACCCGTATTAGTTTTGAAAGACCTTTCCAACGATACCCCACACTCTAGGGTTAAAGCGAAAAAAAAAAATCACCCCCACTTTATGTGTAGGGGAGGTACCCTAAAAAAAAAAATTTTTAGATTTTATTGTACGACTTTGTCGGCTTTATTGATTTATATATCCATGCCAAATTTCAGCTTTCTAGCACTAACGACCACGGAGCAAAGCCTCGGACAGACAGACAGACAGACAGACAGACAGACAGACGGACATGGCGAAACTATAAGGGTTCCGTTTTATGCCATTTGGCTACGGAACCCTAAAAAATGACCACTAATATTTCCTCTAATATCGCACAATGTATCAGTTATATATGTTTTAGTAAATATGACAGTTCGCAACCTAATGTTAACTTAAAACTAAAAATACACATGTGCAACCAAGATGATCCTTCCCCCTGTGTATGCATTGAACTGGAAAAAGTTAAATTTACTAAATATCTAGGTGTACTACTTGATCAACGCCTGTCATGGCACATGCAACTCGAAAATGTAAACAATAGAATAAGAAAACTTAATTGGATTTTCAAGATTTTTAGATATATTACTACTAAGGAACTACTGAATCAACTTTATATAACATTAGCACAACCTGTCATGAGCTACTGTATTACTGTCTGGGGTGGCGCTGCCAAAACAAAATTTTTGGAGGTTGAGAGAGGGCAACGCTGCCTGCTTAAGGTGATGTACTCAAAACCATACAGGTTTCCTACAAAAGAACTATACGAAATTAGTGACCAATTAACAATCAGGAAACTGTATGTTTTGAATACAACGCTCAGGCTACATAAAACCCTAGATTTTAACTCTACTATTGAAACTCGTCGACGTCAAAACAGTGTTGCCCCCTTATCAAGCTATAAATCTATGTTTGCCAAAAGGCAATATAAAGCGCAATCGGCATACATCTACAATAATATAAATAAGCTAATTCATATCCATCCATTACTGTTGTATAAGTGTAAGATAGAACTCACAAAATGGCTGAAACAACTAAGTTATGATGATACGGAGTCATTATTGTACCACGTGAATTATTAACTATACGTAATATATAGGCTGAACACGTACATTAATCCACACACACACACACACACACACACACACACACACACACACACACACACACACACACACACACACACACACACACACACACACACACACACACACAAATATACGAATGTATATATATATATATATAGGTATATATATACATTCGTATATTCATATATTAATTAGGCTAGAACATAAATCAAAAAGCATATATATATATATAATAAATATAGCTATAAATCTTTCATGTACTTATGGAATATTTCCCTACTACTAAGTAAAAAGACTGTATGTTATGGAGGAGCGGGGCATCCTGATACAGGTTCATTCACCTAAAAGGAAGCTCCAACCACTTATGTCAAATTGTAAACCTTTACTTTATAAGGAAAATAAATATTTTTCATTTTCATTTTCATTTTTCATTTTCATCAGTGTTAACGCGCCCCACTCGCGGACTCGCTGAACGGGTCCCCGCCTCCCGCGCTCGCTCCCCGCGGGCCGCCACCGCCGGCCCGTCGCCTCATCGCTCGCCGGCATTCATTCCTCCAGCGCTCTCGACCAGAGCGCGCGCGCACACCGCTAATCAGTGCTCGCGATACACGTACCTATTTTTTTATGTAATTTAATCGCTCAGACCAATATACGGTTTTAAAGTACAGTTTGGTGTCGTCTTCATCATTTACGAACCTTCGTCAACAAGTTTCGAGCCGGATCCGACGTAAAGCAACTTTAAAGACGCCGTTTCGACGAGGTCCATCAAACACAAAGAAGATAGCGCGCCTGGCCGAGACTACAATCGCCATTTTTATAACATCGGAGTGAATCACCGCGAGCCAACCTAAGCTACAACTACTACAATAAAGCGAAATTTGTGAAGTCATCGTCCTGCCCGAGAATAAAGAAACGAGACATTCAAAACCAGAAAAGGGTTCCACAAACCAAGAACGGCTCCACATACCAGGAAAAGGGTTTGCAGTGTTTATTTGTGAGTCGTTCCTATTTTATTTCTTATTGCGCAGGTATAATTTGACCACCTTTATTTGGTACTTATTTCTTTAATTTTCAATTTAATTCTCTTCTAGCTACTAAAATCACATTCCTGTTTCACGTCACCCAACTCTTAATCAGTCTACATCTTAGTTAAATCGTAATATTTTTTTAATATTCCTTTTTAATTTACAAGCTTTCTTATCAAGGTTAACATTCCCGTTCATATTTTGGATATTTTTATTACAGTTTCCGTAAAATTAGCTTAAAATTAGTAACCACATTTCAAGGCCTAATTAATTGTATTGCAACCATTTGTGCCAACCGTGTGCCATCATTGCTATATTTTAATATTTACTTGGAATATTTCAGAAATCTACACGTGTTCGTATTTGTACCTACACGTAACCAAGCCGTGCCGGGGCCGGAGCTACAGCGTGCACGTGCACGTGTACACCTGCTTCCGTCAGTGTTCGCGCTTGCTTGCCTGCCTGCCTCCGCCACGCCACGCCACGCCATTGCCTCTCGCACACGTGCTATTTGCAAAATTTCAAAATTTACGTATCGCTTCACGCACTATATTATTTCACATTTTTTTTAATTTAAGCACTTGCTAATCACATTTTCCTATTGCAGCTGGAAATTTGAATTCTATCGCCATTTCTATAACTTTTAACTAAATTTCACATTCTATCACAAATCTTTTGTTTTCTCTAAAAATTTGAATTTCTCAATACTTCACGCATTGCCAAAATGGATTTAAAAAATCTCAAAAAACACGTGCCTCTTTCAAATCAAAGCTTACCATATTTAAATCATATTTAGAGCCTCTTTTGTCATGCCATACGCTAAATAATTTGCAAAATCATGAGCTGAATACCAGATTCATTAAAATCCAAGATATGTACAATGATTTTGATTCCGTTCAAACTGATATAGAAAATTTGACGGAAATTCCAGGTGACGAACACACAGAACGGGAAAATTTCGAGACAAGCTACTTCGGTGCCTTGGCTGCTGCGCAGGAACTGCTCAGCAGGCACACCGCGGCTGGTGCTGCTTCTGCGGCGCCTGAGGACAATCTGGTAACGGGTTCCAATGTCGTTACTGCACTCACAGGTGGGCCAAATATTAAATTACCTACAATTCATTTACCTACCTTTTCTGGGCGCTATCAGGACTGGTTAGAATACCATGATACCTACAAATCTCTCATACACGATAATCAATCAATTCCAATTATCCACAAATTTCATTATTTGCGAAGTTCATTGAAAGACGGTGCTTCACTCGTAATTAAATCACTAGAGTTCTCGTCTGATAACTATAAGGTCGCATGGGATTTGCTTTGTGAACGTTACACAAACGATAGAATATTGGTAAATAATCACTTAAATGCATTATTTAACATAAACCCCGTGCTTCAAGAATCTTCAAGGGCCTTACGAAATACCATAGATTTAGTCAATAAAAATCTCAGGGCTTTGAAGACTCTTAATTTACCCACAGAGCACTGGGACATCCTCATAATCCACATGGTAACTAGCAAACTCGATTCAGCCACTTTGCGCGATTGGGAAACCGAGCGCAATAATATTAAAAAACTACCAACATTAACGGAATTTACCACTTTCTTAAGAAACCGCGCAGATTTGCTAGAAACCATGGAGGAGGCACAAACACTAAATAAACCACGTCGACACAGCGACATTACTCACAATCGTCCTAAATCATTTCTTGTAAACCATGCTCAAAATCAGACTCAGTATAAATATAAGTGTCCTGTTTGCAAAAATAATCACTCAATTTATCAATGTACTAAGTTTAAAACAATGCCAGTTGAATCCCGCATTAATAAAGTGAATCAATTGAATCTTTGCACAAATTGTTTGCGATCAGGACATGACGAACAACGTTGCAGGCTGAGCTCATGCCGGCTTTGCACACAAAGACACAATACCATGCTACATATAAACAATCAAGCAAAGGCAGACCCTAAGTCTTCCACATCCAAACCTAATGATTGTGTAGCATCACCAACTCTAAAAGAGCATACACAAGCTCCACAACAAATTACAAACAGTGCTGCTTTATGCTCCACGTTCGGTGGCCATCGTGTACCGTTATCTACAGCTGTCATCAACGTCAGCGACTATGATGGCCACACACACCAAGTTAGAGTTCTCTTGGACAACGGAAGTATATCTAGTTTCATTACCAAAGATCTTCAAGCAAAATTAAAATTACCTACTTATTCCACTAGCATATCCGTCACAGGGTTAGAAAAGAAAAGATCAAACATCACCGAACATTGTGATGTAACCATAACTTCACGTACGCAAGATTACACAGCAGAAGTCAATTGCTTCGTTGTCCAAGAGATCACTGATATGATTCCATTCACCAAACTAAATTGTGATTCGTTCACTATTCCCCCTCACATCCACCTAGCGGACCCGAACTTTCACGAGCCATCCGAGGTGCAGATGCTGCTGGGTGCAGAACTCTTTTGGGAGTGCCTAACATATAATCACATATCCCTGGGCAAGAAAAAACCCGTCCTAGTTGAAACAACACTCGGATGGCTTGTTGCAGGTTCTATACATACACAAAATTCTAAACAAAAGCAACCCTATACAGTCCATTGCAATCTAATCAACAACATTGAGCTCGATGCAAAACTAGACAAGTTTTTTGAACTAGAATCAGTTCCATCCACTCAACAAATCCACACTAAAGGTGAGAGTGAATGCGAACGCATATTTACACAATCAACAACCCGCCACCCAGATGGTAAGTTTGTTGTCACAATACCATTAAAAGAATCTCCTGAATGTTTGGGCGATTCTAAAGCACAAGCATTACTTCGATTTCAAGCATTAGAGCATAAATTCAAGCGCACCAGATGTCTTGTACAGTTGGGTCAAGAATGCGCAGAAAAAAATGTAAGTGAAACAATCTTACACGATTTCTATGTAGATGACTACATCTCAGGAAATGATGACAAAGCCACTCTGTTAGAAACATGCAGAGGCGTCATTAAAACACTAGAAAGTGCTCATTTTCACTTAAGAAAGTGGCGTTCAAATACACCATCATTACTTGATAATTTAGTTGCAGAAAACAGTAGCGATGAACTATTTAAATTGGACACAGAAAATCACTCGAAAACCTTAGGTTTACTTTGGTCATGTCAATCTGATGAGCTGCTGTTCTCTGTAGCTGAAAATCTAAAACCCAAACCCACAACCTTGAACCCTGCCGACATAGGTGGTAGGGGTCAGAGCGCATCAAACCTCAAAAATTCACTTTTGTGGTGGGAAGGACCGCCCTTCCTTCATGAAACGGAAATACAATGGCCTACTCAACCACAAAACTTACCTTTAGAAAATTTGCCTGAAGTCAAAATACAATGTCTCGTTTCAACTAAACAATGCGAGGATAATTTTACCTCTAAATACTCAAACTTTTGTAAATTGCAACGTATTATAGCATACATGAATAGATTTGTTCATAACTGTAAAAATATAACAAACAAGAATACAGGTCCATTAAAGGTGTCAGAGCTTAATCTGTCTTTACAAATGTTGTGCAAACAAGTGCAGACTGACAAATTTAGCGAGCAACTCTCGCGTTTGCTAAATAAGCGCCCACTTTCTCACAAAGATACTCTGTTGAAATTTAATCCATTTGTAGATACTTTCGGAATTATGCGAGTAGGCGGTAGACTTGCAAGTTCATATTACGATTATAACACAAAACACCCTATTTTATTACATGCATCGCATCACATCACTAAAATATTAGTACACCATTACCATCGAATGTTGATGCACACTGGACCACAGCTGATGCTAGCAACATTACGTCACAGGTACTGGATAATTAACGGCCGTAACCTTTGCAGACAGACTTCACAAAGCTGCATTACATGTTTAAGATACTCGGGTAAAACTCATCAGCCAATTATGGGCAACTTGCCACTGCAAAGGGTACAGTCCGAATATGTGTTTGCTAACACATCCTGTGACTACGCTGGGCCAATCCTGATAGCGAGCAGAAAGGGTCGTGGTTGTCAAACGAAGAAAGCATATATAGTTGTTTTTGTTTGTTTGGCAGTGAGGGCGGTACACTTGGAGCTCGTCACTGATTTGACAGCCATGGGCTTTATTGCCGCTTTAAATAGATTCATAGCCCGCAGAGGCAAACCAGCCACCATTTTGTCAGATAATGGTACTTGTTTCATAGGGGCTTGTAACGAATTAGCAAAGTTCCTTAAAAATAATTCTGAAGAAATAACGTCATATTCAGCTACAAAGGAAATAGAATTCAAATTTTGTCCTGCTTATAGCCCACATTTTAATGGTTTGGCGGAGGGCGCAGTTAAGCAGGTAAAACATCATTTAAAACGAGTTACCTCAATGGCTCACTTAGATTATGAAGAGATGGTTACATTTTTGGTTCAAGTTGAAGCTTTGCTTAATTCTAGGCCTTTAACCCCTATTTCATCTGATCCCTCCGATCTTACTTCTCTCACCCCTGCGCATTTTTTGATAGGCCGAACGCTCACTATGATACCTGCTCCCTTGGTGCAAGACTCGCCGATACATACCCTAACGAGATATCAGAGAACAGAAGCACTAAAAGCGCATTTTTGGAATCGGTATTATAAGGAATTCATTTCAGAGCTGCAGGTCCGAAACAAATGGCGCAGGGATGGAGGCCAGCTGAAGCTTGGCGAGATGGTTCTCGTCAAAGACGACCGCTTGCCCCCCAGCAGATGGCTGCTTGGGCGAGTCACCGCAGTCTACCCGGGCAACGACGGAGTCAGCCGCGTCGCTGACGTCACCACCACCACAGGGACGCTGAGAAGGGCCTACAACAGGCTCTGCCCGCTCCCACTGACATTGGACCAGGATGGTCCAAGGGGGCCAGCTTGTTAACGCGCCCCACTCGCGGACTCGCTGAACGGGTCCCCGCCTCCCGCGCTCGCTCCCCGCGGGCCGCCACCGCCGGCCCGTCGCCTCATCGCTCGCCGGCATTCATTCCTCCAGCGCTCTCGACCAGAGCGCGCGCGCACACCGCTAATCAGTGCTCGCGATACACGTACCTATTTTTTTATGTAATTTAATCGCTCAGACCAATATACGGTTTTAAAGTACAGTTTGGTGTCGTCTTCATCATTTACGAACCTTCGTCAACAATCAGTATTGGGATAAAACGAGGAAATTTTGCCAGCATCCTTGCTACAATACCGCTTGAGGCCTATTTTGTGACACCAATGTATTTGTATACATCCATTATGTTATACTGTTATTGTAAAAATGAAATAAAGTTTGTTAACTTATATCGCAGAATATGTACGTACAAACGCGTTAATTTATGCGACGATCAAATTTCAACATTAATAATAGTGACACGTGACGTTTAATTATAATGATTACAGCTACATATTTGCATATTACTTGCATTATTTAACTTTTTGTGTTTTATAATACTCATAGGGGACAGATCCATTTATTATGTTCACTCCATTCCCAAGCGTACCCGAAAATTCAGTATTCATGCGATCGCCTCCACTATTAAAATATGAAATGATCTTTGCATACGTGCTCGTCCAATAAAGGAAAGATATTAAACGTGCAAAGGTTTCCGCACCTTATTAACATCCTAACAGAGTCACATTTGATTTGAACGTGATGTTCCCAATAATGTTGGCAGTTTCTGCCATGGATTTTTGCAAGCGTATTACATGAAATGGAGCTCTTGTTATGTACGCGGTTATGGGAGTATATAAAAATGAAGTTGTGAGTGCTTGAGTTGAGGGGAGTAATAAAATTGTGGCCTCTGGTTTTATTTTGATTTTACTGGCTATGAAAGTAAAATTTAACTTGATTTGAGTGTTTTTTTTTAATACTACGTCGGTGGCAAACAAGCATACGGCCCGCCTGATGGTAAGCAGTCTCCGTAGCCTATGTACGCCTGCAACTCCAGAGGAGTTACATGCGCGTTGCCGACCCTAAACCCGCCTCCCCTCGTCGAGCTCTGGCAACCTTGAGTGTAATTCAAGAAGAGTTTTTTTACACAAATTCTGTGATAATGGATTCTGATGATAAAGATCGAAGGTCGCCAAGGAAACTGCGTAATAAAAAAAGCAACTTCATTAATTTAAGGATATTACAATTGTCTTAAGTTGATGACTGTCTAAAGAAAAGTATAATTAGCTAAATTTTGACATAAATATATTCGAACTTTTACTAAATCTTTGTCCTTGATTTTTGATACATTAATATATAAAATTTCTCTTGGTGTTATTTTTAAGTTTTCTTTTCTAACCATCTCTCTATACATAAAACAAGCCATGCCTACATCAACATAAAACTCACAAGGGCCTAACTTTAACTAGAAAGTTTTGACTGAATTATGGTAACCAGTGTCATGACATCTTTTTATAACAGGTGTCATAGACAGTCCCCTATGCCGAGGATGCATGGAGAATTGGAGACAGAAGAAACAGCCTCCCACGTGGTGCTGGAATGCAGCGGAGTGGCCCCATACAGGGCAAAATATCAGATCCCCGAGAGACCTCCCAGAGGTCCTACTCAATATCAAAGGTTTGATAGGATTCCTCGCTGAGGAGTTTCATTCGACAGCCTTCCTTGGGTGAGGGTGTGTGAGGTCTCTTCCGCATCTCTGCTTTGGAGACTGTCCATTCGCGCCTCACCGTGTGGGGCGGTCATTTGCCGTCGTTTTGGGGACGACTGTGCGATCTATTCTGGTGTGGGCTAGCTTTATCGCTACCTGCCGTTAAGAGTTGGGCTGGCAGGACTAGCCCCCGGCGACGTTGGTCGCCACATTAATGCCACGATTATAACCAACCAGTCATTTTATCAAGGAACAAGCATAATACAGCTGCAGTTACCATCCGAATTATTGCACCGGATGCGCTAAGGAGCGGTTATCACTAATAGTATATATTATGTAATAATTTATGGGATTATTCATGTTATCAAAGAGAAATTAGTATAGAAGCGTATTGTCAAAGTAAATTTTGTAGTCAACTAAATTTAATGCCATCTTTTGAAACAGGCCTTACAGGACTCTTAGAATTACATAGGCCAAAGTTATATCGCCATCTACTTGAGCACATTTTTTCTTGGTGTTTCAAGCCACATTTTTTTTTCAACTTTATTCTTTAAATGGAGTTATAGATGTATTTGACATGATAAATGTCCAATAAATTGTTTATTTGAAGGTAATTAGCAGTTGTCAACCAACTTAAAAAATCCATTATTACCGGGCCAGATGGCGAAATTTCCGGTTCCCAATTACTACCATTATTCCCAGTTGCTTCAAAATATTGACAAGAGGGATGACAACTTCCCTGACGAGACGAGAATAGAAACTTAACCAAAGTTTATGTAATTACCTGAAATATTGACTTGACTTCGCGACCTTTGTTACGTTTGTCTTTGTGGAGGAGTGATTTATTTGACTGTCTCAAACCATTTTAATCGTACAAATGCCATGAATATTTCATATTATTATTTAAAAAACATGGGTAATACACACATTATACTTAACTCGTCCCCCGCCTTTTTTGTAGACATCACAAAGTTAAGAGAATCTACTTAATGCTAATTTTACCCACTGCACGTGGCGATTTTTTCAGCACTCAACTTTTATTGTTTTATACACAGAATGACCTTATTCTAAAATGTGTTTGATAATTATATTTACGTATGTAAAGTATAAAAATGATACATGTGATTGAAATAGGTCTCTCTATCACCCATTATTCTCTTTATCCAATGAATAAAGAAAAATGATTTTTCCAGATGTCATTCAAGTGACCTATATGAAGTACATATATCGACACAATTCTTTAAACCCGAAACACAATTAGGTTGCGTTGTTACACTACAGAGTTCCAATGGCCATCTCCTGGCTCCATCATAAGATCAGCTCAATGGTTCCACAATATTGCATTGTCACCCGACATACACATGTAAGCAAAACTTTAACCCAATCAGAAATAGGGAGGCGAATCAATTTAAACTTCCTAGATTTGACCCACACAAACTAACAGGGCAAGTTAAAGAAAAGATTGTAAAAACTCGCACGAAAGTCGTATCTTTTGTCATAAGTTTCGCACGGGGTACCATATATCTTCTGTTTCTTTCTAAACTCCCGACTTTACGACTCCTTATAACAAAAAACAATGTACGAAGTTAACAACAGTATTTATCTTAACTGATCATCGGTAGACCTTATAATCATTGCCATTAGGTTCACGACACGTCAGTCAACAGTGGCGGCGACAATACAATAAGTATCTTTTGTATCTTTTATTCGCAGTTTTCCACTTTTTCATTAAGTATTCATGTCCAATTTACATTCATTTAATTAATACACTTTACACTATCTACTTAATTAACAGTTTCCAGTCGAGGCTGTTCCTTTTTTGGCAGGTTAATATTTTACACGAGGTTACGGAATAAGGTCAATACAGATAAGTGTGGCATAGGGATAAGTGTGGCCTTCATATTGAGGCCTGTTTAGACATTGAGTAGGGTTTTCTATGCGAGTTCAGACATTTGCTACTTGCTACTCGCATTTGCAGGTATATATATGAACTTGATTGAAACTTAATTGGCTTTCTCTCCGCCGCCGCAGAGATCTTTCACACTCTTTCACTTCTTCTCCTCTTTATCTATCTGAAAAATTTAATTTTTGAATTGATCACTTGCAATACCTCACCATAAAAATCGTGGATACGACAAATTTTTCGCAGTGCATGCATTCAAAGTGTGGAATGAGCTGCCTATTCCGCTCAGACAAGTACAATCGGTTGCGTCGCTCAAGGTTAGGTTGAAGAAGCTTAGGTTATCTGACCGCTGAATAATTTTCCTTTTCTAGTGTTCCTAGTGTATAATTACCAATTATTTTCCACTTTTATCATTACTGTTTAGCTTAATTTCCTTATTACTTTTTGTGTAATAATGGGATGTCCCTGAAGTAAAGAGACAAATTTATTTCCATAAAATGTAATATCAGGAAAACGATAAAAGTTATAATTTTGGTTGTAAGTTGCAAGAAAATTAATTAAATTATTAGATTGATATCGCTTTTGCGCCCACAATCTCTTAAAAATATGTTTTTCTTAAATTGTTCGCGGCCCCGGCACCTTACGGCTTTTCACGATTTTGCAGCCACGCCTTTGGTCATACAAAATGTTTTGTCAAAAAATTGGCTTTTGATACAATTTTTTGGTTCTATGTCACATCTATATGACTGAATGGAAATTAATGAATAGTTGTATGGAAATATTGCCTTCATGAACATCATTGGGGTTCGCCGGAACATTGGTTCAACAAACGTCAATAAACGCTAAGTACTTTTTCAAGTTAACTTTTATTCACTTTTCGTCTCTCTTTTTGCACGTTTCTCTTGGTCCTTTATATGTCTGGAAGTAATTTGGTTCATATATGTTTTTAAACCTAGATCGTTCCTTTTTCATTCTGGCGACAGACAGCTTTGATACTTTTAATTTATCCGCTGCCACTCTGACGGACGTTAACGGAGTCTTATTAAAAATCGATTTAACTCGGTTAATGATTCGAGGTAGCGTGATTGTCCTATTTCTTCCCAGAACCTTCTTAAAACTAATCTCAACCGTTTCTTCATAATGTCTTTTTATTCAATATATACTAGTTTGTCTAGCTGTTCCTTGAAGAAAGTGTTTGAATATATCTTTTTTAATGTGAGACTCGTAAAATAAAGGCAATTGTGAAAAACTCTATTAGCAAGTGCTTCATATTCCGATGCTTAAATTTGAAAAAACGAATAAGCAATAACAAAATTCCCACTTGAAATGACAGACAATGAAACCATAGAAGCAATGACACCAAAACTTTAATTTTGTTTTAATAAAATTTTCAACCAGTAAGACTTTGAAAGTTGTCTCTTTACTTCCGGGACACCCTTTATATGTATGTTTGCTTTACTTTCTGGTACCTTGTTGTACATGCTGCTGCATTTGTCACCCTCTTCTCACTCTCTCATCTATTCAAAGCCTCAAAGGTCACTGGTCCTTGGGGTTCCAGCGCGCACACGTTTTTTGCAGAAATCGCAAAGTATCTGGTTGACGTAAATGGTGACCAAAGAGCGTGCGGCTTCCTCGCACTACGTATCAGCATTGCGGTACGACGAGGAAATTCCGCCAGCATCCTTGGTACAATGCCTCAAGGGCCTATTTTAGATTTAAGCTAATATCTCTGTATATATCCATTATGTATATTGTTATTGTAAATAGAATAACAAAAAATAAAAGATTTTTAAATTTGAGTCTCCCTTCTAGTTATATTTTTAATGAACATTTAACTAAATCACAAATCCTGGTACTGGTATCTAAATACTTATACTGGTAACTAGTAAACTATTGGGGTCAAAAGCTCGTTGATCGGCGTACTGTTTACAACTTAGTTTATAAATTGTACGAAGTTTCTAGTCCTGAACACTACCTTTGTTGCTAACAACATTTCTGCCCACAACACTGGCAATTGTATATAAAGTTGTACACTATACTTTTCTTAGGTTTAGGTATTTGAATGTTATTTCTAATCAGAATAACGAGATCTTTCGACCATAACAGGGGCATGAGGGGGTAAGGGCATTTATTTGTGTGATGAGCACAGATATTTGTTCCTGAGTCATGGATGTATTTAAGTATTTGTATATACAACACAAGCTTTCTTGGCTTACCGTGGGACTTTGTCAATTTGTGTACGAATGTCCCTATGTAAGTGGCGGGATTTATGAGGCGTTCTTAGTAATCATCGAAAGACAGTGTTGACGACAAGTAGTTTATTTTTTAAAACAGTGCTAAAAAAAGTATCACCATTCGCGTAAACGAGCAGACTCACAAGAGCGTGCAGGAGCAATCACCGTTCGAACTAATCCACCAGCTACCACACTCATTAACATCAGTATCCGAGCATACCTTAGTTAGAAAGTACACAGAGTAGCAGAAAACTTTGAATAGTATAATCGTGTCACCTATTGAATCTATCAAATTAAAAGAATCAAACTTAGAACTTAATTATTCTATGGAAGACAAACGCTTGCGCGTTCTATCTCGACGCCAAAGCCATCTAGCGAACGGTTTGCATAATAATGGCTAATACATGCGATGAAACTGGGAAATACTAACGATTGCGCGATCTAACTCGGCGCTAGCGCCATCTAGCGAACAATTGGGTAAACTTCCCGTATTGGAAGTGGTGTTATGTTACACCTTTACAACAAAAAATAACAGAAGAAAAAACTTTCCCAAAATGTCCATCCATCATTCTTACCATTCAATTACCATTATACCTATAAATAACATAATTATAATAGATATAATTATTATTTTACTTGGGCGAAGTTGGGAAACAACGGTAAAGTTAGGGTTCCCGTAGATACTTTTGCCAGCCCTGATTTTCAATTAATTGAAACATTGATAACGAGCTTTGCTAATTACAATTCTGCCACATATAACAGCCCTAACAGCCATTAGATAACCACAATTCAATAAACAGTTCTGAATGATTCACGGTTAGTTTCACTAGACTTAAATCAACCAGGATATGAACCGTGATTACCTTTTGTATTGTTTTATAGCTTCCGATATTAATCCGTTATCCGTGAACAAGATGCGTGTAACTGCGTCGAAATGTCGGGAGCTCGAAAACAATACAAAAGGTAATCACGGTTCATATCCCGGTCGATTTAAGTTAACATTTCAATTGTTTACCTATTCTCGAACAATAAATTCCAAATACAAATAGATTTTACAGGTTTATCTACACACATATCATAAATGATGCGTTCAAAATCTGCAAATGGCCAGTATAAAGACACTATTTCGTTAGAACAAATTTCTTATATGTGAAAATGTTATCATTTTGTAATAATAAATGTCAATCGATTCAATAATGACGTTCAAATTTCGAACATCTGTGAAAAACAAAGGAGTTCAATTTGAAATCAGTATCAGGTGGGATGGCATTTTATTCGAAATGAAATGCCAACTTTGTGATCTAATGCCGCAATGGCGGTCATAACTTGTAGTTCGTTAACACATCATAGAGATTTTTTACTATACGTGTAACAAGGTTGATAAATCAGTGTATGTAAATATACCTTCTTAATTAGACATTTAACACCGTGTGTTTTTTTTATGAAACTCGATTTTAGCTCATTTCATAAACCCACACTCTTATTTTAATGCCTTTCATTATGTAGCAGTCACATAAACTGCTGTTAATGGTGAGCTGAGCTGTAGACCTCGCAAGCATAGCTTATAAAAGTCAATAAACGTATGGCTCCGTGATTTTGAAACAAAATTCAAACACCAATCGTCCAAAAAATATTTGTTCATAAAACCTGCTCACAAAATTTCACGAGCATCGGTTGGGAATTGCGACCTGTAGAGGAGAACATCCGGACAATACGAAGTATTTTCCCCAAGCTGAAAGGGACACCTTTACCCAGTGTCAAAACTGACGTATACGCTATCGAGAACGTAATTTACTTTCTATACATCTCGCTCGCACTTATATGCGAGTATCAGGGTGATGCATAGAAAGTAAGTTACGTAAACGCTCGGTCAATAAATGGCTACACGTGTTAAGGCAGAATTCAAAGAGTAACCTAACCTAATTTCAATCAAACCAGAAAGCTTAGAAGTTTGCCTGCGGTATTGCGGCTCGAATAACAGACTAACGTCTTAATTTGATCTGGAAATATTGAGCAACAAATAATCAAAGGTAATAGACGAATAACAAACGAAATCAACAGGCGGTAAATTCAATATTCATTTTGGCTGTTGACGAGATATTTCATGTCAGGTTTTCGCTTTTCATCTTATTTCCATTGTACGATATCTTTTATATTCGTACAATACTTGTAATTGAGGTAATAGTAAACGAAACAAAAAATAAATAGGTAAGTAAGAAGAATTGGAATTTATCAGGCCAATTCGAGTGTTCAATATGATACTGATCTGATTCTTATCTGTCGGTGTCAAAAATGACATTTCTTCAACCAACAACGTCATTTTTGATACTGACAAATCAGTATCAGACCAGTATCATATTTGAATGAAATTGAATAATTAAAATTCGAATTTACCTGTAAGCTTTTAACAGTTTGTAGTATAGGAAATTTAAAGATAAAGATACAGATATTTTATTATTGATGTAGGCATATTACAATGCGCTTATGAACGTCAAATAAAGCTACACCGGCTCTAACCAGGGGCCAGGTGTATGGACGAGTCACAACATGCACCGGCATAAGTACAGTTGTACCTATGCTTCGGCAGAGGGGAAATAGTAGGAATGCCGTCCCTTCCCGGCATTGCTCGAAGGCTGCACCGTTACTGATACCAACAATCGTGACGAGGACATAAAGATTAGGATCCAGAATACATTGCGATGCAGTGCAGCCCTTCACAAGGTGTTAGTGTCCAAGCTTCTAAGCAGACGCACCAAGATCCGAATCTATTCTATAAGACCGTGATTCGCCCAATCCTAACCTACGGATGCGAAGCATGGACACTAACACTCAAGGAAGAAAACATGCTGCTAGTTGCCGAGAGGAAAATCCTCCGTAAAATACTGGGCCCCAAACGAAGACCGGATGGAAGTTGGACAGTCCTTAAGAACCGTGAGATTGAAGACCTAGTGGCTGAATCTAACATCATGGGAGAAAGTAAAGCCCACAGACTCCGTTGGTTGGGCCACCTTGAGAGAATGGACGAAGATCGGAACGTAAAAAGAGCGTACCTGGGTCGCCTAGCAGGAGGACGTCCTATCGGACGCCCTAGGTATCGCTGGAGCGACATGGTGGAGGCGGATCTGCGCGAGCTTCGAGTCGACAATTGGCGAGAGGTCGCACAGGACCGAGAAAAGTGGCGCTGTCTTGTGTCGGAGGCCAAGTCTCATTTTGGGTCGCTGAGCCAACGGAGTAAGTAAGTATTTTTTTTTTCTGTCTACTTCTATTTTCTATAAATATGTATTTCTCTCGTATGATTTTGTATTATCTGTTTTTTGTTTATTTTTTTGTCATTTTATTAATTGTATTTCCTGTGTGTATTGCGGCAAACAAATAAACGGATTATCTATCTTATAAGTCGTCAACAAAAAAGAAAATACAATCTGAATTCCACAGTCCACGTTCTATCAGCATACATTAGCAATACATTTGAGTACCGAACGATACCTTAAACAACAAATGTCATTACCAGCGTGCTCAGGGTATCTTAGGACCATTTATTTTCCGAATCCCTCACTTATCTTTGTTTCCCACATTACATGACTGTTATTTCTCTTGTTTACGAAGAGGAACACTTTTTTGTGATCTCTGGATACATATGATTGTTAGTGGTTTAAGGAATATAGATACACTGGTTTGATGCCCAAGGCTCGCTTGTGGTCGGAATAATAAGTTAGGGACGTAGGTTACTTCGCACACAGACTCCGTATTCTGAAGGAAGACTCGAAGACTCGGGGTTACCATACATGCCTTCTTTTAAAGTTTCGTAGACAGAATATCAAAAACGGAACCCATTAGTCATGCCCATCTGTCTATCTGTCCGTATGTAAAAAGTTTTTCATTTAAATACGTGTTTTTCGACCTAAAAGTGAAAAAAAAGTCGGCAAATATCAATGTGTCAACATTAAGATTTTTTTAAGTTTTTTTATTAACTGAATACTGTAATTAATCACTTTGAAAGTCTAAAAAATATGGAGAGAATGAAACAAACGTTCTAAATTAAGATAATTAAATAAAATTAAGATAAAAACTAAAAAAATATCGATTTTAATGTGTTTAATTTAGTATTCTGGGGCCAAAAACAACGTGTTTGCAAAGTCGTAAATCATAAAGCTGGTCGTATCACTCACACTCGCGGTATCTAACGATGCGTGTTGCAGCTTTCTCACTTTATTTTTTTGTTTTACTTTCGGGTTGGTTTTGGCCCCACAATATACTCGTATATAAGTGATAAACTGAAATAGATGCCTATTATTATTTATTTATATACTGAAGAAAAAGTGATTGAGCCCTCCAATAGCTGAGGCCGAATTCGACGCCGGCGTCACGTCATCAGCTTACACGACTAACTCCACCGGACCTCTAAGCTACTCCGTTACGGCGGTACCGGTTCCAATTTCTCGAGTATAATATACCTATGTACCCGATATTAGAAAGACTTTGGGGTCTTGACTAACTCTAAGGGCAAGCAGTACATGCTTGCACCTCTTATACAAATCTCTTACAGGATTACGATACAGAGAGATATGGTGCCGCCATCTATACAACTTTGGCAACAGATCAAATTATTTCATTACATATTTTAATATGTGCTTTCTTAGTCACACTACTATATAAAAATTAAAAACTGAAATAGATTTAATAATGTAATTTGATATCTTCCCAAAGTTGTAGGTATACATAAGTATACCTAACTACCCACTATACAATAAATAGTGGAATTATTTTTTATGACTGCTTATATTGACCAACAGCTTACTGTGACGTAATTACTGAGTGAAATTTGGTTCTCATATAAAATTCTTTGTAACAAAGTCGGATAACATGGCTTCGCTTATAGTGAAATATCGCTTACTATGTCCCATTAATCCTATTTTCATGAAATGATGACCTTCTGATTTGCCCTCCCCACGTCTTTCCCTGCGAGGACGTTGGGTGCATGCATGGCACGTATAAGTTGTTTTAGTTTTGATTCTCAGTGATAAGTTGATAATAGATGCACGATACTAAAACTCATGGAATTTGAGATTAATTTGGAAAACTTAACACAAATAGGAAATGATTATCTTTGCTTTATATGAAATCTGCTTAGTATGACGTGTCATTATGCGTATTCTGCTGTATGTATTAAGTGATCTGTGAACAGGGCTTACCTTCACATGTCGGCCGTGGGCAGAAAAGAATCGGTTGTCTGCGCTGTATGTAACCAGCCCCACTGATAACAAGGAATAGTCTTTTTTTCTTATCCACGTTACCTGTAAAAGGGATTTCAGTAAATTCTTAACGTTACAAAATATCTATAAGAACATTTTAGGAGATCAGCAACAATTTTGGAAATACATTTTCAAAAGGAGATGCAATTAATATTCCAAAATAGCTGGCAGAAGTTTTTGCACGGCCCAGTTATACACGATTCCCGTGAGCATTGCGAGAGATTTTAGCACTGAATTTCAATTAATATGTAATTCTAGAACCGCAAAGGTAAAATAGGTTGAATAAAATATAGAAGTATTTAAGAGGGAGGAATAGCTTTAAGATCCTAGCGAAATAACGGTATTTTTTCTATGAAATTCCATTTCGGGAGAAAACGTTTTCCACTACCTAAATCTGAACAAATCACTTTGATTTTGATGTCGATCGATTCAGCATAATATATTTTAGGTTTATAGGTTTCGTTTTTTTTTTGCAAATTTTGAAAAAAGGAAAACCTGTATACCTAGTTTTTTATTGTGCCAATAAAATACTTAAAAAAAATCATGGAATTAAAAATATTTAAAAGTGGAAAAACGTTTTCTCTTTTTGATGGACGATCACTCGGTATATTCCCTCTAGACCTACATCAATAACACACTATTATTTATGTCTACTTCATTTATAACCATTGACATAAATGTACTACGTACTAGACACGCTATCGAGAACAACTTGTGTCCGCCATTTTCGGCGTTTGACGTCTGTCACTAAGCTTAAGAATAATAGCTAGCCAGAGGCGAAACTGTTATGACAACTGTTCATTTTCTGCCTAAATACGTACTGTAAAGAATCTAGATAAAATGTATTTATTTCCAGTGTAATAATTTTTGTTTCTTTTGTGACACTGCCTAAATTAAAATTTATAAAAGTAGTCTTAAAACCTATTGTGTTTGACTCTCGTACTCGTAGCAATTTTGATCAAATCTCGCTTATAACATAATATATTCTTTAAATATAATAAAAACACTTCAAAAAATTACAAGATAACAATTAATATATCATTTTTGAGCATATATTCTACAAACAATAAGGTAGATTATCATTAGTACCTCCGTGTTACATCTGCGAAATGTAATCTATGCGCCAAAGAATACGCCATTTTCTTTGGCGCATAGATTACACACCGCGAGTGTTTAAAGTGACGTTTCAAAATAATCTAAATAAGCTTAAAAGAAAACATTTTTCGCTCTGGATTGTTATTATATTAATATTATTATATTTCTAGATATTATTAGAATACATTTTCATAACGCGTAAATGCATTTTCAATTTTTATTATTTTTTTAAATTTTCGTTACACGTCTTGCCAATAGTCGAGGACGTACTAAACGCAATGAAGTGCCGGCACTTCAATGAGGTGTGGAATCATTTTGTTGGAGATGTTGACTCTAGTACTATACCTCAATGTTTATAAGCACTTCCAAAATTTCCAGTGTGGCTTCCCCAGCCTTTTTGGCATCCATTAATAGCACGTCTGGTCTCATAGGAAATATCTTAAGGGCTTTGCCCACAAACTATGAGATTACGGGCTTTGAGGATGCAAAAAATTCTTATAAAATTGCTTGCCCGGGCAAACAATTTCCAGACAACCCAAAATCACAAAGGAGCTGGGATAATATTTACTGTGATTTAACTTACAATACTCTTCTAAACAACTGTACAGGTCCAGATCACGCGAGACTTTTGGCGGTCGGAGCCCGGGAAGCCGGCTACTGGCTACATGCCCATCCTTCACCTAATATTGGTACTTTCTTGGATCCGACCTCCCTAAGACTGGCGACTGGTTTGCGACTCGGGGTTTCGGTATGTACGCCACATATATGCTCTTGTGGCACGGACGTGGACCGACTGGGACACCACGGATTATCTTGTCAAAAAAGTGCAGGTCGTTTTTCAAGACATGCGTCGCTTAATGACATAATTCGTCGATCTCTTGCCACCATTAATGTGCCTGCTCTTCTTGAGCCAACTGGCATTATCAGGGAAGATGGCAAGAGGCCTGATGGGGTGTCCTTGGTTCCTTGGAGCTTGGGACGGATGTTAGTGTGGGATGCTACCTGCGTAGACACACTGGCACCGTCCCACCTCCAACGGACTAATGTAAAAGCGGGCGCAGCGGCGGAAAGCGCCGAAATTTTGAAACGTAATAAATATAAGAGCCTCGGTAGAGAGTACCATTTTGTACCTTTTGGCGTTGAAACTCTAGGTCCATGGGGTCCCAGCGCGCACAAGTTTTTTGGAGAAATCGCGAAACGTCTGGTTGACGTAACTGGTGACCGAAGAGCTGACGGCTTCCTCGCACAACGTATCACTATTGCGATACAACGAGGAAATGCCGCCAGCATCCTTGGTACAATGCCTCAAGGGCCTATTTTAGATATAAGCTAGTTATAGTAATCATCTGTATATATCCATCATGTATATTGTTATTGTCAATAAATTAATATATTAACAGCACTTCCTGAAGTCTACTATTTAATTGTTATTTACATTTTAAATTATTGTTATTAATAATGATTTATACTATCTAAACAATATTTTTATACGAGAAATGGAATATATTTAACTATAATCATTCTCGAAATCGTTCCCTATCCCAATGGTGTAATTAAATAGTAAGTAAATGTAGTTTGATAGTTCCAAATTAAGATGGTTTAATTACTAGGTACTATTGAAAACTACGGCTACAAAAGACGGTTATTCAAATCGAGTTACTGTGTTATTTCCGTTGAACGCATACACCCTAAATCAATCAGAATATACCCCTTCTGGTTTCTAATTGTAACAATATTTCATAACTAGTGAGAACATTATTATGCCAGGTGTCCGGACGTTTTTGCAATAACCCAGTCTCATAGTCATACATTCATTCATTATATTGTTGTACCTGAGAACTGGTCCCAGCCGGCGTTCTAAATGACACTAAAGCTCTCAAAAGTGCCTCTAAAGGGGCCCACTGAGTGCCACTGATTAACAGTCCACCGGACGGTATCGAAATGTCAGTTGTTCAGAATTGTCAACTTTTTGTTCTCACTGATAGGGCGAAAAGGCAACTTCAACTATTATCCGAATGAGATTAAATCACTGCCTCTCCCTAGTTCACCCATCTAAGATGCATTATCGGGACACATCCTTATGTGAGTGTGGCCTGGATGATGGAACCCTGAACCATATTTTCCTGAATTGCCCCCGTCTGAATTGCCATTTGTACTCTGGTCTCATTTTTCAAAAAATCCCTCTTCCGACGCATATGCCCTCTCTTTTAACTCCTAATCCCTCTGTATTTCGAACCCTTTCAAATTTTATCAAAATTAACAATTTAAAATTGTAACTATTCCCTGCTCCTTAATCTGACCAACACTTTCGTGTTAAATTCGCAAAAAACTATATTGGCGTGATGCTGGCAAATGCCTTAGTGGCGATAGCCATTAAAAAAAAAAGTGGACTTCTTAAGTGTTGGATCTATAACCTCATGCAAGCCTATCAAAATACCGGGGTTTATAGGGCCGTGAAACCCAAAATGGAGATGCAATATCTCATAATGATCACTTAATGGTAGTTATAAAATAACAAGTATCAAAAAGTAAGGTAAGTTAAAAATATACATATTAATATTGCTTACCGTGTTCTCTGTGATATCGCTAACTTCACAATGCAAAACAGCTGTAGTTCCTATCTGTGCTATAACAGTTGTACAATTGTCAGTCAAAAATATACCCGTCTTCCCGCCCTTCCCACTTAACTTATTAGCGGCCGATCCCGCTGAGTCTCTGTACATTTTCTTAACTTTACTTAACGATTTAGCTAATGATGCTTCATCTAGCTCTGTATATTTCTCATGATGCTTATAACCTTCTATAATCTCACTTATTTCATCTTCAATTGCATTTTTATCTATATGTACATCGTAGTCTTTGTATGAAGATAGCCTTTGGGGTTTGGGTAGTTTTGGGTGGGGGGTTGTGAGGGTTTCGCTGGTGGCGAAGGGGTTGGTTAGGTCGTCTTCATTGTCGACTGCCGTCGTGTAGATGACTGTTGTTTGTGTTGTGGTGGTTGTTCTTCTTCTGTGACCTGTTGAAAAAGGTTTAATAGGTTAAAATTATTTTCATTTTGTGTCAGGGTCTTGATAACTCTGAATTTTCTTTTTTCAACCATCATGATATAAGTAATATATAATTTTCGAATTAGTATGGCAAAATATGATTGAAAAAGTAGGAAGCCACATGAATGAAAGTAAATTTAATCCATAAAAATATTAGATACATTTTTTTTGTATACTACGTCGGTGGCAAACAAGCATACGGCCCGCCTGATGGTAAGCAGTCTCCGTAGCCTATGTACGCTTGCAACTCCAAGGTAGTTACATGCGCGTTACCCTAACCTCGTTGAGCTCTTGAAACCTTACTCACCGGCAGGAACACAACACTATCAGTAGGTGGATATATGAGACAACGCAGCAATGTGGTAAAATAAACACCTACTGCCGTCAATTTACCATTTTTTCTGTTTACGAATATAGTTATTTTAAATAAAGAATAGGAAGAAACAAAACTAATAGTGAATACCTCTTAGAATTCCTTTTCGGTCAATAAATATATTCAAACTTGACCGAGTATGACAGATAAATAATACCTACAGCAAATGAATGAATAAACAGAGCTTTATTTCAGAACTTGAAATGTAATACGGCTTTCATAGCTTTTGTAGGTCTATAACAATCGCTTTGACGAAAATAAACAATGGAATTATGCCTATTTAACTCCTTTGATGTGGTCACATTTGATTTCAATTCATAATCTGCGGGATTAAATTTATATTGCATAAATAATTTATGATCAAAACATATCGATTCCATTTTTATACGGTTAATTCCGTCATTATCATTAAAAATACAATACTTATATAGTGAACAGCATGTTTAGATCGACTTCTAAATTTTGAAGTAGAAAGGTCTCAATTCTGTGAATCCTTTCAATCAAAAGAAGTGTTCTTAGATCCCTCCAGGAACTTCACGAAATTGGAGAATACCTACTTAAATAAATAAAAAAATCTTTCCATATTGTGTATCATTTCCTGTTAGAACTTTATTAAAAATTGAACTAGTTATTATTGTAACTTTATAACTCTTCTCTTGAGAACCATTGTGGGCCAATGACACCCACTATATCATCAAATATTTAATAAAAGCAAAATTTCACAGTATGAATAGTAAATATGTAAATTGAGTCGGATCCATCTAACTCTTCGAGGCCAGAATCCTTGCAATAACAAAGTGTGGCCATATCCTTAATGTCCAATTTTTACGAAAAGTTCTCCTTTCTGTATAAGCTTCTTTATCTGTATGTAAATTATTTTAGCTTATTTTATGCTTGTTTTCTTTTTGTCCGTTACCTTCCGTGATTATTCTAAGAAGCGCTGGTGGCCTAGCGGTAAGAGCGTGCGACTTGCAATCCGGAGGTCGCGGGTTCAAACCCCGGCTCGTACCAATGAGTTTTTCGGAACTTATGTACGAAATGTTATTTGATATTTACCAGTCGCTTTTCGGTGAAGGAAAACATCGTGAGGAAACCGGACTAATCCCAACAAGGCCTAATTTTACCCTCTGGGTTGGAAGGTCAGATGGCAGTCGCTTTCGTAAAAACTAGTGCCTACGCCAAATCTTGGGATTAGTTGTCAAAGCGGACCCCAGGCTCCCTTGACAACGCTAGGAAGAAAGAAAGACCTTCCGTGATTATTCTCATATCTTATCGGAAAATCAGCGATGGAAGTCACCAGCAACATGCTGAGATTTCGCGGCACTTTGTACTTTCTAATTCTTGTATGTTGAATGATTGTCTGTATGCTTAATAATAAAAAAAATCTACATTATTAAATTGTCTCCGAGACCACCACTGACTACCACCACGAGACCACCAACCACCGCCTCGAAACGTCGGAGGTAAATCTTGAAACTTAAAAAGAATACGCGATTAAATCCCGTTTTACAATTTTATAATGTGTTATCTTGATAGTTAAAAAAAAACTATTCTATTACATTCAAATGATGACGTTTATAATAGCACTCTCTCATTTTGTTATATCCAAGTCGATGCAACGTTAGCTTAGACTTTTAGTAATCAAAACTACAAATGACAAGCTAGAACTGCCTTTATGACCCATTACGTGAATTTATCACCGGACAAACATACCTACCCTCCAAGCTAAAAATGAACAACTTCCCGGTATTAAATCTTTTCCTACAATAAAATTCTACAAAGACACCAATTTCCGCCGCAGCTTGTAAACGCCATAACGACAAAAGTACTGCAATGCGTATTACGAGAGACGGAGGTAATCAAACGTTTAGCTGTACTGCAGCATTAATGCTCGTTTGATGTTTATTCTTGATTTTAATGCTCGTTTTGATGACTGAATACGGTGCGTTAATAATAAATTACATAATGTGATTGCTTATACGATTGGGCGAACATTAATTTGGGTAAAGGCTGTACCCACATTATACCCCGTTATTAAATAAAAATTTAAATTAAATTAAGTACGTTATTAAATTATAGAAATGGGACTTGATCGCGTATTAACTTTTAAATTTACCTCTGACGTCGGAGGTAAATTTAAAACTTTATACACGAATGTGTTAAAACTGTGAAAGTTTAAATCAGTGTAATTGAGTACGCTTTTTATATAAAAAAAAAAATAAAAAAATATAAATGCTTTATTGGCCACAATCATTGTGTTACAAATTGAGAAAGGGTTGGGACCTCCTAGTAAGTATATCAATACTTGTGGCAGGAGATCCCCCTCTCCAGCAGCAAGTTATATAAGGATATATAAACCCGTTAATTATGAAGGTACAGCAAGTAATGAATTAAATTATAATTTGTCTAAAGTTACAATTAAGTTAACAGTTCATTGCAATGTAATAATCGCAGAGTATAGGGGAAATAATTATTTTAGTATGACGTTTTTAACATTAAGAATATAATAGGCTGTGTTATGTTATATTATGTCAATTTTGTGTGTGAGTGTTTGGTGTTTGTTCGTCTCTCTGTGTGTGTGTGTGTGTGTGTGTGTGTGTGTGTGTGTGTGTGTGTGCGAGAACGAATTATATGATGATTTGAATTTATGTCTATTACCTAGGACCATTAGAATGTAATAATAACTCTGTTTGCTCATAGTTTAAATTATATAAATATATTATTCAGATAGTAAATATTTGTTGATAATTTGTAATGGATATATTTGGTCAGCTACGAGTACCTATCAATTATTTCCGGTGACAAAAGTATTTATTGACGACGATGCTTGTGTCGATTAAATTTGTGTAATAACGAAGCATGTGGTGGATTGCCTTTGAGTTTGATTAAGTTTTTTAAGATGAAATATTTACTATTTATAAACGTTACTTACCCTTTTTGTGATGCCTCGTATAATTCCCAAAAACACTACCCAGCCTCTGTTGATTCCTACTAATACATAGCTCCAAAGATTTCAATTCATCAGCGTTTTGCGCCAACAAGGAAGACCGCTTCGACTCCATTGCATCCGTGTTCACCAGCAACTCAGCTTCGAGTAACAGAACAATAGTGGCGTAGAGTAGTTTCAGTTCTTTGCAGCAAAACATTGTTTTGGCACGATTGATTTTAAATGTCACAGTTTTTTCCCACTCAGGTTAATGGTCATTTTTACTGTTATCTGTTGGTGCGAACGTGTGCGAACATTCTGGAAAGAAAGAGAAAATGCTTAGGCGAAAATTATCATAAAATAAAAATAAAATACGTACAATCTATAAGGAAATATCACAGCATTGGGATAATATATATTTTATTCAAATCTTAATTCTAAAGTCTTAAATCTTAATTATATATTATAATTATCATTATTCTGCAGAACATCTGGCATTTTTCATCAAGGATCGTTTTTAAAGATGTTCCATTTACATAATTATGCTTTTTTAAATAAATAGATTTATATATTTAGTTTAAAAAATAGGGATTGGATTTATGGTTTATTTCGAAGGAAATTGTTCTGCAACAGCAGAAAATACAGGCATTTGTATACCACATCGGTGGCAAACAAGCACACGGCCCGCCACATATATTACATGCATGAGGTGTTTAATATCTTCGCTGCGGTAATTAGTGTAACTCATAATTAAGTAGTAAACGTGTTGATTATTGATAACTATGTGCAGGAAACCAATTAATTTCGTCTCACTTGTTAGCTCACTCGCTTTTAGCCCGCATACCATATTTAAGGCCGGTTTCCTGTTTCTTTTATGCCATGTGGGTAATAACTATCCACCAAAACGCACATTTACGTCCTTTTCATTCATCATTCATGGGCCTTTGCGTCTATGGCAGACGATTTATGGGGTAACGCCGGAGAGACATCGTTTTTGGTGGCTAAATAGACCAATGCGAGACTGACATAGTCCACCACAGGTCTGATAAGATAAATTTACGTCCTTTTAGGGATATGTACCTAAAGTGTATGAATGTTGATCGTAATACTTACAAATAACCTACACATCTCAATAATTATATTCTTAACAGCAAATATGTGTTATACATCGCTCCAAGTGAAAAAAAAGTAATTCATAGGTACAAGACCGACGGTAAGAAGTATTCTGAAAAACATATAAAATATTTTTTATTTTTATTTTATTTAAACTTTATTGCACAAAATATAATATATACAACCATGTACAAATGGCGGACTTAATGCCAAATGGCATTCTCTACCAGTCAACCATAGCGCCAAACAGAGACACTTACAATTGGTGAGAGAGAGAAAAACAAAGTCAATGAATTAAAAAGAAAAGGAAACTAATATACTTAATAAACTATATATATATATTACATAAATACAAACATACATACACACTATAAATACATATAAGACACACATACATACATTAGGTATAAATATAATATTGATGAATATTACTTGAACTCTTGTTTTAGCAAATGCTTACGTAACATCCGCTTGAAAGAAAACTTACTTGGAGCTTGTCTGATGTTTAGAGGGAATGAATTCCAAAGACGACTAGCCTGGATGGCGAAAGAATTAGTCATAAATCCAGTGCGGTGAGACGGAAATGCGAATTTACTTTTGAGATATGCAGGAGCAGAAGGCTAAATCAAGATAAAATACTGAACACAAAGAATTCAAAGGAAGATACTACATTTTCGAAAAAGTAACATCTATAGCTGAAAACACATACAGTGCAAGTTCTATTTCATATTAAAAGTTATATAACGGCTTTCACAACCATTGCCATGACAGCAACTGTCAAAAACAGTGTGAAGTTGCCAGCGCTAAAACATCAAGTGATACATAAATTTTTAATGAACGTACAAACACTCTGGAAAGTGGGACGTATGCCACAAGTTTCACCATATCTTCTCATTGCACGAGCCGGCTAGTTGAGTTTATTATTAAACCAAGGTAATTTGGCCTTGCTATCCGTAATAACTTAGCGTTATCAAAGCTCTCACTTACACTGGTTATTCAGAAAATTGTACCCACCCGTGTACATATAGTGGTGGGAATGGAAGTTCTGAATGAGGACGGCATGGATCCAAGACCGACAGTCTGCGCAAAACTGCATCTTTTTATATTCTTTTTACGTTTGCTCCTCAAATACAGTGTAATATTTAAGCTTTAGAATCTGTATTTTTCATGAAAGTTTTGTTGCAGGATATTTAGAAGTTTATGGAGATATGGGATCCCGGAAACGGACCATTGACTCCCTGCTTTCCTGGAAAGCACCCATTCTGTGGCTATTTTGGCCCACCTCTGGGAATGCATGCGGCAGACCAGGCCGACCCAGTCCCATAATAAGATGATTTTTTTAAATAATTTCGCCATAGATGTAAACTCTCTTTTTTTTATACTACGTCGGTGGCAAACAAGCATACGGCCCGCCTGATGGTAAGCAGTATCCGTAGCCTATGTACGCCTGCAACTCCAGAGGATTTACATGCGCGTTGCCGACCCTAACCCCCTCCCGCCCCTCGTTGAGCTCTGGCAACCTTACCGGCAGGAACACAACACTATGAGTAGGGTCTAGTGTTGTTTGTGTCTCTTTTAAAGCTCTTATATTTCTAGTATCATTAAAGCGTTTTCGGAAACATTTTCGATTTGCGTGTGTCGATGTAAGACAGTCATGTTGGCTAGGCCCCCAGTTCCTTTTCCGCAGATATCACCGCACCGTATTTTGTCAATGGATTTTTATTTTGAATTATTTCTACAAATAAAAGTACTCATAATAAGAGTCTACACAAAGACGTTGAATATAAAAGTACCAAAATTGCGGCAAAGTTATGAACGCAATTTCAGCACATTGTCGTAAGTATTTAGACTTATATAAACGACTGAGCTTTTCACAAAACTCTATAATTGGTCAAAGCAGCGACGAAATTTATATAAGAGAAGCTCTCAATATATTTATAATTTGGAAAAACGGTTCATATGCATGACACTTATGTGACACATGTCAGTTAATCCGTTCTCCATAATATTTTCGCCCGCAGCTTTGAATATCCCCAATACACAACTTCCCGCTATTAAAACAAAAGTTGTGCCTGGTCACTAAAAGTAATGATTGGCTAAAGTAAAATTCCATTAAACCTCTTGCGCGGACAATATTTGACACTGTCAAGCTGTGCGCTGTACAGTTAAGTCGCTCGCAATCGATTGGTGGAAGTTCGTCAAAGGACAAGAACACTCGAAAGCTCTAATCAAAGGGTTCAACAACAAATTTGCTAAGGACCTTTTAGAGCTCAAAAGAAACAAAACCTACGTGGTGACCAGAATATTGACTAGACACTGTAAGTTGAACAAACACATGTTTCAAATTGGGAAGAAACAAGATGCGACATGCAGGTTCTGCAAGGAGTCAGAGGAGACTGCAATGCACATTCTCTGTTCCTGTGGACCACTAATGTCAAAAAGAAGTACCCGCTTAGGGCGGCACGTATTGCAACCCTATGAGGTACAGAATATTACGGCCCAGAGAATCTGGAATTTCCCGGATTCATCAGGCATCAGTAATGAACTTTAAAGGGCTACCTGGTCGATGTGGCACTCAAAGGCCGCGAGCGACTTATTATTATTGGGGTTTGTGCCCAATAATAATAAGTCGCTCGCGGCACAATACGTATACGTGGACAGAGAAATAAATACACATAGAGTGCTCACTAATATATCAATTCTCCAGGAGCTCAAAGTTACACAAAGTCTTTCGGCAATCGTTCACTCTCGCATCCTTAACTACTACGGTCATGCCTGGATCATCGTCGGGAAGACGACGTGATGGAGAGGCTGGTTGTTCAGGGCAGAGTGGATGGCACAAGACCCAGATTGCGGCCCTCAATGCGATGGACTTCTGAATCTATGCGCGCGGTAGGCAATAAATATAGAAGCATGGCGGGAAACAGCGAAAAAAACGACCGCAATGACCACGACTACTCTGACAAGAGTATACGCGAAGAGTATACGACTAAGAAGAAGAGTGCTCACTCATTACATTGTTTTCTTACCAAAACGTTTATTGTTTTCGTAGTTAACATCTAAGGTCAAGTAGCGGATTTATCAGCACCGCTACCTGACACAAGATTTCACGAGTGCCGCGACTGACAAAGTGCCCAACAATCTACAACTAATATTAATATTATAAGTAGAAGGAGTTGAAAATAGAGTTCCATAGGCGAATGATTTGATGTTTCGAGAAACATTTTCGTATAGTTTTGAAAATCTTTCCGACCATTTGATTTTTTATCAAATTGTTAAAAAAAGTGAAATTATTGAACGTTTGTCGCTATCGATTAGGCAATTAAAACTGCAGCAAGACGAGAAACAGTAACAGGCATACAAATATATATAAAAACCTTTAAACCCTTTTTTCTACCAGTGAACATGCTGAATCTCGTTTGTGCGTCAAAGAAGAAATTCAAGTGACACTTCATGCCTATGCTTCATTCTGCCTACGCGTGCAAATCACGTTGAAGAGACAATGTATGATTTTGCAATAGCACAACTACTATTTTATGCTCTGAGAACACAACCATCTGTTGTTCATCCTTAGAGAATAGATTGTTTTACTTGCACAGTCAACAATAGTAGCGAATAATCTGTTTTCTTCACACTTGCTCGAAAAAGATTTTATGTACTGAAAGACAAAGGCCTATATTGTTCCCGAGGGAGCTATGGATTGTGAAAGAAGCTATATAACGAAATCTCTAGGGAGTTATAACTTTTTTAAATTATGTCACTATTCATACAAACCAAGTAGCATAAATGAGTTTTACTTTTCAAATACTGACTTTTTTAAATATTTTTGTTTATGTTTAAAATGATTTAGTTTGATTAATTTAACAGCCGTTTAATATATTTTTACTTATATAATTTTCAATGGTGGCCGTAGGTCTGTATGACTTCGATGCCTAACCTGTCAAGAAATTACAAAATGGCGGACGAATGTGTGATATGTCACCGTATTTAAGAATTATTTCGCTTAAAATTCAGTTTTTAGCTTCGCAAGTGTGATGAAAAACATTGTGTGTAACTCCGGGGGTAAGAATATTAGGACAAATTGAACAACATAAGGCAAGGTTCTAATAATATAATAATATAAGCCTTTTATTCAGACAAATTTTACATTTTCAAGTTTAAATTGTACATTTCATATCGTATATGTAGTTTGACATAACATTTACTATTTCAGACAACATCGGTTTGGTCTGCATGCCATTTGGCAAAGGCCTGTTCCATCCTTTTCCATTTTCTTCTATGTCTCGCCAGTCTGGTCCAGTGCCTCCCAGCGAATTTTACGATTTCGTCTTCCCATCTCATTTTTGGTGGTCCATGTTTTCTTTCTCTATCTTTTTTTTAATTTTAAGGCAAGGTTCTATGCAACATTAACGCCCAAAGCAAGTCTATTTTAGAGTAACCTAATCGATACTCGTCTTTAGTGATACACTATTCATTTGAAGGACGGCTGAACGATTAGGCTAAGTATAAAGTGAACGGTAGCCTAGAAGGTTGTACAGGTAAAGTAAAAGTATATGTGAAAATGCCTACTAATATTATTAATGCGAAAGTATATAAATCTGTCTTGTTATTATCTCTACACGATTTAACCGATGAACCGATTCAGATAATATTAGGTATGGAGATAGTTTGTGATCCGGGGAAGGACGTAGGGTAGTTTTGAATAATTATCATTATCATTTTACGCAGACAAAGTCGCGGGCAGAAGCAAGTGTCTAATAGTTATTTACGATACAAGTGCGGAAAGTAGGAAATTCTCAGCGAATGGTGACAAATCCCCCCAATCTCTCCACTGATCTCTGTCCAGTGCTGTGTCTGGCCACTCCTTCAAGAAGGAGTCCAGTTCATCCCGCCATCGCCGGTGAGGTCTGCCAGATCCCCGATTCGAGTTTTCGAGCACCCACTCTGTAACTACTGTACTTTGCCCCACATAACATAATATCTTATACCTTTAAACGAGCAATTCTTATAATTATATATATATATATATATATATATATATATATATATATATTTCTGTGATCTCGGATACGGCTTTAACGATTATACTGAAATTTGGTATATGGGGGTTTTTGGGGGTATACAATCTATCTAGATTAGTCTTATATGTTTGGGAAAACGCGTGTTTTCTAGTTTTCATGCGTTTTTCTTTCGACGCAGAATATGGTCGCTAATTTCGTGTAGCCGGCCACTGTCCGTCTGGTCCAGCGGGTTAAGACGCGGACTGCTAAACGAGTGTTACGGGTTCGAATCTCGCCCGGTGAATAACTTTTTTTTTTATATGTTCAGGTGTATATATAATTTTTTAATTTTTATTGTTTTAGACAAGTTTAATTTAGTAAAAAAATGTAGTTAAGATTATCACCTGTACACCACTATATTACAATAAATAGTTATAACCGAGCAAAGCTCGGTCGCCCAGGTACTGAATAATTAAGTAAAACAATGTATTCCGTCATGTGTCCGAATTAATTCGAATACAGGGGACCAAAATGACAATCGTACATCGGATGAGAGATGCTACGAAAAGACATACTTTTTTATACTACGTCGGTGGAAAACAAGTATACTTCCCGCCTGATGGTAGGCAGTCTCCGTAACCTATGTACGCCTGCAACTCCGAAGTTACATGCGTGTTGCCGACCCTAACACTCCGCACCCTCGTTGAGCCCTGTCAACCTTACTCACCGGTAGGAACACAACACTATGAGTAGGGTCTAGTATTATACAACAACACGTTTCGTGCAATGTTACGGCTACCGTGGTGGCATGTTCGCCGAGCATAGATTAGATGACTTTTAAGTATAATGCGTAAAAGGCATTGGTCGTTTGTCGGGAGAGTGAGCGAATCGGCGAACCTCCCTATCACGCTAACGTACGAATGTACAAGTGCGATAAAGAGGCAACACGTCGAACGTGGTTCGCGGTAGGCCTCCAGTGTATGAACAAGGTTTCCGCTGCACCTAATTAATTTGTTTCTAATTATAACTTTAATTTTAGTTTAGATTAATTTAATTGTATATTCGCCATGTAATTAGTATTGTGATATAATGGGTTGATACCTGCATAAATACTATTTTAGTTAATTTTATTACTATTTTAATTTCGATTTCCATAAGCCTTTTGATTTCCTGCCTGAAAAATACTTGAAGAAAATATTTTTTACTAATTTTAGAACTTCCGAAATTAAATGTCATCTTAATTTTTACGAGTCTTAAACTGACAAAAAAGGAATGAATAAAAAAGAGGGGTTTAAAAATATACCAATAACAGTAGCAAATTCAGTTAATAATCTAAATGTTTTCCCTAGATAACACGACAGATTCCTCCATAAATCCCGTTGGTCAGGATTTAATTTTCCGCTCCCATAAGTTCCGGATAACGCAAAAAACTTAAATCAGTAAACCAAGGTCGAAAAACCGTCGATGCTGAAATATGCCAATGTTTTATTCATACGGGGCTAAAATGACGGCGTTCGTGCCATTTTGCGAATGGTACACGCGCAAATAGATATTTTTTATGTACAAGGTTATAAAACTCGTACTTGTACGGTTTTACTTACATTTCGGATTGTTTACGCAATTTGTTCCTACTTTTAGAGAGAGTTTATGTAACTCGCAACAGTTTGAGTGGGTGGTAACCCGAATCCTGGCAAGAACAGTTATTTGTGTGATGATCATAAATATTTATGTATTTATAAGTAATAAGTATTATATGTATGGTGGCTGAGTACCCACAACATAAGTCTTCTTGAGCTTAAGGCACTGGTCCCACCGCCGGCTACAAACTATAAGCGAGTGAAACTATAAACTACAAACTAGTGGGCGAGCGGCGAGAAGCGAGTATAGTTTTACTAGTTTAGACGCTGAGCTATAAGCGAGTGTTTGCGTGCGACGGGCGATTACTCGCTCCACTAGCTCAGCCGGGTGGCCCAGCATAAAGGTAAAAAACTTAAGAGGGCCCTATTCGCCAATGACCTATACAGGGTGGAAATAGATTTTGGGTCAGTGAGTGCAGCCACCAGATTCCGTACTGCTAAGCGAAAATGGTCTTAGAAGACCTTCCTTCTATTTCAAATTAATAAAGATTGGCGTTTAAAGATTTTAGAAAAAACATACGGGGTGCGAGAAAATTTTTGACAAACTTTTTTATTATGTCTATCGATTCTATTCCTATCCAGTATCAATAGTTTCCGTGGGTCAGCTTTCGGTAATGTACAAAAAAGTCAGAAATAAAAAAAAATGTTTTCGTACATTTACTATGAAGAAAAATTTACAATTGAGTGTTACAAAAATAGGTACCTTATTAGTGCGGTAGAGACAGGTAGATGCGATTAACCCGCAATTTTTTCCTTTATATAATAAGTTCGATCGACCACTTGCAAAGTATGGTTAACTATGTACAAGGTATATTTAATTGCCGCAGCCAAGGTGTTAAAAAAAAGAAAATCCTAATCAAAATGTTTGTTAAATAAATCGATCTCTTTCAATTGGCACATGGCACACGTCAAAATCTATCAATCTAAAAAAAGTATAGAATTTTTTCATTTTCGTATAAGCACTTGCTTATGCTCGGCCTCCTAAGGAATGAAATCTTGATATCCTCAAGGTATATTTAGGTATATTTCACTACACACACGCTTTTATAAAATACATCATCATCGTCATCCGAACTGGACAACAAAGATAGTTCATATGATTGTTTTAAATTCATTGTAAATACGTGCACTCGCATCCACCTCATAAGGTAAAATGATCGGTCTGATCGCCAAGCAGGCACCGGCGAGTACCGCTGAGCTAGTTTTATAGTCGATAGCTTTTATCGCGGCGGTCAACTAGAAAACAGTGGTCCCACCGCCAACTATCAGCGAGCTCGGCTATCAACTAGTAAAATTATATACTAGAAACAGTTGACAATCAGCTGGCGGCTAGTAAACATTGTATGGAATTATCGCTTACTCGCCGGGCGGTGGGAGAGTGTCTTCGCCGGCGGTGTGAACAAGCCAGCTATGAACTATAAATATATATCTCTCTCTTTTATTTACACGAAAGCGATTATCTTTTGTTCGTTTCTTGAGCTAGAAAATAGCCGATAGTTCATAGCTTACTCGCTCGCGGTGGGACCAGTGCCTAAGCCGACCACTGACAAAAGTTCGCCGGACAATATCGGCCGGTCAGTTGTTCGGAACTGTCAAATTTTTGTTCTGACAGGCCGATATCGTCCGGCGGCCGCAATGGTCGGCTTTACTGTGCGACTTAGTCAATCTGTGTAAGAATGTCCTATAATATTTATTATTAATTTATTTAACAGTTTTCATCGTTATATATTTTAAGAGGAGGGGAAAAAAAGAAACGAAGATTATGATGATACTAAAGTATTAATTTAGAGGTATCTATTTCAGCTTAGTTTTTAATATTTTCCATTCATAGAGTAATGAAAAGTTTTACTCAGATCAGGGGCGAAGCATCCATAGAAACTCAATTCCTAGCAGCTTTGCTCCTAAAGAAGAAAGCCGAATTAGCATCGGTTTGGCTGAGAATATTTTAGGCACGCCGCCACTGATAGCTATCCCGGAATGCAGGGTAGATACTTCGTAGAGGCATTTTAACGACAATGCATCGCGAATAGTACCTACTGAATGGGTTAAGGTGACTGTACCGTACAAAATACTCTTTACGCCAACAGAAACTTAAAGCCGGATTCCTTTTATTTAACAAGCAATGTACAACATTATGCAAGTAAAATTTGATCCACTTCCCGGTTTTCGATGAAGCTGAAGTTTTGCATGCATAATATTATGTATGTGTAAATTGGGTGGCCATCCAAAGTATAGTACCATCAAACTGATCTGATGATGGAGACAGGAGGTGGCCATAAAAACTCTGATAAAATAACGCAACCTAATTGTTTTTGGGTGTGCTCGAATTGTCTTGATGAGTATAAGCTGCCTGGTGACAGAAAAGTACAGTCAGCGATAAAAACTTGTGTCAAAAATTAAATATAAATATAAAACATATTTTATCATTTCAAAAATATTTCCGAGCGCCTTGTAGACCTCTGGTGACCAGAGCTGGCAGCTACTTTAGCCAGAGACTAAGTCGCCATTCAAGTGCAAGATGCCAGTCTTCTGCGCACCATTAGGTACACATGATAGCGACCACTCGAGAAGCATTTTTTATTTATAAGTTTGTTTTAAGTTTTATAATTCGTGTAGTTTAGTTTCATTTATTAGTTATTTTACTTATTTATTTTAAATTTTACAATATATTGTCATTTTATGTCCCCAATAAATAAATATTTTAAATACCAACTATTTCAAACAAGTCACAAAAAATAAATATTGATAATCAATCAATAAATCCTCGGTCAATGTTTTTAAAAACAGATTGGACAAGTGGCTTTTAAACAATAAGTTAGACTGATGTTACTTAGTGATGTGATACGACTTTACAAACTTTGAACTGTATAATACAGGACACTGTGTGACATAGGCTCATCAGCTAAATAGCTGCTCGCCTATAATTATATAATAATAATAATAATAATATAATATTAATACCCTAAAATTTACGTCAATATTATAGAATTACAATAGTGAAGGTACATATTAATGTCTAAGAGCTCGAAATCCGAAATGTAGGAACATGCATTGAAAACTACTCGTATTTCGGGTCGCTCAGAATACGACACACAATTGCCTTTACAATATATTGTATGTTGTACACGAAGCAATTCAATGGACTTAGGCTTTGGACCGGTGCGACGGTGCAAGGAGAGGGGCGTAGGTACATAATAGGATTGTAGACTGGAAGAGGCAGACATATTTAGAGATTACGTATCTCTAGAGGAAAAAGATTAAAGGTAAGTACTAGTAAGATGAAAATTCTGTTCTAGAGAATTATAAGCTCACGTTTAAGCGCATGTTACGCAAGCACTTTTTCGACAAGCTCACTGGTTAATTGTCCATCGTAGTCATAGTATTTTTTGCACTGGGTACATAAATTTATATATATATGTATATTTAATTATAGTATATTTATGTTAGTTTATTACCGTTAGTATATATTATTTATCGCTATATTGCTTGTTTTAAGTTACTTATTCTGTTTTTTTTTGGTTAACTGGTAGAGAATGCCTTTAGGCATTAAGTCCGCCATTTGTTCTTTATTTGTTATATGGTGCAATAAAGTTTAAATAAATAAATAAATATAAATTATAGGTCAATTCAAGTTTTAGTTTTTTTTTTCATAAATGGCTTTTACTCCTCGCTAATTTTAGCAAGATGGAAGTAGTTTTAGTTATTCGATTTCTTTTAGGATATCATACTGATCTGTCAGTATCAAAAGTTATGTTTTTGGTTTAAGAAATGTCACTTTTGACACTGACAGATCAGTATCGTATCGGGAACAAAATTTTTCGAAGTCTAGTTAATATATCAAGTGGGGTATCATTTGAAAAAACTCAAATTGATCGTAACAACACAATTTTTATGGTGAAAAAAAAACTTTTAAAGGTAAATGTGAAAAAAATATAACCCCCCCCCCCCCTAATCTCTGATGTTTACCAACGAAAAAATATAATTTTTTACATAACATTATAATATTACAGGAATAACATAATCACAGCTCTATCTTGATAGCTTTTTTTTTATCAAAAAACATTTTCTAATGTTATTTGCAATTTGAAGTCTGTTGTTATTTCTATTAGAAGTTTAAAAAATTCTATGAGATTACAACAAAAATACGTTCGTTCAAATAAAATATATAAGTTATTGACATCGGTTCACATAATAAAAATATATCCCAAAAAACAGGCCACGCAAATTTGTTAGCTAATTCACCGATAGATGGCGCTGTTCACAATTAAGTTTAGTATACTTATAGTCAAAAGCCTTTCGTGTATCAACATACCTGATTTCATCGAATATTAATCAGGTGTGACAGTTCATCTATAGGTACAACTACATCTAAAGCTGAAGCATTATTTTATTGTCTCTAAAGGCTTTCTGTATATACAGAGTTATTTTGTTATGTCTAACCATATTTTGATCACACTAAACAACTTTTAGTATCATATAGGCAAATCAGGAAATGGCAAAAAACAATCAGCTGTTCCATGCAAAACACATATGATTAGCCGAAATGTTTGAAATTACAATTTTTTCACGTTTGTTGGGTCAAATAATTCTCGAAGTATAGTTAGAGGTAACAACATCATCCTGTTTATTATAGGTGTCCGAACGTTGCGGTCGTAAGCACTAAAGCTGTGGTCCCTCACTAAATCCTTAACAAAGAGAAAAGACAATTTAATACCAAAATTTATACACGACCCAATCTTCCCATTTTAATAAATGTTCCTGTTCTAGTTGAGCTTGTTTTTACTTGGACAAACACAAAGTTGTAGGGTCCACAAACAATGCCAGCAGCATTCAAATATCAAAGTTAATCAAGCTAAGATCTAATCCCGGGAGTAGGACGTGGCCGCTTCAAACCGCTTTTAGTTTTGTTATTCCCATCGCGATTGCTTTCCAACGCAGACAAGCGTTCACCTCATCCAAAGGCCGGGAAAGGAAGCCCAGAATTCATTTGACTCTGGTGCTAATAAAGGACTCACGTTTAGGCCGAGGCGACCGACTCTTCAGTTTTCTAATAGTCATCATCACGTAATCACCGATCACCCGTCAATCCCGTCATAACAAAAACAAGTTTCGGAAGCCTCCAGTTCCATGCATCCAGCATGAGTTATCCTTAATTCAGCCACAATTTCGATGCGCGGCAGTGCAACATCATTAGAATTTTTACGAGTTTATCTTCAATAAAGTAAATTATCGTGAATAAACCTGCGTCATATGTGAAGAAATTTTGAGAGTTTCAATAAAGTAAAGTTATATCCGAAAAGGACCGACGTGAGGAGTAGAGCTTACTAATCATCTTATGAGGAAAAGCTTGTGCCTAACAGTGGACACATACACTGGTTCTGGTTTTTATTTTCACTTACACTGGTCCTACTGATATGAATGCTCGCTTGAGTCCTATAAGCAATGTTGAGAATACCCGTGCTTTGTGGGTCAAACCGTCGTTTAGGGTTGGTTTGATTTCCGCAAATGTTTTGTTCGTTTCTTTTGTTCCTTTCTATTGGAGAACAAGTGCCTTTTGAGGCGTTGTAATTACTGCCCCAATAGCTTGCAGAATATAGCTCACTGATTTAAATCAGTTGGCAACTGATTCGTAATGTGAGCGTGATTTGCATAACTTATTTCGGCTGATAAATTATGTACGTGTGATATATAATACTCACATTTATTTTCAACACAATTGTAGACCATAAAATGAACATATTTTTGTATTTTTTTACGTTTAGATTACTATGGCGCTACTTGATGGTGGGAGATAGGTATGTAACAAATAAATTTCGCACACCAGGGATAAGGGAGTAAGGAGGGGAGGATGCTCAACAATCTATTTTAACCTCTTTATGAGGCAGAAGGTCAAACTGCAAGAAGGCAGAGATCAGACACGAACCAACCTAGGAAAAACAATGGGCCCGGTCATGGCCAAAAGCAGAGCGAGATGCTTCCATGCGATGCAGAAGTTCAGCTCCGCGTAGGACAAGCAGGTCATAAGCGTTCATTTTAGCACAGCGCCCTGTGGTGCGAGATTGAACGAATATACTGTGCGTCTTTGATGCAGTCTGCCTATTTTTCAGTGCTCTGAGCAAAACTTTGTTCACGGAATTACATCAGTCTTGCAAAATGGTTAAATGCATTTTTCTATCTATCACCTCACGTAAAATCGCAATTTTAAATATCCACTCCTAAGTATAAGATGGACCCATTCAGTCGAAATATCTAGCCATTTCCTTTTCTGATTGCCTCTGCTTCGTACAGCACTAACGTTTCAAACATTCCGGTCTGAGGAACGTCATTCGATCAGCTGTAAAAAGATCTAGAATCGGTTGATGCCGTTTGATAACCTTCGAATAGGTAGCTCGGAAATAGCTGACAGAAAAAAATAAAAGCTCTCAAAGAATCGCCAATTCAATCTCTATAGTCGTTGATGCAAAAATTTCCTTTTCTCCATTCGTACTGAATTCGCTATGGATTGTAATATTTTAAGATGAATTCGACGCTCGTTTGGATTTTCACATTATATATGGAATTGCGTAATGATTCTTGCCATTTCCATTCTACAGGGATTCGTTGTCCAATTGGGTGAAATTGTTTGAGTTTTTCCCGATACAACTTTTTTCTGTAGTGAATTGATGCCGAAAAATACCTAACCTTTTTATCTAGTGCAAAATAAAATATATTTGTAAAAAAAAGGTTGTGTTTGAAGTAGAAAATGTATAGTGATTCAGATTCTTTTATTGGACAGTTGTTTGCTTTGGAAATCGAAATGACGCAGAAAATTAGATTACTCTTACTGGCAAAAATACAAAAAGGTTAAAAGTTACAAATGGTTCTGTTGCATGCTTCACGTAATTCGTATTGCTTTATAAATACAGAGTTGTCCTTATATAACTTTATAAGTAAATTAAAATGAATAAAACAGGACTTTTCTCTATAAAGCTATACCACACTGTCGCATACATATTTGACTGCACAGTCTACATTACGTTGTTACCAGACTAAACACAGAAATCGCATTAAATAACATTTCACACTACATTACACGCATTACATTACATTTACACTATCCATTTGGTCCTTTGCAGCTAAAACACCAGAATATCATGGTCATATATCAGTATGCATTTGTGGGTTAACCACACCCACAGTATTAACGAGAAAGCACGTACAAGCCCACACCGAACGTGATTGGGCTTATTACCGAAACGTACTATTATCAAGGTGGGAAAACTGGACCTGCCTGGTTCAATGTAGTGTTGTTAAAGACTCGACTCAGTTTATTTAGACTCGGGGTAGTTCATACAGCGATCCGAACGCTTTTACTTCCTTGTCCGCACTTTTGTTAAAGATTTATGTTTTAATAAGACCTCTCTTAAATTACTAGGAAATTTGTCTTAAAATCAGTTTTCCACAAAGTAGGTAAGTAGGTAGGTATCAAATTGTGACGTGTAATATGTAATAATAATATAAATAAATGAGTAGCTCATACTCAGAGTATAAGGCTCAATTTCTCGCCAACATTAGTTCAATCTAGCTCTAAAAGCCTCTGGCGAGCAGACATTACTTGATCTCAACATTCATATATAACTAGGATAAGGTACACTTTAAACTTAAATTTAATTACAACACACATATTTGATAATAATGATAATGAATTAATTATAACCGATTATACGTTTCGAGTCTGTTTAGGTTACTTCTAAAATAGATTCGTAACGACTAACAACTACAAAGACTCGTTTTCGCAATTTCTATAAATCAAGGCTAAATCAGATTTAGACTTATAAGACTCGTTTTTTCACCATCACTAGTTCAGTCTAACTCTAAAATCCTCTGGCGAGCCGGCCAATATTTGACAGGCGTACAAAAAGGAAACGAAAAAGATGCTGAGAATAGGAATTGCTGCTTTAAACTCGCTTGAGGGGAAAATGTTAGAATGAGCTCAGCAAAAATCGGATAACGAATTTTAGGCACTTTTTTAGCGTAGACTTTTTTAATGTCGCCAAAAAATTGTGCAACCTTTTTATATATAAATGGGATAGAACCGTGTTCTGACGGAGTAATTAGTACTGTAAAGTACGGAAAGTTATAGCATTTAATTCACTGAACAGTTTGTTCGCCATTTTTTTATAATAGCCATTATTTACTGTTTTCACGAAATAAGCGATAATCACAGACAGCTATGAAGCTTAAATAATGTAGAACATTTCGTTTAATAAATGGATGAAATAAAGACAGATACATTTTAAATAAAGTAGCAATTACTCGACATAAAATTGCAGTGAATATCGGGACGCATATTGTCTGAAATTCCGTCACTTATATTTTGTATCGGAGCAGGAAATGGAAAGGCTGCGAGCATATTGGATTGTGTTTATGTTTATTTCATTACAACGGGTAGTGCGATTCAATATGTGACCCAATTTCTTGGTTTTCTTTGGAAACTGCTGTATAGAATGTAAATCTTGGGATTGCCTTAGCTCGTTAATGGCATGTTTGGGTGTTAATTCATTTACGTCTACCTAAAGCATTGGAAGTGGTTCGATGAAATTTTCCCCATACGGTCTACGAATATAATATGTATTATTATATGATCTGTGATAGCTTTGCATTATTAATTTTACTAAATAGGGTATTCTTCTACTAGTCAAATCAGTTACTTTTTTTCAAACTGTTAAAACGAATAGCCACTATGTAGTTTATATAAGAACTAACACCTACTTTTTTAGTTCTATTCGATTTAATCAATAGAAATTCTGTCAAAAAACAACTGCTGTCTACTTTTTTCTAGTAATTATCTGGTGCTGTATTGTGTGCATGGTGTGAAATAATTTATTTTAAGTACAGACAACATCCCTTGAATTTAGAGTATCGTCTTATGATTTTCAAATATCACGTCGTTACCGCTGCTGTATCGGTTAACCATATCTCGCGAACACATATGACGTGACATACTGATTTAAACTTTACTTTTACATATTATTAATTATAAAACGGGACTTAGCTAAAAATACTACAATTAATTCAATATCATTAACGTCAAAAACTAGCAAAATGTTTAAATCTCTTCCATGTCCCTATATGTTGGCTCATACTGTACTATATACTTTTCATTAACACATTTAAATAAAACACGTGCTTCTGTAAGTTCGTGTGTAGTATTTAAACCCGTGAAGGTTTTAAGAATGTTTCGTCTACTTCGTCTTCTGAAATGTTTCTGTAATATACAGTCGGCAAAACTATTACTTTAGCACCTCTGCATACATATTTGTAGGTGCTAAAGGAACAGTTTTGCTGACCGTATCAAAAATTGGCACCCAAACGTGGGCTTGAAAAATATTTATCGTTTTATGATGTTGATCGAGTATTTTGTTATAGATAAATTTCTCAGTACAAATGAAAAACATAGTTACTGATATTTTTTTGTCCATTGCAAAGCATTGGTATATTTTAATACATTAAAGTCTATAAACTGAAATAGATGTCACATATTTAAGAAAAAGTGACGAAGCTCTCCAGTGGCTAGTTGCCAAGCCATAGCAAAGTTCGTGTATTTTTTGAATTAGTCAATAAACAATTTTTAGAGCAGTGTGTAAACAATTTTTACATATTTTTGCACAATATTCAAATATATTCCAAAAAGTGGCGCCCAACATGGGACCGGGCATTCTGAAATATTTTTGCGTATTATGAAACCTTCATGTGCCCTTATAGATGGGTGAGCGAGATAGGTCAGGACCGTAGGGAGGCTTTGATTAACTTGTCCGCCAATATAACAAGGGAACTTTTGTATGGGAATATTCAATAATATTTCGGGATGTTTGTTAGGGAATTGAGTTAAAGTTCCTTATTGTTAGTGGAAGTTGTTTCTGTGGTAATTATACCGTACTCCTTTCAAAACAAGTTTCACTCCAAAACATACAGGAAGCTCTGCTATTGGCGTTTTTGTAACTCTATTAAATATTTCGAGCCTCGGTCTTTTACTTTAATCATGTTATAATTACTTGTTAATAATAATTTGTGCCATTAAAACTAAAATATGGACCGGATATAAAATATGGATACGAAATATGGATATTTAATATGGACCGGATTAACTCATATTTGACCAAATTATTATATTTTCCTGTTGTGTAGATCAACTTTTGTTTTCTAATTCTTATTAAACTTTTTTTTACCTTCACTTGGTATAAAGTTTCATAACGAAGACTTTGAAGTACTCTCGGGAATAAACTCATGGCAGGATATAATTCTCTAAAGTAGGATGTTTGACGGAAATCTAAATAAATAAACGGACATTGATTCGCTACAATACCTGGTATTCATAGTTCTTAGTACCTATTGAGTACGGTGGAGACAGGATTTCTGTTTTTCTTTATTGTTATGGATCAGCGATGCTATAATGATAGCATGATGATTGCTTTTACATTTTGTATGAAGGATGCCGGATGTATTAAAATGTTAAACAATAATTTAAGAACTGGCGTTATGGAGAATTTGCTATCAATTAACCACTTCCGACACAAAATACTTCCGTACCTAAAACACTCCTCCTCTGTGCTCAATAGTTGCAATGATTTTGGTAAGAAAATTAATTCTTTTTGAAGGGTCAAAAGTTATGTGCAGTCAAAAGTAATTTTCGACGTTGTAGAGACAACGCCGAAAATTCTATAGGTAAAAGTAGCAAAAATGAGTGGATGGATAATTATGGTCCTAAAACTTATAAAAATATTCAGTTAGCAATCGAGTAGCTATTTGAACTTAATGAAATTTGAATAAGAGTAGAGACATATTTTAGAATGGCTAACATATTTTTCTCGGGCAAACTTTACGTGCCCTTGTTATATGACTTATACACTTCTAATATACCCAAGTCTTATATTGAAGTTGAACAATGTAAAGACGAGGACAATAGAAAAGGCCCGGAGTTATTAAATGTGTCTTAAATATGGAGTGTGGGTGGGGTTAAGAAGATAATACTATATTTAAATATCAATAGGTAATCAAATTAATTTTGTTCAAACATAATAAATAAAGAATTTCACGTGTAGCTCAATATGTTATCGTTGCATTATCCTCTTTGCTTTGTTTTCTATATTTTTTTATATTTTTTTTTTTTATATTATAGGACATTATTCCACAAATTGACTAAGTCCCACAGTAAGCTCAATAAGGCTTGTGTTGAGGGTACTTAAACAACGATATATACATATAATATATAAATATTTATAAATACTTAAATACATAGAAAACACCCATGACTCAGGAACAAATATCCATGCTCATCACACGAATAAATGCCCTTACCAGGATTTGAACCCGGGACCATCAGCTTCGTAGGCAGGGTACACTACCCACTAGGCCAAACCGGTCGTCATTTCCACGGAATATTTCTATAAACACAATGTAGTTTCACTTTTTCTAGTCTCTCAAATTTAGTGTTTCAGGCCATGCATAACGTGTGTGAAAAAACTCCTGCGTGTGGTATAATTACTTTGTGTTTATTACTAATCTATTTGCCATACAGCGCGGTATTGGGACCGTGCGAAGTGCGTGGTGGGGGTAAGTAAAGCGATCCCAGCGCATAAGGTGGTAAAAATTTGAACTAACTGCGGACAGCGTCTTTAACATTTCGTACAATTATATGGCTCGAAATGAAACTTTCATTTACGATTACTCCTGAAATATTCATTTAAATTGTATGGTGTAAGGGACCATTGTAATCTGTATGAAATGCTTAATATTACTAACGTATTTATTTTGATAATTGTTAATAATGTATCCATGTAAATAGCTTTGCAAATGCCACATATTACGTGATCTTTTTCTAGAAGTTAAGAATGGATATAGTAAGTTATCCTTAAAAGATAGACATTTTACATCGCGGACTTTTTTGTAGACCTATGAATGAGAAACAACCCCACCATACATTGTGTTGTTATAGCTCAAACAGATTAGGCAGCGTTTTCGAATAAAGCTCCTAGCCAGCGTGATTTTTTCCGACAACATCGTTATATTTCAAACAATTTACACAAAACCTTAACAAGTTATATACTTAAGCCTTCCTCAAAAATCACTCTATTGATAGATGAAAGTCGTATGAAAATCCGTTCAGTAGTTTTTAGTTTTGGAGTAGTTTTATAAGATGTAGTGAATTGACGTTTTCCCCTAGAATTGCGGACACTAGGTTGCGTGACAGTCGTGCACGCTCCCAATTGCCACCAGCCTTCTGGGCAGGGGCACCCTACCATCGGGCGACGAGCTAGCCCCCATTTTTTATTTGTAAATATATGTATATAGATATTTTTCTTTACTTTAGTTATATTCTTTTTTGTATTTTATGTGTTTTAATAAGTTAGTTTATATATTATTTTTTAATAAATGATTTCAGTTTGACGAAGCAACTCGGGTCACTAAGATGTAACTTCACTTAAGGTAATTTCGCTTAATCATTAATAGGGCATGCCCTTAATTGCCTTTTGCTTAGTTTATTTTTAATATTAATGTATTTCCTAACATTGTTTTTTTTTAATTACTTCTTTTATTATATTATGTGCGTACAACTCTTTCGTTTCCTCTTGAAAATTAAGACTTATAAACTTAAAGAAATACGAGTATCATGATACACTATTGCCACCATTGATAACATTGAGTATCATGATACTCGTATTTCTTTAAGTTTATAAGTCTTAATTTTCAAGAGGAAACGAAAGAGTTGTACGCACATAATATAATAAAAGAAGTAATTAAAAAAAAAACAATGTTAGGAAATACATTAATATTAAAAATAAACTAATCATTAACGTAGATTAATTAGGTCATACGCATTTTGCATATGCAAACATATTTTGTAACTTAGAGCCATAAACGACTTCTGCGCGGGAAAAATGGCGTACAAAAGCTAATAATATTGAAGTGCATTGGGATAACTTCGAACGCGGGGTAATTTTTAGATTGACAAATATTATCTATCAAGATGCCATCGTAAGCGTTGGAGTAGCGTAAGTGTTGCTAATTTATGAAGTCTTTCTGGTTTTATTTTTATAAATTTTATTTTATTTATTTTTCCCTGGGAAGACTGGCCTAGTGGGTGACCTTGCTTATGAAACGATGGTCAGGATCCATGGGTTCGAATCCCGGTAAGGGTATTTATTCGTGTGATGAGCATGGATATTTGTTCCTGAGTCGTGGGTGTTTTGTATGTATTTATATATTATATTTCTCGTTGTTTGAGTACCCACAACAAAAGCCTTCTTTAACTTACTGTGGGGTTTAGTCAATTTGTGTAAGAATGTCCAATATTTATTTATTATTTCGCGTGCGTAGTTACTCCAAAATACCATATCGAATTGAAACCTCTTATTTCATCGCTATAAAAATAAAACACTCCAGAACAATCAATGACCCCGCAGCGTGTAAATAAAACATTGTCACTACGCATTTTTCCTGAACCTTTTATCCCTACATTTCGCGTGAAAGCGCACGTTCCGCTTACTGTGACATTCGTGGCTGAGCACCGTTTTCCATAATTGAAAACATTCTTTTACATCACTTTTCACTTAGCCTTCTTAAATGCTCAAGAAATTCTCGAGAGGCGACAGCATAGACTTAAAATAGTGTATAGTATAGGTGTATCTATATTTTTAAAGGGCCGGGAACGCGCGTGTGACTTGCCTGGAGTTGTAAGCGCTTATAAACTACGGTAACTGCTTTCCGTTAGGCGAACAGTACGATTGTTCATTATCATGTTATCAACGTGATATGTTAACCGTGGTATAAATAATGAGACTTCAATACATTTTATTTCTATATTTGCACATACATATAGTTAAGTTACATAATAATGTATACAAACTAATTGACAAAATCAAATCTACAATGTAGGTTTTGTCAACAACAGGCGTCGTCGTTACACACAAACAATAAAGCTATCCACAACAGGCTTGGTCATTTTCCCTTATGTTAATTATTATAATATAGTAATTTTAAAGGACCGCCCCGAATCACATCCAGCCCAAAGGTTCCCATCACACTAGCAGCGTTTCCACACTGTATAGCCAACGAAATCCCCTGCACCAGGTACGACCCGGGGCGTAGATTGCACCCCCATCCCTAAACCGGTGACCAAGTTCCTTAATAAACGCATTAGTCTCCGATTCCCAGGGTCCTGCAGTCTCCATAGCAATCGGGACAAACTCGTACATTGGTTCCAGGGCATTGTACTTAGCGTGCTTGAGTTTGGCCAAATATTTAGCGGCTGAACCAGCAGCGTAAGGCTAAGGTAGGACGGTGCAAACGTATTGACACACATGGCGGCCCATAAAAGGCATCGACCTTTCTACCATGGAACCAATGTAAGACCGTCCGGCCTTTTGCCATCAGTATGCGACAATTCTGGAGGCTCTAAAACACAAGGTATATTGGCTGATACCAGAGCCCGGCGGACCGCGTTTAACGATGCCTCGAAAACCGCCCTGCGTATCTGGGAGAATCAACTTTTTAGCGTCACTCGTTGCCATGGTTACGACTAGTTGTCCAGGGGACAAAAGTTCATTGAAATACTGATTTTATGGTACTTAAATGTATTAAACTAACGTTTTTGTGATCGTTATAACCAATGTCCATAATGGGCCCCCTACTAAGCATGTTAATAGAACGGCATACAACGTCTCTTCAAACAAACTGTGCCACTGTTGTCCCTTGGACAACGGGACAGGATAACAAAACAAAAAAAGTTGATTCACCCATCTCATAAATGCGCATAAATAATTCACTTCGCCTTATACCACCCACCTAGTAGACTAAGGAATTTAAAGGATACGTTCCGATTCAGATTAGATCAGCATTACTGCTGCAGTATTACAGCGCGACATTACTGCCGACTGTATTACTACCCCGAATGTCAAAATCCATGTAGCTACCGAATAAATATTATAGAGACATTCTTACACAAATTGACCAAGTCCCACGGTAAGCCAAGTGTAGTGGGTACTCAGACAACGATATAAATAATATACAAATACTTAAATACATAGTTCATGACTCAGGAACAAATATGATAGAAATGCTCATCGCACAAATAGTATGCCCTTACCGGGATTCGAACCCAGGGGCCCTTTTTCTCGGTATTAGACTAATATTATTAGTCCACGAACTATCAAGTTCTATGGGTTACCATGGCAACACACTTACTCCCTTATTCATAAACGTGTACTAAAGTTACGATGCCGCTGATCATCGTTTGTCCATTTCCGACGTATTGGTATGATGGAAAGGGACAAACCATTATCAGCGGCATCGTAAGTTTAGTACACGTTTATGAATAAGGGGGTAATAATATTAGGCTAATACCGTTCGACAAATGGGCACCAGGACCATCGGCTTCATAGGCAGGGTCACTACCCACTAGGCCAGACCGGTCGTAAAGTAAGTCAAGAGTGCACTTCAGGCAGGTGCAGTTTATCGGTACTGTCCTAGTTTTCACAGCACTTGAGGTAGATTTTTCCAATTTTGTCAATGGCACTTTTCGTTTTTATCAGAACAGTAAGGATTTGTAAGGGTCTCCTTAAGCTGGGAGTTATAAGAGGGAATTTATGTGAAGTGTTAAATCTTTTTCTACTTACGTGGGCTTGTGTTGGTTATTGTCTGAGATTTTCAGGAGAAATGAGTTAAATTTCAAGTTATTTCAAGTAGAGAGCACTTAGCTAATTCTGATTGGGTAAAATCAATCCCTACAAATGAATTTACATGAACCTTCGCATAAATAAGAACAAGTAGATGTTTTGTTTGTAAAACTTCGACTGGCTTGAATTTCTTCTTATTACATTTTCTAGCAACGAAAACACCGCACATAGGTATACATATAATGTTACTTAAATGTTAACAGCCTCTGTTTAGTTTGTTGTCCCAATTTCCTGGTAGATGGCGCTGTTCCAGACGCAAACTAAGTAATACTAGTTTATCATAGAATCTATATAAGAAACTGTCACATTTCAAAATAAACGATTGGTAACGTAGCAACTTATTCAAACAAAGTGGTCCTTCGAACTGTAGAAGCGAAGTGACTTAAGTGACAAAGACAGTGCATTCGAAAGTGATCTTAAAGTACAGTAGTGTAGAGTCTAAAATCAAAGTAAAGAGTCAGTGATAAACGGCACCTAGAAGTAATTTCAGAAACCAAATGTCAAAATTGTCAACAAAATTACAAAATTAAAATTCAAGATTTCGAGAAGATTAAATAAATAAGTTATATTTACAAGCCTACGAGTCAACGCAGAAAATTCGCCGCTTTAAATCAGTTATATTTACTAGATTGGGTTTTATGGATTTGGAAAAATAAGATTTCGGAAATAGAATCACGTCAAAATTTTTTCACGTCAAACAAAACAATCAAGATTTCGCTGTGAATTTTACGAATTTTCAAGAATAATATCTCAAAATGTCTCAAGAATTACCGGGATTAATAGCTGAGCAAGAAAATATTTGTGAATTAATTCTCAAAGCGCAAGCGAACTTCAAGAAAACACCAAAAGCGAGATTAACAAGAGGGTACATCAAGACACGAAAAGAATCCATAGAAAATTATTTTAGTCAGTTCGTAGCAAATAATCGAGCCTTGATAAAAATATCAACACCTTCAGACAAAGCGAAATACGAATATTTCAAAGAAGATGTGTATTCAGCGTGCGAGGAAATGTTCATTGATTTGAAAGCAGAGATGACGGACATGCTAGAGGGTACTACGCCGTGCACGAGCAGCACTAATCCAACACCAAGCACCAACAGTGATGACGTGAAGCTACCGAAAATAGATATAGCGAAGTTTACCGGTAACTACCAAGATTGGACTTCGTTTTACGATATGTTTACGTCACTCATTCACAACAAACAGAACTTGAGCAGTGTTCAAAAGTTGCATTATTTAAAAAGCTACTTGTCTGGAGAACCTGCCCAACTGTTGGATCATCTAGCTGTCACTGAAACAAACTATGAATTGGCATGGCTCACGCTACAGAACAGGTATAACAACAAGAGAGTCATTATTAATTCAATCTTAAGCAAGTTGATGAATCAAAAGAAAATTCACGCGGGCACTGCTAAAGCGATTCGAGAGATATTAGATACAACTATGGAGTGTCTTAACAAGTTGAAAGTACAAAACATTAATACAAGTTCATGGGATACACTTATTATATACATCATTGTTGAGAAGTTAGACGCTGAAACACATAAAGAGTGGGAAGAAGAAGCAAGTAATCTGAACCTCACAGAGTTACCTACCATGGTCATGTTCCAAAAGTTCTTAGAAAAGAGATTCCGAGTTTTAGAGATGATGCAACCTAGCCAAACAACGAACATGAACATGAAGAGTACCTACCGAAGCACCCAGAGAGATAATAACTTCACTGTCGAGTCTAAGTCATTTCACGTGTCACCAGCCATCAAGTGTGGATTTTGTAAGCAGAACCATTACTTGAATCAATGCAAAGAGTTCCAAGAGCTTACACTTGAAAAGAAAACAGAGTTCATTCAAAACCAGCAACTTTGCTTTAACTGCCTAATCCCTGGTCATGCTGTCCGATTCTGTAAAAGCAAGTTCTCATGTCAAAAGTGCGGAAGAAGACATCACACACTGTTGCACAACAATACGTACCAATCCAAAGAGAAAGAGCACAAAGAAGAAACAAAACAAGAGAGAGAAAACAAAGAATGCAATCGAGAGAAAGACTTTAAACAAGAACCCAAGCAAGACACGAGAAATAAGAGAGAGATAGTTGCCCATCTAACAACAGGAAGCATGACAGGATTGTTATCTACAGCCCAAATTAACGTGACGAACCACCAAGGAAGAGAATTCGTATTAAGAGCCTTGTTAGACCCATGTTCTCAAGAGTCTTTCCTGAACGAGTCTGCAGCTCAAACTATGGGCCTTAAGAGAAAGCGCGTGAACGGAAACGTATCGGGTCTTGATGAGATGAGCACACCCATCCGATTTGCTGCTGATATCGAGATTTCATCACGTCTTAATCCTGAAAAGAAAATGAGTATAACAACTTACATAGTAAAGAGAGTTACAAACATCATGCCTTCAGAGAAACTTACTATCGATAACTGGGTTCATCTAAGAGATTTACAACTAGCCGATCCGACTTACCACCAACCAAGTTCTATAGATATTCTATTGGGAGTAGAAGTTTACAACGAGATGATACAGCCTGGTCTGATCAAAGGCGTTCCAGGCTCTCCCATAGCTTTACAAACCCATTTGGGATGGATAATATCCGGAAAAGTCACAGTCGGAATAGAACGAGAGCGAGAAGAGAAACCATTCATTAGTATGCATTTAAATGTCGAGTTAAATTATATGCTAAAGAGATTCTGGGAGCTAGAGACAATGGATGAAGAGAAACACAAGCTAACTGCAGAAGAGATCAAAGTAGAAGAAATATATGAGAAAACTACCACTAGAGACGAAGACGGACGTTACATAGTAGATCTGCCAATGAAACACGAGCCACCAGTTCTACCATCTAACAGCCGAGAGATTGCACTGAAACGCTGGAAGTCTACAGAGAACAGACTTAAGAGTAAACCTCACCTATTAGAAGAATACAACAAAGTTCTAGAAGAGTACATGACGCTAAACCACATGAAGAAAATAGAAACCAATGATGAAGAAGAAAATGGCGTGTGGCTTCCCCATCACGCTGTGATTAAATTAGAGCGAGAAACGAGCAAATTAAGGGTAGTCTATGATGCTTCATGCAAGGGAAGCAACGGGGTATCCTTGAATGACGAGTTATTAATCGGACCCCCATTGTTAGAAGATCTACGAGCCATTCTCATTAGATGGAGAACATACAAGATAGCATTTGTTGCCGACGTGGAGAAGATGTATAGACAGATACGAGTAAAAGATGAACACACAAATTACCAGAGAATTGTATGGAGACCAGATCCAAAGGGACCCATTGAAGACTTCAAACTCTTAACTGTTACATTCGGAACATCCTGTGCACCTTATCTGGCAATAAAAACTTTAAGGCAAACAGCAAAGGATGAAGGATCGGACTATCCAGAAGCTCAAAAGATGATATTACGAGATTTCTATATGGATGATTTGCTCTCAGGTACAGACGAAGAAAAAGAGGCTATAGAAATTCAAAAACAAGTTACACAAATTTTAATTTCTGGAGGATTCACACTAAAGAAGTGGTGTTCGAATAGCGAAGGGTTTATGACAGCATTAGACAAGCAAGAAAAGAGAGAAGAAACGCAGACAGTCGAAATAAAACGCAAAGAGAGCGTGAAAACATTAGGTATAATATGGGAAGTTAAGGAAGATAAGTTGTTCATACCTAATCATATCAAAGATTCCCATGACACACCTATGACTAAAAGAAGCGTTTTATCTGAGATAGCATCAATATTCGACCCAATGGGATGGATCGCTCCAAGTGTCATACTAGCAAAGATATTTATGCAAGTTTTGTGGAAAAAAGGCATTTCGTGGGATGAAGAACTTCCGGCAGAACTACAAAAAGAGTGGTCACAGTATAAGAGAGAACTGCCAGCTTTGAAAGGTGTCAGCTTAGATCGATGGATGCACACTACGAGTAAATCAACTCTTGAACTGCATGGATATGCAGACGCTTCAGCATTAGCTTATGCGGCAGTTATATACTCGAGAGTTATAGACGAAGAAGGAGAAATTAAAGTATCCCTCGTGACAGCAAAAACAAAAATCTCGCCGATTAGAAAAGTTTCCTTACCCCGTTTGGAATTACTGGCTGCTACATTATTGAGTAAACTTTTGAAACAAGTAGCTGAGTCACTACATGTGCATCTTGACAACGTATACGCTTATTCAGATAGTCAAGTGACTTTGGCTTGGATACACGGAGATCCAATGAAATGGAAGCCTTTTGTAAAGAATAGAGTCATAGAAATCACGCAGATACTCGATGCTAATCACTGGTTCTATGTAAACACTAAGCAAAATCCTGCTGATCCTGCTTCAAGAGGAGTGATGCCTTCCAAACTAATGTCCACAGAGATATGGTGGAACGGATCTGCAATGCTGAAAGAGAAAGAAATAAGATTAGAAAAAGGAACTCCACTAGATACAGCAATAGAAAAGAGAAAGAATATAGTAACTATGGTAGTAACCAATGAGAATGAAGAACAACTTACCTTATTGAAGAAGTTTTCGTCACTGGAGAAACTTACACGTGTTATTGCATACTGTAGACGCTGGCTAAGAATTATAGACAAAGAGAAAAGTAACTTACCTTCTTACCTGACATACGAAGAAAGAAACGATGCACTTACTATATGTATTAGGATGTCACAAGAAGTAGAATTTTCGGAAGAGATAGAAGACCTGAAAAGAGACAGAAACTTAAAATCTAAAAGCAACCTCCTAGCTTTATCACCTTTTCTTGACGATAAGAGCATCCTAAGAGTCGGCGGTAGATTGAAGCATGCCGATATGGAATTCATACGAAAACACCCGATAATTATTTCAAAAAACAATGTATTACTTCCGTTAATATTGAGAGAAGCTCATGCCAAAACACTACACGGTCCTCCGCAAATGATGATTACATACTTACAAGGCAAATATTGGCTGATAAACGCAGCAAATAGCGTTAAACGTTTTGCACGGGAGTGTGTTACATGTATAAGACAGAATGCGAAGAACAAAGAGCAAAAAATGGGAGATTTACCCGATTCCAGAGTCAGACGATGCAGACCATTCCTAATCACCGGAACGGATTTTGCGGGTCCAATAAATGTCAAAATGAGCAAAGGCAGAGGTGCCAAGTCTTACAAGGCCTACATATGTTTGTTCGTTTGTATGTGCACAAAGGCACTACATATTGAAGTTGTAAGTGACATGACAACACAAGCCTTTCTAGCGGCATTTAAAAGATTTGTGTCAAGACGAGGCCATGTGGTAGAAATGTGGAGTGATCACGGAACTTCATTCATTGGCGCTGAGAAAGAGTTATTGGAAATGTGGAGTCAAGGAAAATCCAGTGTTCCAGATGAGTTTATTTCCATGCTAGATAGAGAAGGGACGAAATGGAAATATATTCCTCCAGGCGCTCCCAATTTTGGCGGATTATGGGAGGCAGGTGTCAAGTTGACCAAATACCACCTGAAACGAATAGTTGGAGATACTACGCTAACATTTGAACAACTAAGCACGGTCCTGGCAGAAATTGAAGCATGTCTAAATTCTAGACCCATTTCGCCCATCAGCGATCATCCGGACGATTTGAACCCCTTAACACCTGGTCATTTTCTTATCGGGGAACCGACTAATGTCATACCATCTGAAGATCTAATAGATGTGAAGATAAATAGACTCGATCAATGGCAATTAACAACCAGAATGGTACAAGATTTTTGGCGAAGATGGCAATCCGAGTATTTAAGTAGGATGCAACAGAGGCCTAAATGGAGACAGCCTACTCGAGAATTCCAAGAAGGAGATTTAGTGCTAATAAAAGACCAGAGGCTTCCTCCTGGACGTTGGCCTATGGGAAGAATTATGAAAAAATACCCGGGAAAAGACCAACTTACCAGAACTTATGACCTACGAACCTCGTCAGGAGTATTGCAACGTTCAATAACCAAATTATGTCCTTTATTATGTGATGTAGAAAAGTAGTTTGCGTCCGTAATAAGTTGTTATTTTGTTTAATTATGTTCAGGTTGGAACATTGATTCATTTTATTATTTTCTAATGACGTCACGTCATTTAAGGCGGGAGTATGTTTAGTTTGTTGTCCCAATTTCCTGGTAGATGGCGCTGTTCCAGACGCAAACTAAGTAATACTAGTTTATCATAGAATCTATATAAGAAACTGTCACATTTCAAAATAAACGATTGGTAACGTAGCAACTTATTCAAACAGCCTCCTAGTCTAATTGGTCGAGACCCTGGCTACAAAGCAGGAGTTCGCAGGTTCGAATGGCGGTAAGAGTATTATCACAAATATTTACTGCTGAGTTATGTAATGTCATCACTAGATGACATGGGTACTAACCCATAACACAAGCCTTATTGAGCTTACTATGGGACTTGGTCGATTTGTGTAAAATTGTCATATAATGATTATTTATTTATTTATGCCAAATTGTTCCCAATTTAGGTCGAACTGAAAAACAATAACCTAACCCAACGTGTTTTTCAGTTCCGCCTAAATTGGGAACAATTTAGTAAGTAAAGAGAATACAACAGAAATAAAATACAATGTATGATAATCATGTTAAAAGGCAAACTTTTGCTTAAGGCATAAGATCCTTTATACGACTAAATCCAAGTCCCTTGGACGACATTATAACACGCGACCATATCTTTACATTATCTGTCGCATAAATAGCTTTCTCCACTAAACTTACCATAATATTGTCCTTAAAAACCACATTTACATAGACCTTTTGGCCTCGAGGGACCCAACCGACTTCATCTGTAAGGATACGTACGTCTCGTTTATTTACGAGTACTCTAGTATTTATGAAAATAATATTAAGTAGGTAAACATGTTAAGGCGGGATTCCACCAGCATATTCAGTACAAAAAGGCTCGTGCCTCACAGTGCCGCACACGGGTGAAATCCCGCCTTTAAGTAAGGTACAGAATATAATCTCCTCACCAGGTTTTGTTTGCAACAATTTGTGAACTACCTTAAGGCCTCGTTTGGATGCCAACTGCAGATGAGGCCTTGACACGGGCGCGGTATCTGTCGATTTCCTTGATAAAACGATTTCGCGGCCGTGCGGCGGCAAACGTCACTTTACTAAGGATTTTTGGCAAACAAGCATATGGCCCGCCTGATGGTAAGCAGTTTCCGTAGCCTTGATCAAATCCAAAAGAGTTACATGCGCGTTGCCGAACCTAACACTCCAAAAATCAAATTGAAATTGACAGATGCAGTAACCAACGCGATGGCGTGCGGCCATTGGTTTTATTTTATACAGGTGTTATAAAGGTGTATTTATAAAGGCGAGTAAATAAACATGCTGTATAAAATCGAAAATGCATATAAACAATTCCAGGGACCAGTTGCCTTTCCGTTGAAATAATTGCTTCGTCCATAATATATGTCAAAGCGAGGCGTTTCGAAATCACTTTACCCGACTATTATAACTTCAAAAATTAAATTTGATTCCTTATTGATAATACCAGAGTCTAGTAAAAGAAGACTAATATCCCCTTACAACACTGTTAGAATCGTCAATGTTGTACATGACATTTAATATTATTTTTACATTTTATTTTTTTGCCTATGAAAACTGTTGCTATCTCCCATCTCGTATTCAACAATAAGTGCGACAATGCGTGTCATGTTTAGGCCGTATAACAAATCATTTTGAGATTTAATCTCAATGCTGCTCCCGTCTTGACTATCCTTTTCAGCCAGATTTTATACAAAAAATATAACAAAATCTTTAGCGTATAGAAATAGAAAGTTTTCGTTAATTCACGGATTCTTTTTGATGTATAACTTGAAATACGAGCTTGTTAAGTGACTGAATGTTATTTGATTGAATAAAATATACCTACGTTATTCGATACCTATAGACATTTTAATTAATTAATTCTAAAAACTTTACGATCCTAGCGGTTAAAAGGGCACCTTGTACCAATCAAAAGGTTGTCAAAAATCTATCTTCAATTTTAATTACAAGTTTTAATCTTCAATTAGATGTTCACTCTTCTCTTCTTCCTCGCATTGTCCCGGAATATTGCTACGGCTCATGGGAGCCTGGGGTCAGCTTGACAACTAATCCCAAGATTTGGCGTAGGCACTAGTTTTTACAAAAGCGACTGCCATCTGACCTTCCAACCCAGAGGGTAAAGTTGGCCTTGTTGGGATTAGGCCGGTTTCCTCACGATGTTTTCCTTCACCAAAAAGCGACTGGTAAATATCTAATGATATTTCGTACATAAGTTCCGAAAAACTCATTGGTACGAGCCGGGGTTTGAACCCGTGACCTCCGGATTGCAAGTCGCACGCTTTTACCGCTAGGCCACCAGCGCTCCTAAAAATACAGCTATAAAATTTGAAAGCCACGGTTTTATGATTCCTGAAATAAATTAAGCACAGTCCAGTATGTAATTATTTTATAGTAGGTGACCAAAACTACAAAGGATTTAAAATTACCCGTATATAATTAAATGGATCCAAAAATTAAATGTCAGTAATAATGCAACCATGGTGAGTATTATAATAATTTATGTACAAAAATAAATGGTGGAAGGTGTGGGCCAAGTGATAGAGAGAAGTTTGTTTTATTTATAGCTTTATATAGTCTTCAATTTTATAACCTTCTTGTGAATGGACAACTCTTGTTTAATCTTTTCTTGTTGTAAAATATGTGTGAGCGCTAGCTCTGCCAGAAGGGAAAAATGTGGGGCACGGCCCCTCTGACGTGGTGAACGAGTATAATCAAACTTTTGGGAAAAGCGTAACTACCAGCCCAACAACTCATGAAAGTCTTGACGTCGAAGAATAAGAAGAGCCGGCCCCACCTAATGTGAAAAGGGAAAGAAGAAGACTGATTTGTAACATATGGTGTCGATATTACCTGGTATCTTAATAAAGAATAAATCGTTTCCGTAAGTAGCGAAAAATGTACTGAGAGTAATTATATATCTCTCTCTGAAGCATTGTTAAGGACCAACAGCTGACTCTAAGGGAGTCGCGATGCGACGGAGATGGATTCAAAAAGGTGAAGAAGAGAAAGAAGCCAGCTCGTCAGAATAAGTGCGGTACAGCACCGACTGGACACAACCATTTGCTGCGCCCTGCAAGACAGTCGACGCTGCTGTATGTGTCCCGATTACACTACCTTACGAAGGTCGAGGACAACGTAAAGTATGTACAAGTCAAGTCTGGATTCGCCCTGAGGATCGCGAAGCTGGAATCTCACTGGAAAGTCACAACGGGGTTGCGAAATGCATCGCAGTTATAGTGTGTGTTTTATAATATGTATAATTTATAATATGTTTGCTAGTTTTAAGATATTTATCCATGGGCTCATAGTTTCCTGAAATAATTTTTTTCATTTCATTTCATTTTTATTTCATTGTTATTTCCATCTGATTATGGGGTCTGCTTTCCTTATGTTTTCTTTCCACTTCACGCGATTGGACCGCACGGTCCACCGGAACGTCGCAGGCACTCATGTCTTTTGCTATGGTCTCTGCCCGTCTCATCTTAGGACTTCGTCTTCCTCGGGACCAAGCGATGCTCAGACTTATAGCAACATTCCCGATGTAATCGTTGTACGTGTTCAAACCATCTCAGTCGTCTCTCTTGTAGCTTACCGGCAATATAACGTTATTATCTTCTTTTTCGGTCCCTCATTACTGAGGTACTTGGTTTTGCAGCTTCTATGATTTGTCTCCATCGGCCTCGATCTCCCGTGACCCTCGCCGCTTGATGGAGTTTGCTCGACGTGGCCATCTTAACTTGGTCGGACCAACTAATTGGTGGGGAGCTTTGCGGTCTTCCGCCTTCCACTTTTCCACGTTATTATATACAAAAGAAAATAAGATAATGAAAATGAAGATAAACCGCTGATACTAAAGCCCAACCTCAAGGACCGCCTTTGAATACCCTAACTAGTAGTAAATCGTGAGACATGCGTAATCTCATTAGGAGATTTTACAACTAACATGTTTACTTGTTATTGAAGTTGAGCGTAATGAACAGCGTAATTGGATTTGAGCAGTAACCGAATTAACTTTAATTTGCATGTCGTTAACTATGCTTGATTGCTAACGGAGTTTGATTTTGCTTGAACAAATATTGCTAAATTTTATAACGCATCGCTGTTGACATTGTTCAATTTTTTAATCATTATATGGCTATATTTAAATAACGATGACATGACAAAATGAATTATAAAAATAATGTTATTTGTCCTAAGAAAGGAAAAAATGGAAAAAGTTACGCTTCCGGATTGCTGAGATTGCGGGTTCAAATCCTGTCGGAAGCGTAACTTTATTCATTTTTCCATATAAAATTGAAAGTATCGCTTGCAGACGTATCTGCTTGTTAAAAAGTTGGTTTAATGGAGAGTAGTTCTCATGTTTAACCGCTTGTCCTGTTCACATTTTCCTGTTAGTTTTAGATATTTAAGTGTAATAGTAAAAAAAAAACTCAAATAACCAATAATGGCATCGGACAGGAAAGATAAGAGCATTATCCGTGAAACCTGCGATTTGATATGAAATGAAATAAAGAAATGAAATAATTTATTAATGCATGTGGAGACTGGGTTACATATTTTAGCTAAAATTGCTACTCTAGTAGTCTCACCAAACTCTACCTTAAAACTGAAACCGAAACAACAACAAGAAGGTTTTTCTTCTCTATTTTAAGGATGAATCACGCTAAAATCGTCCAAAAGTTTTCTTTCTATGACAGGTGACTGGTGATCACGTGATACTTTCTAAAGAAAACTGAAGTGTAGGGGCACGGACCGTTCTACGTGCCATCCGTTAATGGCCCGCCTATGATTTCAAAGTGCCCGTTCTCGATAAGTATATTTGAATAACTTCCTGTCGCCAACGTATTGCGAACCCGCTAATATTTGCCAACGTCATGGAGTAGATGGCGCTAGTAGTCACGTTTAACTTAAGTAACCGCTTCGAGGTTATTGGGATTTTTTGAGGGAAGGTGAGAGGGTAGATGAGAACGACAGTAGGAAAAAGGAGGTTGTGTGCGAACAGATCGACGCGGCAGTGCGACTGCGAGTAATATTCAGTAAAGAGAAGTAGTGGGAATTTAGGTTACATACACCCGTTCGGATAAGATGGCCGCATTTGTCTGTGTGGTAACTATCATTGCATATAAAAAACGTATGTTCTTTTCGTTCTCGCGGTCGTCGCAGTGTTCAAAACAGTTACAGTTGTTTACGTCTGCTGTAGTAATAGTTGTGACACTTGAAGTGGTGAAATAGGTTATTATGTTAATAACGATGTCAAAAGAGCAAAGTGACAAAGTGACAGAGCGAATCACAGATGGTAGTTACAGATGGGATAAACCTATCGCGAACGGAGCTCTCGCTGTTTAATAATACCGATATTTGATATCAGATCGCATTGCGACTCACTGACACATGGGCCGCATGACGCGGTCTCTTCTCGTGACCTAAATTGCAACTAGAGACTGCTCGGAGCAATCGAGAACCGTACGCGCTGGAGTGTAAGAAATAACATTGGTCATGGGTTGACGGAGAGACCAGTAATGGACCAAATATGACAGGTCGCAGCCGTGATCCCACTCAGCTTAGCTCAGACATCGATGGACGCTCACACCAGTTTCAGAATCCTGCTTTCAATCAGTTTAGCACGGAAATTGATCAGTATTCAGATCAGTCTTAGGATCCTGTTATTATTTGGCTCAGCACAAACATTGATGAATGCTCAGACCAGACTCAGAATCCTGTTCTTTATCAGCTCAAGACAGATCACTCACAATCACAACTCAACTCAGACCAGATGCACGATTGGATCGATCTCAGAAACGCAGTGTCACAGCACATTTCTGTAACGTCATCAGAAATTGCACAAAGTCTCAGGCCGTGCCGATTCACGACGCAAAGGGTGAACCATGCGGTTCGAGAAAACACATTGTTATTCACAAGTGTTCTTATTATCTAGTTGTTGATTTATTTATATGTTTGCCTATAGACATCTAATTTCAATTAAGAGTAGCATTTTCTTTCTGGGCGGGAGTGTCGCCAACGTATTGCGAACCCGCTAATATTTGCCAACGTCATGGAGTAGATGGCGCTAGTAGTCACGTTTAACTTAAGTAACCGCTTCGAGGTTATTGGGATTTTTTGAGGGAAGGTGAGAGGGTAGATGAGAACGACAGTAGGAAAAAGGAGGTTGTGTGCGAACAGATCGACGCGGCAGTGATATTTGCTTTTAGATCAAGTCAAGAACGTTCTTATGGTGTTATTAGAATAATGATGTGTCTCTAGTATATTGTGACCAACGTTATCAGTACTCAGAGTGAACAGTGATCCAGTGAGGCTAATATGAACTTAAGGTAAACTTTGTGTGAGGAAAGGGGTCGCTATAAGGGGAGGTTTGGAGGCGACTATTAAGCTCAAGAAACCAGGTGGATAATCATGTGATACTCATGTTATATGTAGGTAATAAAGTCGGACACCAGCACAACTCATATCGTCATCTCACTAACATCCAGGCCTCGTATAGGTATGTAGTACATTTACATATCGCTTTCCAGTATCCGTAAAACCATTAGCTCATTCGATAGGTTAATAAGTATGGTGAGCTTGACGACATGGTGGAGCATGCTGGGAATTTTTATTCACATGCACTGTTATCATCATCAAAAGTAACATATATTTATCTCTAACATATGAAAAGTCAATTTATTTACGCGCGTACAACTAAAGAGCTACAATATTTGGTTTATTTAATTCAATTTAATGTTTTATTTCAACCATGAAGCCCATATTTATATTATTTCTACCAAAAAGGTATTCAGCAGGCGAATGTTAGTGGTTCACCTGAGCACATAGGCAATTGAGTGAGTACCTACATACATTTTAACTGAACATTCTTGCTCTTTGATATACAAGAGATTGCAAGTGTCAGTAGGTATCATAATATAGTTTATAAAAAGCAGATATATAAATACATACTTTCACGATTATTAATATTTTGCGACAAAGGGTAGTCTGAATTAAAAAGCTCTCTTTAATCTTTGAAAACAGTGTGTTTATTAGCCCTATAGCAGCTATAAGCAGTGGAATGGAATGGAATTTCATGTTATGGTTTTGAATGATATAAATATTTAAATTTTTATGTTTTAGAACCAGTATTTGACAATAATTGATGTGATAAAAATGTTTATGTTTTACCAGAGCAGCAAAGTTTGTTTTCAACTCACGTGCCTTGAAACACTCGCAACGCTCAAGATTTTACTTTTACGCTCATGATTATATGTGACGTTACTAAACAGATTCAACATTTCTATGTTAAAAGAATGAGAGAGTGGCAAAGATTGTCACATCAGAAAATATAGTTATCTCTACTGAATAATAAAAGGTAATCAGTAATCATTTATGAATCAGGTAAGTCTCAGTAAACATTCGTAATTCGTGTTTACTATAAATCCTATAAAACAAGTATTTATCATCAGTTTTTAAACACTGACTTAGTAACATTTTACCTTCAACAAGAGCCTTAGAACTCTTAAGTCTCACATTTCATTATATTGAAACCAAGTACCTAACTACATATTTCATTAAACATGTCGAAAATAATAAAAGGTGAAAGGACATTCAACTCAAATTTTAACGCCCAAAGCGGTAGAAATTTTTCAATTATCGGTGAAGTGTCAGCAATTATCCAATTGTTCTCTTAAATGTCTAATGAATGGTGCCATTACCATACCTGCTCATACCTAACAGGTCAAACTGCTCAAACCTAAGTTTAAGTTAAACAAGAGGTTTAACTATAATCTATATTTAGGTACCTATACGTTATGTTAATTTTGATATTTATATTTGATTATGTAGGGGACAAGGTACTTTACCTACGTGTTTAGATTTAGTTGCCTGACCAATCTTTGATATAAATTAAATAAAATCATGCACTAATAAACATTTACGACATTTTGAATTAAAATTTGCTGGTCAATTTGTGTTGTGACCCAGGATACATCCTTTCAAACAGCGACTTTATCACAGATTCAAATCATACTGTTGATCAACAATTCATTAACAAAATAATTAACATTTTAATATTAAAATAATAAGAATCAAAATCTCTCATTCATTGTTCTGTTTGGCGGAATAGTTGTTATAGTTAATAGTATCAAATTTAAAGTTTATTTATCATGCGGATAGTGATATAATGCCTTGCCGACTGTTGTTGCTTACAAACCAGTTTAGGTCTGACCCCCGATTTGGTATATTTTCTGTAACTTCGGGATCTAGTTATATTGGTGTTTATAACATTTTGTGAAAAGGACCATAATCTCTTATGAATGATGCTTTTGTATAACACGCATTGCTTGCAGAATATCCGCTTTATCACAAATTATCAGCTCAGCCCTGATTTGACTCGTCGTGTGCGCAAGTGTGCGTGGTGGATGGAAACAATTTATACTGCGTGTCTTTTTAGAAAACGAATGTATCATGTTTAACGTATTAGGTAGGAACCAGATTTAACATTCGTTCGATATACTTATATGATCCATAAATATTCTCTTAGAATGAAACAAAATTTATTTTATCAAGATTAATAAAATAATACAGTACAAATATTCTTTGTTGCTCACCAATATAAAAACGAAAATAACATACAGATTAAGCACATAACTCAAACTATGGTGCACCCACTAAGCTAAAATCAGAAGCATTCGCATTGCGTGTAATTCAAAATTCGAAATCAACCCTTTCACTTCGTTTGAAGGACTAGAACCACTCATAACATAAGAGATGTTAAGGAATGTCTTGCCTCATTGTTGTTTGTTGTTACAGTTGTAAGGTATTGGTACGGGTTGGTTTCTTAGAAGTTATAGGTATCATTTAGATGTAGTAACCTGTAACGTGCCTTAATGAAAATGCAGGAGGCACTTGAAATCAGATTACAATTTGATGTCATAATATGTACATGGCTACCCAAACTCAAAGGACCAGGACCATCATTGAGACCCAATCAGAATCGCGCAGCCACTCCAATGGCACCAGCAAACTGCCAATATGGGGCTCTCGCTAGATTTAACAGTTGGCATGCATGATATTGCTGTCCTAAAAAATAAACGGTTAAAAGGATTGTAAACGAATAAAGAACTGCCGAATATAAATATTATGTTTAAATAATATTCACTTACTTTTTCTGTTCATGTAACTCAGCACAGTATCTTGATTCAATCCCAATTAACATTCCAATCTAGAGATTGTCATCAGAGAATCAATAAATATCAACTTGTATAACAGTAAATTGCAAACGCAAAACTGTTTACTATAAGCCACCAGGCTATTATAATATATATGTTTGCACCTAAGCCATACCCTATAGGTATAAGGACTTCCTATTATTATTCAACCATTGATTCATAGTGTGGACAGTCACAGATTAGCGATTTGATATAAACTAATTAGATAAATATTAACTTAACTTCTGAATTGTGTATGTATCTATGTCATGTACATGCGATGACCCAAACCTAGGGTTAAAAATATTAAAATATATTATTATTGAGAAGACTTCAAATGAATTGCATACTAATTGATTGGGCTAGTGGTTTCTTTATTATGTATTTTATTCCAACAAAAACAGGTAAGGGAGTGGTAGATAATTTAAAGAATAGTCACTAGCCATGCAAAACTATTTTAATTTTGTTAAATGAAAGTGGAATCGAGCAGTAGATGTTAATTGATGTCGCCAACTCAATCGAGTCTACTCGTCGTAGATGTACATATTAAGTACCTTCAACCTTCATACTCATAGTAATAATTACAAAGGCGGTAGAAGACCATGGTGGATACATTTCTGAATAAGATCAGAATTTCTCAAGTATTGTGTTATTTTAATAAATGTAATGACAGAAGTAATTCAGATATAATATCATCTATTTTGTATAATATCATCTTTAGAAACAATAAAAAGGACTTTATTATTAATTATTTTAGTATGCAAAAGCTCAGACCATTAAACATTTAAAAGGAAGAGATTAATCATAAGCCAAATAATTATTGATAATAATTGATCGGGACACCTCAGCTTGTTAGCTTGTTTATCAGATTTAATCGGATTGAAATGCAGACTGGAGCTACACTATGATCCCAAGAATCATAATCACAATTAGAATCAGATGTCATATAAGGAAGTTCGATATCTTTCTTGATTCATTTTAATATTGCCGTGAAATATCGTAGTGTTAAGGCTGCACTCGACGCCAATGACCTCGCGCGTGTGGGCGGAGCTTTATACCCCTCACCGCACCACCCACTGCAAAAGATCGAGCGCGCAGAGCTATGCGTTCGAAATAGAATATCGCTTGCTCGCGCGTGCAATGCAGCACAGGTCCGTCTAGCAATACGACTTGCCTCGCACTGCCTCCGCAGAGGGGGGTAATGGTAGGAATCTAGGCGGAATTTAGGCTTATTGTTTTTAGAAATTGAGGCATAGTTTTATGAAATTGCAAAAAGCAAGAAAACCAAATCATTTTATAGTGTCTTGTGAGAATGATTGTAAAGTTCCATATTTTTGCAGAAGTAATACCGATCTAACTGAAAGAAATATAGTTGTGTAAATTAAAATAGATTTCCAGAAAAATATATCGTTGGTCATATCTTGTAGATTGTTATATGTTTTTTGCTGCTCAGAAAGTATCAATGTTTAATATAAAATATGGTTCTGAATAACTTAGTTTTACGGTATTTTGCGGGAAGAGGAGCCTTAATTGTTTTATGTACGACTCCTACAGTAGCAATAGTCACAAGACAGATTTATCAAAGTCTTATTCGTTGCCGTATCGTCATAAGTCACTGTGGACACCTGTCCTGTGTGGTTCTTCACCAGTGCACTCGAAGCCGCTCTTTCTTGGGCGGTGTATGCTAGCCTGTAATGTGGATTTATCTTTAATGTTATTCTGTTCGCCCAACGACGTGTGACCATACGTCCATCCCTACGCTTCCTTGGCTCTTCCTTTCTTGGTTCGGCCTCGATAGCCGAAGAAACTAAGAACGCTATGGGTACTAACAGTGGATAACCTCGGTGATGTCGAGTTTGTCAAGAGTTGAAGCAGTTGCACCGTAGTAACGTTCAAGCTTTCTTCGCCAGCATCATATCTCAAATGCATCTGTCCTATGATGGGTTTCAGTTTCAATGGTCTAGGTTTCGGACATGTAAAGAATATGATCGAGAAACCAAGGCGCCCGCATTAGTCTGATCCTTGTTTTATGTTATTCCATATGCATATCCTGGCGAGTCGTTTCACCGCAGCTTTGGCCACATGAGCTCTTCTGATCACCTTTTAGTCGCAGATGCCATCATCACTTATTTAAAATACCAAGTAAACCAACAACTTGCCTCAAGATCGTGCAATTCATTGATTCTCTTAATTTTACAAGGAAGATCGACATGCATCATCTTCGTCTCATTTCTATTGATCATAAGGTATGGATCTGCATCCTGAAAATGGACTCATTACTGGCATACCCAATCTTTTGTAGCAGAACCGAAATTCATTTTCCACGGACACTTAACCTAATATAGTCATGTCATCTGCAAAACTGAGTTTATTGATTAGTTGGCCACCAACTTGGACATCACCCTCACAACCTTCCTATACTCATTGTCTATTCACAGATCTCAGTGAACAGTTGCACTCCTCGTTCAACTATAAAAGGATTACGTGTTACGGTATCCCCATTTCTCATAACTCTGAACATTTAACTCCAGTTAAAGAAATCAAAAGCCTTTGCGAATGCGAAGTCAATAAAGCGCAAAGCCTTAAAGAGTATACGCCGCACCCACTGTATTCTTTATTAATTGGCACACGTTGAGAATTTGCTACTGAGTACCCATCTATATGTCTCGCATGGTTGTTAAAGTTGTGAAGTGATTATTCGTGAATAAAAGAAACAGATTGGGTCAATTTGATGGACACAGCAGTTAAAACACTGTGGTGCGGAAGGCTGGCGATATTTTGCTTAATTTAAGATCTGATCGGATTGAGGAAGATGGATCGGTACCTCGGATGTACAGTATATGTATTGCTGTTTCTACCATCCTTAGCAGGACTGATGCATGTGCACGGGGATGTAATCAAAGAGTAAACATATCGAAAGCTGCCACGAAAAGCGGACTTACTGTGTTGCGTGCCGTTAAGCCTGAGGACACCACGTATATGACCCTTCGAAATCTTAAGTTTTTCAAATAGATAAGACGGCTGTTAATCGCGAATGACTCCAAAAAGCAATGATGCAAAGTGTAAGGTAGGTCTGGCAGACATATTTAATAGGTTATAACGGTTTAAAAATGGTGTGATGTGAGAACGGCAAGAAACAGAAAAGAAAAGCATTTTGAATGCGTTGAATTAATACCGAGGTACTCGCCAGCATCCACCCCCCAAAGGCGGTATCAGTGTAGCTCAATTTAGACAGAATAAAGTGTGGCAAAAATGTTTATGCGTAAATCGACGTGAATAAAATCACGGACGCGATATAATACTTTTAAAACTGTTGCTGACAACTTGACTGTCCCAACATATTTAAACTAGATTATTTCACACCAGGCGCGATATAAACGCACCAGAGAATGATAAGAAGAATAAAAACCACTTTGCAAACAAAAAAAAACAGAGTTCATTTTGACTCAATATCTGCTTGATAAATCGAAATGAACGGTAAGAAAAGGTGCCTTGAATATCACATCACTTGTTTTGGATTTGACGGTTCGAAGTGGGAGCCTGATTTGACAAGTCTGTTGAATGTCCAATTAGCATAAAAAAAGGAGTGTGGTCGAGTTTTAAATAGATTCTATTTTACATTCTGATTTGTGATTATATAAAAATAGCGTGATTCTCCCTTGGCTGGGGAGGGCTGCCGGACATGAAGTGGGTGCACCCAGAGATGGACATGTCAACAGTGGCCTTAATGGATAAGCGAATAGATTTAAAGCGAATACTTAACATAGTAGATTACTGCGAGTAATATTCAGTAAAGAGAAGTAGTGGGAATTTAGGTTACATACACCCGTTCGGATAAGATGGCCGCATTTGTCTGTGTGGTAACTATCATTGCATATAAAAAACGTATGTTCTTTTCGTTCTCGCGGTCGTCGCAGTGTTCAAAACAGTTACAGTTGTTTACGTCTGCTGTAGTAATAGTTGTGACACTTGAAGTGGTGAAATAGGTTATTATGTTAATAACGATGTCAAAAGAGCAAAGTGACAAAGTGACAGAGCGAATCACAGATGGTAGTTACAGATGGGATAAACCTATCGCGAACGGAGCTCTCGCTGTTTAATAATACCGATATTTGATATCAGATCGCATTGCGACTCACTGACACATGGGCCGCATGACGCGGTCTCTTCTCGTGACCTAAATTGCAACTAGAGACTGCTCGGAGCAATCGAGAACCGTACGCGCTGGAGTGTAAGAAATAACATTGGTCATGGGTTGACGGAGAGACCAGTAATGGACCAAATATGACAGGTCGCAGCCGTGATCCCACTCAGCTTAGCTCAGACATCGATGGACGCTCACACCAGTTTCAGAATCCTGCTTTCAATCAGTTTAGCACGGAAATTGATCAGTATTCAGATCAGTCTTAGGATCCTGTTATTATTTGGCTCAGCACAAACATTGATGAATGCTCAGACCAGACTCAGAATCCTGTTCTTTATCAGCTCAAGACAGATCACTCACAATCACAACTCAACTCAGACCAGATGCACGATTGGATCGATCTCAGAAACGCAGTGTCACAGCACATTTCTGTAACGTCATCAGAAATTGCACAAAGTCTCAGGCCGTGCCGATTCACGACGCAAAGGGTGAACCATGCGGTTCGAGAAAACACATTGTTATTCACAAGTGTTCTTATTATCTAGTTGTTGATTTATTTATATGTTTGCCTATAGACATCTAATTTCAATTAAGAGTAGCATTTTCTTTCTGGGCGGGAGTGTCGCCAACGTATTGCGAACCCGCTAATATTTGCCAACGTCATGGAGTAGATGGCGCTAGTAGTCACGTTTAACTTAAGTAACCGCTTCGAGGTTATTGGGATTTTTTGAGGGAAGGTGAGAGGGTAGATGAGAACGACAGTAGGAAAAAGGAGGTTGTGTGCGAACAGATCGACGCGGCAGTGATATTTGCTTTTAGATCAAGTCAAGAACGTTCTTATGGTGTTATTAGAATAATGATGTGTCTCTAGTATATTGTGACCAACGTTATCAGTACTCAGAGTGAACAGTGATCCAGTGAGGCTAATATGAACTTAAGGTAAACTTTGTGTGAGGAAAGGGGTCGCTATAAGGGGAGGTTTGGAGGCGACTATTAAGCTCAAGAAACCAGGTGGATAATCATGTGATACTCATGTTATATGTAGGTAATAAAGTCGGACACCAGCACAACTCATATCGTCATCTCACTAACATCCAGGCCTCGTATAGGTATGTAGTACATTTACATATCGCTTTCCAGTATCCGTAAAACCATTAGCTCATTCGATAGGTTAATAAGTATGGTGAGCTTGACGACCCCTTAATATAATATCATCCACTTACACACACACGATTAAACAGTAGTTTAGCCATGCGCACACATGCCCTATTTACTTTGATATTCGAATAGATTGAAGTCACTTTTCCTAAAAGCTTTATGTAAATAATGCTTGTCACCGTATTTTCTATAATAACACGGGGAAACGTAAAAACAGTAGGTATGCTTGAATCCTTTGATGTTCATGTTCTACATATCTTATTATAGGTTTGCTTTTACTGTAGCTAAGGATAAATCAAAAGTGGTTTCAACAAGGCCTACTAAGTAACTTTACCTACGTTAAAACCTTTAGGCGAATTTTATTGTTGACGATTTTTTTCCGTGAGATTCTGATAAAATTTGGTTTGGATAAAGTTCCTATTCAGTACATTTCACCATATCGTATTTCCAAAAAAATGTTTCACTGAGTTACGAAAAATTATGGTGTTCCCGTATTTCAACGAAAATGACTTCTTTTTTGGGACAAGTTGTGATTTTATAATCATCCCGCCTAAAATGAGGAGTTCTTTGAAATGAGGTCTTCAAATACGCCAAATTTTATCCGAAACAAAAACACGACCACAAAATAAAAACCGGACAAGTGCGAGTCGGACTCGCCCACCGAGGGTTCCTTACTTTTTAGTATTTGTTGTTATAGCGGCAATAGAAATGAAATCACGGTTCATGAGTTACAGCCTGGTGACAAACGGACGGACAGACGGACGTACGAACAGCGGAATCTTAGTAATAGGGTCCCGTTTTACCCTTTGGGTACGCAAGCCTAAAAATTCGGTCCATTTATCTCTGCTAAAATAAGTACACGGCTGGACAAAGCAATACATTATTTGAATGGAAATAAAAATAATATCGGGACTTTGCTGTGACCTTGGGTCAGAGGAGCGATTTATAAAGAAAGTTTGTTCATAAAGTAAAGCCTAAAAGGGTCTATACCCAGTAGGGCTAGGGTAGGGTAATGGCTTTCTTAGAAGTAGATGCTTATAAGCATTATGTTTTATGAAAATCTCGTGTTGTCTATAAATAGTTTAGGTTCGTGATTTAAACTCGTAGATCCCAGAATTGGTTTAAGGGCTCGAGCGTCCGAATAAAAACTCCTTGATCAATTTTGTAGGTTAAATATAAATATGAGTAGCAGAATTGTACATTAAGACAATGCATTTTAAATTTAATAAAAGAGTTCTCTGAAAAGGACTCAAGTCTCTACAAAAGACTCGAGTCTCCAACAATTTGAAAAAAAAACTAGACTTTCCGTTTACGAGTATATCTTATACCTTTAAACGAGCAATTCTTGTATATATATATATTTCTGTGATCTCGGAAACGGCTCTAACGATTTCGCTGAAATTTGGTATATGGGGGTTTTTGGGGGTATACAATCGATCTAGATTAGTCTTATGTTTGGGAAAACGCGTGTTTTCGAGTTTTCATGCGTTTTTCTTTCGACGCAGAATATGGTCGCTAATTTCGTATTGCCGGCCACTGTCCGTCTGGTCCAGCGGGTTAAGACGCGGACTGCTAAACGAGTATTACGGGTTCGAATCCCGCCCGGTGACTAACTTTTTTTTTGTATGTTCAAGTGTATATATAATTTTTTATTTTTTATTGTTTTAGACAAGTTTAATTTAGAAAAAAATGTAGTTAAGATTATCACCTATACACCACCATATTACAATAAATAGTTATAACCGAGCTAAGCTCGGTCGCCCAGGTAGGTACTATGAGTTTATTGTGAGTGAGAATTAAAGAGTGTGGCCCATAATTTCCGAAAATCATTTTTTCTTGGTGGCAAATTTTCCGTTCCCATATTTTACAATAGATTTTTTTCGTTTTATCTTATTTTACCTTGGGCATTTTTTCATAAACTTAATTTTCCCTTTCCCCATAGCAGGGGACTCGAAGGACTTGACGACCTGTCTGGTCTAATGGGTAATGAGTGAGCCTATGAAGCCGATGGTCCCGGGTTCAAATTCTGGTTAGGGCATTTATTTGTGTAATGAGCATAGATATTTATTCTTGAATCATGGGTGTTTTCTATTTATTTAAGTAAATATATATTATATAAATATCGTTGTCCTAGTACCCGCAACACAAGCCTTATTGAGCTTACCGTGGGACCTAGTCAATTGTGTACATAATAATGTCCTATAATATAAAAAAGGACTCGAGTCTTAACCAACAATAATCCCGACCCAATTTCTAGGTAAGACTAGATCGATGAAATCTATAGCGATTTGTGTCACTAGAATATATTGGTTGTTCGCCGACGAACACGTAACTTAATATTTATGATAGGTTTCAATTTCATTCAATTTACTTACCTTTGAATAAGGCAGTATCCATAAAATTCGAATATGAAATATGAGTACTAAATCTTCTATTTTGTAAATGTATTATATTTTTGGAAATAGTAAAAGTAAGATTTATAATATAAATCTTTATACCTAATTCGAAAAAAATACTAGTGTAGTTTGAAAAGGTGAAGTTTGGATGTCAAGTGCATTTACGTAGTTACATTCAAGTTGCGATGACGTTTGTTCCCTCACTCCCTTTAAATCATCAAGAATAAGATTTTAGGCAAATATTTCATGTCTAGTACAAGATTTCATTGCTTTCTGTACTTTTCTTACCACAGCCAATCAATAATCATCGAGACAATAGGGTTGTTTCCAATTTTTTGAAACGCTTGTATTACGTTCTATATTAACTAAAAGTTGCTCTAAAATTCAACTTTTATACTAAAAACGGCTTTAAATATGTTAAATTAACAAAATATATTTTGACAGATGCTTTCGCGCTCTAAACGCTTTTTGAAAATTGTGTGACGTCACAGTTTACGGTTTGACACATATGACATAACTTCATACACACGTAGAAGATACGAACTGTCAACTGACATTTGTCATTTGTTGTTTATCGCCTAACTGTCAACAGTGTCAATTTGAGAGTTATGACGTCATCAGAATCTTCAATGACGTTTCGAGTTTGGTCACGTGACGTGTGCCAAAAGATATTTTAAATTCAATATTTACAAAAATATGGTCATTACAGGTCCCCTAAAAGTAGTTTAACATGTTCTTACAATCCAAAAGAATTTATTGGGATACAATTCTGCCCTAAGATTTGTACATGGAAACAGCCCTATTCTAAAAACCCCGAACACAAGTAGGTTGCGTTTCATCACAGAGTTCCTATGGCCAACTCCTGTTTCCATCGTCAGATCTGCTCGATGGTACCATAATGTAGCATTGTCACCCGACTTATATATCTATGCAAATTTTCATCTCAATAGAAAATCGGGAAGTGGGTAGTTTAGCTTCCAAGAATCGACCCACACTAACATACTCGTACATACATACCTACATACTGACAGGGCAAGTTAAATAAAAGCTTGTAAAATTGTCAGTATGCAGCTTTGGTTAACATCCGATGGTACGTATTGATCGAAGCTGGTAACAGTTTTTTTGCATGAGATTTGACGCACGTAACTGTTGAACGCACTTGATAAAATGTATTCAGAAGTTGAAACTTAAAGAGGAAAAGGATACTATGTGGACATAGCTTTAGATCGCTTGCACCATCAGCATGTTAGATAGTCAAGAGTCGAGTAGCATGCTAATCGTGCGGTGAAGGCCTAATGGGGCGGTTGAAGCAATTTGCCCTGACGAAGATAGAGCGGTCTTCATTCTTTGTTTAAAAAGACGTAACATATGTTGTTTTCTTTAAATCTTACGTTTTTTACACAGCTTGACTCGTTAAGTAATTGTTTTCGTAGGACTGTTTTCTTTCGTTTAGAACGCTGAATTTTAATTTGTACGTCAAGTCATGATGAGGTTTATAACATTACAGTGTTTTTTAGAAGTAGGTTAAGAACTGTTAGAAGACAACGTGGGTCTCCACAGTTGCTGTGACGGCTCTTGGCCGCATTCGTAATTTAACATTTAAGGGTTATAATTATAGGAGCTTATTTTATATATTCCAAGTAAAGTATCGAATAGCTAATTGACAAATAAATTCACTGCCAGATACAATAAAATTTCCTACAAAACTTAGCACTTTATCTACCAGTTAAGCTGTTTTGAAGATTGTGAAACGCCAACGATGACTTTATTTGTTAGATAATTGGCAACTTCAGGACTACTTGGACATTGTGAAACAGGCCCTAATAAGTTTAAAAATACACATATACGAGTATACATATAGTAGTTAGACAGATCAATTAATCTGCTAGCAGCTCAAAAAATGTTATTGAATTCATTTTTGATCAAGTTTTCAATTTAGTCATAAATTTCAGACTTATACTTCTAACGTACTTGTACGAGAGTAACTATAAAGAAAATGCATTATTTACGTTAAGGAATATGTTAGTTTGACAATGCTAAGGCAGTATTGGTAAGGCACCTCACCTCTAATTTGACCATTAATACAATTTACTTCTGGCATGTGAATACGGCTGACCTATATTTTACTCTATCAGTGAGTCTGCTCTCGAACACGTTAATAGCTGCAGATCAGATACGAAATATTGAATGCACTCTCTCGCTCGCATTTTTGACTAAAATCTGAATGTACATTAAATATGCCACTGAATGATGTATGAGCCTTTTGAGTGACTATCATCGAAGGTTAACAAATTATTTAAAGGACGCCAGTGGGGTTACCTCAGAGTTATTGAAGTATTTGGTCCGCTTTTACTTTCCTGTTCACATTTTTAACCTATACAGGTTTTAATAGTGTGCATTTTTATATAATTGGTACGGGTAAACTCTCATTATTTTTATTTCAACTGGCTAAAGTTGACATCAACATCTTTTAACTGCGCGATTCGTGGGAGATGTTGATGTTAACTTTAGGCAGTCTTCTCCGAGACCACGGGGACAACGCTATCTTCGAAACCTTGGAAGTAAATTTAATAATTTATATTTTTATTTAATGTATGTAATTAATTTGTATAATAACATAATCCATTAAATATTAGTACTGTCAATATAAGTTGGACAAAATATAACAAAGGTGTAAGTATTGAAATAAGACATTGTAATGCCCTCGCAAAGTAGCATATACTATTCCTAAGAAATTATATTTAAATAATTAAATAAATATTATAGGACATTATTACACAAATTGACTAAGTCCCACAGTAAGCTCAATAAGGCTTGTATTGAGGGTACTTAGGCATCGATATATTTAACACCATGAATGTCTTATTGCATCACACTGCATACAGTGATCTCTCATCAACCAAAATTTATATATAAATAAATAAAGAGTCCACAAAAAATTTGACAGGAAAGTGAAAGCAATTGAAAAAGCAATAAGAACCACACCCATATCTGGCTTTTATAACAAAACGGCACTCACTCACAGTGATAGAAATAATTTGTTAAGTTATTTCACTCATGTCTGCATGCGCAAATCGACCTAGTGCCCGATTTTGATTAACAACTTTTTATGGTTTTGACACGACCTTCGCGCGCGCATCTCACGCATGATTTTCACTTCTTTTAGCATGCCCATTCATTTCATTTTTTTTTTTGGACCCGGGTATGTCCTTAAACTACGTTCAAAAGAGAGGTATGGGCAATGTGAATGTCATCTCGCCTTATGTGGTAGGGCACAGCACAGCAGATGTCATTGCAGATTTAGAGCAGAGCCCAACTGGGGAAGTACCTCCACCTTACAGAAAACCGCAGCCAAATAACACTTGACCCTACTCATAGTGTTGTGTTCCTGCCGGTGAGTAAGGTTGCCAGAGCTCAACGAGGGGGGTGGGGTTAGGGTCGGCAACGCGCATGTAACTCCTCTGGAGTTGCAGGTGTACATAGGCTACGGAGACTGCTTACCATCAGGCAGGCCGTATGCTTGTTTGCCACCGACGTAGTATACAAAAAAAATGCACTTAGGCAACATTCATTAATTATATAAGACTATTTTTGTCAGTTTTTGACCGCCTCCTATCCCTATGTAAGAAAAAATATGAATAGGCCGACCCCTCCCCTTGTATTACATAAGAATCTAAAGGAAAAATAATTACACGTTTGGTCTGTTTTAGTTAAAAAAAAAAAAAACATTTTTGGAATTTTCGCATGTTTGTGATCTTACGCAAGAACTATCAATAACCCTTCCCACCCTCTTGTAAGAAAAAATAGGACTATTTTTTGTTACAAGACGTCTATCTTAGATGGGATGCTGAACGCGTTGGTGCGTAGCTGGGACAGCCCTATGCTGGCCCGCTGGATAGCGCTGCATGCGCATTAAGCACTTGGTGTGTACATGCAGAGCTATTTATTTAATTGAATTTAATTTATCAACATTTACAAGTAACACTAACGTAATAAGGGCTTCACGCCCGAAATAAAACATTGAGTTGAATTGAATTAGACCCCCTCTCCCCCAAATCGTCTTACGTAATATATGAAAGGCGCCTAATCGCAATCAGCGTAAGCTTCAAAATCTATAAAATAAGATAAGAAATAATAGAAAATGAGATCAAAACCGTTACAAGTAGTCAAATCGAAATCGGGCTCCTGAACCCATAATTAAAATACCTTTGCGCTCGCCATTTTGGATAGTCGCATCCCAAACTGCGAATTGGCAACAATAGGCTGTAAAACGTATATTCAATGAGATATGGTCGTTTACTGAACCGTAGTGTGGTTCTGCCGCGGATCACTGACTTTTTCAATTTATACGTTGGGAAATTTTGCCTTTATGTCGTTTTTTTGCGTTCGACCGCTTAAATACAGCCGTGTGGGTAGCGTTTGAATTTTTATTTCATGTATGGACCGGAGAGCGTATGGCTTTTACGTTTAGTTTTTGAAAAAATAAAAACATCTACAGCTTTGTGTTAGAGCGTATTGGATCTCTTGTAAACGGATTTTAAACTTTAGATTTTGATAAATTCAATTTTTATGAATAACTTCAGGCCCGAAATTTAATGTTAGTGTTTAAACAAAACTGATATCATCATAATTACACAGCCAGTAGGGTTAAAAACTGTTTAGTAAAAGTAAGGTTATGCGTCTATCCTGTAAACATCATAAAATAAAATGTATACAATTCTTTAACTATAATACCTACTGTTCAACGGAATGTGCGGTTCAAGAGGAATTTCCTCCCGCGGACGCTCCGGCTGTGGAATGAGCTCCCTTCCGAGGTTTTTCCTAGGGTCTACAGTATGGGGTTTTTCAAAAAAGGAGTGTACAGGTTTTTAAAGGTTCGGCAACGCGCATGTAACACCTCTGGAGTTGCAGGCGTCCATAGGCTGCGGTGACTGCTTACCATCAGGCGGGCCGTATGCTTGTTTGCGACCGTCGTGGTATAAAAATAACGGAAAAACGCCCGTCTTCTGAACGTTTAAACCCAATTATACCTTGATAATCAGATTTTCATTATGGTAAGTAAGCCTTAAATTAGATAAGTTTAGTTTCCGATTTTTTGCATCTGTTACAACTGAATCATTTGGCAAAGTGGGAGTGGGTCTCACACATTACCCATAGTTCTACACCTACTACTATAATATAAAACTTCATTTGGCAAAGTGGAGGTTGGTCTCGCACATCACGAGATAATGCTTTTTTGTAACGTTGTTTATCTTGACGCTGAGTCATGCTTAACAGGTTTAATGTAATATTTGAAAGTTCACTAACGCTGAAAAGTATTTTGAAAAGGTCACCGTTCATCACACTTCCAGCCTCAAATAGGTTCAAAAGCGAAGCAAACTTTTAAAAAGCTTTTCATAATCAAGACTTCTTATGCAAAACACATTGTTTTACAAAGTTCTCGGGAACTTGGTTGAATTGAGTTATGGCGTTCAATCGCATCAGATTCGTCTCTTTTGTATGGACGAAATCGAATAAAATGAAACGAATACTTGAAAAGTTCACTTGTCTGCGGTTATTTCTTAATTGTAAAGCAATCCAACATGATTGGCCAAATTTTGAAGAGCCAATGAATTTTCGAATGCGTTAAGGTTTTTTAAATAATGAATAGAATCAGGCGTTACTTTGCGGAAATCCATACCAATAAAAAACAAAACTGATGATGATAATTACTATGCTAATCCGCGAAAAGATAACTGCTAGTTAATTAGTGCCAACCCGTTATACTAACTTGCGTATTTTTATATGCAATTAATGTTCCCACTCTCCCACCGCAAAAATAAATACGCAATTAAATATAACATACCACCACCAAAAGTGATGATTGACTAGCACTGCACATTATTTTTTCGTGGATTAGTAAAGTAATATTTTTGTTTTATTTGGAGGTTTTTTGTTTTATATTATTTTTGGCATTTAGTTGGAGTAAATGAATTGATTTATATGAATCTCAGACAATATTTCAAAAAGCATTTAAATACGTAAAATAAGAAGTAATATTACAGTTACAAACGGCCCGCGACATCATCCGTGTAGTATTTGATGCTAATCGTACTCTCATGCAATTCACATTCAGTTTGGTTTCGTTAGAATGTTTTGAATGATCAGTAAATACATGACTGTAAACAATACAGCTAAAATAGAGAAGGGATTGTATCAAAAATGAAATTTATGATAAAAAAAATCACAAGCGAACTTCCATCTGTTAATTAAATTAATCATCGAAACCTACAAACAAACTTTCACACTAAATTCACAATATGAGTAGGATGGTAGCTAACACAGTTACCAATTTTGACATAATATGTAACTTACCTACATATTATCAAACAACTTATTTAAAAATGCGATCACACTCTAGTTTTGCCGTCGCTTTACCATAGAAATCATAACAAGTACGCCTTCAATCTTATTACCGTTGAATTTTTCAATCACAATTTTATTTGTTTTCCAATCAATGTTCAAAGAAGATCGTTAACCGTTCCTCATTGTACAAAGAAGTTTGATGAACTCCCGGCACTATTAGCAGTTCGACCCAGAAGCAAGTTTTCCAATATTCGTTCTATTTTTGAAACTGGAAAATTTTTCATTCAGTCAATGCTGCTTTTACATTTCCAATGCTTTTTTAGCGGCTTTGTTTTCCTTAATAGAACATTTTTCTTTGTGATAGTATAATACCATTAATTTATCTGCTTCTTAAATTTCCGAGAGGTCTTTTTGATGTTTATAAATCAGGGCTATTTAAAAATCTAATTACAAAAGCAAGTTTTTTTTAGCTCTCTCGAGTAAAATATGTACTTATTCATTGATCTACCTAATATGTAAATGGTGATATCGTCTAACGTATGCAAGTAAGTAATTATTTATACACCGTGTTTTTATTGAATTGCGTTAACTCCGGGGTTTCGGTAAGTACGTTTAAGGAAACTAAATGGCATAGTTAATTTAAAAAAAAATATTTTTTTTTTGTTTTTTTTTTTACTATTTTTATTTTTATAAAAAGTAACTAAATGTTGCATATAGCGTTGTTGTAACACGGGCATTACATTTAACTCAACCAAACAATTGAAAACTGTGACATATCAATGTCATTTCTAACATCGATCTTCCGAGATAGTACGTACGTTTAGTAGCAAATGTATGAACTCGCACTAAACACTAACTAATAAGTAAACAGGTCCTAAAGCAAGTGTACACGCTCGTAAGGGCCTTATAATATAAAAATTTATGATTGATTATCTCCGAAATGGAGTTAGTTAGAATATCGGTATCTTTGAGAAAGTTACTTAATTTAAGCTCAGGAATGCACCCTCGAAATTAACGTAAATCAAAAAAAACACGGTGTATATTCCTTAAATTAACACTTACAGTCAAGCTACACATGTTAAAAGGAGTGACATTATATACGTATTTTATTCATGGACACACGCTACATGACAATAACACTCAGAGTGGGCCCATTTCATAAAAGCTTCATCCCTAATAATACAAGCTGATGTATACTTTAATTAATTCCATTAAATATTCGATTAACTTTCAAATCTAGGCCCGGAGCGTACTATCGTAGAATTTGATTTATGTGCTACTTCGTACTGTCGTTAAAAAAAGGAAATATATTTTGTTAGTCTGAAAATGTCAATAGATTTTGTTCTGCCGGTTCAAGTCCGTAACTTATTTTTGCCCACTAGAATCCCGATTTAACACAAGGTACGTGTTAAATAAATTAGACAAAGTGACAAATAAATTAGATACCTAACGGCTTTAGGCTAGATAGAGCGGCTTGGAGAGCACTGGTGAAGAGTGTCCGCAGTCGTCATGTCCCTGCCATGAGGATACGACAAGGAAGAAGACCTAACGGCTTTAAGATTTTGATCTTCGTAACAATTATAAATGAATTACAAATTTATTCGGAACACTGCACACGACTTAAATCTAAGTGAATTTGAAGTTACAGTGCTGCACGTCGTTCCAGTAAACAAACTCAGCATAACTGTGTCGTGTACTGAGTAGTGTAGTGCAGTGTTGCCAGGCGTACGATAATTTGGACTCCGATACGATGAACGCTCCAAAGAGCAGTATCGATAATTTCAGCTCTTGGACGATGCCACGCAAAAAGTCTAGTATTTGAAGCAAAACTTTCCCTCAGAAAGCTAAAATTAGCATCTTTTGGATGTTCCGTTCTTTGGTCTAAATCAAAAATGTCGAAATTTCCTGTGAACCGTTTGGATAATATGTCCCAAACATACACAAATACACAAAAATCTAATTTTTGCATAATATTGACCAAATTTGTGTCTTCTTTGTTTATATATTGGAAATTTAAGCTTATTTTGCAAGAATTTATTGGAGGCCTCTTTGCTACGCGTACGATATTTTTTTCAACAGTGCTATAATTTTGACACTCAAATACGATTAATCTCTTCCGCGCACCGGGCAACACTGGTGTAGTGTGACAATGAATTTTAGTGTATCTATCGACTAGTATCGACACGTAAAACGAACAAAACACAGAACCGTAGCAGAATACAACAGAATGTGCCGTGTACGTTGTTATTTTAATTGTAATAATTATATACACAAAAGCAGAAGAAACAGCCTCTTTTGCCAAAGATTTAATTCTAAAAATCAAGGGAAGCGTGAATCTTTGTACAATAAGATTCCCTTGAAACACCTTCACATTATTCCGTAATAATGCCGGAGGGCCTATCAAAGTTAGGGTAACTCCATTATAACATGATAATGCTTGCTCGTTGGTACACGTTTCGCTTGACGTTTTGTCTCGATTTAAAGGAATTACCGTTTTTACGATGTTTTGCCTTTGTTGTTGTTTTTCATTACTCGCTGAAATGCTTACTTGGGTCTTGAGTTGTTTATTGAGGTGCAAAGAATTGAAGATTTTTTGATGATGATGATAAATAAAATTGTAATGCATCATAAAATAATGAATAATAATACGATCAAGGTCGTTGGGATAATCAGTCACCTTAGTTATTATAGAGGGTGTTTTTGTTGCCTGACCATACTCTAAGGCTGTGTCTAAGGAGTACATATTATATACAGTAGGTCATACTGAACTACTTTTACTATGGAGCCAACCCAGAAATCGCGAAAATACCAGTTCCATAGAAAACATTTACAAAATTATACGCCAAAATATATGAAATCATTAACGGCAGATTTTTCTTTTTAGATTTCGAGATTGACTCAATAGTAAATTTGTTCAGTATACTTGCATATTCCGACATATCAAAAAAAAAACCTATTATGGAAAAATGCACAATAGGGATGATGACACAAGTTGAATTTTATAACAAAATCTAGTAAAATAGATAGCAAATGAGCAGTTTATCGCAATAATGTGGTTGAAGAAAGAAATGATAAAAAATATATGACCTGTAAGTTTCAAAATTAAAGGTTTTTTTCATTTCCAAAAAGGAATAAAGTAAGGGTACTGTTAACGCGAGGAATGCCGAAGGACCAGAGGAAAAGCGCAGTCCAAGAAATACAGAGGGACTATGGCTATGAGAAAACTAAAAATGAGTATAAAATTAAAAAGATGTTAATTATGAGGCCGACCGTACCTGGGTATAGATTCCGATTTGTTAACGGCGGCCGCCGTATTTAATTTTTGGTTCGTTCTTCTCTCTCCTTACTCCTTCACACTCACGTTTATCACTCTCGTTTATAATAATTATTTCATCGTATTATTTTATTCATATTATCAGGAAAAAAGTATATTCATTTTTCACTTCATTGACGTTGTCCAACCATTGACATGTATTTAAATTTTTAGCTTCTTTGTTTTGCGTTTAAGTAGGTCGGCAAAAAGGCGGGTGATATGAGAATAAAAATGAGGTTGAATAGAGTAGATAGTATGAAAGAAAAGCGAGCGAGATGGATGAATATGAATGATAATGAATGAAAAAGGGCGCGAACATTTCCCCCCGACCTTAAAGGGTTCCTTTAAAGGAAAGAAAAACTAAATATAATAAATAATAACCCTTATCATCAAATTAAACGAACATTCACAATAATATAGCGAAATAATGAACTAAAGAAAAAGTATTATTCTAACGAAGTATACTCCTATTAATTATTGGTTAGGCAGAGGGCATAATCGCACGACAGGACGGACGAAACTTCCTTTATTTGTCCTGACAGTGACAACGCGGGTTGAGCCGTCCTTCGAAGGATGTACTGCCTCTACGACGCCTAAAGGCCATGAAAATGGCGGCGCATTATCTACTTTTATGACAACCACTGTACCAGTTACGATAGGAACTGATGGCGTGGTCCATTTAGCTCGAGACTGCAACTGATGCAGATATTCTGCACGCCAACGTTGCCAGAAGGACTGCACTATCTTATCCAGAAGTGCATGTCGGTCACGCAAATTACCTGACTCGACCAATGGAGCAGGTAAGGACAACAGCGGAGCAGTGTTGAGGAAATGAGCCGGGGTGAGAGCTGAAGGCTCAGCGGGATCACTACTCAGAGCTGTCAGTGGTCGCGAATTTACAAGGGCCTCTATCTGCGCAAGCGTAGTCAGAAGCTCCTCATATGACAGTATTTGCGTACCGATTACCTTGAAAAGGTGATTTTTTACTATTTTCACCATGCTTTCCCATGCGCCTCCGAAGTGTGGAGAAGCGGGAGGAATGAACTTCCAATCAATGCGGTTCTCCGCGAGCTCCATCTCCAAATGTGGACGATGACCGTCTAAAAACTTGTAGAGGTCACGCATGTAAGAGTTGGCACCGGTAAAATTAGTCCCATTGTCCGAATATATGCATTGTACGGGGCCACGCCGCGCCAAGAAGCGCTTTAAAGCAGCCAAAAAATTGGCGGTACTCAATTCCGTCGCTATCTCGATATGAAGGCAGCGCGTCGTGAGGCAAGTGAAAATGCATAACCAAGCCTTGCGACTCTTGACTCCTCTGCCTCGAGTAGGAGTGTACTGCAAGGGACCTGCATAATCACACCCCGTATGTGTAAACGGTTTATTCACTTGATTCACGCGACAGCTCGGTAGGTCTGCCATGAGCGGGAGAGACGATTGTGGATTCGCTCTGAAACACGTGTTGCATTTGGCAACGCGGTCGCGAATGACACGACGAGCCGACAGTATCCAATACTGAAGCCTAAGTATAGTCATTAATGACTCAGGACCAGCGTGCAAATGCTTTCTGTGGAAATAGTCGACGATCATATTGACTACATGATCACGTCGTGGAAGCACAATTGGGTGTTTCTGCGAATATTTCATGTCATCATTTGACAGCCTGCCTCCAACACGAATCAGCCCGTCTTTATCTAAGAATGGTTTAAGCTTTTGCAAGGCAGGTGAGCAATACCTTTTGCTCTTTATTTTATCAATGTCGTCGCTAAAGTGTTCACTTTGCAACGATGAAATAATTTTACCCTCAGCGAACTCTAGGTCATTTCGGGAAAGTGCTGAGAAGCGCGGTTTCGGTTTAAGAATGCGGTACACGTATACCACGATGCGCAATAATCGAGACCACGACGATATTCGCTGAGCGAGTGAATAAAGTGGTGACTCTGACACATCCGTAGTTGCAGCGTGTGCAAGAGGCTTAAGCTCCGGCACTTCACCGATGGACTCTCGATCGAGCTCCCTTAAAGGCCATTCCGATGGATGCTTGGAAGCCCAAGCCGGTCCCGTGAACCACAAAGGATGGTCCACGAGCTTAGAAGGCGTCAGGCCACGGGACAAGCAATCCGCGGGATTTTCTAAGCCCGCCACATGATGGAAGCAGTTGGCCGGAATAGCTTCGATAATCTTAACTACCCGGTTGGCAACAAACGTTTGCCAGCGGTGGGGGGATGACTGAATCCAGCAGAGAGCAACTTTCGAGTCTGTAAACGCGTAGACCTCGTTAATGTTATAACGAGGTTCGAAGTTATCTTGCACCTTCCGCATGAGCTTTGCCAGGAGGACCGCAGCACACAGTTCCAATCTCGCGACGGAGACTGTTTTAAGGGGACAGACCTTCGACTTGGAACACACCAGCCGAACTGCCACTTCGTCTCCCTTTAGAACCTGAAGGTATACGACGCCTCCATATGCACGCTCGGATGCATCACCGAAGCCTAAAAGGTTTATAGTACAACCCTGTGCTACTCCAAGATGGCGCGGTATTTGGATTCCATTGAGCTTTGGCAACTCCGAACAGAATCGTTCCCATAAATCCACAATATGGGGTGGGGGAGTCTCATCCCAGTCGCATTTGATCAACCAAAGCTCCTGGATGAGGAGTTTTGCGTATAAGACAACTGGAGCTACTAAGCCCACGTTATCCCATAGACGTGCCACTGCGGACAAGATCGTCCTTTTAGTGCACGTTGAGTCTGGCTCTGTCACCTTGAAATGAAAGTAATCACCAGATTTATTCCAACATAAGCCAAGGACCTTTTGGGAGACCCCTGGGTCGATTTCAATGTCTACGGAAGCCCGATGCGAAGCAGGTATTTCGCGTAGCACGGCGTCTGAATTGCAGGTCCATTTCACAAGATCAAATTGACCGCATTTGAATAAATCAATCAGCTCCTTAGCCGCGGCGATAGCAACAGACTCATCCTGCTGCTGCGAGTCATCTGACATAATGCTAAAGCATACGTCATCCATGTATGTACAAGAGGACGCGATCGCCGCTGCCGTTGGGTACTTATGCCCGTCGTCTGCAATTAGCTGACGGACGACGCGGAGCGCGTGATAGGGACTCGACTTCATACCAAAACACACGCGATTAAATTCGTATGTGGTAATGGGATCTGCCGGGCGGAATCTATATAAGATTCGTTGAAACTTGCGTTCCGCTTCGCGAACACCAATCTGTAAAAACATTTGGCGACAATCGGCCGAAAGCGCTATTTTGAATAAGCGAAAGTTCAGAAGGATTGAAAACAAATCCCCTTGAAGATTGGGCCCTGAGTGCAAAACGTCATTCAGCGACAGACCTGTGCTTGTCTTGCTACTCGAATCCAGGACCATGCGCACTTTGGTCGTTGATTTGTCCTCGCGTATGACAGCATGGTGAGGAATTATGTATGCGACAGCTGGAGAGGCCTTCATGGAGATAGTTACCTCCGATATGTAACCCTTACTGACGTATTCACGAATGATATCGTCATAGGCGGCACGTAACACACTCGATGACTCTAGCTTTCTTTCAAGGCAAAGAAAGCGCCTCTTAGCAGCAGAATGCGACTCTCCGAGCTTGAACACGTCATCTCGGAAAGGCAATGCGACAGTATATCTACCATTAGCGTCGCGCGTAGTGGTGGCGCGAAAATAATCCTCGCATTCAAGGTCATCTTGACTTTGAGCGGGCGGAGCGGATATTTCCTCAAGTTCCCAAAACCTTTTGAGAAGGTTGTCTGTGGAGTCTTGAATAGAAGTACAACATGCTGAAGTATATTTACGCGGTGACTGTAAAGCAGGGACCGAACCCATTAAAATATACCCCAATACTGTCTGAATAGCCGGTGGCAGATAGTCCACATCGCTTTTAACAATGTGCGGCAGTAACAAATGTGGAAATATAGTTGCACCCACCAGTACATCAATTGCGACGGGCGTATCCAACGTGTCGTCAGCCAAAGGGAGGCCATGAACATGTGTGAGGGTTGACATGTCAACCGGCACTGATGGCAAATCGTCGGTGATGCGATCGACCACAAAACTCGAAACGTCAAAGTTGACGTTTTCGTCGAATCGCGAAAATATTTTAATATCTGCGTTACCCTTAAAATTTTTTTTAGTTTTTCCAATGCCAAATACAGCGCTTGGCTTTTTATCAAAATTCAAACCTAAGCGCTTACAACACTCCTCAGTAATGAAGTTACTTTGTGACGCGGTGTCAAGTAAACATTTGACGACTTGCGTGCCACCCTTATTATCGCGGACGATAACCTTTGCGGTGGACAGCAATACCGTATCACACGAAGATGTTGAGTTTTGTTTTGACATCTTATTGTTAGAGGCCGCTAGTGCTTGAGTCACGATAGACGTGTTACAAGATGTGCTTTCCGGCGGCGGTGAAGACGACTTAGCTACGGCGCTCGCAGATACACTTGACACATCAGACGTCGTAGCTCTTTCATCCTTGTCTTTGTCAAAATGCAACAGAGTATGATGCTTTTGATGACAAACTCGACATTTCACCTCGGAATTGCACTCGCGGGTGCGGTGTTTGATACTTAGGCAGTTAACACATGCCTTAAGCTCTTTAGCGCGTTTGAAGCGTTCGGAAGGCGTTAAACTGTTGAGGGACGGACATTTAAATAAATGTTCATGAACAATATTGTCACAAATACATTTAGTAGTGCTCGCGCAAGCAACATAACTTTGTAGTTTTGGTGCGGCACTACGCGGCTGAGACGACTTAACACCTTTTTCGCGCGATGGATTTGCTGCGGCGGAGACGACGACGGTGCTTGGTTGCACATTTTGATAAATCCTAAACTGACTCTTCATAAAATCTGTCAAATTGCGGAAGGTAGGCAATTTCGTATCTCGGTGTAACATTTCAAATGCTCGAAGAGTTTCCTGGTCTAGCTTCTTTAATGCCATATGAAGGAGCATGAAATCGCATAAATCATCGAGCTTAAGCGACTTAAGCGCATTCGCAGCTGTGACAAACTTATCGATGAATGTTTGAAAATTAGACGAGGAAGCGGGACCATTAATCTTTAAATTGAGCATTTGATCCATGTAGGTCGAGGCAAGAGTGCGCTTGTCTTGAAATCTGTCAATTAGACTATCGATGATAAGCTGATAGTTTTCAGCGCTCGGAGTTATACCCGCGATGACGGCTTGAGCTTTTGGTGACAATTTCCCAATAAGATAGAAGAGCTTCTCTTCATCAGTAAGCGACAGATTTTCGTGCACTCTGGATTTAAAACTAGCGTAGAAAAGCGGCCAGTTACGTATATCTCCATCGAACGCTACCAGTTCCATCGTTGGCAAAGAAGGTCTGGCTCTCTCCACTATAGAAGGCAGCGAAGAGGCCGGCGGTGCGGCTGGTTGCAGCCGCTTAACCACTCTCCTGATGCGGCAGTACAAATCTTCGAAGGCTATAATCGGCTGATAATTAGGGACAGCAGCCGCCCTAGCTCTTAGCAACGTACGATTATACTCATTAACCACCTCTTTGAACTCTGATCGGAGTTCGTCAATAGTGTCAGCAGCATCAAGGAAACTCTCGCGACTGGCTAAATCGGTATCGACAACTAGCGATTTTTTGTAAATACCCTGGACGAGTTCAAAGAAGATATTGCGTTTTGCTTCAAGCATCGACAGCTCGTCTTCATAATACGCGCTGTCGACGCTTTCGATATTTCTTGTATCTTTCGCCATAATGCAGGAGACGGGTTAAGTAGTTTAATTTTATTTATGCGGTAAAACAATTTATGTTCCTATGAATAAGGATTAACTCTTATAAACGTATACCTAAATTGCGGGTGCGATTAAGAAATTATATTTAGGTAATTAATTTATAAGGGCGGCGCGGCGAATAGTAATACTCATATAAATAAATACCTAAACTGCGGGAGCGATTAATATAGAATAATTTAGGTAATATTTATAAGGGCGGTGCGGTGCGGGAGGAGAACGATTAGCAATGAATGTATGAGGAGAGAAGAGGGAAAAGAAAAGAGAATCCGGTTCGAAGGACCAGAAATGTTAACGCGAGGAATGCCGAAGGACCAGAGGAAAAGCGCAGTCCAAGAAATACAGAGGGACTATGGCTATGAGAAAACTAAAAATGAGAATAAAATTAAAAAGATGTTAATTATGAGGCCGACCGTACCTGGGTATAGATTCCGATTTGTTAACGGCGGCCGCCGTATTTAATTTTTGGTTCGTTCTTCTCTCTCCTTACTCCTTCACACTCACGTTTATCACTCTCGTTTATAATAATTATTTCATCGTATTATTTTATTCATATTATCAGGAAAAAAGTATATTCATTTTTCACTTCATTGACGTTGTCCAACCATTGACATGTATTTAAATTTTTAGCTTCTTTGTTTTGCGTTTAAGTAGGTCGGCAAAAAGGCGGGTGATATGAGAATAAAAATGAGGTTGAATAGAGTAGATAGTATGAAAGAAAAGCGAGCGAGATGGATGAATATGAATGATAATGAATGAAAAAGGGCGCGAACAGGTACCATTCGATTTCCAATCCAAAAAAATATTGTAAGGCAAATATATACATAAACGCAATATTTCACCGACAAAATCGCAATTTTAATGTTTTTCATACTTTAAGATGAGCTCTTGGTGACCGGGACGTCACGTTTGCATATCGTTGGAAGCGTTTCGCGAGTGAAGTACGACTGTCGGCCTTTGACTATCATTTCTGACTTTTGTATTGCTTTAATGGACCCATCCGATATAGACATTTGATTCTAAAAACGAACCTGAATGATTGATACCATTATTTAAAAAATGTCATCTAGCCTATCACCAGATATCGGAAACGTTATGTTATTTAACAGGTGATAATGTATGTTGTTGAAATACATTAATTAATTGACAAAAATTGAGTCAATACATACAGAATTGTTAATAAAATGATAGACGAGGATTTTAACGTCGTAAACGAGATAAAATTTTATTTTATGCATAATGATTATTGTGAGATTAAAAAAAAATTAAGGCTCCATAAACAAGCATTCAAATATATAAACCAAATTTCAAGCTTGCGCAGTATTGATCTCCAACGGTAGGAAAGGGACAGTTCAGTTAACCTACTTATTGTTCGAGCCAATTATAGTTAAAACTTACTAATGAACCTTTATCGACGAAAATAAGTTACAATTTGCAACAGTTGCTTCAAGCTTCTCAACAAGGTCCAACTCATACGGAGCCAATTTATATTATGCTGTAAAGTTCATCAAACTTGCTAGTGCAATATTATAACTTTCCCGATGTTATTACAAGGTTAAATAATAAATAAGGCACCGGTTTGCTGGTTATTCTGGTGATGGAGATGGAGGAATGTAGTGACCTTGCGCTTCGCTTGGATCACCTTGGTGGGGGCACTATCATATGGTTCATTATATAATTGTCGTAGTCTTTCTTGTAATCTTTTAAGAACGGCAGAGAGCTGACTGCTATGACAAGAAGGTTTTATTGTCTATCTATGATCATTTCTGACTCTTGTAAATATTCGCTAATCACCTTCAGCCTTACCACGGTCTTGCATTAGCAGTATCAAACTGACATATTCGCTATACCGTCTGCGTAACTTACTCTCTATACATCTCGCTTGCACAAATATGCGAGTACAAGCGAGATGTATCGAAAAGTTACGCACACACGCTAGCGAATACATCAGTATTAAACTGGTGGTAGCCAAACTGCTGTTTATGTGAATCTAGCTTAGTGATAATCTTAAAGATAGCTTATCGAAATTCAAATGTTGTACGCATACGAACACGTGACTCTTCGTTTGGATTGTCATTTGGCGATAAACGATTGTCATCTTGCCTACGGCCCCTGAACTGACAGCAAAACATTATCTGAAAGTACCGAAGTTCTCCAAAGTTGGGTTTGTTATAGTCCTTATTGAAATCGTTAACTTTATAGCTTTTGACAAAAGTTTCATTATGAATCTTTGCATGTTGAAGCGGATTTGCACCACTTTTTACACATAATAAGGTGGACATCCAAGTCATCGTCACTGTCCCAAGTACATACCATCTTTAAACATCAAGGTGATGTTCAGATTGTTACTGCGACTGAATTACTGCTGCAGCGTTAATATCGGCGCTGTATCTGGCAATAAATATAGATGATAGATTAAACGTCATAATCGCGGCAATAATGCGGCGGCGAACGTCACGAAAATTAACCGAACCAGCGCTCGTTTCAAGGTCGCAGCAGTCATATCGCAACAGTAATGTAACTGTAGGTGTCATCTATTGGGCATTGGCGTGTCGAGCACAATAGTCCATTTTTTCAGATTAGAAACTTAATAACCTCAAAAGTAGTAGTAGCTTTTTCCTGCAGCATTAAATCAGAGTAACTTCACACTGAATTACAGTCGTATCGTTTACATAATATTGTACTGCAATATTATATATCATAGATAGAAACCCTAACATTTCGGAAGATTAAGTTAATTACCGCTACTTTTGAGGTTAGAAAAATTCTTATCTTAAAACACGGGGCTTATGACGCTTATCTTATGTTCTTCTTCTTCCTCGTTTCTTTATGACAGAGTCGCGACCACATGCACGAGATCATTATTTTTGTGCACCAATGCTCCCCATTCTGCACAATTTTCCGCCTTGCTAATAATAAGCTCCTGTGTAGATCCCTGGCAGGCCTTCTCTATTGTGTCCACTCAGCGGGTTGGTGGATGTCCACTACCCCGTCCTCTATCCACCATGTTAACTATAATGCGCTTTTTGAATTTGTCCGGCTCTCATCTGGCTACGTGTACAAAGTAACTAAGGATCCGCTGGAGACAAATAGTTGATAATTATCTTATGTAATATCAAAAAACAAACTTTCTATTTGCCTACAGGGTGCCCCAAAATAACATTTAAAAAAATTACATCTCATCAACTGACATCTCTTAAAAATGTTATTTAAAATTAAAACTGCAATCATTTTACCGGAATAAAATGTACTAATCATATTAAAAATCTCTTTTGGCTTTGATACAATTTTATTATTAAAATTATCAACAATATGCACAGTGAATATCTGTCGGCGTATTTCCACCCTATAATGTTTGATCACTCCACACAATGGCGATTTATGATATTTGAGATAGCTTAACCGATATATAACACAACGGCAAACTAATTATAAACTACTAATGACACTATTAATGAATAATGACACTGTCAGGTGTCTCATTAAATCGTTTGAAGGACACGCTGTGACATAACCTGTAATTATACCCTTCAATGTAACTTTCATTATGATTTTATTGATGAATTCAAGAATAGGACAAGCACAGGATTATGAGAGGAACAATTTGTGGTAATGTTTCCATACAAACGTTCTCGACATTTTCCTCTGTGGATTTTGGCCCTAGTTGATATTTTTTTGTATATATGTTCAATATTACCGTTGCCTGGGTCTGTAGGTTTTGCTTTTTTTGATATACTGGCATTTTATAAAACTATGTCACTATAAACAGCACTAAAAACAGCCAAATAATGTGACGTAAACATATACTTACGCCTAGCATACAAAATCCGCAACAATAAACGCAAAATCGAAACGAGTCATTTACTGAACGAATCTGAACTTTCTAAACTAAGTAGATGATATTTACTATCACTGAGCATGTAAACCATTAACTTGTTTGTGGTAAATACGTAACTAGTGATCTATGTTTAATTTTTGTCAGAGATCAAGAGTAAATTCTTATCGAAAAAAATCAAAGCCGATCACCGTCACACGGTCGTGAAGTCTTGACTGGTACTGCACTTCCCTTTTCTTGTTCTGTCATATGTCTTCTAACAGGTAATATAGGTAGGACTTTGACAAGTCACTGAAGTTTCTAGAAATTTACGACAGAACTATAAAAAAAGTGTAGGGCGACAATTTTTATCTAATTTCCATGGCCACAATAATGTATATATTTTAAATGTCTGTTTGTTAACGAACACTTGTATAACATAGCCCGTTTCTATCTCAATATTAGGATAAAATAGATTAAATTTTATATGCGCATTGGATTTTAGACGATTTTATTTATTACGATCCCAATCCCCATTCCTTTGTTTTCTAGGCATCATTTATTTTATTAATTAAACGATATTACTATGGATTTTATATCTCTCAGCGTTATTTAGGTGAGGTGGAACAATTACAACTGGGCCATATATTATACGAATTTTAATGAAAACATAGTAAATATCACTATTAATTCGCTGTAAATCCATAAATGCTCTCAAATCCTTTTGTTAAATCTTACGAATTTAATACTTAGATTAATTAAAATACCAAAACAATATAAATTATTCATAAAATATCAGTCAAAAACCACTTTTAAACAAACCTACATAAAGGCTGTCCAAATGTTCATACGATATTCCATTATATAACATTTAAATCAACTACGACGATGTTTCTTAAAGTCAGATGATGACTATTAATTATTAATAATAATCAAAGTAAAAAAAATAACATTTGTTCTTATTTAATTCAGAAAGATTCTTTTTAACATTTACTGATTGTGTAGGCTTGGTCCTGCTCACGTCACATGAATCATCCTGTATATAATCATATAGCAAACACCCATGACTCAGGAACAAATATCTGTGTTCATCACACAAATAAATGACCTAACAGGGATTCTAACCCGGGACCATTGGCTTCAAAATGTGGTTTTGTTTTTGAATTTTTGCCTCTCTGCTTCACACTTCAAAAAAAAAAAAAAAAACTCATGAAATGTTCATATAGCGTGTAGTGGCACCAGTGACTGAAATAAACCTTATATTTTATTTGGCAGCCAAACCTGGATTTTCAGCAATAACATAAATAATAAGTTACAAGTATGCCAAAGAGCTATGGAACGGAGTATCCTAAATATTAAAAGAAGAGACAGGAAACGAAACGCGGATATCAGAAAAACACCCAATATAATAGACGCTTTGGAACACTGCAAACAACAGAAATGGAGATCGGATGGGCTGGTCATGTAGCACGCATGAGCAAACAGAAATGGACATATATAGTGACTACTTGGCCAGGACCACAACATAAACGAAAAAGAGCAAGACCAAGAAAGAGATGGACAGATGAAATAAATAGAGTAGCTGGCAGAGACTGGATGTCCAAAGCTAATGATAGAGTAGTATGGAATAAGATGGAGGAGGGATGAATAGAAAATACCGCAAAAGCAAGCATTATTTTTTCCCTTCCGATTAGATACAGGAACCGTCTCTCCCTCAGTGTGAGTGACGTGAAGGAATTGCTATTCCGTTTCCTTCCCGGCACGTTACATGTGACGAAATCAATACACGTGTGTGAATTTAATTTACAGTACATATGCTTTCCGTGCATATGTCGAAACTTTAGCCATAATCGTATGTACTGTAGGTATAGGTAATTAGCAACTCGTGTCGATTTAAAACACTCCCTTCGGTCGTGTTTTAATTTATAAATATTGTACTCCTATTATATTTACCTCATGTGTTCATAAGTTTTGAGAAGACGACAAAGTTATGAACGTAACGAAAATAAAACAAATAATTGTAGAAATGCGTCATACGAGTATCATATAATTATTTGTTTATTAGGATCACCAACAGAAGATACAATTCACACACTATAATTTACATACTAAAAGAGCACATTTATAATTGATCTCCCACTTAAAGGCAATCACAGCATGCATTATTTAAGTTAAGATTCAGAATAAGAGCTTAATATAAATGTGAATACTAATTAACAAAACACCTACTTAATACTAACAATAAAATTTCCACACAAAAGTAACTAAGTTAGCCGAGATAGCTGAGGTTGGCAACAGATAATAATTTGTTTTTAAATGAGGCTTCACTGTCGTGAAACACATCCAAAGAAGGGACATTATTAGTATGCTTGTTGTATAGGCCAGAGCGAGCCAGGCGAGAAATAATTATAACTGGTTTTGATCAACACACATAATTTATAAAAATAAATGTTGTCGCTTTCTAGATTTTCGTTAAAAGAGTTTTTTTTTAATAGGTTTTTGTTAGGTCATCTGACAGTGCTAGTGCTGGCACGCAACTTATATTATTTTAATTTATTATTGCAAGATTTGGATGAAATTTACGTCAGGTGTTTACGCCTCTCTCAACTAGACTTAAATCGACCGGGATATAAAACGAGAAACTAACCGTGAATCATTCAAAACTGCTGCACTGATTTAAACGTCGGAGGTAAATTTAATACTTAATACGCGATTAAGTCCCATTTGTGCTAGTTAATAATGCTCACTCCACTGCTCGAAAAAAGGTAAGTTTGTCGCCAAAAAACAATCTGGAAGATTTGGGTCAGGGCTCGACGTTACACTACTCGTAACTAAAAGGATTTTAAAATTACCTACAATTAGTATTCTGTCCAACAGTTCTGCACTCTGATTTTAACATATTTTCTTCGAAGATAAGAAAAAATACTACTACCTTCTTATGAACGTGTGTGCTTACATCATCAGTACGTATCAGGCAGGCCGTGACTTGTGCTTGATTGACGTGGTATAAATATGCATTACATTTTTTTACTTCAATATAAACCAGATCTCCATCTTTTAAGTCCTTCGTAAGTAAAATCAAGGACAAATGTATTCCCCTTTGGGTAACACAAAATAATTGCAATTCCGTTCTCTTTGATATCGCATCGGATATAGTCAGCGGCTTTACGCTTTCATTGATAAAATCGACAAAAATGCGATCGTAAAATGTCGTTTGCAAATTGAGGATTTTTTTAAACCACGACGGTGGCCAACTACCATACGGCCCGCCTGATGGTAAGCAGTCACCGTAGCCTATGGACTCCAGAGGTGTTACATGTGCGTTACTGACCCTTTAAAAATCTGTACACTCCTATTTTGAAGAACCTCATACTATAGACCCTCGGTTAAATTCCGGCAGGGAGCTCATTCCACAGCCGGAGCGTCCGCAGGAGGAATTTCCTCTTAAGCCGCACAATGCGCGACCATTTGGGTTCTAGGGTGTGAGGAGGAACACCCTGCCGACGGCGGGCGGTGCGGTGATAAACAGTAGCCGTGGGCATCATGTCAAACAATTCTTCAGAGCACAGCCCATTGTACAAGCGGTAGAACACCCATGAGGCAAAGTCTCTCCTTAGATTTAGATAGTATAGTAAGTAATAAGTTAAGACGATAGTTGTCGACCGCTTTTCCATACAACTTCACTACGTTCTTCCATACATCTGTATGGAGAAGCAGTAGTCTCCTTTCCTCCTAACAAATTAGTCACTTAGGTAAAAAAGCGGACCAAAGTTGTCTTTAGAATTTATGTACCAAAGCACTTTTTTAAATAAAAGAGTCAGCTAAGTAAACGGTTCCTTTCACTAATTCCACGAATGAAGGTACCTATAGTACCTTTGGACCTTTGGTACTGCTTTAGTATTGAAGCGTTATTAATGATAGCCAAAGCGCCGACCGCCTTATGATACCTTTCCGAGGAAAATTATATTTTATCCACTAACTAAACCAGAAAACACTAAAGTATTACATTTTTTGCAGCTAATTGAAACATGCATATTTAATTCACTCTCTAGTACAAAATACCCAAGTATTACAATTTATACGAACTTTATTATGTATATTTAGTTATTTAAATAAAAGTAAACAAAATCTACCCTCAAATGGCTCATTAAGCCAGTTGAGGGTACATGAAAACATTACAAAAACTGTCTATAAAATGACAGCACATATGGAGTCTCAATTACTGATTTTTATGACTGATGGTTAGGCTTCGACGCGTCGAAGTAGAAATAAAATAAAACAAAAATAAGCGTTTTCTAAAAATGTTTTTACACCACTCTAGTAAGTACTTCAAAATCCCTCACAATAGTATACATAAAATTTTAATCGCATGAGTAGAGCCGAAGCAACTAACAACTTTCGGATCAGTCCTCGTATAGATAACCAAATAATATTTTTTGTATGTACAGTCAGCGTCAAATACTTTGTAGCAGTCAAAGTGGCCAAATAGTTCGGTACACCATACTAAATATATGGTGTACCGAACTATTTGGCTACTTTGGTTGCTACAAAGTATTTGACGCTGACTGTACTAACACTATATGGGATTTGTGTCCGAATTAAACGATTTCAATTTCCAATCGAAAAAACAGCCTATTTTATTCGCTCTCTAATACGAAAAACCCGGGTATTGCATTTTCTCCTACCGAAAGGATGTGTACTCGTATCTCTGCCTAACGTGATTGACGTGTAAGGAATTGCAATTTCGCCCGCCTTTGATCTCGCAATAGTACGCGCGAAGAATTGACAAAATCTTTTCACATGTGTAATACAAGTTGCGCTTTCAAAGTGTTAATTAACAAGATTAAAGTATGATTAAATACTTAATGATACCTGTGTGTTGACACAGCATCAAACATAGCAGATTAGACTACACGTCAACAGTATCTACTCATTTTCTCATTCTGTAACAAGCAATTAAATAAGAGGCATGTCTCTATGTAGATCAATTACACTGTAGCAATTAATTTAATATAGTAGATACATACATACATATAATCACGCCTATTTCCCGAAGGGGTAGGCAGAGACCACGGATTTCCACTTGCTACGATCCTGACATACCTCTTTCGCTTCCTTCACTTTCATGACATTCCTCATACACGCTCGTCGGTTTAGGGTGTTCTTGACCTGGCCTTTCTTCAGGATTTCCCCGATTCGATCAGAGAAAGTCCGCCGAGGTCTACCCCTTCCAGCTCCCTCTTCTACTTCTCCCTTATACACTCTCTTTGTTAACCTTCTTTCACTCATTATTTCCACGTGTCCAAACCATCTCAACATACCTTTCTCAATTTTTGTCACTACATCATCTTCGTTCAGTCCACACTCTTCCCTTATTCTTCAATATAGTAGGTTGGCAGATAAGGTTTCAGGTTATTTTCCGTGCGTCATTTCGGATGTGGGTATATATATATAGTATGAATGGATTCAGTATTAAAGCATAAAAAATGGTGGTGATTGTAACTATGACGTCATAAATTCAGCGGTGCAAAGATTTTTGAACTGAAAACTTCTTTAGCAGCGATGTGCACTTTTTGTGATGGAGATAAATGTTAAACTCGCGACAGGTCACGTGATCGACAGATTCGTCAGATTTAAAATTTGTAAGACGGACACGTGGCCTGATCGATAAACTGTTACAATGTCATTGAAGCCAGTAGTTAAATTATTAATGTAATATAAATTGTCATGTTTGTGTACGATAGCGCAATAAAATATTGTATTTAACCACATAAATGATAGTACTTTTATACTGATAATTGAAGCAATTCGTGCTGCAAATTTATTCCCTAACCATTCCAAAATATCAAAAATGCACAACGTTAATATTCAAGTTTTCACTTCTGCCGGCACTCCCGGAGTGCAACCTGTTGTTTTTTTTTCTTTTAAACATACCGTGTGGGAATGGTGTGGGATATCAAATGAAAGGGATTTGCAAGTAGATTATAAATATATAACACACTATAACATTTTCACTATTTCGTTTAACAAATTATTAAAAAATGTCAAAAAAATGACAATTCAGAGTTGACTTTGAACTGTTCTCGATTAAATACCAAGAGACTCTGAATACCTATAAACGATTAAGCAGATATGTGTTCTTCATGGTCGTAAAAACCAGTATAAAACCATAACAAATCAATCAATAACAAATGTATCGCCAACAAACTGTCTCGCAGTTTGGCGAATATTTTGTTTTGTGGTACACATATTTTATATTTTAATGTTATAATAGAAACAAAAAAAATCTGAATCTGAATCCAAGTGGAACATGGTATATGTTTGATCGGAACCATATTGTCATAGGTATAAGGGTGACATACTAATAGAACACCCGACATTGAGTAATCACTTGTCGTCCGATGCCCGACATTAGGGACCAAATTGTCCCCGATTCTTCTTTTTCCGGGAATATTAATGCTAAGTTCTGGGAAATCTCTAAGTTACTTAACGAACATTTTGTAAGTGTAAAGAAGAGAAATTGGTTGTCGGTGTCAGTCTTGTAGTGCAACTCAAAATTGTAGAATTTAAATAAAATAAAACGAAAGGCGAAATATATAGTGGCAACACCAGTTGATTTGTCTGAACCATATCACAACAATGACTTTAATGACACATTTTTTTAAATAATATTTTTATTTTAAAATTTCTGTGTTAAACTAGTTATAAGCATAAAATTAATAAAAATAACGTAGTTAAGCTCGGACGATAACATAAAACGTGTTTTAAAGGCGCTTGGCCATAAAATAGGTAAAGTTAGCGGATTGTGATCGGATTTAAAGATGTTTATGAATGATCTGCTCAAGCGACGACCTCTAATAGATGAGTTGAGTATCCAAGTGATGGATAAGTACCTCTTAATAAATATCTTTATTAATAAATCAAAACATCAATGCAGACGTACCTAGTACTTTGGTCTAATTTATCTATTGTACTCGTAAAGTTTCGATGTCACATTAAAATATCCGATACGTATGTAAATGCCAAATGTCAAACAAAAGTAAACGACGCCCTTATGTGACAGAAGGTGATGGATGTTTGCATCATGTGTTGCCTGTAGAAGCTCAGTGGCGCCCTCGATGAATTTCTACAATTTTATGTACCACTATTCATGTCGTACATAAAATTGTAGAAAGTCGTGTACGCTACCTACCTATAACCACTATAGTCAACAAATCTCTAGAGACTTGCATATTCCCTGACGAGTGGAAAGTGGCGGTTATTAAACCTATTCCAAAAACCCCAAATCCTAATGACATCAAAGAACTCCGTCCAATTAGCATACTTCCTGTGGTATCAAAAGTATTGGAAAAAGTTGTTTGCGTTCAAATGACAGAGTATCTTGAAGAAAATAACATCCTGCCGAAAAAGCAGTCTGGTTTCAGAAAGTGCCGCAGCACTACTACGGCGCTGATAGATGTAGTTGATGATGTCCTAGCTGCACAAGACGCTGGTGAGGGAACAATACTGGTGTTACTTGACTTCTCTCGCGCATTTGACACGATTGACAATACCCTACTTTTATCCAAATTAGCCTTCTATGTTTTTGACAGCTTGGCTCTGAGATGGTTCTATAGTTACCTTAGCGATCGCACGCAGTATGTCAAAGTTTGTCGTGAGGATGGCACAGAGTTAATCTCAAACACATTACCTGTCACTAGAGGTGTTCCACAGGGCTCGATTCTGGGACCCATCCTGTTTAGTTTGTATAGTGCAGATCTAGTTGCTAATATACAAAATTGTAATTATCAAATGTACGCAGATGACATTCAATTATACATATCTTTTAAGGCAAGTGACACCAGCGTAGCTATAAAAAAACTTAACGAAGATTTATCCAATATAGTAAACTGGTGTGACCAGAATAATTTACAATTAAACCCGTCTAAGTCAAAATTCATGTTGCTAGGGACAAAGAAACAGGTCGAAATGATAGCAAGACAAAATCCTCAAGTTACATTAAAAGGATCTTTTCTAGAGAGAGTTGTAGAGGCTCGTAATTTAGGTCTGCTAATGGATGATTCTTTGAGATTTGAGAAACATATCTCGGAAACAATGCGCAACTGTTTTTATCGTCTCAAGGTGCTTTACAAAATCCGTGAGTGTCTCTCTGTCGACATGCGCATTAAGTTGTGCGAGGCACTCATACTTTCAAAACTTAATTATGCGGATGTAGTACTCTGCGGACGCTTAATGGCGCGAACTAAGAGAATGCTACAACGCATTCAAAACGCTTGTGCCCGTTTCTGCTTTCCCATTCCTCGACGTGCTCACATCACTCCTTATTTAAATCGATATGATCTTATGAACATGGCCTCCCGTAGATGTCTCCATTTTGCGACTTTACTTTTCGGAATTATAAAAAATAGAGAACCCTCTTACCTTTACGATAAAATTAACTTTTCCCGGCGTGCTATTAGACAAGCGACACGTCTTACACACCGCACAATACACCGCACGGCTGCCTTTCGTGGCAGCTTTCGCTTTGCTGCCACGAAGTGCTGGAACGACTTACCGCCACCAGTACGGAATTGTTTGTCGATCGCTTCTTTTAAACTTAAGCTTAGAAATTTTCTGCTGGATAAACAAAAGTGTAGTACTTAGGCAACCGTGCACATACACTCACACACATACGCACACACAAAGACACAACAAGTATATATATTAATTAAGATATGGGTTTATATATATAAATTAAGAACCTTAATTTAAGAATAATCTTCTGATTTTTTATTTTTATTTATTTCTTGTGTTTGTTCTTTATGTTCATTAAAAGATTAGTAAGTATTCGAATTCTATGTTTTTGTTACAAATGCTGTGTATATTTATTGTGTTAAGTATATTTTTTTGGATATTGGTAGCATCTAGTTTTTTTTTTTTAGTTCTAGTTCTAGGTTTAGTTCTAGTCTTATAATTAGTTTTAGTTTTACCAGGCTTCACTGAAAACCAGCGTCCCGTAGTGTGTCGTAAGACTAACTTCGGGACATCAAGCTGAGTGAAGACCTTTTAGCGCAATTTTCTGTGAGTATAATTAAATATTAATCTAAATTTTGTAACTTTTGTGCTAATAAATATTTCTTATTCTTATTCTTATTATTATTCTTACCTACGCAAGCTAAGTACGTAAGTAAATATTATTTATTTTGCACCATAAAGTTAAAAATAGGCAGGAAATAAAATAAAAAAACATTTAAAAGCTGGGTCAGGCAGTCTTATCGCTAAGAAGCGATCTCTTCCAGACAAACTTTTGGTAGCAGGAAACTATGAACTTACAACATTGAACGGACAGTGCCGATATACATATAATTCAACATAATAATACTTTAATAAATAAATAACTAAGTTGGCTAAATTAAGAAAACCCCTAAGAATGTCCTAATAACGTTACTACGGATTAGTTTTTTATATAAAACATCTTATTTCTTGGAACGCGATTGAAGACATAAATAGCTAATACCACGGTGACATAAAATGGATCGAGTGACACCTCATTCATCAAAATTTGTTTCGTACCTTCGTCACTGCAGTGGAATAAAATATACGTAAGCTTTTTATAAGAATACTTATAAACAATGTATTAATTAGGACAATTTTACACAGATCTACCTATGTGTTCCTGAGTTATGGATATTTTCGACGTATATAAGTATTTAAATAAATAAATGAATAATAACAAATAAACATTATAAGACATATCACACAAACGGTCGGGGTCCCACAGTAAGCTTAATAAGGCTTGTGTTGTGGGTACTATACCATACTCAGCTTTTTGTGAAACTAGTTCGATCTGTCCTATAATATATTTATTTATTTATTACTGAGCAAAGATTTAAATTATTTAACGTAAAACTCCATTAAAGCATTTTTTTTTCTTTTTTTTTTAATTTATTTAGGTAAACAAACAGTCACTACAAGAAAGGTTTAAATATAAAGTATTTTAAACACTGTATACAGTATGTGTGACCAACACCGTTCACCACTTATTAATTAGGTACGATTAGTTAGATTATTCAGAGCATTTTTTTTTAAGTTTTACAACACTGGAGCTTAAGGCTCCGGGAGGCATTGACATTGATAAATTCATGAAGAATTAATAATCTTTAACACTTAACAGTTAACAGTGCATGCAGTGTTACGTTAATATTAAATAGTTACTATTTTTTTCGCTTCATATCAGTAGATGTTACATTTAGCTATTGTCTCTAAGTACATCTATTACAAGCATCTATTCTTGTAAACCTTTCTACTTTTTGGAAGTCGGTAAAAGTGTACCAAATTCTTGAAGTCGGTAATTGATATTGACCAGTACCCTAATCCAGTGTAATGTGTAAGTATGTCATTGTGGAGAAGACATTGAGTGATCATATGTCATCCGCAGTCTGACATCTTGAACATATTGTCCAGATGCTCCTTTATATGCTATATTATTTGTGTCAAAGATATTACTAAAAGTAATTGGTATTTACCGTTCCGTGCTGTAGTTGGCTCAAAATTTATGGGTTTAACTTTTTTTGGGTGTCTGTCCGTCTTATTTAAGTCTTAAGTAATTTATTTATAAAGCTAATTTTCAAGTTATAAAAATGAAATTTATTTAACTATGCCGTTAAGAGCCCGCCAACGTGCTCACTAGCGCTACTGCTAAATAATAATAATAGTTGGTGTCACATTACTTTTAGAGTAAATTGTCTTATTACAAGGGGCCTCTACGTGTTGGCTTCGGCCCCACGCACGCCTTCAAAATGCCCGGGACCCCATGGTCCCGAGAATTTGTAAGAGACATACAAATAATAATAATAATAAAATTCTTTATTGTGCACTACTAAAGAAAAGCTCATATTACAAACAAAGACAGGACTTAAATTAGTAGGTAACAACAGGCGGACTTATCGCTATAAAGCGATCTCTTCCAGACAACCTTCAGATAGCTAACCGGTGGCAAGAAATAGACTATTGGGCAGTGCAAAACAACAATAATTGTGATTATTTAAGTTTAACGAAGGGGGAAGGGGGTTATCTATAAAAGGGGGCCGCTATGTACTGTATTTTGTATTTAAGTACCTTTTGAATAAATAATAATAGTTTATACGGATTCGTCAATCTAGGCCAAAGTTAAGTTAGTTTTGAGTTCATAGATCGACGAATCTAGCAACATAAAAACTAGTTTGATGTATTCAAAAGGTACTTAAGTACAAAATAAAGTACGCAGCTGCCCCCTTTTTTAAATATCTGTCGATAAATTTAAACAATTACAATTATATTCCAGTGGCGCTAGTAAGCACGTTGGTGGGCACTTAACAAATAAACAAAATCAATTTGAAATAAATATAAAATTCTTAATATTAATAAAAAAAGAATTACTTGACATCCGTTTTGTGTAAATTTAGATGCTCTTCGTATTCATAAAACGGGTGCTCAACAAGCCAGCGTTTTAGGCGACATTTAATTAAAACTGCCCCAGTTCGAGGTGCCGGTGATGCTGTCAGGCAGGTTGTTGTACACGGCGGGCCCCGTGGTTTGGGTGATTTTTTTTTGTTTACATTACATTGTATGTTTATCGAGCTTCCAAATCTACTTAAAATCGCTAAACTGAAACATAATTCAAGTTAGAATTCACATTACGATTATTGTTCGTATAAACGTTCCTATTTTTGTAAGTCGAAATAAATGTAGCATATTCTCGAATTCGGAAAGTGATATTGACCGGCAGTCGGCACGCTATTCTAATGTGTAATTAGTGTCCAGGTGCTCCTTTCTACTCGCTATATACTATTAACGTCAAAGAATTAAATTCTCGAAGCTATAATTGTATTTAGCGTGCTGGAATTGACAAACACCAAAAGTTACGGGTGTCTTGGATATTTGCCTGTCTTTTTTCTTATATTAGGTATTTATCGGGTTTCAAAAACTTGTTAATTTCGCTAAACTGAAACATTCTTAATTAAAGTAAGATACCGATTCCGATTAATTTATTCCTGCGTATAAAAAAAATACAATGGTTTGTGTTTAAATTTCTAATTAATGATTAGATAAACAATTAAACTTATAATATATTTACTTTTCTCTTAATCTTTTTCTTCCTTGCGTTGTCCCGGCATTTTTGCCATGGCTCACGGGAGCCTGGGGTTGACGCTTGACAACTAATCCCAAGAATTGGCGTAGGCGTTAGTTTTTACGAAAGCGACTGCCATCTGACCTTCCAACCCAGAGGGTAAACTAGGCCCTATTGGGATTAGTCCGATGTTGTCCTTCGCCAAAAAACGACTGGTAAATATCAAATGATATTTCGTACATACGTTCCGAAACTCATTGCTACGAGCCGGGGTTTGAACCCGCGATCTCCGGATTGAAAGTCGCACGCTCTTACCGCTAGGCCAGCAGCGCTTCCTTTACTTTTCTCGTAATAAACTGGCAAAATTATCGGCATGTGAACGCCATTCCCCCTGTTTCCTTTTTCGTATAAACCTTCCTACCTTTTGGAAGTCGAAAAAAATGATATTGACCGGTACCCTATTTCAGTACAATCTGTAAGTATGTCATTTACAAAGGACATTGAGTAATCATGTGCCGTCCGTAACCCGACATGTTGGACAAATTGTTCAGATGCCCCTTTCGATGCTCCATTAATTTTGAACTTTGGACGGAAGTTCCTAAATTGCTTGAAGACGTTTTATTTTATGTATGTATAAAAATGGAGAACTTACGGAAGTCAATTCTGAATTAATTTGTTTTGATCTTGTTTTGACCGCACGAATTTTATTGCATTTTAGGTTTAAAGATCTTTATTTCTCATAAGAATACAAAAATATTCACTTACATGAGAATTTTTCTTTTTTTTTTTCATGCAAAATACATTTTAGCGGTGAGCGCACGCTTATTATAACAAAAAACGTAGGTACATGTATGACTTAAACTAAAAATCTAAAAGTTAAACTAAACAATAAAATAAAATAAAAACATTTTTGGTGGGTAAGTGAAATAACAAATCCGAACCGGCTGCCTCATAGTAACAGAGATAAGATAAGGCTACTACGTATTTACACGGATATAACGAGCGTGGAGGTGACAAAGCGCTTTCTCTAGTTTGGTTTTAATGTTCCGATAAATGATAATATTTATTTTCTTTAATTTTTGGTATTTTTGCGTAATATGGGTGTGGGGGATTTTACACGTACCAATCAGCGTAAACTATCTCCAAAGTACTATGAAAAAAAGATCATAATAGTAATACATTGTTAAATCAGGATCGATACATATCTGTTACCCCAAGAGACACCTTAAGACGAAAAAGGAGGGCCTCCGCGAAATCGCCTTTTCACACAAACGTATTTCTCATTTCTTTGTGGATATTAAGAGCCCATCGACGTGCTCACTAGCGCCACTGAAAAATAATTGTGATTGTTTAAATTTAACGATAGATATTGTAAAATGGGGCCACTATGTACTGTATTTTGTATTTAAGTACTTTTTGAATACATCAAACTATTTTCTATGTTGTTGGATTCGTCGATCTATGAACTCAAAACAAAAACGGCCGTTTTAACTTTGGACGCCTAGATTGACGAATCCAGCAACGTAAAAACTATTATGATGTATTCAAAAGGTACCTTAATACAAAATACAGTAAATAGCGGCCCCCTTTTTTTAATATTTATCGTTAAATTTAAAAATAACAATTATTTAGCAGTGGCGTTAGTGAGCACATTGATGGTCTCTTAACATTATTGAAAATATTTTGACACAATTTGATGTAAATCTACCACAACTATGAACTGACAAAAAAAAACGAAAAAATCAAACGTAGGGGACGTTTGATTTTTTCGTTTTTTTTATTATTATAAAAGTTAGGAGCTTTTAAAAAATTGTATGAAAACGGTTTCACGCTCCAAATTTTTACAATAATCAAAATATCTAAAAAAAGTCATACGTAGCCATAGCTATGGTTAATATACATCAAATTAAGTAAAAATATTTTCCAATAAATCAATAACCAAAGAGGGAAATGAGGACTACCTTTATATGGAGAAGGCAAAAAATAACATAGGTTAAATACAGTTAACATGCCTGTATCATTAAAAACGTACATGTAACTTCAGTAAATGTAATCAGTGCTCCAATTATGAATAACCTCGTAAGGCCCACGGCATCCAAATAAACCTATTTTCAATTTGGACCTTGACGTATAACAAATTGAGACGAAATTACTTTGTTTGAGAAAGCAACAAATCATATGTTATTTGGTGTATGGCTCTAATTTGATTGAAACAAGGTTCACTATTAGTAAGAATTACATTACTAATATTCTCATTCCTTCAACCTATTCCAATTTTCATTCATGTCATTTCAATCACAATAATTTACATAGAAATATAATTTACCGCCAGTCTTCTGGGTACCATAACAGATGATAGTGACCTGTACCCCTAATAGTGTAGATTTATTCTATACCGTAACGTGAGGTACGCGTTTGCGTTAAGTTTAGAAACCGCGCGCCAAGCGGAACGTTTTGGAAACTCAAAATCCCATACAAAATGAGACTTAACGCATACGCGTGCGTCACGTTTCGCTATCGAATAAATTTACACTAGGGGTACTGGGGAGCATTTTTTATTTATAAGTTTATTTTAAGTTTTAGAATAGGTGTAAGTACTAATAATTTTACTGTATATTGTCATTTTATGTCCCCTTTAAATTAAATAATAAAATTTACTACTTAAAACAATGTCTTTACTACTGATAGTGTCAGGGTTGTTTAGTTTATTTTTGAATAACAAGCATATCATAAAAAATATCTAAAAATATAAATCTACCTATTTAAATATCAAAAATACGAGCTACATAGTTCAAAGCCACTCGGGTGTTATATATTCTCGGAGATTTTAATTTAGCAAATTGCCAACCGTAAATTAAAAAATAACTTCTAAATTACGCCTTAACGATAACATCAAGCAAATATAATGAGTCTTATTTATATTGCTGTATTTTCGGCATATAAGGGTAATTAGGATTTATGTACCTTATATAATTTCACAAATTCATGCGGATGACAGTCAACTTGCTTAATTTATACAAAAATAAAATATCCAAATTCATCGCAGGGTCATCACAAAATCTAATTAAAAGACACAGTGATTCAATAAGATGATTGAAAAACAACATCCTACTACAATTTTTCTAGTCTAACTTTATTAACACGTTTGTACGTCTGCGAGCGATACTTTTTTTAAACATAGGAATTGTCTTGTCTATGTCACTTGCATTAAAAAACAAATCGAACTGATTTACGAAACTTGGTTCATTAGTATTAATACTATGGTGAAATACATACCACAAATATACCCACGCACATACACACACTGCTAAAATGATCTCCCTGTTGTAGTCGGGTAAAAACGGTGATCATTATATAAAATCCTGCCTAGTGAAATCAGTTTCGTTTTTGGACTGTCAAAATAATTAGCCACTAGGAATTTGTATGAAAAATAGAACATGTCTCCGTCCAATTATCTACTCTTTATAGTTTTATTCAATTTATTAAATATAAACTGTGTCAAAAATTACTGCTGTCTAGGTTTTACTGATAATTTTCTGGTCCTTTATTTCGTTCATGGTGTGAAATAATTTATTTTAACTACTGTCAATATTTACGATTATTATGACAATAGGGATTATCATATATACGAGTAGGTACCTAATCTGCTACCTATGTTTTATTAAAGTAGGACTAACATTTTTTATTAAAATTAAATAAAAGAAAGATCAGTCCTAAAAGCCCTCCTTTAATCTAATAAAAATATATACAATATTTTAGGACCTGTTTTTTTTGTTATATAAAAATAATTATGTGACGATTAATATGATAAATATATTTTTTATAATAATTTATTAATAATACAGGTTGAAGTTATTTAATGCGTCTTTATAGAAAAAAAACGAATGCTGTAATATCTTCCCTTGAATAGATATTGAAATTAAACCTACCATTAAATTAATTATTTTTATTTACTGTCAATAAAATAACAAATCAAACCTACCTTGGATTCAGTAAAATCACGACACATCCCACAAATCACTAACTTATCATCCACAGTTAAAAGTCAAACACTATTCAAAACAAAAAAAAAAACACAAACCACACCACTAAAAGTTTTCCCGCGATGTCTTTAAAAAATCACGCACGCATTCGGAATTCAAAAATCGCGATCTTCCATCGCCGAGGAACGAAACGACCGACCGCGTCGAGAAATGGAAACGCACTAGTGTTTGTTCGGGGCGGTAGAAAGAGAGGGCGGATCGCGAAATCTATAGAGATACGTGAAATACGGGAGCCGATTCGGTTCGACGTGGAGCATGTTTGTCAATGAGTCAGCGTTTGCGTTTCGATGACAATGAAGTTTGATGAGTTTTTTGACAAAGTGCTTTCCCTGTTGTTTCTAGCTGACAAATGTCAGATGCAACGGTTAGCTTTACTGAAAGGTGGAGTGCTACGTTTGGGTGATTGTTTGTTGGGGTTTTAAATGTTTTTCGTTTGCAAACTCGGACGGATGAAACTGAGCACTGACAATGTGTAGGCAATTGTATTTGCAATTGTTTACAAGTATACGAGTATTATTTGTTTCACACTAAGTACGGAATTTTCTTTAATAACACGGTAACATTACATTTATTTTTTCATTTCTCATGCTATTACAGTGGGTCGTTGTTGTTCTAAAAAGCATGCAGAAAATTTTACGTTTCTGCTCTAGAGTACTGTAGTACTTTTCTTTCTAAGTACTTTTTTTAGTTTATTTCCATTCTGATAATTAGTTCCCAATTCCATATATAACGATATTTTTACCTAAATTGTTAATTGAAAGTACCCTCAAAAATACAACTGAAGTTTAAACTTAGCCGTGTGTTTTTAAATGCACATGTATTTTACTTTCCTCGTACTCGAAACGAAAAGTAGAGTGTTTACGAGTAACTCAGGTGAAAGGTACCATTTCATCTCTTTGTTAAGAATTTACTATCGTTTAACACATTCACTGCTAGCGCGAGCTACGCGCTACGAGCGTAGCCGATAACATGGGAAAAACCGTATGTAGTGAAAAGCACTCACCAACAGAGAACCCGGCTAGCTAGCTAGCTAGTGAATGTGTTAGAATAAACTGTAATAAATAGTACTTTCCGGGTTACATCAGAAAGGATTCCGGGGTCCTTTTAGACAACCCTAAGCCTAAGAATTAGCACACTAAATTTTAGGAAAGCGGTTGCCATTTGACCTTTCGACCCAGAGGAAACTAAGCATTACTGGACTTAGACCGGTTACCTCGCGTTAGCTAAAAAGTGAATGATAAATATTAAATGATATAACGCAGGCCAATTCGAACATACACTGATATCAGAATGACTTGTAACTGGTGTCATTCAGTGATTGAGCATTTCTCTCGATCGAGCTCTCTGTCGCACTTGTAAATTCGTACGTTAGTGGTGTCACGCTTAGCGTCGAGTTCTGTTTGGCGCTTAGCTTCAATCTCATGCACCTGACGCCAGTGTACGTTCGAATTGGTCTAAGAGTTCGAAACCATATGTGGTACATCTTAAAATATTTATGTGAAACGGTAAAATATGCATATTTAATGTATTATTTATTTAAATTAAGCCCAACCAAAAGATACTTGAAACCGTCTTAATGGAGCATCGTTTGACGCAACAGGTAAAATATTTTTGCTTTTGATATATATTCTTTTTTGTGCGATATATTATACCTACACGTGGAACAAATAACACACGTGTAAGGTATAAAACATGTGCGCGTATCGGCCAAATTCATTATATTAAGTACCCTTAAGAAATGGACACCCGCCAGTCGTTATGAGACTGAATGAGATCAAAAGACCGATATCTGGTTACTACCTACCAATATTAATTACATTATTTTAACAAAACGTTACCCACGTATATAAGGTTAGTAAATTTAGCAATACGCACCGAATATGTCTGTGCCTCTACGAGTAGATTGGGCTACAAGCATGTACAGTATTTTTTATAGTTTAATCAGTAAATACCTATAACACTCTAAATTAATTCAAAATTGTGAAATCCGCAATTTTATGGTAACATTTTGAATAATCATGGTAATTTTTGGGACGCGGGTATGTCTTTAAACTACGTCCAAAAGAGAGGTATGGGCACTGTGAACGTAATCTCGTGGGGTAGGGCACAGCACAGCGAAAGTCATTTCAGATCTAGAGCAGAGCCCAACTGGGGAAGTACCTCCACCTTACAGAAAACCGCAGCCAAATTACACTAGACCCTACTCATAGTGTTGTGTTCCTGCCGGTGAGGAAGGTTGCCAGAGCTCAACGAGGCGAGCGGTGCGGTGATAGAAAGTGGCCGTTGGCATCATGTCAAACAATTCCTCAGAGCACAGCCCATTGTACAAGCGGTAGAACACACACAAGGAGGCAAAGTCTCTCCTTAGACTTAAAGGTTCAATACCGCTTGTGAGTTTGGGATCGTCAACGATTCGCACAGCGCGCCTTTGGACTGAGTCAAAGGGTCCAAGCTGGCATGCAGGTGTGCTCCTGCCCAAAGGTGACAGCAATACTCCATATGGGGTCTGACATACCTCAGTACGAGCGGTTTCGCACTACGTCCGATCCAAATCCGATCCGAACCCATAAAAATATGGTCCGAAGTAGCCGTAGAACTAGTTCTATGGTAAGTTAATACGCACTAGATCCGATCTCCGTCATCCGATTTCTTTCGGATCTAGTGCGTAACTTACCGTAGAAATAGTTCTACGGCTACTACGGACCATATTTTCACGGGTTCGGATCGGATTCGGATCGGACGTAGTGCGAAACCGCTCTACCTCAAGACAAAAGTCTTTAATCAATGTGTGTTGCCAGTAATGATTTACGGCTCCGCAACGTGGTCTTTCACTGTCGGCTTCTCTATGTGATCGAATCAGAAATGAGGAGATCCATAGACGAACTAAAGTCACCGACATTCATTGCTCACCGGATTTGCAAGCTAGGGCAGGCCAAATTGCACGCAGAGAAGATGGCCGATGGGGTCGAAAAGTGCTCGAGTGGAGACCACGGACTAGCAAGCGCAGCGTAGGACGTCCACACACAAGATGGACAGACGACCTTATTAAGGTCGCCGGAAGACGCTGGATGTGGGTCGGTTCCAAGTTCCAACCGGTACATATGGAAGTCCAAGAGGGAAGCAAGATGATGATGATGATGATGATGATGATGATGATGATGATGATGATGATGATGATGATATGCTATGGAGACTGCTTACCATCAGGCGGTCCGTGTGCTTGTTTGCCACCGACTTTGTATAAAGAAAAACATATTCAAGGTTTAAAACGTAAAATTTCTTTATGTTATACCTATATAACGAGAAAAACATTATTTTTGAGAGATGCAAAAATAATTATGAAAATGTGTAGTGTTGTTCACATTATTTTCAAGCGCGTTGTTGCTGTGTTTAGTTCACCACCACGTACGCATGCAGTAAATTACGAGTTGACTGAACTTGTTAGAATGACATCTGATATTTGTGATCTACAAAGGTAGGGTATTCTTAGATTCGTTGGAAGAGATGACAGCCGCAGATTATGTCCGAATGATCCTTGTATACGCAGAAGTCCAAATAAAGACTAAGGGATAGTTGGTACCAGATTTCGAGTCTTAAAACTTTGTGTTTAAGAAGAGATTTCTTTGCCATGTTAGATGAGTCTAGTGACTAGACTCTGATGACAAGTAAGAAAGCAAATAAACTACTTACAGTATGCAATGTAATAGAAGTTTAGTACTCTCTACTAGATTAGTTTGAGTGCCTAAATAATTTCTAAAGATAGATCTCAAGTAGTCGGTCAAAATTCAACAACAAAGTCCGAATGGTGGAGGACCGTCTTATTTCTGGAGGACTTTCACTCGAAGATTTACATCTATACCCATCGGTATAGATGTAAATCGGCGAGAGAAAATAATAGGCAAGATACTAAATTGACATAATAGGGTTGTTTCCAATTTTTTGAAACGCTTGTATTACTTTCTATATTATCTAAAAGTTGCCCTAAAATTCAACTTTTATACTAAGAACGGCTTTAAATATGTTAAATTAACAAAATATATTTTGACAGATGCTTTCGCGCCCAAAACGCTCTTTGAAAATTGTGTGACGTCACAGTTTACGGTTTGACACATAACTACATACACACGTAAAAGATACGAACTGTCAACTGACATTTGTCATTTATTGTTTATCGCCTAACTGTCAACAGTGTCAATCCGAGAGTTGTAACGTCATCAGAATCTTCAATGACGTTTCGAGTTTGGTCACGTGACGTGTGCCAAAAGATATTTTAAATTCAATATTTACAAAAATATGGTCATTACAGGTCCCCTAAAAGTAGTTTAACATGTTCTTATAATCCAAAAGAATTTATTGGGATGCAATTCTGCGCTGAGATTTGTAGATGGAAACAACCCTATTGTACACAATTTTCCTTTTTTTATTGAGTTTTCCAGTTTTATATTAATATTTGGTTGGCAGGTAGGTAATTTACTAGTTAATGTTCATCTATGTAGTAACTTTAAAAAATGGTTAGGTAAATGATTACTTTTATGAAATTATTATCAACCAAGTCCAGTTTTAAAGAAAATAGCTCCCAAATATTATATGTCAAACCTGTGATCCACCTTAAATAGTGGGCGTAACAGAAATTGCATAAATATTAATAAGATTATGCGACAAAACAATAATAGTATTTTATGCAACCGTTGTATAAGATGGTTCAAAAAAGGTGAGTGGCGTGGGTTACAACGTGAGCCGTAGCAACGTGATCTACGATGCGTACAATACTTTTTCTACGACTATTGATTTATACATAAAATGCATAATTAATAAAAAAACTTACAAGCACGGAAAACGTTAAAATAAAAATTGTCCTTGGTGAACTTTGTTTTTGATTGACGTTCACTAGACGGGAGCAATGCGTTGGCAGCAATGCGATTAGTTTTAAAACTGTATTCATTTAGATTTTGTTAGGTTGTTAGCCATTAATTGCAGTAACGTTTGAGTGATTTTAAAGTACAAGTGCTGTTATGAGGAATCGACAGATAACAGTGGAGGAGTAGAAAAACAATTAAAAAAACAATGACTGTTACGGCTATTATGCTAAACGGGGAAATACCTTATCGAATGCGTAAAATACAAAGGCATTTTAATCATTTCACACTGACAGCCGAAACGAACCCAACACTTCGGCTTTATAAGAAATCAGTTATAACAGCTTGTTACGTGTAGGGTTGAACCCTCAAGCGACGACGGGGTGCTTATCAGTACCTACTGATTATGCGAGGGGAGGTCTTGGAAGATATGGCCGACACCGGGTGTCTATATAATTACAGTATTTTTGTTTTTGTTTATCACTTTTATCAGTATTGTTATTTACAAGTAGAATTTGGTGAGGAATATAATAGATGTTTGGAAAATTTACTGCCAATTCATCATTTATCTAAATAGAGAAAGAAGAGATGATTTTTTTAACCGCAGGTTGTGGGTTAAAAAGGATTCATTTATTGGTCATAATTATTGAAAGTCTTAATTTAATGATTGTCAGATTATCATTCGTCATAAATGTCATAGTTTTATTGTGAAGTCCTTAACTTTAAAACCCTGGCTCGTACGTCGATTTCACAAACATTTTAGTAATAGTACCTAGTATGGACCCGGGTATGTCCTTAAACTACGTCCAAAAGAGAGGTATGGGCAATGTGAATGTCATCTCGCCTTGTGTGGTAGGGCACAGCACAGCAGATGTCATTCCAGATCTAGAGCAGAGCCCAACTGGGGAAGTACCTCCACCTTACAGAAAACCGCAGCCAAATAACACTTGACCCTACTCATAGTGTTGTGTTCCTGCCGGTGAGTAAGGTTGCCAGAGCTCAACGAGGGGGGTGGGGTTAGGGTTGGCAACGCGCATGTAACTCCTCTGGAGTTGCAGGTGTACATAGGCTACGGATACTGCTTACCATCAGGCAGGTCGTATGCTTGTTTGCCACCGACGTAGTATATAAAAAAAAATAAAAATAGTAGTAATCATTTTATTGTACACGACACAGGTTCACATACAATTTAGGTACACAAATAGAAGTACAAAGGCGAATTTATCCTTCATGAAGAAATGTTGATTACTTTATAAGCCAATGTTCCAAATAGTATTTTATACAATCGTGATATAATAGAGAGCTTTTCAGTCGAGTACCGTGTTTAGGCAACGAAGCTTGCTGAGTTGCCTAAGTAAGGTACGAGATTGAAAAGCTTGATTCTATCAGTATTGTATACAATACTTTTTCTATGAGTCATCTAAAGGTCATCTGGGGTCAGCTTGAGGGTATAGTTCAAACTTGTACAATGAGAGGAAAATTGTTTACAACAGTCCAACAGTCAAAAGTTTATGATGATGATGATAATGATAAAATGAGTTGACATTAATTAGTTGACTAGCCTAATATTTCCCAAAAATAATGTAACAAGTTATAGCCTACCTAATACAAATATGCAAAAGACTTATAATAACTTAATACATATAAGACGAAATTTGATTTTCGTCATTTTGGTCCTTCCGGTAAATAATTTGGTTTTAAAATAATGTGAGTCGGTATAATTACAAAATATTAAAATTTACATCACATGAAACCCAAACGAAAACGATTACATCAAAAACCACGCTAAAATTTCTTACCATATAATATAAATAAATATAAAATGTTTTCCGAAACAAGTGCCGACCCATATCAATGTCAGGAATTTCTTTTATATACACAAAACCGAGAATCGCACGTAAGCTGATACCGGAGCACCTATTCGATACCTTATAAAATAAATCGACGAATGAATTTTATCAAAAGCAATTTCGGAAAATAGGAACAGGTAGTGATGTATTGATTTTCATGTCAGCTAGTTTCAAATTGTTTTGAGACACAATCGTGTACATAATAATATAACAAACATGCTTTAAAAAAGTAGAAGTGCCCTTGGTCCGTGTCCGTGACTACCAGCCCGCCGTTCTACCAATTGAGCCACTGAGACTTACCCGTTGACAACGAATATTTCCTTCATATGTGCATTAGGGGGACGTCTAGCGATATCCACCGTAAGATTTTACACTTCTTAAACGGCTGTCAGAGTTCTAAGTCATATTGGAAATTCATCTGTAACGATGCCCTTACCCCATTCTTTATCATTATTTCTAAATATTGTTTGACGGTCTGGCATAGTGGGTAGTGACCCTGCCTATGAAACCTATGGTGCTGGGTTCGAATCCCGGTATGGGCATTAATTTGTGTGATGAGCACAGATATTTGTTTCTGAGTCATGGGTTTTCTATGTATTCAAATATTTGTACATTACATATATCGTTGTCTGAATACCCACAATACAACCCTTCTTGAGCTTACCGTGGGACTTAGTCAATCTGTGTAAGAATGTCCTTATAATATTTATTTATTATTTTGATAACGTTTGAAGACGCTTCTTCTTAATTCAAAATCAATTTTTCAAAAGACGTACAAGCGGAGCATAAAGCCATCGTTTCAAAATAATACATGTTTTAATAGCACAAAGAGCTGTATATAAGACCTTCATCCACCTTGACCAGACCCACCTTGTCGTGAGCCAGCTTCACTTGCTGCTTCTTCAGTCTATTTAATGAGAAATGTTTTAAGCGCACCACCAATTATTGCATAATTTATCTTTACATACCTTTAAATGTAAAGGGGTAATATCGAACAAATCTGAAAATAGTAAACATCCACTCTGTAATAAAATTCCTCTCCGATTTCCGTAATAATCTAAAGCTCGATTCCACATAATTGGCCAAGAAGCCAAGTATTTATCGCCCCAATAACGACAAGACGTTGTCCATACTGTGAACAACCCAAAAGCTATATCCGTAGAGATTACCGAATATTTACGCGAACGAATGTTGTTTGCCGGATTTGCCCCCCTAGGGTCGTAAAAAGTTAGTGCGGTATTACGCATCTATATTTATTCTTTTGACCGTGAAAAGATCGTAAAGGCACTGCGACCCGCGTCTTAGAGAATAGAATTTATTACAAGTGGTTTCAATGGAGTTGCAACACGCATTGTAAAACAATTATTCTTTAGCGTATACGTTATAAATAAATAAATATTGGACATTCTTACTCAAATTGACTAAGCCCCACAGTAAGCTCAAGAAGGCTTGTGTTGTGGGTACTCAGACAACGCTAAATGTAATATATAAATACTTAAATACATAGAAAACACCCATGTCTCGGGAACAAATATCCGTGCTCATCACACGAATAAATACCCTAACCGGGATACGAACACAAGGCTTCAAAGGCAGAGTCACTACCCACTAATACAGACCGTTCGTCTATTATACTTTCTTAATTCACAATTTATATTTTCGAGCTAAAAGTTTGAACTATAAAGATCTTGATATGGCTTCTACAAAGACATTCTCTACCATTCTGAAATTAAATATTATCGGCGCCAATATTTTTTCACACAAAGCCAATTTATATTCTACCACGTCAATTGTTTTGGCGTTGAAACTCTAGGTCCATGGGGTCCCAGCGCGCACAAGTTTTTTGGAGAAATCGCGAAACGTCTGTTTGACGTAACTGGTGACCGAAGAGCTGGCGGCTTCCTCGCACAACGTATCAGTATTGCGATACAACGAGGAAATGCCGCCAGCATCCTTGGTACAATGCCTCAAGGGCCAATTTTAGATATAAGCTAGTTATAGTAATCATCTGTATATATCCATTATGTATATTGTTATTGTCAATAAATAGACTCATAAATTGTTTTATCAATGTTGATGCAACTCAACTAACCGTTTACGTAAAATGTAGGTATTCGTCAATAATGTTTTTGAAGTGAAAGTGCGAATAAAGAAAATCTAAATATACCTATAACCTGCAGACATTTCGAAATCGAATATCAGCCCCAATAATTTTTCACACAAAACTGATTCCAACCATGCTACAACTTTCGTAAAATAATATCCCATCCACACTATCCAAATTCGGGAAAATGTAAAGAGCAAATAAATTCCCCTAGTCGCATGGGAGCCCGGATAATCGAATCACCCTGTGTAGTGTCCCCTAACATGAGTCGTCGTAAAGTAGTGATAAATGATGCATTTGATTTTTTATCTTGAAGCCAAGAATCATAAAACCTGGTTGTTCATTTTGGTAAGATTAATGCATGTTATTGCGGGTTAAAAACTGATGTATTTTTTTATTTATTAGGCTACAATATATGTTACTACTAGCTTCTGCTCGCGATTTCGTTTGCGTAAAATGATGATGATGATTGATAAAAAATATGCTATGGCCTGAGGCCTGGGGATAGAGGCCTCAAACCATCGTCGTACAAAATTTCATCTAAACCGGTTCAGCGATAATAGACAGACAGAGGTATTTATAATATTAGTAGGATTTTTTTGGGATTTTGAAAGGTAAACATTAATATATCAAACCTGGAACAAAATTTTTAAGAATCACCATGAAATACCTGCCACTTCTTTCCGCTATCGCTCTACACGAAAACATTTCTAACTTCACCACTTAGATGGTTGGCAATCCTCAACTGTGTGCTTCTCCAGAAACTTAATGCCTCGCATAGCTAAACTGTGGAATAAATAAATAAATATTATAGGACATTATTACACAAATTGACTAAGTCCCACAGTAAGCTCAATAAGGCTTGTGTTGAGGGTACTTAGACAACGATATATATAATATATAAATATTTATAAATACTTAAATACATAGAAAACGCCCATGACTCAGGAACAAATATCCATGCTCATCACACGAATAAATGCCCTTACCAGGATTTGAACCCGGGCCCATCAGCTTCGTAGGCAGGGTCACTACCCACTAGGCCAAACCAGTCGTCATATAATAAACATATAGTATACAACAATAGAATAAACTGTCGCTCGCGGTCTTTCCGGACCGACACGAACTTCAAAGCTTCAAAAAAGGAGCGTACTGCCATCTTGAAAGCCAGCAACACTTGGAACCCCTCTGGTGTTGCAGTTGTCCAATAATTGCTTACCATAAGGCGATTTGTTTGCCCTTTTGCTTTCTATCGGCCCAATTCAAAGAATGATTAAGACACATTTAAGATCTTTAAAAGATCGATAACTAATCGACATGTCAAAATTGACGTTTATTTTGATTCTGCTGTGATCCCAGTAAGATCTATCTACGATATTTCTAACGTCAAAGTGACATTGGTTGCCCGAATCGAATTGCTTCTGTTTATACGACATACAAACGATATCTAAATGAGAACTTATCTAAACCAGCAGTGGCAGCATGGTTCCATTTTTATCACTTGTCACTATGTCCGTCACTTTCGCGCTTACATACCTGTTAGAACGTGACAGGCATGGTGACAAATGATAAAGATCCGACCATCTTAGCCCTACTGAACTTATCGTTATCGTACATATCTCATTCTTCAAATAATGACCCATGGTGACAAATGATAAAACGCCAACCATCTTAGCCCTACTGTAGGGCTGCCATGCCTGTCACCTTCTAACAAGTATGTAAGTGCGAAAGTGACGAGTATAGTGACAAGCGATAAAAATAGAACCATGCTGCCAGTGCTGCAGCGGTATCACGGTTGCACTTTTATCACCTGTCATGCCATGCGTCACTTTCGCACTTACATAATTGTTAGAACGTGACAGGCACGGTGACCAATGATAAAGAGCGGACTATAATAGCCCTACAGCTGTGTTTTTTGCAACTTTAAACCTACACTAAGCCTTGTGTAAATATAAATGCTCGCTTACCATTTATTTAATTACTAATTAGGCTTATAGAATTCATTCCCTTAGATGATTTTCATACGCCCCTAAATCTCAAAACATGAGTCGCGAATATAATTCAGAATTGGTTTTTAAAAAGTCAGCCATATTTTTTTATCGAAAGGAAATCCATCAGTTGAGGGTCTTTAGAAAATCGGAGATCAAACGGAGATATTAAATTATATTTGAGCAAATCGACGAATTGAAAATGGAATTATATTATCCGTTATTTCCTTGGCCTTTAGATTTTAAAAATAATTACATTAGGTAATAATACCAGCAATTGGCAAGGGTAAAGGTGTCGTTCGGATTTAGGCTACATAAGCATTAGGGTACCGCAACCCGGGGTGTAGGGGGGAGTAGTCACGCGGGTTCAGGTGTGCGGCGCTGAGCCAGCGGGCTCACTCCCTCAAGTCTATCATACGCGTCCCCGTCGTCTATGGCTCTGCCGCCGCAGGCCATGGACGAACCCATCCCACTTGTGGGGTGGGTCGCACACCCTGGTAATGCTGGTGGTCGGTCGGGCGTCGCACGTTCCATCTGCCCCGGACCACCAGTAGCCGAGTATGAAGGCGACGTCATAACCCACGAGGACCTAAAAACCCGAAGGGGGTATGACACACTCTGGAGTTTCCTGTAGAACATGGCTGGCAATTTGGTTTCGATCTAATTGGCAGCTATGTTTTATGGATCTCCCGGTTCCGCTTAGGGAGTAGGTGACCTAGGCGGACTACACTCACCTACCTGCGTTTGTCCTGCGCAGTAGAGCGCCGTCAGCGGGGATGCAGGAGTCCTAGGGGCCGAGGCCCGCAGGGGGTCGGGGTTAGTTATCCCCTGTGGGCCAATATGCCCTTTTTGGTCCGAATTTCCGGCGAAACGGTGGCCCTGCAACTAGCCACTGCAGGGTAATGGACACGCGTCCCGTACGGTCGAGGTGGTACGGTCCGCAGGCGAGGTGTGGGGAGGGGCGTCCTCTGGGAGGATGCCTGGGGCTCGGCCATGCTGACGGGGCAAGGGCGCGTGGAACCACTGGAGGAGATGGGATCGTCTCTTCCAGCCACGTGTCTGCAGCTCCCGATGTCGCGCAGGAGAACCAACTCAACACACCTATACCTCTTGGGTATTCCTGGTGTCCAAAGTGACATCCCCAAAGGTGCGGGCTCCATGGAGGGTGGGAAGCTCGAGAGGTGAAAACAAGCAAAAGGAACAATGGATAAACCAAGATCCCAAACCCCAACACCGGAGGGAGACGGAGCAGCTTCGGCTGTACCGGGAACCTCCACCCAACACACCACACCACAGGGTCAAGGAGCTGTTTCGACAGTTCCTCCCTCCTTAACACGTGCCTACAGGGAGGCACAAGCAACCCTGGCAGGCAACAACACACACGATGGTGGAGCTGTTCCGACAGTTCCGCCACACACCACACCACACAAAACACACACACACCGTGGCGGCGCAGTCTCGACAGTACCGCCATGCAAGGGACAGTCCGCACCAGGTGGGAGAGCCGCCGGGAAACCGAAGGCACGTAAACCTGATGCGTTGACGCCCAAAGCAGCAGGCCCGGTGCTCCAGAGTACTGCGCCTCCACTACCGACACCGGGGACATCCAAGGGTGCCATACCGAAGGGAGGGAAACCCCCCGCCAAGGTAAAGCGCACCCAGCCCCTACTACCAAAACCGGGGACATCCACGGGTACCATTCCAACGGGAGGGAAACCCCCCGTATCGGAAAAGCGTACCCGGCCCCTACCTCCAGCACCGGGGACATCCAGGGGTGCTGTTCCAACAGGGGGAAAACCCCCTGTTACGGAGCAGGACCCGGTGATTGAACCGGTGCAGGTGGTGTTGGACCCTATCTCTGCCCAGCTGGAGGCTGGCTGGACCGTACACGAGTCCAGGAAGGCGCGGAAGCGAAAGCCCGGTAAACGGGCTGAACTTCCTGTGCCCCCGCCTCCACCTGTTACAGCCGCGGCTAAGCCGCACAAGCGTAACAGGAAGCAACGGCAGAGATACAGAAGGGCCCAAGCGGCCCTGAACAACACCGCCCCGGAGCCCCAACAAGGCGCCCCTGGAAAGGATGGGGAGCGGGCAGCAGCTGGCCCACCAGCAGCAAACCGCGCCCCCCTCCAGGGGAAAGGGGCGAAAGGAACCAGGGCCGAGGGTGGGAGTAACCAAGGGGCCCGGTCGTCTGCCAAGAGGGCTCGTCTTGACGAGACCATATCCCCCAGGGGCGAGCCTAAGAGGCAGAAGACTGGACCGCGAGGTGAAACCCCCCATGCCGACTATGCGGAGGCTGCAAAGGCGGACCTACTGATGGCAGTGACCACTGCCACCTCGGGACACCTGAGCCCGCAACAGTCGGAGGAGGTCCAGAGGCAACTGCTAGCCCTGCTCTCACAGGAGGCAAAGCAGCCGACCGAAAGCCTTCCCGCGGGACCGATCTTCAGGGGCAAGCCTACCTGGGCTAATGGCTCCTTGAGATTGTGGTGCGAGGATCAGGCTACGCTAGCATGGCTCAAGCGCAGCGTGGCCACCATCACCCTCGATAAGGGGGAGAAGGTGGTGGTCAGGCGCCTCAGCGAGGTGCCAAAGCGAGTACGATGCGGCATCCTGTTCCCGGGCGTCTGGAAGGACTTTGGCGAAGTAGGCCGAGCCCTTCGGTACCAGAACCCGTGGGCGGAAATAGACCGCTGGCTACTCAACCGGCGCGAGGTGCAGGGAACGGAAACGTTCGCTGTCGTCAGCGTGCCGGAGACAGTGGTGCAACCCTTGGTGGACCGCGGGCGCCGACTTGGCTTTATGCTGGGGTCGGTGTACGTGAAGTTCGAGGGGGCACGAGGAAAATTCAGGGAGCAGCCGCCCCCTGTTAGCACTGTCGCCACTGGTGGCGAAGCCGCTGCACCGTCCGAGCCCATGGACACTTCCGGGGCGACGCAGGAACCCATGGACGAAGTCCAGGTGCCTGAGTCGCAAGCTCCAGCGCAACCTCCCTCCGTCTCCGAGGAGAACGAAGAAGAACTTCTTCGTGACTCCTCGGAGAGTGAGGGGGAATGCGCGCAGGGGCTAGGGAAGTTGGCCATCGACAAGGAGGAGGAGGAGCCGATGTCGGCGGAGGAGGGTGATCCTTGTGAAGGAACTCCCTTCGCCCATTGGTAAATTCCTCCAAGCCAACCTCCACCACAGCGAAACGGCGACGGCGCAGATCCGGAAGTGGTTGGAGGACAACACAACAGCCGTAATTCTGATCCAGGAGCCGTGGGTCAGAAGGGGCTCTGTCTGCGGACTCCGCAACTTAGGAGGTAAGCTAACAGTCTACTCGGGCCCGGACAACCCCCGGGCTTGCATCTACACAACCAATAACATACATGCGCAACCTCTAACGAGCTTCTGTTCCAGAGACCTGTGCGCTATAAAACTGCACGGGGCGCAAGACTCCAGCCTGCAGGAGGTGGTAGTAGCCTCTGTGTATATGCCGGAGGCTGAAGAACCACCACCGCACGACATGGCAAGGCTGGTCAACTACTGCGAAGAGGCAGGGCTCGAGCTCATCGTGGCCACCGACTCGAACGCGCATCACCCCCTATGGGGGATGGAAGCAGGTAACGAGAGAGGTAAGAAGCTCGTCGAGTACCTATTCACTACAAACCTCAACCTCCTTAACACAGGTTCAGAACCGACATTTGTAAACAGACGCAGCAGGACAATCATTGACCTGACCCTAGCAACCGAAAAAGCATCGAGACTAATCTCGGGCTGGCATGTATCGAAGGAGGTATCGTGCTCAGACCACAAGTGGATTCGATTTGACATTCAGGTAGAAACACAAGCAGCAGTGCCCAGGCGGAACCCACGCAAGATGAATCGTGACCTTTACACGGTGCGATTGTCTACAACATTGAAACAGCTGGAGGGTCCCCCTAGAATAGAAGGCACAGCGGGCATAGAGGAACAGGTAAGCATTCTCACGAGCACCATTCTGGATTGCTACCATCAAGCATGCCCCTTATCGACCCCACCGACCAGAAGCAGAGGGAAAAACAACTGGTGGGGACCTGAGCTGGAGAGACTCAGGGGCAAGATGAGGAGGCAACTGAACAGAGCTATGAACACAGGCGCTGACGAGGACTGGGACAACTATAAGTCCACCAAGGCCAAGTACAAAAAACGTCTCAGGTACAGAAGCACAAACTCTTGGCGCAAATTCTGTACAGACATCGAGACCACCACGCAGGCCAACAGGGTAAGGAAGGTCCTCTCTACCAACTCGACCATAACCTTAGGATCCCTGCGTAAGCCAGACAACTCTCTCACAAACTCACCGGAGGAGGCGGAACGGGTCCTAGTGCAAACGCACTTCCCGGACTGCGTGATATCGCACCCAGTAAGTTGGAACGAGATGGAGACAACCACCCCGACGGAAGGCGAGTGGCTACAGACATATGAGGTAATCAGCCCGCAGCGCACGCAGTGGGCCCTAAACAGCTTTGACTCCTTCAAATCTCCAGGTATGGATGGGATCTTCCCTGCGCTTCTTAAATGGGGCGGGAAGCATCTCACTCTGAAGCTGACCATCGTTCTGCGCGCCTGTCTGGCACACAGATACGTGCCGAAGCAATGGAGGGAGGTCAAGGTTATCTTCATACCGAAACCAGGTAAAAGCGACTACTCGGACCCCAAATCCTTCAGGCCCATCAGTCTGACCTCTTTCATGCTGAAAACATTAGAGAGGTTGTGTGACAGGTACCTTAGGGAGAGGGTGCTAATTAATGTGCCCTTGCATCCAAACCAACATGCCTATAGCCCTGGCAAATCTACAGAATCGGCACTTCATGCAGTGGTAAGTAAGATTGAGGTGGCGATCAAGAACAGATCCATGTGCTTAGGAACCTTCATAGACATAGAAGGGGCTTTCGACAGGACCAGGTTCAGCAGCATTACAGCAGCACTGGTAAGACATGGCGCGAATGCAGTTATGACAGAATGGATAAACAACATGTTGAGCCAGCGAACCATCAAACTCGGGACGGGCGAAACACAACAAGCATTAGTGGCAAAAGGATGCCCCCAAGGAGGAGTCCTATCACCACTACTATGGAACCTGGTGGTGAATGACCTGATCACCACACTAAACAACAATCACTATTACACAATCGGCTATGCTGACGATATAGTGATACTGACGAGCGGCAATCATTCAGGTACGGTATGCGATGTTACCCGCTCTGCACTAGCCATCGTGGAGCGCTGGTGTATTAACAACGAACTCTCAGTCAATCCCAACAAAACTGAGCTGGTTATGTTCACCAACAAACGCAACTTGGGAAACTTCTGCCTTCCCAAACTGTTCAACACTGAACTCCAACTATCTGCAGAGGTAAAGTATTTAGGGGTAATACTTGACAGCAAATTGAATTGGAGTAATCACTTAAACGGCAAAATTGACAAAGCCACGGTCATATTCTGGCAATGTCGTAGAATGGTGGGTAGAACCTGGGGGCTAACCCCCAAGATCACTCTATGGCTTTACCAGGCAGTCATACGACCAATAATAAGCTACGGTGCAATAGTTTGGTGGCCACGCACCAAACTATCCACAGTTGAAGCTAAACTACAACGACTCCAGAGGTTGGCCTGTTTGGCGACTACGGGCTGCATGAGGACAACACCAACCGCGGCCCTGGAAGCTTTACTGGGCCTGCCGCCGCTGCACCTCTTTATACAACAGGAAGCGCTAGCTTCGGCGGTACGTCTCAAAAAATCGAATCTCTGGAGACCACCCAGGGTACCACACACCGAGATCCTCTACGAGGCGATAGGTAAGGAACCGCTAATAGAAGCGGTGACTGACAGGATACCCAGGCAATACATCTTCGACAAGAAATACAAGATACAGTTACACGAAGAACCTCGTGAAGGACTTAACCCGAGAGAGCTGAGAATCTTCACGGATGGATCAAAGACAAGGTCAGGCACTGGCGCGGGAGTATTCTCAGAGGACCTAAACATACATATCTCAACACCACTAGGCGCCCACAACACAGTCTTCCAGGCGGAATGTATGGGCATCATAATGGCAGCACACGCAATCGTCTCAAGGAAAGTAGAGGACTACCCCATCCGCATACTCTCCGACAGTCGGTCAGTACTGCAAGCTCTGCAAAGTTATACTTTGACCTCAGGGCTAATCTACGAATGCCACAAGGCTCTGTCAGAGGTAAGCACCACCACCAGCGTAACTCTGCAGTGGATTAAGGGACACAGCAACTCGCGAGGGAACGATGCAGCCGACATATTGGCGAGAGGTGGCTCGGAACTGAGGGTGGCAGGACCGGAGCCAATCATACCTCTGCCTTATGCCTGGCTCCGGAACATGCTGAGACGCAACACCAAGGTAAAACACCAACAGTACTGGTCTAACCTAGGCACGTGCAGGCAGGCGAAGGAGGCCCTCCCGACAATCGACCCCGGTTTGTCGAGGAGGCTGAGACAGCTGAAGAGGCCACAGCTCCGGCTTTTGACTGGGGCCATAACCGGCCACGCCCCACTAAACAAACACCTATTAACCCTACGTGTTACAGATAGCCCCCTCTGCAGAGCGTGCATGGAGGAGGAGGAGACAGCCGCCCACGTCATTCTTGAATGCCCAGGGGTGGCAGAATACCGGGCACAATACCTCGGTTCCCCGGGGTCTCTCCCAGAAGTCGTCGGCAACATCAAGGGTCTGCTAGGCTTCCTGGTAGAGTTGGGTTGGCAGGAGTAGTGCCGTCAACCCACCATCACGCAAAATAGGCGCGAATTGCGACGTCGAGTTGCGGAAACCCAGCCCGCGAATACGAATAACGAATAACGAATAGGGTACCGCAACATAATTGCAGCGTGATATTGCTATTGACTGTGTTGCTACCGCAAATGTCAAAAATCCAGACTGCTCATCGATTTTGATATTTGTGGCAGTAATACGACTGTAAATCGGTAACCTGCCCAGAACTTTGAAATATGCGGTGCGACATTACTGCTAAATTCGATGTTGCGTCCCAGATTTTTGACATTGACGGCAGCAATACTGCAGCCATAATGTTGGTGCAGTCTGAATCCGAATGGTACCTTTAGTAATGGTAAATAATATCAGGTATTAGTATCGGTAAAATTACATTCAGGTTGCCTTGTTATTTATTGTAATACTCACGGCTTCTAAATATGTATTGGGAAAATTAATGAGAGGTTTGTTGTTTCATAAAGAGGGTCTAGAAAGGCTACTTAGAAATACGAGAAGCAAAGTACTGTTTTGTTACGTATTGGGTATTTATTATTGACGTAGGTATATTAGGTATTTCAGAAGGAAATTTGTTTCGTAAGGGTATATTTATCTTACAGGGTACGGGTTTAGGATTCTAGTTCCTAGGAGAATCGTATGACAATATGAATGATAAAAAAATGGACAATGTAGGAATAAAGTCTCAAGTCAAAGTGACTTCGCAGGATTAGATGAGAGATGAGAGACGTATATTTTATCGAGCTCACATCCTATTTCAAACATATTTTTAATTTTGAGCCTCCGCTTCGTTCTCTCTTAAACATGAGTAGTTTAGAGTAAGACTAAAAAAAAAAATGTTTACTTTAAACTTGTTCAATATAATAAGTAATTATCATCGTTCAATATCTACTTAAATCTATTTTGTTCTTGTTTTATTATTAAATTCATCTTTGGCATAGAACTACAATATTATTTTTAAAATATGGAACCGTAAATGTTTAGACATTATACACTTTTGTAGTTTAGTATAGACCTCTTATAATATGTAGGAAACAGAGTTGATTTTGCTTTGTTTGAAAATTGAATGAAATTATGCAGAAGCGACTCTGTTCCAATTGAATATGATTTAAATTTCCTCGAACTGAAGGAGAACTATAAGTAGGACCTTGGGTCTTAGGAGGGTATAGTTATAGATGTAGTATGTGGCTGTGAGAAAGGAGACAGTTTATATGGGCAATAGTAAACGGACCATTCTAAAGTGCGCCTGTGTTTACCTTGACTACTCCTCTACTCCTCACCTCATGGCGACCGTGACAGGACTAAAAAAACAAACCGACTTCAAAAGAATAAATTTAAATATTATTCTATTTAAGTTAGTTACAAACTGAAATGTTTGAAGTCGGTGCCGAGCCTTAGTTAGTAATTCCTTTCAAATAAAAAAATGCTCAAATTGGTTCACGGGTCTCGGAATAATCGGTAATCGGTCCTTCTTGGAATTGAAGTTGGTAAATACAAATACTGTATTTACCATTCGAAATATACTTTATAGGATCAAAGTTAAGTTAAATGGATTACAGAATTATGTCTGGATTTTCCACTCAATCTTGTTAGTGTTAATGTTATTACCTTTAATTTTTGCTTGACTGATAGCTTGAAGGAGTATGCATTTGATTTGCTACCTTGACTTATAATAATCTTGACTTAAATAATGAAGTATAATTTGGCTGGATGATCCAATTAAGTTGACGTAGTACCTAATCCAAATTCCAAATTATTTATTTGTTAAACATAGGTATGTACAACAGTAGGTCTTAAATTTATAATAAAGTATCACTATGCTACGCCACATGGCATACAAATAGCTACAGAGGACATGTAGCACGCATTTACAAACTAAATCTATGGTGAATAATGAAGACATGACATACAATATAACACTACATATTAAAGGGTAATAAAATTTCCTGAGTCTGACAAAAAATCTTGTATTGAGTAGTACGCTTTAGTTATTAAGAAATCATACAACATTTTTTTAAATTTCTTTAAATCATTAATTTTTAAAATCTAGAAGGATAACATTATAAGGCATGTATGAAGTATAATGATCGAAGTATTCACTGTCAAAGTCTATCAATGGGTAAATCTTGGTAGCTCAGTTGTTAGAGCGGGAGGAAGGGAGGGGGGGGGGGACAGTGAGTTTTTCCGCTTTTTATTTATTATGATTAACTGAAATTTTTAGAATTCAATACACTAAAGAAAAAGTGACCAAGTCCCGGTGGACTTGGTCACTTTTTCTTTAGTGGCCACCGGTGTGGCCGAGGCGGAATTGGACCCGTTTAGCGTCCTGACCACTACACCACACGGCTACGGCGGTACCTGTCCCAAATTCTCTGGTGTATGCTATCTTTGAAAGGCTAGGCGCTTTTGGCAAATTCTAAGGCGAGCAGTGGTGCTTGCACCTCCTATACGAATCCTTTACTGGATTACGGCGTAGCGAGAGAGATGGTGCTGTCATATATCCAACTAGGGAATAAATAAAATTATTTTACAAAACATCTCATCTCAAACACACTTCTATATATAAATTATAAACTGAAATAGATAATACAATAAAGAGAAAGTGACCAAGTTAAAGAAAAAGTGACCAAGTCCACCGATGGCCGAGGCTGGAATCGAACCCGCGTCTTCAGCTTACACGGCTAACTTCCTGACCACCTACCCTGTCTTTTGCTTTATTTCTTAGTACGTCAGTTAAACCGAATAAATATTTTAATATGAAGTAAGCTACAATAAAAAATATTAATCAAGACAAATATTGATTGAGTTGTTGATATAAATACAAAAACAACAAAAAAATTGTATACACGGTGTTTATTTAGTCACTGCAATAATTTACGGGGTGAATATGTTGGTCATACTGAGCAACTTTTACTATGGAATCAACCCCAAAATCGCAAAAAAAAAAAAACTCTCATAGAAAATGTCAAGGTCAGACAGTCAATGTATGAAACAGCCATTTCTTTTTTCGCGATTTCGGGGTTGGTCCCATAGTAAAAGTTGCTCAGTATGACCTATATATTCACCCCGTAAATGATTGCAGGTGACTAAATAAACACTGTTTTTTTTTTCACTTATTTCGACAACCCTTAGTAGAACACAATACGTGGTTACGAGACAAAAAGACCAACTAGATTTGATTCCGCACATATTGAGTGTGAAGGCGCATGTAAGGGGGACTAACTTTCGCCTTTATTACATTTTCCGACATATTTCCCGACGTTCCACATTTAAACTATACGTCAAGTTGACTGAGACGAATACGGCGACTTAGATAAAGATTTAAAAACAAATTACTGTCTTTCCTGAATAAAGCTTTGCATGTATAGGTACGTAGCTTTCATATTCGTACCTACGTAGGTACTGTATACTTTTCACACTTTTTTTTGTACCACGTCGGTGGCAAACAAGCATACGGCCTGATGGCATACTGATGGCCTATGGACGCCTGCAACTCCAGAGCTATTACATGCGCGTTGCCGACCCTTTAAAAACCTGTACACTCCTTTTTTGAAGAACCCCATACTGTATACCCTCGGGAAAACCTAAACACTAAACGTTGTGCAAGTTTTAATGACATAAAAATATAATGTACCTATTTAGTCACTTGCCACCACAGACGAGCAAAGACGATGTTCAATTGTAATTATTTTATAAAATATTTCATTTCAATTTCCTTAAATTGGTATATAAACGCGCCCATGTGAGTGTAACTGAATAAATATGTTTCAATTTTTGACTTTGATGCGCTAAATTGTAGAACAATTTACAATCATAGCCATTTTCAAAATCATTATTTTAGTTCTAACAAGTAAACTCCCGTGAGACTCAAATTAAAATTATTTTGCAAAACGTTCGACATGTTTTAATTTTCGACTATCTGCGTCTAGGCACACTCCTTTCGGTCATTCTCTGCTCCGTTCGGCTCAGCATCGCTCCGAGCAATTATTAGGGTTGTCACAACTTGAAGTCCCTATGCGTGTACGATCACAGATAATATAATGACTTGAATTTTGACAACCCTAAAAAGCCGAAAGGGAATAGTGCCACACATTACAAAGGAACAGGCTGATTCGTCCCTGAATCGTTGTCAAACTTCGGTTTTGTATTAGGAAGTGTCATTTTTGTACGATAGTACTATCAATTATTTTATTATGTGAAGAACTAGACTAGACGCAACGACTGCACCGCCTTTACAGATCGAATGCGGTGTATTGCATTTAATATTTTATAGTTATATTTAGAACCCCGGGACTTTTTGAAACTATGTGAACCATAAAACAATATTTTTTATTATTGCAACATTTAAAACAATTGTTTTGTTTCGTTAAAAATACATGATTGTTTTTTTATATACTACGTCAATGGCCAACAAGCATACGGCCCGCCTGATTGTAAGCAGTCTCTGTAGCCTATGTACGCCTTCAACTCCAGAGAAGTTACATGCGTGTTGCCAACCCTACCCTCCGCACCCTCGTTGAGCTCTGGCAACCTTACTCACCGGCACGAACACAAAACTATGAGTAGGGTCTAGTGTTATTTGGCTGCGGTTTTCTATAAGGTGAAGGTACTTCCCCAGTTGGTCTCTGCTCTAGATCTGGAATGACATCCGCTGTGCAGTGCCCTGCCACACAAAGCGAGATGACATTCATTCACAGTGCCCGTACCTCTCTTTTGCACGTAGATTAAGGACATACACCATATGTTAAGTATAACTATAAAGATGTACTTTGTACAATATGATAATTAAGAAGCTATAAGTACCAAATAGCCCCATGCATCTGGGTCAAAACCTATGAGAAGTAAATAAACAAATACTTCAATATCCATCAAATTACTTACACAAATATTATTGTTATAAAAACTTATGGAAATGAATGCGCAAACCGCGTGCTTTCAAATGATAATGCATTACATTCACGTCAACCAATGTTATACAAGAATCAAGCAAATATGGACTCTATATCATAGTGGTAAGGGCTAGAGGCATTTCTTGATAAATTTGTGGGGCGGTAGCTAACGAATGACAAGGTAATGATGACGGATAAGGCTTTCTTCCCCATATGTTTCGGAGACATGAATCCTTCGTTGATTTATTATTGGTAGTTCTCACTGAACTGTCGGTTGTGTTTTTGCTTTGGTGTAATTAATGTATGTCATTTTGCAATACCGTGTACCGTGAACATGGGGCTTAAGGTATATGTATTCGAGTTTTTTGCGTAAAATATTTTTTACATGTACAACCAGGAAATTGGAAGTAAACAAAAGATATGGTGCGCCACGCGACCCTTTTTTTATGGAGGCAGGCGTTTGACCACGATCTCACCTGATGGTAAGTGATGATGCGGCCAACGGTGGAGCACGCTTACCTATGAGATACTTATGTACCCTAGCCTTGAAGAGACCCAGATTGTACTACTTGTTGTACGATGGAAGGTGTAGCCATCGCCCGGGTTTTTAACTTTTATCTCAATTACTATGAACTTTATTTCTAATTAATAATTTGCTCGTCCGATCCCTCGCCTCGGTGAGGTGAGATGGTATGCAGAATAAATGTATACAATGGAAAAAAAATAGTTTTCATAATTTTGGGATCACTTCGGTCTTGCAAATCGGTTAACTGGACTTTTGTTTATCTAGCCAACTTTGAACTTTCTAGGGTTTCCATGCTAATCCTGGAAGAAGGGCATGCTATGGGTGTCCCTGCTATCTAGGTTAAATGAAAATAGGTGAACCAGAATAGCTACAAACTGAAAAAAAAAGGACTAATTGTACCAATTTATTTTCCCGTCATTACGCAAAATCACGTGAAACCAACTTTATTATGGAAGCATTTTATCGTTGTCACGTTCTAACAAGTATGTAAGTGCGAAAGTGACAGGTAATAAAAATGCAACCATGCTACCACCTCTGACCTGCTTAGCTTTTTGTCTTCCGCTGCTGACTGTCCAACAAAATATTTCCGATATCATATACGAAATTGACACATCTGTGGTATAAGTTATAACAATGATATCAAACTTTTCCCTAGAATATCATTATTTTAACGTGCTCCTAAAACTTCTGATATCGCCCAATATGGTAATTCGATGCCAACGTTACGTTCTGACGCATGTAAATCTGAATATTCCGTGTACTTTCATGTGTGGATATTCAAATTGAGCACGAAAGCGGGCGAGATGAGGTCTTCCGAAAAACAGTGTATCATGATCTTGAAAATTGTTACTACTATGTTGTATAATATTCTAATAAACTATTTTTAATAACGAGGAGGTAAAAAGTTGAAAATGTTTAAGCTTTGTTCTTTAATATCGGCCTATAATCTCATTACTCTGACGATTTTTAATTGAAAATATAAACGGGTCACTCACGGATTTTAAGTCACATAACACGTTACATGTCGATAAATCTTCTAAATTCAAAATATTTTACCCAATGAAAATAAGACATAAAATTTAATTTAATTTTAAGCCCAACAATCGAATAGCGCCAAAAGTGATACTTTTGGCGCGTTTTTAGGGTTTCGTAGCCAAATGGCAAAAAACGGAACCCGTATGGATTCGTTATGTCTGTCTGTCTGTCCGTTCGTATGTCACAGCCACTTTTTTCCAAAACTATAAGAACTATACTGTTGAAACTTGGTAAGTAGATGTATTCTGTGAACCGCATTAAGATTTTCACACAAAAATAGAAAAAAAAACAATGAATTTTGGGGGTTCCCCATACTTAGAAATGAAACTCTAAATTTTTTCTTCATCAAACCCATACGTGTGGGATAAATCTTAACATAATATATAAGATTTATAAATGAAATGGTCTTAAAAATGATACTGAGGTTTCTAATATAATTTTTTTCTCAACTGAATAGTTTGCGCGAGAGCCACTTCCAAAGTGGTAAAATATGTCCCCCCTCTGTAACTTCTAAAATGAGAGAATGGTAAAAAAAAAAGATATGATGTATATTACCATGCAAACTTCCACCGAAAATTGGTTTGAATGAGATCTAGTAAGTAGTTTTTTTAATACGTCATAAATGGTACGGAACATGGACGAGTCATACTGGCACTTGGCCGCTTTTTTTACACTAGTTTATACATCCAAGGGACTGTAAAACATTTTAATGAAGATGAAAATAAATGACATGGGAATGAGACAAGCGTAGGGGATGAAAATTAAAGCAATTGAGAAATAATATTCCTTTATCATCTTTTTTTAACAAAAAGTAAGTCTCAAAACAGACCTATCACATCTGACGTAATTATAACCATGTCTATATAAGTACCCGCATTACGAGCTTAGCAATTTGTGTAAGAATAGCCTACATCTTTTTTGACTCAAAGGATTGTCTAGGTAATTGCCTATTGTAAGGTCCAAGGCCTATCCTCCCGTACTCGCTTGGCAATAGTAACAATACCACTAGGTATACACGAAAAATATCACACGTAATTTTAAAATGATATAAGTGATCTCGAGTCCCTTTACGATAACGCCTATAAATTGAGTTACTTATACATATATGTGGGAGACAATGTTTGGCATGTACCGAAACGGAATATGTAAGATTGTTTGATGCTTTTATAATTAATACCAAATAATAAACATGCTTTACAGTGTTATGGGTATAATTATTAGGGAAAATTATGTTTATAATTTAAGTACACTTGATGAAATAGGGAGATATTATTTGAGTGCCGTTGCCGTAATATATAGTTATATTTCGTCACTTCAATTTTCAGATATAATTTTATATTAACCATGTAGTTTCCCTATTGTACAGGTAGCATCGCATACATTTAATTTATGTTTAATATTTCTTAGAGCGAATCAGTGACAGCTACAATGTGAAATAGACATCTGTGTACCCCGCTATCTGATTTCACCTTCTTTATTCCTTAAACTTAAAGTTAGGCTAAAGTAAAGATGTAATACTAACTTTTAACGTGTCTTATCTTTTAAAACGTAACGGTTAACTTTGAAGCATATCATATGTCCATTCTGGAAAAAATCTTTTTATTCGAAAAAATTATAACATGATCGCATATGTTTTCACTTCCAGGCGGATATCATGATACGGAAATTACCATCATTACAATTTTACGAATTTTTTTTTTCGGTGGAGTACTTAATCGCCATTTTGTTATTTTTTTGCTGCTGTTTTGAATTCACTACGTTGACTTTCTCAGTAGGGGCTGTCCATTAATCACGTCATACTAAGAAAGGGGGGCGGGGGTCTGCAAAAAATCACCAATGATGACCAAGCGGGGGTGGGGGGGGAGGGTTGTGGTCTGAGGAAATATTACGTTCTTTTGTTATTTTTTTTCTTGAATTGGGCCAAGCCTAAAAGTGTAAATAAACACTCATTTAGCGGTATATAACGTTGACAATCAATATGTTGTGGCAAAAATGTGAAAATCGATTTTAAAGTCATGAGATATTTTAATTTCACGCACTTTATGTAAGTACCGTGTTATAAGTAGTGAACAAAAAAATTACACGTCATATTGGATAGGGGGGGAGGGGGTCCTGAAAATATGACCAAATATCACCATAGGGGGAGAGGGGTCACAAAATCACCAACCAAAGTATGACGTGATAAATGGACAACCCCTTAGCATGTTGCGCTTGAATTATATAAATTTGGAGAAAGTTTTATGCAAAGTGTATTGCGGTTCTTATCCCCTTTCCATAATAAACCACAAGCATCAATAAATTGAATACCGAATGCGCAAATACATCTATTTGCACGCTAAGCTAATGAAGGTTCCAATTAAGTTCAAAATTATTTGAAAATTATGCACAAATTTAAAAAGCAAACATAAGAACGTAGGTAAATATTGAGTAAAATACCGCCGAGCCAATTTATGAAAACGTTGAGTCGTAGAACGATAACAAAACAAACTCCAGTATGTTTTTGTTGAAATAGCTGAACGAGCATTTACGTGTCCATAAAAGATAATATATTAAGAGGAAAGTGGACGCTTCTCCATATAAAAGTATTGTCATTGGTAGTGTTAGTATAAGGTCAAGTAAGGTAGTGGTGGGCATTGACATATTTATTTATTTATTTATTTTTCAAATATTTACACGGCATTACAGCATATGCCAATACACCGAATAATTAGACTATACAAATACAAAACATATATAAAATAAAAAACAGATATTCATTAATAATCACATGCAAGTGCTGGAAAGCCTATCATCCATCATCTCACAGAACCTCAGACACTCCTGGCACACATTCGCCCATCTCCCCGCAAACAAGTCACACTCTGGTGCTGATGTCAAGAGTGCATTGAGCAGCGATAACGCGCGGAGGAGTGGCGAGTTCCTGCGTGATACTGTGCGCGCCGCCGGTACGGCCAACAGTGGACGCGTTCGCGGCCTCAAGAAGACTCGAGGAATATCCGGGACGTACAACCTCAAGACTCGATCTACCAGTTCCGGGCAGTCCGAGTCACCGCGCAATATGCGACAAGCTGTAGTCAGCAAGATGTTGTTGCGCCTCACCTCTAGAGAATTATATCCAAGGCAGCCTAATAAAAATTTTGTTGGGTACAAGAATGGGAAGTACCCATACCTTTTTTTGTACAGAAATCTCAAAAAGGCCTTTTGGATTCTCTCTAGAAGTAAGGCGTATGAAGACTCGTACGGATTCCATATAATAGATGAGGCCTCAAGCTTGCTCCTCACTAAGGCGTTGAAAACCATCGCAATAGCCCCAGTGTCACGAAAATCCTTGACATTGCGGATCACGAACCCTAGTTTTCGAAAACAATCTTTGGCGAGTGTCTGCATATGCTCATGAAAAGTGAGGCGCTCATCAAAAACCACTCCAAGATCTTTGACAGAGAAAACTCTATCAATAGTTTCGGTCCCCAGTGTGTACTGAGCAAGAAGAGGGGTAGAGGAACGACTGTATGTACACACACAACACTTCGCTGTGTTAAAAAGAAGCTTGTTTGCAATACTCCAGTTGACCACCGAAGCAATATCGTCTTGTAAGGAGGCACAGTCTACGCTACTCTTAACATCATAAATAAGTTTCAGGTCGTCGGCATATAGTAAACATTTTGCATACTTGACGACCGATTCCAAGTCGTTAATCATTATCCCAAATAAGAAGGGACCCAGTATCGAGCCCTGACTTACGCCGGATCTGGTATGGTACGGAGCTGAAATAAAACACCCATGTTGAACGTACTGCTGTCGATCGCGTAGATAACTGGCGAAAAAAACCAATAACTTTGGCGAGAAGCCCAAAGCATTTAGCTTGCTCATCAACACGTCATTGTCTACGCGATCGAAAGCCTTCTTAAAATCGAAATACACGACATCCACCTGATTACCCCTGTCGAGATACTCAGAGATAGTTTCTGTCAATATTAAGAGGTTGGTGTTAACAGAGCGATTTGCTCTGAAACCGTGCTGGGAGTTGGACAAAAAGGGTTTTAACTGAACTGCTAATATTTTATGGACGATAGACTCAAACAACTTCGCCAATGTTGACAGTACAGCTATAGGTCTATAATTGTCAACACTGGCAATGTCACTAGTCTTCGGGATAGGCGTAACCCTTGTTGTCTTCCACAGCTTCGGATATGTTCCAGTCGAGAGTGCTAAATTATACATAAAATGGATAGGAACTTTTAGCTGGTCTAAGCATCCTTTGACTATATACGCTGGAATATTGTCAGGTCCAATTGAACTACTAGCTTTCAGCCTCTTTATACCAGCAATCACCTCCTGAATAGATATGTTTCTAATATTAATACATTGCGCTGAGCCGGTCTGGCTACAGTTTTGAGGCGAGTTTACATCAAGTCGAGGGTAATCAGACAAAAATACGCTAGAAAAAAACTTAGAGAAAGCTTCAGCTGCTTCAACACCAGTAAATCGTTGCTCCTCGAACATGACTTCATTAGCAAATCCACCCCTGGACTTAAGAGTATTAACATGCCGCCAGAACGAGCGAGGGTCACCTTACTCTGAACTTGGTCCACGTAGCTATCATACGCCGAGGCAATTCTATGTTTAATATCTTTCCTAAGCTGGGCAAACTCGTTATATATATCTAAATTATTGGTAGCCTTCCAGGACCGGTGTACACTGGCTTTCCGCGCTATGTCAGCAATCAGGTCAGCTGTGTACCATACTGGGTAGCGTCTACCAGTCTTGTTTGCGCGAACCTTTCTAGGTATACATATGTCAAAAAAACTATAAATTATCCCATAAAAGACCTCTACTGCAGTATCAACATCTTTAGCCTGAAGAACTTCTTGCCAACTTTCTGCAGACACTAATTCATACAACGATTCATAGTTTCCTTTTTTAAAATCCCAGTCTTGCCGGGAGTCCAAATTACTAGCATTAATACGCTCCGAAGTCGGTCGCAGCGTAACTACACTTAAAGGGACTAATATCTCCAATGGCGGGTGATATGCATCCCGATTAGGTACCAATCCACCGCCCGCAATTTCAGAGACACTAACATTACGGATACGCTCTGACACCAGCACAACGTCTAATTTTCCGCCATACGCATTCATCACTTCGTTCATCTCATACAAACCACACGTTGCTAAAAAATACGAGTAATAACATTTAATACTTTGCGACGTATAAAGTGGATTTAAGTTTAGGTCTCCGAATATGATCACCACACCATTTAGCTTGTCAAACATTTGTTCTACAGTTTGGAACCAGCACATGTACTTATCGTCTGTAGCACCAGGAGGAATGTAAACCACACACAGGTAACAAACGACACCAGCAAAAGTCACAGAAATCCAGAGGTCCTCCCCAGTGGGGGTCTCGAGGTCTCGACGCCTCTTCATAATGAGTCCAGGGCGTGCGGCAAACATCACGCCACCTCCACGCGAACCAGTGGCACGGTCACGACGCATTACGCTCCACCCACCGCAGGAGAGTTCGGCATCATCAACCGAATCGGTTAGAAAGGATTCAGTCACAGCGACGACGTCACAATCTAACGAAAGCAAGTTTAATCTAAAATGCTTAAGCTTCGTCTTTAGGCCCCTGACATTCTGGTAAGTGACATTTAGCATTGATTTAAAATTTGCCCTGGGTTTGGTATTAGGAGCGAGAAGGGTGGTTTGGTCTCCGAAATAACCACATCTTAACTCTAGCATTATCAGGCCAGACCTCGGCAGAAAGACACTTATCATAAATAGCAGGCGGGACCCCAATTTTAAAGGATTTATACTCTCCCTTTGGTTTAAGTTCTTCTACCGTGCAAGTGCTGTCAGGAGCTAAAGTTTGCAAATACGCTTGAACTTCATCTGCACCCGAAATCATATTCCAAAGGTGAATATATTTTCGATATTCAACAGCCTTGAGTGATGTTACATCTGGACCGGCAGTACCACGAAGAGAAGTGTAACGCCTTTTTCCGTATCGGACTTCCCTGTATACTCCACCGGCATGTTCATCCTCGCCCTCAGTATGGTCGGTATCATTTCGTGCCACGCTGCGGTTACTGGACGGTGTAGCAGGCGACGCTAGAGGCTCAGGGTCCATCCGCACCACCTCAACCTGTGCACTTCCATTTACTTCGGGCTCTGTTGTAGTGCCCGACGTCTGTTCCTTAGGGCTAGCCCTGCGCTTCCGCTTTGGCTTTACCTTTGTCACGGCGCTATTAGGATCTGATGATGGCGGCCCAACTTCGCAAAACTTGCAGGGCTGTGTTGTTGCTGCTTCCAAACGCATTAGCCGATCTTTAACAGCTTCAAACTTCTCGTTACTGATTGCAAGCGCGGCTTGGTATTTTGTGATAACACAGACAGCGTCCGTCAGGTGTTTAGACAGCATGTTCATTTGGTCCCGAACTTGCTGTAATTCCAGGGCCAGTGATATCGGACCGGTGGCCGCAGGTGGTGGTGTAGAGTAAGGCATTTCACTCTTATTCCTGCATGCAATATTTTTAACTGTAAGCGGCGTCCCAACCGGGGTTTCACAGTTACGCCCGCCTTTTTTAAGAGTAATACCGCATTCAGGGCATACCCACGTATCCTTCTCTTCCGCAGTAAGTGTTCTGTTGTTGCACTTGTGATGATATAACTTACTGCACGTAGTCACCATGCATTGCAGGTATTCCTCGCCTACCTCAAGCTCATCGTGACACGCACTGCAAATCATCTCAGCACTATCGGCTCTATTTGTTTCCATATTATTGAGCTCGCAGAACCACTTATAAAAAAAAGTCACTAGCTCGTAGTACTCACGTACGGCGTCACGGCTCGATCGTAGGAGAGATGTACCAGGGCCACAGAGGATTATATACAGACCACATAGGATATATAAGGTATATAAGGCCACATAGGATATATAAGGACGGGCCTTACGGGCACTAAGAATGGTGCTAATTCAGTGGTGTCACCCACGAATTCGAACCAATTGTACAGTCCAACGCAACTAGTTGCGACCAATCACGCGCTATCGCTGTGTCAGGTGCTGCGGTTGGCGGTGAGAATAAATGAAACGAGAAATTAAATAAAGAACTAAATTTATTCTACCGCAATTCCGCCGCAAGCATACGATTTAGAGTCGTAGGGTAGGGTACGTTTTAGGCCGGCACTGATTTTGCTCCGACGTCAGTTTCACCACGCAAGTACTCCGCTGAAGCTGCCGGAGCCACTGCGGGTTGGGAGACGGACGAGTTGAGGGACGTCAGCGACGGCCGCTCTGGAACTGCTGGACTGGTCGGACTGGTCTGCCTCGGCTACGGTTCTAGCCGTAACTAGACTGCACGATTGGCTCGAATTCGTGTGCGTGACACCGCTGTACTAGCTCCATTCTTATTGCCCGTAAGGCCTGTCCTTAGATATACGTCAATGTTGATGGGTAATTAATTAGGTACTAACATTAGGAACTTAAGTCTACTAACAAATTGAATTGAGTCCATAGTTACTCGAAATAAATGTTTTTCATTCATTAATTCAAATCTTTGGGTGGCTCATGTTAAAGACTCGACTCAACTTTCTATGCGATCCAGATACTATCGTTAGAACGTTTTCACATTTTCTGATCCAATATTGGAAAGCTGAATGATGGAAGCAAAATGTATAAAATATACAGGTAACTAAATACAATTTCATATCAATTAATTAATTCAAAACATTTTATAAATATAAACACACACACCACATACACATACACTCATTATGTACTTGCAAGTCCATCTTCTCATTAGGTTAAATTAAATTATTAGAAATTACTTTGTTATTTTCTGATGTATTAATTTTATTTATATTTTAATTTAATAAAAACATTGTTGTTCAATTACCAATTAAGGAAGACCGGTGCCTCTTAACACATGTATTTGTTACTTAAAAAGAGGCGCCAATACTTACAACTGTTTAAGTCATTCTCAAAATGAATAAAAAAAATTTTTATCGCTTATCCGATAAACTTTACATTGTTTTCCCCATGGCGTCTCCTTCGCACTTAAATATAAATATGAGCAAGACTCACTGAGATTAATATCAAACGGATATCATACATTTTTAAATCTAAATATGCCTCGGTAACGCTGAATAGCTTTATCATCGAGATTATATCGCGAATCCATAACTTATGAACTGAACGTGATACGAGACAAGCTATCGCGAGGGAGTTTCATACATATGGGTACATTTTATGACAAAACATATTATTTACATAAGAATATTTACGATGAGCTATGATCCAGATTTCCCTTAATAAAAAAAGGAATCTGCATCATTATTTTACGATAATGAATAAGAATAACAGGAACAGTATGGATATGAGATATAAACTAAACTAACTTAATTTAAACGATTAACTAATACTGAATAAAACTAAAAATATAAAATTGTATTGTTTTTGTTTTAATAATAATTGTTTGTTTTTTTGATATTATATTGTAATGTATGGATCAGAATGCTGGGCGACGAAAGTGACGGATGAAAGAAGAGTGCACGCAGCGGAAATGAGAATGTTGAGATGGATGTGTGGAGTGACGAGAAAGGATCGAATTAAGAATGAGTATATAAGGGGAAGTTTGAAAGTAGCACCGGTAGCGGAGAAGATAAGGAGTGGTAGGTTAGCGTGGTATGGGCATTTAATGAGGAGGGATGAATGCCATATAGGAAAAAGAATGTTAGGAATGAATGTTGATGGACGGAGAGCGGATGGTAGACCCAAAAAACGATGGATGGATTGTGTGAAAGAGGATATGAGAAAGAAAGGAGTGAGTGCTGAGGTGACGATAGATAGAGGAGAATGGAAGAGAAGAACATGTTGTGCCGACCCCACATAACGTGGGATAAGGGCAGGAGGAAGATTATTATAACGATAGTTTTGCCACCGAAACCTCGCTGAAGCCTATTCTCCTATTTATAGGACAACACAATTTAGTTATTAGTGAAATTCTTTATTTACAATAACAATATACATAATGGATTACTATAACTAGCTTATATCTAAAATACGCATCTTGAGGCATTGTATCAAGGATGCTGGCGGCATTTTCTCGTTTTATCGCAATACTAATACGTTGTGCGAGGAAGCCGCAAGCTCTTCGGTCACCAGCAGCTACGTCAGCCACGACTTCTCCAAAAAACTTGTGCGGGCTGGGACCCCATGGACCTAGAGTTTGTACCATTTGACAAAATGTTACTCTCTATCGAGGCTCTATATTTATTACGTTTCAAAATTTCGGCGCTTTCCGCCGCTGAGCCCGCTTTTACATTAGTTAGTTGGTGGAGGTGGGATGGAGCATCCCACAGTAACATCCATCCCAAGCTCCAAGGAACTAAGAACACCCCATCAGGCCTCTTGCCATCATCCCTGATAATACCAGTCGCCTCTTTTTTTGTTGTTGTAGGAAACGGTAAGCATTTGACCATAATCTCACCTGATGGTAAGTGCGGATGCAGTCTAGGATGGAACATGCTTGCCTAAAAGATGTCTATTCACTCTCGATTTAAAAAGATCCAAATTATAGTGGACTGGGGATAAATTTGCAAGATTTGCTTTGCCATTCGCATGATAAAGCTGGATGCGTAGCGTTTAGTGCGAAACAGCGGTAGAGTAACGACGTAAGGGTGAAACGCAAGTCCGCGTCTAGTCCCACGGTGGCAGAACGGAGATGGGGAGAATGGAGATAAGATTATGTAATCCCATGGCACACTCCCCGGTATATATCCTGTAGAATACCGATAAACAGGCTACCTTTCTACGGTTTTCTAGGCTCTGCAGTCTAGCCTCTACCAATTTCGCATCTCCAATAAGCTTCCTAGCGCGTTTGTCTATTGAATTTAAAGCAACTAGCTGATACTTGGCGGATCCATCCCAATGGTGGCTGCAATACTCCATACGCGACCGGACTTGAGCTATGTAAAGCTGAAGAAGCTGCCCCGGTGTGAAGTACTGCTTGACCTTAATAAGGACGCCTAATCGTCTAGCTGCAGATTCAGCCAGAGATTCAATATAAGCCCCATAGCTCAAGTTAGACGAGATACTTGTGCCAAGTAGCTGAAGTTGGTTGGATATCGGTACAGATACATTTCGGAAAGTCGGAGTCAGGTCGAAAGGACTCCGTTTCGCAGACATGCCTGCGTCTTGGTAGCGTTGAATTTGACCAGGTTTGCGTCGCCCCAATCGGATACTGCCTTAAGTGTCAAATTCAGACGGTCTACCATAGCCTGTCGACAAGATTGGACCTCCTCTTTTGTGGCCCGAGTGTTGGAGAGATATCTGTCGACGACAGATAACGAGCTCCAGTTATAACGAGCCACAAAATTAGACCATACGGTCCCATTCTGATACGTATTGAACGCCGATAATTTAAAATAAATGTACTATTATTAGGACACTGGGTCGACATTTAATAGGTTCTAAAAGTAAATAATTGTGGCCTTACAAGGTTATTACTGCCATAAAGTGGGTATTTCCTCTAACCAGTAAACTATAACCTACAAACAATTGTAAAAATGTAAAAAAAACCGGACAAGTGCGAGTCGGAGGTCGCCCACTGAGGGTTCCGTACAAATTTTACCAATATTTTTAGTTTTCATAATTTTGCCTGTACTTATATCGAAAGTCGATATTACTTGCCAAAGGGTTTAGCAAGCTAAGCTAAGAAGATTGGCCCCCGCAAGGGATTTGGTTGTAATTTGAGGTGCAGTAGTGGCAGGTCCTAAGAACACTGTATGCGTAATATCAGCCTTCGATCTTCTTTTGTTTCAGACTTATCCACGAAAATGTCAAAAAATCAAGGTAATTTTTAAACTGTTATTGCAGCTAAACCAAGCAAGCGAAAGCAACCAAATAAATTCAGAATTAAGGAGCATAAAATGGGGTTCATAATGCATATTTTTACAAACATTCATTTCCTTGAACTTGGTGAAAAAAATAATGTTATTTTTTTCTGCTCCATTTTTTTGCCACTTCTCGCGGAGACACAACTATCAAAAAAAATTACTTGATAAGCCACAATTGTTAACTACGTGTCCATTTAAAAACATTTTGAAAAATCATGGTGCGTCATGTCAAAAAAAAAACAATTACGAAGATATGTTTACTATATCATATTATATCAATAGAGTAGTACCAACTACCTAGTGGCAAATGTGTCTGTGGTATAACTTCCTCTTTCGTTCATTATGAAATAATTAATTGACACATTTTCTAGCTATTACTTATGCAATTTTAATAATGTCTGAAAGAAGGTGTAAATGTTGTAATATATGTTTACGCAAAACAAATGGAACTAAAAAAGTGATAAAGAACGCTGCAAAAATTGATTGCTTTATGTATTATTTAATTTTTTTTAAATTTATGCAAATAAGAAACGAAGTGGGTACATAAAGGTATTGGATGTAAAGTCATTGACAAAAACATTTTTTATTACCATTCCATATTAACAAATAACTCGGAACAGCAAACAGAACAATACAATTAAGAAATAGCTAGAAAATGTGTAGTTGTAAATGTATGACATATGTACGTCATTGATCAATGACTATTAATTATTTCATAATGAACGAAAGAGGATGTTATACTACAGACTCATTTGCCACTAGGTAGGTAGTAGGTACTACTCTATTGATATAATATGATGTAGTAAACTTATGTTCGTAATTGTTTTTTTTTTTAATATGACGCACCATGATTTTTCAAAATATTTTTAAATGGATACGTAGTTAACAAATGTGGCTTATCACGTAATTTTTTTGATAGTTGTGTCTCCGCGAAAAGTGGCAAAAAAATGGAGCAGAAAAAAATTACATAATTTTTTTCATCCAAGTTCAAGGAAATGAATGTCTGTAAAAATATGCATTATGAACCCCATTTTATGCTCCTTAATTCTGAATTTATTTGGTTGCTCTCGCTTGCTTGGTTTAGCTGCAATAACAGTTTAAAAATTACCTTGATTTTTTGACATTTTCGTGGATAAGTCTGAAACAAAAGAAGATCGAAGGCTGATATTACGCATACAGTGTTCTTAGGACCTGCCACTACTGCACCTCAAATTACAACCAAATCCCTTGCGGGGGCCAATCTTCTTAGCTTAGCTTGCTAGACCCTTTGACGACCGGACTGGCCCAGTGGGTACTTGCCTATGAAGCCGATGGTCCTGCGTACGAATCCCGGTAAATGCATTTATTTGTGTGATGAACACAGATATTTGCTGTGAATCATGCGTGTTTTCTATGTAACATATAAATATTAATAAGTACATATTATATATCGTTGTCTGAGTACCCACACGGAGCCTTCTTGAGCTTACTGTGGAGCTTAGAATTTTTTTGTAAGAATGTCCAATATAAAAAAAGAAACGGAATTCCATCGGTCAACAGGAACTAACAGGAAAAAAAATACTGTCTTGAGTAAGACTTGAACTCACGGCCTCTGGATCCGATAACTTTTTGACAGTGCGAGCCTTATGGTTTCGTCTTGGCAACATTTTACATGAAAATGTTTTTGATGAGATTTCACTTCTTTTTGTAAGTCGCTTATGACAATCTTCCATCCTTTACTTAAAAGGGGCCAAGGGGGTGATTTACTATTAAAAATCCTGAAATACATATCTGTGAGCGTCTTTTATACAATCTGTTTTTTACTGACACCCTATACAAACTTCAACTCCTTTTCACCATAACGCCCTTTTCCCTCTTCAGCCCTTTTCCCCCTAACGCCCTTTTCACACTTACAGGGTGATTTTGGGGTTGAATATTATATATCCTTTTCCATAACAAAAACTATCTACATACCAAATTTCAACTAAATCGGTTCATTGGTTATTGATTCCCCTTATAAAATTCCACCCCATTTTCTCCCCCTTAGATTTTTTTTGTTGTTTGTGTACTAATACTATTCTACATACCAAATTTCAGTTTCCTAGGACTTCAGGAAGTACCGTAAGGGTTTTGATGATCAACCGTGAGTGAGTGAGTCAGTGACGAAATCAGGGTTTTTTAGATATGAATAAAATCTAAAGTAAGAGAGCTATGCAATTGAAATTTTTTATGCTTAATAAGTCTACTATTGACATTATATCCCGAGAATTTTATTTATCTGGTATAATCCAAACCCAAGTTATGAGGATTAAGAAAAACCAAGAAGCGCTTCGAGAAAAGGTAGGTAGTGCCCTTGAGCTTCGCTTTACTCGTCTTGGCGGGGACACTACCGTGCCCGCAGATGATAGGTGACTTTTATAATTGAGCTATTTATATTTTAGAAGTTGAAAGTTGAGTTGTTGCTTTGACGTCAAAGGTGTTTTGTTCATTAATTAAACACTATAGGTTATAGTCAGCAGTGGTTCACCTTCCCACGAAAAACATTAGGTAAAATATTTTCCAAATAAGTTATTCATATTTTAACTTTAAAATTGAAAGTGTGGTTAATATACTTCTATTTTTTTAATGATAAATATAATATGTAGATACAACTCGATAAAAGTTTACTTTAAAAATTCTATAAATATCATCAAATAAATTTTCTTACACAACCACCTTTTGACGGCCTCCTAGCCTAGTCGCTAGTCGCTAGTGAACCTGTCTACGAAGCAGGTGGTAAAGAGCATTTATTTGTGTGTTCATCTCGAATGTTTGTTTCTGAGTTATGGATGTTATCTATGTATATAAGTATGTATTCATCTATATAAATATGCATATCGTCGCCTATCGCCATAGCATAATTTTGCTTAGTTTGGGGATACCTAGGTCAATCTGTGTAAGTTTGTCCCACAAAATATTTATATTTAATAATATTTATTACAGCAGCTAGAGAACGCCCTCTAGACTGCACGATCCGGACGTCCTGTACTACTTGAGAGACGAAGTGCAAAAATACCTTTAGCAAACTCGGCGCTGTAGATTGGACAAAAACGGCTTTGGATAGACAAGCATGGCGGTCTTTAGTGTCGGTGACCGTGATCCTTTGGGTTGCCGCCCATAGTATACTACATAGTACATAGTATACTATTATTTATATGTAGGAGAACGGCCGAATTATGCCATCTATCACCTTCAAGAGGCGTTTTATCACGCCATCTTTGATAAACAGAGTAAACTAGGGTGGTGTTCGACGCAATGCCGCCAAGGCTTCATAGAGTGCTCTGTCAAAACAAATGAAATCAGAACAATTGAAGTTATGCTGTCAATCAATCTTCAGATGAGAACAAACGGGAGAAGATGCCGTCTGTGGTCAAACCCACTAATTTGCTTAACATAAGAAATGTTACGTGTGCTATGATTTGTAATCAAATCCAGTGAAGAAGACTGTAGGTTGAATACTTATATCGTATTTCATTGAAAGTCGTCGTCATCCACGATCGTGGGTACTGATATGCTTCCCATAGTATGATACGCCCATGATTCCCAACATACATAAATTTTTATATACATAGATAACATCAAAAAGTCAGGAACAAAAAATTTGTAATAAATGCAGAAATAAATGGTCTTACCAGGATTCGAACCCTGGGCAGGGTAACTACCGCTTAGACTAATTGGAGACCGTCAATCCTTAAACCATCATTACGTAGTTTCAGCCTGAATCGGTTTATTTACCATGATTAGGTGTTACCAAAAGGAAATCAAATTACAGCCCAATTCCGTTACCCAAATGCTGAAGTCACTTCCGAAACTTGACCAAAGGACAAAAAGGTCAAAGTTTGTAGTAATTGCTGAAAAGCATTCATTTAGTGTTCAAGGGAGGGTTTACAAAATCGTTCCGCAGGGAAATGGGTTTCGAATCCTAGTATGTAATTATACTAATCGATTGCTGAAGAGCCTGGGATACAGTAGGTGAGCGGTGTGTAGTGTAAAGGTTGGAAACCTTCACAGTCTCTTGGTAGATTGGTAACGATTATTTGAATTCAGAAATATCGCCATGCTGAAGGAATAAATCTCTGCAGGCGATTGATTCTGAAAGCGAATTTATTATTGTTTGAAGAAAAAATATACGTATATATTATCAGAAATCTACCTCGAGCGTTTACATTCCCCACCGCAGATAGACCGTATCCCTTTTCAGTAGTTCGTGTCATCCACGATGACGCGCAGTTTTCTGAAATCTAACCTTTAATAACATGACAATAGATGTCAAGGCATGCATCGTCGTGAATGACACGATCTATAACCTTGTTACTGTTAAGCTGCGTTAGGTACAGAGAGCGGAGCTTTTGAAAAATGGTATCGCTTTTTTAAATCAATACGATTGCCAGAAATTTAATTAGCAAACCTGAGGCTTTGACTTTTGCTCGATAGAAAAAAAACATCACGAACATGTCGTCTAAAATGCACTTAAAAATAATTAACACAAAAGCTAAAAATTTCAAAATTGCTTCTAAAAATACACATTTTTATTCTTGAGTAGATAATAGGTAGATTACCTTTTATGTTTGCCCTATGCCTTCTAATCTGTTCAGCGTCGAATACGAGATAACAGCTATAGCTATAGCCTATAGAACTATTTCCTTATGCTCTCCACGGTTTCCGTAACTTCCTCGTTAATACATTTTTTTCTTTATTTCCCTACTATTATTGCCCTACTGTATTTCGGTATCCACTGTGTTAACTGGCCACGTCGGAGCTATAAATTAGGGAAAATGTATTTTTGACTTTAATTACCTATCACATTTAATTTGGTCCTTATCTTCGATTATTTATTAGGGTTTTATACTGTCATTATATAGTTATTATAGGCAATAACTCAAAAGTTACGCAAAATCGATACACATGGCACAATAACTTTAAAATATGACCTTGGAAACAGTGGCAACGATACCTACATTGATATCGTGCATTTCGCTCGTACTTGTCCGAACATGTATTAGTGCGGGCGAGACGTACGATAACTAAATGACATCAATCTGATGTCAGGGTACGTTCGAATTGGCCTGTGTGTTGGTAAAAATGGCAGCAAAATACAGGAAATAACAAAACCATTCGTCAACATTACAAAACTATCTTATTGTGCTTAACCTTTTATGTTCGCAAGTCAGACTTGTTCCAATAGTTTGTGAATTAATGTGATTTTTCACCCGTGGTTAATAGAAATTACAAATCCGTAAGAGATAAGATTTTTTTATATATGTGCTCTAAAAGTGCTTCTTTACGTAGTTGTTTGCAAAGCTGTTTTTTGTGCATTTAAATTTTCGAAATTTGTAAATTAATTTCTTATCGCGTAAACCTATTAATTTTAATTTTAAACCTCTTATTTGTAAATTTCGTAAAGTTTGGACTGCTAAAAGTGGTAATTTTGTATTACACATATCCTGTACTTCAACTTTAATAAACTAAATACATTTTTGTTATTTTAAATATGAAGTAGTGTAAATGAAAGTCAGACGAAATCAATTTTCTCCAGAAATTACTTCAAAACAAGAGAAAATTTCTAAAATCGATTTAAATTCAACGTAATTTTGTACATAATAATACTTAAAAATTCTACAAAATTTACTAAAACTGTTTTTATACATCATTTTGTATAATCGACTACCATAATTATTTGATGAATTTCAAGTTCTTTAGGTCCCTGTAAGACACGACATTTGCTTTTCCTTTTAGTTGCTGCGTGTAACTTGCTCGTGGTTTTCCTCTTCCTCTTCTGCCTTCGATCTTGCCTTCCAAAATAGTTTTAAAGAAAGTGTCGTGTCTTATCAAGTGACCTATCATTTTTCTTCGTCTATTCTCAATGGTCCTCAGTAGGTTTCTCCTCTCTCCAACAATCCGCAGCACTTCCTCGTTCGTTTTTTTCTCAGTCCAACTTATTCTGTCCATTCTTCTCCACAACCACATCTCAAAAGCCTCTAAGCGTTTCCTATCCTTTTGCCTCATTGTCCGCGTCTCACACCCATACAAAGCAATGCTCCTGATGGATATTTTAATTAGGCGTTTTTTATATTCTTAGATATCTTAGCCTTTAGCAAATGTTGTTTGGCGTTGAAAGCTGTTGTTGCCATTGCTATCCTTGATATTATTTCATCTGTACATCTGGAGTCTTGTGTAATTAATCTGCCTAAATATCTAAATTACTTTACTTGTTCTATATGTGTCCCTCTGATGACAATTTGTTCCCTAACCGGGCGAAATTTTGAAGCAATTAGTGTTTTAGTTTTATTAGTGTTAATTTTGAGTCCTAATTGTGTAAAAATTAGATCCATCTGTTCCAGTACTCTTTTTAATTCTGTTGAACTTAGGGCCAGTGCTGCTATGTCGTCCGCAAATCTAATAAATACTAGGTATTATTTCCCCATTAAATTTTACTCCTCCTTCAGTTTTTTCTAAAATTAGGTAGGTAGACCATCAGTACTATAATTTGTAACACTTAAAATGACGTTGTGATAAGTTTTCATATACTTATAAAAACTGTAAGAGCATATACCCAGCGGGGAGCAAAGTAGGCATAGTTTACGGTAGTGGTTAAACTTTGTGGTCCTATAGTTTATAGACAACACTGTTACTAATGGCGTCACGCGTGTACGGCGTGTATGTCAGAGTCCCGCAACTAATCTAGAATGCCGACACGTGCCCGTATTACAAGACATTGACTTGCCTATTTTACTCGTGCTAAGTTTAAACACAATTTATAGACGAAAAGTTACTTGATATTGTCGCAATACAATAAGATCTGAAAATAAAGTTATAACTAAATTGCCAATCATTGTCAAAGAATTGCGTCAAGACTTTCTGATTTTGCTTTCAGTTAACAATGTCCCCCAACTTTTGGTCTTTGTCACATAGTTTAGTTTTATAGTGCAAAGTACCATTTCTTAAGCATCAGCCTGGTCGAAAGGTTCGGCTTATTGTTGGCTAAAACCGAAACTACGGCCGAAACATTTTTTTGCCCAAAACTGGTCGAAACGAAACCGAATCCGAATTTTAGGTCGGACACTAACAATATTATAAGCGGCCCAATTTACGCTACTGACTTCTGCCTGTGACTTCGTTTATGTGGGATGATGATGATAATGGTTAATAAAAACTATCATTTGTCCTTCCTCGGGCCTCAAACTGTGTCCGTAAAAAATTCATCTAAATCAGTTCAGCGGGTTAAGAGGAAATACCAGCGAGCCCCTTCTCAGATTTGAGAATTTTAGGCAAATATCTTCGTCGCACTGAATGGCTCATAAAATTCGCTCGAAAAGGGCAACTGGAGCTGAGGCGAAAAATCCTGCGAAAAAATCTCAGAAATCGAGGTTTTGTTCTCGAAATTTTCCTCCAAAACTTACCAATCGTAATGGATTTTGGAAACGAAATGAGAAAAAAATTATCTGTCTTGGACCGTTTTGATTTTTGCCGATTTTGAAGCTAGGCGTCTGTTTACAGCGTATTTTTTTGGCCGTTTTTAGGGCTGTTTGAAGTAACCTATTTTGTATAGAAACGAGTATATCAAAATATTGTTGCAATCATATAAAAAAAAATCATCTAGGACCAAAATCCAAGAAAATGACGACAACGATTTTATCGAAAAATGTCCACTAATATTTCTTTTTAAGCGGGAGTAAGACGTGATATCAAAACTGCAACGAATACTCAAAACACTGCCCATACAAACTTACATTTCTGCTGGGTAATTATAAAAAAAAATGTGATCCTCAGTAGATAGAATTAATCCCGCCCTGTAACTAATGTCTTCACGCGTGCGTGCCCGGAAATTCCCGGAGCTAATCTAAAATGCCGACACGCGCCCGTTTCCTGGACACTGAAGTCCATTGCATTCAGTTTACTTGTACTGAGTTAGTAATGAGGAAAGTTTCTTATTAGATTGGCTCAATTTTCAGAGGAAAATAATTTTGACTCACGACACGAGCGGATCTGTGCTTGGTATAAGGTGAGAAGCTGATTCGGCGTGAAATACCGACAAACCAAGTTTTTTTTAGCAGCAGTTTTCACCCTGGATCTAACCTTAAATCAAGAAGCTCTGAAGTGTTGGTCACGGGAAGGGAATCATTTCCGAAAGTGAGACCCAAAGTGAACTAACACGCCTGGTGTCACGTGCCACTACTTGGTGTCACCTTCACTGCCCTTCGCATCAAAGAGTTATCTCTCCGTAACCGTGCTGTTATCCGTGTACCTCAAGATACCGGGCTTGAGCAGATCGTTGATGTGCACCAGGAAAAGGGTCGCGGAGAGGACTGAGCCCTGAGGTACCCCAGCATTCATTTATCCTTAGGCTGTTATGCCAGACCCTGTCAAAGGCCTTGGAAATGTCGAGGGACACGGCGATAGCCTCATCCTAACCCTCGATGGCCTCGCCCCATAGGTGAGTGGCATAAATCAGAAGGTCCCCAGTAGACTGGTTCCTTCCAAAGCCGTATTGCCGATCACTGAGGAGACCGTTACCTTCGAGATATGCCAGGAGATTGGTGTTAAATATACGCTCCGTAACCTTACAGATTATGGAGGTGATCGCGACAGGATAATTTTACGGGTCAGCACGACTACCTGTCTTAGGTACAGGCTGTACGTTTGCAAGCTTCCACGAATCGGGGACTTAACCTGACCTCAGAGAAAGACGATACAGGTGTATTAGTACTGGAGATAACTCAGACGCACAAATTTTCTACACAATCGCTGGACCTCCATCAGGTCCACTAGCTTTTGTCACGTCAAGGCAGCACAGTGCTTTCCATACCTTCTTTTGGTGTATTTTTACTTCAGACTTTAAAGTACCAAAGGTTAGTGACGCCAGCATCCACAAGCGATTTACAGCGTAGGTTTAGAGAGGCTAACAAGTTTGCCTTTTCTTTCGCTCTATAATATGACAATGGTCCATCCGGCTTCAGCAATAGAGGTAAAGAGTTACGACGGGCGAAAGATATTCGACTTCCTATTATAGTTAAAATTATATGTTTATTAATATAATATGCTTCTTCTTTTGTGCAAAATTATTAAAGGAAATGGAAAAGTTTCTTATTTATAGATACAACGCGACCAAATTTTTTATTGGAGAAAAGAATTAGGTAATGTTTTTGTTTTATGTATGTCATTTCCAAGGGAGAAATTGAATTTCTCGTTTTGTGAATTCGATATGTTATTCTGTATCGGAACAAAAAAGTGTGCCCATAAAATCCTAATAGCGGGAAAAAAAATGTTAAAAAGATGCCAATAGTTTTTGTAGATATTTTGTATCTGACACCCAGACTCTATTGAGTCCATCTAAACTAACTTTGCACTGACTTGAACAGAACAAAGTGAGGGAGTGTCATTATAAATGTCACATTTTCATTCAAAAATTGACATACATTATGACAATGCCACACGTCACTGCAATGTCACGCAGAGTTGCGTCTAACTCTATTTTACTGAATCCATTTTTAGGGTTCCATGCCCAAAGGGTAAAACAGGACCCTATTACTCAGACTGTCCGTTCGTCCGTCTGTCCGTCTGTCAACAGACTATATCTCATGATCCGTGATAGTAAGACAGTTGCAATTTTCACAAATGATGTATTTTTGTTGCCGCTATAATAAAAAATACTAAAAAACTGAATAAAATAAATATATAAGGGGGCTCCCATACAACAAACGTAATTTTTTCCCCTTCGTGCGAACGTCCGACTAGCATTTGGCCGGTTTTTTATAAATCAGATGATCATTTATTTCAATAGTAAGCATTAGGTTAGTCATCTAGCTAAAGTCTTGTAGCAAGCCTGGTAAAACATAATATCTAAGCCTAATACATACATAATATAATAATTCATTTGGTACAATGCCTCAAGGGCCTATTTTAGATATAAGCTAGTTATAGTAATCATCTGTATATATCCATTATGTATATTGTTATTGTCAATACATAATGCATGGCGTAGAATTATTTATGTGAGATTTCTGCCCAATGTAGCTCATTAGTTATACGGTGTACCAGAACATTTATATGAATCATCGAATGTTTTATTCATATCATTTTCAGCTTATTTTACCATGGCATTTAAGTCGATATGTTGTCATGTGATGTGGTATCGCAGAAAGTAGGTATTAGAAAAGCAAAGATACTCGTATATATATTAATGATAAAGGAAGAAAAACCATAACAGAGACCCGAAGAGGCTTTTTCTGATTGCAATAACTGGTCATGAATTTAAATGTATATTACGTTTTTTATATGGTCTGTCAGCTGTCAAAAGAATAGAATATAATTATTTTTATTCGTAAACAGAATAGAGACAAATTACGTAATATAACAAAAACATAGCGCCACGAAATGGCCTCATCTCAGCATGTTGCTGGTGGCTTCCAGCGCTGATCTTCCGATGAGACCATCAAGTGAGTAGTGAGTGACCATCAAGAAAAAGTTACACAGCAACATAACGACTAAATTAAAAAGTGACCCTGGTTGAAGATTTTTTCTGTTAACAGCTCAAAGCCAAATCGAATTCATAACCAGTTTTAACAATCAGATTAAGGGCCACATTAGCTACTCTAGACTTTTAGGCACGGGCGTCTAATCAGCGCTATGGAAAATGGCGTAGCTGCGCAGTTGCGCCAACGATGCGTCGAGCAGCAGCTATAGAGTTGACTAGACGCCGACGCTCGGGAGACGCTAGTGTGGGGTAAATCCAAGCTTCAAGGTCGTGAAGCAGTTACTCAGAGAACCAATATCCAATGGGGTAAACAGGTTCCATTCTATCTCAGTCGCGAGTATCATAAATCAAAATGAAGGGAAAATGTTAAATGTGGTTTTATTGTACTTTTGTGACTCATGATCAATTTGCTGTCTGCTATCACACATTTTGATGGAAATCGATATCGGATTTCGTAGAGTTAAAGTCAAAGAGCATTATCAATGCGGTGCAGTTTGTGTTCGATGAGAGGCGAGGCACGTGTCTCAACAGTTTAGATTAGTCGCGGGAATTCCACTGTGCCAGACGGCATAGGAAGGGGCGGTGTCCTGAGTTACAAGCTTTGGCGGAATATGTCTACATTCGCATAACTATCAAAAGAGACAGAGGATGTAGGGTAGAGGGTTAGTGAGGGTTGCTGCAGGAAACGGTACTGCTACGCGTATACAGTTAAAGAGATCACCCTTTATTCATCAATGAATGTCCATTTTATAGAATTTTATACAATTTGGGAAACAATGTACAATGTAGTAACGAAATTGTCAATTAAATAGGTAATTTCTTAAGCTAATTGATTCTATTTCTATTGAGGATCTAAAGTTACATATTGACACGCTAGGAAAGACACAAGTAACCGTGAATATATTGATTAGCGCATTTTATTGTTGAAGACTTTTTTTTTTCAGTATTTGAATTGCCAAAACACATTTAAGTCAGGTTTTGTTCCCCTTTATTGTACAAAAACACATAATAAAATGAATTAACTGAAAATTAGGAAAAGCTAAGTACAAATGTGAACTTAACCCAATGCAATTAAGTTAAAAAATAAATAAGAAAAATCCTATGCTTTCTCTTTCGCTTGTAACTTGAATCCGCCATTTTTGTCTGTCTGCACATTTAATTTTGATTTATTGCCCACAGTTAGGCCCGCTTCGGTTAGCGCGTGACATTTTGTACCCCTGTTGCATGGGGTGTTGCAGGGTGAGCCAATAATTCAGGATTAATGTATTACTTTGACAGCCGCTTGTATGGGGGACGTTAAGGTACATAATACGTGACTTTGTTTCGTGATTTTAATTATGGGGTAGGTAAGAGTTTTTGTTATTTTGTTGTAATTATAACTACAAACGAAAGGGGAACGTTTTTCAAGTGTATTTGTTTGTATGTTTATCTAAGGCAAATATGAAGTTGAGTTTGTAGGCTGAACTATATGTATTTATGATATTTGCTTTCTTCCTTTTCACTCCCGAAGGGACATGTTATGCTTTAAGCGTGAGGTTAGAGTAAATAACTCACGTTAGACCGGGCCGGGGCTTCCGGCGCTTCGTTTTCTATGGAAAGCATCACGTGATTACCGGTCAACAGTGGCCATACCGCGAAAATCGAATTTCACAAATTGCGGGAATCTTTCTCTTTTACTCTCACTAAGACGTAATTAGAGTGACAGAGAAAATGCCCGCAATTGACGAACTTCGATTTTCCCGGTTGAAGCCCTGCTTTGTTCTCGGTTCCCACCGCCTCTAGTAACGCCGGGTTGCGAGCCCCACGTCGTATTTGTAACACTTAAGAATTTACTTCCATTGATTCAATGTCTCTAGGCCCAAATTCCGTAATGAAATACTCAATATTCTTAATGGCCAACATAATGTTCATCAGTAGTGTGTCGTCATCAGGGGTCGGACAAAAAGTGCGGATGACGTCAAACCACTTATAGGATGATTTCAAATAGTATTTTTGTATTTTCATAAACAATTATCACTTATCATTTATCAACCTCTTTATTAAACGTTATCGCCACTTGAAATGAGTAAGTACGTTTTTGACTGACACATTGTCAATCAGATGAACAATAAATTGACTTCGTTATTGTTTAGCTATTGTATCTTCAGGATTATATTTAGCTAAAATTTATATTTACTAATGTATAAGAAAACGCTCTAAAATGTCATCTTTACTTGAATATTGTGGCAATCCCACAGACTTGTTCTAATTTCAAATAATTTTTTACGTTATGGTAACAAGTTTCGTGAAATTTATTTTATTCACTACATCACCCTACCACCTGTATTATTAATTCCATGGATTTATTTACGATTATTTTGTTACTTCATTAATACTACTTTGTTACTACATGTCACACGGAAGTTTAAATACAAACTCAAACATCATCCTGTGTGCAAGATTACGTCATTTTTACGTCATCCGCACTTTTTGTCCGACCCCTGGTCGTCATTATTGCTAGTATCGGTACTGTCAGTGTACTTAATGATATATTGATCTTATGGGCTTTTTATTAGAAATATATTTTTTTAAACTCAGTAATATAATATGTACAATGTTTTCAAATCATCATTAAGTAACTAAAAGGTGTTTAACAATGGATATATACAGATGATTACAATGTAACCTATTATGTTGTTTCTCCAATAAAAATAAAAAACGGTCATAGAAAAGTGAGCGCCGGGAGCTCCGGCCCGGACCCATCCCGGTCTAACGTGTTGTGTGTTTCTTCATACGAAGAAATGATCCCTTGAATGAATGAATGAATTATCTCTGCAAGTGTTTGACGGATTTGGTTGCGGTTTTCAGTAAACCTAGGTTTTAAGCCAACACAGCGCATTTATAATTACATGTTATCCGAGATTTTTAAATTATAGAGTGATTAATATTTATCATATGTGTGAGTAGTTATAGATTTAAACGGCCATTTAACATAATTTTTTTTTATGTGACTATAGTTTAGAGTTGTTTGCAAACTCCATTTTTTGATATGCAATTTCGTATAATGTCAGGAGTATATGACCCATTAACCTACCCACCCATTTTTTGGTTCGTGGTGCGCGTGCCGCGGCTGCAGCTAGAAACCATCGAGGGCGCGGACTTCTGGCCGAAGGGTGTGGTATTTTGGCGGTTCAGTGGGAATCTGCCGAAACCTACGTCGCAACAGGAAACTGTGTCGCCGACATATTTTTTTTTTTTTTTTTTTTTTTTACTTATAAGATTCTTATTGTATACAGGATTTTTTTGTCACCTGCAATAATTTACGGGCTGAATATGTGGGTCATACTGAGCAACTTGTACTATGGGACTAACCCCGAAATCGCGGAAAGAAAAATATTCCTCATAGAAAATTTCAAGGTCAGATAGCCAAAACGTATGAAACAACCATTTTTTTCGCAATTTCGGGGTTGGTCCCATAGTAAAAGTTGTTCAGTTAGACCTACATGTTCACCCCGTAAATTATTGCAGGTGACTAAATAAATATCCTGTATATGTTAGTTTGTAAGGTATGTATATGGGCCTTAGTTGCCTGAAAATAAATGATAGTTGCTATATAATTTGATTTTGACTAAGTGACATCCTGCAACGAGTTAGTTTTTAACATAATTGCGATAATTTGCACAGGGAGTTTGAAATGCAGCGCTAATGAAAATGGTTGCGAAGCCGCATATTATTGCAACGGCTCGTATTTTGCGAGCGCCGTGTACAGCCGTCGCCTATTTCCGGCGCTGTCTGTACAATGCTTCCTTGTCATTTTATATTGGTTTGATAGGTCAAATTACCTGCTTTTTAACAGTTGACCTAGTTTTATATGAAGAAATATTTAGACTGCCTTTAACTAACAATAATCGTTTTTTATAATGAAAATGATAAAAAACGGTTATTGTTAGTTAAAGGCACTCTAAATATTTCTTCATCTTAATCTATATCTTTTTACTCAAGTATAATATTTATTCACGAGTAAGTAACCTAGTAGGGGTACTATAATGTTTGTTTTCGTAGTTGTCAAATATTTTCTACTTTTTCCTTAGATTACCTGCTTAGACACAAACACTTAAAGAAGAAAATCAACTCCTGATAGCAGAAAGGAGATTACTCAGAAAGATCCTGGGCCCTGTGAGAAGAGTACATGGTAGTTTTAGAGTCCGCAAAAACGCCGAGATTGAGGATCTTATGGTTGCGCGATATTAGACAAAAACCCACCGGCTCCGCTGGCTGGGCCACGTTTTAAGAATGGAAGAGGATCGCGACGCTAAGGACCACTGCACATTTGTCTACTCAACTCTATGGGAGCTGCTCGACGCACCGTCGGCGCAACTGCACAGCGATGCCATTTTCCATACGCTCAAAAGACGCTAGTATGGGGTGATTCTAAAAGGGCTCAGTACGGCGAAGGCCTATCGGACGTCCCAGGTATCGCTAGGGCGATGCTGTTGAAGCGGACTTGCGCGATCTCCAAGTCAATAACTGGCGCAGGACCGAACTGACGTGTACTAGTGTGTGTGGGTTTCATTCGACACCCTGTCGGAGGCCAAGACTCATTTTAGGTCGCTGTGCTGATGATATTTGTCTGTAAATAGGAATCGACTGCAGTGTGCACAACTATGGTAATCCCACTTACATCGCAAGCTGCAGCAAATCGCCATTGTTAGTGCCGTTGCGTCGCTCTTAAATGCACAACGTACTTTGGAACTCATTTCCCTATGAGTATGAGTATTGCTTCGGGGAGTTTCGTTAATAGGATAGGATTGGAGAAGCTAATGAGATTTTGGAATTTGCGAAGCTGTTTGGACAAACAGCTTGGGCTTGAATGTTAACTAGAACTACTAGAACTGAGAACTCGCGGTTCGATAAAAAAGTAGACCATTTGAATTCACGTACTTAGTTGGCAAAGACAGAAAAACAAGTGCGATTTATTAGTCCAAGATCGAAACATATAATAATTGGAAAGGGTCACGTGAAATTTTGCTTGCAACTGTCATTCTGCGGGCATATGAATGAATGAATGAATTTATTTATTTCAGACTTTTTCAAATCCATATTTTTGTTAGTAGTTACACATGTAGAAAAATGGTTAGTAAACAATGATGACTATGAATAAATTAATAAATTTAAATTTTTAAATTCAAATTTAAATTAATAAAACATAAATAATCCTATAACAATATTTTCCGGGTGATAAAACTCGACAGCATGCGTTTTCTCACCCAGAAAAATAAGATAGGATTGTCCCATCTCTCGGCAATGGCTTTCAGGATGCTGTTGGTGCTGATCCATATCCTGTGCATCAGGGAGGCAACACGTTTACGGATTATTGTATAAAAACAATCCGTTCGTGCATCCGCAAACATTCCCGATGTACTACAATATTTTTTCAGCCCCATCAGCACCCTGAAGGCATTGTTATACTGGACCCGGAGAGCACTGTACGATTTCTGCGTATATCTGGTCCACAGGGCGCAAGTGTACATGGACTGACAATAAGCTTTGAATAATGTTATTTTATATCCAAGCATAACAATTTTTTAGTTTGGCGTTTGTTGATGAACGATTCATCTTGGTTAAGCCTCCTCAATACATTTTTGTTTTTCGATTGGCGATTTCGCAACCAACCTTGAGACTTTTATTTCAATAATTTTTTGTATTCATTAACACCCAAAGTTAGACAAAGCACTGAACTTATTTTTTAGATTACACCAGTAATAAGAGAATCGAGATGTACAAACTTCTAAGCATTCATCTCAAATGATAAAGTTTCGGCCCCAATGTTTTGAGGAACATGTCTGCCGAGAAATATTCCCTTTATTTTGCGGATTTTGTTAGAATTTATAGAATCTTCATTGTTGTCTATAAAGTAACTTTGGATTCTTCTGCCAAATATAAGATTTATTTGGTTTCTTAAATCACTTAAACTAACAAGAAAATATAGGAAGACTTTTTTTTAGCTTTGAAATGCAAAGTCGTCGATAAATGTGTATACTGCTTGTAGAGACAAGCTGGGCTGGATTTCACCCTCCCACACAAACGGAGTTCCGTTCTCATTTTAAAAATACGTGTTGGATTGTAATGACTCTTTGCACATACAATGACATTAAGTATATATCTAGATATAGGTACCTACATTTGCAGGACTAGTCCTGTAAGTAATTTATATAGCTCCAGTTTATAAAACAAAAGACATCGTGCAAAAACAAGTTTTGCGTGAAGAATTTAAATTCGCTGTATTTTTTTAACTATATGTGAAACTACATAAACTAATTACAGTAGGCCTAAGATGGTCGGCTCTTTATCATTTGTCACCATGGCTGTCACGTTCTAACAAGTATGTAAGTGCGAAAGTGACAGACATAGTGACAGGTGATAAAAATGGAACCATGCTGCCACCGCAGGACTAGATATAACTTATCCTTTTGTAAGTACGTAGTTTCAGAGCAATCTAGAGTCGTTTTAAACTAAGAGTGTGCAGTCTTAGTCGTTTTAAAATTTAAACTGAGAGTGTGCAGTCTTAGTCGTTTTAAAATTTAAACTGAGAGTGTACAGTCTCAGTCGTTTTAACATTTAAACTGAGAGTGTGCAGTCTTAGTCGTTTTAAAATGTAAACTAAGAGTGTGTAGTCTTAGTCGTTTTAAACTTTAAACTGAGAGTGTACAGTCTTAGTCGTTTTAAAATTTAAACTGAGAGTGTGCAGTCTTAGTCGTTTTAAAATTTAAACTAAGAGCGTGCAGTCTTAGTCGTTTGAAAATTTAAACTGAGAGTGTACAGTCTTAGTCGTTTTAAAATTTAAACTGAGAGTGTACAGTATTAGTCGTTTTAAAATTTAAACTGAGAGTGTGCAGTCTTAGTGGTTTTAAAATTTAAACTAAGAGTGTGCAGTCTTAGTCGTTATAAAATTTAAACTGAGCGTGTACAGTATTAGTCGTTTTAAAATTTAAACTGAGAGTGTACAGTCTTATCACTGTACATGTATTTTTTCTTATCAGACTGAAATTAGTTTTTTTTTCTTATAAACATCTATTCTGAAATAAAATTGGCCACAAAAACATTTTTTTTTATACTGCATCACTAGCAAACAAGCATACGGCCCGCCTTATGATAAGCAGTCTCCGCAGCCTATGTACGCCTTCAACTCTAGAGGAGTTACATGCGCGTTGCCGACCCTAACAACCCTCCCTCTCTTCGTTGAGCTCTGGCAACCTTACTCATCGGCAGGAACACAACCCTATGAGGAGGGTCTAATGTTATTTGGCTGCGATTAGATATAACTGGAGTCAAAATTGCCGCTACAATATGTTGCATAAATGTACACATCTAAGTCCTTTATTCTCAATAATAACGCACCACAACTACCAACTTTAATCAGCAAAACATTAAACCTATTAATGTGAAAATGCATTCAGTTTCAAATCCCTAGACAATGTACTTACTGTGGAGGGAGACGGTATAAACACAAAATGGTGACAATGGCGCGATTTAATAATAATGGCGTATTGTCAGCGTGTACGGCCGGCCTAAGCTGGGATTATGGTTCGTAGTTCAGTCATTAAAAGCAGTAATTGATTGTTTGTTTAGATTTTATAATATGGTATATTGTCTTCGGTTACCGCGATAGTACTCATGAAATAAAACTATGGAAACGGATTATATCGCGTATAATGAAATTATAAGTTAACGGGTGACTAACGAAAAATACATAGAAAATACCCAAGACTTATCTTGCACACCTCGATCTCTTTTTGTGTATGGGCGAGTCACAACATGCGCCGCCATAGGTACAGTTGTACCTATGCTTCGGCCGAGAGGAAATAGTACGAATGCCGTCTCCCTTCCCGGCGTTGCTCGAAGTCGATCAAGTTTAATTGAGACTAAAAGCGACTACTATAGAATTGACACGAGCGTGTGCCCGTGATAGATAGAAAATACGCAAGGCGGCGAAATAAACACATTTTGACATCAAATTTGAACTGTCGTGAGTCATACTATAAGTTAGTAGCTACGTGAACGCTACTCATGCACTGTTACTTAGTGCTTGATACGTTGACATATCTAAGAACGAGCCTTACGGGCACTAATAATAGTACTAGTTCAGTGGTGTCACTCACGAATTCGAGCAAATCGTGCAGTCTAACGCAACTAGTTGCGACCAATCGCGCGCGTGAAGCGGACTAGTCAACCGATCGCATTGTGGCGAGACTTCACGATTGGCTCAAATTCGTGTGCGTGACACCGCTGTACTGGCCCCATTCTTATTGTCCGTAACTTCCGTAAGGCCCGTCCTTATATATATGCCAATGCCTTGAAAATGGAGATCAAGGTCCGAAACATGTCACGCGACGCGCGAGTGACTAAAATATGTGAGAATAATCGTTTTATTAGCTTACGTTTTAACATTAGGGGAGATTTTAGTCCAAAACTGGAACACGGGGTAAAACCAGGTTACGGCAGTATGGCTAGTTTTCAGATTGACCAACGCTTTGGTCACTGCTGTCAACCATCATGGTTAGCTCGTCAACAGAAGTGAATAACGTGCGTGCCGGCGTACCTATAGAAATTACTTAAATAAGAAAAAACGTTTTTAGCGGTGCCTGGTGTAATAATTCCATGGAATTCATCGCCATACCAATTAGTGGCACGTTGAGACAAGTACAATTTATACTGACTGACTGCCTGAAATAAAAGCTTTTTATTTAATGTGATTTATTTATATTTTTTTATTATTAATTTAAGTGTTATTGCATGACGTTGCAGTTAGATACTCATATTGAAAATATTAATGTGTTAAAAAATCATCGCTCTAGGGTTTATAACAAGTTAACCACGGAGGAAAGAATCGAGTACATTTGCATGGGTTTCACTTTTACGCTAAGGTTGCCTCTTCACCAACACTAAAGACATCCTATTGTTTTGTGGATTAAACGAGGGATAGACTACACGTAGGTGACAGGCATTGAGTCGTGGGACAGTCAAGTGCAAAAATATGTATCGAAAGAATCGTCTCATAAATATGGTACTACGCTCTTATTACACTGGAATAAGATGCTATGGGACATATTTTTGAGTAAGATGTGTACACCCATATTTTTACACTTGACTGGACTAGAGGCGAGTAGTAAGTTAATACTCAGGGGTAAATACTGTGTAAATACTCGGCACTTTTGCGCGACATGCAGTTATCTAGAACATCAATACGACTTAAGTCCCACCTTTCTAAAGTAAATACCTTCTTATTTAAAAGAAAATTGTTAACTTTGCATTATCAGAAAGTGCCTCTCACTGATAATTACCTTTTTTTTTCAAAAACTAAGCGGCATATGCTTTCTATTATGCAAATATTGTTAATAAACGTTAACACTCTTCAATAAAAAACAATTTCGTTCTTAATACTTTGTTTTTGTAGTATTTTATTGGCAATCGTTTTTATTTTTACCCACCTAAATGAGTAAATACGGGTATTTATCGGGTACTTTGAGTAAATACTCAGTATTCACTCACCCTCGCTCATGTCTACGTGGGATATTTCTAGCGTAAATAGTCTATTTCTGGATTTTAGTCCCGATTTAGTTGAAATTCATGCAACTATATTTTTATAATTTTCAATATCTGACTCAGCCCTAGCAGTGTCCGCAGTGGTGCAGTTCCATTTATTTTGCAATCATTTACCATGTTCCCGCCATCTGAGACGAGAATTGTCAACGAGAGATGTCTAGACTAATTTTATTATGAAACACGCTGCTTGTATTAGCCAGTGTCTTTAAAAAGGTCGTGTTAATTTAGTTTTGTAGTTTTTGGAGAAAAAGCAAAACTCCGAAAATATACCTAAGCTAGCCACACACACAAATGTAAACTTTGCATTATGTTATGTTTGTTGACCTTTTTATAAAATTGGGTAAAATTTGAGGATTTAGGTAACTTTTGATGTATAAATTTGCTATGCAATTATCAAATGCTGGCTATGAATGAGGTCTTGGTGGCTCAGATGGCAGAGCGCTGGAGTATCGATCCAGAGGCCGTGAGTTCAAGTCTCACCAAAGGCAGTATTTTTTTTTTCACTTTTATAATTATTTTAAGCTTAATAGCATCGTTCGCAGACGTTTCTGCTTGTTAAAAATTAATTTAGTATGGATAGCACATCGTTATTGGTGAATTTCTAATATGACTTGGAACTCCGGTAGCCGTCTAAGAAGTGTAATGTTCTTACGGTAGATGTCGCTAGGGTCCCCTAGACCCATATGGTGGGAAAATTTGCTGGCCATGGTTGAGGTCTTGGTGGCTCAGATGGCAGAGCGCTGGAGTATCGATCCAGAGGCCGTGAGTTCAAATATTTTTTCTACTTTTATATAGGTATTTATTCTAAGCTTAATAGCATCGTTCGCAGACGTTTCTGCTTTTTAAAAATTTACAAATTTAAAGCTTATATTTACTGTTATTTTTTATTTCTTCCAAAGATACTTAATATCTTTACAACTTACGTCTAAAAGTATTATAGGACTTCTCAGGGCAAGCATAAAAGAAAACCCTTATAATTATAACCCAAATAGAATATCAAATAGCGTACATTAGAAGATTAATATTTGATTTGCCTGGGTAAACGAATCTGTACCAAAACATGATCCTGATTTTTATAATACTGATATAATCGGAAAACTTTATTACCATTGTTAGTTTTAGTTTGTGCTGAAAATATAATTTGCTATATAGGCGTCTACAACACAAGTAAAAGAAACAGCCGATCCACTGCTTATCTTTATTGTAGTATGGAGTATGTCCCCCTGTCACTGTTCGTTACGATAATTTATAAGCTTGTGCCCAACTTAATTAGACAGTATTATAATAATAGCATCACACCGACAACAACTTGTGTTTCCGTTACACATCTTCCACATCACATGGCGACCCTGCGAGTCGTGATTGTGGTGAGCGCCGGTGAGTGCAATCAAGGACCTGATTTATGTGATTTTGGAACTATACAAAATAGACGCTATAATATTGAAAATTCTGGACGACGTTAAGTCATTCCGATTTTTATATCTTCCGTGTCCTAAGGCACTAAAACTTAACTTATCTTAAACTTATACTTAGCCCGAACTCGAACAATCCAGCTAAGGTTTACCTCTTAGGGTTTTACTTGTGGCTAATGCTAAGCAGCAGTTACGCTGTGTACTTGTTTTCTATCGGCAGGGTGTAAAAATACAGTGCAAATAAAATGTGCTAGCAATATGAGAATACAACCGTTTTTCTTTTGAGTGTGTGAGCCATAATTGAGCATTATCTGTACAAGGGTTATTTCCTTACAGCAATCAGGCGGGCTATATGCTTCTTTGCCACCGACATAGTATAAAAAAACCATGTACCTACTTACCTATTTTTATTTAAGAAAATGCAAATTTGAAAAATGTAAAATCATTTTTCAAAAAAAAAAATATCCTAAGGCTCAAGGTTCTACATTAATCTTTATAATAGTAAGTACTATTATATTAAGTAATCAGTTCGATAAAATTTGAATCGTTTTGAATGTAAATAGAATTGCATTTGTATCGTTCAGTTTTCAAACAAAACAAATCAACTCTATTACCTACACTGTAGGTTCAAATTTTAACTAGAATATTTTGTGTTGTTAATTTGTATGGCTGGACTTTACGAGGATAAAGTAGTAGGGTCAGAATACTTAAAATTGTCGAGTAATTCCGAAAATGGACTCAAATTTGAGTAAATTAAGGTTTATTTTCAGTTTCACCCTTAGCGTAGTCGTGCATGGCATAAAGCTTAATTAATAATGACATATTAAAATAAATAAACGTATAAAAGCAGGCTGAGGTAGTTTCAGGTAGTTTTAAGTCAACCCACTGTTTCTATGTTTCTTATTGTCATAATGACACAGCTTGTCACGAGCAAGGAAAGCAAAAAAAAAAAAAAGAACACGTAAGTTCCGGCAATTAATATTAATAAAGTACTTGACTGTCGCCTATTCCTGTCCTGCTCATGTGTCCTATTATTCATTAACACCTGTTCTATTGAGTTTGTTTCCAGGGGGATCGATCGAAATGGTCTGGTGTTCAGGGGGCCTACCGCGAAAGCTGAAATTCGAAAAATTGCGGGGATCTTTCTCTTTTACTCTCACTAACACGTAATTAGAGTGACAGAGAAAAATGCCCGCAATTGACGAACTTCGATTTTCGCGGTTATAGCCCAGATTTAGAGGCAGTGTTACCAGGTGAGAGAATTATTGTATTTGAGTGTCTGTAGAATAAGCTTAAATTTCCAAAAATCAAAGAAAACACAATTTTCGTCTAAATTGCGCAAAAATAAGTTTTATACTTGTGTATGTCTGTCACAGATCCGAAAGATTTAAAGAAAATTTGGACAATTGTGACTTACACCAAGGAGCCGAATATCCAAAAGGTGCTAATTTTAGCCTATGTGAGGAAGTGTCAAATTTTGCTTCAAATACTACACTTTTTGGGTGGCATCTTCCAAGCGCTGAAATTATCGCGCTTTTGCGTACGATAATGCTCTTTGAAACGTACATCGTACCGGAGTCCAAATTATAGTACATGTACGATAATTATCGTACGCCTGGCAACACTGTTTAGAGGACAGTAGCCTTCGCTCCCGACTTTATCCGTTTATAAATAATTTAGAATTTTGAAAACGATGTTTTACACTCTAAACGCTTGACAACTTAGTTTACACATAGATCGTGTCATTCACGATGACGCGTGCCTTGACTCGTATTATCACGTTATTAAAGGTTAGATTTGACAAATCTGCGCGTCATCGTCGATGACACGAATACAATTACTAATGATCAATAATTACTAATCCTGCTGCTGCTGAATGGTAGACGTAGAGAGGCTTTTAAGCCGATTAGGTAATTGGTGTTCCAAAGAGGTAAGTAGGCAGCTAAAATTTGAACAATGCGTTTGAAATGAAATAAATGATTACCTCATCTCATCTCATCTCAACTCATCCCATCCCATCCCATCTCATCTCATCTCATCTCAGCTCATCTTATCTTATCTTAATAGAGCGTTTTCACATTGTCCGATCCGATATCGGAGAGGTCGGATGGAAGTTAAATGGGACATATTGTGCTTTTGTGTATTTATTCATTTAATAAATCCATATTACTACAGCTATAGATAATGTAAGAAAGGTAGACTTGACACCATATGGTACTCTCCTGTAGCTGTTTTTCTCATAAGCGCCTTTCGAAATTCGATCATTTCAGCCATGTCGGAGCCCCCCGACAGCTGTCGGAGCTGTTTGGGTGCGTAAGGCATAATGTTTGTTGTAGTCTGTGTGACCCCTAAAGACGGCGCTCCTGCGGCCTGACGACGCGGATGTAGGATCCTACATCCGATATCGGATCGGAAAATGTGAAAACACTCTTTTAAGATAAGATAAGATGATATGAGATGAGATGGGATGGGATGGAATGAGTTGAGATGAGATCTGACGAGATGAGATAATCATTTATTTCATTTCAATCTTAGTTGGTAAAAACATAGTGGTCAAGTCCTCCTATTAGGTATGAAGTACCTGTGTCAGGAGACATCGCTCTTCCAGATTACAGTTTTAGATATCGATTTTTAGAGAAGTTTTGAATGTAAGTATTAGAAACTGGTGTAATATATTTAGATGACAAGTCATTAAAAAAAATCACTGTTGTCATTGCTCGTTACGTATCATTAAATAAAGATATTATGAATAATTAAAGTGTACAAAAATGGTTATACAAAGTAAGGCATGACTGCTGCAGAGCGCCCAGCTAACACAATATATCAAGCGGATCGCTCCCATTTGTCACATTTTGATGTATTTAGCATTTTGCGTGAACCGCCATTAACATTCGAGTTTGGATAAATCAATCAATCAATCAATCAATTCTTTATTTCAAGATAACAGTGATCCCATTTTTTTTGTTAGTATTACATAAGATATGACTTAAAAACTAATGTTAATACTTAAAAGTTATATTAGACTTAATTATTTTAATTAAACTTATCATTATGGGACAACAAACGTGATCAGCAATCATCTTCAGAATGCTGTTTGTGCTATCCCTGGTTCTACGTAGTAAGGAGGCCGCTTTCTTGCGTATAATTGCTGCGAAGCCGTCGGTTCGAGCCTCCGCAAACATGGCGGAGGCGCTGCAGAACCTAGGCAGCCCAACCAGCACCCTGAAGGCATTGTTGTACACCACTCGCAGAGCATTATACGATTTTTGGGTATAGCTGACCCAAAGGCTACCTGTGTAAAAAGATGAACAAAACGCCTTAAACAAAGTTACTTTTACCCCTTTTGAACATCTAGCAAACCTTCGGGCCAGCATGTTCGCCCTTACACACAACGCTCTCCGTTCTCTCTCTATATCCTCATCGTCCTTTAAGTCGTCGGTAACAATATGCCCTAAGTATTTAAACCTATTGACTCTTACGAGACCGGTCCCGTTGAGTCGAACTGGGGGCACATGCGAGGGGCATTTGTTCCCGGCTTTAAAGACCATTACGTCGCTCTTTTTACCATTGTAAATCAAAACGTGTGACGAGGCATAGGACTCGCATATGGCTACAAGCTTGCGGAGAGCGCCGACCGAGGGCGCCAGCAGCACCATGTCGTCTGCGTAACTGATGTTGTTTAGACATACGCCATCAACATGGCAGCCGACATGAGTGCTGCTAAGCTGCTCAATCAGCGCGTCCACATACAGGTTGAATAATATTGGTGAGCTTAACCCACCTTGTCGTACGCCACATTCGAGCCTATATGTTTCCGTAACCTCACCCGCCCATCTCACACGGTTTTCTTGATTAAGATACCAGTACCTAAGAAGGTGAATGAACTCTGATGGTAGCCTCGACTTCTGTAATTTCTTCCATAAGATGTCGTAAGAGACGAGATCGAATGCCTTAGACAGGTCCAAAAAACAGGCGTATATAGGCGTCTTTCTATCTGTGTAGTATTTGACAGTGTGCTTTAAGCTAAGGATTGCAGTTTCTGTAGACAGCCCAGGTCGAAATCCGAACTGATTGTCGTGAAGTTTGACATAGGTTCTCAAATATGAGTTAATCACACTGTCAAACACCTTGGCCACAACTGTAGCCAGGGAGATAGGCCTGTAATTTGACCCATCCGATGCATCACCTGTCCGGTTTTTAATAATGGGCACCACCAGAGTCTCCAACAACTCAGGCGGCAGATAAGAGTGGCTCAGGCACAGGTTGAACAGCAGAGACAGCACACGCGGTAGATGAGGGCCCGCGTGCCTCAGGTGTTCGATGCATAAACCGTCGCGTCCAGGTGACTTCCCTTTTGTCATGTTTTTAATCACTTTACAAATATCTTCAGCATAGATAAAAACAGACAACTCACCTTTCTGCGACCCAGCACCGTCAGCCCTACACGCAGGCCCCAAGGGAGAACTAACTGTAAATTTGCGCTTGAACAAGTCTGCTATTTCCCTGGGATTGGAAATACCATCGACACTCACAGGTACGCTGCTGTTAGGGTTTAGTTTGTTTGTAGCTTTCCAGAAGCTCGCAAAGTCACCGCTAGCGTGATGAGACGCCAACCGGTCCATTTTAATTTGGTCCTGGTGGTTCTGACACCACTTTAGCCTTCCTTTAAAAACTTTACGAGCGTCTATCATTTCGGAGAAAACCGAGCCTGTTTGTGGTTTCCCGTGCCACTCCCAGATTGCAAATTTAAGCTTCGCGTACCTGTGAGCCTCGCTCACGTGCTTGTTCCAGCCAGCCAACCGGCGCCTCCCCGCACTCTTGTTCGCTATGTGCGTCACTGCGGCAGCGTGACATAGGGCCCCGATGGTTTCCTTATATAGTTTGTCGATTAACTGCCTATGGGACACATTGCCACAGTAACTCCCACAACAAACTTGACATTCGCCTGGGAAATCGATTTCTTTAAGTTTAGAGGTACAAATTTTAAGGTACTCACTTACTTGGTAATCGTTTCTCTCGCCCCATTTTATTTTATTAAGCTCTAAATTACTTACAGTTTTTTTCTTAGTTATTAAATCCAAGTTACACTTAACTATGAGCGGAAAATGGTCAGACCAGAGGACATCATACATAACATAGACATCAGTGACACACGGCGCTGCGGCTTTCGTCACTATACAATGATCAAGCCAACGTCTGCAGCCGTGTGCATCACTTACAAAAGTAAATGCCAAAGATTTGAAACTATTACAAATAGGAAATATAAATTATGGTTTGTTATGAATGTATACAGATATACAACAGAGTAATGTTTGTTGTAAAGTTTCCCGGAATTTTAGGTACCTATTTATTTTGCAATGAAGTTACATATAAATCGGACTATTTCATCGAGCTGACCATTGACTGATTGATAAGTACCTTCTTCTTCTATTAAAATATGGCCTCTATCAAATTTATGATGATTTTGCCAATATCAAGTATCGTTCAGTAGTAACATTTTAAGTGTGCTCGTAGAGCATGACGTTAATTGTTCTCTAGTTGCTTTTAGTAAAGAGATAACTGGACTTAACTAAAAGCCACGATGGATTGCCGGGTGTTGATTGAAACATGGTTAAACGAGTTTCAAGATTAGTTTTTCATTAGCTGCACACTTCCACGATAGTTCACTGCATAATAAACTATCAATATTACACTTTAAACAAAGTTAATGAACAATAAAACACAAAAAATATATTCTCGAGATGTCTTTGCCATATTAAATCTCAACGACAACCCCTGATAAGTACCCACCTAACTCTAGTACCTATTAGTGTCAATATTTACTTGTTGTAGAAGCAATGTATGGCGGATTGTGACTGTTGTCACTGTCAGGTAATAATTGTCACCGTTGGAAACATGGGCCTGGATGGTAAATTGGTGTAAGGATTTTTCCTTTTAGGTATCAATACAGGGCAAGTCACAGTCGGTAGTATAGCGCAGATTAAACATTTTTAGTGTAATTTTCTAGTTACCCTATTAACAATAGACAGTTCTGCAGTGGACGTAACTAAGGTGACCAACGTTTATCGTACTTGCAAATCGAAATCTCAAAAATACATGAAAATAATCACGTCATTCCGATAGATGCACTTTTCTATTGTGCTTGCTGGCTACGCTCGTTAGGATATCCATAACACGTCATCATCATCTTAAGTTACAATTGGGGCCTAGCCAAGATCACAGAAAACGAAACGAAACTTCCCACTCTTCCATAATAGTGCGATAGAGATAGCGTACCGTTTTGTTTTTTTGCGAACGATTGGCATCTAGGCTAGGCCCCAGGTTACGTCACAGGTCACGCTTTATTTCCACCACCATTCTCATATAACATATACAGCTAATTCTCTCCTTCAGTGGCGGAGGCCGGATTCGAACCGGCGGCTTCAGCTTACCCGGCTAACACCCTGGACCTCTAGGCTATTCGGCCACGGCGGTGGTTACCAGTTTCTCGAGTATATGCTATCTTTGAAAGACTATGCATGCGTATTTGACCAATAATAAGGGCGAGCAGTACGTGCTTGCACTTCATATAACAATATTTTAATAATATATTTTGAATTGTTCCCTAAAAGAAAGGGCACACTGGTGCGTTGTGTTGCGTCGCGTCGCGTTGTTTCGTCGCAATGCGTAGTGTCGCGTTGTTTTGTCGCAGCGTCAACTATATTTTTTATGACATGCCCCTTTTATGTTTTTTTAACGCACCAGCACTCTAAGTTGTAGCTAATTCTAGTTACAAAGAAAATCTTTTTAAAATTATCCAAGTACAAACTGTCGTTCTGAAAATTCATGGCATACTACCAAACAAAAATTTGTTCCACTTCCATTCGGGTAAAACAATGCAGATAAATCAAATTCCACATTTAATTAAACTCAATTGCGGAACAAAGCATTTGTTCCAATACATTACAGAGGCGATAAATCTCGTGGAGAATAATTCTAGATCCCCTCAGCCTTTATATCGACAATGCGGTGACCATGATGTCGGTTTGCAAGAACTTTGCTTGTTGAGTCGTCGTTTGAACTGGTTTGCAGATTGGAAGTAAGGTATCGACCGCTGTTGCCCCTATAGATGTCATTTGGATGTCAACTACACCTGCAACTAGATCAACGCCGCCGCTGAGGTCCTTGATAAAATTTATGACGCATTACTGTCACGATTGGCGTTCAATCCGTCACTCATCGTTGTACCGAAGAAAGTTACAGATACAGCGGCGGCATCAATACCACTGCAGTAATTTTGCAGCTGCAGTTGACATCCGAATGTCACCGTATTGGTGCTAGGTGCAGCAGACGTATTAAACTTGATTTTAAAATTTTCCTGTAAAAAATACCGAATTATATGGTAAGTCTATCAGCCGCTGCACGAGAAAATGTAGAGCAATCTATCACCGCAAATAAACTGAGTAAGTACCTTATTAAACTTTATATCGCCAAAGACGTCAAATGACAATAACAAACGACTATAAAAAATATTAATTCCAAAATATTCCTAGTTTTTTGTGTAATCCCAGGGGCATTGACGCGATTCAATATATGTATCAAAATTTTACCTTTGTCATATTAACTAAATAGCTTTGAATGTAAATTTTATTGTTTAGGGTAAACTGTGAAATATATAAATCCCACTAAGAATATTTTTACGTAAAACATTGCCAAGACGAGAGTCATCAGATCTCATGTGGAGCCAAGCTTCTAACTCTACACGCCGTAACTCTACAAGCCCTAACTTTACCAACTGTACATCTTAGTCAAAATATGAGGCGTTTCATTACTACAAGAACAATTGTGTAACAGAAATGTAATTAACAGTGACTAAATTTTTCACCTTACGCCCATGTGACGGTAGCTTGGCAGATATTATACACACGTGGACTGTCCCATAAAATCCCATCGCATGGTATCCCCACACTATCACCCAACACCGCTAAAATTTTAATACCTCTCCATTCATAGAACTAATTTAGTAATGACAAGGGTGATCGCGGCCATTATAATTACGACTCCCAATTTGCTAACGAATCACTTATGGCCGCTTCTATGCCCTTGTTTAGCGGAATGGAGGGGTCAAGTTATGATGGTTACATGATTACATGCATGGTATGCCAGATGCTAGAGGATTAAAGGCTGTATTTGGGATGTGATTTGATTAAAATAGTACGGGTGCACAGTTATTTATGTTTAAAATCCGGGATGGGCTGTAAATTAGTAATGTTATTGATTTTGCCAAGAAAACTACTTATAGTTCTAGGACGCTGTGAATTGTTGAAAATAAACGCATTCTTTTTTAGCTTTATAATTTGGGATAAAATTCTAAGAAAAAATGGTGCTTTCAATGACTAAAAGCTTACAAAACTTAAAGGTTCTCAATTAAAATGCCTCTTTTTAGCCCAATAGTTGACTGGTAGAGCATGCCTTTAGGCTTTAAGTCTACTATTTGTACTCATTTTTTATGTGCACTTAAGCCTAAATGAATAAAAGGTCATTATCTTGCATGCGCATAAGGGCCCTTTAAGCATGGAACATCACAAATAGTACCTATTTATATTATCTAGAGAAGATGGAAAATAGGCTAGGCAAGGCTCTTTCGTATGTAGGTATTTTGTATATTAAGCATTTTGCTAAATTAAAAGATTAAAAAACTTCATCCAGATAAAAAACTGAAAAGTAAAATCTAAACTTTCGACATGAGCTATGTCATTTAAACGTCATTAACCGAGACCTATTTTTGTAGCTACAATACATTTTTAAATTCTCATTGACGTCAGAAAACTAGCTTAATACGTTTTTATTTTCTAAATTAAAGACATAAATTGTTTTAAAAATAACTTATAATGACAACAACAAGTACTTAATTGTATTTAGCATTCTAGCATTCTATTTTCTTTTTTAATTATAACCAACAACCGGCAGAGGCGACACTCCAACGTCGATTTGTTCAAACCTATAATTATGGAGCGTAAAAGCAATTTCTGTAATAACCCTTTTCTTGTAATTAGCTTGGTAGGCGTGGATATAAATTGCTTAGAGAATAGTTAGGGTGGGTTATGACATAGATATATTAACTTTTTTTTTAAATAGTTGAAATTTTACTTAAGGAAGATTATTTGTTTGCAGAAATCGCGAAGCGTCTGGTTGACGTAACTGGTGAACGAAGAGCTGGCGGTCTCCTCGCACAACGTATCAGCATTGCGATACAACAAGGAAATGCCGCCAGCATCCTTCATATAGTCAGCATCAATAGTAGCGGATGAAACAACGCGCCAAAAGTATCTGATATTCTGGATAACTTTTCCAAATATATATAAATCTTTAAAATTCACCTTCAAAAGTATATCTTTTACAGTCTAAATTGTCCTACATATAGAAACATCCACTTTTGTCAAACTGTTAAACAATGGTACATACTTTTGAAACCTTGTTTGATCCGCTACTTTTGATGCTGACTGTACAACGCCTCAAAGAACTATTTTAGATTTAAGCTAGTTAGAGTAACACCACTGTATATTCCATTATGTATACTGTTATTGTATATACCTAAAATTTATTATAGTGAAAAAAATATCAAACCTTTTTTATTTATATAAAGCAAGTACCTACTAAAAAAATAAATTTGATGTCATTAAGTTTAGGTCAACATAAAGTTTTGATCTTTTTAAGCCTGCGCTGTGGGTGATATCTCTACTAATCTAAAAATAAGAGTTTGTACTTAATTAAATTGTTATGAGATTTTTGACAATAATAAAATGTATTTTCGGATTTGAAAGTATTGTCGTATAACTATGGTTTGAAATATGGCTTAGGTTTTTAAAACGGCCATTAAAGCTAAAAGCAGTTAGGAAGTTGTAGATTTTTTTTTCCGGAGTGTGAAAGAGGGGATTGATTTTTTCTGATTTACGTTATTATGATTGCCAGAAAAACAACACAGCATTGCATACTGACCATAAAATGTGCCTACTTCCCTCACCACCGAGTGATTTGCTTTAACTAATATAAGAAATAAATAAAAATAAATTGAAATCAAATTTCGAATTTTGGTGCAAATAACATTTTACTGTAGGTAGGTCATTGATGTAAGACTCTTCTTCTGATTCTGTGACTTGTGTTACTAATTATTCCATAAGTTTGTTGTATAAACTACTAAATAATAGTACATTACGATACCAGTGCGAAGGACATTCGTAACGAGTGTTGTTGTTATTGGTCCTAGGACACCCCGGATGTGCATAGGGCCTCCACAAGATCCTTCCACGTCTTTCTATTTTGGGTTGCTCAAAATCTTGGCCTCGTTCTATCTCAGTCTTAGGGCCGGTACAGAAGGACTGCAACTTGTATGGGAACTGCACGTCGACGTTGCAGTTGGAGTGCAGTCGGCATGTAGTTCCCATACAAGTTGCAGTCGAGTTGCAGTCCGTCTGTACCGGCCCTTACGGCTCGCAGGCTCGCAGTTCGTTCTCCACACTACGCCTTCAGTTGTGTACGAGGCGTTTGCGGGCCCGCTTCGTAACGAGTAGCGATACATTAAAACATGACCGATGGGAGTGTTTTAAATCAACACGAATTGATTTGCGAATAACCTATTAGCACATGTATCGTACAAAGTTTTACAGTACTAATGAATATCTCACAGTGACATAAATTATCGCACTAGTGCGGTAAAGTAGCACCATATGTACTGTAATAGTACATTACGATACAAGTGCGAAAAATAGGAAATTCGAGACGAGTGGCGATACATTAAAACACGACCGAAGGGAGTGTTTTAAATCGACACGAGTTGCGAATTACCTATTCGCACATGTATCGTACAAGGTTTTACAGTACATATTGTAAACGTTCATTGATTTATAGCTCAGTAAATGGGGTTTACCATACAAACCACTGCATCCAGTTAATATTTCTTTTATTACATCGATACACCGTATTAATTAAGATCTAATCGTACATAATATCGGTCGACGGCATTCCGCCAAAATCTGACAGTTCTCTATATAAAACTAAAATGACCATAAACACAACAACCAAAAAGTATAAAGCCCGGTGCATACTACACGTTATTATCAGTATAAGGCCACATACAGGATATTAACTATTGTGATGCTTACAGCTTCGGCCATCCTTTTTTTTTAAAAGTGAGCCCTCTCACTAAAAGTAATTATAAACATTAATAACAACAGCAATATATCGTAACACCTTTATCGATATCAAAGATAAACATTCACAACAACAGTATTTGTAAACTTCTACACAGTACACTTCTTATGCACAGTATGGGCTTACAATTACATGAATCAATCATAGCCAATAATAACCTTTAGCCTTATTGAGAAATAAATCTTAACGCTTAACATGCTTGAATCTGAGATCATGTAAACAGTCATTGAATATAACCAACACCTGGTAGCATTAACAGCCTTCTTTAGATAGTCTTTCAATATATGAACTAACTTACAATCATGGTCTGCTCTAGGCAGTCTGCCAAAGTATAAACCAACCTCAACGATCACAGTCTGCCCTCAAGGCCTGATCTAAACAATTTGGCAAAGTATACTACATGATCATAAACAATCACAGTCTGCACTCAAGGCCTGCTCTAAACAGTTTGGCAAAGTATAATATATGATCATAAACAATCACAGTCTGCACTCAAGGCCTGCTCTAAATAGTTTGGCAAAGTATACTACATGATCATAAACAATCACAGTCTGCACTCAAGGCCTGCTCTAAACAGTTTGGTAAAGTATAATATATGATCATAAACAATCACAGCCTGCACTCAAGGCCTGCTCTAAACAGTTGGGCAAAGTATAATACATAATCATAAACAATCACAGTCTGCACTCAAGGCCTGCTCTAAACAGTTGGACAAAGTATAATACATGATCATAAACAATCACAGTCTGCACTCAAGGCCTGCTCTAAACAGTCTGGCAAAGTATAAATACATGATCATAAACAATCACAGTCTGCCTCAAGGCCTGCTCTAAACAGTTTGAAAAAGTATATAACATGATCAGAAGCAATCACAGTCTGCCCTTAACTTAAGGCCTGCTCTAAACAGTTTGGCAAAATATAATACATAACCACAAACAATCACAGTCTGCCTTCAAGGCCTGCTCTAGACATCATTCCAAAGTATAAATTGTTATAGCCTGCTCTAGACTTGACTGGTCTAGACAGTCTGCCATCACGGCCTGCTCTAAAAGACAAGCTGCTATCAAAGCCTGTTCTAGACAGTCTGCCAAAACTCACACCTAATCATTTTAATGATTTAATTTGTTAGGGCCTGCTCTAGACTAGATTAGTCTAGACAGTCTGCCACAACGGCCTGCTCTAGAAGACAGGCTGCTATCATAGCCTGTTCTAGACAGTCTGCCAAACCTCACACCTAATCATTGTAATGATTTAATTTGTTATGGCCTGCTCTAGACTAGATTCGTCTAGACAGTCTGCCATCACGGCCTGCTCTAGAAGACAGGCTGCTATCATAGCCTGTTCTAGACAGTCTGCCAAACCTCACACCTAATCATTGTACTGATTTAATTTGTTATGGCCTGCTCTAGACTAGATTAGTCTAGACAGTCTGCCATCACGGCCTGCTCTAGAAGACAGGCTGCTATCATAGCCTATTCTAGACAGTCTGCCTTCAAGGCCTACTCTGGGCAGTTTGTCAAAGTATAAACGAATATAATGAATCAGGCAACAAGGCCAACTTCTTCAATTTCAACATTTATTCAGCAAATAGGCCACAAGGGCACTTTTACACGTCAACATGGAATTTGCATACAATTTAAAAAAAAACACATCAACAATTATAAAATACAACTAACCGCAAATATCAATTCAAACAAATTACAAGTATCTCATATTACAAGTACCTTAACAGCATATATACCTACTTATGGCCTCTAGACAGTCTGCCATCAGGGCCTGCTCTAGATAGTCAGCCAAAGTATAAACTAACATAATAAACAGTCATGGCCTGCTCTAGACAGTCTGCCATTACGGCCTGCACTAGACAGTCTGCCAAACTGACCAACCCAACCAACCCAACACTCAGAGACTCTCGCTGGTTAGATGCAGATTGCTATATCCTGGACACGGCGTGTATAGTACGCCGGTTTCTCACTCAGCGGCCCTGGCCATCGGCAGCTTGGACCCTGCCCCACTGCTGACAGCACCATGTAATAGCTTAACCTTCTATGCTTTAGTCAGCTCTTGCTGCGAGACCCTCGCTTATCATCAACTTCATTCGTCCAGCCAGGTTACCAGCGTTGAAACATAAAACAAATAAAAATGTTATAATTATTGGCAGTAGCAAAGATCGTTTTAGTCACAGTCATCGTTAAAAATGAACATTTTATAAGCCATAATCATCGACACAGTCCATCATTATCAACATCAGTCGTTACTACAATATACCTAATCATCATCTATATTCTATATCGTCATCAAAGTCGATCATCATCATTCAGTCAAGCATTATCGCCGACATTGTCATCGAAATCACCCAGCTCCGTTATCATCATCGATTTGGTCAGTTATTGACCGTTATGGATATCGAGGCAAACACCGTCGCTGACACCGTCACTGTAGACGACATGTTCAGTCATATACATCATCATCGTTATCGGAACTGTGTTGCCTAAGATTTTCCTTAGGTACCTGGTTTACTCATAGGTGCTGAAATCGTAATCAGATGTCACAACATTAATTAAATAAAAGTGGCTGTGACAGAATCGGACAGACAGACGGACATGACGAATCTATAAGGGTTCCGTTTTTTTGCCATTTGGCTACGGAACCCTAAAAATGACATAAATATTCAATCAATTCATCAACACTGAAAATAATTACATTTAAAACCTGTTTTTTTTTGTTCGTTGTTACATCCGGTTATTGCCTATACTAGTGATGACAACACACTTCATGGCGAAAATGCAATCACTAATTTTGTGTTTATTAAACACGGTTGTTTTGCCTAAATATTTTTAATATCACCCACTTATTTCTTGTCATCACTGTACCTTCTGTCACAAAATCATGAGTGTCTTAATCAAGCAAAATTTTTATGATACAAAAATTTATGAATTACTTTATAAGTCTTCATTAAATTAAAATGTTATCTACTTTTAACTTCATTCATATAACTCACTCTGGTGTGTATATCCTTTGTTTAGGTCAATCACATAGTTCTTCACAAAACCATACTAAAATGTCTTAGTAAATAATTGGTGTTACCTGTTGTATTCATCAATTTTACATTTTAAGTCAATTTTCAATGACAATCCTGTAAGTCTTGTCTTTTCAAAGGAGCACTGATTTTGTAAGCATATTAATTTTATATAAATTGATTTTCTCAATCTTTACAATGTTTTTATATAACTAAGTAAACTGCTTTTACCTTTGTAAGACACTTTCTGGTCGTGTCCATTACTTATACCTTTACCTACCTTTTAGTAACCTGGAATTTAATGATTGAATACCACTAACTGTTAAATTTATTAACCTGAACCTGTCATACAATAATTATTTCAGATTCACCCTTAATGCAAATGAAACTATAAGTCACTAATAAATTGTATTTCATAGCAACAATTCATGATTTCATTCGTGATTTGTTATTGGATTGTACAGCTGCATTATTTAAATTTTCATACCTAGTAAATTTAAGAAAAATAATACAACATTCATTGACTTATAAATTTCTTCATAAAGATGGGACTTACGGGCACCCAGTATGGTGCCAGCACAGCGGTGTCAGTGAATGCAAGCCAAGCGTGCACTCCAAAGTAACTATGCGACTGATGCAAACTCATCAACCATCAATGTGCATTGTAGCAATCGAACTAGGCACACCAAATGAGAATGTTCGGTTATATGAATGGGCATATCTTTACTTTTGAAATCTTTGACAACACTAATATTTTCAACAATATGACCATGTGTGCTGACAGCACAGAAAAGTAATCTGTTCACTCAATCCTGTTAAACTAATGCTTTTATAGGCAGAATTTGCACTATGCTGTTTGCACTTACTAAAATGCATAAAAAACACACAAACATAGATAAATACTGCTTCTCAACTATGTAAAGGTATTGAGTATTATATATAGTATTAATAGAGGTACAAGAATTCTAAATAAAAAGACTTGCATGATGTGAAATGTCAAAATCCAAAACGGGCCCGAGACATCAACATCATGTTCCCTGAATGATAATAATGATGCTTCGAATTTGTAATTTATATTTTGGCACCATAGAGGAACATGACAGCAGTAAATTGGTGCAAGTCTGTTTTACAATATAAAATAGTACTTAATATCATTAATGATATTAATTTAACTTCCTTGGTTTGTATGTGAGGTGTGAGGGTTAATACCTTCGATGCAGCATTAAGTGTAACTCGTAATTAACCATACTTTGTATGGGGTCCTTCAACCACCTACCGCAGTGAAGATGTCAAGTCTGGAATAATATCCCTACTGTCCAATATGCAAAATTTCCATACATCAAATGATATCTAAACTTTCCAAAACTTCAGCACATTTATTTTCATCTTTAAATTGTATAAGTACCTATGTAAATATTTCTCATATACAAAATTAGATTATTGTGATGCTACATTTAAAACAATATTATGAAAAAGCCATGAAACTATCAGTATCATTTCATATTTAAAAATCATATAGTGTGTGTGATTCCATTCATTCGGTTTTGTTTCTATTTGCCTCTCTTTAAATTTCCAGATAGATAATTTTCAATATACTTAGCAATGATAGGCAAGTAAATGCTTGTACCTATATCATTCAATATCTTCAATAAACTTTTTTCTTTTGAATTTTCCCATATGAGTACCTAAAACCTAAATAACTTTTATAAATAAATAATTTGTTTGTTATCAAATCATAAGCTAATTCATTTGTATATTTTATCCAAAATGATTTAAATGATTTTTATTAAGATTCTATTGAGACCAAAGTAGATAGAAGTATATTTTAATGAGTGTGCTGCTTGCTAAAGGCCTCCTTTGGCTCTTTTTCTTTAAAACTATCATGGGCCACTGTCCTACAATTCTAGCCCGCTGTCAGTTTAAGTTCTTCCTCTCATCTTAGTTATACCACCATTCCATCATAGCAAAAACCTCTAGGATACCAATCCAATACCTTTTTTTTTGTTATCTCTTAACATATATAAGTATTATATACTCATGCATAATTAAAAAAAACCTTTCATTGTCATTAGTCCATCCAAAAATAGTAATAGTCAACATTCAACTTACAGAATGTCATTATACAACTCAGTGTGAATAACTAGATTCACTGAGCACTTGCACTGCACAATGCCATCCTTACCGCGTTGCCTTCCTCATAACCATGTCACAGGCTCTTAAGTATGGCTCTTGTCTCACCAGAAAGTTGATGGTTGATTGCTTGCGCTTGCATTTTCGAGATCTACTCTCATTGTATTCCGTCTCATCTCACAAAACCGAAAACAAACAATGACAAGAACACGGGTTAATAAATAGGTCAATACCATAGCAAATGTATGTAACTATGTACAGTACATTGAAAATTTAAAACAAAACTTTTGATTTATGCAAACGAAACGAACTGTCAATCGTTCTCTTTAGCGAACAAAACAAACAAGCTAATGAAATCTTGTATCATTTATATACTATCAACTCAACTGTTTCGACTATGAAACAAACATTTAAAAGACCAAGCAACTTACATTTTTATGCACCTCTATACAAGTGAAAATAAATTAAGTACATCCAATATCTATGTGGGCATTTGAATTCATAATCCCGCTTTCTGAGATGTAAACGTTCATTGATTTATAGCTCAGTAAATGGGGTTTACCATACAAACCACTGCATCCAGTTAATATTTCTTTTATTACATCGATACACCGTATTAATTAAGATCTAATCGTACATAATATCGGTCGACGGCATTCCGCCAAAATCTGACAGTTCTCTATATAAAACTAAAATGACCATAAACACAACAACCAAAAAGTATAAAGCCCGGTGCATACTACACGTTATTATCAGTATAAGGCCACATACAGGATATTAACTATTGTGATGCTTACAATATGGCCCTTTAAATGTTCGACACAGTAACGTAATATGCTAATTTTCGCACTAGTGCGGTATAGTAGCACCATATGTACTGTAAACATTATTATATTTTATGTATCGACTGCATGGAACCCCTAGCTGTCCCCTGAGTTTACACGGGTGTTTATATTAGTAATCAACTACGAACGAAACTAGTAATTTATCCCCCGTTCGATTTACTTATAACCCACAAACTTCTACACATTAGAGCCCTCGTTATGAAACTATGTATATGTATCTCAATAGACCAATTCGAAATTCTAAAATGTGAATACTTTGCTGTATTTTTACCTTAGTGAGATTTATTTGTTCATTGACAACTGATAAATTAACTAACATAATAAAACTAACTATGTAAAAAAAACAGGCTATAAAAAAATAACTAAAGGTTAAAATTTTGCCCAGCGGGTCAAGCACAGTCGCATTTTTATAGCTTTATTCACCATGCCTGTCACGCTCTAACAATTTAGTAAGTGCAAAAGTGACAAGCATAGTGACAGGTGATAAACATGCAACCATGCTTCCACCGCAGATCGCAGTAGGTGATATCAGTTTGTATTTAATATTGTAGCCTTGAGTTAACATTGAAGAATTAATAACTTTGGGCTATTCCAAAAATTGACATTAATAATTTTGCTTTCTGCCAGTGGGCGACGAAGTGGGGTTTTGGGAAAACAAATATAAACAAAGCTAAAGACTGATAAAACTTTGATAGGCTTTAACAATGATCAGTGCATCCCTATTTTCAACTTATGCATGTCAATATTAAGTTTTTGTTATGAAACGCCAACATTTTACATTAGCAAACGAAAGTTTAATAGTATTTGAAAAATCCTTGTATTTCATTAACGACATTTCCAAGCCTTTCTTGTTTGTTCATACATTCATGAAATGATCCTATTAGAGCTTACTAGAGAGTTTCCCGCTACGGATTCTATGTAATATCATAGAGTAATAAGTAAGCTAAGAGTGCTTAATCTATAAATGATTTTACTTATTAATAATAATTTATTTATACGGTAAAACTTATTATTAATAAGTTTAAAACTTCCTTGATCTTAATACTAAGCTTAAATCGTATCATAATTACATAACTAGTCGGAAAGATCGCTTATAACGTATTATAAATCTGTTTTTATCTATGTTAGGAGTGCTTGTTTGTGGCATTATCTATGAAAAGGAACCTTATTGTCGATGATGCTTACGCCGCACTGCGTCGTGAAGTGTGTATCGGAGTATCGTTCTTAATTGCGGAACCACCACCGACAATAACGTCTATTTTAGATAACGTCACATTTGTTTCTCTATGTTGATATCTAGCGATAGTGATCTGTGATATGACCCTTTACATCGTGAATTAATAATAAAAGTGACAGTTGTGTTGCCTTAATCTCATTTGTTTTGCCATACGATTTAGAATTATGGTAGCTTTTAAAGACTATTGTATTTAAACACAGATGAATTTTAAGTATTATATACAGCAATGTTGTTTATTTATACTACAGTAAATTGAGTTGATAATTTCTAAAATTATTATTATATTATATAATTTTATAGACCGTCATGGTTTCTCGTGAGTGGAACTATCACCACTCACCAGAGCTTCACGAGACCAAAGACCAAACAAACCAAGTAGTCGTCAAAAATCAACAAGTCCCAATGATGGACCACACTCGCACACACACTCACACTCTGCGAGGAAGATCGTATTAAAGAAAAGTTTAATATTTTCTGAATGAGATGGGTATGTAAAGCTTTAGTTGAAAGTAATGGGCAAGATCACAGAATGTAGATCTGTGGGCAAGATACTTAATTGAAATAATTGTATACTTTTCATTAGTTTCTCTGTTTTAAGAAAAGGCAATCCTTGCATTTAAGAATCACACGAACCCGTCGAAGTATAAGTGTATGAACAAAATATATAGGAATATATATTTTTTTTCATATTTTATTATATTTTTAACCGACTTCAAGATTTCAAAAGAGGAGGTTATCAATTCGGTTGTATGTTTTTTTTTTTTTATGTTTGTTACTCCATAACTCCGTTATTACTGAACCGATTTTAAAAATTATTTTTTTGTTTGAATGTATATATATACAGATTGGTCCCGTTTTTGTCAAAACTCAGTTCTGATGATGGGATCCATGAGGAATCGAGGGAACTCTTCAAATTTGAAAGGCATACATATAGTGATTTTTGTATTTTCTGTAACAAATCGAGCATTTACATTCAAAAAAGTGACATTTGATGAAGTGGAACTGCTGATGATGATCAGAATGAAACTCTTCAATGACGCATAGTACATGTTTGGAGATTTCTCTTCTTCGCTGTGTTTGTTAAGTAAATTAGATTTTCAAGACGAATTTTTGTCAAGTTCGAGTCCTGACGATGGGATCCATGAGGAATCGAGGGAACTCTTCAAATTTGAAAGGCATACATATAGTAATTTTTGTATTTTCTTTAACAAATCAAGCATTTACATTTTAAAAAGTGACATTTGATGAAATGGAACTGCTGATGATGATCAGAATGGTACTCTTCAACGACGCATAGTACACGTTTGGCGATTTGTCCTCTTCGCTGTGTTTGTTAAGCAAATTAGATTTTCAAGACAAATTTTTGTCAAATTCGAGTTCTGACGATGGGATCCATGAGGACTCGAGGGAACTCCTCAAATGTTAAAGGCATATATATAGTGATTAGTATTTTCATTAACAAATCAAGTATTTACATTTATAGAAGTGACATTTGATTAAGTGGAATTGCTGATGATGAACAGAACGGAACTCTTTAATGATGCATAGTTCACGTTTGGCAATTTGTTCTCTTTGCCAAGCAGTTAGGTTTTCAAGGCACTTTTTTATATTTCTATCCTATTTAGTTTTTTTAATAATTATCTGGTGCTTTATTTCATGCATGGTGTGAAATAATTTATCTTAAATACAGTCGAATATCCTATTGCGGGTAGATAATCTTACCAGTCAACCATAGGGCAAATCTGAAATGTGTCAAGGTGGGTGCAGTGGCAAAAAAAAAACATGTTACCTCCTTTTCTACATAATTAGGCGTAGGACGCTGTCTTTTTAATTTCATTGTATGAAATCTCAAATCAACAATAATCGTTCTTTCACCGGTCTCCCTCAATGAAGTTGGTTTTTTTTTCTTAAAAATTATTATAATTATAAAAATAACCATGTCAGTTAACTTTCATGTCCTTCGCGCGTTAATTTGCTCTGATTTGCCATAAGTACATGTACGAGCGAGACGCCTGCGCGTATACAACTGATATGATTCAAATAAAGGGCGAGCTGACCCCCCTCCCCCCTACCCGCGCCTGTACCTGCCTACGCCCATGATTCAAATATCGGTTTGATGTTAGGTGCACGTTCGAATTTAAGTTTAGTAAAATACTAATATTATTCCATTTCAGAAAGGCGTTTAAAGCCGAATGTTTCAAACAAATTAGAGCAACAGGATTCAACCGTAACAAAATAAATATAAGCCGCACTAAAAGCCTAATTTAACATGTTAAAAGCTTTGAAACATGCTTAATTAAAAATATTAACAGTACGTTTTAATGTGGGATCCCAAAAAACCTCTCAAATATATCTAAGAGCTTACAACAGTAAACACGGGTTGTTTTACATAAAATTTTACTGTACATTTTTTTACATTGGGTTTTTTAATTGTCATTTCTACTTAGAATTACGAGCTCTCTAGAATATAATCGCGGAAAAAAGTTTTCTTAAATTTCCATACATTTTTTGTTTCTTCCTCCTCTTTTTTCTTCTTCTAAGCCTTGTATGTGTGTGTTCTGTGGTCTGTAGGGCGGCATTTTTTGTTTCTTTCATTCCATTCGAGTCGGACTCGCGCACAAAGAGTTCCATACCATTACGCAAAAAACGGCAAAAAATCACATTTGTTGTATGGAAGCCCCCTTAAATATTTATTTTATTGTGTTTTTTAGATTTGTTGTTGTAGCGGCAACAGAAATACATCATCTGTGAAAAGTTTAACTATCTAACTATCACGGTTCATTAGATACAGCCCGGTGACAGACAGACAGATAGACGGACGGACAACGGAGTCTTAGTATCTTAGTAATAAGGTCCCCTTAAGGTTAAGGTTTACCCTTTGGGCACGGAACCCTAAAAAAGGTAATAAAAATCTTGGGACAATGTTTTCCTATCAGAAACGAAAGAGCTGTTTCTAAGGAAAAATAACATACAGACAATTTCCCATATCTGAAACAAAGTGCAGTGTACAACCTTACATAAAATTACCCAAATTTAAACATAACATCAGCGTGTAATAACACGTTACGAATTTAAGCTGGATTTGTTACGAATATGATTTGCTAGTGTATAGTGTATGATATTCAACCAAAAACGTATCAAATTTATAACCTGCTAATACCAGAATACTCCACGTGTTTAATATTAATACGAGACAGCATTGGTTAAAAATTCACCAGCCTAGCTTCAAACAAACCAAAACATTTCAAGAACAACTTGGTTCAACAAACTGTTATCGCTCTTTTTATTTTTTTACAAAAATGAATCTTAATAACGGGTCATAAAGTTGTATTTATAATAACGTGGACATATGATTATGACAGTTGGTAAAACATAATTTATTATTAGCCTTTAAATAACTAAAACAAGCCGCACTCGGCGGCCATTTGTCATTTCGATGACGTGATTTATTTCTTACATATACGACTATATTTACACCTAATTTGTATCAGTTGTAAACAGGATTGGATTAAATTAAACGTATTTTAGTATTTACAATGTTGATAGTTGAGCGGCCATCTTATTTTCGTCAAATAAAAAAACAAATATGAACAGCATCGTTACTTATATAGAGAATAGAGGTAAGGAGAACAATCTCTTAGAGAAGAACTGTTGCTAAAGTGTCCAGCTGGCAGCTGTAAATAATAGTTCGAAATTCCGGTGGCGCTAGGGTAGCACAAGGACATGATATGAACATAGACGCTATTGACGGAGTGAAGTGCGCTGTTAGAGATTTGATTTTTTTATCAAACTCAAAATTTTGTTCGCGATGTATTGTGGCGCCACCTACTATGTAAGGTTTTTTGATAGACTCTTTTCATACATATTGATTGTTCTCACCATACGTACTTACCTTACTAAGACCAGAGCACACCGGCTGTGTGTGTGATAAGATAAGAGAGAGAAAACGGACTGTAATGTATCTCATAAAATTACCGGGTGATCGTTACATTATTTACATGATATATAAAATTATGAAGTATATTTTTATAACAGATTTTATTATTTGACCTAACGAATGAAATATCAAAAAAGCAACCAAGAGCATGTCGGGCCATGCTAAGTGTAAGGTTCCGTAGTTACCCGTCCGTCAAAATAGACTTAGCAAAAACACAAAAACGGCTGAACTGATCAGTTTCTCTATAGTTTTCCTTGAAAGTCTTTACTAACCTTAACCTTTACTTTTAAGATTTTATTCATACTTTTTGGACCCATGGTTCAAAAGTTAGAGGGGGGGGGGGACATTTATTTTCAGAGCGAATATTTCCAGAACTATTCCGTTAAATGGCACCCTAAAAAAGTTTTCTAGTTTTTATTTTACGACTCAGCCTAACTGATTTATATATTAGAATAGAATAAAATAACATACCGTGAACATATTGTTCGTGCCTTTCAGCTTCCTATCACGCTAACGATCACGGAGCAACGTACAGACGGACAGACAGACAGACATGGTGAAGCTATCAGGGTTCCCAGTTGACTAACGTAACTCAAGAAACGAGTGAATGTTTTAACGATTCGTAACAGGGCAAAAACCTATACATACAATTGGTGCAAATTGGCTTGTAAGAAACAATCGATTATTTACCTTATGGTTTTCGAAGATATATCGTCGTGGAATCTGCAAAAGCCGATAGAAAAAAGCTTTATACCTACGAAATAAGGGCGAAAAGCACGTCGACGCATCGGCAGGCGTCGGTCGAGCCGATCCGAGTCGAACGACGTCTTTTCCGCTCTTATTGCGCAGACATACACCTTCTGTCTATCGGCTGTTACCGATTGCGCGTTCGTAGGCCACACATGATGGCGCGATAGGCTACCTGTCTTTTTCTAACTGTATTAATTAAAGAGGGACATGTAGTCTATCTTGCAGACGAAATACTGTCGCGCCAATCATGTGCTAGCCCGGCTGGGAAGACCCTTACATTACACAGAACTACGTAATTATCCATTACATAAAGCACGTCCTTGTCTAAATCAAACATTATTCTGCTTATTAGTTTGCCGATTAGTTCAATTGTGCAAATTCCATCAAGTAATTATTGACAGATTATTGAATCTAATGTACATTATGCATCCAAGGCGGTAAACAAGAATTCACAAACTAGTTTGAATTGAAGCTCGAAGCCGAAGGCGTGGGCCTAATTAACATGAGTTCATAATTCCTGTACCACTCATAGCACACACAATATTTTTCATCACACTTGTGAGGAAAACATAAGGGGAAAAAAAAACTTTTGCCTAATTTCTGACGTAAATTACAGCCCTATTTCGAAATTTAGGATTAACAGACCGCGACGCCTAACAAGTGTAATGAAAAAATGCATTTCAACTATAGGTCGAAAATTGGGATTAAATGTTCCTGTAATTCTGCCCGTAAAAAGCCCGGGGAGATATTCAGATTTGAATACTCCATTATTGAATTTATATTAACCCTATTTATCAATCATCTACTTATCCTCCTTATAATTTCACACACTCATTATATATACAACGTGGGCCAATTATACCCGAAAGATTTCAAAGGTATTCTTGACCGCATTTAGGGACTAAAATGTCATACAAAGTTTCCTAAATCGGTCTTGTTTTAGAGATAATGTAAATTTTTGTGAAAATTTATTTCACTTAGTTTTTTTCTAACTTAGTTTTGTTTTGTTATAACTTAGTTTTTAGCTGTGACACTGCCACTATGTCATTTAGTTTAGATATACCTACTGACAAACATTGAAGTTTTAAAGTAAACTTGCAATTTTTATCTATACATAAAAAAAACTTTAAGTACCTACTTATTCGTCCTAATGTTTTTTTATCACCTGTGTTTCACATGTGTAAAAATAAATCACGTGTCAAATCAAAACAAATCTTTTTTTTTATTTTGCTCTGAAAACTTGTAAATAGAATTTAAGTATGGCTCAGGATTTGATTTTCTATTTGCTGTTATTAAGTTAACATTACGTACTAATGAACCTCTAGCCTCCTGGTCTAAGTTTGAAGTATGTTAAATAACTACATTGTACTTTAAATCTATTTGTGAAATAATAAATAAATATATTATGATACTGTGTATTTCTATAAAGAAGTTCTCGCTTATTATATCTCTATAATAAGTTTCTTATAATCTCTTATTATAATCTATAAATAAGTTCATGCTGAGTTGTGACCTGTTTATGGCATTTTGCGCTAAGTGTTATTCATTGTATTGTCAACATGGTTTTGTCATAAATAAATGTATTTCATTATTTCTTTCTTATTAAAGCAAAGATTTCATCTTGCATAAACATTTATCTTATGTGAGTTTGGATATTCTCCTCCACGGGCCGCATTTCTTAACAAATTCTTGTGAATTGTTTTGAACTAGTCGATAATTAAATAGAGTTTTTGCCGATTCAGTTTTTGGATTTTTTTCTTAATGACGGAGTTATAAGGCTTACGGCTCATAGAGCTATTAGTTTATCCTGCTTAATAATTGACTGCAAGTGCAATGCATAGACGAGAATTATTCTAATAACACCAAGGCTCAGAAACCGGTTAAATTTCCAAACCGTTATCATGTACTTGGCGTAAAACCTTTTAGTTTCGGTTTCGTTCGTAAAGCCGTTATTTTTAAACCGCTTTTTAAGAGAACATTTCCATAAAGTTCTTGTCAGATTAACCGGTTTTGAACAATATAAACCGGTTTCTTCCTTCCGGTCGCTCGTCGAATAAACCGGTTTATTTAGGTTACAATAAAGTTCTTAAAACAAAACGTTCTCGTTCTTATGAAACTTCTGAGTAAAACCGAAATAAACTGGTATTTCTATTTACCGCTATTTTTTAAACCGGTTCCGAGCCTTGAATCTTGATTATTAAGGCCTCTTGGGTTTAGCTTCTACTCTCACTTCCACTGAATGTAAAAGCGTGAGCGAGACGATGTACGTGGCTGGGATCGCGGATATATCATGTTTTTGAATTGTTATTTTTAGTAAGGTAATATAAAATTACGGATTTTAGAAGCAATTTTTATATTCTTAGTGTTTGTGCAAAAATTGATACAACTTTTTATGGTGCGTTTTAGACCTATTTTCGTGATTTTTTTCTATCAAAAGGAAGGTAAGAGATCAGGTTTCGAATTGACGAAGTTACTTGAGGCCTTTCTTAAGATTGCTATTCATATATTTTGGCAACCATATTATGATTAAAAAAAGTGCTTTGATTTTTCTAAAACTCTACTGGCTGAACCTACTACACCTTAAATTCTGAATTCCGCTGGTTTAATATGACTCCATTATTTCGAATGGCGATTACGCATGACTAATGTGCATGATAATCTCCGTCGTATTGTTCCCCGAGGACAGACACGTGACTACCTGTGCTAAATTGTTGGTCGCTTTTCATATCCTATTCTATTCTACTATTAATTTAACGGCTAAGCAGTGCAATTCACTTCCAGCAAAATTTAAAGGATTTATTCTATTCACTATAACCTAGATCTTTTTAAATCGAGGGTAAATAGACATCTTTAAGGTAAGCATGTTCCATCCTAGACTGCATCGGCATTTGCCATCACGTGAGATTGTGGTCAAATGCTTACCTTTTCCCAATAAGGAAACTCTATTATATAAATTAGTGGCTAACTTCTGTGCCCTAATTCTATAATAATAAAACCAGATCACAGACCTCCAACTAGATGGGAGGATGATATCAAGAATATACCAGGCCAACTCTGAAGGAGAGAAGCAACAAATCGGACTGCTTGGAGAAGATTTGGAGAGGCATGTGTCCAATATTGGACGCATACTCGCTGAGGTAGAGAAGAGAAAGAGAATATAAGAACTGGGGGCTGAGTTTTGAATTTCGAGCGCTCTAATTCGTCACTCGGAAATCTGTGGAAAACGGCGAATTGATATTTTTAAAATACGAGCAATAGAAGTTGGGAATCTAGTGGTATTGCTCGCTCGTTTTCAATTATATTAGTATGAATTAAATGCCTAGTAGTGGAGATAAATTGAAGGGAATTACACGAAATCGAGAACTCGAAATTCAAAAATCGGCCCCTTGTACTTATACGTAGGTAAGTATATAGGTATATACCTATTTTTGAAAAAGGTTATTATTCTTATCATTGGACTAACAAAACTTTGTTGTTGGAATAATTGTTATCTTGTGTTTTTAAGCAAAACACACGGCAGCGAATACAGCTTGGAGTCTATTTTTACTTCACCTGCTATTTTTACTTTTATTACATCATGTTTGAATATGAATGCCAGTCACACAGGAGAGCAACCGTTTATATTAAACTTTAGTTTAGTTATATTTGACTGACAATTACCTACGCTGGCCATATGGAAAAAAAAATCCGGTTCTTGACGAACACGTAACTAGAAGCGTGCTAAATTCGTGCCGACTTTTTGTTGTCCTTTTATATTCTGCAGTATTGTAAACATAAAACAAATACTTTAAAAAATTACGTACGTGTCATTTAGTTCAAACTCACTTTCTCCCACACTCTAGCTTAGTTTAGTTATGTTTTATTTTATTGTGTTTTTCTGTCTTTTTTTTCTCTCTGGTTGCCCTGAGCGCGCTATGGCTAAGGATCTTAGTCATCGGCATATGCTGAGCGGCATCCATTTTGGTGTAAGATTGTTCTAGAATAAGATGTATTATAGGTTAAGTTTCATGTACACCAAATAAACTATTTCTATTTCTATATCATTTTGATTTCTTTCATTTACGTTTTATTTTGACGCTTGAAGAGCTTTTACATAAGACGAATGGTTCGATTGGATCTTTAGGATACGCCACACATTTGCTAAAGATACGATATGGCATAGCTATGTCAATGTCAAAACTGACGTTTCTGCAAACAAAAACGTCACTTTTGACACTGACATATCCAATCCATATCGTATCTCTAGAAATTTTTTGACGTACCTTAAAGTTTGAATCGGGCTAGAAGTTAAGATTCAAAACAAAAAGAAGAACGGGCTCCGGTGCGCGTTAATATGAATAACCAGAAAAATGCAAATAAATATGAAAAGACTTTTGTTGTACTTAAATACTTTTGTAAAAAACGTTTGTCATTTGTTAACGCCATAATAATCACTCAATTTCGACCTGTTTTCTTTAAACACGCTACATTTGTTAAGCTTTCATTGATAACTCAACCGTAAAAGACTTGTCGCTTGCTATTAAACAAATCTCAACAATATGACACAAAGCAGTCTTAGATTGAGATGCATTGTTCAACCCGCACAGAAATTCAAGAGCCCGATTCAGATTTAAAAACTTGTTACGGGTTTGATCTTATTTTGATACTAGAAGACTGCTCACGCACTAGAATTGGTGCATGACAAATTAATTGGAATACGTGCGTGGGTCCTCTTCGCTATTGGCGATTACAGACGATTACGGGTGAGCACGATCATGTACTTAGGGCGTCCAGATGGTCTTCGGCCATTTGGAACTCCAGAGTACGCCCTCCAGACTGCACGACCCATCTGAGTCTGGCTGCTGCTGGTCGGAGTGTGGTCTGTGCTGGAGAGACGAAGTGCTAAAAGACCTTAGCGAACTCGGCGCCGTCGACTGGACAGAAACGGTTTTGGACAGAGAAGCATGGCAGTCTTTGGTGTCGGAGGCCAAGATCCACTTCGGGTCGCTCCACCACAGCAGTAAATAAGTACGATCATGTAGAAGTCGTACTCGGCTAAACTCGCCGATCATCGTCTATGATCGTCTGCTACCTATGATTTGTTTTTTGGGCACACATCACATGGAATCACGGAATGGTTGCGTTGAGGTGGCAACGCGATGGCCGATCATTCATTCGTCGTCAGACAGTGAAGCGTTGCACGCGCGTGCGAAAACTAATAAAAATCGGTGATGATTTTTTTTCTTTGAACCACATTGTCATAAATAACCATTTATGACAATGGCAACAACAATGGTGACAATTTGTAGGTATAAAACCGTATACCTACTCCTATTATAAATAGTTGCAGCAACAACATATTCCACGTCCATCATGACGCTTGGCGTTTGACAAACTACTACAGACGACCGTGGATACTGGCATCATGATCTTGCCAATTAGAGACGATCACCTGTTCTGGATACCTCAATTGAGAATCCGAAGGAAAACCACAAGCCAGATGTTCGTACGCCATTAGAAAGACGGCAGGACCGACCTGGCATTGAACCGCCGAATACAGAACAACATGGAAATCCATGAAAGTGTTCAAAAGTGGACGCGAATATGCTGAGAAGAAAGAAGAAGGATAGACGATCAACAATCATCGCCGACAGTGTAGAGGATTGATGCACGTCAACCACCAAGACGATCGTTAAGCTCGTATCAAAACTAGTTCAGAACCATGACAAGTTGTTAAATCTGAATCGAGTTCCTGATGAATTACATTCCATAAACCGTAGTCATTGTTTATGTGAAGAACAAAAGAGCGACGACTTCGTATGATCGTTAGCTGTTTTGTTTCGTGCGATGGATGATTTGTTTTAATTGTTTCATCAAATGGTATAAAAGCATCATTGTTTACAGATAAATATTTTATTGAGAATGTAAATTCATACAATTATAGACTTTCCGCCTTAGATTTAGGGATTCAAATTCCTTGTAAACCTGCACTCTTTTTTTAAAATAGTCCTATTATTAAGTCCAGTAGATTATTTCAATGTAATAGTAAAGCATGGTAGTGAAGATTTTACCCAAGCTCATAATTTTCTATTGTCCTGTCTTTTTGCCACAGCTCATGAGAGCCTGGGGTCCGTTTGGAAAATAATTTCATGAATTGGCATAGGCACTAGTTTTTACGGAAACGACTGCCATCTGCTGAGGTCAGGACCCGGAGTGAGTAATCCTTAACCCTTTGAACGCTTTACCACCACGATATGATCCGACCAGAACGGTACAGGTACGTTCGGTTCGTCCGTGCAATTTTATTTTAACTTAGTGTTAAGTATGTATGATATTATATACTGTGCGTAATTTATTTTGGTTTAATTTACGTTCCTTCCGTTTTGTCCGTTACCTTCCGTGATTATTTCTCACTCGATGGTCGCATCGGAACATTAGCGCTGGAAGTCGCACGCAACATGCTAAGATAAGGCCATTTCGTGACACTTTATTCACACTATGTTCTCTTTTATGTAAGTATATTTACTGTGTGTGTGTTTATGAATAAAACAAGATTCTATTCTATTCTTTATGTCATAAACACAAACATCACTCAAATGCCAATCTCCCGGGCGCAAGGGAGTTAGGATGTAAACCTTACGCGAAAGCGAGTGAGTGAGTGTGAAGGTTACTTTGACAGCGTCTGTCATAACACCTATAGTTGTCCTTGGCGCTGTGGGCACGACTAATAACGACGCCTTTAGTGTTTTTGGCTTTCAAAAGGTTAAGGTCATTTTATTTTCCATTCAGCTTAGACAAACGAATAAGAAAATGCATATTTAGTCGTCCAACTGATTCGTATTCGTATCGTCTAATTAATAATGATACCCTAAGAACTAATCAGTTATTCAGAACAGCTCAAGTTGCGTTGCTCTGTTTGTTTTATCAATAACCAAATGCTGTTTAGTTGATAGGATGATATCAAAATTGATAAATACACACCTACACATAAACTCACGCCTGTATTCCGAAAAGGGGTAGGCAGAGCACATAAAACCACCAGTTTCAGTGCCACTTCTAGCAATTAAGGGGTTTCCAAAAATAACGAAATCGTGATATTGCAAAATGTAACAGGTTGCTAGCCTATCGCCCACAACACACTTGAAACCATATCCCGCACTCATCTTCTACAACACTCACGGGTGGAAAGGGGGTGGTGAAATTCTTAACTCGACACCACACGAATTAATAAAATAATCTGCTACAAATATAGCCACTCTGCTATAAATATGTGGCCGTAGCATTAAGGTGTTCCCTTTGTGGCATATTATGCCGATCCATCAGAGCTGAGTAGCACTGTCGCATATGTGCAAACGGATTTATGACGAAACAACTGAAACTGGTGGCCGTACGCATTTGGTAAACAAGGGCGAAGTGTGGGTAGTTCTTATAGCTATTAGTAATATTTGTACCTTATATCTGAATCACTTTATTGAATGCACCGATTATAAGAAATTATATATATAGAATAACATTATGATTAAAACCATAATTACAAATTAAACTAAAAAAAAAACTAAATAAATCTAAAATAAACCTATAATAATTCTAGAAAAGGCCCCTGCGGGATAGTACCGAAAACGCTGGCAGCATTTCCTCGCTGGATTGTTAGGCTAATACGCTGAGCGAGGAAGCTGCCAGCTCTTCGGTCTCCTGTGGCGTCTCTGAATCTCTTCGACAGGTCTTTGAAGAGACTCAGAGCGCCGAGGCCCCACGGACCCAGGGGCTTGACGCTGAATGGAATACAATTTTATTGTACTTGGCGTCGAGATCGCTGTATTTCTTCACTGCCGCTGCCGCTGCCCTCACGGAGGTTCGATGAAGATGTGACGGAGCCAGCGTTTCTACACACGTTGCATCCCAAACTAGCACCCGTCCCATGCTCCACTCGTCCAATACCTGAATGAAAAAAACTCAGGAGGTAAAATTTAAGTTTTCAATATTTATATAGGTATATTATTGTGTGCATGCTGTGCTCTAGCTAGACCAATATGAGATGGATCTATTTGTTTTTGATACACATAACATATTCCAATAAGCTTACCAGTAGTAAGTATGTATTGTTGTACCTTTGCCTTCCTTGAGCGTGTCCCGTTAGAAAAAAACTTACCTACTTACATATTATATTCCTCGTCACTCAGCAAATCTTTGTAGAAAACGGTTTGCAATCGAAGAGAAGATCGGTACTTAAAAAGAATTGAAACACAAACGCATTCTACCTGTTTATTTTCGGTCCAAAATTCTGTTTCAAGTATTTAAATAACAAGCTCTTTCAGGTATGTCAGCTTACAGTTCTATTAATACCTGTATATTCCTACAGGCTTGATTCGAACTTTAAGATACATCAAATATGAGGTATGGATTGGATATGGATTGGATATATCAGCGTGAAAAATGACGTTTCTTCAAACAAAAACGTCACTTTCGACACATACCAGATCCATATCGTACTTAGATCTAATATTTGACGTATCATAAAGTCTGAATCGGGTCATAAGCCCCTCCAAGTATACAACACTCAAAGTATTCGTGAAATTCCTTCGAAACCGTTGCGTGGGCACCTGAAATGTGTGGAAAAGTTTTATCCTTTCTAAAATCTAAAACAAAATCTGGAAAAAACAACAATCATGTCCAAAGTCCGTACACTCACAACAGTAGTCGCTCAGTCATTCATCATTTTCATATCTGTGAGATATGAGATATTTTGGCGACAAAAACTCGAACAAAAGCCGAGCGTCCGCGCTGTGAACATTAGTTTTCTTTTGGATATTATTGTTCCCAAATTGGACTCGTTTGAGTTTTATACAATGTGGAATGTTTAACTTTGACTTTGTTTAAATGGAATTGCGTTATTTTTTTTATATGAATAGCGATGGAATAAGTGGGAGACAGATGTTTTATAATGTAAATTTAATGCGACCAGTTGGACCCATTATTTAATTTCGTTAGCGCTCAATTTCGTGTAACCTCCATTACTATCTCCATTACTGAACGTTCAAATTCTACTAATGAAATTAAAAACGAAAAAAAATTCAATACCACTACAATCCCAATTTCTATCGCTCGTATTTCGAAACTTTGCATTTTTCGCCGTTTTCCACAGATCGAGCGATGGAAATTCAATAATCACTCCCTTGATATTTGCTTTATCACCTATATATAAAACATAACTGCGACCCCGAGGTTTGCTCGGAAGACATAAAAGCTCAAAAATTTCCCAGAGATAAAGACTAGATAGAGCATGTTTCGACCCTAAACACCCCCATATAATAAATTTCACCAAAATCGTTTGAGCCGTTTCCGAGATCCCCGAAATATATGAACACAGGAAGGAAGGTAGTATAAGATTTTGCTGGCCGCGCATTTTGCTCCTAATGCTTCCTTTCCTCAAATCAACCTACATATAAAAGAAATAATTCTAGGATAACTTTATGCCCATTCATACAACTCCAATAAGTTGTTTATATATTAAATACCACACACCCAAATATCGGAACTTATATATAATTATAAAATATAAGTAGGATTTGCTTCCTACGCAATAACCTTTCCTGATTGGAACTCCAAAGTTCTCTAAAATTTCAGATTGTTATTTTTTTGTTCTAGGAACTTTTTATAGATTTCATCTCATATTAAACCAATTTATTTCGATAATAGCCCTCCTTTTTGTATTACACAGTCCATATATCTTGCAATATTGTGCTTACCATATGGCGCATCAAACCTAATTCCGATTTCACCCCCGCTTACATAAATATACCTCAGAATATTTTCGATGCATCACTATGGGGCTAATGTGCGTACAGAGGGTGAGTTAACGTATATTGACAGTTGGGGTGATGGAGGGGTGCGGTTACATTTATAAAATGAAGCGCAGTTCAGAAGCGATAAAGAATGTAATCTCTAAGAGTGGTTTAAGAAACTAAGAATGTAATAAACGTTGGTTCTATGTTGCATATTAAAATTACACCAAAATAAATGAAAGTAACATTCTCATTTTCACTAATCCTCTGGAGTTGCAGGCGTACATAGGCTACAGAGACTGCTTACCATCAGGCAGGCCGTATGCTTGTTTGCCACCGACGTAGTATTAAAAAAAAACCATTACTACTGACACTGTGTGTGTGTGGGACTGGGCAGGGCACGCCTGCCGAATGCACCCGAAGCGCTGGACCAAACTAGCGACAGATTGATGGAAGAACAAAACTGAGATGGCGGGACAGCCTTGGTACATTTTGTATAAATTGGCGGGAGATTGTGTGTTGGATAGGACCAAATGGGGGGAATCAGGGGAGGTCTTTGCCTAGCAGTGGGACACTCTTATTATATAGGTTAATAATAAATAAATATAAATAAAATACCATCAAGGAGATAAGTTTTCGGCAAAAAAAAAACACTTTTGGTTCAATCTTTTATTGCTGACTGCACTTTTTTTCCACAGGCAACTAATACTCATCGAGACAATTCTAAAAACCCCAAACACAATTAGATTGCATTGTTTTATCACAGAGTTCATATGGCTTCCTCCTGTCTCCATCATCAGATCAGCTTGATGGTACCATAATATTGCATTGTCACCCGACTTACATATGTATGCAAATTTTCAGCTTCGTCGGAAACCGGGAAGTGGGTCAAATTTAACTAGCAAGATTTTTCCCATACATAAAAAAAATTTTTAGAAAAAGGTTCCTGCTAACTAACAGCTTAGCTTACAATATTTTAGGCGCCTACTTTCACAATAAGGAAGTAAACATCAGGGTGATAGTCAAGTTGCTAATCGGTCGCTCCGTTGCGAAGGAAACGGTGTCTTTATCTATCATCTTCCATATTAATGCGACTGAGAGACATTAGCGTATCCTTTGCTACCAAGCAAACGATTGTCATCTTGGCAAGGCACCTTCGTGTGATAAATATGGTCCATCCAAAAAAGGTGAATGTTACAATAACTAGGACAAATTCCTTTAGCAATTTGTACATATTTATTTAAAAAAATAACCCTTTGACTGCTAAGGAAGTCAACTGACGTGCGCGGTTACAACTCGATAACAAACTTCGTGCATTAGTTCAAAGTGTTAAGAAGGAAGAATAGCTTTGCGATCCTAACGAAATAACGGTACTTTTTCTATGAAATTCCATTTCGGGAGAAAACGGTTTCCTTTAACTAAATCTTACTAAATAACTTTTATTTTGATGCCGATCGCTTCAGCATAATATATTCTAGGCTTATAGGATTCGTTTAAAAATTTATATATATTTGTCTTTGTTGTGCAAATTTTAAAAAAATCTATAAACGTAGTTTTTCATTGTGTCGATAACATAATAAAATCCTGGAGAATGGAAAATATTTAGAAGTGGAAAAACATTTTCTCTTTTTGTATGGCCGAGTACGTGGTATACTACCCTCTTAAGAACCCTATTTGGACTTATTTGTTCTTCCTTAACAGCCCAAGTTTTTTGGAGTAAAAACTTGGGTTGCGAGTTTTAATGAGTGGCCTGTCCTTTAATATCTTCAATATTGACTGATCATCATCCAAATAATGATTTATAATAATAATCACTGTTCTATTAAGCTAGTTACGTAATGTTTGGTATAGTAGGCAATTAATTATAACATTACAAGCATTTATTTAACTTGCTCTGCACTGGCAGCATGGTTCCATTTTTATCACCTGTCACTATGCCCGTTACTTTCGCGCTTGGTATGTATGTACTTGTTAGAACGTGACAGGTATGGTGACAAATGATAAAGTGTTGACCATCTTAGCCCTACTGTTAGTATGTTAGTGTGTGTCAAAGCTTGGAAGCTAAATTTGAACCACTTTCCGATTTTCTATTGAGCTGAAATTTTATACACATATATGTGAATCAGATGACAAAGCAATGTTGTGATGACATGGAGCTGACCTGATGATGGAAACAGGAGGTGGTCATGGGGGTTCTGTGATTGAAACAACGCAAACTAATTGTTGATTGGGATCGTTACAATTGCCTCGATAAGTAATAGTTGCCTGTGAAGAAAAGTACAGTCGGCAATAAAAGCTTGTACCAAAAATGAAGTTTTTGCCAAAAAAATATTTTTAATATATCCCAAATATCTCAAAGTCCAAGCTTACAAGAATACGTCACCAGAAATGACACCTCCACACACAGATATTACTGCTTTCTTTAGCTATGGGTGTCGTAGGGTGTGTTCCTTGCATTATTGAAGCGTGGGGTAGCTTAATATTGTTACCAGTGCGAGGGTGCAATATTACCAATTTGTTGCGTTGACAATTGCTTGGTAAATGTTGTGTTAAAGTAGTAAAGGGATGTAAATGACTCATTTTACGATTGTTATCATAAACCACTTATTGTTATGAAGATGAAACTTGGTACAAAGTTTAGTTTGTTACAAACCTACTTTTTTTAATAGCACGTCGGTGGCAAACAAGCAATACGGCCCGCCTGATGGTAGGCAATCACCGTAGCCTATGGACTCCTGCAACTCCAGAGATGTTACAAGCGCGTTGCCGACCCTTTAAAAACCTGTACACTCCTTTTTTGAAGAACCCCATACTGTATACCCTCGGGAAAACCTCGGCAGGGAGCTCATTCCACAGCCGGAGCGTCCGCGGGAGGAAATTCCTCTTAAACCGCACCATTTCAAACAATTCTTTGAAATAGGTACTAACCAATAATGAGAAAACGTTCATTTATTTCTACGAGATTTCACAGAATTAAACAGTAAATTATAAATAATCTTGAAAATAAAGTAAAGGTCTTATAAATAAAAAAAAACCGGTCAAGTGCGAGTTCGTTTACTATTAGTATAATTGTGTACAGCGCCATCTATGGGCGAATTGGTTAACTAATTTGTGCAATCTGTATGTATGTTGGTTTTTCAGGATTTTTTTTTTATACTACGTCGGTGGCAAACAAGCATACGGCCTGCCTGATGGTAAGCAGTCTCCGTAGCCTATGTACACCTGCAACTCCAGAGGAGTTACATGCGCGTTGCCGACCCTAACCCCACCCCCCTCGTTGAGCTCTGGCAACCTTACTCACCGGCAGGAACACAACACTATGAGTAGGGTCAAGTGTTATTTGGCTGCAGTTTTCTGTAAGGTGGAGGTACTTCCCCAGTTGGGCTCTGCTCTAGATCTGGAATGACATCTGCTGTGCTGTGCCCTACCACACAAGGCGAGATGACATTCACATTGCCCATACCTCTCTTTTGGACGTAGTTTAAGGACATACCCGGGTCCAACGGGATTAAATTGCAAATTAAATTACAAATTGTTTTTGGTTAATTAAAAAAAAAGTCAAGGTAGAGGTCTGATTTTATTTTTCCTGTAATCTTTATGACAATGTTATTATTATGTAAAAATTTCATATTTTTTCATTCGTAAACTTCGGAGATAAGGGGGGAATGGTATTTTTTTGAGATTTTCCTTCATAAGTAAATTTTGTAATATTTAATTTGAGTTTCTCTTTCAAATGATACCCCACTTGACCTAGTAACTAGAATTTGAAATTTTGCCCCCTCTTTATATTGGGAATTTTCCATAATGAATACAAATAAAATAACAAAATTACACATCCAATATGTTTGGGTTAGCGTTATTCATTACTATTCCAAATTTCAAATCGATAGCTTAGTACTTCTCGAGATATTTAGCAATATGATAGACGGACGGACGGACGGACGGACAGTGTCGCAGCATAAGGGTTCCTTTTGTACCGTTTTGGTACGGAACCCTAAAAACGTCCCCCAAGTCACTGCCGCCAATAATTAGTTGCAGTACTTTTGAACTACTGTTGTTTACACTCAGCATAGATATTAGTTTAGCATGTCTACATAGAAATACATAGAGGGGCTGATTTTTTAATTTCCAGCGCTCGTTTTCGTCACTCGTAAATCTATGGAAAATAGTGAAATTTTATTTTAGAAATACTGGCAATAGAAATTGGGAATCTCGTGGTATTGACCACACGTTTTCAATTCTATTAGTAGAATTTAAATCGGCTCCCAGGTGTGCTAAGCTAATGGTTTGTCTGATTTTATAAGGTTACGGCATCAACCTGATTACCAGTAGGGCTAAGATGGTCGGTCCTTATCATTTGTCACCATGTCTGTCACGTTCTAACAAGTATGTAAGTGCAAAAGTGACGGGCATAGTGAACGGGCATAAAAATGGAACCAGGCCGCCACCGCAGTTCTCATTGATTATTTGACTGATGATAAACAGTATGAAAAATGGAACCCACGAAAGTCCACAATTAATCTTTGCTTTTTGTTCACTCACTACGTTGTTCACACATAGCCAAAATAGTTAATTCCACAGTACACAACAATAAAATTGTGATATTTATACGATAAATTAGACAAAACGAAAAGTAACCTTGGTATTAATCTTAACTGCAATATGTTGAACTTGTTACGAATTTAATGTGGATTCGGATGAAAGAAGCGCCTGGCGTCCGTTGGGTGGATGACATTCGAAAAATCGCGGGACACTTCTGGATGAGACTAGCCCAGTACCGAGATATGTGGCGTACACGAAAAGAGACCTATGCTCAGCAGTGGGCGATTGAAGGCTGATGGCAGTACCGGACTATAGTTAGCTGGTTTTACGCAAAGATTACAATACTCACTAGGTTGTACGGTGTTAACTTCTCATATTTCTACAAAAACACATTTTCTCCCAAGCAACAAAAACTCCGTACCCCATCTTCATACAAGAGATATTCAATAACGACCACTGATAGACGAGATGGGCCTAGTTACGAGCCGCGGTTATCTCCCGCGCCAATAAAATTGTGATAAGCCTGGGATTTTTGCGAACTGTCGACGCATCATAAAGTCAGAATAGCCCCTTGGGCAACGTTAAAGGTTTGATTTTCAATCTACATTAAGGATCTTTAATGGGGTTGGGAACTGTTAAACGGTTTATAGATTGCGCCGGCATAGGTTTTACCTGTCTCTAGTTTTGTAATATGATATTTGGCTTAAGGGGCTCCCCGCGGTTACTCCTAGATTTGCATTACAGATAGAATTATAAGACAAATGGATATCGGTTCTTCAATCTTTTACCTCCATTCTGGTCGACTCTGGATTTTGAAAGAGATGCATACTTTTTTCTATGATTTTTTTGAACATTCTCTAATAATCACTATTCGATACTTGATTGCTGTGCAGGCCCTTGCATATACATACATAATCTACATATCTCTAAACACTGCTCAGAGATTTTAATTTTAAACTAATTAAAACAAAAGTTATGGTAAAAAATCGTTAAATAGATTGTGGATTTGGTCTTTTTGGTCCAATTTAATTGCTATAATTGTGCTATTACTTAATCTTAAAATTATTTGTATGTATTTTCACATTAGTGTTGTTAACACATATTAAATTTAAGTATAACAAAATTGTGTTAAATAAATAAAAAATACACAATAAATTGTATATTAAAAAAAGTCCTGCCATCCCAACTCCTCGAGGAATCCTATCAAAACCATTGATGTTAAGTAGGACCTCGAGAAGGTTACCATGGTGAGAGTTTGCCCTTGCAAATAGTCCAGTTTTCATGTGATATTTTTCACGGCATTTGCCCTTGATGAACCTTTTGAACGCTTTTGTCATATACGCAAACATCAGCGAGCTAAATGTAAACCTTATTTGAACGTCTGAAGGTTACTTTGACAGCGTGCGTCTTGACACCTGTAGTAAAGTTGTCCTTGGCGCTGTGGGCACGACTAGTAACGACGCCTTTCTTGGCGTTCAAATGGTTAAAACGCGTAACAATTCATTATAAAAGCCACAATAATTTTTGTTAGAACCCTGTTAAAACGCCAGTCTATTCCAATAAAAAACAAACGTTGCACCTATAATACGACAAATACGAGTATATAACAACAATATCGTTCTACATTATTCGCGAACTACAAAATGGAAACTTTGCATAGGGCTGCTCAAGCTTCTTGAATTATGTAAAGTAACCAGAAACTTACAAAGGAATACAGACAAGATAGTTCTGCCACGAGATATTTCAGTATGTGTGATGAAACTGCCTTTCTTTCAGCTCGAGGTTAATCTTAAATGAGGCTAACAGGCCAATTCTGGTTTTAGTTATTAGATCTGTTCCCAATATTATACTGATCACTGTCAAAAGTGACGGTTTGGTTGAAAAAATGTCACTTTTGACAGTAATAGTTTTTTCTAATAACAAATTTTGAGTTGTTTCCTTATATTGCCTGGTAAAATTGATTTAAAAAATGATTTTTAATGAAAAATGATTAATAACGTTTTGTGTTTCTTAATGATTAATTTCATTCGTATACGAGAAAAACCAGACAAAACTAAAAGAAAGATAGGTTAATACTTAATTATGTATAGATTTTATGTACTAAAGTTGTACAGTCAGCATCAAAAATAGCGGATCAAATACCATTCTGTAACAGCTTAATAAAAAGTGATGTCTTTAATATAGAACAACAAAAACTGTAAAAGATATACTTTGGAACGCGAATTCTAGAAATGTATCTATATTTGGAAAAGTTATCCCGAATATCAGATACTTTTGGCGCGTTGTTTCATCCGCTACTTTTGATGCTGACTGTAGTACTAGACTATATGGTTACGGTAGGTATGCGACGGTTGCAGATATGATTATGGTTGCAGTTTTGACGTCTATTCTGTTATGACATACTTTTAATGTTGCACACGGCCAAAACTGCTGGAACCAATAACAAAAACGAACAAGTGCGAATCGGACTCGCCCACCGAGGGTTCCGTACTTTTTGGTATTTTTTGTTATAGCGGCTACAAAAATACATCATTCTGTGAAAATTTCAACTGTCTAGCTATCATGGTTCATGAGATACAGATGACAGGTGGACAGAGAGATAGAGGGGCGGACAGCGTTTTCATAATAATAGGGTCCTGTTTTACCCTTTGGATACCCTAAAAACGCGACCATCTCAAGCAAGCTCTTTAAATGTCCACCAAAACAGCCAGTGCCTGTTTAAACCCCAACGGTCTTTATCAGCTACTCATCTTGATTAAGCCTTAATCGAATTATCCGAGTTTGCAATAAATCGATATTTTCAATCGTCGCGATTCGTATGCAGCGCGCGCCTTCGGCGGCCAATTTTCCGGAGATTTCCGACGCGGAAGTTTTGGACTTTTCTAATACCCGCGGGTACCAACTTTATCTTGTCCGCTGATTACTGGGAACATGGGCACAGGGTGAAATTATTAGTGACAATTTTATATAATAAAACACATGAATAAAACCAAATAATGATAGTCTACTAATCCTGCAGCTTATAATTATATTGTAATTACATTTTTAAAAATTTCACGTTTCTTCAAACAAAAACGTCACATTTGAGACTGACATATCCAATCCATATCGTATCTTTGAGACATTATTGATACATTTTAAAGTTCAAATCGGGTATACCAAGCGGGCTTATACCAAGGTCATAGATTCCAGCAATGGCCGTTTTCGGCTTCTATGATTTATTTTATTTTATTTAAACTTTATTGCACAAAATATATACAACAATGTACAAATGGCGGACTTAATACCAAATGGCTCTACCAGTCAATCATAGGGCCAAACAGAGACTCTTACATGGTGCAGAGAGAGAAAAAAAGTAAATGAATTACACGAAAAGCAAACTAATATACTTATAAACTACATATATATCACATAAATACAAACATACATACACACTATAAATATAAGACACACATACATACACATACATACTATAAATATAATATTGAATTGATGAACATTATTTGAACTCTTGTTTTAGCAAATGCTTACGTAACATCCGCTTGAAAGAAAACTTACTTGGAGCTTGTCTGATGTTTAGAGGGAGTGAATAACAAAGACGACTAGCCTGGACGGCGAAAGAATTGGTCATAAATCCAGTGCGGTGAGACGGTATGTTCAATTTGAGAATGCGGGATGATCCCATATGTGTGTGTTGAATTATGTACCTACATTGTGCAACGAGGGGGGAAGTGAAATTTTGGATACGAGGGTGGGAATTAAAGACCCGAGTTTGCAATATTCTTACCCCCGGAGTTACACACAATGTTTTTCATCACACTTGGGAAGAAAAAACTAAATTTTAAGCGAAATCATTCTTAAATACGGTAATATATGTATCAAACATTCGTCCGCCATTTTGTAATTTCTTGGCAGGTGAGGCATTGAAGGCACAGACCTATTCGGCATTCAGTCACGATTGAAAATTATGTGAAAATATTTTAATCGGCTGTTAAATTAATCAAATTCAATGTTTAAAACATGAACAAAAATATTAAATTATAAACGTTAGTATTTTAAAAGTAAAACACATATATGTTACTTGCTTTTTATGAATAAGTGACATAATAAAAAAACTTATAACTCCCTAGGGCTGTTATAGCTTTTTTTTCCATAATCCATAACTCCCAAGGGAACAAAATAGGCCTTTGTCCTTCAGCACACCTGCATGAAATAAGGTATTTTTCGAGCAAGAGTGATGAAAATTATATTACGTATTGATTGAGTATTTCTTAAGATTCACACAAACCTAGCCGCCACAATTACTTACTAATAGAAGTTACGCTGTCATGTTAAAACTAAATTCTGAAATAACATGAAACATGAATCTTCATGTACTAATTTTCGTTGTAAAATAAGTTTTTTTAATCATTTCAGAAAATCATTTTTGGCACAATATATTGCATTGTCACCCGACTTACATAATTCTATTATGTATGCAAACTTTCAGTTCAATCGGAAATTGGAAAATGGATCAAATTTAGATTGCAAGATCTAATCTATACTAAGTAACAAATTTACATACTAACGGGGCAAGTTACTCGTAAATAAAAGCTTGTAAAATTATTAAACAAAGAAAATAGATCGAACTATTGGTAAAACACATTTAAGTATATAATTTTTCAAATAGTCAGGCTAAGGCTTGCCCTTGTCCTTAACCATATCCCTCATATTTTCTTCAATAACTTCTAAACTAATAATAATTATAAAAAAAATATTTCTCACGAGTCCTGTCATTTGATGTATCGGTATGGTTTGAGAAACTTCATTTTAAAATTTCAAAATTACCGCTTAATTTATAATTATTTACGTATTTTTTACTACTTAATACTTATAAAATTTCACCTCAACGCCCAGTAATTTCGGAGCAAATTTAATTGGCTCTAATAAATGTATTAATAAACAGACTACACATGTTTTTCTATAGGGATTCTGTTTTTTTATTACGAGGGATGGGACTCTAAAATAATTTATTTATTTATTATATCAAGATCAATTACAAAATAAATGTGAATTTATTTATTAAGTTTACTTTCTTCGTAATTCAATTCTAATAGCTAGACATTTATTAATTTCAACTCGCTTGACAATAGAACAATCAAGTATTTTAAAACGTGCTTTGTAAATTCAACCATGCTGACATATAAATACGGTTTAAATTGGAAAAAAGACGTATGAATTTTCTTGTAAATGCAGAAGACTAGAGAGTTGGGGCATAGATTACATAATACTTTTACAGATATGTCACTTCTACAAAAACTATTTTTTTTTTATACCACGACGGTGGCAAACAAGCATACGGCCCGCCTGATGGTAAGCAGTCACCGTAGCCTAAGGACGCCTGCAACACCAGAGGCATTACATGCGCGTTGCCGACCCTTTAAAAACCTGTACACTCCTTTTTTGAAGAACCCCATATTACGCGGTCAGCCCGTTTTTAGGGTTTTGTAACCAAAATGACAAAAATACAACCTTATAGTTTTATCCCCATTGTCTGTCTATCCGTGTTTTGCTCGAAAATTATTAAGTATAATTTAAAGAATTTGGAACAGGTATTTTAATACGCGCCACTTAAGAACATAAAAATAAAGACATGTATAGGTATATTTAAAGTGTATTTTTCCATAAACATCAACGCGAGGCACATCATTCGGTTTCTAAAATAACTATAAGGTTTTATTCTAATACAGTATGTAATAAAATCCCTTCCTCTAACTTTAAGACCTTTTTACACTTTTCTTCATACAAAAAATAGGTAAGTGCCGATAAGACAGGTTGCTTGTATTTTTTTTAGTGTGGTGCTTTTTTCGTATCATATAAAGATTTGTAACCAATTTTATTACACGTTGTTCGGCTGGCACCAGTTTTAAGAGTAAAGTTGTTTCGGCTGTCAGGTGATTGTCCGTGTTCTATTTTGAACAATCTATGTCATTTGTATTTTGAGCATCTTAAGTATCTTGCCTTGAAACGATGACTTTATTTATTTATAACAAGCTAACATAAATTGTAGCAAAGGTCACAAACTAGTTTTAATTCACTCCTTGTGCACAGCGCACGTGATCAAAAATATTAGGCAACAATAAAATTAAATAAATAAATATATTACCTATAAAAAAAACTATTAATATAAAAATGTTAATATAATAAAAGTTGTATTTTATATTTATTTTCGCTGTTTTTAAAGCATGAATAACGTTTTTAATAAAAGAAAAATGTTAAAAATAATATATTTGTCCGTACTTTTTACGTCTGTATTGGCAATACAATATTCCAAATTCGACCAAGGCATTTCTAATGGATTTCTTTCAGACTGTAAGTACATTTACCTTCTTATATTGAACCAGTGCTTAAATAACAAATTTAAATTCATGAGACCTATATCATTACTTTGCTTATGCATTAAGAAAAGATTCAAGACCAGCATTTTGATTTTAGACACGCGCTGGTTGCTACCTACTTTGGTCGCAATATAATCGCTAAGAGTCAAAATCATGCAAACATAAACGGAGCTAAAAACATTAATTTTTAGAAGCCCATTAATTAAATTTATCGCGTTAAATTCGATTTGTACTTCCGAAACATTGCAATCAAAATTATTTAATACGCGTAATCATCTCCGCGGTCATGGTTGATATTTAGAGAACCTGCGTAATATGAGTGGAACCAGTTTAGTTGTGGAATATTTTAATAAATTCAGACGTCATAACCATAAAATTATTTAGGTTACATGGTCTGTTCGAAATAATAAATCAATTATTTATACTTGTATGGATTAGTACACTGTTATGTAAATTTCTTTTGATGAAAATAGATAATTCTATACGAAAAGAGAATGACTACAATCTAAATTTGTAACACCTAATGTGTTCCAGCTATCGAAAGTTTATAATATAAATATTATTAATATAATACTTATTCGACAATATATATGTATATGGGTGTATTATTTGTATGTTGATAGCGTATAGTGTTGGATATTAAATATACCATCATATATGATTATGCAAACGACCCGCTTGACAAAATGCCGTATTAATATTTGAATTCTTGTTTAAAGTGTCGTAAGCGCCAGCTCCCCCCTTTTAATATCTCACACATACGTACATATTAGTACATTCACAGATTATTAAATATTTTAAAATATCTACAGGTCCTGGATCGACAAAGCCTGCCACCATCAAGCCAAAATCCTTGGAACAACTAAAACTAGCCGTCTTAGGACCAGGCAATGTACTACTGGCACAATGGACTGAATACAATTACTACCAAATGAAGAAACTTGCCAAAAATCCTGAAATAGACTTCACGAAGAAGACGGTTATGTACATACCTGGATATTTTGAAACGAATGTACTTCCTGGTCCAAGAACAATTGGAAGTTTATACAAGGAATTGGGATACAACGTGCTTATTCTGGACTACTTTTATTTCACCATCAACCATTTCCCATTGTGAGTATGAATTGAACAGAATTGCTGATGCTAGTTTTGAATTTTATTTTAATGTTATTTTTAAGTCATACCTACGGTAGACAATTTTGGAAGAATATACTTTTTATTGGATTTTACACAAACCATTAAATTTATCATCTTTGTTCAAATCAAATACTAGAAAAATTATGCCCACGGGTTTTGGTTAAATGATTTGTATTGGAAGTAAAAGACAAAAATGAATACCTAACTACTCTTTATTTATCTGGTCTTTTATTTAGTAAAATTTGCCGCCTGCTACCTAGTACCTATGTTTGTTTGTTGTTTTATAGACTGCAATTTATATACAATAAGGAAACTCCAGGTCTTAATTTAAGAAATATTCTTGTAAAATTGTTTGTAAACGACTGTTTGTTTCTTAATTAAAAAAAAAAATTGTTAATAACAAAGCGTTGGTGGCCTATAGCGGAAAGAGTATGCGACTTTCAATCCGGAGGTCGCGGGTTCAAAGCCCGGCTCGTACCAATGAGTTTTTCGGAACTTATGTACGAAATATCATTTGTATCATGTGTGTATCAGTCGCTTTTCGGTGATCGAAAACATCGTGAGGAAACAGGACTAATTCCAATAAGGCATAGTTTAATACCCTCTGAGTTGAAAGGTCAGATGGCAGATGGCTTTCGTAAAAATTTGTGCCTACGCCGATTATCGGGATAAGTTGCCAAGCGGACCCCAGGCTTCCATGAGCCGTGGCAATAAGCCGGGAAAAACGCTAGGAAGAAGAGTAGACAGCGTCAGTAGGTTAATATTACGACGTATTTTACATAGTTTTTTGTAGAAGTAATTAATGTTACAATTTCAATTTCAGGGCAGCACGTATGGTTCGGCCAGTAGGCAAACATGTAGCCGAAATGCTAGCTAATCTAACAACGCACGGGTTAGATCCAAAAAAACTAGAGCTAGTTACCTTCAGTCTCGGCGGCCATACCGCAGGCTTCGCAGCCAAAAATTACCGTCAACTGACCGGCAAAAACATTTCGGCTATCACCGCTTTAGAACCATCCGGACCATGTTTCAGACACCTCGGGCCAGACCAGAGACTAGACCCATCTGATGCCGATTTCGTCTTTACTGTACATTCAAATATAGATGCTTATGGCATTGCGACTCCTCTTGGACATGTGTCAATCTTTATCAACGGGGGCGAATACCAACCTAATGATGTTTGGAGTGTACCTTGCCTTATATTTTGTAGCCATTCGAAAACTTACTTCTTGTGGATATCAGCACTTATGAATCCTGGTATTTTTGTGGCGATGCAATGTGATTCTGTCCAGCAGGCGAGAGACGGAGATTGCTATGAGAGGGAGCCTAAAATATCGAATACAATGGATATATTTGTTGATAAAAGTAAACCAGGTATATATTATCTTCCTACATTTAACCGATATCCGTACGGGCTGGGAACCAAAGGTTTAAAGAGGGAAGAAAACCAGTACGTGAGGCATTTGAATTGGCTCAATGCTAAGGAAGTCCTAACGATGTAGGGGAGATAAGGACAATCGCGGGCGGCGTGCAATGGCAAAATTGCCAGATTAAGTTTAATTAGGAAAATATGAGAAGCATTTCTAATGAGGAAGTTACGAGATACTCGAATTGTGAGGGCTTTAAGTACCATACTCACCCATAGCCCTCATATATACATATCGCTGGAGTAATTTATTACAAAAATATTTTCTTATAACAGTCGTAGGTATTCTTGTGTCAAAACAAAACCAAATGTAATGTGTTACTGAGTGGTAAGCTTGTATTATTTGTAACTTATCTGTAACCAATTTCAATGTGATTATGCAATAATTATCTTTTAGCAAATTGAATATTAATTTATTTTAACTTCATATTATTTTAAACCGACGAGCGTGTATGAGGAATGTCATGAAAGTAAAGGAAGCGAAAGAGGTATGTCAGGATCGTAGCAAGTGGAAATCCGTGGTCTCTGCCTACCCCGTCGGGAAATAGGCGTGATTATATGTATGTATGTATGTATTATTTTATTTATTATTGAGTCTACGACCGGTCTAGCCAAGTAGGTGGTGACCATGTCTATAAAGTCAATGGTCCTGGGTTCGAACCCCGGTAAGGGCATTTATTTGTGTGATGAACGTCATGAAGTTCATGACTCAGGAGTCATGGGTGTTTTCTATGTATATAAGTATGTATTTATCTATATAAGTATGTATATATATTATCCTAGGACCCAAAGTACAAGCTTTGCTTAGTACTTGATCAGTGTAAGATGTCCCCTAATATTTATTTATCACAAATACAAATTTATTAAATAGCCCTGTGTTAGCGAGTAAATAGCGAGTATTCACTAAAGCGCTGGTGGCCTAGCGGTAAGAGCGTGCGACTTGTAATCCGGAGGTTCGCGGGTTCAAACCCCGGCTCGTACCAATGAGTTTTTCGGATCTTATGTACGAAATATCATTTGATATTTACCAATCGCTTTTCGGTGAAGGAAAACATCGTGTGGAAACCGGACTAATCCCAACAAGGCCTAGTTTACCCTCTGGATTGGAAGGTCAGATGGCAGTCGCTTTCGTAAAAACTAGTGCCTACGCCAAATCTTGGGATTAGTTGTCAAGCGGACCCCAGGCTCCCATGAGCCGTGGCAAAATGCCGGGACAACGCGAGGAAGAAGAGACAAATTAATTAAATACTCTTTTCCCATCAGAGTTTCTTGAGATCATTTGAATTTGTCGTGCTATTTCAATTATTCAATGCAAAAGTTATTGAGGCTTATTGGAATAGCATGATAAATTCGAACGTTTCCGAGAAAATACGTTGGGAAAATTGGGAAATTATTCACTATATTTTTACCTTACTCGTGTCTATATGACTAGAGTTCGTCTAAGCTAACACCGACTTGAACAGAATAAACTGACGAAGTGTTATAATCCTCATGTCATAGACATTTGACATTAATCAGATTTTTATATTTTGTCATGCAGAGTTAGCTTGGTCCGACTCTAGTAGATAAATAATATTAAAAATTATTTAAAATAACAAGACATCGAAATTTACGTATTTAATATAAATTTATGTTATGGTTTATGGTTGCATATTAATGAATATTTCGAATAAATACGTCAATGCAAGGTTATTAAGCGAACGTGATTTGCATTAATTAACGATAATATTGAATAATATGATAATATGGACATTAGAGTTTATTTTAGTTACCTTTTATTTATTTTTAGAAGCGCTGGTGCCGTAGTGGTAAGAACGTGCGACTTGCAATCCGGAGGTCGCGGGCTCAAACTCAAACCCCGGCTCGTACCAATAATGAGTTTTTCGGGACTTATGTACGAACTATCATTTGATATTCACTAGTCACTTTTCGGTGAAGGAAAACATCGTGACTTCAGACTTGCCCAAATAAGGCCTAGTTTACCCTCTGTGTCTACTAGTGCGAGGCCTAGTAACCCTAAAAACCGATGATAAACAAACATGTTTGCTTTCGTACAAAAAAAAGTGTCATATCTGTTATGCGTATTATTTAATCTGCAGTTGGGAAAGGAATTTGTTAGCTGCACTGAAAGCGTCTCATTAAATTACTTTTTCTTTATTGTTTTGTAGTGTAATGCTTGGCTTATCGAATATAAAAATTCTTCATTTTTATCGCCAGTTTTCTAAATAAAATTATAAAACTCCATCTCCCTGCTGAACACAGCCTTACTCTTATTGTAAAATACTCTTATCTATTTGTACATATTATACCATCTTTATTAATCTTTTATTCAGATGTCTTAGGCTAGAGTTTTTTGCAATATGAATATTCAGTGTAGGGCCTGAGTGGATGTCTGAGTTGAGCGTGCAGCGGGGCGGGGCGTGCGGCGTGCATGTTAAACAAATGCAAACGTATAGGAGCGGCCTTAGTGCACGCTGCTCACATCACTTATGAGCCCGACGCCACGCTGCACTCTCCGCCGTATGATCCGTTTCGAGCGTCCACTCAGGCCTAACGCTAAGAAATATAAAAATAATAAATATTTATTTGGTTAATATACTAAACACTAAACTACAAAACTTAAAAACCTAGATCTAAAAAAAAAAAAAAAAAAAAAAAAAAAAAAAAAAAAAAAAAAAAAAAAAAAAACATTATAAAATAACCTAACCTATGGTGCTGCCAGGATTGTGACAAGGCCCAAACTGCTGGTGCTTAGGGCTGCAGAGAGAGCGATACGCCTACGATGGACGCCTGCAACTCCGGACCAAGGTCGCAGTCCGGTACGCCCGTCTATTACGGCTTTTAACGCTACAGCATTTACGCGGGCGATTTCCCTGTCAATTTCCTTGATACAGTTAATGAGTGGCGTATTTAATAATATACTAAAATGGATGTCGTTATTGTTAGTAAAATTACTGTGTTTTTAGGGTTCCGTAGCCAAATGGCAAAAAACGGAACCCTTATAGATTCGTCATGTCCGTCTGTCTGTCCGATTCTGTCACAGCCACTTTTTTCCGAAACTATAAGAGCTGTACTGTTCAAACTTGGTAAGTAGATGTAGTCTATGAACCGCATTAGGATGTTTACACAAAAATAGAAAAAAAACAATAAATTTTGGGGGTTCCCCATACTTAGAACTGAAACTCAAAAAATCTTTTTTCATCAAACCCATACGTGTGGGGTATCTATGGATAGGTCTTCAAAAATGATATTGAGGTTTCTAATATCATTTTTTTCTAAAATGAATAGTTTGCGCGAGAGACACTTCCAAAGTGGTAAAATGTGTGTCCCCCCCCCCCGTAACTTCTAAAATAACAGAATGAAAAATCTAAAAAAAATATATGATATACATTGCCATGTAAACTTCCACCGAAAATTGGTTTGAACGAGATCTAGTAAGTAGTTTTTTTTTAATACGTCATGAAATTAAAAAAAAAAATTTTTTTTCATCATACCCATACGTGTGGGGTATCTATGGATAGGTCTTCAAAAATGATATTAATGTTTCTAATATCATTTTTTTCTAAACTGAATAGTTTGCGCGAGAGAACCTTCCAAAGTGAAAAAAAGTGTGTCCCCCCCCCTGTAACTTCTAAAATAACAGAATGAAAAATCTAAAAAAAATATATGATATACATTGCCATGTAAACTTCCACCGAAAATTGGTTTGAACGAGATCTAGTACGTAGTTTTTTTTTAATACGTCATGAAATTAAAAAAAAATTTTTTTTTTCATCATACCCATACGTGTGGGGTATCTATGGATAGGTCTTCAAAAATGATATTAATGTTTCTAATATCATTTTTTTCTAAACTGAATAGTTTGCGCGAGAGAACCTTCCAAAGTGAAAAAAAGTGTGTCCCCCCCCCTGTAACTTCTAAAATAACAGAATGAAAAATCTAAAAAAAATATATGATATACATTACCATGCAAACTTCCACCGAAAATTGTTTTGAACGAGATCTAGTGAGTAGTTTTTTTTTTAATACGTCATAAAATTTAAAAAAATTTTTTCATCAAACATATACGTGTAAGGTATCTATGGATAGGTCTTCAAAAATGATAGTTAGGTTCCTAATATCATTTTTTTCTAAACTGAATAGTTTGCGCGAGAGACACTTCCAAAGTGGTAAAATGTGTGTCCAAAGTGGTAAAATGTTGAACAAGATCTAGTAAGAAGATTTTTTTTTAATACGTCTTAAATTGTACGGAACCCTTCATGCGCGAGTCCGACTCGCACTTGGCCGCTTTTTTATTAACTACCAACTATCTTCCTCGTGTTGTCCCGGCATTTTGCCACGGCTCATGGGAGCCTGGGCTCCGCTTGACAACTAATCCTCAGAATTGGCGTTGGCACTAGTTTTTACGAAAGCGTCAACCATCTGACCTTCCAACCCAGAGAGTAAACAGAGCCTTATTGGGATTAGTCCGGTTTCCTCACGATGATTTCCTTCAGCGAAAAGCGACTGGTAAATATCAAATGATATATCGTAGGGTCAGCATCAATAGTAGCGGATGAAACAACGCGCCAAAAGTATCTGATATTCTGGATAACTTATCCAAATAATGAAAAATCTCTTAAATTTACGTTAAAAAGTATATCTTTTAACGTCTTAGTTGTTCTACAAATAGAACCACCACATTTTGTTAAGCTGTTACAGAATGGTAGATACTTTTGAAACCTTGTTTGATCCGCTACTTTTGATGCTGACTGTACGTAAGTTCCCAAAAAGTCATCAGACTGAGCCGGGGTTTGAGCCCGCGACCTTCAGATTGAAAGTCGCAAGCTCTTACTGCTGGTTCACTAGCGCTTTCCATTAGCATTTTTTCTATAAACTACCAACTACTAAATAAAGAACTATTCTAATACAATTTTTAGCCTTTCCTTCTACGTTAAACTCTTTCGAAAGTAATTCAAGAGAAAGCTTATTTCAGCTTAGTTCAAAAGAATCCTACGAACAAATGATAACAAAAAGTCAATTAGATAAAAGCCTAGATAGTATACAGTATCTATGATTCATTTTGTTTAACCCAGGCGAACTGGGTCGGGAAAAGGAGAAAAACAAGTTAGGCGGCTTCTACACTGAGCGAGCGAAACGTGGCATTACGTAATCTTGAAAGTTCGACTCGGCTTAATGACCTTAAACACATCCAATCCATAATAAGTATATTACGATCTAAGTGCGAAAAATAGGAATTTCACAACGAGTGGTGTTTTCTTCGGCCGTGTTTTAAATTGACAGATTGACACAAGATGCGAATTGCCTATTCGGACGTGTGTCGTACAACGTTTTACAGTACATATGACCCTTTAAATTTTCGACATAGGTACGTGAAGTTAGAATTACCGTACCAAAGCGGTAATGTAGCAACATCTACCATATGTACTAGTACTACTTACTGCTACTAGTATTTAAAATTTTCAGGTACAAGTGTGTTATTTAGGGTTCCGTAACCAACACCCTTATATTTTCTGCATGCCATCCTGTTTGTCCATCTGTTCGTACAATAATTTTCCTCGGAAACTATTTCGTTTATTATTAATCGTATGGCATGCACAGTTGAAGGACATTCAAAGTATGGACTTGAGGTTGTCAAGCCAGGTAATCAGATTAGGATTGACGGAGCCCAATTCTTCAGCTGGTCCAGAAGACGGAAGGGGGCAGCGCCAGATGATATGTTCAGTCGTCTGCTCTTCCTCAACGCACTCGCAGAGTGGAGAAACCTTCCAGTCCCATTTGTAGGTATAAGAATTGCAACAGCCATGCCCAGTCCTCAATCTGTTCAGACGACACCAACGTTTGCGGGGGAGATCGAACCTTTTTCGTTTTTGTGTCGGGTCGGTAATAAGGGTGAATTTCTCGGCCATGTCAGCAGGCCACTCCAACTTCCACCTATCTGAGATGCTGAAATTCTTCAAGTTCTGGGCTGTAGCGCAAGGTGGATTCCGGGATTTTAGGATTTTAGTCACTGTGGGGGTGGATGGCAAAACACATTGTAATCTGGCAAAGCAGGGGTCTTAGTGATTTTCTCGGTTTCCCTCTTCAGTGCCTGGAGCCGTCGAAGATAAGGCGGGGCAATGTGGCATACTACTACTCTTTCGTTAATTCTTGGTGTAGGTCTATGTTGGAATGGCAATCAAAACTGTCCAATTTTATTATTGAAAGTATTAATAACATAACATAAATACGACAAATTTTGTTATATGACCGCTTTATCACACGAATTATTGAATTTCTCATAATCACACATTTTGTTTATTACGTCATATTATGTTTAGAATTACTGTGTGTATAATAGATTTTCTTAACATAAAACGCGATGGTTTGACTCGGTCCGACTGGGATGAAAGGCTTTTGAAATAATTTTACGTTTAAGATACTCGTATGGTGTTTTTAGACCAATATAATTTATTTAACTCAGCGCAATCATTGCAAACGAATTCATGTGTATTTTTCGCTAAATATTTTTTTCAATTAATATTTCACCTCAATTAATTATTATTGATTTGAATGGTGGGAAAATTGATATAAAGTTTTTAGTCATCGGTGTCAGCTCATCGATACTATTAGAGACCATATTTTTATCTATTTTAATTTTCTTATTTCAAGTTGAAACACTACTGTGTACTTAAATTATAAACCAAAATAAATGGACTTGCATATACACGGTAAAATTCGACTCATGCTAACGTGGCTCGGGTGGCCGAGGGCTTAGGCACCTGCGATAGCAGATGACGCTGTTTCAAGCCCTGGGCACCCGAGGCCTTGGTTATTTCGGTCACCTCATTGATTTTAAAGACGATTCAAGTTGAAACACTATTGTGTAGGTTCTTAAATTACAAACCGAAATAAATGAAATTGCATACATTTGGTAAAATTCGACTCATGCTGCCGTGGCTCGGGTGGCCGAGGGCTTAGGCTGCGATAGCAGAGGACGCTGTTTCAAGCCCTGGACACTGGAGGCGTTGGTTAATTCGGTTAGCACATTGATTTTAATGGCGAATAATCATATGATGTCATTGACATCGAAACCAGACTTTGTAGGTAAAATGTCAGCGTTTCTTTAAAGCATTTGTTGCTCCGTGTACAATGACCCTAAACTACTTCGTGTTGGAATTGTCTTGTACACAGTTAGATTCATTAGGAGCACTAAATGAACGCAAGTGCAATGAGAATTCAGTCGCGCGGGTTTGGTGTACGGAATAGCTTTCAGAGAAAGACAAGTGAGAGATCAACTATCGTTAAATATATCGTTAACTAACATAAAAAAAATACCTACCTATCATTTTTTCCATTGACGAATTACTTACCTCTTGTTTATTTAGTCACCTGGAATAGTTGACGGGATGAATATATAGGTTATACTGAGCCACTTTTACTATGGGACCAACCCAGAAATCGCGAAAATAAAAATTGGCTGTTTCAAATATTTTGGCTGTCTGACCTTGACATTTTCTATGGGAGATTAAAATATTTTTTCGCGATTCCCGGATTGATCCCACAGTAAAAGTTGCTCAATATGACCTTTATATTCAGCCCGTAAATGTTTGCAGGTGACTAAATAAACATCCTGTAGAAGATTTACATAACCTTATGTTGTATGTAGTTAAAATTCTTATGAAAATACGCAGACCTAATACCTATATCCTATAAGACTCACGGTCCTATAATTTTTATTAAGTTGGATGAAAAAATCATATTCAATCGGAATACAGTCAGTTTGAAACAAAGCAAAATCAACTAATTTCCTAATACTCCAACTAATAACCTAGTTTCAAATTTTGCTGGCAAATTTTGGACCTTTTTCGTATAGCTGGGCCTAAGTAGAAAATAATATACATTTGAAAGCCTCCAAGCTCAAAAAATACATGACTGTACATGTCAGACAATTGAATACTTAAAAAACCACCAAAAAATGTTCACCGAAGCAGAAAAAGACAGGTAAAAAGGATACTATACAATTGCGAAAAACCCGAGCTTTGGTCCCTATCTAAAATGAGAGGCTTTTGCCTGACAGTGGGAAGAAAAGTTTGGTATTTTATAAGGAATATTAAGTATAGTAATCATTATAATGTGACCTGACAGGTCACATGCTGAGTAAGGAGCAAACAAGTGACCCATTCAGCTGCTAACGCAAAAAGGGTCAACAAATAACTCGCTTTGTCTTATAGACCAATTCGAACGTACACTGACATCAGAATGATACCTAAATAATGTAATTTAAAACCGATTCTCCCGATACCGTTTAGCAAGGTACGCTCAATGCTGCTGGCACGCACAGGGAAACCACACACAGAGCACTGGAGAAACCAGACTGGACGCAGACAGGTCAAACAAGCCATGCCTGGCACCAACGAAAAACTCACAAGGGCGCTCCATAAACTATGGAAGGTCCGACTGAGTATGACTATGAGATCATGGACTATTTAGCAAACATCTTTTCATAACAGGTATCACAGACAGTCCCTTATGCCGAGGATGCATGGAGACAGAAGGAACAGCCTCTCACGTGGTGCTGGAATGCAGCGGAGTGGCCCCATACAGGGCAAAACATCTCGGATCCCTGAGAGACCTAGGATTCCTGATAAGATTCCTCGAGGAATTAGGCTGGCAAGAGTAGCCAACCCATTAATTTTCCATATAATAGCGGTGACTAGATACCGACGCTAAAAAGACGCTAGTGTGGGCTCAAATAGTTGGAAGAGATGTATGCCGACAGGCAAACTAAGGAACCTTTTATAAACATATCACACCAAATACCTATATTCCATTTTGAACAATTAATGTTTCTTTATATGAGATAACGGCTTATTTAAATTAATCAATACAAACTGTGTAAAGCCAACTTCCCGATGAGTACATTAACGTATTGATTTTGTTCTTGAATAATCAACACACACAACACAGGGAGCGTAGAAGACACATTAGCGCCTAAATATGTATATTATCTTACAGAACTAGAGTTGAGCCGAAACATATTCAGCAAGTTTCCTAATCAAATAATATTCCAGGCTTCGTGAGAGTTGACATATTTAACGATAGACTTGAAAAGTTTAAAAGGAAGGTGTTGATATATTTTGACTCACTGGATATTCCAAAGTAAATAGGCCACAGACACAAATGCTTTAAAAATATGTATAAATAAATATTTAATATGTATAAGTACTTAATTTATATCGACTATTATTTTATTTCAGCGTAAATTTACTGCATGTTTACACGTAAAAACATATAAGTTGTGGTTAGCTCTAATTAGATAAGAATCAGCCATTATTGTTCTCTCTCTTGATAAATAAAGAAAATAGCAAAAAATAAAAAATAAAAATTCTATACAGAACTGTGTGTTGCAACAAGAACACATTAAAATAATATTTGCCAAATATTCGGTATAATATTAGTCATTCAGACGAATACGAACATATTCGATTGGCACAGTAAATTGTACCTCTGATACAGACTAGGCAGGTATACATATGATCTGACGACCGGTCTGGCCTAGTGTATAGTGACCATGCCTATGTCATGATCATGAAGCCGATGGTCCTGGGTTTTAATCCCGGTAAATTATTTGTCAGATATTTGTTCCTGAGTCATGGATGATTTCTATGTATTAGATTTAGATTTATTTATTTCACAACATGATTACAGTACAAATTACATCAATGTCAATTTATAAGAATCTATATCGTGATCGTCAGAAATAAACTTACATAAATTATCCAAATAAATTAATTTCATTAATTCTAAATATATATATATATATTTTATTAATAATACTTATATATATATTCTTATATATTTTTTTATTATTTAAGTATTTGTATATCATTGTCTGAGTGCCAACAACACAAGCCTTCTTGGCTTACCGTGGGACTTATTGTTAGTCAACTTCTGTAAGAACGTAGTGCTGGTGGCCTAGCGGTAAGAGCGTGCGACTTGCAATCCGGAGGTCGCGGGTTCAAACCCCGGCTCGTACCAATGAGTTTTTCGGAATTTATGTACGAAATATCATTTGATATTTACCAGTCGCTTTTCGGTGAAGGAAAACATCGTGAGGAAACCGGACTAATCCCAACAAGGCCTAGTTTATCCTCTGGGTTGGAAGGTCAGATGGCAGTCGCTTTCGTAAAAACTAGTGCCTACGCCACATCTTGGGATTAGTTGTCAAGCGGACCCCAGGCTCCCATGAGCCGTGGCAAAATGCCGGGACAACGCGAGGAAGAAGAAGAACTTCTGTAAGAACGTCCCTATAATATTTAAGTATTATATTTACATAGGAATTTAAGAGAGTTAGGAAATTTTGTCCTTTGTCCTTTGCCCCTTTGATAGTTTCTAGATAGCGGTTTATCTCTCTAGCTGCAATTAAGAACGTATGAACCGAATAATTCGGCCGAATATTCGTATCTGGTCCATCTCTAGACTGAACCTCCAACATGATCTCTGAAACCGTCTGATAGTGATTGCATTCAACGGAGATTATTCATGTGATTGCGTTATTGCCTCGCAAACAGCATACATAACTCACGTCTGTCGCCCCGGAGATAAAGCATCTGTCTCTTTCTGACAAGTCAGGGGAGCGTTGTCGAAGACCGACTTTCGTGCGGAAAGTAAACGTTCTACTTAAGAGTCCCGTATCGTCGGCTGAGAATACGTTTGTGCCATGTCCATTTTTGAGCAAAAAAAAAAAAAACAAAATATATGGTATAATTGACACGAATCGGTTTAAAAATATATTTATATTTTTATATGCATGCCCATTTTAAATTAACACTCTGTTAAAAGGAAATTATGACGAATTTGTGACATAGTTATCCAAAACTTCGTATCATGTCATAGATACATTGTACGTTTAACATTTACTCATAAAAAATGGATATGGTAATAGTAAAAATGCTTGTATTTCATGATTACCACTATGGTAAAAATATTTGTATCGTATCAGTTATCTAATGAGGTTGACAAATGATTAATTATTACTACGTAATTGGAATCATACTCTATGTAGTGTGACGTCATTTTTCTGGCAATGGTATGAAATGTACGGGCCCTGATAATAACCCTTGCGCACCCTGGGCTATCAAAAACGCTGCCAACTTTGCTTGGTCTAATTCTATGGAGTGTTAACGATTGGCACGTTGGCTACGCACCCAGTCCCGCTGGTACAGTGGCATTGATCACCGGCATCATGATCATAGCAACATAATTACGCGTGTGGAATAGAAATAGAAATCGCGGCTCAATAAACGAAATTATTCGTTCTTGGCGTCCTAACTTTCTCCTTAAGTGACCCTGCCTGCAAAGCGGTAGGGTCAAATCCCGATATTTACATCGATTGACCAGTTTGTTATTGCAAATGTGTGTTCTACGCGTGCGTTTACATGTGTCTATCTAAGTATGTGTATCGCTATCGTCACCCGGTACCCATAGTACAAGCTTTGCCTAGTTTTTTAATACCACGTCGATGGCAAACAAGCACACGGCCCGCCTGATGGTAAGCATTAACACTTACCTATAGACGCCTTCAACTCCAGAGGTAAATAACGGGTTACCGGCCCTTCAAAACCCATACACTCCTTTTCAGAGGAACCCCATATTTAAGAGATTTTAGAGATAGAGATTAGATTTAAGAGCATGTAAGATGTATTATCTGTTGGTAATCATTAAATTCCTAAATAAAGAAAATAAGCAATCTCTCTGCTATGCCTTTTGCCATTAAGTCCGCCTTTTGTACGATAAGTTTCCTTTTGTGCAATAGAGTTTAAATAAATAATAAATAAGAGAATATAATAAATAATAAGCTCAACATGTGTTAAAGAATGTCCCCAAAAATGTATTTATCACGACATTTACAATAATTGTTCATCTGCTTAGGAATAGCTTTTCGAATCTAACGAAATAACGGTATTTTTTCTACGAAATTCCATTTCGGGAAGTGTTTTCTTTTTTGTATGGAATCGTCCACGTGGTACTTCCCTCTTAAGTTATTCCATTTAATATTTTTTTTCCATGTTTTGAAATGAAACCCTATGAGAAAATTACGCAAGCCACTAGTACTCGAATCACTACATGTATACTTGCAACTAAATTAGCTAAGTATAATATGTTAGCTCTGCCAGTGGCTAGGTGTCCCCAGAAACACTAACTTAGGTCTCACGCTCCAGCGAGCTTGATCTAGGTCACATCCGTAATTTGTGCTGTGTGTGTGCAGCTTGAACTACCATTTTACCTATCTAATTTTGCGTCATTATTCAGGGCCATAATAGACTAATTTGCAATACCCAAGAAAAGTTTTTAGTTTTTATTTGAGACAAGGTGATAATTTAAAACAAGAAAATAATAAAACAAATTCTGAATTCTAATTTTTTGATTTATTTGGTTCAATTTTGGACATAGTTACTTTCAATTGTCCGCATCACCCCTTGCGCCCTGGATCGCTGTTTCATATTAGTTTTTCGGTCAAAAACTATTCCAGGCATACCTTTTTCAGACTAATTCCTAGTTACTATAATAAACATCTATTCGAAGTAGATTATAGATAGATAGATAGAATACTCTTTATTGGCACACCTCAGTAAAAATATACAAGAAAAATAAACCATTGATTAAATTTAGAGGCAGACAACAGGCGGTCTTATCGCTAAAAAGCGATCTCTTCCAGACAACCTTTGGGTAGCGGAAATAGAGAAGTTAATCGAAAAAGTAGGTGTTGCCATATTATTATGTTATTATTAGGTGTTTGTGTTGTTTTGTGTAGGTTTTATGTCAGTTAACATAATTTATAATTTATGATGAACCTCCAGGTCTTTTTGTTGTATTTCCCTTGTGTTGTGGTGCATCATTTGTATTGCAAAGTGTTCTGTACTTTTCATTTCCAGAGAAGTTTTACGCTACCTACTGTCGATCCTAATAAATATTAATTTTGGGTGACTTTCCCTTAAATGGTAGCATAATTGTAGGTACCAACTTATTAAACTTTTCATAACTTTTTCCAAATCCGGTAGAGGTTGGCATACATTTTTAGTTTAAGCTGCGTGCTTTTTTTTCAGTACAGTAGTATATACTTGCAAAGAGTCTCCAGCATTAACTCAACTCTCGGTCCAGCGGGATCTGGGTCACATTCTGCTCTTAATTTTTAGCTTAGATTTAATTATTGAGGTAGGTATTCTACATTTTACTACGCAGATTCTTAAAAAGAAGTTAGCAATTCGTTTATGTTTTTGATAAGCTTACTTGATGCATGTGCTCGATTTCACTAAGACGCAAATGTTAAAGGTATATGATTTTTTTTTTTTATAAATCAAGGGAAATATTATTATAGTTACACGTATGAAACTTGGAATGTTTTTATATACATTGTCCCCAGGAATTCGACATGTGCTGAAGTGGAAACGCTGATAAAACCAGAAAATGATAGCAGGTTTGTGAAGTAGGTTATTTATTAATATTATATTTAGACGTCTGTATGAACTTAATTCCTGGTAACGGTAAGTTGTCGCCAACAACCTATATCAAGATTGTTAGGTTTTGTAACTTTGTACACTTAAAATTAAAATCATATTGTACTTTGGTCAGATAGGTGATAAAATATTACAAATCACTTGTTTATTGACTTCAATAAGAGGGTGGTTTCTTTCATAACACAAAGCTTTCTTTAAACCAACTGAACAGCAGCTATTTTGTTTCTAACTGTACACTTGGTAGTTTCTTTTTAATACGTCATAAATTGTACGGAACCCTTCATGGGCGAGTCTGACTCGCCCATGAAGCTCGGGTGCACTTGGCCGCTTTTTTTAGAGATAATGCCATTCAGTGAAATTAAACTGCTGATAAACATCAGAAGATGTTGGCATGCTGCTTATTTTTCGTATTAAGTCGTTATTTTTCTTATACTTAGATTATATAATTCCTAGTAGAGGCGAGGTCTCTCTAGTACAACTCGGTTCTCGGTCCAGCGGTTGATCTGGGTCACATCCTGCTCGTAATTTGTAGCTACGCTTGCATTATGCTCTCCTGACTCCTGTATATCAACATAATTATTGGCATTGCCCACCTAATATTTAAATTTCAATATAATTTGACATATTATTACGTAGTCAGTTAGACAGGCGAAGAATATAAAAATATGTATTTGGCGAGAACTGTCTCGCCAAATACTTATTTAAGTCGAAAGTGTATAACCACCCCGAAACCACCTTTCCATACAAACGTACCTAATCCCAGTTTTCCTATAATATTTTATTATTAAAAATATTTAAACACAATTTGATGTATATCAACCACAAGTTATAACAACCACAACTATAATAATTTAAAAAAAAATAGGAGTTAGGATCATTTACTTTTTTCATGGAATTTGTTATTCGCTTCTAACTCTTATGATAATCAAAAAATTTTAAAAAATAAAACACGATGGGACATTGGGATTTTAATATTTTTGCCAAAGAGAATATGTTCAATTACGTCGGGTTGGCCTGAAACCGAACATCTGGCATTTTTACCATACATTTATGTTGTGCACAAGCAATAATGTGCAATAAATTGCTTACTAGAATTTGAGTCGTTCAGCGGCGCCAGGCGCGCCTTGAAATTTCATTTTAGGTTTCATCTCGGCAATTTACTAGGCTAATGTTCCAATCGCGTATTCAACAGACGAATAGCACGCCTGGGTGTCCAGTATAAATTAGCTGTTTGTTACTGCTAATTCTTGGCGTAAATGCCTACTTTGCTCGAAGTATGATTTTGTTTAATGAAGCATTTTTTATTAAAATACTTATTCCTTACGTTTATTTAGTTATAAGTTTTCAATGTACAACAATGTACCGCCTACAATCTTTTCTGCTTTGCCCTAAGGTTGACTGGTAGAGAATGCCTCATGGCATTAAGTTCGTCTTTTATACATTAAGTTTTTCTTTTGTGTAATAAAGTTTAAATAAATAAATATTATACAAATTTAACAACTAAACTTCGATTAAACCTAATGTGACCCCAGGTATTTATTGTTCAGGTGAAATTTCTGGGCGATATGCGCCCATGCCCTGAGGTCACCAGATACACCAACTAGTTTTATAGTACATTACTGCAGAAGCCGGGAAAGAAGGGCTTGCCGAATGAGTAGGTATAGACGGCCGATCGTAGGGAGGTCGAATAGTGATACGAAGCCGGCAAGCCCTTTTACCTTGTAATGAAACAATAATAAATATATGATGACAATGATGATGGTTGTATTTAAACAGTTGTGAGATATACTACCATTAAGAATTAGTTTAGTTGGAATTAGTTTTATTTTAATGAAGATGATTGTGTCATATCTAATCTAATATGTTATTCGGTGCATGGGGTTATTAAAAGGGGAACAAAATGTTCATTATTTTTGCGCTACGGCGCACGGCTTAGGAGATAAAGCCCTACAAAGATTTTTTTTTGTTTTCACCAGGAAAAGTTTTTTACTCATGCAGAAATATTTATAGGGCTGTCGGTCTCCTTAACCGCGCGTCGTAGCGCAAAAATACCCAAATTTTCTTTCCTCTTTCAATATTCAATAAAAGCGGAGCCATTTTTTGCAGATATATCCAATTACACTGGTTTTAAATTCGCATGATCTCGGAAAGTAAAACAATAGAAGCTCTGAGATGGTCCAGTAATCAACGAACGTTCTGCCCACGGGTACAATATCAGCTAAGACAATATTAGCACTAAGGACCATATGTTCTATAAAATATTTCGAATATGTTGGCATTGAGTGTTAAACCAACCAATATAAATGCATTTCAAGCTAGAAACTGAGGTATGGAACAGGGCAAATTAAATCAATATTTAACCTCGTAAATTAACGTTGACAGCTTGTACAAGTACAACTTCAATGCCAGTTTTGAACTCTTATAGGAATAATAGGAAATCCAAATTTAAAATACAAATATTGCCATAAGGCTTACCCAAGATAGATGGAACTAAGAAAAAATTATGTTGTTTGCTTAAACTCTTAAGAGTGATTTTATACACAATAATAAACAAAATACATAGACATAAATAGGTACCTTTAACCAAAGATACATTGATTGAGTAAGATGAGTAAATAAAATCTAAGACAATTTTGTGCTTCGAATTTGACAGGTAAACGAGATGGCGCTGTAAGTACAGCTCCATATATTTTGCGGTAAGTCGGATTGTCAAAATTTGACGTTTGAAAATTCAATGACCGCAAAACATATGGCGCAGTACAGCGCCATCTGTTTTGGATGTCAAACTACGGGGCACGTTTTTAGGGTTCCGTAGCCAAATGGCAAAAAACGGAACCCTTATAGATTCGTCATGTTTTTAGGGTTCCGTAGCCAAATGGCATAAAACGGAACCCTTATAGTTTCGCCATGTCCGTCTGTCTGTCTGTCTGTCTGTCTGTCTGTCCGAGGCTTTGCTCCGTGGTCGTTAGTGCTAGAAAGCTGAAATTTGGCATGGATATATAAATCAATAAAGCCGACAAAGTCGTACAATAAAATCTAAAAATTTAATTTTTTTTAGGGTACCTCCCCTACACGTAAAGTGGGGGTGAATTTTTTTTTCGCTTCAACCCTAGAGTGTGGGGTATCGTTGGAAAGGTCTTTCAAAACTAATAGGGGTTTTCAAGAAACATTTTTTGATAAAGTGAATATATTCGGAGATAATCGCTCCGAAAGAAAAAAAATGAAAATGGTTCAAAAGTTAGAGGGGGGGGCTCTAACTTTTGAACCATAGGTCCAAAAAATATGAAAAAAATCGTGGAAGTAGAGCTTAAGAAACACATTAAATGAAAACTATAGCGGGCATGATCAGTTGAACTGTTTTTGAGTTATCGCAAAAAGTTTTCCCTTCATAGTAAAAAGACTTACTTTAATTAGGTACTGATTATGCAAATTTGCCTATTTGTTTAACTCGGGTGAAAGGTACCGTTTCATCCCTTGGTTAACAATTTACTATACTTTAAGCTCCAGTTTAGCTTATTGTGACGGAAGAGTAACTACGGAACCCTACACTGAGCGTGGCCCGACATGCTCCTGGCCGGTTTTTATTATTATTTAAATATAAGTAGGTACTTATTCCTTTATTACAGTCAATTCTCTTTGCTTTAACCTACTTCAAACATTGCAAAATTTTCTAAAAGTATAGATCTATTTGTTGACTGAATATAACAATTTCGGAATAGTAAAAATACTCTCGAAATACGTCAGACAAGGTCGACAAGCCCCGTGTAACTTCATTTAATATTAAGTACAAAATCCCCGCCAAAACTTCGCGTCAGTCGGTAAGATGAAGCGGGCCTTTGCCGCTCAAATAAAGTGAAATGTTTATAAGAAACGTGCGCCATCGGTGGGCATCGCGCAGGTAACTACTCTGGAGTTGCAGGCGTACATAGGCTACGGAGACTGCTTATTTGCCACTGCGGAGGCGGGCCGTATGCTTGTTTGCCACCGACGTAGTATTAAAAACAAAACTGTGGCTTTGAGGATTGAAGTCCTTAATTTAAATATACAATACAAATATTCTTTATACAGATTAAAAAAGGAGTTTACCTGGCAAGTACGTTAATTACGTTTCTATTGTACACAAAAAATGTAAGATGAATAGGAGTTGAGCTAAAGAATGTCTTTATAAAAACTTGAAAACTAAATTAATATAAAATCGGCCAAGAGCATTTCGGCCATTGCTCAGTGTATTCTGTCAGAATAGGGGGCTATTAGTAAATATTATGTACACTACACGCATAAGGGTATCTTCGCAGCACTAAAAACCTCAGTGATAAACGAAAAAAACAATAATGGAACGTTTACTACGAACGGGTGCATTCGCTCCCCACGCCTGGATGTCCGATGATGAAAAGGGGAAGGTGGGATCAGGTTGTGCAGTTCCTGTGCGCACGCCCCGAAATGCGAATAGGTATATCTTTACACTATAGGTACTCTAAACAAACTTAAACTTAATTTTCAAACAAAAATACCTTAGAATAGTCCTTTATGTTTACATTTAAGGTGCCCCCTAGCCAATCACAATTTGAATTTTAAATTCAACCATTTGTGTTTTCGTTACCGCGGAAAGGTTGCAAACTTTCGCATAATTTGCCCGTGCATTCGTTAACATTAGTAATTGGGCAAAGTTGCCTATAATATTATTGTACAAAGGTTGGCCCTTTCTGGTTTGTTTTAATAACTTAATTATTATGGGATTAGAATTGAAACAAGTCTAGATATTATTTGGAATATGTAAAATACAAAGGTAAAGTTCAACATGTTTTAAGTCCGGTCGCAATTTCGACTGATATTTACTTCATTCACAAATCGGCACATTGTTAGGTACCTAGTCATGTTGACCGTTTGCTTCCATTAGCAACATATACTCGTAGCTTTGCTGCTATTGCTATATCACATTATAAAAACGATTTATAGAGATGATGGTGACCATTTATGTAACTATACTACAGTGGTATACGGGACAAAAACGGGACGTGATGCTTAAATACCTACGGTGCAAGTAAGTCCCGTATATACGTGAATCAGTACGAGTATCAACCGACTTTCGGTCGGGTGCCACGGGGTGAATAAATTCTATTCCGCACGGCGTATCCTTTCTGTATTCAGTGGCATAGTGAACTGTACTAATAACAAAACACGGTTTATTTTTGTTTAATAATTTCTATGTAATTAGTGAGTTTTAGTTGTCACCTAACGATTCTGTGAAACCATCATAAAAGCAATAACCTTATTTGTCTTAAACCTAATAACAATTAAACAACACCAACATGTTGAGCAAAGTTAATTATTCCTACTAAACAAAATAACTCCTCTGATGAATAGGATCCACTTAAAACAAGCATATTGAATAACCCAAACTAGAGACTAGTGTATTCAAAACGAACACCTCCATACAACACCGAGTCCGCGTGGCCTTTTTACTGCTTATCAATGTTAACTTTCTACGTATGGAATCTGTTAGGTACGTACTGTTTGTATGAGTTCTAAACGTAAAATCCTACTTTCCTTTGCGGTATATTGCGGTATTATATTAGTATGTGCCAGATTTCATACCTAGAAAGTTAACATGGATAAGCAATAAGAAGGCCACGCGGAACGCGGTGTTGTATGGAGGTGCATATTATGCACAAAATTAGAATTAAAGAATAATATTAAATAGTTTTAAGATTTTCAAAGCTTCTATGTGCGGCGGTCAGTCAAGTCATTTTTACGTTTTGAAGTGATAATAAAATTATTACAGTAGGCTGGCAGTTTGCATACGCAAATAACTAAAATATGAAAAAAAATTGTCATCTACAATATTGACTCTTCTCGCTGCGCTGTATGAGGGCTGTCCAATGAAATTATAACTATAGATTATTGAGCCACAAAACTAAAGCAGTTAACTTATGATGATTGTACCGTTTCGTCTTAGTCGCGCCTAATACAAGACACTTTAACTATGACACGCAAGTGACAAATACTAGGCGTCTCTTTTTTACTTAGTTATTATTTTACTTATGCCGTCTTTTTTACGCCTTTTGTGAATGCAGGTGTATATAAACATCAAATAATTGTGAGTGTGTGCGGCCGTGACGATCGAAGCATTTCTTTCCCTTTATTAATAAATTCAGTGCCAATGCGAGCTACGCGGTACGAGCGTATGTAGCGAAAAGCACATACGAACAGAGAACCCGCCCAGGGCCGCTGGGTGGGAGTGAATGTGTTAACATAAACATACACCTGCATTATATACATCCTAACTGTTATGCCATATCTATAGTTATTATATCCTCAGGGCTGTCAGTCTTATTTATTTACTAGACTCTGGCTAAACTCAATCATTTTAGATAAAGCACGAATCCAATTTGTGTTGGTCAGTCAAACTCTGAGATAATTCTATGGGTTAGTAGTCAAATTCTTCAGTGGTTTAGGTCTCGCTTAGGCAATCTAAATGTGTATTGGGTATAAAAGTTATTTGCTGAAGTGGACCTAAAATTTAAGTTTGAGAGCTACGCGAGGGGTCGTTGATGTATATTTAATGACGTTTGGAGTTGTCCGAGTTCGGTTGAGTTTATTTAGTTTTAGTTTTGAACAAGATATTTTTATTTTTAAATGTCGTCGGGAAAAATACACATTTTTAATTTAGTAACTATGTTAATATTGCAGTATGAGCAGACAACTCGCCTGATGGGAAGCGATTGCCGTCGCTCATGGACACCTGCAACACCAGAGAGGTTGTAAGTGCGTTGCTGGTCTTTGAGAATATGCTCCTTTTTTTGTAGGTTTGAAGGTTGTATTTGTTGCATAAAGTCTATAATGCGTTAATTATTTAAAATATCGGATATGTGCGAGTCGGACTCGCCCACCTAGGGTTCCGTACTTTTTTTGTATTTGTTGTAAAATTTTCAACTGTCTATCACGGTTCATGAGATACAGCCTTGTGACAGATGGACAGACGGACGGACGGACAGCGGAGTCTCGTTTTACCTTTTGGGTACGGAACCCAAAAAAAGAGAGGAAAAATGTATTAGTTTCCTTGCCCAGAATAAATATAAAAAAAAATTTTAATCTATTTTTTTTCGTAATTAAAATGCTGATCAACAGCGTGTCTGACCATGCTCAGTGTAGGGTTTCGTATTTACCCATCCGTCACATTAGGTTGCGTTGAAAGGGAGATATTCATTGATATTATATGTAGGTATGTAACAAGTAAAAAGGAGATTTGTAGTACTCCTACCTACTTCCTCTACTAAGACAGGAATACTGTGAGGAACATCGAAAATGGTATACTTACTTAATTTTCTTTGATAAGCTTGATTTTCATGATTTTTGTCATATTTTTTTTGGAAATTGATCATCCACACTTTATGTATAGAAGAGATACCTAGTCTAAAAATACTTTATTTTTGCTTTTAAATTTACCGTTTTTTTGGCATAATTGCTTTATATACCCATGCCAAATTGCAACTTTCTAGCACTAACGATCAGTGAGTTGAGACTGCGGACGGACATACGGACATACAGGCAGACAAACGGACAGACGGACGTGTAATAAAAATTATAGTGCTCTAGAATGAGAAGCTTTTGAACAAATCTTAGATCATTTTGTTCATATTGTTAACTATGTTGTAGTTTGACCAGATCTGTTCAAACATTTTGATGTTAAATTGATATCATTTTGTTATTATTCGTTCGCTCGTGTCGCTCGCGCCACATGTACGATACGAACAAGTAGGAGTGAAATGCACGCGCAAATGAGTTCAAAACGTAAACTCGCTCTACAAATTACATCATGACATCATTTCAATACCAAAAAGTAAACTCAAATTGGCCTCTTATATAGTAAGCGTCAAACGTATTTTTCAGTCTAATAACGTGTCGTATATATCATTGTTACCTGTCGTATTTCTGGACCAATACGACCTAACCTTAAAAAAATAGTAGCAATGTATTTCGAGTTCATAAAAATGTATACATTTTTTCACCTAATATATACATTTTTTCACCTTGTTGCAATGGATTAAGGTGAAGAAATGTATACATATTTAGGAATTCGACTGTACAAGCCCTCTAGTGTTGCGGGTGTCTATGGGCGATGGCAATCGCTTACCATCAGGCAAATCGTCTGCTCATATACCATATCATAAAAAAGGTAAGCTTTCAATTACACGTTAAGATTGAAAATTGCCCTACAACACACAATCATACAATGAGCACTAGGAGGATCACGAGATTTCTCCAGAGTCCCTTACACGTCGATGCTTCTGTCAAACAATGGATGCAATGTGGTAAGTCGTACTTTAAAGAGTTAACTAGTAACCTAACTTCGGTAGATGCCAGTTAGGTATGCGTTTCTCTAGAAACTTCCTGCTTCACACAGCTAGACTGTGGAATGAAATGTTCCCCGTGGCATTTCTGGGACAATATGAAATAAGATATTTTCGAGAGTACTCACAGGTTTCCAAGCAAGCTCAGCCTAATTTCGCCTTCCCATACAAACGGAGTTTCGTTCTCATTTGAATCAAATTACGTTTAGGATTGTAATGAAACTTTGCACATACAATGACATGGGCTTTAACTAGTCGTGTAATTAGTTAATATAGTTCCAGTTTATAAATCAAACGAAATAGAGCAAAAACAAGTTTTGTATGAAAAACTAAAATTCGCTGTATTTTTTTAAATATGGTATCTGAAACTTCAGAAATTAATTACAGGACTAGATATACCTTATCCTATTATAAGTACAAAGTTTCAGAGCAATCTAGCCAGTCGTTTTAGAATCAGAGCGTAACTAAGGTTTATATGAGGATCCGAGCTTGCTGGGGACTCTTAAAGGCCGGCAATACGCTTGCAGCGGTGTTGCAGGTGTCTGTAGACAACGATAATTACTTACCATCAGCCGATGTCTGCTTTTTTGCCTCCTTTATGAGTAATCCCACTTAAATAAAGTAAAAATCACAGCACGAAAAGCATGCCGATCTATTGTACAACTCAATTTTTACAGGTATTGAATCCAGGTCCCAAGAGTTCCATTAAATAATTATTCCGACTGCGCAGCCGATATTCTCTCCCCCAGGATGGAGGTGCAAATAAATATTCGTTCCGGGAAAATAATTAAGCGACCGTTGTTGACACAGTTTTCCTGTTGTATTTGCTTTCTTGTTAACAAAATGTTTTTATTGTTCGGGTGATAACAAAGGGTGCATTCTGAATGATATGAAAAGTTGTGTAACACTGATATCATTTTTAATTAAGACAACATTGGCCCACAATAGCACCTTAAAAAGACTCTATACCCCACAACTACTGTTCAATGGGATAACTGGGGACAGATGGGGTAACTATAAACAGCGTTACCGAGTATGTTCTAATCTCGCTTGTTGAAAAATTGTCTCTAAGACGGATAAATAATGACACTGACTAAAACTCTCCGATTTTTACACATTATTAATTATAGTGTTGTGTAGTGTTGTGTGTCGACAGAGTAACATCCCTAGTGCGCAAAACGTTCAAGTTGATAAACAAGACCAATTGCGGGTAGTTTGAAAAACTCGCGCGGCTAGAAGATATTGATATCAACTTTAGCTAGTCTTCTCCGAAACCGCAGGGACAACGTCGTCCTAGAAAGTTCGGAGGTAAATTTAAAACTCAATACGCAATTAAGTCCCCTTTATATAATTTAATAATGGATAAATAGTTATTTAAAGATTGTAAAAGTACATTCCAAAAGTACGTTCACAAAATTACGAAATATTTACTTTGTCCGTTGTTTGGTACCTGTGATCTACAACCATACTGACTGACCATACTTGGGAGCATTTAATAGAGTTGGGTGGTTTAACGGTACCATTACTGTACTTAGCAACACCCCGAAGTTAAGGGAGCTTAAAAAAGACCGTGTATATGTAGCGAACTTCACCAAGGAACATGTTTGGCCGAAGCATGCCAATTTTCGGCGGTACCGCTGCCCGTGCTGGCTCCCTGATGTCGTACCGCATCGCAGACCTATGTGTTTCTGAAAGTCTTCTTCTATGGGTCGTTAGTTGTGTAAGGTTACCTAGAGGGAGCCCGGAAGATAAGAACCATTTTGTATAAAGGTGTCCAAATTAAAATAATAATTTTTTGTAATGCCCGCATATCGTATTTTTAGGTGAGGTTTAAGTGCCGATTCAATAAATATTTTGATTCTGGTTTTTTATATGTATTTAATATGATTCAAGTCTTGCAGACTCCGCTATATAATTTTTAGGACATCACATAAAACGTGCCTACTTTTGCATAGAACAAAACGTTAAACTTAGGTACGATTGTTTGCGATTTTCTCTTAGTGTTATACACCATAATACACGAATCATACACCGTGGGCTCGTAAAACACGACAGATTTTAAATAAGGAGCATAACATGTTATATGAGTTTTGGTGATATATTAGTCTCTAAATCTGTCGGGTTTTACCAGCCCACTGTGTACATGTAACATTACGGTGTCAATAAAACTAATTAAATAAACTTCACTTGACTGCATTCTTCAATTTTACTGACATATCAGGCGGCTCGTCTGCTCGTTTGCTGACTATACTATAACATAACATAACATTACATATCATAATGATATTGGAATCAAATTAGTTAATTGTCATTCGCGCGTTTATTTCGCTCAGACTTGTCTGCACAAATATTAGTGCGAGCGAGACACGTACGCGAATGTCACCTAACTGATGTGATTTCGGCATCATTCTAATATCGGTTTAGGGTAATTCCTGAAAATCCTCATTCCCCTGGCCATACCTAATCGCAAATTCCCAGGAGATTCCGCTTTATTAGCATCTCATATTTGGTGACTGTTTTACCAGTGCCAAGTTCCATCGACAACCAAAACTGAGGGCCTACCGCAAACCACTTTTGACGTGTTGCCTCCCCGTCACACATACGTACAAATTTACCATAGCAACAGAGAGGCAACACGTCAAACGTGGTTCGCGGTAGGCCCTCTACTTAGCGGAATCTCCTGGGGATTTGCGAAAAGTTATAGCCAGGGGAATGAGATTGTTGAGGAATGTTAGTGCACGTTTTTCTTGGCCTGTAGATGTCTAATGCCAGCTACATACTATTTGCGGCCACGGCGTCAAAGCCTTTGTAGTTACATCCTGCTCGCACACAAAGAAAATTAACATCCTGCGTAATCACGACACTAGGTTTGTTATTGTCATTGCTTAACAAGCGCTTTAGTTATAGTTTTAGCTCCGGTGACTTCCGATATAGACTCCAACCTGCGTGGGTTGCTTTTTACAATTTCGTTTATTCATTTCAAATCTTAGTTTAGGTTCTTTACAATTTGAATATAGAAGCAAAATATAAAACTATTGAAAATTTATTTTTTCTACTCGTCGACTGTAATGATTGAATTAATATTTCGTATACCAAACTGTGATTGGGTACTTTTCATGTATGGGCTCCCAACTCAACTATAATATTCATTTCGAAACGGTTTAGTCAACTATAATGAAATGGACCAATCACAGCTCGCCGCGGTCAAGAGGACGAAACAAAATGATAGCTCAAATTAATTATTTATTTTAGGTTGTATAGTAGAAAAAATTGCTTTGTAAGTCTTAAACGCACATGTGACACCCTTAATATAGCAACATCCGTAGACTACGAAAACTGCTTACCACTGCTTGTTAGTCTCCATAGGCTACGGTGGCCAAAATCGAGAAAAAAACTGTCTAAAAATTGAATTTAGCAAGGAGCAAGGACCAGGGCCTCATGAATTACGAGGTGTCGTTGACCACCCCGCCGGGTCCCAGCGGCCGGGGCGCGTACGTGTATGAAGGTATCGCGGCTGCTCGCAATACTTTTGGCTTGTTGACCTGTATGATTTTATTTAGTTTAAAGTATTATTTTTATTGACTCGTAGAAAAAGTATTGTATACAATAGTGATATAATCAAGCTTTTCAATCTCGTACCTGACTTAGGCAACTCAGCAAGCTTCGTTACCAACATACGGTACTCGACTGAAAAGCTCTCTATTATATCACGATTGTATAAAATACTATAAACACAATTAAAAAATATAACCTGGGGTGCCGCCAGCAGCGCCGGCAGCGGGGCAAGGCCCAAGCTGACTGAGAGATTATCCCACGGGTGGACTGAACAGTTCTGCCACGAGCGACTCAATGAGGGCAACCGTTTTTGTACTCATCAGTTGGTGCAGTAGATGCAGGTCCAGAAAAATAGATCTTAAAATTCTGCTACGCTTATTTTAAAGTAATCATTACGTTTAATATACACAAAGCTATTTTAACGTCTAAATTCAACTGTGCATATTAGTTGGCACTTTTTTAACCACTTGCATTTATTGGAGCATATCTACTGTTTACCATGATTAATCAAAGATGGATAAAGATTTACTGCAATTATGAATCATAAGGAGTGAAAAATCGCGATAAAAAAAAGCTTGCAACCCCCATAAAATCTGTGCATTTGACATTTTGAAAGACCGCCGTCTACACTAGCGGCACAATTAAACGCGATAGTTGTACTGGGATAGGTTGATAACGCCACATATGTTAATTCCGCGCAAGAAAAATTTAAGATCGACGTATAGAATTTTATTTTTACATTTCATTCACTACTTTTTTTGTTAAATAGCGGGCAATGGTGTATTGGGTAATATTGCAGCGGAAGCGGTATATCTTTCAGTGATATGTGTCAGAGAAATATCAGTCTTGTGAACCGTTTTTGAAGTCAAACATGAATTAGGAAAAGTCCTAGTATATATATATATATTCCATAGCCTGGTAAGACCCTTATTAAAAGAGGCAATGCACTCGACGGGGAACTTGAATCACCCCCGTCACTGCCGACGTTTTATTCACGGCTGACATGGGACAAAACGGCGCCTAGATATTTCGCATTTGAAATAGAGAACGAATTTCTTCAATGTGAAAAATTATTGTATTGTGCCTATAGAACTAGATGTTGTAATGAGGATTAAGCTAATTCTCAAGGCTACGTAAAATCTTTTGCCAATAATAATATATGTCAATTGGTCGGAGGAGCCTTCACTTAAATATTATTGACTTTAAGACTCCCCGTACCTGGTCCAACGTATATAGTTGGCTATTCAACGCGGGAACGCTGCCGGTATTTTGGGGACGTTTGTGCCGGATACGTACCGGATTTTTTTTTATACTACGTCGGTGGCAAACAAGCATACGGCCCGTCTGATGGTAAGCAGTATCCGTAGCCTATGTACACCTGCAACTCCAGAGGAGTTACATGCGCGTTGCCGACCCTAATCCCCTCCCGCCCCTCGTTGAGCTCTGGCAACCTTACTCACCGGCAGGAACACAACACTATGAGTAGGGTCTAGTGTTATTTGGCTGCGATTTTCTGTAAAGTGGAGGTACTTCCCCAGTTGGGCTCTGCTCTAGATCTGGAATGACATCCGCTGTGCTGTGCCCTACCACCCAGAGAGAGATGACATTCACAATACCCATACCTCTCTTGTGGACGTACCCGGGTCCAACCAGATTAGGATATATGTGGATCTTATTATGTTTTTTATTGTTTTCAAACGCTTTGAAGAAGTCGGCTGGCGGCAATCTGCATCATACTGTCCACGTGGCTTTTTACACGTGGTCGCGATCCCCACCAAGAGACCGAGAAAGAAGAAAAAGATGCTATTATTTATCGAATTTACTTGCCTTAAATTTTACGTTCCTTCGCATGCAGATCCTCATGCCGCTCCGGTGTTCGAGCGGGACATCGCAACATACTCGCTGTCTCACTCACAGGCCGGAGCGGCTTCGCACCAGTATGATAACCGCATATATACGCTTCCAGGATCCCAGACCACAACGGAACAATAGCACCGAAGTGATTGATGCACGAGCCCGGGCGAGATTCGAACGATAATCCACTTCCTGGAGTCGATTTGAATACCGAATAGCTTATCTGTGACAATAATTGATGCATCGGTTTTATGAAACATTCTTTGCGCAAAAACTGGAATGTACTAAGAAGAAAAATACAAGGGTACATTGGGGTAACTTCAAACGCGGTATAATTTAGTGAATAGCAAATATCTATAAAATCTGAAGAAGTTTATTCTCAACCAATACTTACGCAACTACAAAACGCTTACCAAGGCATATTACTTACTTTACTGTTGCCACATTTAGAAAATGCTTCTAAGTAGTAAATAGATATTTGCCATTTTAAAAATTATCCCTCATTCGAAGTTATCCCCATGTATCTTACTAGAATCAGAGGTTTTAGCTAAAAAATTAAAATTAAAAATTAAAATTAAAAATTCTTTATTTCAGATCACAAAGCGATCCATATTTTGTTAGTACCATTTTAGCCTTAACACTATGTTAGTAACCTATATATCTACTTAGACCTACCAATAACTACTCCTATCCAGTACCCAATTAGCGGGCAGTCGAGGCGCTCGCCTAACGCCCTCAGCATGCTGTTAGTGCTGCCGCGCACGCGTCGTAGCAATGAGGCCACTCTTTTTCGCCTGATGGCATAAAAGTCGTCAGTTCGCGCCTCAGCGAACATGCCTGACGCACTACAGTGCCTCGGCAGCCTTAACAACATCCTAAGGATATTATTATATTGGACACGCAACGTGTTGTAGGCCTTTTGTGTAAAACTTGCCCACAGACCGCACGTGTAAAACGACTGACAATACGCTCTAAATAGCGTCAGCTTTACTTGCGTATTACAACGTGCAAATCTGCGGGCAAGCATGTTGCCCCTTATAGACATTGCCCTCCTTTCTCTTTCTATGAATTTCTCTTTCTATGCTAAATTTATCGTCGGGTGAGAATACGTTTTATGCCATACGCCACTTACGACGTTTGCAGGAGAGCGAAAAAAAGCAAAAAAAATGGTTTTCGAAATTTTTATGTTTAGGAAATATTCAAGTTATTTATCATTTAGTCATATATGTTTACTATATATAGTACCATACAAATATTTTGAATATAGTGGTAATCATGAAATAAAAGCATTTTTTTGATGAGAAAATGTTAAACGTACAATACAACACGACACAAAGTTTTGGACATGTCACAATTTTTGACAAATACCTTACAATAGTTCACTGCAGTCTCCCGCTTATTACTCTCATATCTAACGATAATAGATACAAGGAAAACCGCTTCCGCACACCCGCCGGCGATATTGTCTCAATGCCGACATTAACTAGTATTTGCGCTGAAGACATACCCTGATTGTGGTGTTCGATCTCCCTCTTACACGTAATCAAATGAGTAAGAGGCAAGACTTAAGGTGTTTAATGTAATAACCTACAACTGAACTTCAGATCAGAAATAACGTAATGTTTGATTTGACGCGCGAAGCGCTCAATGTGGCTCCACTAATATCAAATTAAATTGAAAATTGGATTAGGTCGCTCCCCTTTAAGCGTACTTTATGATTATATGTATATTTTGGTTCCCTGAAGTTAATACAGCATAATATATTCAGTAAAAGACTAAATATATATTATGTCTCTGTCACTATGTAGTTCATTAACGTCATTATGTACCTACCAGCAGCCGTAAAAGTGCATGGTGACTTTATCAATTTATACATTCATGATTTCTACATACAATTTGGCAGCTCACTGTACTACCTCGCTTCAGAGATACTAAGTCGGCGACCGAGATAAGTTGGTGTATGCTGTGCCTAATCTGTCAGTGCATTTCATCAGATAGCTATTTAGCCCAATGATGAGCTTAATTCCTTATTTTTTAACCGACTTCAAAAAAAGGAGGAGGTTCTCAATTTGTCGGAATATTATTAATATCCAACCGATATAAATTCCGCAAAAAAATTCAAACGCACAGTGCACAAACCACTTATTTTTATCCTTTCCCACAGCCAATTAACGATCCGTTTACATACAATAAAACTGTAAAATAGACTGTCTGAACTTACACATCACAGGCTAGGAAACAAACAGTTTGTTTACAAACTCACTGAAATACTTCGACTAATCAACTCGCTACATTAGTTTATTTTGGCGAGAGCCTACATGTTAACTTAACATGCCGTAAGACAAACACGACCGTATATCATGAGTCAGGATTACAGCGCGACTTGGTATTTAACGCAATGTATTGAGTTACTACAAGTATTAGATACCTGTTATTTACTTGGTATTTATACTTACTGCTGTAGCCCAATGATCCGAAGCGGATCTTGGCCTCCGACACCAAAGACCACCCAATACGAACTCTGTCCAAAGCGGTTTCTGTCCAATTGACGGCGCCGAGTTCGCTAAAGTCTTGTACTTCGTCTTTCTAAGTCTCCAGCGGTATTTTAGACGTCCAGAAGGTTTTCAGCCATTTGGTACACCAGAGTACGCCCTTTAGACTGCATGATCGTTCAATTATTTTTTTATCCTTATTTTATCCCGTCAGCCAGACTAGAGTACTAGCACAGTTTATTAAAATAAATTATGTACCACGTTATATTATCATGCTTGGTAGATGGCCCACTGGGGAAAGGGCATATAAGTTCTCCAAAAATGCATGTTTGGTTAATTTAAATGCCATAAACCAAATGGGGCTTACAAAGTGACCCAGAAAACTGTAACCATGGCAACGAGAAAAAGTATAACAACGATAATAACTTTTCTTTCATACTCGATACGAATACTTCTATATCTCCTCACTAATGAATAACTTACAGTAACTTGCCTCGATGGAAGCTCATCAATAACATTTCCGCTCCAAGTACTTTCGGATCTAACTATCGTTTTAGTTTTGCGAGTGATTATCTGTGATGTTTAACTCAACATATAGATGACATATAAACTTAGATTGAGATAGACTAATAACCACCATTTTTCACATTCATTGAATCACACAATAAATATATAAAATGGTGGTTTTAGTATGACTTAGCGTTATGCATATTTCTTGTGGACATTCTGACTTGTTTTCCAAAAGTTTAAGAAATCGATAGAAAATAGTTAAATAGTACCTATAAGTTTTCATTGTGAGATTATATATTTGCCAATATTATTATTTTTTAGCATTAGAAAAAGTTAAACTATCTTGACGTGTCTTTTTACTGAAAATTATGGAATGGCGCTTTTAAAAAAATAGCTTATGTTACTTATTAAGGAAAATAATGTCAAAGATCATATATAATTTATAATTGTTTCATATTTGCTGCGAATCATATTTCAAAAGTGATTTTTAATAAAAAATCGCTTACCTTCTTTCTAATGCTAAAAAAACAATTACAAACGAAATTATCCATTAGTAAATGTATTAATACTAATCAATGTGCAAACAGACCCCGATGTAAAGGCCGGCTACTTATCCGTATTTATTCTTACCTACTATTTTCTATTAGCACTTAGTAACAATTATTTTATAACTAGAAACTGAATGCGTGACCCTTTCAAACCGTCCTCACTAAACCGCACCTTGCAATTCAAGTATCTGAACCGCTTAACGTTCCCGCTTTTGACAAATAGTGATCCAATTTTAAGATCGTTAAAGGGGCCTGTGGTACCCGAAACTAATTGAATCAATTTCACTATAGATACTGCTCATATATAGAAGAGCATAACTGAGAAGGGAAATAATGACGGTTACATCCTTTTGTATCTGTCTTGGTTTCGGTCAAAGACAATTAACACAATCAAATTTGACTTGTGATTGACTTTGGAACTAGGCTAACTAGGGATTTCCTGGAGCTGTCGGGAATTTGTTGGAGTTAACTGTTTGGGTGACGTTTTGTGATAGGCTTGACAATTTGACGGTGTTTGGCCTTTGCGAAACTGTTTAGGCGAAGAAGGTATCTTTAATGTTTACAGATTTGAATCTTAATAATGTAAATATAACGACCGGTCTTATCTAGCCTAGTGGGTAGTGACTAATGATCCTGTCCAGAAACCGATGGTCCTGGGTTTGAATCCAGGGAAGGGATACGTGAAATGAACTGTCGCTTGCGGATTTACCGAACCGATACGACTTTCAAACCTTCAAGAAAAGAGCGTACTCCCATCTTAAATTCCGGCAACGCGCTTACAACCCCTCTGGTGTTGCAGGTGTCCATGGGCGGGGTAATCGTTTACTATCCAGGTGATCCGTCTGCTCGTTGCCTTCCTGTATCATAAAAATGGCATTTATTTGTGTGATGAGCACAGATTTTTGTTCCTGAGTCATGGATGTTTTCTATGTATTTAAGTATTTGTATATTATATATATCGTTGTCTGAGTACCCGCAACACTGGCCTTCGTGAGCTTACTACGGGACTTATGTTGAATATTTATTTATTTATAACGAAATGATAATATTTTACATTACTGGGGTACTTTTAGTTAGCTCGATAATATAAAAGAAAATGCGTGACAAATTTTTAACTACTCTATTTTTTCTGGAAGAAATCGCTGTTTAAGATAGCTTATTACCTGCAACTATATCTATGTCCTGTACTGTTTTCCTTTGACTATGATTTGAAGTAGTTATGTAGTAAATAGTTTGAGAAGAATATTAGTTAAGTTATAGTTGACATAAGTTTTATATATTAAGCTCCTCTTAAATATAATAATATATAGAGGATATTCATTATTTACCTCACAGTAGCAAAAAATATAAATATAGCGCAAGACACAAGGGTTTCCTAACTCGCATATTTAACGACCTCGCGTCCGACCAGCCAGCACCCGAACCGAACTATCCCAAACTTCCAGTTTCTGCGGTAACATAAATTATACTAAGCTTATGCTGTGGCAATTCTTTACTACGAGTCGTACATCATTGAAGGTCGTTATTCAATGTACCCGTAATAGATTTTCATGAAGTAGCTTGAGAAATGGACGAAGTTCACATTTATGTGACTGTTTTGTACAAACAGAATACGACATAGTAAGCAATTTTATCAGACGATATAGTTTTCTGCGGGCATATTCTCGAGAAAGTCATTTAAATGGACTAGGAGGCCAATGCAAACTTACGTTTTGATATTAAACTAATGCCATTTTGTTACTTAATTCAATGTCACTCATGTTATCAAGAAACCTGTGCTAGCTCGGGGGCGTTCTAGGGATTTGATGTCGAAATTAAATATCCTCAAATACTAAATAGAGGTTCAATATCTTGTCTGATATCGAGCTCCTTAATGTACGATTCCCACCGACCGGCTGGAGTCGGGCCGCGTCGGAGAGCGGCGCATTTTCAAAGTGCTTATAAAGTATGTATGGCAGAAGTGATGGAGTCCGTCCGGAGCTGTCTGCGTCCGCAAAGAGCCGACTTGCTTACGGCCATAAAAATGTGAAATGCGCTCCGACGCCACCCATTCGGTGGCAATCATACAAGATAATAAAAGTATACTGGTGTAATTTCAATCATAATAATCATACAGTGAAATCCATTTTTAAATAAAATAAATACACGTGTTAATTTGTTTATTATTTAAGGCGCAGGGTAGGGCAAGGCATTCTCCATACAAACATTGTGCAAGTTTTATTCGTTAGTTTTGGCACTATAGCATTTAATTTCATTTTTTGGCTGTATATATTGAATATACGCAGAACTTAATGTATAAATTTTTCTTTATTTAAAAAAAAATACAAAAAAAAAATACTACATCAAGCCCTAGATAACAGAAAAATAAGCATATTTACCAAAAATAATAACTGTAGCGCAAACACAAACGAAGAAAAACGCGCACAAAGTTTGTATGGAAAGAGCTTGCCCTACCCTTCGCCTTAAATTTTTACATTAAGAGAAAATAAATAGTATTTATTTATGTTAAATAACATATAGATGTTGACAGTAACATGGATATCATTTTTTTGTCGATACATTATTTCGCTACAGATTGCATATTGCAAATAAGCATTGAAATCCAAAGGGGCAATGTAGCCTTCTGGGCACCAGCCCTACCAAGCGATCAAGACATGGGACATTTTTTATTAGTTTTTTTTTTCAGGTGTTTGTTATGTTTCCTTACATCACTTTAGTATTCGTGCCCCAAGTCAGCATACGTATGGTTATCAATGAGATAGACATTGTCATCTTCCGTGTCAAAGCAATAGGTACTGTAAACCACATTTTGAAGATGTAACTTTGAGTTCCAATAATTTATTTTAAAATTTGAATCTATTTGTGCCCTATTTACTTACCTACTCTGTGTGCAGCGGGCCAAATTCACTCACGCGTCGGAAACGCTCAACCGCAGGAAATAAGCTGGTGGCTTGTGGGAATATACTAGTTTTGAAGGGTTGGTTAATCTTAAAGCAACTAGAATCTTGGGTATTTCATTTAATTCACAGCGAATTCCTCGTCGTGCCTTACAAATTGATTTGTGTGACAATTTTGATAAAAGTAAAGGTATTAAATCGAAGGAATATTAAATATTTATATTCTCTTCTGATTTAAGACCCTCATTCTCATTTTAGAGGTTTTTTTAAGCCATATTATCGGTATGTGTTACTATAAATATGTAAACTAAGTGGTTATTTGCTGTAACCTTTTGCCATTAATGGACTAAGCTGCAAAGTGACAAAGAAACAGACGTAACGATACATTTTCTTTGTTGACTACCGAAAACTTAAAGATGGGGATTAAAGCTAGGAAATTAGAAGTAAATAAAATATATGGCGCGCCACTATCTTTATCTTCATCTTGCGACGGAGAATATGGCCGTCGCGCTGGTTTTTACTGTTAACTTCAATTACTCTGAAAATATACTTTTGTTTAAAATTTTGATCATCATATCCCTTGGCTATAACACTATTTTATACACAAAGAAGAATACTGATACGGCATGCAGAGTACATATAATACACAAACATAGGGGTACTGATATATACCAGTACCCCTAGTGTCAATTTAATCGATAGCTTGACGTGACGTACGCGTTTGCGTTAAGTCTCATTTTGCATGGGATTTAGAAACAACGCGCCAAGCGAAATGTTTTGAAAACTCAAAATCCCATATAAAATGAGACAACGCAAACGCATACGTCACGTCACGTCACGCTATCGAATAAATTTACACTAGGGGTTTTGAACATGAATGAAAATTAGACGTTTTCGTAATTTCTTTTTATCTAGCAAACTTATTTTATAAAGATTTTGGTTAGAGTCTGACCTTGCAAATATAGTTAACAGTTTCCGTGCGAATTTTTCCACGATATTGTCATTTTCCCTCGATTATATCGTGTAAAATCAATGCAATAATAAAATTTAACGATAGCCTAAGTCTGATGACATCGCTCTGTTACACAAATTGGATATATGTTTGCCACGCTCTCTGAAACTACCAAAACCGAAAATGGATAATCGTTGTACTCGTACTTTTCATAAAATAAAGCCATATTATATATTATTTACATACATGAAATATGTTACTAGTTTGTATCTCTTTAAATAGAAGGCAAATATGATTACCTGTCTAACTTCATTCCTCATATTGAATAACTGTCTACTTTATTGTGTAAGTATTATATTCTCACATTTACTTATGAATAGCCAGAAATTGGATTCTTGCCTTCTTTATAGCACTCGTAATAGTGTGGACATGGCTCCAAATATAATTATCAATGAATTACTAACCTGAACTATATTTATTTGTAATATTGTAGATTTATAAAAAAAAGAGTAGTTTTTCTAGTGTCCCTTTTACGTTAAAAATTAACTAAAGGTGATATTCAGATATTGTTGTGGCATTACCCGATTCGAACTTTAAGATACGTCAAAAATTTCCCAAAGATACGATTTGGATTAGATATATCAATCTCAAAAGTGACAGGTTTGCTTGAAGAAATGTCACTGTCAATATCCTTGATAATATCAATCTCAAAAGTGACAGGTTTGCTTGAAGAAATGTCACTGTCAATATCCTTGATAAAACTCATTTTACTGAAGATATTGACAGTGACATTGCTCTCTTCATCGTCGCAGTAATGCGGTAACATTAATGCAGCTGCAGTTGACATCCAAATGCCACCATACTCCATAGGGACGGAGATGAAGGCACAGAGAGAACGGGAAAAAGAAACTGGATGCAGACAGTAGACAGTCGAAGATGATGATTAACGGTATAAAGTATAAATCATAGGAGAACCAGGTTTCTTCAGAAACTAAGTAAGAGCTGAGACTTCTGACGGGTATTATCACTGGTCATAACACTCAACAGACATCTTAAGGTAATGGCATGGACATAAGTACTGTCAACACTGTGGCAAGGAGGAGACTAGCTTACATTTATTATCAGAATGTATTATGTATCCGGCTTCACCATATAATACATTAGGTAGATGCACACTAAAAGAAACCGAACTAAACGACGTCGAACTTAAAGATGTCCTTTTTTTCCAGGAAAACAAAAATATTCGAGAAGAATAGTGTGGGAATGCCGCCGAGACAGTAACCTGCAGCTCCAACTCCAGGGAATTGGGTTGAATGAACGCGACAAGCGATCGACAGCCCGCCTGTTTCCGGCCGGGCGTACATTTTACACTACAAACGTCACCTCAGTAATGTATGTAGCTGCAGTTGACATCCGAATGATACCTTTAACTACTGATAAATCTACTCGCACTTATGTTAAAAAATTGAAATCGAACCGAAGGTAAAACATAAAATTCTTATATATTTGGAGTCATATCCCTATTATTGCGAGTAGGTAGCTAATCTGGTTATAACTTATATTTACTAAGAAATTATTCGTCTATTTGCCAATTATGTTTCGTAATGTTAAATATTATGTACGTATGAGGTAAAAATAGACTAAAATTGACGCAAAACAGAGCGAGGCTTAATCCTATTCAGGAGGGTTTGTCTAAGGGTGAGCGTACACAGCGCCCTTTTACCACAGAAAAGATTAAAACACTTTATTTATGATATAGAAGGCACATAGACGAATTGCCTAATGGGGTTACCCATGTCGCCATGCATACTTGCAACACCAGAGAGGTTGCACATGAGATGCTGGCCGTTAAGACAGGACTACACTTTTTTTCTTGAAAGTTCGAAGGTATTACTTATTACAGTCATGCGTAGCTAATAAATACGGATCATACGTTGGACGAAAGCAGCATATGACCGATTGAAAGTTCGAAGGTATTACTTATTACAGTCATGCGTAGCTAATAAATACGGATCATACGTTGGACGAAAGCAGCATATGACCGATAGTTGTGGTCATTGGGAAGGCCGTTGTGAGTAGCAAGGTACAAGTTTCAGAACAATTTTCAAAAATGCAGAAACATTGTCGGAAGTTAGTGGAAACTTACAAGAGAATAAACCAAGTTTCCATTCAGAAAGATTCATACATTTATTATTATTGGGGTGTTGCGGGCCTTTGAGCGCCACGTCGACCAAACAGTGATCTATTGTGACGGCCCTTTAAAGTTCATTACTAATGCCCATGGAATCCAGGAAGTTCCAGATTCGCCGGGCCGTAATGTTCTGAACCTCATAGGGTTGCAATACATGCCGCCCTAAGTAGACTTCTGCTGGAAGATTGATAGAAGATTAATTTTCTGGAGGGGTGGGCAGAGACCACGGATTTCAACGATCCTGACATACCTCTATCGCTCACCGATTTAGGGTGCTCTTGACCTGGCCTTTTTTCAGGATTATCCCGATTTGATTCCGAAAGATTCTTCTGTGAATTTATGATATGTCACATATTAATTAGATACAGGAATAATTAATACAGTCTGTATTTGTTTTCATAGTGTTCTAAATTTAAATTTCTGAGCACTTTTCCTACAGAAATTTGGCAATTTTGGTAACTTCTACTTGGCACAGTCGAGTAAATATATATGTCTAGATTTTCATATATACATAGAAACTCGTATTTATAGGTGAAAAAATGTATACATATTTATAAACTTTACAATATTTTATGAATTATGATAACCACCACTACTTACTTTACTTACTTACCATATTCATCATCTAATTCTGATTGAGCCACAACACGTGCAATATATACCAACATGTACTATAATAATAAAAACCGAAGTGGTCTTGCACACAATACAACTGTCGTGGTGACAAAAAACTATTAGCAAAATATAAACGAAATAAATGTGATATACAAAGGAAAAATTACCAAGGCCTTCAGTGCCTAGGGCTAGAATTTAACCAGCGTCCTCAGTTTGCACGACGTATGCCTAAACCGCTTGGCCACCTGGGCTCGGTAGTATGGGTCGAAATTCCCAAGAATTTTCATAGAAAGTAATTTATTTTTTTTGTTTTTAGAGTGTTAGCAAAATCTTAAGTTTATAGAAATCATCTCCCCGCTTTTTACCTGTGTATTTAGGTAGGATAGTTATAATGCCAATCAATTTCATTAATTTGCTTCTCACTTAAGTCTACAAGCCTATTATAAGTACCTATATGACGCTTTATTATAGCAGTCCTCATAACAATCATAACATTTCTAATTTTAAACCAAGGACAAATCGTCCTAGTTTTAATCTAATAACTTTCCTTAAATGACCTAAACAGCCTTTCTAAAAGTCGTTTAAACTTTTAAAAATCACAACCAATATTTTATTTCATTCCATTCCATAAATGTTGAGTTTTCCAATTATATTCACATAAAATATTTTCTTTTGCCAATATATTCTGTTTTTTATCAATTAAATTGGTTTTCGATGGCTGGCCAATATTTGAACAAAATAATTATGAGCCGCAATTGTAGTATCAAAATCTTAAATTACAATATATATTTATGTTGTTTCTAGAAAAACATACGACTCTAGTCTTACTCCATATGGAGTCATGACAATTAAGGAATATTTTATGGACACAACAATGGCCGTCAAACCACAGTGTAGTGTCCGCCGCCCCTAACTACAAAAACCACTCAACCCACATCAGCTTGCTCGTCACCGCGTACTTACAATTGTGTTCTCACTGTACTAACTAACTGCGCTTTGTTTTAAATCATAATGACGGGGGGAGAGTGACGTTGACAGGCGTGCTTTAAAGAGGCACTATAGATTTTATGCACTACTAGCATGGAAGGTACAGGTAAGGAATAGAATCTCCCTTAAAAAACCTGAAATAGGTGGCGCTACAATACCTAGAATACTTTTAAAAAAATCAAATCATAGACAGCGCACCTCAATCAGTCAATAACGCCTAGGTCCTTAGCTACTCTAGCGCTACTCTGGAGAGATTTGGAACTATTATTTATCGCTGACAGCTGGACACTTTTGCAACAGTTCTGCCTATGAAGATTGTATTCCTTGCCTCTACTTTCCATAACTACTAGCGTCTATCCTCGACTTCATCTGATCTTGAAAACTATATCCATACCAAATTTCATTTAAGTCGGCTTAGCAGTTTAAATATGAAAAGGTAACAGACAGACACTTTCGCTACCCTACTCCCCAAACTACTAAAATCATTCAATCCATTGCTTGTCGTTGCGTACTTACGATTGTGTTCTGGCTATACTAAATGCTGTATAAATTTGATTATTTAATTATACAAAATGTTATTGATAAAAATAATCACATGTATACACATATGGTTATTTATATCGGATTTGTACTATATTTGATACACAAGGATTTCCGAGGCATTTCGAAAGTAATTAGTAAAGTCGGACACGGAAACACGTATGGTTCGGACTGCCGGTGCCACAGCTTGTTCGTATCAAAATCAAATTTCAACTTCACCCTCGTTCCTAATAGTTCGTTTTGATATTAAAAAGTTTGTCAGACAGAATAACAAAACTGGGTTAGAGACCTTTTATACTATACGACACGGTTTTAGATAGGTACCAAAAATATGTTGTTAGGTTCCGGGCGGGATTCAGAATATACTAGGATTGCAGTGCGACATTACTGCCGTCTGCATTGCTGCCAGAATTATCAAAATGCCACAAAAACATTTTCATGTAAAATGTTGTTAAGACGAAACCATAAGGCTCGCATTGTCAAACAGAATCTGATCTCATGTAGAGCCAAGCTTCTAACTCTACAAGATCTAACTTCACAAACTCTTAGTCAAAATATGTGGCAACTTCGACTTTGCGGCGGTTAAGATGAAAGTAGAGGACCTGCTCGAAATCATCTTTTCATTTAAACGTAGTCCTCATTTTCCTCTCTGGATATTAATATTATTGAAAATATTTTGATACAAATTGTTGCATTTCAACCACAGCTATGCCCCTACGTTCGATTTTTTATTATTACAGGCATTATAAGGATTTAAAATTTTGTATGAAATCTGTTTTTCGCTCTTAATCTTCATAATAAAACAAAAATCGAAAAAAGTTAAACGCAGGGACATATCTATGGTTAATATACATCAAATTTTGTAAAAATATTGTCCAAAATATCAATATCCGGAGAGAAAAGTTGGGGCTACGCTTGTGTGGAGAATCGGTCGTCCTTACCCGGATTTAGGACATATGAGGCAGCAGCTGCTGCAACAGTAATTCTTTTGCAGGCTGATTCAGAACAATGCCTTTAGGTGGCCAAGTGCCGCACGACGTCGGTTTATAGCTCGGTACGGACTAATGTAGGTTATTTTATACCGTCGCGACGATCGATCGTCGGTTAGTGTGAAAAGGTTTTATACGATCAAACGAAAACAAAACTGTTTATTTAATAATTGCGAATGATGATATGGGTATTCGACTATTTATACAATGAAAGTGATGGGTACAAACTCAATTCGAAGTGCCTTTATGAGTTTATGACAGTTCATGTCATGACGACTATAATAGTTCGTGTCATCCACGATGACGCGCAGATGTACGATATTTGTATTACTCCTCTTGTTTTGCTGTGTGCTATCTATTTTTTTTAGTTTTAAGTGTTTAGTGAGTAAGTTCTTTTTTTGTAACAGAAGTGGCGCTGTATGTAGAAGGTTTTTACAATGAATATATTTCTATATTATTCTATATTAATTCGTGGCTACTGCCGGTCAAGACTGGGCACAGAAGGCCAAGGAAGGACATGCAAAACTGGCTGAATCTGGAGGAGGCCTTCACCCGAAGAGGGGTGTCTACAAAATAGTTATTAGTTATTAATTATTATATATATATACCTTTAATAACATTTTTAATTTTTTTTGTGCAAAATTGTAGAGAATCAATAAAGGCTTTTTATTGATTTATTTTATTTATTTATTTACTTATTTATTCAACGAGCGAGCGAAGCAAAGTGAAGTTGTTACATTCAACTTGGAACACACAACTGGCTAGGGGCACGTCCCAGCATTTTGATGTTTTTTAGATGAACTATCGGACGATAGTTTGATGGACAATAACTTAAATAAATTTGTTCTAATTTAAATGAAATTAGGTAAAAGCGTAGTTGAGGGCATTATATTTTAGTCATTAAATTATGAGCAGGCTCGATCAAAGAGTCTTGGAGCTACAAGAGCCTAGAAAGCCTAAAAGCTATTTATGAGGGGTCTTTTCTGGACATCTTATTTGCACGAAACTATGTTCGAGTTTGGTATCAAACGAAAGTGCTGAGTTTACACATTTATAATAATGTTGTTTAATTTAGGAATTTATAATAATTAGCAAGACAAAAACAAAATAAAATAAACATAATATGGGTATTTGACATGAAAGATAACGGCTTACCACAGATACAGTTTATTTTAATCTCTATGGTGAATAGTGACTTACATCTCTATCAGTTAAGGACTCCACAGACTTTGCAATAAATCGCACACGGTTTTCGATCCTTTTCCGAATAAGAACATTCGATTGATGTACTTTTTATTAGCACACCTCAGTAAAAGATACAATAATAGCATTATTCAATTTGAAGGCTACAAGTAGTTCTGTTTGAGGCGGTCCGTTGTCAGTTGGTCTGAAACCGATATTTACCTAAGCAAACTGGGCTTTCCGTCAATTTGGGCCATGATTTAAGACAATGGGCTGGCATAATTGAGTGGGATACTTATTTATTTAAGATATACCAACCTTCTTACCTGGAGCGGCATCCATATTTTGACATATTAACTTGGACTTTTATTGATTGAGCAAGGATGAAGACCTCCGTTACCTCTTGTGTAAAAATGGTTTCGTATGTCTTTTGGATGTTCTATTATTTAAGTTATATTTCTCAACCGATTTCTCAACTTGGTAAGCAGGTTCGATAAATAAATAAAGAATGCAACAAAAATAGTGGGAATCTGTTTAAGGGCATAATTATTATTCTGTATTGTGTTGTGATAAAGTGAGAGTAACTTGTATTTGACGCAAAAAAAAATGGTGCAGATCGTCCAAGTCAATCAACTCTCCATACAAAGGCCAACATTTTTTTTACATTTTTTAATCACAAAAAAGAAAAAGTATAAGATTATATTTAGTGGAGACTTGAATTTTAACACGTTGAAAAAGGAAAAGAATACTCTAGAGTTGGTAAGCCTGCTAAATAACTACAATATACATATGCATATAAAAACCCCAACTAGAGGGAAGTCGTGTATTGATCACATAGCTAGTAATGTAAAAAAAGTTATACCAAATGTCCTTCCACTAGCCCTTTCTGACCACGAGACAGCGCAAATTATAACAATAAAATCAGTCACTACCGATCAACGAAGATTCTACTATGCTATTAGAAGAGATTATTGCTCTGAAAATTTGGCTAAATTTAAAAGCTGTATGTCTTCCTTGTCGTTTGCACAGGTCTTTAATGAAACTGATACTGACGCAGCCTTCCAGAACCTCTATGAAATGTTAGTTTTATTTAACGACCTGTGCTTCCCGCTCGTTAGGCGAAAAGTCTATAATACGCATAACAATAACAGATGGCTAACCCGTGGTATACGACGTTCTTGTTTTAGTAAGAGAAAACTGTACCTTAAATATCTGCAAGAACCTGGGAACAAACATCTGAACAAGCGTAAATACGATGATTACACAAGATTGCTCCGGAAGTGTATACATAAAGCACACCAATTGCACAACAGTAGATTAATTAATCATGCTAAAAGTAAATCAAAGGCAACTTGGCAAATTATTAATGGTCATACCTTCAAACAACCTGATTTCATTAAATGTATTGAGAACGGCCAAATGAAGTACACAGATCCTACAGATATAGCGGAAGCATTTAATAACTTTTTTATAAATATTACGAGCGTACCTGTTACACATAGAGTGTTTCAGGACCAGTCGTATTTAAAATATCCGATAACTGTAAAAACTATCTTCCTTAAACCTTACGATATACATGATATATACAAGATTATATTGTCCTTAAACAATAGTAATGCAGTAGGCATAGACAACATAGCAACTAAAATATTAAAACACTGTGCAGAAGAGATCGCTTTTCCGCTCACACACATTGTAAATTTGTCCTTTGAACAAGGTAAATTTCCCATCAATCTAAAACGTTCAATAGTCAAACCCATATTCAAAAAGAATACCAAAACCTCTATGGATAACTATAGGCCTATTACTATTATTCCCGTGATTTCTAAAATCCTAGAAAAAGCCATGCACGAACGTCTGTTGAACTTTCTCACTTCTTGTTCAATTTTGAATAATCAACAATATGGCTTCCGTAAAGGAAGTTCGACTACGCTAGCATGCTTTAATCTTGTAAAAATAGTAACGGAATCAATAAATGGTGATACTCCTGTAGCAGCTGTCTTCCTGGATCTCAGCAAGGCGTTCGATTTTGTAACTCATTCGGTATTATTGAACAAGCTGGAAAGGTGTGGCATAAGAGGAAACGCGCTGAACTGGATACAAAGTTACCTCTCTGAAAGAGAACAATGTACAGAAATACAGCAGATTATTAACAATGAGCTAGTGTCTGTAAGATCACAATATGAATTTAATCTATGCGGAGTGCCACAAGGGAGTATACTTGGCCCATTATTATTCCTTCTATATATTAACGATCTGCCTAACCAAGTACAACATAATTGCATAATGTTTGCAGACGACACTACTTTGATAATAAAGTCTGACAATTTAGATAACTTCAATGAAGATATAAATGACACGTTAGTTAATGTAATTCATTGGCTCAACAATAATAATTTAAAAATAAATATTAATAAAACATGTATAATGCAATTTAGAACATATAGAAGCGCAGATATCGATTTGGACATTCATTACGAAACTGAGAGCGTGGAAGAAGTAGAATCCACCAAGTTTCTAGGGATTCACATAGATAAATTTTGCAGCTGGAAATGTCATGTCGCCAATGTATGTGATAGGCTCAACAAGTTCGTATTTGCTCTAAGACGACTTAGCAGAATTTCCTCTAAAGCTGTGGCCTTAACATCCTACCACGGACATGTCTCATCCATCTTGAGCTATGGATTATTGATCTGGGGCAACTCTGTAGATGTTCATAAAGCATTCCTGGCTCAGAAAAAATGTGTGCGTGCCGTTTGCAATGTCCATTTTCAAGAGCCTTGCAGACCATTATTCAAATCTACAAAAGTTCTTCCACTGCCATGTATGTACATATTACAGGCATCTTTATTTGTGAGAGAGCACCTTGAATATTTTGACACAAATAGTAAATTTTTTCCTAGATCGACCAGACGTAGAAACCAAATATTCTTACCTAGAGCAAGAAAAAATGTGTTTAAAAATAATGTATACTCAATGGTCATTCAAATTTATAATAAATTACCAAAAACATATTGGAAACTGAACCGAGGCTATTTAAAAATGCCCTCTGTAAATGGTTATTATTAAAGTGTTACTATTCAATTCAAGAATTCATGTCCGACGAAAATCAATTATTAAATTATTTTATTATTATGTGACCTATTGAAATTTTGTAAATTTTTCCATGATTTTATTATTTAATTGCTTTATATTGCATGCCTTACATAGGGTAGAACATAAGGACTTTTTATTCTAAGACCACCAATTGTATCAAAATACTATGTTCTTGCAATAAAGCGTAAACTTATTTCTAAAGCTTATTATACCACACAAGACTACATGAATGATAAAACAACGTGGGATTAATTGTGATTCGAAATGATTAATTATTTATTATATTTGAATAATGATGATGAAATGGATATTCCAATGCATGTATTTCCTTTGTTGTTTTTATTATATTTGTTTGACATTTAGAATTTATTCTAGAAACAATCTAGACTAGTATTTTTTATACATTTTTTTTTTGTATGACTGTATTTTGTGAAAGTTTTAGTATTAAATTTGATCTATGAATTATATTCATTAGTATTATATATGGAATAATATTTACAACATCAATAAATTGCTCTGATAATTAGATTAAGATAATTATATGTAATACTGTCTTACTATTCATAAGTGCTTGTTGCTAGGCCTACATGAATAAAGTATATTTGAATTGAATTGAATTGAATTGAATTGAATTGAATTGAATTGAATAATTGAATAAATATATTTCTGTTTCTGTTTCTGTTACATCTTGTATAATTTTTGTCGATTCAGTTTTAGATGTTTTACTGAATGGCTGAGCCTTGGAAAATATCGAGGTCTATAGCTCGCCGATTTACTAGTTCATAATTATAATATGATCTTGACATATACTTCCTCGATATTGGTGGGCGAGTAGTTTAACATATCACTAAAATAATAATGTCCTTCGAATGGATGACTACCGCTTGCCTAAAGCTGTGCTCTACTCTGAGTTGGCGGTGGGTAAGCGGAAGCACGGTGGTCAGCACCTGCGCTACAAGGACGTGCTCAAACGGCATCTGAGCGCTTGCGCCATCGACCCTGAGCGTTGGGAGGAGCTTGCTGGAAGGAGGTCTTCTTGGCGTTCTACCATCCATAACGGTGTCAAAACATTCGAAGATAACCGCCTCACTAGCCTAGACATAAAACGCCAGTTACGGAAAGAGACCTAAGCCCTCCTACGTGTACACGTTCAACGCAGCTGGCCAACTTTATTGTCACGCGTGCAATAGAGTATTTAAGAGCAAGTTCGGCCTGGCCAGCCACATAAGGGCTCATGCTAGACAACGTCCATAATGTGTTTATTTGGGGTCGCCGTCATCGAAAACGATGAGGAGGACTACATATATATAAAATAATAAGCTAGGATTTCTAAAGTTCAAATAGGTAGGCTCCTGTAAAACGATATCATTATCACTTGATGGATGTAATCTACTTAGCTTAATTTTTACAAAATAGTTTAGGTTCAAGGCGGGAACAGTGACTCAGCTCGAACAGTGGCTCACTCAACCTAATTTCAGGCTATTTTTTTCCCTGCTAATACAGCAGAAACTTTCAGTAATCAAACTAATTCAAGACGAGCAATGGATATTCTAACAAACGAGGATGCTACAGAGCGTTATTTAGGCGACTGAGCCACTGTTTAAGCTGAGCCACTATTCCCGCCATGACCCTATCTAAATTAACATAAAGATACATAGTCTAAGAAAATTTCGTGCTTCAGAATTTGAACTTGACAGGTAAACAAGATGGCGCTGTACAGATCCATACATTTTGCGGTAACCCTGATTGCCAACAGTTGACGTTTGACAATTCAGTGACTGCAAAACATATGACGCAGTACAGCGCCATCTCTTTTGGATGTCAAATTAAGGGGGGGCTCGTTTTTTCCTAGATTTTACCTCTCTATGCTCAGTTTCCGAAGCAGAAGAAATATTACGACTGATTATAATAATGAAAAGGCATCGCATTCAACGCTTAGTAAGGATGAGAAGTACAAACAAAACAGCGTTATATTAGCATAGACAAAGCTCCCATCAATCTGAATACGTCACCCGTCACGTCGCGTCGCATAACACAGTCGGTCGCGCGTTACACGGCACGTAGCGTCAGTCATTCGATGTCGTCAATGGATGTTATGCGTCATGACATACTGCCGCTTTGGCAATAAATAAAATAAAAAATAAAAAATATTTATTTCGGACCATGATCCATAGAAATTGGTTAGCAATTTAGCTTCTTAAAAAATCTATGTTAGTCTAATGAACTATATATTGATATCTCTCGCACTGAAATACTGAATTAGTTTACAATAGTTTATTTATCTTTGAGTTTTTTACAATTAAAACAATACAAATCCTTCTTTCAATCGCTTGAGTTTTTCCTCTCAGTCGTAATCTAACTGTCAAAGTCACATTTTACCAAAACCGCGGCAAAACTATCTGTCAGTTGTCAAACACTTGACAGAATAAAACTAAAAGATCGTTCGAGATATTCTTAATATCTAATAATATCTTACAGGAAACTAAACCTAGTAGGTATTGGGAGCGATATATAGTCTTACCCTATTTGTCCCTCCCAATAACCACATCAACCCAGTATTTTGTGAGCGGGCAGTCAAGGCGATCGGCCAACGTCCTTAGCACGCTGTTGCTGCTTCCGCGCACTCTCTCAAGCAGTGAGACAATTCTTTTTCGCCTTATGGCAAAGAAGTCGTCTGTTATTGCCTCGGCGAACATGCCCGATGCACTGCAGTGTTTAGGCCGCCTCAACAGCATTAATGGTTAGGCAGCAATGGTTACAGTGTTTGTTTATTGTGCCGGTTGTATTAATGGTGAGGAAATTCGATTTACTGTAGGCGTGAAAATCTGAAATTAGTAAAAGATTTAAAAACAAAGAATGAGAGCGTCTTATTTGAATACATATGTTAAAGAGTGACGCCTGCGACGTGTGTATGATAATTTATTTTTACTTGTAGGTAAGTGTTCTGACAGATTGACATTGCTTGCAATTTATATGGATTCGAACGTTCACATGTAAAAGTCATTCACACTTAATCTACAAACAAACAATATATTAGCATGGACAAAGCTCGCATCAATTTGAATACGTCACCCGTCACGTCACATAACACAGTCGGCCGCACGTTACACGGCACGGCGCTTCAGCCGTCATTGCACGTGATGTGTTATGACAAACCACCTGGTGTTTTATTAGTGTATAAGGAATTCAACGATGTCCGTGAAAATCTGAAATCAAGTACCTACATTTGCCAATGGTTCAAGTTCTAGTACGTTGTTTATTATTTTATTATAACGGAGACTATGTAACACTGAGGAGGACTTTAACACATTTGATAAATTTAATGTAGGCAACAATAAAGAAGCTTCACTGACTGCAGTTTCCGGTTGTGCAATGGCGCGCAAATGGTAGTTTCCACAGAGGGCGCCACTCCCTTGATTAAAACCAGCGTATTCGGAGCATGCACTTGACACGCTGGAACATCGTCGACTAAAATTGCTTCAATAAGTTAATTAAATCACGTGGTTTAAAAGTTGTAATTAAAATTAATATATTATAAAATAAGTAAAAACGTACGTTGTCGTTTTTTTATTTTATTAATATAACTACTGGCAGTTTTCATTTGCGATCTGGCGTGTCAAAAATACCGTAAACCGGAACCTAATTGGGTTTTCCTTTTCTTGATGGAAAAGTACTTTACAATCTAAAATTTAGCAAGCTGGTGGGCATTGGGTTCTATATAAACCACCAACCACTGTAAGTAGGCACTGACGTGCAATCTCTAAACCCAAAAAACTGTATAAACGTGGTATATTTTTGGTGATTTAACAGTAACTTACATTTTGATTCAGTCATATAGATATAACATAGAAAAAAAAACTTTCAGTGTTTAGTGAAATCAAATACCCAGTAAGCATTTTCAAAATTTCAATTTTTGTATTCCGCTCTCAATAAGATTCAAATATTCAATAAATTCATTCATAGAAATATTACGAATAATGTTATTGCAAACAATAGCTGGAGGCCCAGATAGTCCCATCAAATAATAGCAAAGAACTGAGGTCATGTCCCTAGTGGCTACGCGTCCATAAACCGTAGGTAATGAAGGAATGAGTTAAACATTAAACAAGGTCCCTGTGGTGCAGGTCGGATTTGACTTTGTTTAGTGATGAAATAATTATGTTGAATCATCATATTAGCTTATGCGTATGTATTTCATTGTTATAGAGGTTTTAGGTCCTTTTTTGCCCTGATGATGCAACAGAGATAAACGCTTTGGTGAAAAAGAGAAGAAAGTTTTAGTAAATGAATAAGAGAAATGTATAAAAGAATATCATTTTATGAAATCAAATATCATTAATTTACAGGCAACTAAGGCCCATAGATACCTTACAAACTACCTAACATATACAATAAAAATCTTATAAGCTAATAAAAAATTCTGTTGCGGTGTAGGATTCGGCAGATTCGCTTTGAACCGCCGAAATACCACCAGAAGTCCGCGCTCTCGATGGTTTATTTTTGCTATTACCGACCTAAGTATATGTACCTTTAAAATAGGTACTCTTTATGCTTTAAAAAATCCTAAATATCGTTCGGTTTCATACTACATCAGCGTTACTGCTGCAGTATTGCGGCACAACATTGCTGTTGCAGCTGTCAAAAAATCATCATCAATAGTCTGGAATCGGTAAACTAAGATATTTCCATTATTACTTCGGAGTAAAATATTCCGATTTAAACCTAAAATCTCAATTTTCTTAGATCCAAATACTCGAAGCTCCCCTCTAGGTTATTTAAGCTTTGTTTAGAGCCGGAAATTAGTATCGAAAATTGTAATTTATGAGGAAACTAAGGATGAGTCTGGCTTAACATACTTTGGGCGTATTTTCTATAGCAGCTGCTTCCAATAGATATTGGAAGTAGATAGAACTGGACCTTATTGTTACCTCAATAAGCTTTGAAATATTAACCCTTTACGACCGGTTCGATATAATTCTGCAAATTACATTTAAAAAATCCTGCCCGCAAGTAAATTGTCTTTTCGAGCTCAGACCTATTCCGATCGAATCTGCAGACATTAGCGACACGTTTCAGTACTAAATACCGCAGGTCAGTAAGATCAGTCCGTCGCGAGACTGCTTTGAAGATGGTGGCATTTTTTGATGGGAGCAGTGGCACACGTAAGTTCTTAATTTTGTATAATTTTGGTATCAAACTTGTTATTTAACACTTAATTATTACAGTAAAAGAGTTATGTGTGTTTATTTATCACAAATTAGAGTAACAATAAGTTATTAAGGGGAAACTACATGCTCGTAAAAAAGAAGTGCACGAATTTGTGGGTTCGGCCGTAGCCCGTAAATCGATGGTCATAACTATTTGCAAGTTTTTGTCTATCCGGATTCTGCGCAGAAAATCAAATCAAAATAAATAGACATATGTTTGATAGTTTTATAATACTTTTCGTTTTGTAATGTTAGATTTGTGTTTTATTTAAGCGTCCATTAAGAGGCAAAAAATTCCTTGAAATTTTGTGCAATAATGATACGAGTATATCACATATTGAGGAATTATACGATGACCTCGAATAATTCCCTTATTCGCTTTTTGAATGAATTGAAAACGAAATCAAAGAATCAACGACGAATACGATGAGATGTACCTAAAGATCTGCTGATTGTGACAGACCCAGTGTCACTAGTTAGGAGGAAAGACAACAAATATGTTTTCCTACTGTCTAACTGCTCGGGAACGATCAGCATTAAGGTTGTCAAGAGATGGGAGATAAAGATTCGGTCATACGTGTATATTACAGCTTCAGAAAAAGTTATGAACTAATAAACCCATGGGAGACCTCTTTTTAAACAAGGAGATGGACACTGAAACTAAATTCTTTCTTTCTTTTTACATGTGAATGAATCAGTATTCATTTTATGGATATTCGCTTGATTGTGATGCCATAGGCCGTCCTAGGTGCGAAATACTGGATTTACTCGATTTTCGCTTCAAAATCTTAGAAATGTTGGTTAAACCACCAAGAAAACGACGTAGTGAAGCATGTCTGAGGCGTCTGAGTGATATTTCAGATGATGCTTCAATTTGACGATACCAAATCTCCAAGAGCCTGCCAATTTCAGACTGCTTCAGACTACTTCAGGGCTATTACTCGTTGTATTAAATGCAACGTGTTCGTTACACGTCAAAATAATTTTTTCAAGCATTTCCTTTAGATGTACTGAATTGAGAGTACTTTACAATTGTTGATTATTGTTTTTAATCATTCTTTAATCGTTAAGATGTTGATTCTTAAAGAAAATTGTGATAATTATGCTAAATTGAATACTGATTACTTCATATGCTATGCATGTGCAGCATACACATGCATTGTTCTGTAAAATGTTGCGTTTTAGTCATATTATTTGACAAAACTCAATGAATTTGCACGTTCGTGCATTTCCAGATAGTTCCTGAACGTCACTTTCGTGCACGCGATTTTTTTTATGATAAAGGACACTAGGATTTTTTTAAACATTTTATACGCGTATTTTATAACAATTAAAAACGGTTCACGTGCATTTTTTATGAATCTTTGCAAAATATTTTTCCCGGCTGTAAAGGGTTAAATTAGATGTAATACATATAGGTACTTCCATTTTATCGAAACATCTTGATTTTTCTGTGAACCTGCCCAAAGCTTGCAAGTCTTAATAACATAAACACCCATGAAATATCGGAGATGAAGAGGGAATGAAATAACTAACATAATATTTTACCTGTTTTCAGACGACTTTACTAAAATTGGCATTGCTGATGTAGGCGAAAATCACCGCCTCACACATCTGCTGCATGCACAGTTGGGCTAGTATAGACTCCAAGAGTATGAGGATAGAGAGGCAGGCCGGAGGACGGAGATGGCGGGAAGACCTGGACACCTACCTTGACAACTGGCCAGAGAAAGCACTAAATCGGGGATTGTAGAAACCAAGAGAAGGCCTTTGCGTGACAAAGGGACACTCAAATTGGCCAATAATTTTTTTTAAAGTAGGTTTCATGGTTGGATTTCTGTAACACAGTCTTTAGTTCAAGAATCATTCTTCCCCAGTGACTTTCCTTGGGAATCATTAATAACACTTGAGACTTACGCGTTAACAAACACCAACCAACCATCTCCATTCTCCGTACACCAACGATATCTTGATTTTGTGATTTTTACAAGATCGTTGGTCTAGATTGTTGAAGTCAAACTCCGTGGAGTCTGGAAAATGAAAAAAATGATTTATTCTGTAACAAGCATATTTAACAAAATAACTACTGGTTGGTGCCCCTTTTTAAGTATAAAAATAACTGTGTTAAGGAACACCGCTCTTCCTTAGCTAAAAGCAAAACTATGATGACTATAAAGTATAAAAATGTCTGTGTGTGTATTCAGTTCAAGAATCATTCTTCCACAGTTACTATCGATTCACGATGCTACTCGTGCACTTATTGAATCGAAATCCTGTTTTGTGTTGGTTTTTCTCATGTAGTTAATAACCGTCGTTGTATCAAGACATATTGTAACATTTACCACTTTAAGTTGAATTCTGACCTGACCTTGATCAGCGCATGGCATGACTTGAGTTGAGTGTGCTCATTTCTTAAATACGCGAAGTGCGCGAATTTTGCGTATGGTAGAATGTCTGTCATATCAAACGTGATAAGTGTGACCATAATATGTCTAAAGCTTATCTTAATGACAATTTTAAAATTATATAAATTAAAAATATCACTAGTAGGTGAATAATTTAAATGAAAAAGAAGATTTTATGTAAAAAACACTTCTTAAAGTTATATTCGGTATAAACATAGTGAAGGTTTTATTTCAAGTTTCTATTGAATCATTAGGGCGCATTCATACTACAGTCCAAAGGATAAGTAATTCAGTCACGTAGCACGCAATCGACTTCTTTTAAACAAGTTTTAACTTCTCGAACCTTTGCGAGATACGTTTTGGGTTTCATATGGGGTTATGTAGGGTTGTCAGAAATAGAATATTATAGATTAAGTTTTAATTTTGGAATACTTTGTTTGTTACTTTAATAACAATTTGCGTTTTCGCAATACAGATTTATGTAATGGACTTTAAGGTGCTGCTCCGGCGAGAAGTCATCACGTACTTAACTAACGTGTAACTAGCACATCGTTAACTAACTAACCGCTTGCACAAAACAGGTGAGACGAGGACCTAACAAAAACCGGCTAACATTAGGTACCTAATTAACTCTCTGAACCAATTTTTTTGAATGAGATTTGGAATACGTCCAAGGTATTATACAATTGGATTGGTTACGTTTTGATCCTTGAATTGGGCGTAGGAAATTTAGCGAAAAAGGTACAATAAGACATCCTCAAAAATTCGTCATTCAAATAAATGATTTTTCTTTTTGACAGAAGGTTTACTTTTTTGACAGATTTTTGTGGGTTCGATTGTTTTCCCTTAATAACGTCCAATTTAAAAACTAAAAAACTAAGTGTAAAAACTAGGGTAGTTTAGTTCGGGAGTGAGGTCAGTTTTACAGATCGCAGATGAAGTCTCGGAGGCCAATTCGAACTTACATTTTGATTTCAAAATTATGTCAGTTTGTTTATAATTAGCGCGAGCGTTTCGCTCGTATGTGTAAATACAGTCACAGACTTAAATTTTTGATGCATTTAGGGTTCAAGCTAATTTGGTTGGTAATAATAACGGTATGAACTCTCCAATGTAAAATAAACGCTAATGACTCAACAATTAAAGTCCGTGACTGTACATGTAATTACAGAAAAACGTTAAAATGAAAATAAATGTAACTCACTAATTGCATAAAAACAACCTTGTTTCATTATTAATACGATTCACTATGGCTCTGAACTTGTGAGTAAATAGTGCGTTTTGGTTGTCACCTAACAAAACCGCACTGCAATGAAAACTGTCACATGTCAGTACATATACCACCAACCTACCTACATACATGTAGGCACATGTAGGTAGGTAGGTTGGTAGATACCAAGCTGTAATAAAAAGTTCTGTACTTATTACCTAAGTATGTTGCGAAAAAAGAAATGAATATAATATCAAATAACAAAGAGTGACAACCCTTGGAAGTAGGATAGTCACGTACATGACTCGTTTGACTCAATTTTTAACATTTAATACGAATAATACAGGAAATGTTCCATTTTTTGATATTTGCTTGTAAAGTTACAATGTTTTCACTGAATCCTTTAAATAATATATGTATAATTTTAAGGTGGGCATGTATTTGTTACAGGAGGAGCAAGTGCAATCTCAAATAATCATTTGACGAATTAACATGATATCGAAAATGAAATTTTACAGTGCACATGGTGTTACTTTATCGCACTAGTGCGATAATTAGCACATTACATAAATATGTCGAAGATTTAAGGAGCCATAAGTGCTGTAAAACGTTGTACGATACATGTGCGAGTAAGTAATTTACAACTCGTGTCGTAGGTACTGGTATGTTTTCGCACTTGTATCGTAATGTAGGTACTATTTTGGTTACGTGCGCTCGGTCAAGAGAGTGTGTGATCATATGTAAGATAAACTGGTGCTAAATACGGTATTGGATTGAACTTTTATTTATAAAAACTGTCCATTTTATATTAGAAAATCTTAAAATATCAGACAACGGGAAATAATATTTTTCAATTTTCTATCATAATTTCAATTTTATTAGTAAATAGGTGTTACTGTGCGTCCCTACTGTAAAAGACTTTTCTACTGTTAGGTAATGCAGACAGGTAGTATCACTGGTGATAAGTTTATAATACTCTCAATGGACACCTTAAGGTAATGGGTATAAGTTTAGATGTCTCCTGCCCACACTGTTGCAAGGAGGAGACTGGAGACTGGCTTACATTTACTAGCTGAATGTATTATGTATGCGGCAACGCGATATAATGCATTCGGTACAGATAAATTTGAGAAAAGCGGACTACACGGTAGCAGTATGGTTCCATTTTTATCACCTGTCACTATATCTGTCACTTTCGCACTGACATACTTGTTAGAACGTGACAGGCATGGTGACAAATGATAAAGATTGACCATCTTAGGCCTACAGGATGTTGAACTAACAAAATGTACTCCTATTCTGCAGAACAAGAAGATTTGAGGAGAATAGTGAGGGAATTCCGCAGGGACAATAACCAGCAGTTCCAACTCCAGGGAATTGGGCTGAATGAATGCAACAAACGACCGACAGCCCGCCTATTTCTGAGTGGACATCCCTATTCCCTACACTACATTTAAAAGGAAGTGCAGAAATCTTTAATTAATTTAAATACAAATTCCAGCCTGTTATCATACATAAGATACATATAAACCGCGACAAACAAAAATAATCTTCTTTATTTTTTGTATTTTGTACAGCGAATATGGGAGGAGGGGGTAGCAAAGACTTAAATGTTTGTATTATCTATGTACGAAACCCCAACTGATGTTACCTCTCAAATCTCGCAATACGAGATTGACATAATCTTAACAATTCGTCTAGCTCCGATGGCTTCCCTTCCAATTTAGTGCCGGGACCAAATCAGTAGTAAAGTTAATCTGTAACCACACTCGGTGTGGGGCTGGTGCCGGCTCCGTATGTTAAGATCTCTATGGGACAGATTGAACGCGTTATATTTCGTAAGATTAAAGTTTGTATGAATATAAAGCAAAGGGAGCACAGACGACGACTTTTGCAAGAAGGTAAAATGAAAATGGAAATTATCTCTTTATTCTACGAAAGCTACAAAAATGGGATTTTTGGGGATTATGTGGGGCTGAGACTCTTTATACACGTTTCAATTTTATTTTTCATTGAGTTTTGGCGATTTAAGTCATAGACACCTTAACTGGTGCTTTGGGGTAAAAAAACATTTTGGGTAATTTTCCAACGCCTCCATGAAACTTATTAAATTAAGTACTTACAGGTTATTAGATACATCGGGGAGTGTATTACTATAAAGAATATCTACTTTTGCATAACGATTATAGAGATAAACATTCACATCTATTTTAATTATATTTATGTAGTTGTATTTCTGACCTGACATGTCCCAAAAAAAGTACGCAACAGTCTTGACGGCCGCTGCAGGTACCAATATAGAAAACAACAATATTTAACTGACTTTTGAAAAAATACTTTGATTAGTTAACTTTAGGTGTGAGGGCACATTTTTAAATTGGTTGATTTGTACCAAATAAACAACTGTTTTCACTGGTACGCCGCATAAATCAGTACCCCTAGTGTAACTTTGATCGACATCATAACGTGACGAACGCGTTTGCGTTAAGTCTCATTTTGTATAGGATTTTGAGTTTCCAAAACGTCCCGCTTGGCGCGCTCTTTCGAAATCCAATACAAAATGAGACTAAACGCAAACGCGTACGTCACGTTTGGAAATCGAATTTATTTACACTAGGGGTACAGTACCCCCTAGTGTAACTTTGATCGACATCATAACGTGACGAACGCGTTTGCGTTAAGTCTCATTTTGTATAGGATTTTGAGTTTCCAAAACGTCCCGCTTGGCGCGCTCTTTCGAAATCCAATACAAAATGAGACTAAACGCAAACGCGTACGTCACGTTTGGAAATCGAATTTAGTTACACTAGGGGTACTGTTTCTAAATATATCGGTTACGTTGCAGTATGTAGCGCACCAAGTGTTATTGCATTTACAAATCGGCTCCCTGTCTTCTCGAGAAGCCACCGAATCGATCTGCATTTGCTATGCACCCCAGCAATAAAGGAACCCCATATGCCGCGTACGTAGAACACACCTAATGTCCTGTGAGATTGCCAGATTAATAAGATATTGTGTGGCGTTTTATCGCTACCAAATCTGATCAAGTAAAGCCAGAAATCAAGTCCATCTCATCTTTAATCTTTGCCTTTAGGTAAGCAATACTTGAAAAATTCCTTGAATTTGGAACCACCTAAAATATATTCATTCAACCGAGAAATTTAAACGTGGTGGAGTTATATAAATAATAACCTAGAAGCAAATTCGAAAGTACATTTTGACATCAAAATTATATCTAAATGATAAAATCGCTCGCACTTGCCTGTACATGTATTGGGATGAAAGAGACGCATTTTGATGTCCAAATGCAAGTTTGAATTAGCCACCTAGTCCCACAATAATTTCAATAAAGTTCGTGTTGCGGATACTGAATTACTGTATACACAATAATATAATACTGATAGAAGATATTATTATAATTATGTGTACATATATACTTTTTTTTTGAAGCTACAATGTTTATTCACAATAACAATGTACATAATGGATATATACAGAGGATTACTATTACTAGCGTAAATCCAAAATAGGCCCTTGTGGTATTGTACCAAGGATGCTGGCGGCATTTCCTCGTTGTATCGCAATACTGATACGGTGTGCGGAAGCCGTCTGCTCTTCGGACACCAGTTTTGTCAACCAGGCACTTCGCAATTTCTACAAAAAATATATCTGTATATTATTACAAAATCATAACCCAGACTACCAATCGACTAGGCTAGATTGTGTAACATCTAAAATTTTTAGCTGCATGCCTACGCTCTTGTATGGTGTTCCTGGCTTTTTGTTTGTCATCGATTATTCTAGTGTGCATCGGAGACTACGAGTATACTTAACGTGGCATGTTACAGATTAGAACAACTCAATCACATTAATTTAAAAAAATCGGCCAAGAGCATATCGGGCTATGCTCAGAATAGGGTTCCGTAGTTACCATTCTGTCAGAATAAACTAAATTAAGCTTATTACGATTGAGTTTAAGTTACCATTTTTTTTTGTGGGAGGCTCCCTAAAGTTATATTTTTTCTACTCTTTGACTTACTGTTCTGTCGTCATGCATGATGTAGTTATATAATGCCTAATTGCAGCTTTCTAGCACTACCGATCACGGAGCAAAGCCGCAGATGGACAATGTACATAGCGAAACTATATGGGTTCCCAGTTAACTATGGAACTAAGAATAAATTTTATTTTGACACTTAGAGAGACTTTACACCTCCAAATTTTATTAGTATTAGTACTCTGACATTGGGGACCTTTTACATCTCCAGATTTAATGTGTTCTTAACCAAGGGTCGGCAACGCGCATGTAATACCTCTAGAGTTGCAGGCGTCCATAGGCTACGGTGACTGCTTACCATCAGGCGAGCCGTATGCTTGCTTGCCACCGTCGTGGTATAAAAAAAAATACATCTCTATTGTATTGTAGTAATTATTTATTTTAAGATTATTATAATGTAATGTTTACCCAGCTATTGGCTGTTGTATTTATAAATGTTGTTATGTATTTTTCATGTCACTATATGATGTTATTTAGTATAAATGTTGTATTTACTTGTAAAAGAGCCTTTGAGGCCTATTTGCAGAATAAATTCTTGAATTTGAATTTTTTTGAATTTTGAACTCTAAAAACGACCATTTTATTAGTATCTAGGTAAAAACCGAAATAGCTATTCCGTGCTTTTGGTTTCCCATTCGGCAACTACTAATCGATTCGTCCTAATCCCATTACTTTGTGTTACGGAGCTGCCTACCTTCAATTTTATGCTGTCGTGCTGGGTACCATTCAACTTCATCTCTAATTTTGCCAAGGAGATTGACAACGCCAATACTCGTCTACCCCTGCAATGATGATGGAGTATGTGAATCGCTCTAGCACTTAAAGCGCTCCAAAATCTTCCCAGGCGTTAATTTACCCAAAGTAACCAAACTGTAACCTAACTTCTGCGCCTGTTATCGCTGTTCACACTTCTCAAGCGCGCAGTGAAGTATGTGAGCAAGTCGCTGTAGTTACATTGATTTAATAACTTGCAAGTTTCGAATTATTGTGCGGAACTATGCCAAGTTTCCGAGTTCAGGCGGTACCGTCAAAGCTGTGTAATTAGGTTCTTAAATGAACACTTCTTGTATGAATTGGACCGGATTTGGATTTAACACTTTGTTATGGTTTGAACTGGTTTTGATGCGAAAATCAAAACCAGATCGGTCACGCTGATTGGTGTCGGTAAAATGAAGTATATAAACGTTGTTCCTGGCATGAGATATGCGCTCTTCGCCAAGTTTTTTTTTTTATGATACAGGAAAACGAGTAGACGGATCACCTGATGGTAAGCGATTACCGCCGCCCATGGACACCTGTAACACCAGAGGGTAAGTTGTAAGTACGTTGCCGGCCTTTAAGATGGGAGTACGCTCTTATCTTGAAGGTCGTATCAGTCTGGAAATACCGCAGTTTATTCCAAAGTTTAGCTATGCGAGGCAAGTTTCTGGATAAATGCACAGTTGAGGACTGCCAACCATCTAAGTGGTGAGGATGGAAATGTTGTCGCGTAGGGCGATGATCATCATAATCATATCAGAATCAAGTTTCTAATAAATAAAAAATAGCCACAATCGAATACAGAACCTCCTTCTTCTATGAAATTGAAGTCGGTTAAAAAGTGCATTGGGTTGTAGGTTAAAATCCCACCCAAGACAATAAATTTTTCCACTTTTAATTTATTTCTAAGCTTAATAGCATCGTTCGCAGACGTTTTCGTATCAGAGTCAGAATAAAACCGTAACAAATCGTTGAATCTCAATCTGGCTCTTATTTATGTTTCCTGCCAAAACACAGACATATATTAGCGAATGAGAAAAGTATGTAATAACTTATATATAGGGTTGTTAAGACAATTTACATTGTTAAAGGATCCGAAAGAAAAATAAAATATAACAAAATAGTGTGAGTACAAGATATGATATTTTTTAGGGTTCCTTAGCCAAATGGCAAAAAACGGAACCCTTATAGATTCGTCATGTCCGTCTGTCTGTCCGTTTATGTCACAGCCACTTTTTTCCGAAACTATAAGACCTATACTGTTGAAACTTGCTAAGTAGATGTATTCTGAGACCCGCATTCAGATTTTCACGCAAAAATAGAAAAAAAAAACAATAAATTTTGGGGGTTCCCCATACTTAGAACTGAAACTCAACATTTTTTTTTCAACAAACCCATACGTGTGGAGTATCTATGGATAGGTCTTCAAAAATGATATTGAGGTTTCTAATATCATTTTTTTCTAAACTGAACAGTTTGCGCGAGAGACACTTCCAAAGTGGTAAAATGTGTCCCCCCCCCTGTAATTTCTAAAATAAGCGAATGATAAAACTAAAAAAAATATATGATATACATTACTATGCAAACTTCCACCGAAAATTGGTTTGAACGAGATCTAGTAAGTAGTTTTTTTTTAATACGTCATAAATGGTACGGAACCCTTCATGGGCGAGTCCGACTCGCACTTGGCCGCTTTGTACATAGGTAGGTTACATATATTGTCTCAGTAAGTGAGTTTTATTTTCACTTTTGCGATTCAAATATTAGCTTAGTGTAGTTTTATTTTTGTATAGTCTGTATTAAGATTAATCGTAATTTTAAGTTAATTTTATTTATTGTTTCTGACATGTTTTTGTACCATAATAAAATCGTTGGAGCACATTTGAAAAAAAAAACAAATATTAAATCGAAATTTTCATTAATAACATGAGTGCTGACAATCATTGAAAACACATAAATCTTAAACGTATTCACTCGCAACAAAGTCCAAATTTGAACTGGCTTTCCAATAGCCGTTACGGGTGGGGCAGTTCATACTATAAATATAAGGGGATCTGTAGTTAATTTTGCGGTAAGCGTTTTAATTCTCCCCGTGCCTCGCCTTTGTTGGGTTATTGCAATGCGGGACACGGGCCTCGGTAGCAGTTAGGATCACTGCCTCTATTCGACATACGAAGAATTTATAATCTGTTATTAATTTGATATGGTGTTGATATTAGTTTCAGCGTCGCTCGCTCGCACTTAATACATAGGTATAGTACCTGGGCGACCGAGCGAGCGACTCGGTTATAACTATTTATATACACCACCATATTACAATATGGTGGTGTATACATAGGTCTTAACTACATTTTTTTACTAAATTAAACTTGTCTAAAACAATTTAAAAAAAATGTATATACTTGAACATATATAAAAAAAAAACAAAAGTTAGTCACCGGGCGAGATTCGAACCCGTAACACTCGTTTCTAGCAGTTCGCGTCTTAACCCGCTGGGCCAGACGGACAATGGCCGGCAACACGAAGTTAGCGACCATATTCTGCGTCGAAAGAAAAACGCATGAAAACTCGAAAACACGCGTTTTCCCAAACATAACACTAATCTAGATCGATTGTATACCCCCAAAAACCCCCATATACCAAATTTCAGCGAAATCGTTAGAGCCGTTTTCGAGATCACAGAAATATATAAATATATATATATATATATATATATATACAAGAATTGCTCGTTTAAAGGTATAACATATGGGCGCGCGAGATGCAATCAATGAGTAATTCATATTTTAATCAAGTTTAAGATTCTTAAAAGTTGAATTTTGCTTGCGAACGAGATGTATTTTATACCTAGGCACTGTGTTTGCTTTTGGCAGATATATGAATAATAAACATATAGGTACCTACCATTACTAATAATGAATAATATAAACGTTTAATAAAGTATTTTTACCAATATTATGCACGAAACAAGGAGGTATATTCAGATAGCAATACTTTATTATTTTTGTAACGTATATAATTTAACGAATAAAAATCAAACACAACTTATACAAAAACTAAATGCAGCGCGCATTGGCTGTTTGGCCAGTGCGTGCTCTAACGACATTGGTGTTAAGCACATCGTTTACAGGGGCTACAAATGCTTGTGACTTTAATTAACATTTATGTTAATAAAGGTGACTTAAACCGAAAAACTCTTAGTAAAAAGGTACATATATGACTGTATTTAAGCCAATCACAAATGTAATGGCAGCTAAACTAATAGGTATACATGAGTACAAATTGAACCTAATCATTCCTTGCGTAATCACGTTTCGCCTACTGATTGAATTAGTCGGTTCGTCAAAGGCTTGGCACGATTCCCGGCAGCACAAACAAACAGGCTTTATGAGGCTTCTGGCAGAGTGGTGGGATCAGAATCGCGAGCTCAAATCTGACATAAAGCGACTATTTTTTACTAAAAATAATTTGGTAATTGTTGTTGTTGTTTGTTATGGTTTGTTTGTTGTTGTTAATTTGTGACTGCTGGGAACAAATAAAACCGAAATCAAACCTATCAAGCTGTTGGTATGCCAACTATGTATATAGATAGATAGAGGTCATATAGATAAAACGTGTGTAAAAGACGTGGCAACTGCTTGTTGTGCCTTAAAATATTAGCACGAATACTCCCAACTGAGATGGTCCTGGCCTATTATTTTGCATTGGTGCACGGTGCACGCACACCTACAGTATGGGATCGAGCTGTGGACAGCGGCCGCATAGTGGGAGAGGGCTTAATAAATGGCTTCTCGAACAGACGTTCTATGACCACAAGGAGCTATTTAAAATGTTATTATTTAAGTTAAACCTACAGTGTAACAATTTATAATATTGTAGTTACATACTGTAACCTTGACATGTAATTTATAAATAAATTATTATGATTATGAGTTATTATTATTATATATAACTACCTATATATTTTTAATATTGTCGTCTAGTACCCGAGCCTCACTGAGCTTACTGTTGGAATAGGTCGATCTGTGTACACGATACTTTGTCATGGCACCAATAAATGTGTTTTATCTTTACATCTTTTTTTATTTGACACGAGGTTTAAGTACATGCTAAAGGCGTAGATATGATACCAATAAAATATAGTAAATCTTAGGAGTGACGTCATGGAGCGAAGTGGAAGAATCTATTTTACCACTGAAATTTTACTTTTACTATTACTATTTTAACAAAATACTTTACATCATAAATTTTACATAAAAATGACACTAGTTTAGTACACCAGTATATAAAAAATACTTATTAGAGAACATCATAACATTTTTTTGATGTCACTTTACGACGTCGTCAAATCTTTACTGCCCTTGCTATGCGTTTATGAGCCTACTGTAATAAAAAAAGGTAAAAGTCGCGTTGCGAATTTTCAAGAATGCAATATTAAGTATGTTTCTTACTGAAGGTTAATAAAGAGGTGAGAGTATTTGAATTTAAGGTGATTCCGATGCTAAACAATGCAGGAAAGGATAACTGGGATTTTGTAGGCTTTATTATGTTAAAGACTGAGTAAACAAGTTCTAAGGTACTTTTTTTTTTCTTTTATTATGACTGTGCTTATTTTATGTATGTTAATGGCGAAGGTATGATTCTTGCAGTAATATCTCTTTATTGTAAGTATACGTTCAGACATGTATTTATAGTTATCTCTACTAATATGTGTGATCTAGTCCAGGAAGATCCAGAGTCTTTGGGCCGTAATGTTCTGTACTTCATAGGGTTGCAATACATGCGCCCTAATCAGGTACTTCTTTTTGATGTTAGTGGTCCACAGGAACAGATAATGTGCATTGCAGTCTCCTTTGACTCCTGGCAGAAAGAAGATGTGTTTCTTTCCAATTTGAAATATGTGTTTGTTCAACTTACAGTGTTCAGTGAATATTCTAGTCACCGAGCAGATTTTGTGCCTTTTGAGCCCTAGAAGTCCCTTAGCAGTTTGCTGTTAAACCTTTCTATTAGAGCTTTCGAGTGTTCTTGTCCTTTGACGAATTTCCACCAGTCGATTGCGCTTTTTTTTTACGTTGCTGAGGAGATAATATGCGTCCCGTTTTGTGATTCCACAGAACGGTTCTGGGCCGACCAGGGGTGTGTCTGCGCCCTTTCTAGCAAGTTCGTCCGCTTCTTCGTTTCCGTTAATTTCGGAGTGCCCTGGTACCCATTTATGTGTGACTTTGTTGGAGTTAGCCAGTGCATTTATGTTTTTTTACAGTATTGGATTAGTTTTGACAAAACATATTTTCATTTTAGATCACTCAGATCTAAATTGCACAAAAACTAAAAATATGAAAATTATTTGAAATAATGAGTAATATTACGCTTGAGGGAACTCAGCATTTACATTTGTTATTATTAAAATACACAAAAAAAAAAATTAAAAACATGATATCCGCGGTCCCGAGCACGTATGTACATCCATCTCGCTTTGAGAGAAGAATACGAACTACTGGTCCTTAACCTAAATGCATTTACCCGATTTAATATTAAATTCCACTAATTTCCCAGAAATTTCCAATGAAAATTCAACAACTAAACCAAAAAAGCACCAAGCTGTACCCAACTTCACAAATCAACTGAAGAAAAACGTCACAAGTTTTTAAGGCTTTTCTCATAAGACGATATTAGTAGCAGACGTAGTAAGCTAGTAAGTGAATGTTCCAGTGATTTAGATTTGGTTTACGCCGCTAAATCCGAGATTTACTGCCGATTCTTGGCTCCACACGGCGCGATGTAACTTGCGGGCTTCCTTGGATATATTTAATAGATGTTACACACGGACGAACTCTCCTAAGGACGATATCAAGGAAACATATTTTATTTAAAGAACTACACTACACACAACACAACACACTACACTACTACTAGTGGGAGCAAAAATTGTCCAAAGATTTTTCCGTTACCAGTTTTCATAGACTTTGTATAACAGTAACGAAATGGAAGAAACAAAAAAAATATATAGAAATTTTGCGGCCGTTTTTTTTCCGATTGGGATCAAAAATGCTGTGATTCTGAGTTAAAAATAACATAACAATTCTCAAATAAATAAAAAAAAAGTAAGTGCGCAATCAGCATAACAATTCTCAAATAAAAAAAAGTAAGTGCGCATCAAAAGTATTCTATTTATCTGATAGCTTAAATAATAAAAATATCTATGACCCTGTATATAGAACCATAACAATGTGACAAGTACTTTAGATGCAGTAAGTTCGTGCTCTTCTCTCGCTCTCACTGAGCTTAAGCGCGAGCGATCCAAAAAAGCGCTAAAACTTTTTAAATCCGTGTTCTGAACCTACCTTTAGAACGTGAACTGTTGACACGTCTTTATTTGGAAAAGAATTCCCATATGGCAGATATTTTGGAGCGTTGTTTCATCGGCTACTTTTGATGCTGACTGTACAACTATAAATTAAATGGCCCATTTCCATTATTAATACTATAGAAAATAAATCATCTATATTTGCGAGTGTCCAATATTTAGCACGTCACATACTCCGTGAAGATGAAACTGTGCCATCAAAACAAATAATAATGGTAAATACACCGCTTTCAATAGTCCCTGAAGAAACTTCGTATCAAACAATGGATTTTCGAGTGTGTAAGTAAGGACCTCAAAATGTTTGGACACTTTAGATGTCTCCGCAATGAAAACAGCCGAAAAAATATAAGTAGGTTAAGTAGGTAGTGCTTACGTTTCTTCATATAGCGATCCATATCACATATTGGTCTGGTGGTTGGTGGTATTACATATAATAAAACAGGTAACACCCGTATTTTAAGTCAAAGATTTTTCGACAAGTTGTGCTCCATAACCATAAGTATCCCCTAAGTGATCCTGATCCAGTTTAATATATTTGATATGTCTGGTTACTCACGGAAGATTTATCAGTTTCAATCATTTTAAATTACCAACCTACAGGTTTTTGTTTGGAATTATATTTTTCCGCAAAGCGAGGTATTGAGAATGGTTACTAATTAAAATTATCCCTCAGCGTCCCTTCAAAAATAATACAATGGGCAACATAAGTAGATCGAGACGTAATTCCGGATTATAATATAATAATCATTGGTGGCCTAGCGGTAAGAGCGTGCGACTTTCAATCCGAAGGTCGCGGGTTCAAACCTCGGCTCGTGCCAATTAGTTTTTCGGAACTTATGTACGCAATATCATTTAATATTTACCAGTCGCATTTCGGCGAAGGAAAACATCGTGAGGAACCCGGAAGGTCAGATGGCAATCGCTTTCGTAAACACTAGTGGCTTCGCTAATTCTGGGACTGAGTAGTCATGCGGACCCCAGACTCCGATAAGCTGTAGCAATGCCGAGACAACGCGAGGAAGAAGAAATGGGTCCCATGGGAAACCTGGTTCAAGGCCAGCGGTAATCACGGCCCGAAAAATACCCAGTATTGATGATGATATTGTCATCGTACCTATATATCGCCACAATATAGATGGTAATAAAGTACTCATAACAATATTTTTAAAAGATTTATTCGCTAGCCGCATCAACACTATGCTCCATCCACCAGCGCAGTGGGAATGTGATAAAATGTTGAGCCAGCTTAAACTCGGAACGTTACTTGAAAAACTACCATCCGTGTAAGAATTCCAGATAAAAGTTTAATATTAACTTCCAACGACTGTTGGATAAGATAAATTAAGCAGATACTAGCAATATTGCGAAACATACATTTTCTTTTTTACTTTTGTCTTAAAAGTGCCTTTTTTAATAAGTATTATGTAATTTATAAATTATTCCCGTGAAAACTTGTTCGCAAAAAACTTCATGAGATACTCATAAATGATCAATCTTCATTATATTAGTTTCGCTACAATACTTTACTCTTCAATTTTAACCACGTTACGCTACCCCGACTTTAAAAAGAAGATGCAGCAAGACCAAAAGGCAACATTTTAAGTTGCAGACAACCGATAAGTGTTCTTAATGCGGTGTCATAGAATACATGTTAAATCAACAACTTCATTAAAATAAAACTTTTTTTTCCGTGTATCCGCCGCCCGCATTTTGAACAGTTAGTTAATCCCGTGTTTAACTTCTGACCGTTAATTAAATAATCAATGTTTCTATGGTGCTTCTGGTTAATTTTACCAGCGAGAAGATCCTTTTTACAAAGTTTTAGTTTGTTGACAGTCACACGACATTAAGATCGTAGGTACGTAGTCATAGAATACATGTTAAATCAACAACTTCATTAAAATAAAACTTTTTTTTCCGTGTATCCGCCGCCCGCATTTTGAACAGTTAGTTAATCCCGTGTTTAACTTCTGACCGTTAATTAAATAATCAATGTTTCTATGGTGCTTCTGGTTAATTTTACCAGCGAGAAGATCCTTTTTACAAAGTTTTAGTTTGTTGACAGTCACACGACATTAAGATCGTACGTAAATTATGAGACTTTAAATGCAGGGCTTGATTTTACTCGCTACACTGAGCTACTTTTACCATGGGACCAACCTTGATATCGCTTTGTTTGGCTTTTTCTTACGTTTTGGCGGATGCCGATGTTTTCTATGGAGCAGCCAAAAAATTTTTCTGCATTTAAAGCCCCATGGTGGGTCACATACTCGTACTGTATAAAGGCTAAAAGACTCAAAATGTTACTCGTAGTTTTTGAGAGTAGTTATTTTCAATTTACAATACCTTTGTTTAACACAAAGTTTGAAAATAGTCAGTGTATGTTATAATAAACTAGGAAAGTTCGTGGCAGAGTTCAATTTTGACCTATTAGGTACAGCGTGATAAAGCGTTAACGAAATTGTATTTTTCTTCCTTTTTGCAAACTTCGAATGATATATTAGATAGAACGAATATTCTAGATTGATGTATTTTATTTACTAGTATGTAATTTTTTCCTTTATTCGCTTTACTGGAAAATTAAATTAGAAGAAAAAGCCAAATATTCTGGGGAAACTAAGGTTTTAAAATCTCATCGGAAAAATCTAGTTCGGTACAGATTTTATTTTATGTTGTTTTCTACGCGTTAAATATCCATCCACTATATATATATAAGCCTGTAATTTATCTATAATAATCCAAATTCAAAATTAAAGCAAATAGAAACAAAACCTTCCATTCCGTAAAGGCGGTGAAGTAGGTAAACATCATTAATGGTCTTGTTATAGAGCTCCACTGAACAAACTTTATAGACATCGATTTATTACAATATTCGGAGACAACTTAAATTATGACGGATTATACTTCTAATTGATTTCATAGGTAGTTTCAATATGTTAACTAAATTGTAACTGCATTTATTTATAAATAAAGTTGAAAATAACTTTGGCAACTAAACTTGCCTATAAATATTTTAGGCGTATCTAAGCATCTACCGACGAAAGTATAACTTTATTATTAGCATACGTAGGGGTTTTCGGTGCGGGAATGTTTTCTTGTATTTATAACTTTACCTTTTGTAAAATAATTACCAAACTATGAATTAAAAATAGAAGGTAAGCTTCAAATGCGCTTAGAAATATTAAAATAGTATTGGTTTTTATAGTTTTAACCTGTTTTTTGGCTAGTGTAAAACATTCCCGCACCGAAAACCCCGGGGTATGATTATTAGTTAAAATATTTATTTGGGCCGTAGTAGATTTGAACCTTACAGAAGCCAGAAGGCCTAGTCATAGAATAAGTAATATTTAGTACTACCGTTCGAAAAAGAAACTTCCTACAATAAACCGAAGTTTGGTAGTGATTCAGGGACGAAACATTGTTACTATCACTGTCCCTTTCTAATATATACCACTATCCCTTTCTGCTATTTAAGGTTGTCAAAATTCAAGTCATTATATTATCTGTGGTTGTTCTCGCAAAGAGTCCTCAAGTTGTGCCAACCCTAATAATTGCTCGTAGCAATGCTGAGCCGAATGGAACCGAGAATGCCCGAAAGGATCAGTTTCACCCCCATGGCCTAGCCAAGATGATAATCGGTGATAAAAAAGCCAATCACACAAAATTCAAATACAAAAATGTACAGATTAATCCATTGACTCCACGTTCATTGCGTGTATCTTTTTGACACGAAGTCTTGTCCAGTTGTCAAATTGCGTGGCTGAAATCCGAAAATTCCACTTGAAAACGTAATGAAATAAAAGTCCAAGAATATTTTCCACTGGCAACGCTTTCCTGTTTGGACAGTGCTCCGAAAATACATTGTTCGGTAAGCTTGTCCGTATGTTGTGCCCCGGACGGACAGCCATAGTTTAAAATGTTCCGATAGAAAACTGTCCGTAGCCTTAAGGGCTAGTGAGTAAAAAGATTTATTTGTTTTATTACACTTAACTATCCTATATAGTGGAGTATAGTTTTCTTCATTTGCTAACTCGTTTGCTTGTTAAGGTAGACTTACGAGCAAAGCGGCTCCGGCGTCAATAAAGCATAGACACTGATGCGGCGACAGAACGATAGTATTATGCAGTATGGAAATGTATGAACTTACTTCCGAGCGTAGTGACAGAGGTGCCGCGTCAGTATCGGTCGGCGATAGCGGCCTTGCTTAAAGCGGCGTGACAAGTCCTATATGATTACATATACACGGACTTTAAAACAAAAATGGTCACTTCTGTGGCCAATAGTTAACAGCCAGTGTGTATAGCAGTAATTATTTTATCGCATAGGTTAATTGGTTAAAGGTTAATTTCCCTTCGGTGAAAAAAAGAGACGTGAACTTCTCCAACTCCATGGATTTCTCACGCGTTGTTAACCCTTAAAAACAAAGTAATCTCAAAATTCCGTCTCTTTGTTTCAAGCCAACGTTACTACTGAAAACATACGCTAAATATTATGCTAGTAAATATTTACTTTTATGTGTTATCTGTCGTTACATCACCCAATAGGCCTTACGGTAAACCAGTGCTGTTTTCTTAGTATTCCAATGCCTGTCAGTCATTGCTCGTGATTTTTGTGCGCGCTTGACTAGCAACTGCTTCACGCGCTGCTGCGAGTTTGGTACTTTCGTGGTGCACACTTCATGTTCTATTTACTTGCATTAGTTGTCAGTACATATTGATACATGTTTTATGATCGTAACGAAATGTCTTTTATCTTTTTCTTTTTCTTGTTAATATAAATACCAGTTATTAAAAAGCGCTGCGCCTTAACAACGAAGTTGGTTCGTTTGGCGACGCGGCGTGTTGATGGCACAGGTCAAAATCCGGCTCTTGTTATAGCCAGCGTTACTACTGGAACTCTACTCGTTCTAACTCATATATTCCGAACAAAAGACTAAAAGAATACCTACAGATGACTAAACATATGAACCATTATACACCGTGTTGTTTTTAAATTTCGTTAATTTCAAGGGTGCATTTCTGAGCTTAAATAAAGTTACTTTCTCAAAGGTATTATATTCTAACTAACTTCATTTTGGAGAAAATAATTTTTCAACACACTTGCTCAAAACGACGTTTTTGTTCCACCGATTTTTGGCTCATAATCCTAGATATTAAACACGCGTACTTTTTCAGTTGGAGATCTTTTTTTTCTCATAAGGTGTCACAAACGTGTACAATTTGCGTTAGGGCCTGTTTACATATTGATTAGTGTTAAGTATGAGTTTATACATTTGCTACCAATTTGCTAGCGTCAAACTAACCAACATTGCCCGCTTTCTTCAAAAAAATTCTAAAAAAAAAATGCTAACATCAATTTTGGCTTGCATTGCCGCATCCATTGTGATCATATGTTACTTATTTATTATCAAAAAATAATTTTTAAACATCATCAGTTATCTGAAGTTTTCGTCAACATTGCTTCCCTCGATTTTGTATAGAAAATCGTAAGATGCTGAACCGTTTTTGGCGGTGGGCAATGTTGCCATTCATAGGTCTGTAAATTACCGGATTACATTGCCCATTGTCTTTTGGATTTTAAGACCTTTTTAGTTTAAGCCTCAATAGAAATAACTTACCAACTACCAACAAATCCGCTACAGGCTTTGTCAATCTTCAGTTCTACTGCTACTATCTTTTGGATCAGGTACAATCCGGAGCGAGGAGCACAACCCCTCTCTCTGAGTCGTCGAAAACCACCATTTATTGAAGTGAAAACTTCTTTAGCGGCGCTGTGCACTTTTTGTGATGGGGAAAAAATGTTAAACTCGCGTCAGGGGTCACGTGACCGTCAGATTGAAAATTCGTAAGACGGACACGTGACATCATGGTGACGTGCAAATTGAATGTCATCGAAGCCTGGTTACTTTTGAAAAATCGTATCTCATTCATGTGTGACATTTTATTCGTGTTTTATTGTATTTTTGTATTGTTGGGTGTCCATGATTGTGGATATTAAAATTTTTCCTTACCAAAAAGTTTAATAACAGAAAAGAAGCGTGATTGTTTTACTTAATATGATGGTAAACGATTCATTAACATTTACTGATTGTGTAGGCTGTAGTCCTGCTCACGTCTCATGAATTCGTCTGTATATGTTATATACTCGTATTAACACTAAAATTCGCACTAAAATTATATATTAATTCAAAATATCTTCCACACTCAAATTTATTTAGATAGGTATAATAGAGAATTATCTCTTTTTATAAAACTGCTACTCAATTTCTCCAAAATATCAAAAATGATTTTTTTTATGGAGACCGCAAGGTCACCACTCTGGTGCAATTTTACTTGCGAAATACTAAGCCGCGAGCATCACAGTGATATGTATCCTGCATAACCATTTTATAGCTGTGGACTTTAGACCGGTCTCGTAATCGGGATGCATCATTTGACTTTTAATTTTCCATGGTTACAATACTTATGTAAAGTGCATTGTAGAGTGGTTCACGATCTGTAGGGGAAAAATTCAGACTATAGTAACAAGAAGCGGTACCCCCTTGTTTTGTTACACTTATTTATGCTTATAAAATACTTCAAGTTTTATACCTTTATCTCAACATACTTGTAGTAACACGAAATTTTCTTTGACAAAGTTGCGTTCGGCGCTTGAGGTCGCGAACTTGTTTTTTTTTTATGATATAGGAGGCAAACGAGCAGATGGATCACCTGATGGTAAGCGATTACCGCCGGCCATGGACACCTCAAAATCATAAACAAGTCTGCAAAAAATGAAAACTACCGGATTTCACGCACATTTACTGGTTTAGTAAATATAATCCATTTTCAAAATTTACTCCACTTTCGAAGTTACCACAATGCACCTTTAACCATTACGTAGTAGCTTATTATAGTCATTATACCCTCGGGCTACAAAACAATATTTTAAATTTCGCGCCGATTCGATGCGGCAAGTTTTCAATATAAAAAATGGCGACAGCCGCATGCGCGGTTGTCGTAGTGTGGCGTCCATTTCGAGGCATCTTCCCGCACGAGGGGTTATTTCTGTTTAAAACATATTATTCAGAACAAAAAGAAACAAAACTACTTCATTACAAATTCATCTAGTTGTTAAAACTTTATAAGTACACAGTAAATCCTTAATCCGATGTTGAACTCAATCGAACTACCAAACCGTCTATATTTGCTTTATGGCTGAAAACAAATATAAGCGTTGTTGGCATTTAGTTAAACCAGCAAAATAAATAAATTCCTTTTTCAAATTTTAAAATAAAATTGTAGGCCAATCCTGGAGCCCGAGGTTAAACAACTTGATATGGTTTTGATCTTATTGTAATACACTATGAAGATATAGTCTTTTAAATAAGTTTGTCAGTAGAAAAAGACGCGAATTTCTAATTTCCTATGGTATAACCCTTCGCGCCTACATTTTTTAAATTTGACTCTTTTTCTACTGACGGAAATAGCTTAACAGACTATAGCTTGTTATATATGGCCAACCTGCATAGTGCAGCCGCCACACGCACTGGCTGGTGTTAAAAAAAAACAACGCCCGCCGCTCGTCTTTTGTTTTTTATCCTAAAATTATTCGTTGAATTACTGCAAATCTGAACATAACCTTTGCTTTTATTTATTTAATGTTATTCGATGATCTTGATTTTTTTTGTTTTGAAAAATTAATACTTTATGAGCGCTGCCTCTAACGCAGCCCTTACTTCTTCTCTTAATTTTGAGAAGCGCGGCTGCCGCTGCTTATTGAACAAATTTTTGCTGCTGAAGTTTATATTCAGATATAAACCCTTGCCTTGGTGACCGCAGCTCATCGGACATACAAAGACATCCGAAGACACATTCGATCGGTTCCGAGTTACCTCAAGATCTACAGACGTTAAGGCCATTGCCTATCTTTTACTTACATATCGCTCACGTACTGGTGGATCTTAGTTTTATTTATTGTACATATTTTTATTATTAAATCGTTTTACTATAAGGAGCTAGTTTAAATTTACCGCTCTAGTTAGCCGGCTTTGTAACCTGTGTTCATGCTGGTTGGTGTATACGAAATTAAGTAAAATTTGTGCTTGAGGTAACCAAGACGATTGCCAAGGTCGTATCAAAACCAAGACTAAACCGTGACAAGTTGTCAAACCTGAATCAAGCTCTTTTTTAAATTTAAAAAGTTTTCAGGTCATTAAATAAATAAATATTTTTACAGTACGTTGGTGGTTGGTGGGTGTACGGTCCGCCTGATGGTAAGCACTCTCCGTAGCCTATGGACGCCTGCAACTCCAGATGTGTTCAATGCGCGTTGCGGAATGTTAGAGTACTCCGCATCCTCGTTGAGCTCTGGCAACCTTACTCACCGGCAAGAACCCAACACTATATATACAATACACCAAACACTACTAGTATATATTATATTACTATTTGACAAACGGTCTGGGTCAGTGGGTAAAGCCGATGACCTTGCCTATAAAGCCGATGGTCCCGGGTTCAAATCCTGGTAAGGGCATTTATTTGTGTGATGGGCACGGGTATGTATACCTGAGTCGTAGGTGTTTTCTATGTATTTAAGTATTTATAATATTTATATATTATATATATCGTTGTCTAAGTACCCAAAATACAAGCCTTATTGAGCTTACTGTGGTGGGACTTATTTAATTTATGTAATAATATCCTATAATATCTATATATTAATAGGACAATTTTAAATAGATCGACCTAGCCCCGTAGTGAGCTTATATTGTGGCTATTAGACGACGATATAATATATAAAACGACTCAAGGTCAAGGTCTGGGGACCAAGTCAAGATGACAATCATTTGCAGAAAACGAAACGAAACGAACGCTAAGATAAACGTAAATAATGTAGGAAAATGATAGCGTTTCGTTTCGGTAACGATTGTCAGCTCCCAGGTACGTCACGCGCTCTGATAAGTGCAACCAAGATGCCTTTTGAAACATGATTGCGCTAGTGGTTCTAGCTGGTTGGTGCGACAGCATGCGCTGACTCAAGTTCGTTTTAAAATAAGATATAAAACCATATCAAATTTTAAAAACAGAATTGGAGTCATGGTAGTGGAGCTTCGTTAAGGTTTCGCCGTTTTCTATTTCTACCGTAGACTTTAATCAACGCTACATGAAAACACGTGGAGTTAGAGCCAGCCTCTGTGTTTTAATTCGTGGTTAGTTCACTTCATCTGCAAACACTTAAGTGACAATTGCAATGTTAAGATGAAAATTAAATATAATATATCTACTCGAAATTTTAATGTAGAGACTCTTACTTGCACGCGAACTGTAAATACAATTTCACAGGGATCTGTTTTAGGTTTAAGTTCTGTACTTTGTGTTAATAAATAATAATAATAACGTCGCACACAAAGTATTGATGAAAATACTAAAAAATTACTCTTAAAATAGGTATATAAAAACTGACCCGTAGCAATCTGCACGGTTCACCTATTTGTGGAAGCGGTTGTAATATAAATAACACTTTATAGCACGGCACTGCCTATACAATAAAATTTCTTTATTGATGCCAACGCTTTTTATTTTAGATGGTAAAAATGTTAGGGGATTGTTGTAGAACTGAAATATATTGCATGGTCGATGCTTAAATACCTGGATAACATGGTTGTTTTTAAAACTAAATTTATGCTAAGTCTGGGCTAGTAATATTTTTTTATGTAAATAGCTGATTAGATTGCTTTAAATTTAATTTGGGCTTTGGATCAAACACATTTTGGAAAAATGTCACTTCTTTGTACAAGATAATAAAAGTTAACGACTCTGGTATGTACATTATATATTACATTTTTCTTACTTGAGTCGAAAGTACCAGAAATATGTTTTTGGCAACAATTAAATTTTTGGTACAAGCTTTTATCGCTGACTGTACTTTTCTTCCCACAGGCAACTAATACACATCAACCCAATTCCAAAAACCCCAAACACAATTAGGTTGCGTTGTTCTATCACAGAGTTCCATGATCACATCAGCTCGATGGTACCATAATATTGCATTGTCGCCCGACTTACATTATGTATGCAAATTTTCAGCTCAATCGGAAACCGGGAAGTGGATCAAATTTAACTTGCAAGATTTGATTACAGACCGACAGACAACGGGACAGGTGAAACTAAATAAAAGCTTGTAATAAAATGTATCTCACCTATAAGGGTGCAGCGTACTATTAAATGTGTATGATGCAGCACCAACAATTTGTTTAGCGGTCTCCATACAAAATGATCTTTAGGCACTCTATGCTCGCAAACTTGTACTACGACTTAGCTTACATAAAATCAGTAAAATAAAATAAAGAAATAAAATAGCCTTTAATTCCACCTGTTATTAACAATGCTTAAAAATAATTATAACTTACAAACTTAACTATTCATTTTATAACTTAATTGCGATCACCTATACGTAACTTCTTAAAAATTTGAAGGTATTGCTTACTTTTTACAGTTCCTCATTTCTACATTTTCACTCGCGTAACAAAATATACCGTGCAACCACATATTTTTCCCATTCCCATACATTTTCAACCAAGGAGAGTTGCTCTGTATATATGAAGAACAAAATAATGAACAGTCACTTTCACCACCTCTCGCTTTGCTACGCTACGGGTTGTCACTTCATTTATTCAGATCTAAGAACATTAAGCGTCTTAAAAATAATTTACAACGGTCACCAACGACAAAGTTGTATGCAGCGCAAGCGGCGGGTAATTGCAAGGCAGTTAAAGTTAATTCCACCGAAAAAGGCTGTATATTACAAGACATTATTAGTCAGTTACGCCCTTTCAATTTTGGAAAGCCGGCTGTAACGGCCTATGCAAACTAAAGTCGTTAGCGACGTTTCATACTAAGTATTGAGGATTCTCAAAGTTTGCGCGAGCACGGGAGAAGTGAGTTCTCGCACGAACCAGAAACAAAAACTCGAGACAGGTTACATCACTACGTACAATTGAGGAGTACTCTTACACTGGTCTCTCTAAGGGATTAAGTCGCTCACGGCTGGCAAGCAATTTATATAACATTCAAGAGTTTACTCCATCGCCCACCGAGTCAAGGTGATAGATACAGCATAAATCTAATAAACTCTCCGATTAATAATAATGTTAGTGTTATATTGTGACACAATGTTGTATAAGTAACGTTATATCATTGCCAGTTCTGGAACCGAGGTAGCAAAAATTATCGACTACTTGTTGTAAAGTTGAAACTTTAAGCAGAATGCTAGGCTTCCTATCTGTGCCCTGTACCATAATCACTGTTTTCTTGGCATTTGCACTCATGGAAAATAGCTGGCAAGCATGGCTGAACTTAACAATTAGCACTTGAAGATCCCCCTCTGAGTTGGAAACAAGTGCAGCGTCATCTACATACAAAAGTGTTCTGGCAAATACATAGGTCATTCACGTCTTATAGATTTTAAACGGTTGACATTGAAAAATCGGCCATCCTTTCTGGTATGGAGATGGTACTCCGATGTCGCAATCCCTGAAAGCTACTAGAAACAGCACCAAGAAATATATCCCAAAGAGAGTAGGTGCGAGCACACAGCCCTGCCTTACACCACGGTTGACACCGAAGGGCTTCCGAGGTTTCACCGTCGAACACTACCGAAGCACGAATGTTATCGTGAAAAGATTTCACTGTATCAGTAGACGGACATCCGACCTTATACAACACTTCGTAAAGACCATTTCGACTCACTGTGTCGAATGCCTTGTTCAAATCTACAAACGCCATGGTGGGACACGATGTTTGCGACACTTCGCCTGAAGCTGAAGTATATCAATAATAAAAATAAAATAAGTCGAAAAAAAAAAATTACCGAGAGGTTTTAGCCATCTGCCGCGAATTAAGAAGACGCTGCGCTGGCTGTTTTGATTCCAGCCCTGGGTACTGGAGTAGTTTTTCTATCGTAAATGATATCTGTTTCAGTTTATAATTTATATACAAGTGTTTCTTCTTGAAATAACACAAGTTGAAATTTGTCTAGTAATTAGTAAACTGACTTCTAAAGCTGGAGAGCCAAAAGTCACTATCAACACTATGAGGTCACTTAAGCTGGATACAGAAGCGATGCGCTTGGTAAGCGTTGTAGATGTTTTGGCCTTTTAACAGGCTTCCGTTGTTAGATAAACGGAAACTATACACAGTTTCCTATTTACAAATCGTTACAGTACTTAAGCGTTGTCGCAGGCTATTTGAAACAATGGGAACCATATGTGTGGTCAAATATAAGACGGAATTAGATTTAAGCTGGTTTTTAATTTAGTTTAGTATTTAACAGTTACTTTAATACCAGAGGTATTAACTTTTATTTAAAAAAACTTTATAAAAAAAAATAGAATTGTAAGTTGACCATTATGTTAGTATTTCATATTGGTTGTTATCTAACAGGCCGTTATCATTGTCATCGTTTTTGGTTATATGTACATGAGATGTTAACTATAAAAACTACCGCTACTGAGGTCATACTAAAAGTTCCTATAGTCCGAACAACTGCAGTACTAGATATGCAACGTTTTGTTTTAAAATAGCTCTTCTTAACTCTTTCTGACAAAACGTAAAAAAAATAATTGAAAGCGTCTAACTGAAAATTACACGGACAATTTTTTATCAAGAAATTTTAAGCTCTCAATGGTTTTGTACGGTGGTTGTGGAGTATCAAGAAAAGAGGGTTTCTTAAAGGTTTGAAGGTCGTAAATATATGTGTGTGATTCATACTTGACTTGTATAACAAACTCACACGTCTCTTAAACTGTGCATTTATGATAATTATTTATGTGTACATTTATACAATATTTTTGCTATGGGTCATACTTCATTCATTATTTACGAAAAACTAAAGAAAAGGAACCTTAGAATTGATTTAACTTGCCCTCTTTAATATCTTTTTAAATATTGGTCCTTGCAAAAAGTTACTGAATTTGTATTGTAGAAGTTTTTGAGTAGATTATTTACGATTAAAAACATTTTTTGCTATTGACCACCGTTTACGCGTTATTTGAGAAAATGTAAAAAAACTTACCAATTTTTTTTATTACTAACTTTCCCGTTTGATTATATTTTTAAATATTGATCCTAGGGAAAAAAAATAGTAATTTTTTTATTGTATGAATTTCATATTAATTATTTGGGTAAAGTAATATGTTTTGCTATGGGCCACCGTTTACGAGTTATTTACGAAAATCTAAAAAAGGGACCTTTAAGTAAACCTTTAATTCTTACTTAACTTTTATAACAAACTCACATGCCTCTCAAACTGTGCATTTAAATAATTACCACGCCATTATAAGTTCCACGCTCCCCCGAGACCGCTACCAAATAACAGTTTAAAATTAACCACGCTATTAACCGGCAGTTTCGCGTAATTAACTATAAGGGCAGTAACCACAGTTAATGAGCCGATTTACATTGAAAATGTAAAATTGGTATAATAAGCTTTAAAGTGCAATTATCAGAGGAAATACAAACAAAAAAAAAAACCGTCAAGTGCGAGTCGAACTCGCACCCCGAGGGTTGCGTGAAGTAGGTACTTCACACGTTGTTTAACAATGTTTTGACGTGAAACGTGAGTGGTTTTTAAAAATCCGTAGAAAAGATTGGATGAAAAACTAGATATAACGAAGTGTTATGGCGCGGTGGCTTAATATATTGTCTGCAAATGTAACCTATATGCATAGTTTTGATATCGATATTTAGAGTTGAGTAGCCATTACTTTGAACTTAATATACTGCTGATATAGATGGCGTTGATGATTGAAAACACTTAATATATTATAATTAAAAAATATTTTAAAATGGGTTACATCGTTTGCATGTAAAGTTGCACAGAAAAAATACCAAAAAATCAAACCACATCAAATCCAAATGAACGCGATAAAACAATTAACACTTTCATAGTTCAAAATCAAAATTTAAAAGCTTACAGAACGAAATAACTCAAAATTTTCATCTAATTACTTTGCTGCACATGTGGACACGATTCAACTTTCTCATTAGTTTTTGAACAATCAAAAAGGCCTTTACCATTTATTGTGATGGTAAATAATATTGGTACTGTTATGCAAACATTTTTTTCAGTATCATGCTTACATTCTTTGCAAGGTATAAATGAGTAGAATATATTATGTCAAAAGCACTAAGTAAAACACACGATATTTCCAAGTACGTAGTTATACCCTTTAATAAAACGCATGAGACAAAACTCCATTGTAATTTGTCCATTGTTAGAAAACCTACTTCGTTTTCGTGAAATAAAAGTTCTTTTGTAACGAAAACAAAGGCAATAAACATTAACCACCCCATTCAGATGGGAACTTGAGAAAGAAATATTACAATTTATGATAAAATTAGGTTCTCTCTTCTTTTCTTCCAACTGTGTACCTAACCTACAGAATAAGTTTTAAAATATTTTAGAAAATGGGTTACAACATCGTAAGAGCCTTCAATACATCTAAAAACAGTAACAGATTAATTTATTACATTTATGTTTTTTTTTTTTTTTTTTAATTTATTTAGAAACCAAACAGTCGTATAAACATATCAACAATGCAATACAAACGATGTACCACAACAAAAGGAAAATACAACAAAAAGACCTGGAGGTTCATAAATTATAAATTATGTTAACTGATATAAATATAGTTATATAGCTACTTAATGCAAATTTTTGAATCTGATAGAAAAAAATAACTGATATCTGTACTTATATATTAAAACAACTTACTTTTAACTATATCTTTTAGACTAGCCAACGAATTTTGAAAACAATCTACTTCGAATAGATTTTGATTATAGTAACTAGGAACTCGTCTGAAAAAGGTATGCCTGGAATAGTTTTTGACCGAAAAACTAATATGAAACAGCGATCGAGGGCGTAAGGGGTGATGCGGACAACTGAAAGTAACTAATCTTAGTAGATTAGGACAATTAATAATATTTTTTAGAATTTTAAACAAAAACATAACGTCTAAGTATATCCTACGGTTAAAAAGAGAAGGTACACCAAAATGTTTCGCCGCCAACGTTGAATTTACAAAATAAGTACCTGTTCTATAACTTAGAGATTTTAAGAAAATGTTTTGAATTCTCTCCAAACGGTCAATATGTTATGGTTATGTTGTACATATTTAGTTTTTTTTTTTTTTTTTTCCGAAAAGGTAAGCATTTGACCACAATCTCACCTGATGGAAAGTGCCGATGTAGTCTAGGATGGAACATGCTTACCTAAAAGATGTCTATTCACTCTCGATTTAAAAAGGTCCAAGTTATAGTGGACTGGGAATAGATTTGCAGGAAGTGAATTCCACTCCTTAGCCGTACGCAGGCACGCCGTACGTAGTTAACCTAAATTAATTTTTATTTTTACAGAAACAACTTATTCGGTACCAACACAACAACATAATACATATAAAACTTAAAATCTAAATCTAAAAATAAATAAAACTAATCTTAAAATAAATAATAATAAACTACCCCCCTGCGGCATGGTGCCGTAGATGCTGGCAGCATTTCCTCGTTGTATCGCAATACTTATTCTCTGTGCGGAGAAGCTGCCAGCTCTACGATCACCGGTAGCGTCTGCTATTTTTTTGGCTAATTCCTTAAATAGTGTACCTAAATTGATTGTTATAATATCTTTTATCTACATACATATCATAAACTTTTTATGATGCCTTAAAAATCCGTAAATAATGGTAAACATTAAGATAAACCTGCTTTGTTAGAACAAATTTATTTTCTGTGAAAATGTTTTAATTGCTTCATTACTACATCATCATCGATTTGATACTCGTAATGACATTAAAATTTCGAACATCTCTAAAAAACAAATACAATTACGACCTCTATTCTAATATCAGTCGAGATGCGTTTTTGTTCGACATAAAATATGAATTGCATACAATTTTGACAAATCTCGCATGTTAGTTTGTATCGAATGATACGGAAATAGGCTTCCGACTCTAGTTTGTCTCTGAATTAAAAAAAAAAAACTATGAATGCGTGATACGCGTAAAAAAACTTTTCTTTACTGCTGTTTGACGTACAGTTTATTGTTTGTTGTTTTTAAAGTAACTATAGCAAAAGTTTCGTTCAAAATGAGCTATAAAGATATTTCGGCGACCCCGCCACATATCCGCGAGTTCCGCCAAAAAAGCAACGATGCCCAAATGTTGGCTGTAATTTGGGTTAGTGAATATAAATCATAGAAAGTTTATAATATGTGTGTAGATAAAATATTGTATGTAACTCTACATAATTAGGCATTAAAACACTCGTGTGGTCCTTTTAGGAAACTCACTTCGTTCGTTTCTTAAACACACACTTTTGTGTTTTAATGCCTTCCATTATGTAGCAGTAAACATAAACTACTATTTTTAAGGCCCTTGCATGCAGTATTCAATACATTGCTACTCGACATTACAAAAGTACAATAAATTCAGTAATCGACCAAATATCGCAATGTATTGAATGTTACATGCAATTTATTGAACAGTCTAAATGGGGCCTTAGAAAATAGTATTTTATAGAATCGTGATTTAATAGAGAGCTTTTCAGTCGAGTACCGTTATTAGGCAACGAAGCTAGCTGAGTTGCATAGTAAGGTAAGAGATTGAAAAGCTTGATTAATAAATAAATAAATAAATATCACTATTGTATATTGTATATTGTAATATATATTGTACGAGTCATCTAAATTTTTACTATAAAACCAAAATAATTAAAGAAAATTGGTAAGTATCTCAGTAGACAAAAATGGAAGCATAAATGTACGACTCCCGCCCCCGCGCCCGTTAGTCTTTTCTATGGGAGCAGGTGGCACGTGAGTGGTAATTTTTTTTTATAGTTGACTACAGCGTATCGAAATGAATCTTATAGTTGAGTTGAGCCCACACATAAAAAGTGCGCAATTATAGTTTGGTACCTATTCGATATCTTCAACCATTACTGTCGACGAGTAGAAAAATATATTTTTATCATAAATTTGGATTAACTAAATATGTACAACATAGGAGAATGAATAATTCAAAGCCTTCAGATGAAGCCTTTTTTTTCTTAATTAATTCAAACAAAATGTTATTCTTCACTCCATTTCAAAAATAACCTTAGAAAGGCATGAACAAAATTCTTTACGATAAAGTTACAAAGTAATTATTATACACATTAATAAGTAAGGAATATTTTTGGAAGTTGTCGCATTTCTATTTTGGGATGTTTGATAATATTAGCATCAATTTGCGTTATTACTTAGAAATGGAAAATAATGCTTTTACGTATTGTTAAAATTTATTAGGAACGAATTTATTAACTTTCATTGATGGAGTGTTTATTTCCGTATTAAATTTAAATAACGGAACTTAAATTTATTAAGTAATTTGGTGGGCAAATAAGTGTGATACTTATATATTATTCAGGGTTGGCAATCGTATACGATCATTTCTGCCAAATAAAGCAAACAAATAGAACAGGGCCAAGATGCGAGCCTTGAGGAACCCCCGAAGTTGCCAAGTACGTGTTTGAAAAGTATCCGTCTTTCACTACTCTTAGCCGTCTGTTAGACAGATAGGAGCAAAACTATCTCTACATCTCGCCTGTGACGTTAAACTGGTCGAGAATCTTATTTATGCATGAGGATACTGTGAACTTAATATAGTTAAAATTTAAAAAGAAGAAGATGGATGTACTTTCTTACTTGCCCACCCTGTGTTTATTTACTTACCATAAACTATAAAAAAATATCTTTGTATGTTTAAAGATTGTAAATACATCAGAATGGACAAAATGGGGAAATTATGAGAGACATGTAAGAGTTTTGTTTAGGTTAGCTACTGGAAATTAAGGAATGCTCCTGGTACTAGTTTGTATGGCGAGAACCGGGAATTCCCGGTTCCGGTGCTATATAGAAAACCAGTACCGGGAGCACTTTTACTGGAAATATAAAAAAATATATATAAAGATATTGTTTAGGACATATGGTGAAATTACGCTTATATTGTACAAAATGAATCGGGAACTTTGTCTATCCACCAAACATTATAAAATTCTGACGGAAAAAAAATCGACTCCTAATGAAAATCGGCCCCTATGGTAGCCGTGTAACGTAATCTAGGTACTGTCCCTTTCTTCACAGCCGTTCCGTCATCCATCATTCAAGGTTGTCAGAAATGACGTATCCTGCCCAAGGGGATATACAGAATATTTTCACAATGGGTGTATGCCGAGAGGCCGCAAGTCGAGGAAATTAGAAAGAAACAAAACATAACGCGCGGCGCGAATCTTGCGACTGAAGATCCATATATATATTTTTTTATGACAGAAGAGGCAAACGAGCAGACGGATCACCTGATGTTAGACGATTACTACCGCTCATGGACACCTGCAACACCAGAGCCAGAGCACACGGCATATCTTCACGTGTAACGGTCATCCGTTACCGGGGTTTTTACCTTTTATTTCAATTACACTAAAAATACAAGGTGTAACAAAAATAGTGGGAATCCGTTTAAAAGCATATTCGCTATCGTATTCTGATTAGGAAAAAGTAGAATAAATAATTTTTTGACGCGATTTTTTTTTGGCCTTAGGGTTGGCCGACTTAGACGACCTGCAGCATAATTTTATTTTTCACGTAAAAAAATGTTTTTTTTTTCTACTTTTTCCTAATCAGAACACGATACTCAATATGCCCTTTAACAGATCCCCACTACTTTTGTTAGATCCTGTATACCTAATTCTGTTTAGAATTTTCCTCATATCAGTCGGCCATTTTATACCAATATTATAGTGCTGTTCATGGTAAGCAGGGTAACGATAGGTATAAAACTAAACATAAATTAAATTTAGGCATATTTTCGTGCTTTTTTTTGCTACCGAGCAAACTTTAATTTTTTTAGGAATTGGTTCGAGTATGATCTTGCAAATATAGTATTATTTCTGTGTGAATTTTTTCATGGAATTTACCCTTGATTCTAGTGTAAAAATTCAATATAAAAACTACAAATTTCGATTAAGCCCCCTATTAAAGGGAATAAGTTCGTAATAAATTTGTCCCTACAACAGTAACAAATAAACTCACAAAAATGACACATATCAAATTTCAGGACTGTTGTAGAGATTTGAGATTGGTCTTATTTCGATTGCGATAAATGTCATCTTTCATTGCTTACGCACTGCTCCAATCTTTTCCTCATATTCCAAAATTATAAATATCTTTTGGTACGATACGCATCTCTAGCATAAATATATGCACGATGCTCTGCAAGCCAGCAAAATATTATTAATAATCAATGCGCAATCCTCGCGAAACTAAAAACACTCATCTGCCTCTCTCCCTCACCATGCGTTCGATAAATATTTAAATTTAAATTCTGAAATCTGCCGCTGGACACTGTATAACAGTGTTTACTTTATAGCTGGGATTTAATTATGAAAATCAGAATATATTATAATATATTAGGTGTCAGTCTGTGCGAACATGCTGGCCCGCAGATTTACACGCTGTACAAATTCTGTCAAAATAACCTTATTTAAGGCGTACTGCACATCACTGTATTCGTCAAGTCTGTGGGTCAATTACACGCAGCGGGCTTACAACGCTTTGCGTATGCGCATTTAGGGTGCAACTACGGCTTCCACGATACTGCAGCGCGTCGACTATGTTTGCTGAGACGCGGACAGATAGCTTCGACGGTATCTGGCGCAAGAAAACGGCTTCGCTTTTAAGCAGGGTACGTGGGAGCAGTAATAGCATCTTAAATATGATAGCTAATAAGCTTGATTGTCCTTTGTTTTCTCTGTCAAAAGAAAAAATCTATGTATGTTATTAATTACTAACGTAGGCTAGGATCAACTAACACTAATTGGACCGTTTTTTGTCTTTATATAATAATAATAAATCATAAATAATAAATACATATTATTGGTGTAAAATTAAAATAATAGGTATAATGTTTGAGACAGAGTGAGACCCATAGAATCCCTTTTTATGAAATTTTCTCCCCACATTGAGAATCTAAGTTACATAGGTTGTTATTGTTAAAAATAATTTCTTATATAAAGCCTTTCAAAAACTTGAAATTTAACTTGAACTTTTAATAATCATGGTTCATATTCTCACTGCAGCAGATTCCATCAGCCACCTAAAATTTCTCAACAAATTCCACTTTAATTACCTTAGCTGGACGCCCATAAAACAACCTGGGCTAGGAGGCCGATTCTGCTTCAACAATTTGATATAGTGTTCTTGTTATTTTTCACTTCTCACGCTCGTAAAGTTAGTGACCCATTACCGCATATACAACCATATGTGGCAGTTATAATATTCAACTCTATTGATAGCTATTAAAGTTCAAATTTAAATAGAATATTTTTTATGACATGCGTTAAGGGGGTTAAGGGGGTCTAGTGCATAAAGTAAAATCATTTATCACGACCTTATCAAGTTAGGAACAAAGTCCAAAACCTCTCATACTAACTGCTATTGCTGTACTTGGCTGCCGTGCTGGCGCGCTCTCTTCCCCACGCGGCGCGGCCATGAGTGGGCCTGGGTACTCATTTCTACAAGTATTAGTAGTAGTAACTCAAGAATACACGTAAATGCCCATTTTGTTCTCAGCATATATTATGTCGTTTTTGTCTATTTGACAACGTGAAAAAGACCCTTCCAAAGAGTGTCCGTCACTTTCATTCGCGCAATAAAAAATTGACAGTTATTTTTTTTTTTTTTTTTATACTACGTCGGTGGCAAACAAGCATACGGCCTGCCTGATGGTAAGCAGTATCCGTAGCCTATGTACACCTGCAACTCCAGAGGAGTTACATGCGCGTTGCCGACCCTAACCCCACCCCCCTCGTTGAGCTCTGGCAACCTTACTCACCGGCAGGAACACAACACTATGAGTAGGGTCTAGTGTTATTTGGCTGCTGTTTTCTGTAAGGTGGAGGTACTTCCCCAGTTGGGCTCTGCTCTAGATCTGGAATGACATCCGCTGTGCTGTGCCCTACCACACAAGGCGAGATGACATTCACATTGCCCATACCTCTCTTTTGGACGTAGTTTAAGGACATACCCGGATAACGTGGATAAGGCCATCCATAATACCTGCTGGCATAAAATGGGTTACTTTATGCCCTTGTTGTATTCTTATTACAACTTTAACCGTAAGCATCTATCAGCGTTAGCTAAACCATCGTCAGCCAAGTGGCAGGTCGTCTTCCTCGCTTCGTCGTTGGGATCTCGAGCGCTGTCTTGACCATGTTTTCTGGACACCTCTGTACGTGAACGTTTCAAACCAATTCAATTGTTAAATTAGAATCAACCCGGGCTAGGTGTTGTCTCAACTAGTGGCTTAAGCAACCCAAGTTCCAAACTCTTGGCAATTTGGGAAGTTGTAACAAAGGTTGAACTTCCTTACCTGCCCCTCGCATTTGCATTTAAATTACACATCATTATTGTTACTTGTGATATTACGGGACCTTTTGTCGTGATGAGATTTACGAAGTTGGGAGCTGTTAGTTTGTCAGGTCGCTGTTTTTTAATGAAGCTGTGTTGTGGCGAAAGTAATTGAATATTGTGGACAAATTGTTTATTTGCTGAATAATACGACACAAAATTAGACAAAAAAAATATAACAAAAAAGTTCTAATACATATAATTTTTAACGAGAAAAAATTTGCGTAACCGTTAGCCATCGTGAGATTTTTCAAAAACGATTTTATCACTGGCTAATAATTATGTATCTTACTTTCATAAGATATAAATAATAATGAAAATAAGTAAATTTAAAATTTCTTAGTACTTAATAGATAAAATAAAGAAACTTGCTTAATATCTTTCTACTCCTAAAAAAAAACAAGGCGTTAGTAAGTAAAACAAAAAGTACGTATTTAAAAACTAACAAAGATAACTATAGTATAAGAATCAGGTAGAATATCATTTAAGTCTCTTATAGCTAAAACATGTTCTCACAGTTTTTTTTTTTTTTTTCATTTTTTACTACCCTATAAGAGTGTTCCACTGCTGGACAAAGGCCTCTCTCTTTCCCGCCATTTGGTCTTATCCAATACACACTCCCGCCACTCTTTCCAAAATGTATCAAGGTCGTCCCGCCATCTCCGTTTTGGTCTTCCACTGCCCCGAGATCCATCCCGTGGGACCTAGTTTGTGGCTAGTTTGGTCCAGCGCTCGAGGTGCATTCGGCGCGTGCCCTGCCCACTCTGTCCAGTCTCACTTTGTCATAGCGGCCTTCATGCCCACATCCACAATGCCGGTTGGAACGCAGTTTTACCCAAAAACAAATTTACTGGAATAAGCACTTTCCATGCCTATGTCGCAAATTTAAAGGGCCATATATGTATCTACTCTAAAACTTAACTAACAAAACTAAAAAACAATTTACAGCTAATGCAATGAATTTAATGAGTTTTTAATTCATTATAAAATTTCAATTTGTCAATTCATTATAAAATTATAATGTTAATATCAAAACTTCTCTTAGTGTAGATCTAAATCTGTAATCTGGAAGAGCGAGGTCTCCTGACACAGGTACTTGATACCTAATAGGAGGACTCGACCACTATGTATTTACCAACTAAGATTGAAATGAAATAAATAATTATCTTATCTTATCTTAACTATAAAATTATGTAGGTACCTAAATGTTATTGCTATTACAATAAAATAGCAATAAAAAACTGCAGTTAGCTAATGTACGAATACATTAGTAGAATCGTCACATATCGTATCTAGACCTAATATTTGACGTATCACAAAGTTCGAATCAGGCCGCTAGGAAATGGGTTTTATTAATTCTTTCAGCATTTTATTGACTTCATTATAAATGAATTGCAGCGTCTAATCAAAGATCAAAGTTGAAGTAAGAGTTTTAACATCAAGTTTAGATTCTTAATAAAGCTTAATCGTGTTATCTTTCATTAAATTCGCCTCCGTAGTAAAGTTATTTTCATAACCCGTAGATAAAAGTTAGAACATCCTTTAAAATATTTTGTTTAATTACAGCCAGCCTCCGCCTACACCTAAATTATCTACGTTCGTATACCTTTCCGACTGAATATTTATTATAATATAATACCTAGAAGTAAGTAGTATACCTATTCGTAGGTTTATTATTAATCCTAAAACTTTTCTGTACTACCTATTATTAATCCTAAAACAGTTACTTGTACCTTTCGATTAAATAAAGACATTAAGACTCCCTGACTTAACCAGCCTGCAATCATACATTCCTAAAATGATTTGGCTCGTCTTCTAGACATAATAGAGGCTCAAAAACGTTCTAATTATGTAATAATTAGCTCCCGTATTAGGCTGTGAACATGCTGAGATTAGCGTCTTGGCGTCGCGCGGACACACAGGTAGCTGGAATAGAAAACATTTAGACGTCGATTTGAAATGAAATACGTCCAGTGCTTGAGGAATTCTTCGCCCAACGTCAGACACCCGGACCTGGGTATGTCCTTAAACTACGTCCAAAAGAGAGGTGGCACTGCGAATGTCATCTCGCTATGCGTGGTAGGGCACTGCATAGAGGATGTCATTCCAGATCTAGAGTAGAGCCCCACTGGGGAAGTACCCCTACTTTACAGAAAACCGCAGCCAAATAGTATTAAACCCTACTCATAGTGTTGTGTTCCTGCTGGTGAGTAAGGTTGCTACAGCTCAACGGGGGTGCGGAGTGTTACGGTCGGCACCGCGCTTGTAAGTCCTCTCGCTCGAGTTACAGGCGTACATAAACTATGAGAACTGCTTACCATCAGGCGATCCGTATGCTTGTTTGCCGCCAAAGCCCTCCTACAACAGTAGCAGAAGCAAGCACAACATACACGCATTCACCAGCAGGCCGCACACGCCAGCTAAGCTGCCGGTCGCCTTCACCGCGGCCTCGAAACCTGGCCCCGCTCAAACGGTATCACCAGGCTAGGGGTCGTGGGGTTGGGTAACGATCGGTAGCGAAGAGCTGGATCGAAGGATATACAGTCCAGTAAAGACCTGCCCTACTGCCAGCTATCTCTCTCTTTCAACATTTCAAATAGTATATTTCTGTCGCTTTTCGTGTGTAATGTCTTTGAAACCATCAGAACACGACAAACGTGCTTGAGAAAAAGAAAACACTTTTTTATGGTACGTGCGTCCGAAGCCAAGACCTTGGCACGTTTCACTGACAAGACATGCCAAATGGTCATAATCTTGACCTGACGCCGACATCAGAAACAACATTATGGCAATTACTGTCGTGACATCATACATCAATATACTTTATAGATATCTACTCGTAACTAAACTTGTTGAAGAGCGAAATGATGATGCAAAAATATTAACTTGTCACCTGTTGATATTATGTCGTTAATTTTAATATCTCAATCTACCAATGAGTTTTTCGGAACTTATGTACGAATTATCATTTAATATTTACCAGTCGCTTTTCGGTGAACGAAAACATCGTGAGGAAACCGAATTAATCCCAACACAAGGCCTAGTTTACCCTCTGGGTTGGAAGGTCAGATGGCAGTCGCAGCGACTGAGTCGCAGCGACTGAGTCGCTTTCGTAAAAACTAGTGCCAATGCCAAATCTTGGGATTAGTTATTAAGCGGACCCCAGGCGGGAGCATGGGAATGCGCCTTGGCAAAATGCCAGGACAACGCGAGGAACAAGAAGATTAATAGATTTAATCTGTTAGCAATCTACTGCAACAGTATGCAGAAATGCAGTAGGATGCAGAGTTTGCACATAATCGCCTTGGGCGTGATGAGCTCATCTCGCTTAATGAACTCGATAGCTGCTCTAACACTGTCAATGTATGCTAGATGAAGTGTTAAAACTAAGTTAGTTAAAGTTTTGTTTTAAAACTTAAAAATGTTAAAATAACGTTGATGTTAAAAAGATAGGCCTTGAATAGATTTCCCATAAAACTAAAAAAACTAGGGCCAAAATACGAGACTAATTTGTTTTGAGTTGTTAGTCTTATCTTGTCTTTTTTGCGCGTGATTCAAAAATACTTTAATCTTATGATAATATTATGTTCATTCATTAAGCTTCATTAAGTTTTAAGATCACATTTCAACAAAAACAATGAGATTTGCTATAACATTTATTTAAAAAAAAAATCTTTAGAAAAGACTCACTCAAGATTGAAATAAGTTTAAAAGACCCAACTTTAGATATTATTTCTATACGTACTGAGTTCAAAAGGACCCCGACGACTTTAATCATTAAAGTCGTTTACGAACTACAAGCTACGAAAAATAAAAAGTTAGTTGATGCAACCGCATGCTTGATGCTTGATAGATGTCAGTAGCAATAATATGTGCACGTGCAGTAGGTGCACAAAATCACCTTGGGCGTGATGAGCTCATTTAGCTTAATGAACTCAATAGCTGTTCTAACGCTGTCAATGTATGCTAGATGAAGTGCGAAAACTTAGTCAGATGTTCCTCTTTGTATTTAAAATATCTGCAGGTAAAACAACAATAAAAGCAGATTATTTTTGCCGTTTGTAAATTGTCAAACTACTTCATAAAGGAAAGGGGTCCACTGATTAACAGTCCGCCGGACAGTATCGGCCTGACAGTTAGAACAAAAAGTTGACAGTTCCGAACAACTGACGGGCCAATAACGTCCGGCGGTATGTTAATCAGTGGGCACCTTTAGAAGCCTTATAGGAGAATGTTTATAAGGTATATTGGTGGTATAATAATTGTACCACCTACTTATATTAGGATCATGGTGTGATGTATGATGGTGGAGATGGTACGATTTTTGCGAATGGATGGGGATTTGAGACGTCGTTGGCGAACACGCATGGACAATAAAAACGTCATTGGCATTAAAAAAACGGTTCTCCGTACACTGGTACGGTTTTTTTTAATGCTACCTGCATCTTCCACCGCCCCAGTTTTAACCCTTTGTCAGTACAAGGAAGGTGGAATGTCGTCCCTTTCAGATATAGCAGGGCCCTGTCTTCATCGCTTACCGAACACGAGCGTTTGACTCGGGGAAACCATTTTTAGTAATCAATATAACTTAGTATTGCGGACACAACTTGTTGGCAACCTTACTCACCGGCAGGAACACAACACTATGGACACTATGGATAAGAGTCTAATGTTATTTGGCTGCGGTTTTTCTGTAAGGTTGGGCTCTGCGCTAGATCTGGAATTTCATCCGCCATCATGTTATGTCCGTCGTGACGTCTTTAATAAATTCAAAAATTTTGAACAAATGATGATTGATGTATCATTGAATTCACGATTCAAAAAGACTGGACTCACGTCTCAAAAGTAAAAAAGAATCAGCACAGCGTGTCTCGTATATCCCACATTACGTATTACAGATCTCGGGACGTAACTACTGATTTGCCTTAATGGATATCTATATCACCTGTGCTTTAGGTAATGGGAATAACGACGCGTTCCTTAAGTGCATTTTCTTATACAAATGGAAAACAAAGAAACAACGGGTTGTGTTTTATTTATAGAGCGAAGGATCGCTTGCTGTACCTCTAAAAGTATCTATTAAACAGTTCTATTGGCACTCTTTGTACCTATTAGGTATACTAGTGCTAATCTAGTAATTCAAATGATGACATATGTTAAATTTTACTACAAATTCTAGTTAAATAGATAGAAAATGAGCAATTTATCACAATAATGTATATACACTAAAAAATATGGACATTATAAAAAAAAAAACACTATACCTCAAAATTTAATTTTTTTTACCTTCTTTATATAAACACATATATGTCACCCTACAAACTTGTCATGTAGCCTATTGTATGTATCTATAATATTGGGGCCATGACAATGAATGGATGGATTGGATGGGGATTTCCTCAGGGCAATAATCTGGGACCATTACTGCTTCTTAGTTATTTTCATGATACCTCACTTAAAAAACTAACGATGATAAAACCCTTATCTGGTATTAGCATATAAATATGCGATACCTAGTTATATTGTTATCGCGAAGCGTCTGGAGGATTTAAGCTAGTTTTAGTAACACCACTGTATACATATATCCAATATCTACATTGTTATTGTAAATAAAACTAAAAAGTTCTTTTAAAAATAAATATTATAATTCATGCCAAGGACAAGGGGTCCTCAGGTACAAGGACGTGTTTAAACGCCACATGAAGAACTGCGACATTCAGCCCCTACAGTGGGAAGAGCAGGCAGCCAACCGCCCTGGGTGGAGATCTTTGATCAGGAAACAAACGGATATGTTTAAATCCCGCTGTCGAATAGGACGACAAGAGGGATGAGCTGAAAGCCCGACCACCAGCGGTGATCAGCTATAATTACCTGTTGATGGTGTTCTCTCGTGCCAGTTGTGCGCATGGGTCTTTGCCAACAAGATCGGCTACGTCACCAACCAGATCGGCTACGTCACCAACAAGATCGGCTACGTCAGCCACACGAGAGCGCATGAACGCCAAAAAAGGAGTTGAAGCAATCGCCGGGGCCGACAACGGTCAGGGGAGAATATATATATATATATATTTTACCAACTTTATGTCATTCTTCATAAGTAAGCCGGTAGATGGGATCCTTCCAAGATATTAAATATGGGTCTTAAACTTATACACTTTTAAGCATGTTCAAACCTTCTATTTTTTTAAAGCTGTAAGATGACAGCCTTAGCAAAATAAGTGTACCCACATCGTTAACTTTCATTGTATCCACTGGAAAAACGTCCGTTTTCCCTAACGTTTTTCTCACATTTATGACCATACAAGATACAAAGCCATTACACAAAGGACTAAAACGTGTAAACAGAAAAGTCCAAAACTTCCCAAAATTTCATTACATCACCCTCCGTTTAATTTCCCTCCTACCTAGCCCCGCTGTGTGGTGGTTACAAGTCCAAATTGGCACTCTAGTGTCGTAGAAATTTACATAAATACTTTCCTTAGACTATTTCGTTTATTTAATTCGTGAGCCAACGGTTTGAGACGCCTGCAAATGAGAGGCTCGGAATAAATTGCTTGAAAAAATCATTGCGTATTTAAATAAGGACTTTATTCGGAATTATCTGAAAATTTGAGAACGTTTTTGCATTACGATGTTCTCGGATAGAAACTGGATCGTTATCTTATTGGGTTAGAAAAGTATATTTTATAGTCAATGCTAGAAAACAGCGCAATAGATTCTTTAAAGCTTGAATTAACTACAAGTTGCAAAAGTTGACTAATAAACCAAAAATCTTCTCAGATAATACACTTTTACTTTCCACGCACTGAGTAGTCGTTAATCATAGGTATATTGTTATAATGTATTTTTTACTTTGTATGTCAGCAATTTCACATCCATTTTGTATTACAAACAAGAAACTACTCCTTTAGGCAATTGTTCTCCTAGCTCAAAAAAAAACTTAACAACATGCTCGCATACATCTTGACCCTCAGTTAAGTATACGGCAAAATCTTTTACACCAAGGGCAGGTATAAGCAACATTTTGCAATTCGGCACGGATTATAATCTCACTACTTAACCTCGCCGAAAAAGGGTCAAGTAGGCATTAGGTAAAGGACCGCTTTTATATCGAGTAGGAATCATAAAACATATCTGAGTTTTTACGAGATTTTACTAAGTATACTTTTACCGAGACTCGTGTATTTGTAATATTATCCCACAAATACTTTCATAACTTTCAATATGGTTAGTTCGGCGTTGTACAAACAGCTTACTCGATATCCCGGTAGATGGCACTTTTTATTTTTACAACTAGCGAACGCCTGTCTACCTTGGATTTTATAATACACTTGTATGGAGTAAAAGTACAGCCAAATTAAACAAACTACTGTTTATAATTTAAACGAGTTGTTTGATTTTGAGCTTTCCCATTCCAGAGTCCAGATCCAGATTATACAGGAGTATTCATGGAGTAGGTAGGTTCGGTCACTTAAAAAGCATTTACTAAACTATTGATTTACCTATCATCTTATTACAAAATATCACATGTCGAGATTTAACGAAAATATTATTATCGAGTAGAAATATGTGATTTAAACCGTAACATTATTTTAATATTTTGACTATCGAAATTTAAATGAAGCATTTATGTTATTAATGTAACAATATTTGTAAAAACATAGTCCTATTGAGGATATATGGCCTGATTCGCACTTTAAGATTTATATGGGTATATACCCATATAGATACCGTATATACGGTCTAACATTCGACGTATAATAAAGTTTGAATCGGGCCGAGAATTGGTATCGTATTCCGTCAAGAAAGAAGTAGCAGAAACATTTTTAGCACTAAAAAAATATTTGCTAAATGTATGTTGACGAAAGCTTCATAAAAAAGGTATTTTACCTCTATTTATTTGTCTATTTTTTTTAACAATACCAAGTTTGCGGGTGATTTCCATTTTTCCGGTAACAGATGGGAATAGGTGCTTCAATAAGAATCATTCCCATATATCCCCGCGTCATGTATGGCGGTGGTCACGTGGGGCGATTAATGGCAATACACCGCATCATCAGTATTTTTGTTTCACCTTATATTATGTACCTACCACACCCTCAAAAGGTCCGAGTTATGATTTAGCAAGCATTTCAAACCCCTAACAATATTTATTTCATAATGATGATTAATCATTTTGTTAATTGACGATTTACAGCACGGCGATTTGTTGAAACAATCTGTTTTGCTTAGTAAGAGCTTGACGTCCACGTTTTAAAAATATAAACACATTTATTTTATGGCTTGAAAAGGTTGCATACACGAAATTTTAATTTTACTGACGATGGCTGATTTTTTTATAAGGATGAAGGTTTTTTTTAATCGGACAATTTTATGTTACGATGCATAAATATAAATGACAGATTGGCACATAAAATAACATATGTACAGTAAACTAAGACGACCGGTCTGGCCTAGTGGGTAGTGACCCTGCCTATGAAGCCGATGGTCCCGGGTTCAAATCCTGGTTAGGGCATTTATTCGTGTGATGAACATGGATATTTGTTCCTGAGTCATGGGTGTTTTCTATGTATTTAAGTATTTATAAATATTTATATATTATATATATCGTTGTCTAAGTACCCTCAACACAAGCCTTATTGAGCTTACTGTGGGACTCAGTCAATTTGTGTAATAATGTCCTATAATATTTATTATTTATTTATATTTATAATCTATTATAATTTCTGAGAAATGTAGTGAGATTAGCTGCGACACTTTCCAATTCAAATCTGACTGACAGGTCCTCCCCGCCCAGAATGGCAGCTCTTTTATGGCTGTCATCAAATTCAGCCAGGAACTATGTGGCTACCACCAGTTGGGCACTGACATAAACGCTATCGAGAACGTAACTTACTTTCTATGCATCTCACTCGTACTCGCATATAAGTGCAAGCGAGATGTACTAATCCATTAGCGTAGCATTAAAATAAAAGTCACTGTATCGTAGTCCAACAAATTCAAGCATACTGTTTCAATACTTGAAAATACTTATATAGATAAATACAAACTTATACATAGAAAACTCTCATGACTCAGGAACAATCAGCACACAAATAAATGTCCTTACCGGGACTCAAACCCAGGACCATCGGCTTTATACGCAGGGTTTATACCCACTAGGCCAGCTTGGTTGTCATATAAAGCTAAAATTATATTTACTTTGTGTTTCATAATAATAATAAAAATATATCAAATACATAAACAACTCATCATTTAAATTCAAATATTTTTCCTTAATATTTGAAGTCGTATAAGAATAAATAACGCTTCATGCCTGAATTCATACAATAAAAGCGTCGTAATTAAATTATGATGTGTACAAAATTCTTTACTTCCCTTTTGGTAACGATACTGAGAAATAATGATTTCCTACATAATACTCCTTGAATTCAATGACTTTTAATATGTAAGGCCGAAACATTGTTACATAATTAGATCGTTTTGATAATTATACTCTTATCAAACCACTCACCGAATTCGTAATTAGAATGCAAATACATTCAAAGCCTCTAAAATGCTACTTCCAAAAGAGAATGAAAAAAATGTACAAACAAGGCTGGGAAACCGGTTAAATTTCCAAACCCGTATCCAATACAAAACCTTTAAATATAGTTTTTTTTTTAAATATAGCATACAAAGTGTCCCACTGCTGGGCAAAGGCCTCCCCCCTGGACCTCCAATCTCAACCAACCAATTAATCTGGACGAATTCAGTTCATCGGGAAATATAAGTTCCATTCTTAATACCGGTTTTTAGGAAAACATTTCCATAAAGTAGTCAGTCAGTGGCTTTGTTTACGCGCACACCACCGGCCCGGCCAGCTGTCTCATTGGTCTTCTAATAAACCGGTTTACTTCGATTACAATAACGTCCGGTTAACGTTCCGTTCTTGAAACGTTCGAGTTCTTATGAAATTTCAGAGTACAGCCGAAATAAACCGGTATTTACTACTATTTTTAAACCGGTTCCGAGCCTTACTGTATAGGGAAACGATATTTACTCGTATTACAGGAAATGGTTTTAGGTACTTTATTTTGTTTGCAATTTGTCACTGAACACAAAGTACCTATACATGCAATTTAAAACGGCAAGCTCTGCGTAATAGCAAGTTGTGTTTGCCTACAATTGGGTTTTGATTTTTGTGTTTTTTATTACAAATGTTGGCAAGATTTAATAAATAAATAAAAGTTGATGAATGATTAAGACACGTTTTAGGTCTTGGAAAGATCTTTAAAAGATCGATAACTAAACGTAATGTCAAAATTGACGTTTATTTCGATTCCGCTGTGATCCCAATAAGATCTATCTACGATATTTCTAACGTCAAAGTGACATTGGTTGCCCAAATCGAGCTGCTTCTGTCAATTATACGACATACAAACAATATCTAAATGAGAAATTATCTAAACCAGAACTTATCGTTATTGTATCTCATTCTTCGAATCGGGCCGGAAGTCACAGATATTTTGCTCGAAAACTATAAAATACATACCTACTTCGAAAGCAGCATAATTTTGAAAATAGCAAATATTTATAATATAATAATATTTAAATTATAGATTTAGCTCAAAACGCGGCCAAGTTAAACTGGGACTGGGGTGGGTATGTCTGCCGCATGCCGAATGATTTGTGGGCCAAGATAACCACGGATTGGGTGCCCCACGAGTCAAACCGGGGATCCGGCAGACCTCGTCGGCGATGGCGGGATAACTTAGACTCCTTTTTGAGGGACTGGCCAGTCGTAGCTCATAACCGGGATGAGTGGAAGAAGAGGGGGAGGCTTTTGCCCAGCAGTGGGACACAATAGGCTCGTAATAATAATTTATAAAACAAGAGTCACTTCATAATTTAGCAATACTTTCGCTACTGCAACAATTTACCAAGGTATCTTGCTTATTGTGGCTACAGTAAAGAGTACTTATTAGAGTATATATTTGCCATTTTCAAAATTACCCCGCCTTCGAAGCTAACTCCAAAGCACTTTCATTAATAATCAAGGTGGAAATATTTGGTCAGCCACTTTAGACATTTATAAGTTTTTTTCAATAAATCTTCTATTCTTATTAATAAAATATAGGTAAGTGGCGCGGTACATACCGACGTACGTACGTCCATCTTTCTTCGTAAATCATTAATGGCAAACCAACTACGAAATATATGTGCTGATATACTTAGTACTTAAAAATATAAAATCAATTCTTCATATAAAACTCGTTATTTGCAAAGCAATAAATAGAATCACAGGAGACTAGGCAACTATTAAAAAATACTTCTCACTCAAGAAAGCAAGGTTTTCTGCGACATTCGACAGAAAACTCTTTGAGTTTATCTGTTCGTGTAAGAAGTCACGTTCGGGCCCCAGGAGATAGCAAAAATCTACTTCATCCACATAAACCTCGCACTTCAGACACTGGTTACATTATAAAAGCAACCGTAACCCTAAAGGCTAAAGTTCACTTTCCAATTTAATGGAAATTAGAGATACGAGGTTGAAAGAAGGATTGGATGAAATATGAACGCTGGGGGTAAAAACTGAAAGGTACAGATGAAAAATATCGCGTCAAAGGTTTATTTCGTTCGAACTGAAGTTCGTTAGTTTGATAATGTGGGGTCCCGCAAAAAACCACTGACAAGAGCAAAGAACCTTTAAAAACCAACTTCAAAGAGGATAAAATTAAATATTATCCCTATTATGTATTGAAGTCGATGCTAAGCCAAATCTCAAAAACGTTGAACTCAATGTCTGGTGCTGTTCGATTAAAAATCACTATGTATACATGCCTATAAGATATGAGGAGTTCCCACAATCCAGAACAGACCTAGATTTTGACAAAAATAAAAACAATCTAAAATTATATCAGTTGTTTATTCTTTCTATTTATTTTGGGTCATAGGTTTCGCATTTTATAATATGAATATAAAAGTAAAATATAAAAAATCATACAAAAAGGTTATAATAATAAAAATGGTTACGAATCAGTTGTTTATTATTATTATTATGAGTCCATATTGTCCCATTTGTCGGGCAAAGGCCAGCTCTTATTCTTCCACGTATCCCTATCCTCGGAAGTCTCCCACCAGTCTCTTTCAAAGGCGTCAAGCTCGTCCCGCCATCTCCGACGAGGTCTACCGTGATACCTTACAATTTGTGGGGCCCAACCCTTATATCAGTTATAAATAAAATTAAATCCAAATCAGTTAAGAAATGAGGAAGTTCTGAGGCAACAAACATACGAAAAAAGATACGATCGAATTGACAAATTCCTTCATTCTTGAAGTTATTTAAAAAGTTGACTCCATTTGGCCACTTATGATAGTAGTTTCGCATTTTTGAAAACTGTGTAAGTTTTATTAAACTTAGCTTTAACTAATACCATTACCACAACTCTCTACCCTCAGCCCTAACACCGGTGTTGCCCATGAGCCATCCTAGATGTCGCGTTTTGTAGGGGCTCATCTTGTGGGGGCAAGTCACGGCCTGCCGGAAATAAAAATTGTATACCATTTTATTAAACAAGCTTCGGGTTTTATATCTCATAGCCCAATATGAAGTCCATCGCTTTCATCCAATATCCCAGTTAATTTTAGATTCCACAAAACTCTCAATAGTCCGTACACCTTGGTGGGTGCTTTTTTTTAAATACTACGTCGGTGACAAAAAAGCATACGCCCTGCCTGATGGTAAGCAGTCTCCATAGCCTATGCCAGAGGAGGTTAAATGCGCGTTGTTGTTACCATAAACACATCCCCCCCCCACCCCTCGTTGAACTCTGGCAACCTTACTCATCGGCAGGAACACAACACTATGAGTAGGGTCTAGTGTTATTTGGCTGCGGTTTTCTGTAAGGTGGAGGTACTCCCCCAGTTTGGCTCTGCTCTAGATCTGGAATGACATCCGCTTTGCTGTGCCCTACCACACAAAGCGAGATGACATTAACAATACCCATACCTTTCTTAAGCTGCTTCTGCGTGCGTCCCATGACACGGAAAAGGGCAGCATCTGCTTCCTTTTCGCATTTCATTAAAGTGTCCAAAGCAACCTATAGTTGTTGGCTTCGGCTCCGTGCACGCCTCCCAAATATCCAGTACACCATTTTTCCGTGATGGGAAAATCTTTAAAAAAGAATCAAGAGAGGCGATTAATTACCATAATGTCTGAGTCGATGTCTCAGAAGGCATCTCGCTCGCACTTATTGGTGCATGTGAGATGTCAAATCAAACGACTCAAGTTGCTATCACAAGGTGAAAACTTCAACAAATATGAAATCACGACCGGAATCAAGCTCGTCGTAGTAGTCAAACTAAAATAGGTACGGAACCACTTGAACCACTTCATACAGTAACACAATATCTGACATCTTTTTCTTTTTTTAATAGTTGAGCGATTCATAAAGCACTGACACGTTCTAGCCCGGAGCAATGAAAAGTGCAAATAGAAATGAAAGGTCTTTACATAGTACTTACATACATTTAATAAGTTGCCCCTAATAATCATATTATGAAACTTAATAAATACATGACTGACTTTTATGTACTTTTTCTTTGGTAAAATTTAGAATTACCAGCGACACACGGCGGGCTTTCTGTTTGTAGGCGCTTTTCGGTATAAAGCGGAAAATCAGGTTATCTGCTACAAGCATAGCGCGTCGCCCATCGTTTTTCGTTCTATATTAATGAATAGATAATATTTAAACCTCAAAAATGCGCGGTTTCCAAGATTTAAAACACAGCTAGTTCGATTTTTCGCCCCCGAAAACCCCCATACAGCAAATTTCGTCGAAATCGTTAGAGCCGTTTCCGAGATCCCCGAAATACATACATAAATATACAAGAATTGCTCGTTTAACGGTATAAGATTTTACCATGAGCTACACCAAAACTGTGGAGAGATGGCTTGTGTACATTTCATGTGATTATGACAAAAGTTTAGATAGTACAACGAAGGTAATTTAAATACGATAAGTATAAACTGTTATTAAAATTAAGTATAAACGAAATAAATTAAAACTAATAAAATAACGATGGCTCCTACGTAAATTATCGTAAGCCACAAAATGACAAATTTTGTATTATTGCAAAAATGAATAGAATAATCTTAGTTCTCTTAGGATTCAAAAGTAAAAACTCGAAAATCAAGCTCTAAATAGGTTTTTCTAAACGTAAACTATTGTATGTTTTAAACTGCTCCGACGCATTTTGTCGTTAGTGCCCGGTCGACGGTGTACGTGGGGTGAGGCGGGGGCAGCCACCCGCGCTTACGCATCGTATGTATCAGTTGCGATCGAGTACGCCGCGCGGACTGTCATGTTGCCGTCTAAACCACTTCATAGCAAAACTAGTTATATTGGCGACCTAAAATGGATAATTCTACTAGAAAAATGGTTAATCGTGTCAATAAAATACCGAATGTGTCGTCTATAACACGAATGTTACTTGATAAGGCCGTTGGACACAAACGCAAAAACGAGTGTATTTTATAAAATGACGGTTATTTGGATGAGAATTTTATAAACCGGAGCTATATGGATAAAACTCCAAAGGATATCTCTACAAAATCAGGAAAGTAAAACATAATTTTTAATTTTTATAACCTAATATTTGATTAAGTAAAGTTACCGACGTACATTATGGGTTGTAATAGTTACGACAGTTTACAATGGAACTCGGCATGTAAAAAATATTGTATGTGGTATTTACAATTATTTACGTTGGAATTTATATAAAAAAAAAGTATGCTATAATGACATACGATATTTTACTTCGGAAAGCATACATGTATATTTATTGTATCTTTGACTTACTATATTCTACATCGTACTAGTAATAAACTTACGATATGTTACCGATAAAACCTTAAGCGGATGGGTGCTTTTTTACTTATCCGCGCCGTTCCACGGCAACCACGGCAACGGCAAACGTCACGGTAAAGTGGGGGACCAAGTGTATGGAGTAGTATGAAGACTCTTTTAGTTTATCATTGACGGTAATGGCATATCGTGACGGTAAAAGTTTGCCGTTGTCGTGGATGTCCACGGTAAAGTATACGTGCTCATTAACTAAACTAACTGCTTTGGCTCAGCGATCCAAAAATAATCTTGGCCTCCGAAACGAGAGAACGCCACCTGTCCCGATCCAGCGCGGTTTCCTGCCATGAATCGGCATTCAGCCGATGCAGGTCCGCCTCCACGACATCACACCAGCGGTACCTGGGGCGCCCGATCGGTCGACGGCCGGTTGGTCGCCTCAAGTACGCTTCCTTGACTACGCGATCCTCCCCCATTCTGAGTAGGTGACCGAGCCAGCGAAGTCTGTGGGATTTAGTTACGCCGATGATATTGGGCTCAGCCACCAACTCTTCGATCTCGGCATTTTTCCGGATCCTCCAGGAGCCACGTGCTCATTGAATCCTATTTTTTTTATTTAATTATAGAATCTCAGAGCAGACAACCTTTCAATCCAGGAACTACTACAGACCGGAATTTTGAGCGACAGTGATGAGGAAATATTTGATTACAATATTTGACTTGCATCGAAGATAAATGACTGCAATGATACTAACAAGTCTCCAGTTTCGAGTATTATTTGCAACGAAAAGGATTTTGTATTAGACTATGTTGAAGAAGATAAAAATACCATGCATGATTTCAATGATTTGCGTACGGATAGCGAAAATACTCCGGTACCGAGTAAGCTTTGTTTAGTTTTCTTTTTTCCTAAGTATATGGAAGGGGGTTCTTTTTATTATTGAATACAGTGCCATCATTTTGCTTTAATATGCCATCTCTCAGGTCATTCGACATACTAAACTGAAAACATAGACGTCCACTAGATATCGCTAGAGATTAATGGTCATCGGTTGCTATCCATGCGATATCCACACGTTCTGTCACATTTAGCACATGGAATTGCTTCTCAGGTTTCACGCTAACAAACATTAATATTAGAAGTAATATCACCATTTGCATCTATGTATCATTTCAGGTCCTGTAAATGAATGGTTGGATTGTGATCATAGCCCTGCTTCACAAGATATCACAACGGAAACTGACGTGCTCCTTGATTGTGTTATGTCAACACCTCAAGCGAATAGCCCATTCACTGTTTCGACAAACCCGTCAACACCAGCTTCTATAAAAAGTAGAAAATGCAAACAAAGAAAAGACAAAGGTAATGTCAGAAGGAAGACGGCATGAAAAAGAGTGGATTGATAGTAAGAGAAAAATAAATAGAAGAATTGGAACCAAATAAAACAAATTGAAATTAACGCTGATGTGATGGTCCATTTAAGCTACATTTCAAGTACAACCTAGGCGATGAATATTCAACTATATCGATTACTAGCAACACTAGAGCAAGAAATAAGTGTGTTCCGTTATCCCTAACGCCACTGTACCCAAATACGCTGCCTATTCCGAAACCCAAAATGGACGACTTGATGAGCTTATGTAATAGCGGAATTATTCCTAAGTCTCATAGCGGATTTTTTTAAGCTTTGAAACCAACAGACATTGAAGAACCTATATCCGATAGTGGATCGGAATAGTAGTTTCTTACTTTATAAATCAGCCGAAATGGTTACTAATGATTATTGATATTAAGCTAATTGTATTTGTGCAGAATTTAGACTATTTTTTGTTGAGCAATGACTGAAGTTAATTTTTTAAGTTTGTTATTATTTGTTTAAAAGACTGTCTAGATATTTAGAGTTTCGTCAAAGTTCTCATCGTGCTAATCTGTAACATTAAAGTTAGCTTAAAATTGATTTATATTGTGATTTAAATTGATCTCATTACTACTGTAAAACTGTAATTTGATTAAGTTAAAAAAAAAATTTTTTAATGAGAATTAAAGACTATTAGTTCATTTCAGGCGGAGACTTGTCTTTTGGTTTTTGTTATTTGATGTTTTTAAGACGATAAAGTTGATTGTATTCAAAATTACTTATTGCTTTTTTTCTTCATCCATATTTTTTTTCATATCGCTTTAAAGAATGCAATACTGATAAATTTTATTACTATTAGTATTTCATTTTATTAAATATTAGCTAATGCATTATTTTTAAATTTTCTGATACTATTTCATAGCCTTTACTTAAGCAAAAATATTATTTGGCTATGACATACAATATTATTTGGCTTTAACTTTCTAACGTACATTATGGTATATCTTACATACCATAAAAAAACGTTAAAGGTTTCCAACGTAATGTATGGCAAGGGAGAGTTACAACATCTTACTAATAGAATATTCCAACGTAAATTATGGTTAGTATGACTTACAATAACTACCTGCGCCGATTTTCCAATGAATACTAACGTAACAACAATTCCAGCAAATCCAAGCACATTAGTAGGTTTTTAATAAGATGGCTAAACAAAGAATATTATTGTTTGTGTACATTCCAAATTTGAACAAGATCGGTTGAAAAATAAACTTATAGTTTAAATTTGCAACTTTAATCACTCTTCCTGTAAAGTTGTTCTTTTCGTGTTACGATACTTTACGTAATAAATTAAACGTATACCTTAAATTTCCTAGATTCAACGGGCATTAGTAATCACCTTAAAGGGCGGCTACAATAATACAATACCTGGTCGAGGTGGTGGTCTGGTAACACCACAATAATAATAAATAATAATTTTAAGTACCCTAGATTTGCCTCACCAGACCTACACAGGTCCACACGCCCAGCACACCGTGCCACGCCACGCCTGGGCACACGCCCAGGACCGGAGTCATTGGAAGAAAATGGTTCGAGCCCTACACCCCAGCAGGGGGTAACAGGATGTACAGAAGACGAAAGAAGTTCAGTCTCCTGCAGAAGGGTGCCCATAAGGTTGGCTTCATTCCCACGCTGAATAGCTATACCTATTTTTTGGCCTAGGAATGAGCCAGCCCAAGAGTCATCCGTTGTCTCAGTCCTTTTTTAGGGCTTGTAAAAGTTTATGAGCGTCACGACTCCAAGGCCCCAGAGTCTACCGCGAACGCCGCAAATGCTAATCAAAACTTAAATCATTTATGTTGAAATTTGCAGTTGACAGTCGGCAGTATTGTCGCGCTGCAGTACTGCAGCAGTAATACTGGTATAGTCTGCATCCGAACGGTTCTTTTACTGCTGCAGCGTTGAAGCAGTGAACCATACATGCGTTTATTTCAAATTCCGTGGTAATTCGAGTGATTTCCAATGAAATCTCTCGAATCGCAACGGAAAAAATATTATATACAAAAAGTGACCAAGGCCTTCATTGCCCAAGGCTGGAATCGAACCAGCGTCCTCTGCTATCGTGGCAGGTGACTAAGCCCCTCAGCCACCCGGTCGCGGCGGCATGGGTTTAATTTTTATAAGTATATGTCATTCCCTAAGGGCGTATGTGCTATGTCTTTAATATTTCCGGCCTCAAAGGAGCCGATCTCATTCATTATGTACGTCCCTGGGCTCCAAATGTTAGTGAAACTTTAATTGAAGTTTTGATTATTTATACGCTTATTCAGGAAATTAACTTCGGGACGCGGGTGAAATATTTAAATTGACTTTAATACAGTGATAGGACTAAGTAAATATTTGGTTGTTCAAGTGAAAATCCCGAACGAACTACAAATTTAAATTTCGCAAACTATTTTCGTATGATAATTAGTTATGTTATACCTATACACTTTTCTATTTCTGTTCTTTTCTAAAGAGGTAACAAATAATGTAAAGGGGCCCATTGATTACTATTTCGTCGGACGATATCGGCCTGTCAGTTATTTGCAAAAGCTAACAATCGCCAATAATTATAGTTTTAAACGTAATGGAATTTTTAATGTTGCCTTTTTAACTGTTTCATGGTCATAATTAGAATAGTTGACATAAAACCAGAATGACAAAAAATAATAAAATTACTCTACTTAAAACCGTGTGAAGAGCATGAAATGAATATATTGCGGTAGAAGAGTACACTTTCGATTCACACGCGCCACGTTTCATTCGCTTAGATAAGGAAGAGTACGAGGAAAATGTTATGTACATTTGAGTTCACAAACATCTTTATAAGTAACGTTCAGAAAGATAATTATTTACACGCCTCTAAAACACTGATAATAAGGGCGTATAATTATATTTTTGACTTATTGGCTTGTGAAGATGTTTACAGTACATATGGTGCTACTTTACCGCCCTAAGTGCGGTAAGTAGCAATATTCGTACGTATGTCGAAAATTTTAAAGGCCATATGTACTGTAAAACGCTGTACAATACAGGTGCGAAAAGGATTCTACTTTTCGCACTTATATCGTAATGTACTATTACAGTACATAATGGTGCTACTTTCTCGCACTAGTGCAGGAATAAGCATTTTCCGTGCCTATGTCGAAAATTTAAGGGGCTGTACGGTACCTACTGTAAAACGTAATTCGTAAGTCGTGTCGATTTAAAACACTCCCTTCGGTCGTGTTTTACTCTTTGCGAATTTCTTATTTTCCGCACTTGTATTTGAAATAACTGTTCTGAACACCAGGCCAAATCTGAGAGCCGATTAGAAAACATAAATCACAAGAACGTAGGTTTGTTTTCAATTGTATGTTATTTAGTTACGTAACCATTTTGGAATTCTATGTTACAGTCACGTTCCATGGCTGTTGAGCCATTTAGAGATCTAGCTAAATTGGTGTTTCATAGCGTTAGTATTAAATAACCAACTTAGCTAGAACCCTAAATGACTCAACAATCACGGAGCGTGACCGTACATAAAATTCCTATTTTAGAAATTCGAACTCCACAAATCGAGCTCAACGACCTCGCATAATTTAAACATTTTAATACTTTCACTATAACTTCAAATGAAATCTAAGACCAACAGAAAACGAGGGAGCTTTCAAGGAACCATAAGTACTATATAAAACGTGTACCTAGGAGGCGGAAAATGACAGGGCCAGCCAAGTAATTCCTTGCTCCAGCGAAGCGAAACGCGCAAGAAACAGATACTGATGTATAGGTTTCGTGCCGTGTTTTACACTTTGTTTGATTTGAATTTGTTTGTGTTTTCTTTTTGAACGAACGTTAAATTTGGTTAAAAATTCAAGGGTACCTAATGGAATGATTAGGTTGATCAAATGATCACCGTTATCATTAAACGTTCATAATTTTTACACGTTAATTCTTTCTCGATTCCTACCTAAGTGATATCAATTCAAAAACATAAAATAATTTTTTGCACCAATTATAAGGCAAATTTATATCCCTGGGAGTTTAAGTATTAACTATAACAGATATCTTAGTAAGTAGCTAGATTCAGAGAGAAAGTAGAGAGATTTCATAAAAAAATATTATAAAAACAAGGAAATGTTAAAGTATATGAAAGAAGCTGATGAAAATCGGTTAAAAATGTCTTGTACGCGTAATATTACTCTGGCAGAAGTTTACTCAGTAAAGTGAAAGGCAATCTTTACGGGGGCGGCCGGATGTTTGACTATATGTATATGTTGGCGGCCGATCGTAAAATCAGGCAGGGCTCCGTCGACCCAGGGAACGAGACAATGTTTTTCAAATTAGTTTTTCAAATAGGAATTTCATGATCTGCCTGATTTTAAGATCGGCTGCCGACATATATATATATATAATATGTAGGAAAGACAAACAATTTTTTTCCTAATATTAATCTTATACCTTTAAACGAGCAATTCTTGTATATAAGTATATTTCGGGGATCTCGGAAAGTCTCGTTTCGATGAGTTTGGCTATAAGTATGGGGGTTTTTGGGGGCTTTTGCCCAGTAGTGGGTGGGAGGTGAGATAGGGCAAAAGAAAAACTCAGGCAAGAGACACATTTGTAGGGATCCCCATACTGTTTCACTTGCCCGCAAAATAAATAAAAAATATTTTTGATAGGCACAATAACACAATGCAGGCAAACAACATTTTAAAATATTCCATACAAGTAACTTATACAATACCCACACCACGACTACAATTGTACTCAACACAACCACTAATTTTCACTATAAAATCTTTTGTTAATAAAGGCAATAAAAGAATATAGTAAAATATAATAAGCTGTTAGTACGATGAGATATTTACTTACAAATTTCGGACAGCAAAACATTTTTGAACTTAGTTAAAGACACGTTCAAAATATCTAAATCAATATCTAAGTTATTATATACACGACACATTCCAAAGACAGGCGCATTATTGGATACATTGTTATTAGAAACCATAGGCAAGGCAAACAATTCTAGATTCCGTGTCCTCTTATTGTTGGGCCTAATTGAAACATAATCCATGAGGTTATACTTGTTAGATTTGTAGCTGGCCCCCAACGGCTTATCCTTTGTCCATTGTTAACTAAAACGGCACGTGCCACTACCTGCAAAAAAAAGGGCCCGGTCACTTTAACCGGTTATTTAATTACAACTCCTATGGTAATTGAAATAAGATTCAAAATGAACAAATGGAAAAAAACTTGTGTGGTCCCTATACGGTTACTGAGTGCCGGCGAGTCGAATGCTACCGAACCAGTCTAAAATGTGTCCTCGATATGCGTAACAAAGCCGCGTTATCGGAGAGCACACCTACACTGGTTTTTTGAGCATTGGACTAGCCCGCGCTCAGGTGCCAATTAGACGACCCTTTTTTTGCAGGTAGTGGCACGCGCGGTTTTAGTTAACAATAGACAAAAGAATAGCCGCTTCTGGCCAGCTTCAAATCAAACGACTTATACTGTCGAGACCACCATGCACAATTTTATGAAGTGTAAGGGACGATAGTGATTGTAAATTATATGCTAAAAGTCTATCTGCATACTCAGGAAGCGCTCGGCGTGTTTTAGTTTTATGTTTCTCTTAGCACACAAAATATGACCTTAAATATTATAACAACAAAAATCTTTTATTGGGGGTTGGCCCTAGTTTGGTTTTGCTCTACCAAGGAATCTTCTGTTTACTGTTTTGCCTAATATGTATTTCTTGCAGGTAGTTTGACAACTTATCTGTATTCTACAGGAGTTTTCCATTTCTAAATCTTCATGCTAGAGTCAAACCAAGACAAGTCTGCAACGATTTTGATAGCACACGCAGTGCAAGTGTTATTTTAAACGTCAAACTTTTATGAAATTATGACGTATAAATAACACTTGCACTGCGTGTTGCTTTCAAAATCGCTGCAGACTTATCTTGGCCTAACTCTATTATCATATCAATTACTTTTTTACAATTTTGAAAAAATAAAAGACCGTCATGTCATGTTATAAATACAGTAATGTTAAATAAAATAACATTAGTTACATCATAATTTCCACAACCGTACCGTTCGCATTAACGGCGCCGTGATAACAATACAATTAGAGACGCCCGCTGCAAACCAAAACGCAATTGTCGCGGCTTGTATTCATTAACGGGATTAAATTCTACGGATGTACTCGGGATGCGAATCACATTTTTATTTCATTGCTTTCATAAAATATAAACAACCGGCCAAGTGCGAGTCGGGCTCGCGCACCGAGGGTTCCGTACAAACCTGTAGGTACATAAGTAAAAGTTCACCCATCACGACAATCGAGACATATCAATTATTAAAAAAATATTTTTATCATAATATGATGTAACTAAAAATTGACGGTTTACGCAAATTTTCCGTTATCTGTGAGATATAAGACGTTGTTTCGTACCATATATCAAGATTCTGAGTTCACGGGAAGTACCCTGTAGGTTTTGATTCCCTTGCGAGTTTCGAAGCTTTGCGGAAATTTGCGGCAGATCCAAGGGACACCTGAGTATTTGATATGAATTCCAGCTTGTTACCTCCACGCGTTCCTGAGAAAAAGGGTCTTGACAGACAGACGGATGGCAGACAATAAAGTGATCCTATAAGGGTTCAGTTTTTTTCCTTTCGAGGTACGGAACCCTAAAAACGGTCAAGTGCGAGTTCGTTGACCTCTGGCACCGAGGGTTCCGTACAAACTTTCAATTTTCTCATGTAACTATGACTTGACCAGATATGTGCATTATTGTTTATAGCGCCATCTATGGGCAAATTGGCTAACTAATTTGCGCGATCTGTATATACGTTGCTTTTTTCAGGGATAATTCTTCATCATGCGAACCGAATTCAACAATTTTTTTTCTATTTGAAAGAAGGTATCTTTCGTGTTATCTCATTGGTATTTCAAGTATAATAAACACTCGCAAACGGGATTAAATTGCAAATTAAATAAAGAATTGTTTTTTTATGTTCAATTTGATCTCTATCACTTGACCTAGTAACTAGACTTTGAAATTTTGCCTCCTCTTTATATTGGGCATTTTCCTTGATGATTATAAATAAAATAAAACAATTATACTTCTGATATATCTGTATTAGCGCTGTTCGTTACAATTTCAAATCTATAGCTTAAGTACTTCTCGAAATATTTAGCAATGTGTCAGACAGACAGATGGACAGAGTCACACCATAAGGATTCCTTTTGTACCTTTTTGGTACGGAACCCTAAAAAGGAAAAAGTAGGTAAGTAGACTAGAAAGAGAGTAAACTCGCTTGAATAAGTTTTATTTTTTACCGAGGAAGCAACCTGGTAAGTATATTAGACGATTTTTCGTTCGCTAGTTTCAAATTGCTCTTGGTTGTAATGCGCGACACACTCATCATATATCAGCTATAACCGTGAAAATCGAAGTTCGTGAATTGCGGGCATTTTCACTCTAATTACGTCTTAGTAAGAGAAAAAGATTCCTGCAATTTGGGAATTTCGGTTTTCGCGGTAGGCCCCCTGTTCGGACTTTAGATATTGATATCAATTTGGTAGTCATAAAAGTGATATTCGGAACCTTATTACCTTAAAAGGTTAAAGTTGGCTCGATAGAAAAAAATCACGAAAACATGTCGAATATTCATTGATTTTCGATCATATGTCGGTACCTTAGCAGTATTATTTTGGTATGAAATAGTTAGTGATATAGCCGAATGCTTGGATCAGCGAAATTTTAATCCGAAGTCTGTCAGAATTATTAAGGTAAAACGTCAAAACCCGCAACATCGTCAAATCTTCCATCGCAATTTTCACGCGCCGCGCCTTATTTATTGTTCCTTTCTAATTTCCTGGCTTTACGCGCCCTCCTAATCGCTCAATACAATAGTAACGCCATATTGTTCACGGCCCACTCAAAGTGCACTGCAGTGTAACTTGCAACTTTTACGTTGTGGATATAAGTGGTAATATGTCTGAGTGATGTATGTTCTGTAGCAACATCGCATCTATTCCATTTTGAGGCTTATGCCAACGCGTTTGAGCTCTTAATCTTTTGAAGCTCTATAAATTTGCTCTTAGTTTTATGGGAAGTAATGATTTAAAGTTGGTGCAAGGTTCGTAACATATAGAGGCTTGTAGGATACGAGTAATGTTTGTAACTGTACCGTTTAATAAATATTTTCCTATGAGAATTTAATATTAAAAATATAAAACGGCCTGTCGGACTAAGAGTCTAGTCGGTAGTAACTTTGCCTAAGAAACAGGAGGTTCAAATCCCGGTAAAGGCATTTATTATTGAGTTCATTACTTATATTTGTTCGTGCGTTATGGAGGTTTTCTTTGTATATTAAGTGTTTATTACATGCTTCTACTACAGTTGTATTACTTAATTAATATATTTAATATATTTAATGAAATATTATATTGATTCCTCCTATCCCTATACATTATCACGCCACAATATAGTAAGCCAACTGGAAGACCGAAAATAGAATGTTATTATTCTACATGTTATTGTGTCATTATGTAATGAACTAAAATATTAAAATAAGTTATAACTTATAAAATATATTTTAGAACCAAGAAATTACTTATATGGGTAAATTTGTTTGGACGTTCTCTGATAAATGAACAGCAAAAACAAAGTTTTAATCTCCGTTGGTCAGAAAAATACTCGTGATATTTGGAAACTCTAATTATCCTTATGAGCACTAATTAGCCATACGCAATTTTAAGCTAAAAGTTTTACACCACAAATATAAATATGTCTACATACAACAAAACAAAATCATTCATATCAAAATCAGCTCATATGATTCGACGCATATACAGTCAGCTGCAAAGATAACTCATAACTCCATGCATAGACAATTGTTTGCAGGGGGGTCAACTATCTCTGCAGCTACATAATTAACTATTAGGATACAAATATACATAGTTACTTTCACAAGTACTTAGTAGATAGTTAAGATACCCGACTGCTAACATATCATCACCACCATTTGGCTTTGCAACACCTAGTTAGATACTCCGGATCTCGTGGACTGAACGCCGAACTCTATTCTCGATGAACTTAACATTTAAACGAGGCTCGCCACTATTTGCACCTAACGTGTACTTGGTTTCTTCGGTCATCTGAGCAGGACAGGTCCAGATAGTCTGGAAAAGCTCTCTTTTTATGTGTAGATCTTTCCGTTTTAACACATTTGTGACGATTATACAATAAACAGTGCGATGTAAACTACCTACCCACCAACCGCACTCCGTTGAGAGCCGCTGAAGCGTCGGGTCGGGAGCATAGTACGTGTGTACCAATTACAGTGTTTTATTTAACCACCCAGTACGCAACGGAGCCTATACGTCACAACATTCACGGCTAGCGACCCGCTAGGGTTTTCTGTAGATAGCTTTTCGCTACAAAGCGGAAAACACACGCTATGTACAGTCGTTAGCTTTGTAGCTGGCCCGGAGCGGGTAATCCGGAGCGGGTAAAGGACATATTTTAGACTGGTTGGGTAGCGTTCGACTCGCCGGCACTCAGTAACCGTAGAGGGACCACACAAGAAATCGCAAATTATATTTATATTTGTTAATTTTGAATCTTATTTCAATTAATATAGGAGTCGTAATTCAATAACCAGTTAAAGTGACCGGACCATTTTTTATGCAGGTAGTAGCACGCGCGGTTTTAGTTAACAATAAACAAAGGATTAGCCGCTAGGGTCCAGCTACAAAGCTAACGACTTATACTACGAACGTAACGCCTAGGTCGCACTTGCAATGAATGCGTAAAAGCACACAAACATTAAAGTTAGATTTTATGACTATTGCCATACAACCCATTTTGTACTGAACGTTGAACAAAAATATATCTTACCACAATATTTCTACGGCGTAAATATTATTTTTATTTTATTTATTTATTTATTAATAAAACTTAAATCTATCATTACAGGTTTAGCCTAATGCGATAGATAAGCGACAAACCAATAATCAGAGTTATTGACTATATAATTATAAACTTAACCTAATGTTATCATTGCAGCCTTTGTGAGATCATTCAGAGAGCACGTAAATATGTCCAATTTCAACGCAAGTTTATTGATAGTGCGAATGGCCCTCGTTAGCGGGGCTTCCCTCAGCAGTTTTGTGCGAGCAAGGGGTACAGCCAGCAGCGGCGGGCAGCGGCGACGCCACACGTGCCGGTCCGGCACGTACAGCGCCAGGGCGTGCAGGACCCCGGGGTTACACAACTCGCCTCTCATCACCCTAACTACATATGAAGCGAGGGCAAGTTCCCGCCTCACCTCTAGCTTGCTATACCCTATCATTCCCAGCACGAACAGCGTGAGATACAGCAAGGGATACCCCGGATATACGCCATATAGCTTTAAGTAAAGGAGCCTAACATATTTATTTTGAATGCGTTCCATCATGATTTTGTATTTAGCTTCGCGTGGACTCCAAATTACCGCGTTACATTCAAGGTGGCTTCTCACGAGGGCATCATACACTGCTCGGATCGCTGCGATGTTTGTGAAGTCCTTTGCTTGTCGCATCAAGAAACCGAGGTTACGAAATGCTTTCTTGCAGACACCAATAACGTGATCACGAATTGACAAATCGGCAGCTAAGCGGACCCCGAGATCGCGCACCTCCGACACTCGCTGCATTGGCTTTCCACCGATATCGTAGAGATAGTTAATTGGCCTATGTGCACGACTAAATGAAATTACCGTGCACTTGTCTTCATTAAAGTATAATTTATTGTCTACACTCCAGTGGACAACATTGTCAATGTCCTCCTGCAATTTACGACAATCCGAGATATCCCTAACCACTCGGACCAGTTTTAAGTCGTCAGCAAATAAGAGGCAGGTACAATCCATCACTACGTCAGGAAGATCGTTAATCATTAGGATAAATCCCAACGGCCCCAAATTACTGCCTTGACTTACACCTGACCTTACGTAATACGGCCGAGATTTGCTGCCAGAGCAATCCACATACTGTTGTCTATCGCGCAAATAGCTAGCAAAAAACTTTAGGGTATGTGGCGTACAGCCGGCCCTCGCAAACTTCGTCAACAAGATATCGTTGTCTACCGTGTCGAATGCTTTACGGAAATCGAAGTATGCTACGTCTACCTGGTGACCTGCATCCACTGCCGGAACTATTAGGGTCATTAGATGCAAAAGGTTTCCTGTAGTGCTGCGCGCTGCTCGGAACCCATATTGAGCCTCTGAAAGTTGAGAACTCACTTGCGAATAAAGGGTCTTGTGTAATGCAGACTCGAAGACTTTGGCTGGTGCATTCAGTACCGCTACCGGCCGGTAGTTACTGGCCTCGGGTCCACCACCTCCCTTCGGAACAGGTACCACCCTAGTCACTTTCCATCTTTCAGGAAATATCTCGGATCTAATGCAGACATTAAATATATGACATAATGGGTCGGCTAGCGTCGAACGACAATCCTTCAAGAGGAATGCTGGTATTCCATCTGGGCCTGTTGAACGCTTAGCCGGAAGTCGCGCCAATGCCTGGCGAACGTCTCCCACCTCTAGATGCTCGATGTGAACTCGTGCACTGCTCGCTCCTGCAGCCGCATCCGCCGCAACACAGTCTAGCTTAGCCGGCACCTGATTGAAGACGGAATAAAAAAACCTAGAAAATTCGTCGGCACATTCCTGTTCCGAAAGGGTCCGACCCTCCTTAACTAGCTTATAAGCAGAGCCTTTGGACCGTTTAGACTTCAAAAATCGCCAAAAAGATTTCGGATCAAATGTCAACTGTTTTTGTACACGGTCCTGGTATTGATCATGAGCATCCGCAATGGCTAATTTTAGGTGCGCCCGACACCTAGAGAACTCCTCGTAAACCTCTTTAGACTTACTCGATTTAAACTTCTTATGAAGCCTATATTTCAATTTGATGTCGCGAATAATTTGAGCTGTGTACCATTCTGGATACGAATACCTAGTGTTTGCAAATTTATGAACGTTTGAAAAAACGTTATGAAACTCTTGCCTCGACAAAATGAAAACGGAAGGGAGTATTTTAGTTTTACTTACTTTAAAAAAAGATTATATTATCAAATATGCTATGAACACTGTTTAAACTTACCGTAGTAGTTTTTTAAAGAAATGTTCATAGTTTGGAGCGATCAAAATTTATGAAATTTTTTGTACAGTTTATTCAAACGATGAAAAACTTTCCAACAATACAAACTTTTAACTGTCTTTTTTACTTAAATATGTCATATGTAAGTAGGTAATTATGTACAGTCGAATCTAGAAGTTGGCTTTTTTGTGGCTTTTAGAATGCGGGAAAAAGGTCACCATGAGTAAACAAACCATTCTTGTATTTTAAAGTAAAGTACGGGGGCCTCGGATATACGACCCGGATGTAAGTAAATTCGACCGTCAATTTGTAAGCAATGAAAAAGTCGTACGAAGGGCATTAAGGACACGCTAAGAAATGAGCGAGCGTATCTTGAATAAGTATTTGAGTTTGTATATAAAATATTATAAAAACGATTTATCGTCAATTAGATACTGGCCGCTCTTTAATAACTAGTCACCCTTCAATAATTAGCCATCTTATAGTGAAACTAATTCTGTTTATAGGTGAATAGAATTCATTTATCCGGTACTGTTTACGTATAGTTAAGGAATTTAATTTCCGTACCATTTCGTACCTTGTCGGAGTGACAATCAATATGAAGTCGCTAGGGACCTCAAACTTACTATTGTTAATGTGCCAAGGTAAGAAAATTAAATTCCTTGACTGTACGTAGTCAAGAAGCTATGGGTGATAGCTGAGATGTGCGAAAAAATCATAAAAGTCATAAAAGGAGCAAAAAATGTTATATGGGTTTTGGCCAAATTCGCCAAAAAAAAATTCCTTTTGCATTTTCTGCACACGATACGTTATTTATTTTTACACCTTGGTGAAAAAAAATCATTACAACGAATAAGTAAAGTTTTTTTTTTATTTACAGACGAAAATTGCGAGTTTACTTTAAAACTTTAATATCTGTCAGTAGGTATGTCTAAACCAAGTCACATAGTGGCAGCGTCATAGCTAAAAAGGCCTTTTTGACTAAGTTATAAAAGAAACAAATCACAGAAATTGTCATTATCTCTAAAACAAGACCGATTTCAGAAAACATTGTATGACATTTTAGTCTCTAAATGCGGTCAAGAATACACCTTTGAAATCTGTCGGGTTTAATTGGCCCACTACCTTAACTATTGCGTGCCATGACTGGAGAAGCCTGTATCTAGCTATAAAGATCATCAAACATACACATCTGAACAACACTTTACTTGTATAGACGCTCCTACACCGCTAAGGTAGGTTTTTACGGTATGTTGTAAGGCCATAGGCCGAAATAAGTACATGCACCGCAGACCAATAGCGTGCTGACCTGTCCCAGACAATTGACCCGTGGTACCTACCTCTGCGCGACTTTTTATTTATTTATTGTAATCTGATCGGCGATTGGCCCTAGTCACACCTGACACAAAGTGAAGACAGACACTAAAATAGAGCTCACCGGTTCAGAAATAACCTATTCACTCTTGCTTTAAACAGACCGAGGTCATATTTTCAGGGAATACAAATTACGGGAGCGCATTCCATTAGCCGTCCGCAGCAAAAAGACGAGGCAAATCGTTTCGTTCGGACAAACGGAACGTTTACAACAAACGCGTGCATTCGCTGCCACCAATTTAATTTTGTGAAATTTCGTCACGCTAATGACGTAACGTAACCTTACCGCCCTACAAAAAAGCCACATTTATTTTTCAAGTGCTCAAACCCGTCGGACCCCGCACCTGTCCCGTGTTGTTGTATTCCTGACACTCTCTGAACATTCGTCAACAACCATCCAGTGTATGGATGGTTTATTATTAGGAATACACCAAAACATTATGAAAAGTTTCATAGTTGGTACAGTCAGCGTCAAATACTTTGTAGCAACCAAAGTAGCCAAATAGTTCGGTACACCATATATTTATGGTCGAGGTCATTGAGACGATTGCTCGATGAAACTGTTAACAGCAACTGGCCTGTCCTCGAGGCCGACAAGTTGATCTTTCCATGGATTCCCGAGATTATCTGAGCCGTGTCCAGTTGTGACGTCACATAAAGCTCTGTGTCACGTTGAGCCGGGACCGTTCACGGAATTTACCTTGGAATTTAAATGCTTACGCAGTGTCAGCCGGAAAGATGTGTTTTCACTTTCCCTGTTTTTGTGTAAAATATGATGCAAACAATATATTATAAATATAGATTACGGAGTAAAAAACACTTTAAAATTTCTATCAGTCCGGACTGAATACGTATACACAATATAATTATTTACATTTTCACTCCGAAATCTGACACATTCTACGATCAATCATGTACATGTAATTTTAATTAAAATTTTGGAAGGACGTACCCGGGACGTCTTTAAACTACGTCCAAAAGAGAGGTATGGGCATTGTGAATGTCATCTCGCTTTGTGTGGTAGGGCATAGCACAGCGGATGTCATTTGAGATCTAGAGCAGAGCCTAACTGGGGCAGTACCTCCACCTTAAAGAAAACCGCAGCCAAATAACAAAGACCCTAATCATAGTGGTGTCTTCCTGTCGGTGAGTAAGGTTGCCAGAGCTCAACGAGGGTGCGGAGTGTTAGGGTCGGCAACGCGCATGTAACTCCTCTGGAGTTGCAGGCATACATAGGCTACGGAGACTGCTTATCATCAGGCGGGCCGTATGCTTGTTTGCCGCCGACGTAGTATATGTATAAAAATGTCTAAATTCTTTAAGTAAACTTTCTATCGGTCCAAAAGTGTGGAGCCGTTTTATGACATCTTTCGATTCAGTTTATGTAATTTTATAAGCTCGTAAATGGAACATGATTCCTCGGTTTACGATAAAACTCAAACGCCATTGTAGTACGAGACGTTATTTTAAAACGATTCAAATATTTTTCAGTTTGAAACCCTTATAGGTATTTTAAATTACTTTAAAATTATTTTCATTACACTAGCTCGTATACGGTGTTATTGTATGCCAGCATTCTGAAATGGAATGAGCTATATTACGTCCACGGGCGTAATAGTTTTTTTTTTATTAGTTTCATTACGCCCGTGGGCATATTGGGCATAATGAAATGAAAATGAAATGAAAGCATTTATTTCGGACAAAAACATCCATATTATGTTAGTAATGACTTACGGCTAGGTGTGTTAGTAGAAAGTATAGTTACAATTTGAAATGGCATGCAGAGACATCCAGTGAATAAGGATAGGGCTATCCATAATGCTTTTTTTTTCAAGTAGGTACGCATAAACGAGTTTTACTTATACTGACGTTTATAATTTTTTATTTATGTTTATAAATATTTTCACACAATTTTCAATAGTCGGATAGGTCTGTGCCTTCGATGCCTAACCTGTTAAAAATAACATATATGGCGGATTAATGTTTGAAATGTCACCGTATTTAAGAATCATTTCGCTTAAAATTTAGTTTTTTTCCTTAAAAGTGTAATGAAAAACATTGCATGTGCCACGGGCGATACAAGAATTACGAACTCGTGTTAATTAAGCCCTAGCCTTTAGCTTCGGTCTTAATCAGCACTTGTTCATAAATTCTTGTTTATCGCCCTTAATACACAATGTACTATTATCCTTCAGCATAATGATCTGTTCGTACTTCATTCAACAAGGAAAACATTTCAATTTAACCCTTGTTTTACCAGAGCACTTGCTGTGTGTTTTTAAGGTAATTCAACCCATTCTTGCTGCCGGTAACAATCTCATTTGCATTGAAAAATGTGTTTACCGAGTATTTTCCCCTAAGTGGATGCTTGGCGTAAATTGTTAAAAATTGCAATGTAATAAATGCACCCGATCTTGTTCATTTTATTCCGGAACAACTCGTTTTTTACCTTCCGATAAAAGCGAGAGACAAAATCTTTTACATTTTATTACAAAGTTAAGTTTTGTAATAATTATTTTAATTAAAGTTGAAATTTACTCAGTAATCCAACTTATTAGATTTTTTGATCTTGTATTTCTAGGTTCGTCTGGTAATTGTTTAACATATAGAAGTACAGCTATGTTTGCAACTCCAAGGTTGAAATAATGGTTGTATAAAAAATTACAAAAACTCAATTTAGAACACCCCTAGTTAAATGGGCTAAAAAATTGTTCTTTACGTATAATAACCACTTTCTCTAAATCTTTCTGTAAAGCGCTAACAGCGCTCATGTAGAAGAAATAAAGATGCTTATTTTTTGTCATAATATGACATGTCTGATAAGCACGAAGCTTGCTGCGGCACCAAACTCCCTAGAATTTCAAATAAATCATCTGATGCTGTTGCGAATGCAACTTTTGTCGGTATACAACTTTAGTGCGGACTCGGCTTGTAATCGTAGACTTTTTCGAAAGCGCCAATGGCAGCGCCCCATATAATCTTTATCGCGGTAAATTAGAAATACCTCAGTTAAAATCCGTCAGTACATACTTCTTAAATTCTTGTAAATAACTAGTATGCAGATTGAAGAAGAATATAGCTAGCTATATTCCGCATTTGACAGTTTTGGCAATTGCCGCTCTAAAGTAGTACCTACTTTTTGGAAGATTATATTAGTTGAATATTACCACGAATAGAAGTTTTATTTGAGCTGCCGAGATCCTTACCTGCATGGCGCATACAGATCCGATGGTATGTTTTCGTTTTATATAAAATGTTGTTACAATGTATTTAAACCAAATGAAGTACACGTAAAAATAACGATCGAGTAAAACTCTACAATCAACAAAGTAATATTTTGTAAGGAAAAGCTTTCCGTATTGTCAAATTAAATTTAAATGGGTTTGCTAGGGACCGACAAAAATTCGTAAACAGAGTTTTTCGAATGTAGATTGGATAGGAAAAGTTTGCTTTACAATACAGCGGGAACATTTACGGCTGGTTTTTACAGTGTACTTGCTTAACGAAACCAGTTCTCATTTATTTGCGTGGAAACAGGTGATTTGAATTAAAAGATGCATAAATAGGTTGTCTTTAAGGCGGGATTCCATCGGTATGCGGCATTCAGTACAAAAAGTACAGTGCTTTGGGGACCAAAACAAGTTACGAACAGGGTTTGAATTGAACGACGTATCTGAAATGAATGGGAAGATCCGTGAACCCGGATCCAGAACCGGATAATTTCATACTTCGGATCCGGATTGCAAAGCCTAGTTGTAGTATAGTAGTGCAAATTGTGCATTGTGCGTGCATCTAATGAGTCATACTTTGAGATGTTATGAGGAAAGGGGACGACGGCTTCTCCACACAACCGTGGGCCTCATTTTCTTCACTGGATATTAACATTATAAAAATATATTTTTACAAAATTTTATGTGTTTCACCATAGCAGGGCTTTCGTTTTGATTTCGTCGATTTTATAATTTATTAAAGAGAGCTTTTTAAAACTGGTATGGATTTTTTTTCGGTCATAATTCTTATGACCATGACCATATCTCCTCTTTCCGTAGAAAACTTAATTGGCTCCCTATTCGAGAGCGTAGGTCCCTTCGTATTCTATGTATAATCTTGTTTGACCCGTCCGCCCCATATTATCTCCGTTCGAAATTTAAATTTGTTACCCCACGTCCAGGCACAGATCTTCGCTCTTCCCGTAGTCTTAAGCTCATTGTCCCCCAACACCGAACGGGTCTCATGTCCAATTCTTTCACTGTTCAGGCAATCAGACTTTGGAACGTTCTCCCACTCTCTATCAGACAAGCGCAGACCAAATTCACATTCAAGCGCATGCGCTTGAATGTGAATTTGGTCTGCGCTTGTCTTGCAACATGTTGCGCAAGTATTTCCTTGACAAACTTTCATCTTCATCAACTTAATGATTCACACTTGGTATAATTATGTATTAAAATATTATGTATGTTTATTTGTACTAAGTATATGTGTAAGTTTATCAATATATAGTTTATATTCATATATAGTCTCGGTTACAAATTTATTTACTTTAAAAGACACTGCACCTACTTAATCTTTCTGGTTTAACCCATTGGTTGACTGGTAGTGAATGCCTTAAGGCATTAAGTCCGCCATTTGTACCTTCATGTATTGTGCAATAAAGATTAAATAAATAAATAATAATCAAAAAACGAAAAAAGTCAAACGAAGGGGCATAGTTATGGTAGTAGTCGAATATTATTAGTGTAGTGCCAGCCATACGACTTGACAGTTCGGGGACTAATAATATCTGGGGGCATGGCCGTGCCCCCGCCAAGACGAGACAAAGGGCAAAAGGTAGTGCATAATATCTTCGTATTTTCGAACTCTTGTAGTTTCGGTTTGGATAAATAAGATAATACCGTTCGAGAAATGGGCCCCCGCACAGCCCTATTTGCACTTCATAGAAACTATACTCTGTCAAGCCATTTCGGTCAGTAGAAAAAAGCGGCAAATTTAAAAAAATGTAGGCGCGAAGAATTATCGTCCCATAGAAAATTTGAAATTCGCGCATTTTTTCACTGACAAACATGTTTGACCGTCTATAAATAGGTTTTGACGACAGGTCGGGCCTAGTGGGTAGTGACCCTGCCTATGAAGCCGAAGGTTCTGGGTTCGAATGGTACATATTTGTGTGATGAACACAGATATTTGTTCCTGAGTCACGGGTGTTTTCTATGAATACGAGTATAAATATGTATTTATCTATATAAATATGTATATGTCGTCGCCTAGTACCCATAGTACAAGCGTTGGGGCTAGGTTGATCTGTGTAACATACCTTTGGCTTGAAAATCACTCGAAAGAAAAGTAAATCTCTGGCACTGTAATATAAAGAGAACAGAAGAAACGGAGATTATCGGCCCGATTCGGAGAATGATTAAGACACGTTTACGATCCTGGAAAGATCGCTAACTAAACGACATGTCAAAATTGACGTTTATTTCGATTTCTCTAAGATCCCAGTAAGATTTATCTACGATATTTCTAACATCAAAGTGACATTGGTTGCCTGAATCTAGCTGCTTCTGCCAATTATACGACACATAAACGATATCTAAACGGGAACTTATCTAAACCAGAACTTATCGTTATTCGTATACCTACCTACCTACCTACCTATTTATATACCTACAATATTCGAACTTTGATATTTCATCATAGACCTTAGCTCAGAGGATTAAGCTCAAATACATTATTTCGCATTAAGCCCTCCAGATAGCGTATATTGAATATTGTGGCACCTAGAAATGGATTTGTGTTGTTAGTAGGTAATGGCTGTGTGAGATTATTAATTATAATTTATTATGCGTGTAAATGAAGTACGAGCAAATTTTAATCATAGTTAGGTATAATGGCATAACCGGTAATGTATGTGTTTGTGTACAATGGTAGATAGCGCTAGGAAGGAATTTGTAAGTTCTTGCGAACTATTTGTTTGCCCCTCTTGCAGTGGGAACCACCGGTTGCTGGTGTGCTGAGGCCAAGGCCTTTTTCTGGGAAATGGGGAGACGGATGCGGGAGAGAGGTTTGGATCCTCGCTCTGGGACATTCTTGATGCAAAGGTTATCCATCGCCGTTCAACGTGGCAACGCGGCGAGCGTCATGGGTACCTTTGCATCGGGAGGGAGTAGTGTAGTTGTCGGTATTTAGGTTAGAAGTAATTTAGGACTATGTTTTTTTTATCTGTATATTTGTTATATTTTTCTAAAATGTTTTTTTTTATTTGTGGCTGTAATGTAGCTTACTTAAGGATAGTTTATTTTGTAAAACAATATTAATTTCTATGATTCTTATAAATTTTTAATTATAATTATTACCATTTATTTGTAAGTAACAAATATAAAAAAACCATTTTCTAGTTACACTGAGTTTGATTTAAGCTGCAAAAAATGACACACCTAGTTATAGAAGGGACAATGACAAAAAAAAAATGTGCAGCACAAATTTATACCTAAAGAGATTACTTTTAGAACAAACACGTGTGGTTACGTTTATTTTGAAATGGAAAAATGAATGCAGAGGTTTCAAGTCTTTAAAAAGCTCACGTTTAATTGAATAAATCCCAACATTCTATTTTTGACAAAAAATTAATCCGTTTTCAAAACAGCCAAGGAAAACACAACTCAATTACTTTCGAACAAAAGCGTACAAATAGGATTCACAACGTAAAAACAAAATCCGTGAACAAAGATTTTGTTTTTACGTTGTGAAGGAAGTAATTTGTTCGCCACATTGTCCTTTTTTAATTCAGATAGATCAAATAAAGTTAATGAAAAGGTGAAGATCCTTCGTCCCTTAATCATCCAGCTAAATCTTCTCCAACCAAGCAATTAGACCAAAGGTAACAATGGCGTATACTCGACAGTATGATGTGTGGTCAAATTTGTAAACTGACTGCCTTTAAAAGAAATATTATATGTTATTAATTTATTACACAAATTGACCAAGTCCCACAATAATCTTGTATTGTGGGTTTTGAGACAACGATATACAGTATGTCCCTAGCCATTGGACAAAGCCGAAATGTACATATGCATTAGGATATTTAGAACCAGTGTACAAAGTATCAAAACAACCGGTGTAGCGGTTTCGAAGAAATTAACAAATTACCATTTTTAGCGTAGTCAACTAGGAACCCTTATAGTTTCGCCATGTCCGTCTGTCTGTCTGTCTGTCTGTCTGTCCGAGGCTTTGCTATGTGGTCGTTAGTGCTAGAAAACTGAAATTTGGCATGGATATATAAATCAATAAAGCCGACAAAGTCGTACAATAAAATCTAAAAATTTAATTTTTTTTAGGGTACCTCCCCTACACGTAAAGTGGGAGTGAAATTTTTTTTTCGCTTCAACCCTAGAGTGTGGGGTATCGTTGGAAAGGTCTTTCAAAACTAATAGGGGTTTTCGAGAAATATTTTTTGATAAAGTGAATATATTCGGAGATAATCGCTCCGAAAGAAAAAAAATGTGTCCCCCCCCTCTAACTTTTGAACCATAGGTCCAAAAAATATAAAAAAATAATGGAAGTAGAGCTTAAGAAAGACATTAAATGAAAACAATAGCGGATATGATCAGTTTAGCTGTTTTTGAGTTATCGCAAAAAGTTTTCCCTTTATAGTAAAACGACTTACTTTAATTAGGTACTGATAATGCAAATTTGCCTATTTGTTTAACTCGGGTGAAAGGTACCGTTTCATCCCTTGGTTTACAATTTACTATACTTTAAGCTCCAGTTTAGCTTATTGTAACGGAAGAGTAACTACGGAACCCTACACTGAGCGCTGGCCCGACATGCTCTTGGCCGGTTTTTATTTACTTTGGAGCAGCCTGTATGTGTTAGTAGCTCCTAAGATAATATCCTCAAAGAATAGTATGGAACCTTCTTCGACCTTTTTGATTATCTTTTTATTTATGACACTAATAAGCTTCTGACTTTTGAAAAATGTCATCATTATCAAATATTTCGAACAAATTGTCAAAAACACTGCCAAAGATCAACACAGTGTGTCACACGACTAAATGCCCTTAACATCGGCTTCTTCATTTTTAATTATTATTTAGGTACGTATAATCAGTGTGTCACAGTGGTACACAGTGGATCTTATACTTCCGTTAAAAGAAAACAGCGCAAAGGCCTGAATCCCAAGGCTGTTGACTCTTGAGAGCTTGTTATACTTTTCAAGAAGAAAAATCGGCTTTATTTTCTGACTTAGACTCCAACTCCTCCACAAAGCAAACGTGACCAACTGGGTCAAGTGAGCAGTTCGCAGCGAGGACCGTTCAAGGGTCCAAATTAACTTTGATTATTTACAATCTTGCAAATTTGCGGATGACCGACAATTAGATAGATCCTTTCGATTTGATTACATCGGCTAGCATCGTGTTGGATTCGAAATATCGGTTCAGGGTTTGTACTCGTATCTGTACTGAAATAAAAGGGTAAGGTAATCTATAAATAGCAGTGGACAGCCATATCCCAAACAAAAAGAGAATAACATTTTAAATTCAGTATTAATATGGGACAAATATTTCGCAATATGTAATTTACAAAGTAGGGTCCAACTTCGTATGGAGAAAAAAAAGTAAGTATAATAAATGTTATCAGTTATTCTGTTATGAAATAGTACGTAATTCATAATGCAAAATTAGAACTCATTTGCTAATGTTTTTTTGTCGCTATGATTTTGTGATTTGCAATAATCTAATACAACCAAAAAAATACAAACTAACCCAAAAATACATTTATCTTATAATTAGTAGAAAAAAACGTCATAACCCATTAAAAAATTACCAAAGTCGAATTATTGATGGGTATTTATTGTCATACATTTTCGGCGAAATAGTTTGCCCCAAATGTTGATATGGAGGATTGCTATGTATCTTGGATAAAACAGGACCTCGTGGAAACGGAATATTAATAACTTTATATTTTTAAACCACCATAGAACTAGTACAGGGAAACAACTATCGTCTTTAAAGTGATTTATTTGGCTTGTCTGTAAAAATAATTTTGGAATCTTCAGCTAAAGCTGATATTAACAGCAGTTGTCAGTGTGATTTGAGGTTGCACGAAGACAGCTAAATGTCTGCTACTCCAGTCTTTTTCTTTTATCAGATTTATGTCTAAGTGTAAGACCTGAGTGGACGCTCGAGTTGGGCGGGGCGGGGCGTGCGGCGTGCATGTTAAACAAATGCAAACGTATAGGAGCAGCCTTAGTGCACGCTTGTGAGCCCGAGGCCACGCTGCACGCCCCACCAATGTCGAATGTTTCGTGGCTTTCGAGATAATCGAGCTTTTCTGTCTTTTTAATACCTTATCTAACTTCAGTCACCATCTAAGCCATTATCTCTGTTTGTAAAGATTTGAATAGCATGTGTTATACCATTTTAGAACCAATATAAGATAAACAATTTTTTTTAAAGTTGGTTTCACTGGTCTTCATTTTTAATTCACCACAAGTGATTAAAATTTTCTTGTAAGTATTTTATTTAACTTAAATAACTCTACAGGCCAAAAATTAAGATATTTCTTGTCCTGTTTTTTGTTCAATATTACTTTTAATCGACGAGTGTTAGAGCTTTATGGCAGCCAGACCAATTTTTGAAAGTGTTCTTACAATTTTTCAACAAGTTTGATCGCTTGTGGTGGATAAAACATGTTATGGAGAACAGTGTAACCATCAACTTTCTAAAAACCCGAAAACCACGAAACTTTTACTAGACCTATAAGCCTTTTTTTAGACTAGCGTAGGTGCCCTGTCGGTGAGTCTCTATTGTTTCCCATAAAGTTTTAAGTCATAATGTATTGTTTGTCCGCATTTTCGTTAGTCATAATTTGATTTTTCTCAGAAACGCGTAACTTTTCAGGATTGGCATGAAACAAACCTAACCTAACCTATCTATAGGATAACCTTACGAAAACTCTGAAAAGTTAACGGTTTCAGAATTATAACTGATGATAATCTGACTATCATTACATTATGACTTTCAATAATGATGTCAAAGGGATCCGCCTGCCAGTACTTAGAAGGGTACCCATTAATTACTGGGTTCCCTGTATGACGACACCGCTATCCTAGGAAACCAGAGTTTTAACCTCGTCAAGATTACGCCATTCTTAGTTATGTAAATCGTCTTTTATAAACATGCCAAGTTTTGAAATCCTACAAAATTTACCGTTCTTTTATGAATTTATTTACCAACGCCGAGTTGAAAAAGTTCCTACAGATCTTAAGATGTGCGCGCCAGGTCAAGTGGTCTGTTTGATATCCGGAAACGTGGAAAACAAGGCTTAAAACACGCCTTTTTCTCTTTGAAAATAGAAAGAAACCAGTGTGAAATAAGATGAAGTGTTTGCTTTGATTTATAAGTATATTCCTTAGCGTTTTAATTAGGTATAAGGAGACTTACAATGCAAACCATCTTGAATAGGATCAAAAACAGACGCGGAAAAATGTTTGGAACTTTTTGAAATGACAATTTAGGTAGTTAAGTTTTCAATTTTAGTGTAAAGGGGAACATACTCATAAGGGGGCGTCCACAAATTACGTAACGCAAATTGGAGGGAGGGAGGGGGTCAGGCCAAGCGTTACGGTCCTGTTACGTTGGGGAGGGGGGGAGTTAAGGTTTGCGTTACGTCACGCACGATTTTATAATAATACATAAAAAAAAAATTTTGTTTTTTTATGTATTATTATAAAATATTAGCCACAGAAGATGGGATCGCCGCCGAAGCCGATACCGATTGTGAAAGCGATTCTGATTGACTGAGTCAAAAATTTGGAATTTTGCGTTACGTAATTTGTGGACGCCCCCTAAGGTAAAAATATGTAAATAATAAAATAAAATAAATAAATAAATCATTTATTCAGGATAAATATAACCTATTGTACAAAACAACTATTCTGCCAAACTGCAGAGCAGTTTGTTGGCAGGTTGTAACAAAGGTCAAGGGCAAAAAAGGCATGGGACATACAAACCAAAAAAGAGTATTTGGCAGTCAACTTACTTGACTGTATGTATATTGCATACATGTAAATATGATTCAATAAAGCATTGCTAGTCTATCGGTAAGCTCGTGCGACTTCCAATCTGGAGATAGCGAGTTCAAACCCAGGTTCGTACAGAGTTTTTCGTAATTTTATGTCCGAGGCTCCCATGAGCCGTGGCTAAAAGTCGGAACAGTGCTAGGAAAATGATAATGCGCTCGCCAAAGTAGCAATACTTCCTAATAGATACCTAGGTCAGTACATATATGTTATCGTAGTATAATAATATTGGCCACCATTTGGAGTACGCCCAAGTCCTCCCACCATCTCCCGTTCAGTCTGCCTTCACCCTGGCCTGCACCGTCTATGGTCCCGTAGGTCCGCTCAACCCACTTTTCGGGTGCAAGCGGCAGACATGTCCAGCCCAGTCACTTATGTTTACTCCAAATAGTGAGAAAAATACTTCAAAAACAGGTGCTAACTAACTATTTCCATCAGCTATTCAGGGCTTCTACAGGATGTGAAATAAAATGTTAGTATTTGTGACACATAATTTATTACTCAATAGGAACACTGGAAACACACTGCAGGTAAATCACTAGACAAGCTTTTAGCACCTTGTTCTAAGAGTGTCAGCCGTTAGAGCATGGGTCGTACCAGAGATGGTTCTACAATGATTTACACGCAGTCCCTATCTAAGTTTGTTAATCCTTAAATTGTCAATTTGCCATCACATAAGATTGGTACTGAATTTACTAATTTAATTTAAATTTACACTTTAAGGATGGAGAGAAAATGTTCACCGACCTCTGGACATGTGTCGCCCCAGCTCAAGCCCGTCGTGCCCTCCTCCGCGGTGCGTGCCGGAACCAATTACCGCAGCAGATGACCGACCCATCGCATCACCTCCATCCAGCAGAAAAATGAATCTCTCATTGAAATTTATCACCAGCCATACAGCTTGGTGTTTTATGCATAAATTTCCATACGGAAAATAACACCCAGTCAACTGAAAGAAACATTATTATTAGAAATCAGAAATGTATGGCATCCTAACCTTTCCAGAGAGATTATGCATTCTGAGTTTCTTACCAGCTGGAAATTTCTAGAATGGACTCATTTCGCAGCCCTGACAACCCCTCCCAACCACATTGTTCTACCAGCAGACTGGAAACAAAGCAAATGGTCAAATTTTGCAAGACGAGGATTAAACACAAAAAAGTTCAACCCAGAAGCCATTAATATATATTCTGCTTATTGTTGGTGGCAAAATAACTGCTGCATGAGCGTCCTAGCTCATGAGCGCACCGGTTACAACATATTCTGGACTCGGATTTACGCTACATGAGCACGATATATTTAGCTTCACTTCGAAATGATCTCAAGTCTAACTGCCAAAATAACAGCAAAAATATTGAAGTTCATGGAATAATTTTATATTTAAGTTCAACATCCATAAATAAATGGTAATCAACCCTCTAAACCTATTTCGACTCTTTTTGTCACTATGAATTAAGTTTTTAATTTAATATTTTAATTAATATTGTTCCAGGATTTTAAATTTAATTTGTAGCAGCAACACCACCGGCTGCCATTAGTTCCTTATTGGCTGATTAATTGTCATTGTTGATTAGGTATTGTTGCTACCTCAATGAATTCCTTGCCATACCAAAAAATATTATATTTAAGACATTTGTAAAAACGTTATAATTACTGAAATATCCATGCAAAACATGCAGTGTCACAATATGGTAATTAAAAAATATATATTTAGTTTTTTTATTTGAAACATCCACTCCAAAAATGTTAATTCATTGGAGACGAACATGTTTTATCCTGTTTAATGAATACCTAATTAGTGGTTAATGCAATAAGTAGTTAATGCAATGAGCAACATCACTTCAACTACTAGAAAGCGCGACATAATTTTAAATAGCAAAGTGTGTCATAATGGCTAAATTTTAATTGGGATAGTAAAGTTTTAATAACCACTGCGTATAGTGTATTCGTCTAGTTAGCAACTTTAATTACATTAAAAACTATTCCGTGCGGACATTTAATATCCTTGTAGCGCGCAATCATTAAAATTAGTCAAACTAGTATTGATGTAACGAGAGTGTAGATAATTACAATTAGAGAAATTTGCTTCTGTAATGAGATATTTCCCTTTAATCAAAATATTGATTTATTTTGCTTGTTTGTGTTAAATATTTGTTCTCGAGGAAGTACTTACCTTGCATGATAAAAATAGAAAATGAATGTGTGATATCATTGAAAAAGAAAAACCCAAGCTTTATTCAAATCCAAGTCTCTAGAAGTCTCTCATAAATAAAATAAAAATACAGTGATATTAAAAATAAAGAAACTCTCAAACTTTTGGACCGGTCCAAATCTATTAAAAAAACCACGAAAGTAAAGCTTTGCAAAGATTTTCGATGAAAATTATAACCGTTTTTGAATTAAAGCAAAAAGTTCTCCCTTTTTACTAAAAGACTTAAACGAAGCACTTGCTTGTTATATACATGATACGAGTACTTAACTACTTACTAATCAAATAGCCTTTCAAGGAAACGTATTGTGATGGATGGGTAACTACGGCTAAGCTAAGCTACGGACTGAACACCGGCCCGCACTCACGAATATAATATCATCAATACATTTTGACTTCCCTTTTGAACGCTTCAATGATCATCAAGCGTAATGTCATTCTAGACGTATGGTAGTGACATACTCGTATCTATGACAGATGTATTTAAGCCGTGTCACCAGACTAGACGCTCGTGAAACGTCAACTTTTTCACCGTCTCGTTACCGCCTCTGATATCGACAAGCTCAACTATCCGATGTGCCAATAACCATAACGGAAATCGACTGTTACCAGGCCAAGCATTCCATTAGCTGAGCGTCGAATGCTCTGTTGGACCAATAAACGAAGTTGAAAGTGTTGAAACCTCTTGATCGTAGTCCTTCATTAATTCATCAAAACCCCTGAAAAATGAAAACACAGCCCAGCCTCAGCCAATGAAAGCCTGACTGACAACATACCTTCGATTTACGCGTTTCCCGACAAACACAGAGATATAAGATGCATTAGGGTAACTTCGATAGCTTCGATACATTCATTCTTATACCTACATTTTTTGTACAGCAGAATTATTTCATTTATAGCGACTTCTCAATGATGTTTAATTGCTCAAAATTTTGGTACGGATAAAAAAACTTCTGGAAAAGCTTATTCAAAACTTTTTTTTTTACCACCCTGATACTGCTGCAGTAACACGGTGTAGTCTGCACCCGAATGGTACCTTAATAGATCTCAAGGTCACAGCTGGATCTCCTAAGTGTACGACTCACTTTCAATAGGCTCTAGGAATATACAGGTACACAGCGCACGGTCGGCAGAACCGCTTTCAAACTTATATTTCCCCGACCGATATTTTCGCAATTTCAAATATTGAAAACGGAAAAGTAGGAAATTGAAAATAGTTGTCACTATTTTTAAATTTTAACAGCAACGAGCAGGTACTAGTTTGCTTTAATGCAGAAATTATAATTTCACGCAAAAAGATAGGTTCATTAAATACGAGTAATGCGCTCACTGCAATAATTTTGCATATACAAAATTACGAATGTAATTTGGTATAACAGGATGTACGTGTTGAACCTGCATTAAGCACGGCTGCTGAAGTGGTGGAGCACGTACACCAGAATACCGGCTACACGCTGAGGGTGTTCCAGCTTCGATCGCGCCACTACGTGCACTTCTACTCTTTTGTGGTGCTCGCACCGCGACCGCTGCAGGGGACCATCGAATGCGCCGACTTCTGGCCGAAGGGTGTCGTGTTTCGGAGGTTCCGGGGTTGCCGAATCCGACACAAGACCAGACGATACAACAGAGCCACGTCGTTTTGTTGCCTAAATAGTGTTTAGTTTTAAGAACACATACATACATTTCGTTTACACGCACTTACGTACTTGTTTTATTACAAGCTTTTATTTAACTTGCCCTGTTAGTATGTATGGGACAAATCTTGCAAGTTAAATTTGATCCATTTCCCGGTTTCCGAAGAAGCTGAAAATTTGCATACATATGTAAGTCGGGTGACAATACAATATTATGATACCATCAAGCTGATCTGGTAATGGAGACTGGAGGTGAGCATAGGAAATTTGTGATAAAACAACGCAACCTATTTGTGTTTGAGGTTGCTAGAACTGTCCCGATGAGTATTAGCTGCCCGTGAAAAAAAAAAGTAAAAGCTTGTATCAGAAATGAAATTTTTGCCAAAAAATACATGTTTTGAATTTAAGGAGATATTTTTAGTTCGCAGAGCTATTTTTCAATCAATAAACGAATTATGTAGATACGATCAAACTTTGTCCAAACATTGATTATTTGGCACAATACAAATCGCTAGGGAACAACGTGCCATAACCCATTGTAATTGGATACAAAGTTATTATCTGTGGATGATGAGAAAATTAATGAAGACGTCTGATTGGCGTTACGGTAACAATGGCGGCTCGAGTCGGTTAAGGCGCGGTCACATTGGAAACTGAGAGACAAAGTGTTAATAAATTAAATCAAATATAATTTATTTTCAAGCAATATTAATTGTTCACACACCGCCCATAGATATATATCTCTCTCTCTCCTTTCTTAATGTACGAGAACTGAGCTGATCCGCCCGCTCGTGCGCGTTCATGAGACGCTAGTATCCAATTTAGATACATACATATCGTCTGAAATGCTCGTCGACACCGAGGGTATGTTGCTGCTTCTACTTAGTGATAGGTTAAGGCTGTATGTGGTAAGGCTTTCAGAGCATATTGTTTACGTTTACATTACTTACAGCCTATGATGTTAGTCAATAATAATAATCGTAATAACTAAAAATTATTTTGGCGTCACAACCGTTATATCCTGCGTCACCTTTTCCAGTCTAGATTTAGCTTAGAAACAAATTAAAAGTGAAAAATGCACTGTCTTGAATGGGACTTGAACCCACGACGACTGGATCGTTAGCCCTAGCTTACGGTATCTACGGGTCAAACGGCTACCAGAGTTTCAAGTAATATCTCTTAAGGTAGATGTCGCTAGGATCTCTCTTAGACTCATCTATGGTGAAAATATTCGTTGTATTGGGTAAGGACTTGGTGGCTCAGATGGCAGAGCACTGAGCTAGCGATCCAGTGGTCGTGAGTTCAAGTCCTACCCAAAACAGTGATTATTCAACTTTCAATTTGTTTCTGCTTGATACAAAATTAACTTAGCTGTCATATTTATTACGTACGTACGTTGCATTTAGATTATATATTAATTAAACTGTTAAGCACGCAGTTTTTCCAAAGATAGGCACGTCTGCCCGTGGAACGTGTGACAGAAGCCTAATGCAATGTAACGTTCAGATATTGTTTCAACATTATTATAATAGTACTTTGTTCCTAATACACCTTATACTATTAGACATTTCTGGTGAAATTACCTATTATCGCTCACTTACTTTATTTACTCGTATCATAACATATTGTGCTAAGACCGTTATTTATAAAGGGTTAACTGTCAGTGAAATGTCAGGACCGGTTTCAGAGGACTTATTTGTACTGAGAGGTTAATTAATAGCAAAGAGAATTTGAAATAGAGGTGGAAGTCAAAGGTATGGCGGCATCGTTTTGAGCGATGGTGCCATAACCTTTGGCTTATGCTCTATTAGATGGCGCCACTTTTTGATATTTAATAAATTTAACACATTTCAGTGAAAGATTAAGGGTCAAAGTCAAATGGTGTTTTAAAAGTTTTAATCATGTGTCGAAAGATGGCAGTAAATTTACTGTGGCTACAAAGTTTTCTTTGACAATCCACCTCAAAATTATTTTTAACAAGCAGAAACATCTGCGAACGATGCTATTAAACTTAGAATAAATTTAAAAGTGGAAAAAATACTGTCTTGGGTGAGACTTGAACTCACGGCCTCTGGATCGATACTCCAGCGCTCTGCCATCTGAGCCACCAAGACCTCATCCATAGCCAGAAAATTTCTCCACCATATGGGTCTACGGGACCCTAGCAACATATCTACCGTAAGATCGTTACACTTCTTAGACGGCTACCGGAGTTCCAACTGTTCCGAGTCATATTGGAAATTCACCAGTAACGATGTGCTACCCATACTAAATTATTTTTTTAACAAGCATAAACGTCTGCGAACGATGCCATTAAGCTTTGTGGCTCAGATGGCAGAGCGCTGGAGTATCGATCCAGTGGCCGTAAGTTCAATCTTACCCAAGACAGTAATTTTTCCACTTTTAAATTTAATCCACCTCTATTTCAAATTCTCTTTGTCTATAGGTACTGTCAGCTGCAAAGAAAAGATGCCCTGAAAACAAATTTATATGCACCTTTTCTCTACAGCTGACTGTACATATTGCGTCGCTGCTCAAAAATCGTCTTCTATCCTATATTTGAATATAATTATGCAAATGTAGTCTCATAACTGTCTGAAAGCACTCTGAAAATTGTACTAAATATTTTCAAATATGGCGGGAAATAACAACCGTAAATAACATTCCAAAACTCATTCAGCTGTTTACCGAACTCTTACGCAACAAATGTCAAGTTCAATACAAACAGATTTTCTGATGTCGCTTACGTTTGTTACACGTAGAATACGAGCTACGGTTTCTTTCTAAATAAATCTTCCGTGGTGTTGCCTGGTGTCCATGGGCGACGGTAATTGCTTACTATCGGGTGATTTGTTTATTTGTATACCTTATGTATCATAAAAAAATGCTAGGTTATGGACACATAAATTTTTTACAATATGAAACATTTAGTTAATTGAAAAAATAATATATTTACGAAATTAATCATTTTCTCCGAAAAGATCGTTATAGGTAGGGTTGCCATACGTCCCGTATATACAGGACTGTCATCGTATTGAAGGGTCGCGTCCCGTATTTGTACCTGTTCCGTTTTTCTCCTGTATATGGATACCCTTGTTGAATGCCAAGTAAGTTTTCTTTCAAGCGGATGTTACGTAAGCATTTGCTAAAACAAGAGTTCAAATAATATTCATCAATATTATATTCATAGTATGTATGTATAATTATGTATGTATGTATGTCGTATATTTATAGTATGTATGTATGCTTGTATTTATATGATATATATGTAGTTCATAAGTATATTAGTTTTCTTTTCTTTTTAGTTCATTGACTTTTTCTTTCTCTCTCTGCACCAATTCTAAGTGTCTCTGTTTGGCCCTATAGTTGACTGGAAGAGAATGCCATTTGGCATTAAGTCCGCCATTTGTACATTGTTGTATATATTTTGTGCAATAAAGTTTAAATAAATAAATAAATGCTTAGAGAACTGGTCACAATCATCTCTGTGTAACAGTTTATTTACCTAAAAGGGACATACCACAGCCATTACTACCCCAACTATCCCATTGTCCCGTATCAGTTCCGAATATTTAATTATGACAACCCTTGATGAAATAAATAACACAAGTAGACTTTTAACGATATATTGTAAGAAAATACAAATTAAAATATGCAAGTAGATGATGACGCGGCAACATGTACGGCACAGAGAGAGAGAGCCAATAAAAGGTGCGTGTCAATGCGGCGACCATGACACATTGCTCCGACACTATTTGTAGGGGTTTGCGTTCATACTATTACTCTAACATCCTCCACTGGACGCAAACCCATTGCTTCGGTAAAGGCCTTGTGTTTTGGTTGATGCAAAGCCTTCGTTAATACGTCAGCCACCATATCTTGAGACTTCATGTACTTAACCACGATTTGTTTGGTGGCTATCTTCTCCCTCACAAAGTGATACCGGACATCTATGTGTTTGCTTCTAGCACGGAATGCCTCGGTACCTGAAATGCTAATTGCACTTTGGTTATCACAAAATATAGTTATTGGTGATTGTGAAAGCTCTGGCCAGAAATCATCTTGTAATTGCTTCAACCAGAGTCCCTCTTGTACAGCTGCAGATAACGACATGTACTCTGCTTCAGCAGTTGATAGTGCAATAGTTGGTTGACGTTTCGAACACCAACTTATGGCAGCACCCTGAAAAATAAATGTGTATCCAGTACACGATCTTCGGTCTTCAGTGTTACCGGCCCAATCAGCGTCACAGTAACCAGTAATATTTTCATTATTACCATTGTAGGTTAATTTGTAATCGATTGTAGCCTTCAAATATCTTAGGACCCTTTTCAGCGTTGTCCAGTGTTGAGCAGTAGGCTGGCTATTGAATCTACTCAATGAATTGACAATGTATGCTATGTCAGGTCTTGTCCCTTGAGACAAATATAATAAGCACCCAACGGCCTCATGGTAAGGTATATCAGCCAGTATCTGTTCATTGCTTTCAGCTTTCTTTAACTGTATATTTGCTTCGCTTGGAGTCCATACTGGTTTACTATCCAACATTCCAAAACGACTTAAAATCTTCTCTATATAAATAGATTGGTCAAGTGATATTTCCTTATTCTTGCTTTCAGTAATCTTGAAACCAATACATTGGGTCGCTCTTCCCATATCCTTCATATAAAACTTTTCTTTCAATTTTTCTTTGATCATACTAGCAGTGATGTCATTGTTGAACAAGCATAGCAAGTCGTCCACATACACAGTTACAAAAAATATATCTTCTTTGTTTAATATTCTATAGTAGATACATGGGTCCACCTTTGATCTGACTAACCCAATCTCTAATAAAACACTGTTTAGTTTCTTGTTCCATTGTCTGCTTGCTTGCTTTAGCCCATAGATGGCTTTGTTTAAATAGCATACTTTATTTCCTTGTTCAAAATATGGCGGTGGAGACATATATATTTCTTCTTCAACGTCGCCCTGCAAAAACGCTGTAACAGCGTCCATTTGATGTATTTTTAGCTGATATTTTGCAGCTAACCCAATGAGATATCTAATAGAAGAATATCTTACAACTGGTGCATATATCTCATGGTAGTCAATTCCTTTTGTCTGTTTATAACCTTTAATAACAAGCCTGGCTTTATAACGTGTTATATCTCCATTTTCGTTCATTTTTGTTTTATACACCCATTTGCATGGTATAACTTTTTTACCAGCCGGTTTGTCCACTAGAGACCAGGTATTATTCTTTATTAACGATTGATATTCTTCATGCATCGCTTTTATCCACTCTGTCGCCTTATCATCTTTAAGGGCCTCTTCAAGGCTCTGAGGATCGCTGTTGAGCAAACTCGGTGTAGACTCAGCGTTCATGCATATATAAGAAGTTGGTTTTAAATCGGTACCCTGTTTGTCACTGCGTGGTCTGAGTTTTTTTTTGTACGACTGAGGAGTATGAAAGCTTTCATAATGATCAGGTAAGTATGTTTCATCTGTGGGATTTTCATCTACTATAGGACTAGAGCTTGATGATTTGGGCTCTATCGGAGTCCTCGGTGTAGTTGGAACGTCTACAAGACAATCACAAACAGTAGAACTTGAGCTTTCCAATGTAATCTCATCATCATCATCATCATCTTCTTCGGACATCACTTCAGGCTGTTCCGTTAAAGGTAAGTATATCTCATTTTTCTTTACATTATGCACTTCATTTTTAAAATTTTCTTTTTTAACTAGTTTTATTTTTGTTTCAGAGTTTTCAGGCGTGGCAGGAACTATATTTCGCTTCACACTTGATTCAAGAAACACGACATCTCTACTCATGATTACTTTCTTGGTTTTAGGATCCATAAACCGGTACCCTTTTGTACATTCTGAATAACCAACAAAAATAAACTCACTTGATTTTGCATCCAGTTTCTGTCGTTTTTCTTTTGGTACATGCACCATTGCCTTGCATCCAAATATTCTCATATGGCTCAAATCTGGTTTATTTCCGGTCCATACTTCTTCAGGCGTGATGTAGGCAAGTGCACGAGTTGGCGAGCGATTTACAATATACGCCGCAGTCGCCACTGCCTCAGCCCACAGGTCATTCTGTAAACCAGCATTTAAGATCATACATTTAGCACGTTCTATAAGTGTACGGTTCATACGTTCGCATAACCCATTCTGTTCAGGTGTGTATGGAGTGGTTGTCTGGTGCATTATGCCATTTTTCTTCAAATAAACATCAAAGTTTTTATTTACATATTCTTTCCCGTTGTCACTGCGCACCACCTTTATCTTTTTATTCAACTCATTTTCTACACGATTTTTAAATTCTACAAATTTATCAAATACCTCGGCTTTACTCTTGATAAAATACACAAAAACTTTCCTTGAATAATCATCAATAAAAGTTGTGAAATACCTGCAACCTCCAACTGATGCGGTTTGTAGCGGACCACATACATCACTATGGATTAGCTCTAGCAACTCTTTTGCCCGGGAGCCACTGCTTGGAAAAGGTTGTCTTGTTTGCTTTCCTTCTAAGCATGAAACACATACACAACTTTCAGACTGCTGTACTAATTGAACACCGGTAGCACAGTTTGGTATTTTATCAACATCATTGAAATTCAAGTGCCCCATTCTCTGATGCATTAAGTAGGTATCTGTTGCTGTGGTAGCTGTCATCGCCTTTACTTCCTTATTAATAACATTAAGCTTATAGGTATTGTTCATCTCAGTGCAGGTAGCTACTATTTGCCCGGTCTGGTTTTTTATGTCACAGCCTTTTTTATGAAAATCTATTTCACAGCCAGATTTTATTATCATGCCCACAGATAACAAATTAGTAGCTAATTCAGGTACAAATAATACTTCTCTCACCAGAATTGCATTACTTCCTCCATTTTTGTCCGGTACCTGTATTGTTAAATCACCACAACATTCTACATGTAACTCTTTGTTGTTAGCAATTGTTATGTTATTAATAGGCGGCGTTCTTACATTTTCTAACCATTCTCGGTGCAATGTTGAATGATGTGAACACCCAGTGTCTACATACCAGTTAATATCATTATTTGACTGCATGGCTGAAAATGCGGCAATGAAACCACAATTATCTTTATTATTTTTAGCATCTGATTTATTTTTCTTGTGCCAACAATTCTTGCTCAAATGACCGTGCCTGTTACATGAGAAGCAACGCGGACCCTTGGGTTTAGTCTGGGACGGAGACAGATTACTTTTGGCATATTTGTTTTTAAAGTTTGTGTAGAAAGCAGTAGCATCAGATCTTGTAACCTCTTGCAAGAGCTTTGTTTTTATCAAGTCTGCGCTAATTTTCACACCGGAACTCTCTATTCCCATTATCATAGGCTTGTAAACATCCGGCAAGCCTGCCAACATCAATGTCCCGAGCCACTCATCGTCTACTTGAAATGATATATTTCGCAACTTGTGTGCTGAAGACATTAATTTATTCACATAATCTTCTACGCTGCTACAATTTTCTAAGGTTGTATTTATTAAGTCTTTTAATAAACCAACTTTCCGTAGCAAACCCGAGTCTTGAAATGCTTGTGTTAAATTGTCCCATACCTCTTTCGCTGACTTTGCCTCTTGTATATGAACATATAACATGGGATCCACTAAGAGTATAAGCTTTGATTTTGCCTTTAAGTCTTTCTTAGCATCTGTATTTTCACCTTGAACACTGTCCCAAAGTTCCTCATGTTGAAGATAGGCTTTGACGGCGAAACTCCAACTTGTCCAGTTGTCACGGCCTGTGAGCTTTTCTATGGCCATCATATGACTGTTTGATGCCATCTTTTACGTTTAAACACTGAATATTTCTCGAAACTAACATTAACAGGTAGGGGGAAGCCCATAACCTGATGAAATAAATAACACAAGTAGACTTTTAACGATATATTGTAAGAAAATACAAATTAAAATATGCAAGTAGATGATGACGCGGCAACATGTACGGCACAGAGAGAGAGAGCCAATAAAAGGTGCGTGTCAATGCGGCGACCATGACACATTGCTCCGACACTATTTGTAGGGGTTTGCGTTCATACTATTACTCTAACAACCCTAATTATAGGGCATGAGAAAGTATAGAAAGAAATGCTTGAAACAAAAATTTTGACTACATAACTTTGTTTGGGCTAGAGAGGAGGTGAAGTCTAAAGTCCCCGACCCCTTGAGCCGGAGGGGAGGTGTGGGTTTAAACTTAAAGGCCGCATTTTCGGTATTTCCCGGGATTCAAACTATCTCTATGCAAGATTTCAACGAAATCGGTTCACCGGTTTAAGCGTGATGAGGAGTTTAAGAAAAGTATTGTTTTTAATTTTGTTTTTACTTGAATGGTGTCAATGTGATACCAAAAATGAATTCAGCACCCCAATTTATACTAAAACGATACCAAACAACGGCCTGATAGCTTCACTGATGTAGACAAGATAAAATTAAGAGCTTTAAAATAAACTTTCAAGAGAGGATATCTTGAAAACTGTTCAAGATATCCAAAACCTTGACTATATTAAACTTGTAAAAAATTGAATTAATTTTCATTTTGTAAAAGTGATCATGTCGCTAAGACGCATAGTTTCAGAGATGTAATCAAAAAACGGAAAAATGGGATCTTCAAACCCAGCTCAAGGGCTACGACCGGGGACTATTGGCATGTTCACCTCCTTACTATCCAAACACAGTTACGAAGCCAAAACCAGCTACGTGCGGTCCACGCGATGGCTGGCATGCCTGCGGATCCTCCCACACGACCCCTCTTCCGTGACCTCAAGATCCTACCCCTGCCTTGCTTATTTATAAACCAGGTAGCGGTAGTAGGTCCGACTGAGTATGGTAACCAGTGTCATAACAGGTCATGGACTATTTAACAAACATCTTTTCACAACAGGTGTCACAGACAGTCCCCTGTGCCGAGGTTGCATGGAGACAGAAGAAACAGCCTCTCACGTGGTGCTGGAATGCAGCGGAGTGACTCCATACAGGGCTAAACATCTCGGATCTCCGAGAGACCTCCCCGAGGTCCTACTCAACATCAAAGGTTTGATAGGATTCCTCGAGGAGCTGGGCTGGCAGGACTAGCCCACCCCCAACATATCACGCAAAATAGGCGCAAGTCGTCGAGTTGCGGAAAAATCGCCCGAATACAATACAAACCAGGTAGCGGTATTTACACGAACGTACCTTGACACATTTGGGAGAAAGGACCAATACTAATTACAATCTCCGCAGCAACAAACACCACAACAAACTAGTTGCCGAAGAGCACAGACTCGCGAAGTCAGAACGACATTTATCATTTAGGACCCGCTGTTTACAGCCGCTTGCCTGACAATATCAAAGATGCAGCTACTAGTGCTACTACGGCGTTTAAATTTAGATTTAAAAAAAACCGGCAATTTTCAATTTCGTTTTTAACTGTTTATGAGCATTCGCCTTTTCGCCTGGCTTATTAGGCCAAGCCAAATGACACCATTCTGATTTGACCACCATCACGCATCGGTCAGTTTTATAGGATACCTAAACATTGCCGTGTCATGTTTATTGTAAATTGCCAATACATAGTTCATATGAATTTCCTTACAAACATCAACCGACTAACAAAAGATAATTAATAATTAATAAGATAATTAGTGGAGGACTGCTTCTCCATACAAACGTAGGTAGTCCCCATTTTCCTCTCTTATTAACTTTATAGAACATATTATTACGCAAATTGATGTTTTTGAACGACATCATTGTCTGGAGCTATGGTTAAAATACATCAAATTTTATAAAAATGTATTCTGTAATGTCAATATCCAAATAGACAAGTGCAAGTCGGACTCGCCCACCGAGGATTCCGTACTTTTTAATATTTTTTGTTACAGCGGCAACAGAAATACATCATCTGTGACTGTCTATCTATCGCGGTTCACGAGACACAGCCTGGTGATAAACGGACGGACGAACAGCGGAGTCTTAGTAATAGGGTCCCGTTTTACCCTTTGGGTACGGAACCCTAAAAATGGGGAATACGTTTGTATGGAGAAGTGGTGGTCCATTTTCCTCTGAATATGATATTGACTTGACAATAATTAATTTAATTAACAGTTTGCCGTGGGAAGCACGAAATTAACTTGAGGAATAGATATTATAATAATATCCTTGTTTTAGCAAGGGATAATTCGGTTAAGTATTAATTTACATAACAATTCAATAAAGCCTGTCTTAATCAATGAGGAATTTGCATAACCAATATACTTCAACATCAACATTTATTCACCATAATATATAGGCCACAAGGACAGTTTTAAACGTCAACATGGAATTTACATACAAGCAAAAACAAGGACGTCAACAATAGGGTTGTTTCCATCTACAAATCTTAGGGCAGCATTGTATCCCAAATATCCCAATAAATTATTTTGGATTATAAGAACACTATATAGAAACTACTTTTAGGGAACCTGTAATGACCATATTTTTGTAAATATTGAATTTAAAATATCTTTTGGCACACGTCACGTGACCAAACTCGAAACGTCATTGAAGATTCTGATGACGTCACAACTCTCGGATTGACACTGTTGACAGTTAGGCGATAATCAACAAATGACAAATGTCAGTTGACAGTTCGTATCTTCTACGTGTGTATGTAGTTATGTGTCAAACCGTAAACTGTGACGTCACATAATTTTCAAAGAGCGTTTTGGGCGCGAAAGCATCTGTCAAAATATATTTTGTTAAATTAACATAATATTTAAAGCCGTTTTTAGTATAAAAGTTAAATTTTAGGGCAACTTTTAGTTAATATAGAACGTAATGCGAGCGTTTCAAAAAATTAGAAACAACCCTATTATAACATCTGGGCGCACGGTAGTGCCCCCGCCAAGACGAGCAAAGCGAAGCGCAAGGACACACTAACCTAACTTAACCTACCTTTTCTCGAAGCGCTTCGCTGTGTTTTTGAACCCTCATAACATGGGTTTGGATTATACCAGATAAACAAAATTCTCGGAATAATTATAATGGCAATAGTGGACTTATTAAGCACAAAAAAATTCAATTCATAGCTCTCATACTTTAGATTGTATTCATATCTAAAAAAAACCCGATTTGGTCACTGACTCACTCACTCACTGATGATCATCAAAACCCGTAGGGTACTTCCTGAAGTCCTAAGAAGCTGAAATTTGATATGTAGGATAGTATTAGTATTAGTACACAAACAACAACAAAAAAAAACATAAAACTTGAAATTTTGAGCCCCTAAAGGGGGATGGAACTTTGTATGGGGAATCAATAACCGATGAACAAATTTAGTTTGGTATGTAGATAGTTTTTGTTATGGGGAAGGATAAAAGATAGTTTTCAACGCCAAAATCACCCCGTAAAAAGGGGGAGGACAAGGGCGTTAGGGGGAAAAAGCGGCTGAAGTTTGTGTGGAGAATCAGTAGAAAAAGCACATTGTAAGTATAAAAGATGCCCCCAGATACGTATTTCAGGATTTTTTATAGTAAATCAGCCCAACCTTTTAAGTAAATAAGGGGATGGAAGATTGAAATAAGCAACTTACAATAAGAAGTGAAATCCCATAAAAACATTTTTATGTTAAATGTTGCCAAGACAAAACCATAAGACTCGCACCGTCAAAAAGTTATTAGATCTCTTACAGAGCCAAGCTTCTAACTCTACAAGACCTAACTTCATAAACTTTACACCTTAGTCAATATGTAGCTTGGCCGTTTCACCAAGTTCTCAGCATCATCATCATCATCATATATAACCATTTCTGAAGCTGGAGCATTGAGTAAAAGTGACAGGTCTTACGTTTCAAACTTCCCATTTTCTGAGGCAGTAAAGCAACAAATGGGTTTCCTGTTTCTAAAATTAATAATGGATAATATCGCATTTTCTTCTAGAAATAGCTCAAAAGGTAAACTACCCTTTTTGTACTACATCGGGGTTTTCGGTGTGGGAATGTTTTCCTGTATTTATAATTTTGTTTATTGTTATCTAGATCATTTAATTATTATTTTACTTTATTATTTTGATAGATTTTTTAAAATGATATATATAATATTTGAAATATTTACTAAAACAGCTTATTTAACTTAAAATAATGCCAAAAAAGCAAACAGATGAACATAGAGAAGGGTTTCGTTGTTTTCTACCTCATAAACAAACGAGCAGACGAATCGCCTGATACCGTCGCCCATGAACACCTTCAAAACCAGAGGGATTGGACTTTTCTTAAAGGTTTGACGGTCGTACCGGTCCGGAAATACGGCAGACAGTTCATTCCTCAGTTTAGCAGAATTTCTCAAATTTGTTCGCCAGTACATCAACATACAACAGAGATACAACTTATGAGCTGTACAAGCAGCTGACTGCCATTTATTTCGAGTGAGTATTTTCAAGCAATGCAAATATTCCGAGAAAGGACGTCGGCCATAAATAATACACATCTGTGGATATGCGGAGACGCGTGTCTGAAATCTCGATGCACCGAGTCGACAGAGATTTGTAAACTAAGTACCGTTTACGGACCGTAAACCTTATTACAACAAGACAGGGTCTATTATTGGTTAGTTAAATGTTTTAGTTTTTAAAAGAAAATAGGTAGTCATCGAAGGAATATACATAGACGAAGCTCTTAGTACATTTTTGACTTCGAAAACGTGTCAACATGACTGACACTTATCTGACACGGGTTGCTTATACATATGTAAGTACGGAAGGTGGAGGTAAGGAAATAAATCTCAATGTACCAAAAAGTGTCATCAAAAAACCTTAAATAGGTGGCGCTACAATGCCTAGAGTACTTGAACAAAAAAATCAAATCATAGACAGCGCACTTCACTCCGTCAATAGCGCCTAGGTTCTTAGCTACTCTAGCGCTACTCTGGAGAGATTTGGAACTTTTATTTATAGCTGGCAGTTGGACACTTTTGCAACAGTTCTACCATAAGAGATGTCACTCCTCTTAATTCCACACTCCATAATATGTAAGATTCCCACTGACCGGGCGGTGTTACAACAAGACAAAAATTGAAATAAGTGACTTTTTTACATTTTAAATGCCATACGTCTACTTTGTGCTAACAGCAACAGCAACACATTGGATTCGTAATTTAAATGTTTTGCTGTTTGTACGTTCATATAGAATACTTTAATATGAAATTGGCATCCATCACACCTGTCTAATTTTACTTCTTGGTTACGAGTGTCGAGAATAAAATATTTTGAAAAACAAAACGCTGTTATATGCTTTGTAGATCGTCCAAATGTGGTTCAAATAAAAGCTCATATAGTAAGAACCATAGAGAAATATAAGTAAAGAAAGAGTGGTAACGCCATACATCAGTTTCCTTACCAAAACACGAGTTATTTCGTAGTCGACATCCAGCGTCAAGTTGCGGAATTTATCAGTACTGCTAGTTGACAATAGATGTCGCGACGAACGAAAACTCTAATGCTCAACAATTTTCAGCTAATATTATAACCAAACCAACCGGAACTCTATTTTCAACTCCTTCTGCTTGTAGTATTAGCTATAAATTGTTTTGGCAATACATCTTTCGTGAGTCGCGACACTTGTGACATCTGGTGTCAAGTACCAGTACTGATAAATCCACTGGTTGACGTTAGATGTCGACTACGAAATAACTCGCGTTTTGGTAAGAAAACTGATGTATGGAGTTACCACTCTTTCTTTACTTATATTTCTCTATGGTAAGAACGGAACACATAAGTTTTTGATCAATAAAAGTTATTCAAGGCCATCAAACAATTCCCATTATTATTGTCTTTCTCGTAGTTATGATATTACAGAACAATTGAAGTGAATGCTAAAGATCCAATAAATTGTCGTTAGCTGGCCATTATTACCACAACTAAAAGAGGTATTTATACTGTACGGCGCTAGCACATTAATGGTAGAAGTAAGCTAGATGTATTATAACTCAAATCAAATACACACAGATAGAAAGATAGAGACATACACACACGCAGTCACATTTAATTTTAAGTTTATAATATAAACTGACTACTTAAACACACTATTTAGCAAAACAAAATTAAAGAAGTAAAAGTTACAAGCGTGAACAGGCAGTAACGGAAACAGAGGAACTACTGAAAGAAGTTCAAATATGCATATATAGAAATCATATTTTATTTACAGTACCAAACCATATTTAAGGCCCTATGTGTTTTACTCTTAGTGTAGCTTTTTTGCGGTTTATAAGCGCATTGTAATATAATACTTGAATAATAAACTATCTTTATCTTATCTTTATCTTACTGAGCGTAAACGTAAGCGGGATGGATGTGCGTGCTCAGTATTGCGGATATTACGTTTTTATTTTTTTTATTTTATTGTTAGTTAAAAAAGAAAAAAGTAATCGCTGCGTTCCTTCAAAAATAAAGTTGCGCATTTTTAGAGGCATTTTTCATATTTTTAGCTTTTGTGAATAAAATGTTACAATTTTTTAAAGTGCGTTTTAGACCAAGGTTCGTGATTTCTTCCATCGAGCGAAAGTCAAAAAATTGGGATTTTAACCGTTGAAAGGCGAAAGAGAAAATCCTCAAGATTGCTAATTAAATTTTTGGCAACCGTATAGTTATCTAATAAAGCGGTACGGTTTTTCAAAACCTTCGCTCTCTGGACCTACGGCTCTTTAAGAATAATTGAAAATATCTTGCTAGACACAAGACTGTTGTTGATTAAGTTTTATCTAATCGCTGGCACACCACTTTTTGTAGGGATTCACTTTTTTCTTGATTTAATTTTTTTTCTGATATTTTTCTCCGTTTAGTGAAAAAATCTTATTCCGAAACATGTCGTAATTAGGGCCTAAAATATTTGTAGGTGTATATAATAGTAATTTTTGATATTCATATGACAATCAAGTCAATGAAATATAGAAATTTGCCTGCTCCTGACCAAGCCGGAACGTTGTCGTATCGTGTCCGGACGGTGTTAATATCTAATATGCTTCAATAGAAATTCCTATTACTCATCGATGTTCCATAGACTTGTGAGCAATAATCTAGCTCATACTAGAAGTAAGTAGGTTTGCTTTGTTACATTATTGTTGTTTATTTTTTATATATATTGCATTATCATATTCACAAAAACTAGTGACTTGTTGTATTAGCGGAAGTCTCCTATTATTACCGATTTTTATTTTATTTTCGTTTTTCAAATTTCGATAAAATTTGGCCATTTGGCTAGTTTGAAGATATTTTGAGTGAATGAAAAAGAAAAAAATATGAGTTTCGGAAATACCATATATTTTCATACCTCAGTTAAAGATTTTTTTAGTACATACGGTGAAATTAATCTTACTCTGTACAGAATATGGAACTCTATCTATGCACCAAGTTTTATTGAAATCTATTAAATGTATTAAAAACTGGTCATTCACGTATTTTAACTCGAAATTCTCTCGACATGTTTATTGCTCGATATATTTAATATATTTATGTCTTAAGGAAGTTTTTTTATTGAAATCTGGCGAAAAAAATCGTCAACTCAATAGGGCCATGGTATAGACAACCTTAAAATTGAAAATGGAATTGGACTAAACGTAGCCTTATTATTTAGGTTTTCTTTTTAGCAAACTTCATCGATTCAGTCGTATCCATTGCTAGACTGGACTTCTCCAAGGATAGGCTACGTGATAAGTTTTTATAAGGCAGCAAGGAATATATTTCTCACATGATTTATTTCAAAGTGATAGGGTTCAATTTTACATAATTTCTTGCAAAATAATTCGGCCCGCAAATGTAAAACAGCACACAGATTACCAGCTTTTTAAAGTAACTGTCAACGCTTATATCATGGAATGTCCTGTCATTTCAAAATATAATTATGGGGTCATAATTAAGTGAATAACGAATAACGACGTGGAAACCGCCGGACGGAAGCCGTGGCTTCGAGCGCCCTGTACACAGCTACGAGCGGTCAGGTTGAGCTGGAGAGAGGCCAGAAGGCGAGCTGAAGATAGGAAGGCGTGGCGCGAGCTTGTAAAGGCCCTTTGCACCTCTGGGGTGCTTTAAGAAAATAACAACAATTAAGTGAAACTTAAAAAAAACTTCTTAATTATATACCTAATGATTACACGGATAAATTCTTTATCTGGTTTAATTTATCGCCCGAATTAGATTTACACACTGTATAAATACATGATATTCCTACACATTGTGGATATAAATGCCATGCAGTTAACTTGGTCGGACTCTATTTTTATTACAATGATAAATATGTTAAAAAACAAGCCGTTAGCAGTAAAATTCATCACCATAAGTTTTTCCTAAAATATCAACATTAAAACGTCAAAGGCCACCTCTTAATTTTTAACTAAAATTGAAAATACCCCAACTCAGTCGACATCATTTTTAAGCTCCGAATTTAACCGAAATTGGTGGTTTGAAAGTCACTAATCTCTATTTTATTGCTTTATGAGCAAACGCTCGTCCGTATTTTAAAACTTAAACGCCTTTTTGATGTCACTGTACTTAATTTACAAATGTCAGTACAAATAAAATATTAAAAGCCAAATCATTTTCAATCCTGTCACTGTCGGAATAAGATTGAAAGTCTGTCAGCTCTGCTGACCGTAGAATTTTAAATGAGGGAAGCGTTTTCTGCTATTTAAGACGCAATTTATGAGTCGTGAAATCGTTGTATACGTAAGCTATTTTAGTTATTTGAGCCATTAGTGGGATCGTCCTTTTACTTTTTTAACACTTAGCGTCTTTTAAGATGTTAAAACGCGTAAACTTTATATTTAAAGTCAGTCGCTTTGATCTTGAACGTTTTTTTGTATATTTCTTAAAATGAAACGTTAATGGCTTTCGCTTTCTATTAATACTAGCAACCCACTCCGGATTCGCATGGGTCTCACAAAACCTTAACAAATTATACATTTAACCTTCCTCAAAAATCACTGTATTGATAGGTGAAAACAGTATGAAAATCCGTTCAGTAGTTTTTGAGTTTATCGCGAACATACAGAGATACAGATGTATTACTGAACTGAGAACTTTGTTTTATAAGGTGTTAGTGTTAATGTAGGGAAAGGTCTCAAACGAGGAGATGAGTGAAAAATTGAAATATAGCATCAATATCATAACTATTTTATTAATTTTATACACATATGGCTCTTTGCTGACTTGAGTCATTCCATCATCGTCGGTAAAATCCATCGCATGCGTCCGCGCCATTTAGCGTTGCTAATTCATAAAGCCAACAATTAGTATACACTACCCTAATATATGTGCCATAAAGTCGTGTATATATATTTTTGGCACTTCAATCGTGTCGATGTTTTCAGACATGACTGTACTATTTTTACAAGCTTTTATTTAACTTGCCCTGTTAGTATGTATGGGACAAATCTTGCTAGTTAAATTTAACCCACTTCCCGGTTTCCGATGAAGCTGAAGCATACATATGTAAGTCGGGTGACAATGTAATATTATGGTACCATCAAGCTAATCTGATGATGGAGACAGGAGGTAGCCATAGGAACTCTGTGATAAAACAACGCAACCTAATTAACGATGAGTATTAGTTGCCTGTGGAAAAGTACAATACAAAGTACAGTCAGCGATAAAAGCTTGTACCAAAAATTTTTTTTTTGCCAAAAACTTATTCGTTAACGCATTCACCTGCTCCGTGCACACGCTCAAGTCGGCGTAGGGCCTAAGATCACTAAGCGCCATTTGCACCATCCCACTAACCCGGGGTTAACTGGTTAAACCACTAACCCAGTGTCGAATTGAACTTGTAACCATGATAACTCCAGGTTTAACTGGTTAGCCCCGGGATAGTGAAATGGTGCAAGTGGTGAATGCGTAGCAATATTGTAAATGTTTGGACAGAACTTATTTCCAATTTTAGAAGGAATAAAAACCAGCTAAGAGCATGTCGGGCCATGTTTGTAGGGTTATGTAGCTACCTCTCATCTCTCTCATTACAATAGGCTAACTTGAATTACTATTAGCTATTTTTTTGTGTATAACAGACAAAAGTACTTGCCTACATTTTTTATAATTTTCGGACCGAACATTTCCGAAAATATAAAAAAATCTTGAAGACAAAAATAATATACAAATAAAAAATTGTAGGGGACGCACCATAAAATTTTTTTTTTGTAATTTTTATTTTACCGTTTTATTGCCATGACTTATTTATGTATCTATGCTACATTGCAGCTTACGCAGAGTTTTGCGTAATATTCCCTATTCCAATTTTGTTCCTAATGTATGACACCAAAAAAGCAACGGAAGCCGTTGACGTTAATCAATCATAATAAACAGAACAGTCAACCGCGATGATTAATTCACAGTCTCGTTAGAGCTACGCTTCGGCGTGAAATTAAAACGCCATAATTTGTAACGCCAAACGTTTGGGAAAAATCATCGTTAAATATAATCCGAGACAAGTAAAGTGAGTTGTACAAATTAGTCTTTGTGATGTTGAGAATAAGATTGAATTTCGCGTGAGAAGCGCTAATTTACTAAATTTATGTAGGAGAATATTGTTTACGTTATTCTCAAGTAATAAATGCCATTATTTGGACTTTGGACAGTTGTAACGTCGCGTTATTAAATGCGAGATTAAGTTAAAACAAAGTGGTGATATATATTGCTTGCTGAATTATTTTATATGAAAAAATAAAAGTCGTCCATTTTTTTATAAAATCTATGAGGGTGTTCATAAAGCCTAAACAAACTTCCCTTTGATTATGCGTTCCAGGGAGTTCTTCCGGTGCTAATTTTATACACAAATACAGGACTGGAACCGGGAATTCCCGGTTAACGCCATACTAACTCAGTCCCGGTTGCATTCCCTATTGCGGTCGTATAGAAAATACACGCTGTATTTAAAAAAAAATGTTGGAGCATAATTATCCAGTGGAAAGCAAGGAAAGGCACATTTTTAAAAGCTTTTTATTACCTTGCAATCTACCTATGTATGTACGGGTCAAATCTTGCAAGACAAATTTGTTCTACTTCCCGATTCCCGATGAAGCTGAACATTTGCATACATATGTAAGTCGGATGACAATGCAATATTATGGTACCATCGAGCTGATGATAGAGACAGGAGGTGGCCATAGGAACTCTGTGATAAAACAACGCAACCTAATTGTGTTTGGGGTTTTTAGAATTGGCTCGATGAGTACTAGTTGCCTGTGGAAAGAAAAGTACAGTCAGTGATAAAAGCTTGTACCAGAAATGAAACTTGCCAAAAACTTATCATGGTATAGGACAATGACCAATAAAATCCCTTCCAATATTTATCTTAAAAAAGCAAGAAACCTCAAACAAAACTCTAAGCTATTGATACCCATAATAAACGATCCCTAAAGTTTCACTCATCATTAACCAAGCAGACTTACACGAAGTTCGGTAAACCCTTCTTTATGATACCGACATATGGGTAGTTAACCCTTACCCTAATATTTTGTAGTAAAAAACTATAGGAAATATTTATGTTAATGTGTTGTTTGTTGCTGGTAAGGTCCGATACATGGATACTTATGCTGCTAGGTTTCGACGGCTCACTGTGTACTGTGTCAGCTGTCACATAACTTGCGTTGCCACGAGGGTAATTCCAACTTATATTTTGGTGTCAAAATGATGTCTCACTCGTATGTATTATATTCGACCAAATACGATACGATATCCATCATATAGATATCATTTTGGCATCAAAGTGTAAGTTCAAATTGGCCTCCGTTGTCTCTTATTTTGATAGTATTTTAATATTTATTACCTACTTTTTGATTCATCATTTGTCGACCGATCTGGCCTAGAGGGTAGTGACCCTACCTATGCAGCCGATGGTCCCGGGTTCAAATCCTGGTAAGGGCATTTATTCATGCGATGAGCACAGATATTTGTTCTCGAGTCATGGGCGTTTTCTATGTATTTAAGTTTTTTATAAATATTTATATATTATATATATCGTTGTCTAGGTGCCCTCAACACAAACCTTATTGAGCTTACTGTGGGACTTACCGCTTAATTTCATCACTCTAGAAAAGGGCCTCAACTCTAACTTTAAGATAAGTATGATATAAATTAATATGTTGTTGTGACAGGAAATGATTTACCTGTGTCAGAATCACAATATTTTTCCTCAATCACCTATTGACCACGAACGCGTTAAAGGATTCGAAACGTCGGAATGTATCTTAATTTAATTGTACACGGTATAATCCGTTTTAATAGTTTTCTTTCATGAATTACTATCGCGGTAACCGAAGAAAATTTTAAGAAAACTATCTTTTTTTTATGTACAACAGGCATGGACGCCATGTTGAAAACCGGAAGAATAATGTTGGGCTTAACACCTCCAAAGTTTTTTGCAGAGCGCCATTAGTACAAAGTCTTACAAATTACATTCTTACGTGCAGTTGTTTTTAGAGGAAGCTTGGAAAATGGCCGCCACGATATTATTGGTGCAATTTAATTTCGGGATTTCGTTTAATTATTTAACTCGTACTTTTTATTTAACTATAAATTACAGAAAATTCAATTCTAATTTGTGTTTTCTGAACGTGTTTCTGAAATTGATAAAAAAATCCACAATTTTCGTTTACGTTAAAACTTTGAAATTGATTTTAGGCAATCTGTAGGCTGGTATGCTCCATGCAGAATCTACTTTAAATATGTCATCGGCAGCTATAAAAGATAACAAACTAGTGGTTCTGTGAGCTGTAGCCCTCACCAACCCCCATCGCTCCACCATTTGGAAAATTTCATAAACGAAATCAACAAAGGCAAACGAGCAGACGGATCACCAGATGGTAAGCAATTACCGCTGCCCATGGACACCTGCAACACCAGATGGGTTGTAAGTGCGTTGCCGGCCTTTAAAATGGGAGTACGCTCTTTTCTTAAAGGTTTGAAGGTCGTATCGGTCCGGAAATACCGCAGGCAACAGTTCATTCCACAGTTTAGCTGTGCGAGGCAGAAAGTTTAAGTTAAATATTTCTTCAACCAAAAAACATCACTTTTGATATTTGCAGATCAGATCTATAACTAATCCAAATCTAGTTCACATCCTCGTATTAAAATTGAAATACGCCTGACATTCTTTGCCAGCGACCCGCTAGGCGAATTCTATGTTCGTAGCCGTATTTCGCTACAAAGTGGAAAACACGGTCGTGTTACGTTACAGCTACGATTGTAACGCGAAGCTCACGCTGGCAGTCAGCCCGATTTGAAGAATGATTAAGACACGTTTAAGATCTTGGAAAGATCATTAACAGATCGATACCTAAACGCCATGTCAAAATTAACGTTTATTTCGTTTCTGCCGTGATCCCAGTAAGATCTACCTACGATATTTCTGACGTCAAAGTGACATTGGTTGCCCGAATCGTGCTGCTTCTGTCAATTATACGACATGCAAACGATATCTAAATGAGAACTTATCTAAACCAGAACTTATCGTTATCGTATTTCATTCTTCGAATCCGGCAGAGTGAATTAACTTTCGGGGGACAACTTTTTTGCATATATGTACTTGCACAACGCTATTGCCATAATGTAAAGGCAAGTTTTTTTTGTGGGAAACTTATAACGGAAAATAGGTACTAAACATATCAAAAAACTACCTCGAAGTTCTGACGTTAGCGCTGATTTTTTACTATTTTGATTTTTATTGCAACATTATCAGTATAGAAAAAGCAGAGTTTGAAAGACTTACTAGTAGTTGAGCCAGTTTTGACGTTTGACAACGCGACGGCAGTTTATTGTTTCCGAAACTTCTTGGAACGAAGTTCGTTGCAAGTTTAGACAGGGCTTGACATTTTTCACAACACTTAGCGACGTAACGATGTGACAAAAGTGACAAAACTGCCACTTACCGAAGCTCAGGGTTAAGGCAGACAGGCGAGAAATTGGAAAAGCGATACTCGTAATATTGCAGATTAAAACGGCTTTAGCGGAGTAAAATAAAAGTTTGATGAATTGTGTGTAAATCTGATGGATTAAAATGAGTGAAATAAAAACATTTTATTATTTTAGCGCCGAAAGCTTTGTTTTGCTACCCATTTATCTGTTAACGGAAAAAAAATACTGAACAAGCAAAACAACGCGATTAACAGGGTAAGCCGGCCGTAGACACTTACATAAAAATTAGTACAAATGGCGAACTTACTGCTTTACACAACCACAACGTGTGTCGCGAACGTATTGCGAACCGGCTAATATTTGCCAACGTCATGGAGTAGATGGCGCTAGTAGTCACGTTTAGGTTAAATAACCGCTTCTAGGTAATTGGGATTTTTTGGCTGAAGTTGAGAGGGTAGATGAGAACGACAGTAGGAAAAAGGAGGTTGTGTGCGAACAAATCTACGGCGGAGTGATATTTGCTTTTAGATCAAGTCAAGGACGTTCTTATAGTGTTATTAGAATAATGATGTGTCTCTTGTAGACTGTCACCAACGTTATCAGTACTCAGAGTGAACAGTGATCCAGTGAGGCTAATATGAACTTAAGGTAAACTTTGTATGAGGAAAGGGGTCGCTATAAGGGGAGGTTTGGAGGCGACTATTAAGCTCAAGAAACCAGGTGGATAATCATGTGATACTCATGTTATATGTAGGTAATAAAGTCGGACACCAGCACAACTCATATCGTCATCTCACTAACATCCAAGCCTCGTATAGGTATGTAGTACATTTACATATCGCTTTCCAGTATCCGTAAAAGCATTAGCTCATTCGATAGGTTAATAAGTATGTTGAGCTTGACGACAACGTGTTTAAAGCACACTTGTCGGATTTAACGTATTTGTCGTTGGTCGTTAGGTTTGTCTTGGTTGTGGAGGTGACTAATAGGTATATTTTTTATGCTTTGTCTTTTTGGCTCCTGAGCCTTTCCCTTGTCATTTTACAGTTCTTTAGAATTTTTCGTATGTGTTTCTCGATTCGGGATTCATAGTTACAAATATTAATTGTCAGTCGGGGCCTTGGGAAAATGTACCTAGTGTCCCTAGATATCAAGAGTCCAGAAACTCCATACATTGGTGCCGTGTCATATCTTAGAGTTATCACGCATGACAAGTCTATACCATATCAGCTGCCCATCTGTCATTTGTTCTGAAACTACTCCCTACCTACGGACATAGATATCACATTTTATACAATTTTTCTTTACCTAACAGAGACTGTTTTATTTTTATTTCTAAAACTTCCCTTCCACTTCATCTAACCATTGCTTACTCTATGCATAACATCAGCATCAATGGTTTTTTAGTTGGAAAGGGTCTTATTCCTTAAGAATGCCAGAGCTCAACGAGGGGGGGCGGGTTTAGGGTCGGCGACGCGCATGTAACTCCTCTGGAGTTGCAGGCGTACATAGGCTACGGAGACTACTTACCATCAGGCGGGCCGTATGCTTGTTTGCCACCGACGTAGTATAAAAAAAAAAGAATCTTAAGTGATAGATTTTACTATCTCTAAGCTATGCCAGAGAGAGGTCAGCGGTTTCAGCTGTCATTTGCCAATAGTGCGTGCTCAGATAACGTTGCAAAGGCAATTTTTGTCTAGTCCGTTTATTTAGTCCGCAATCTTGGGTAGCAGATTTGATGAACTAATTTTTGGCCAAACTTGGTCTATCTCGCATTTTGTGTGGAAGTGGGTCATAAATTTCACCAAAATTTAGGAGTAAGTACCTAGAAAAATTCATTCACAGTCGTAAAATTCAATTCAAAATTGATTTTAATATCATTCTTTTACCCACAAGCTCACAGACTCCGTTGGTTGGGATACCTTGACGGAATGGATGAAGATCGGAACGTGAAGAGAGCGTACCTGGGTCGCCTAGCAGGAGGACGTCCTATCGCACGCCTCGAGTATCGCTGGAGCGACGTGGTGGAGGCAGATCTGTGCGAACTTCGAGTCAACAATTGGCGAGAAGTCGCACAGAACCGAGAAAAGTGGCGCTGTCTTGCGTCGTAGGCCAAGCCAAGTCTCATTTTGGGTCGCTGAGCCAACGCTGTAAGTGAGTATATTTATATATATTTTATGCTCGCATTCCAACATGTGTTATATTTAAGAAAGAAACAATACTTATTGAGCTTCAGCAGTCTAACACCGGCTTTGTTCGTGAATCTTGTGTATTTATTTATTTGTTGTTTTTTTCATACAACACACAAGCTTATAATTTAGATACCAAAGCATTTACATGTTAAATAATAATTTCCAAAAGTATTTACTATACACAAAAAATAAGCATTACAAACTAGGTACAATTACTGAACACAAAACAAAACATATATAGAGCTGTGGAAAACGACCCCGGTGAGTCATAAAAGACATCGACATCGGGTCTTTGGATAAATAATTTTGGGAGTGAGAGTGCCCGATTGGTACATACATTAATATCACTATCACGGCCATTTCAAGCTACCAAAGTAGGTACCTTTTTAATTACAAAGAGATATAGATAACCACCAATCGCGCTCCAGGGAAATCAAGTAAATCCATGCCGAAAACTTCCGACACAGTATTATGAAAAAGTTAGATTTTATTGAAGCTATAGATTTCCCTAAAGTGTCATTGATAGGGCATTACGAAGAAAAATGGCTGCCGCCGTCTGTCATGGCCATATAAAGGTTTTATTATGCACGGACAATAAAACAATAAGGTGTGACTTTAACGACGCGAGTTATAAAAAATATTTTTATGGTTCATCTGCCGTGCGGAATTACCGTTGACGAGATGCGGGTTTATAACTGTTTGTAACCAAAATTGGAAGAAAAATAATATGTTAAATGGTTTACGACTTATGAAATTGAAAAACGTAACATAGATATTTATAGTTGAGTTCGTACACCTACACAATAATATACACCTTATTGCAATGGGTTAAGGTGAGGAAATGTATGTATATATATTTATGAACTTCACTGTACCTACTCGTTGCTTTGAACCAGCTTCTACATTTATTTTTACTCATGTAATAATAAGAGTATCCTAAGGCTTTTGAATTTACTTCATCACACATGTTTATTCATCTTCAAAAGGCAAAAATAATACGTATAGTATATGTATAGTTACGTGTAGAATACGTATAGTAGTAGTATACGTATAGTGGTAGTATGTATTTTAGTACTCAAATCCATGTTTGCTTCTGAGTTTTGAATAGTCCGATATGCAATCTTATGAAAATATTTGATAGTCATCATCTCCGATGTCTTAGACGTCTAAAACTATAACAATACCAACAAAAAAAGACAATTCCTCTTGTTTATATTAACAAACAATGAACCAAGGTATTTCTTGAATTTTACGAACTTTTATACTAACTTGGGACTTAAAAATTAGTTACACAATCAAAAACGTTTCATTTAAAAAATATATATTTGTAAAAATCCTGGGTAATCCCCAAAACGTTTTGAGGTTATAGAACCGCGTTGCGAAATAATGGTATCATCTTAATATCACGGGCTGAATGGACTCACGGACAAAGAGTCTTTCATCGGGGCCCATTGTATTCCTTGATATATAGCTGTTAGCGTAGTGATGTTCTACGTTTGGATTAGAACTGCATTTTTCTTAAATTTTTACTAGGAGTTAAGCATACAGAGAGATCTACAAAAGCTGACCACATAAATGTATAATTCCTTCATTTCATCGCCAAATGAATATACCAGCATAAAAGTATCGCAAATCTTTAATACTTAACTTCTATTTCTCAAACAGAGGTATAATCATTTCACGCAAATTCTAGTGTCCATATCGTTGAAATATGAGTAACCTGGTTCATAATATCATATTGCTTAATGAATCATCGCCATAAACCAGTTTTTATTTTTTATTTTTTTAGACTAGGAGTGATTGCGGTGGTCATGTATTGTAGAATTTATATTTATAACTAGGGCACAAACCAAGTTATGTATTTATTTGTAAATACATATTTGGAGTCAATCTTACACAGATTGACCTTGCCCCTAAACTAAGGAAAGCTTGTACTATGGGTACTAGGCGAAGATTTACATACGTACCTATTTACATACAAAACACCCATGACTCAGGAACAAATATCTGTGTTAATCACAAAAATAAATGCCCTAACCGGGATTCGAACCCGGGACCATCGGCTTCATAGGCAGGGTCACTTAACTACCCACTAGGCCAGACCAGTCGTCGAATTTATTTGTTATGTAAGTAGTCAAAGTAGTACCCATAGTACAAGCTCTGCTTAGTTTGGGGCTAGGGGTCGATCTGTAAAAGATGTCCCCAAATATTTATATTTGTTATAATATTTAAACTACTTAATATAAATAAATTATAAATTAAACCAAAGAAAAATCGACCAAGCTCTCCAATGGCCGAGCTCGGAACTTCAGTTACTTTTTCTGTTAGTTAATTTCATTTTGCTAATAAGATTTATCTTCTACCATCGGGAGCCTGGAGTTTTCGTGTATGTGATTCGTTGCGATCTTGATTCGATAGATCCATCTCATGGTAGGTTTGCATCATAGTTTTGTGCAATCGTCTCTTCTCTGCTCCAGGCATCCAATTGTCAGGTCTCCACGTCATGCACATGCAAACCTTATCTACATTTTGGTAAACAAATTTATGAAAAGCAAACAATAAAAGATATAGATATTGAAGGACAAATGTGACAGGTTATCTTCCTAGCGTCGTTCTAGCATTTGTTCATGGCTCTCTAATGCTAATCTCACTCTAAAACAGTTCGGGTCCAGAACAAGGCGTCCGATGGTTTCTATGACGGGTGATCGGTAAACACGTTATGATTTCTTTGTTTAAGTGTCGGATGCCTCGGCCCGGGTTCGGGCCGTTCTAGCGTGAGTCATGCTTAAATTAACTCTATGCCCGCTTGACATAAACTATATCATTTTATTATACCTCTATGCACCACCGCTCTCGCTAATATTACTTCAATTAAAAATAAGACCATTGACTATTAGCGGTTTACCGACAAACATAAAAAAACATAAATCTACCAATTTCCGCCCTTGCGCTCACCACTACAAGCTTGATATACGGTCCAACTGTCAACATAACACTCCCCTAACCGACTGGAATCTTCCATGGAGTGACTTATTGCCCGTCTCCGCCAATTTCCAATGGTGCAAGTTCTGAGGGCGATTGTCGTTTATTTCCAATAGGTTTTTTCAAGAAATGACGCGGACCGGGCGTAATTGCCCGAGTTTTTAAAGTTATCCTTAACTTTTGCAAAGTTTTGCTTTTGAATGGTGATAAATTTTTGATAAACTTCCACGACATAAATTATAACTAGGCCACGCAAAAATACCTACAGTACGTTAATAAATACTGCACTTAGCGTTTTGGAACTAGACAATTGGCTGTGTACGACAATCCGACGACTAGCGACCATCCTTCAATTATCATATTTATTAAGTTTCGTTTCATATCAAATATACGAGTAGTATACTGAACTTTATGGACTTTATTTGTTTACGTCAAAAAGACGCTCTGTGATGCCGAAATTAGGAATCTGCAACCAAACCTCACAATATTTGACTTAAATTACAAATTCCTTTGATAAATAATAATAAATAAATAAATAAATATTATGGACATTTTACCACAAATTACTATGTCCCACAGTAAGCTCAATAAGGCTTATGTTGTGGGTACTTAACCAGCGATATATATAATATATAAATATTTATAAACACTTAAATACATAGGAAACATCTATGACTCACGAACAAATATCTGTGCTCATCACACTAATCCTTACCATGATTTGAATCCGGGACCATCGGCTTCACAGGCAGGGTCACTAGTTACCCACCAGGCCAGATAGATCGTCAACCTGATTTACCTATTAAGAATGAATTTAACCTACTCCAGCACCATAAAAGAAGTGGTAAGTAAACAATAATTAAAATTCTTCAAACATTAACTTCATAAACGTGTACTAAAATTACGATGCCGCTAATCATCGTTTGTCCCTTTCCATCATACCAATACGTCGGAAAGGGACAAACGATGATTAGCGGCATCGTAACTTTCGTACACGTTTATGAATAAGGGGGTTACGGTTTTAAGAGGAAACATCAGTGGTAATTTTTCCGTACAAACGTTCTCGATAATTTTCTCCCTGGATTTTGGCCCTAGATGAATAGATATTAACTGTGTCTGTACATTTTGCTTTTTTTGATATTCTGGTTTTTAAGAACTAGGTTACTTTAAACAGCGCTAAAACCGGCCAAAAATATGCGCCTTAAACCCCAGCATACAAAATGGGCAACAATAAACGCAAAAATCAAAAAGGTCAGGCACAGATAATTTCTTTCTCCTTCCGTTCCCTAAATTTCGTTACGATGATTAGTAAAATTTTGAAGGAGGAAAATGTCGAGAACGAAACCTCGATTTCTGATAATAGGGTTTTTCGCCTAAGTTTCAGTTGTCCTTATCGCACTAATTTTAGGAGCAGTCCTCGTAAGCGCGACGGAGATATTAAATTTACCTAAAATTCTCAAATCCGAAAAGGAGCACAGCTGGTATTTCTTCTAAAAATACTTTTCCAATCGTTGTTTACGCTACACATAACCCCTTGTACAATATTGTGAGTTAGCTAATTAGCTTCCATAATTCATATCCATGCCCGGTTTTTAAAACGTTATACCATTATGACGTAGATACAATTTTAAATTTTACGCATTGGTTACAAAGTATCTTTTTCAAAAACCCTAATTTGTTTTATCCTACCAAAATGCGGCAATTACTCGATTGTAGATTCAGCTTATAATTAAAATCCAATTAACTGGATGGTTTAAATTTATGGCTATTGGCCGTTCGGCCCTGGTTTGCCTGGTTTGGCCTGGTTGCGCGCACGGGAAGAAAATGCCTTTAGGCATACCATAATATGAATACCATATATATATTTGTACTTTTTTAGATACCGAATAATCGAAATCTTGTTATCTGCTTCTCTATCGCTCTCGTATATTTGTGCGATAGGGAGGCAGATTAAGAAATTTCGATTTTCGTTTTCCGCGGTAGAGCTCCTGCTACTTTTGAGTTATTTTGGTTGATTCGCCCTAAATTTCGCTAATTTAATACATCCTGACTATCCTACTGAAATTAGTGTTCACTCTACGGATAATACCTAAAAAGTTTTTTTCGTTTAAAATTCTCTAAATTGTCAAATTTATATTTTAACTCGTTCGTTCCATTACCATACGATTTTATTTATAATTTATAATCAATCACTGTCTATTTTGTCAGTAGTAATGTCATTACTCAAAATTAACGTCACTGATAGTACGGATGGTGGAGATAAGGAACGAAATCTCCATGTACCAAAAAGTGTCATCAAAAAACTTTAAATAGGTGGCGCTACAATACCTAGAGTACTTGAACAAAAAAATCAAATCATAGACAGCGCAATTCACTCCGTCAATAACGCCTAGGTTCTTAGCTACTCTAGCGCTACTCTGGAGAGATTTGGAACTATTATTTATAGCTGACAGCTGGACACTTTTGCAACAGTTCTACCATAAGAGATGCCACTCCTCTTAATTCCACACTCCATAACTGATAGTGTCCAGTCCGCATTGAAATACAACGCCTGAATTAACATTTCAAATCGTTTTCAATGTAACTGTAGAAATGTTTCGTTTTATTCAGCGGAATGGCAAACGAACGTGCGCAAACTTTCTAAATGAAACTAAAAAAACTCGGTCATTCCAATTGAAAATACTTTCAGTTTTAGTTTTCTTTCTGTTATTTTTCTCACTGATTTAAAATGCTTTGGCCCTGTATTCGCATTGATCGCCGTGTAAAGGCGGCGCACACGGGTGTGTAATGCTTAATATAATTATTAAAAAAAACTATCATAAATTTGTTATAATGTCATTTGATATACCTATTATTATATGTTATAATGTCATTATTATAATACGTTAAGTTTATTATATTGTGAATTCATCTAAACTGTCCCTGACATAATGCCTATTGAAAAAAAATTTCATCTCGTACAAAAAGCTCCAATCCGTTAGATTTTTTGGAGACAAAAAACAAGACAACTAAAAGAATTTTAACCCAGTTATTCGTTTGTGCAGAGTTGCAGTTCCAACCTAACCTAACCCATTTATTTCATGCAACTAATTATGCCACACAAATAATAAAATTATGTGATGTCTCTTGTTAGAACAAACAATATGCTTTAGAGTATGTAATCATTATGGCAACGTATATTAGACGTAGTGTAATATATTTACCTTATAACCATTATACCAATAATAACATTATGAATGCTGTTAATTAGGTATTACGGTAGTATGCCATCTATTATGTTATTCAAAATAACGATATATTAAACGTTAATATATGAAAAGTAATTGTAAAAAATGTAGTGCACCCGGCACACACACCTGTCGCACTAGCGATTTTGGATGCACGATACTCGGAACGTTTTCTGGTTCCCGAAACCCGAAAACGTTCCGGGTATCGTGTGTCCGGGTATTGGGTGTGCGCGCCGCTTTTACACGAGGAATGTCTGCCTTCGTTTACGTCTGCGAACGTTCCACTGAAAACACATATTGTGGATGGCTACTAGTGTACTGGTAGTGTAGTGTAGACGTACATTGTACGTCATACCATGGTGCAGGGACAATCTAGAGAGCCAGCAAGATCTTGCGTGCCAGCATGATCCCACTCGCCTACACACATTCTACTTAGAACGGCAATTAAGAGTAGAGTATTAAAGAGAGGTAGAAATAAGCATTACATTTGATTTGACTGGAGTCATTGGTAACTTATTGGTAAAGTATCTTTAAAATCAGATAATTTAAGTAGAAATAAACGGATGTTCAGAGTTCTGAGACGATCAGCGTTTTTCAAGTACGTAAGATTGACAGTCGACAAAATTTTTACACAATTATCCCTCTTTTGTACCAATTTAAAAGCCCAATGTTAAAAGTGTTGTCGTTTTCCGAACATATTACGGATTCACCAAACTATAAAATTACCTCTTTAAAGTGCATAGCAAACACTTGAGAAACCGCTAAATAAATGTTAAAACGGCTTCCTTATCGGGCAGTTGGCGCGCCGCCAGCCTGTCCCTGACAGTTCCATTTTCGGATGCCGCCGTAACGATTCTCGATATTACTGAAATAAGCATGTGGATATTGTGGACTAGGTTAAGTAGGTAAATCTATAAGATCAGGTAAAGAAAAGCCAAATGGTGTTTGGGAGTCCGAGGACGGTCAAACGCGCTTATCAAGCACATAATTAGCCGCCACAGTCTCCTGGCCGTCGTGGCAGGGAGATGGGACAGTGCATTAATTAGGCACTGGACCTCCCAACATCTTAGTTTAGGTACTAACATACTAATTTAAGTATAATTATTGTAACTAACAAAATATGGATTCTGTCGTCCAAAATAAATGATTTTTATTTTTATTTTTATTTATTTTTTATTTTATTTTATAATTAGTTTCCTGCTACATTAAAGCGGGTATTACATTATACAAATTGCAGAGCGCTAGCTAAGTTAGCGCATTAATTTTTTATAGTGTAAAGACAGCTAGCCAATTAGTGACCCAATCTAGTGCGATCGTACGTGCTCTGCCGCACTAGCGCTACCTAGCGCACTGGAACGCATAGTGTAAATGGTTTTAGCGCGCTTAACGCTTACTGTGCAAGGTCAGTTATCGGCACGCCACCGACGTACTCGAACGTATGGATGTTTTATTGTTTTAGTTATTGCATTTCAAGTTCAAAATGACGCACCCACATACTAGGGAAAAGCAAGTACTGCTAAACATTGAACTTTATAAAGACATGCCATTTTTATGGCATGATATACTAGCTAGCTCGGAAGATGCGGTTCGATTCGAACGATGATCACTGCCGAAATTAAAATAAGACACTCACTGGCGTCGCTAGATAGTGTAGTGTAATGAACAAGCTCTTTTTTATCTCGCCTTATTAGCGCTCTGCAATTTGTATAATGTAATGCCCTCTTAAGATTAAAATGAATTAAAATGTTTATCCAATCATTCTACTTTGTGCCCAAAATGACAGAACAGTTAGACGAATTGGGGTAGTATAAATAAATCTAATTTTAGTATCAGGGGAATATAACAAGGTTTAAGGTAAATCTGCCAGTGCTCGACACGCTAACTCCCAAATTGATTGACACCCTGTTGTTGTCACCTCTATTCAAAATTACTTAAGCAGTGATGGAATACAATAGCCCACTATAACTTCCCAGTCCACTATAACTTGGACCTTTTTAAATCGAGAGTGAATAGACATCTTTTAGGTAAGCATGTTCCATCCTAGACTGCATCGGCACTTTCCATCAGGTGAGATTGTGGTCAAATGCTTACCTTTTCGGATTAAAAAAAAAAAAATAGCCGAAGCTTTAAGTACATTTTTGTCTTCGAAAAACGGTCCATATGATTGACACTTATCTGACACATATCAATGTCCCTTCCCCATAAATATATGCCGCACGCTTTGAATATTACCCAATACACCCTTTCCCGCTGTTAAAAACGGTTGTGATTGGTCAATAAAAGTTTTGATTGAGTACAAACAATACAGTTGAGTCGCTCGCGGCACAATTCCCGTGGGGTAATTTTTCAGCTCTAGGTAAACTTCTATTAGTTATTGTTACTTCGTTGGACGTAAGTTTAAAAATGATAAAATAATTACTGATATAATTTGACGACCGGTTTGGCCTAGTGGGTAGTGACCCTGCCTACGAAGCTGATGGTCCCGGGTTCAAATCCTGGTAAGGGCATTTATTCGTGTGATGAGCATGGATATTTGTTCCTGAGTCATGGGTGTTTTCTATGTATTTAAGTATTTATAAATATTTATATATTATATATATCGTTGTCTAAGTACCCTCAATACAAGCCTTATTGAGCTTACTGTGGGACTTAGTCAATTTGTGTAATAATGTCCTATAATATTTATTTATTTATTAATTAATGGTCGACCAACGAGCACTCGGTCGTCCACCTACTGTGTAAACAATTTAATGAAGATTTTTCTGAATGCGACAAAGCAAGCAAAATATGTTTAAACTTATAGAAATGCAATTGGACCTAAAGGTCTATATACTATACTGATATTCATAATAAGTTGCAACAGGTCTTGTTCGACACTGCCCATAAATAGGAATATACACAAAAGTAACAATTAAGATACGCAACTAAGACAGGTAGGTACCCAAGTAGGTACGTAGGTCTTTAAATCAAAAATTAAGAAGTTGTTAATAGGTAGGTATAGGCAATAAATAGAGAAGCATGGCGGGAAACAGCGAAAAAAGCCGTAGAACGACCGCAATGACCACGACTACTCTGACAAGAGTATACGACTAAGAAGAAGAAGAGAGAATAGGTACAACGCATGACTGAATAAATAAATAGGATAGGTAAATATACTACATCAACTTATACTATGTTAATATGATATAATTATGTATTAACCTTAGTATTATAAGTTAATCATATAATTTAGATTAAGGTACTAACGTTGAAAATGAGTGCCTCATTTCACCGTTAAACGTAAGTTTGGCGAACCTAACATAACTTTATAATGTACCATACTTTTTTTTTAATAAATTGAAAAAAAAGTATCAATCATGCATACAAACATACATACGTTGCATAGGACTATAAAACAATGACAGTTACACTGCCATGGGAAAATTAGACTCCCCCGACCACTACTATATTTACCGAAAGACAATGAGAAGTAAGAAGATTTATGAAGTTAACATAATATTAACATGATTTTTAAAGTTAATATTATATATTTTCTTCTCCTCCACAATAAAGCTTTAGATTCTCACCTCGAAATACATGATTAATACGTAAACCACATCCACCGCGGCACGCGCCGCGCCGGCTATCTCTAAAGAAAAAGAAGCCATCAAGCCACAAAGGCCCTGAATATAATGGGCTTACTTCGCAGCAATCTTAATGAACGTAACGTGTAAGGTCCATTACAGATAAAACCTGTCATTTTTTCCTCCCCCTCATTAGGGCGGGCATTATCTTTTATCGGCGACTCCTTTATGAGCAACCGCTTTGTCTTCTAAATGAGTTTTGGGTTTTCGTCTAATTATATATTTTATGATAGGTACTTGTGATTAGTGATTGAGAAGCTTGACGATGTCATTAATATCAAAGTATCGAGAAAATAATGAATAGGGTATTATTTTGAAGTTTTCTGTTTATGGCGTCACTTGGCGTGACTTTTGATCAGTGATATCAGTTTAATCATTTATTTCTCTTCATACTTATCTAGGTATATTTTTGTTTAAGGTGCATTGGGGTAACATCGAAAGCGGAATTATTTTGAAAAATGGCTAATATTTATAAAATCAAGTACCACTACGCTACTACAACGCTAACCGAAATTTCTTACCTACTTAGAGCTTAATTTGTACTTATTCTAATTTATATTAAGCTGTTATTTTGACTTTTAACTTAATGTTTCAATTTAAATAATAATACATGCTGTGATTGCGTTTAAGTGTGGGATCAGTATGTAAATTGTATCTTCTGTTGGTGATACTTATGAAGAAATAAATAAACAAACTCAATTAAAGATTTCGCAAGAGCATACATTTCCAATCCCACCCCAATTACGTATGGCAAATTATCATGCGAGTATAAAGTCGGTGAATAAAGCTTTCATGAGTTACAAATAGAAAGTTTATATATTCTGACTTTTATTGCAACCTTACATTGTTAATTTAAAATACAGATAATTTATGAGCTATAAGCTCTTAAAACGCCTGCCTGTTACGATAGTTGAATATATAACCATCGTGGGTAATTACAATCTGCATTGTTCGCATATTTATATTTCAGCAAACTGCAAACTAAAACCCGTTCACATTAAGAAATTGTACATTCTTTAACAAGCTCTGAAAGAACTTAAAATCTTAAATATCAATTTAAATTTCTCAAAAACACCTTGTTACGGGATTCAAGTCACGGTAACGTAAATTTACGTCGCGTAAAGTAAATTAGAGAGTGGTTAATGGCGGGCAGGTAATGGTGCCCGTAAAAGGCTACTAGAAATGTCTCAAGAGGCCGTCTGTGTACAGTCGACATCCATTGTCGCGCCGTTGGGCTATTTGAAAGTCTACGTGAGATTTTGCAGATATTTATGTTTCTTAGATGTCTAGGGTTTTCTGGTATTTTAACCACAGAAACTGAAATAGATGTTTTAAGAGAGATATATTAAAAAAAAGTGATAATCGCCCAGGACGTGATAAAAAGGGAAAATTTTGATGGGACCAATTTTTACATTATTTGACCAAATATGTACCTAACATTTTATGACAAGGAGCCGGTGCCTTATGAAACCTAAATGACCCCACACTATGGTACGTTAATACGTTATAGAGTTGTCACTGTCCGAAATAATCTAATGGGAGAGGTGGTGCATCCTGCCGTCATACAGTTTTTACTAGTACGGAATCATTTCTTACTCTTACGAACAACATGCTGTAAACTTAAAAGTGTAAAGGAAATAAATAAATTGAAATTGAAGTGTCATGAAGAACATTTTCAAAGGAATATATTATTAACTCTTTGAAACGATTAGATATATAATGAATTTAGAACTCTTAACAGCGTTCGTGGTCAATGGGAGACTGAGGAAAGACTATTCCTACTATACCTACAAGATTCGAACCGTATTTTCAATTAAATATACGCGATATAAGCCGTTCAAAAAGTTTTATTCCACAAGTAACTATCGCGGTTTTCATAGGACTTCTTTCCTAAGGTAAAACTCCCCAAAATGAATAACTTACAAATAATACTCTAAAAAATTTACGGATTCAGTTTGGTAGCTAGTAAATATATGACTAATTATTAAACTTGTATTCAATGATGCTGACTGATATTATTTCGGTCCTCAAAGTTCTTTATCCAGCCCTTAATTATGCTCAGTCATTGTAAAAATGGAAGCTAAATGCGAGTACTTAAAAGCTCTTATTCAATCTGTAATTGTCGTAGTTGTCAGTACATAATATGTATGAAGGTTTGGGCTGAGATAATAGGTATTTTAAACTTCCACAAAAGTTTAAAATATGAAAATTTCTTCTAATAATGCACAATTTTATTTTTGATCATACTCATAGATTATTTTCTTCTCACAAAAAATAAAATTCAGTGACATGATATCCGCGATCTCGGGCACGCAGATCTGACTCGCTCGTAAACGTGGTGTTTGAATGATTTGTGTGGTAAGAGCTGTGTGTGATGCGCGCGAGTAAATGAGTAATATTAATTGAGGAGTGATGTATGACATTTATGCGGTGTGAAGTTCTGCGACAATTTAACAAAATGAGTGGTACAAATGAGGTGCCTCACGAGTGAGCAACTCAACACCACTGGTGAGAGTGAGAGAAGAACTTTTTGCGTAAATGCGCATGCTCCTGTGTTCAAATAAAATACATACTCATACGTATGGGAAGCGCTGGTAGCCTAGCGGTAAGAGCGTGCGACTTGCAATCCGGAGGTCGCGGGTTCAAACCCCGGCTCGTCTCAATGAGTTTTTTGGAACTTATGTACCAAATATCATTTGATATTTACCAGTCGCTTTTCGGTGAAGGGAAACATCGTGAGGAAACCGGACTAATCCCAACAAGGCCTAGTTTATCATCTGGGTTGGAAGGTCAGATGGGGGTCGCTTTCTTAAAACCAATGCCTACGTCAAATCTTGGGATTAGTTGTCAAGCGGACCCCAGGCTCCCATGACCCATGAGGAAGACGAAGACTCACACCTACATATACGTACTCACCTATCCCTAGATTTACATATAAGGTGTGAGTAAAAGAATACTTTTTTCAAAGCGCCGAATATCTTGTAACAAAATCTAAAAGGGTGCCAATATTAAATTTCAATGTACTTTGATGTTATATCCAACTTTTCCTTCCTTTCCCGTATGAAAGGCGAGATTATCTGAATAAGACTCTAGAGTCCTGTAAGAATTACACAAGTCGGGCACAGAAATAGTAAGGCCGTTTCATTTCATTAGCGTCGGTGCGTTCAGCGAGTGTGGTGGGACCCGACGGGCAGAGGCGAAGGATATGGGCACAGTAGGCCAGCTACGAGTCGTTCGCTGCAAACCTCATAATACTATACTTTTTTTAAATGTTCCTCAACTTTCCAATTGAACGTTCTAACTGTAGCTCTTAAAAATAATTATTTTATAGTGGAATATATAAATTGTACCCACTTCCCGGTTTCCTATTGAGCTGAAATTTTGTATACATAATATATAAGTCGAGTGACAATGCAATATTTAGGTAGGTACCATTGAGCTGATCTGATAATGGAGACAGGAGGTAGTTTGGGAACTCTGTTATAAAACAACGCAACGTAATTGTGTGTGGTTTACAGAATTGTCTTTTTGAATATTAGTTGCCTGTGGAAAGAAAAGTACAGTCAGCAATAAAAGATTGTACTAAAAATTAGATTTTTGACAAAAACTTATTAGTATTATCATTTTGCTTATATCCCTACAAGTATATCTCGTGTCCCATAGTTTCTCTTACCCTACCTAACCTAATTTCAAATTTTACAAGGAATCAGACCTACTGTTCCCATGTAATGTACGATCCACCATGTCTGATTGTATTTTATGTGGTATAAAATAGAAAAGCGCTCAGGGGGGAAGTGGGGTTGAGCTCCTTCTTAGTAACGATAGTTTCTCCGCAGTAAACCCACTCGCAAGGCTACCTATTGATAACTGCACGTCTAACACTAGAGTGTTAGGTACATTCCGACGTGAAATGTTAAAGAAAGTTCGTTGTGTTACAAACGGATAAATAAACGTTTTAACTGGACAAAGGAATTGAAAACATAAAATGTATAAAATATTTTTCTTTTTTTTTCATCAGTTTCCTAGACATGATGAATTGATGAGTAATAGATTGAACTTTCTAATCGCGGCAGTAATGTGGCTACGAAAGTCAGTCATTTTATTAAGAAAATTAAAAGTGACATCGGCCACGGGAAGCAGTAATGCCGCTACAGTAATGCAGCTGTAGTTTGACATCCAAACGTCACCATTATATTGTATTCTAAGATATTTAAACATTTCAAATTAACATGAAACAATAAAACAATGTGCATCATGCAGGACTATTCTACACGACAGAGAAATGCTCAATTTGATAATCTTTCAATCAATTCACATGGCCCGATTCGAAGAATATTTAGGACACGTTTAAGACCTTGGAAAGATCTTTAAAAGATCTATAACTAAACGAGATGTCAAAATTGATGTTTATTTCGATTCCGCTGTGATCCCAATAAAATTTATCTACGATATTTCTAACATCAAAGTGACATTGGTTGCCCGAATCGAGCTGCTTCTGTCAATTATAACTATTATAAGACACGCAAACGATATTTAAATGAGAACTTATCTAAACCAGAACTTATCGTTATCTTATCTCATTCTTCAAATCGAGCTGATTGAATAATAACTACTGTCAAAAACGCATATTTGTATTTACGGCTTCCAATATTTCTTCAAAGGTGCACATGCCAACCGAATATATTTTTAGTGTAGTTATTCCATTTAATTATGGCAATCCTTATCGATAAAACAGCCATATCACCGGCAAAGTTGTAAAACTTTACCGTTTAAAATGCATTAAGTGCAATACCTGTGAATTCATGTCGTCATAATGATAGCTTCAAAAGATTACGCTGAAACAGAAACATAAATTTTATCGTGCTTGAATTATGGCCTGTTAGCGTTTGACTCCCCGAACACTGCAAAATACATATAAGACACAATGTACGCGCCAATGTTTTTACAACCTATTATGAACTCTATAAAATAATAAGTAACCGAAATCGGAGACTAGTAAATGATGAAGACTGACAGCCCTCATACAAGGCCGCATAAATGGACAGTTTTGTAGATGACATTAACTGTCACACTGCTGATATTTATAATTTCAAAGCAAGATGACCAGGGCCCGTACATGTATGTATGTATGTATGTATGTATATACTTTATTGTACATAGAAATAAAAACACGAAAATCACAGTTACAGAGTACATTAAATACAACAAAGGCGAACTTATCCCTGTATTACATGTCACATGGTACATGTCATGCCATTGACCGAAAACTGACATCACGCTACATAGAGTATCATTCCAATTAATATATTCATAATAATCAATCATTTGTCCACCTCTTCAGTTAACTGATGTACAGGGACCGGACCCGCTTACCCTAACCCGTTCAAAAACCCGGGTTATTGTAAAGCTGTGTTCCAAAAACCGCTTCATTTCGGTAAGCTTTTGATTGGCTTACCGGTTAAGAAACTAATCCTTTTATTTGAATTAATTCAGGTTAGCGCTTACCGATATTAAAAACCCGGGAAAGGGTTACCGCTTCAAGCGCTGATTAAATACGAACAAGCTGTTTTTACTTTTACGTGAACTGCATATGGTCTATTAACGTAGCGCCCGACGCGAAACACGGCGGTTCCATTCCCTACGTGCACGTGCGAGTGCGCGGCGCGGCGCGGCGGCAGTCGGTATTTGTCAAAGGCTTTGTAATTTGCCGACCTAATATTGCTAATTCAAACAAAAGTGTACGTTAAGTCAAGTAGCGCACAACGTAGATTTCAAAACACATGCTAAAGTTTAAGGCAAATTACCTAATATGGTACCTAAGGCGTTGCATTGATTTTGGTAAATTTTTGTTTAGTACCTATTACTCCTATTATAGTCACTTTCTTTATCGTTAGCTGTCTGTGCACATCTCCTGTATCAGTGGAACTCATCAATGGCTTCTAATAATTTTATCGAGTTCGGGCTCATTTTAAAGGTCTTGACGAGTTCTTTACGATACACATGGTGGAGAGGGTCTGATGGTGGAATCGGAAGGTGTTGATGGAACTCATCGATAACTACAAGTAATGCTATCGAGTTTGGACTCATTTTAAAGGTCTTCACGAGTTCTTTACGATACACATGGTGGCGAGGGTCTGATGGTGGAATCGGAAGGTGAAGATGGAACTCATCGATAACTACTAGTAATGCTATCGAGTTTGGGCTCATTTTAAATATCTTGACGAGTTCTTTACGATACACATGGTGGCGAGGGTCTGATGGTGGAATCGGAAGGTGTTGATGGAACTCATCGATAACTACTAGTAATGCTATTGAGTTTGGGCTCATTTAAAATGTCTTGAACAGTTCTTTACGATACACATGGTGACGAAGGTCTGATAGTGAAATCGGAAGTTCTCAATGGAACTCATCGATGACTTCCCATAATGCTATCGAGTTTAAGCTCATTTTAAATGTCATGACGAGTTTTTTACGATACACATGGTTGAGGTTCATCATTTTTGAAAACCACATTCCCTAAAACCTATAAAACGACATCCATGACAACTTTTATGACAAGTTGCATGGCCGCCATCTTGGATTCCAAAATAGTCATGACTTTCGAAATCCGCACTCCCTAAAACCTATAAAACGACATCCATGACGAATTTTATGACAAATTGCATGGTCGCCATCTTGGATTCCAAAATAGTCATGATTTTCGAAATCCGCACTCCGTAAAACCTATACAACGACATCCATGACTATTTTTCTGACATATTTCATGGTCGGCATCATGAATTCCAAAATGATCATCTTTTTCGAAATCCGCACTCTCTAAAACCTATAAACGACATCCATGATGACTTTTATTAAATAGTACGTGGCCGTCATCTTGGAATTCCAAAAGAGTTGATTTTCGAAATCCGCATTCCCTAAAACCTATAAAACGACATCAATAAAGACTTTTATGACAAATTGCATGGCCGCCATCTTGGAATCCAAAATAGTCATGATTTTCGAAATCCGCATTCCCTAAAACCTATAAAACGACATCAATAAAGACTTTTATGACAAATTGCATGGCCGCCATCTTGGATTCCAAAATAGTCATGATTTTCGAAATCCGCACTCCCTAAAACCTATAAAACGACATCCATGACGATTTTTATGACGTAGTACATGGTCACCATCTTGGACTCCATCCATGACGACTTTTATGACAAATTGCATGGCCGCCATCTTGGATTCCAAAATAGTGATGATTTTCGAAATCCGCATTCCCTAAAACCTATAAAACGACATCAATAAAGACTTTTATGACAAATTGCATGGCCGCCATCTTGGACTTCGAAATGGTCATCATTTTCGAAATCCGCATTCCCTAAAACGTATAAAACGACATCCATGACGACTTTTATGACAAATTGCATGGCCGCCATCTTGGATTCCAAAATAGTCATGATTTTCAAAATCTGCACTCCCTAAAACTTATATAACGACATCCATGACGATTTTTATGTCATTGTACATGGTCACCATCTTGGACTCCAAAATGGTCATCTTTTTCGGAATCTGCACTCCCTAAAACGTATGAAACGACATCCATGATGACTTTTATGACAAATTGCATGGCCACCATCTTGGATTCCAAAATAGTCATGATTTTCGAAATCCGCACCCCCTAAAACCTATAAAACGACATCCATGAAGACTTTTATGACAAATTGCATGGCCGCCATCTTGGACTCCAAAATGGTCATCATTTTCGAAATCCGCACTCCCTAAAACGTATAAAACGACATCCATGACGACTTTTATGAAAAATTGCATGGCTGCCATCTTGGATTCCAAAATAGTCATGATTTTAGAAATCCGCACTCCCTAAAACCTATAAAACGACATCCATGACGATTTTTATGACATAATACATGGTCACCATCTTGGACTCCATCCATGACGACTTTTATGACAAATTGCATGGCCGCCATCTTGGATTCCAAAATAGTCATGATTTTCGAAATCTGCACTCCCTAAAACCTATATAACGACATCCATGACGATTTTTATGACATAGTACATGGTCACCATCTTGGACTCCAAAATGGTCATCTTTTACTAAATCTGCACTCCCATAAACCTAAAAACCGATTTACATGACGACTTTTATGACTTACTGCATGGCCGCCATCTTGGATTCCAAAATCGTCATCATTTTCGAAATCGGAACTCCCTAAAACCTAAAAATGATGATTTTTATGACAAAGTGTGTGGCCGCCATCTTACTAAAACCGGATACAAATAAGCATCTATATAGTACTTTTACGTCGGTAGTTACAATATAACTATCGTCAATCAATTACGTAATGCCCGTCTCTGCCGCGGTGCCGCAGCGGTGGGGGAAAGGCGCGGGAGAGGGGTAAGGCTTACCCTAAACCGAAAGGTTACCGGTTAGTACATGCAAAACACAAACCGAATCAGCTCCTGTAAGCGGTAACCACTTGTTACGATTAGGTTAATCTGAATAATACGGGTTAATCATTATTGTTGGGTAACCGGTTGAACGGGTTACCCAAACGATTAGCTTATCATATGAAGGGTTTACCCATTCGAACGGGTAAGCCAAATGAACGGGTTTTCCGGTCCCTGCTGATGTAGATACTTGACAATCAGTACAGAAACGTCCAAGTAAATGTACGGGTCCTGGAGATGACAGTCCATTTCCGACCGCAGCTGCACTGCTGTTCCGGCACTACTGCAGCGGCCTGAATGCCGTCGGTGTTATTGTCAATTACCATACTAAAATAAATGATGATACCGACTGCACGTAAGATGGTGATGGTGAGGATTATTTGAATATTATGGCGCTGGCTGGCTACCTGCCCGTAATTTAGATTTGTCAGAATTAAATATCAAAATAGGGTGGAATAAGAGACCTTTTTATAGGGCTTTCGGCAGCTAAAGGATATTACTATTGTAATATCCTTCAATACTAAATACCTTATTAAGTACTTTAGGCAGATTTGTAAGCTTTCTGCTAAATTATAAACGAACAGCGACGTATTACATTTTGCCTCCTTGTAAAACATTTTCTTATAACATATGGAATTCTAACCCACAACACGTAATATTTAATTACACACGCCTTATAATTACGAAGCATTAATTGCACCTCTCTTATGCCACTTCAAAGGAGGCATCTCGAGTAACAGATGCATTCTAACTGCATTTTCTTATCCATTCATGGCACGCACTCCAGCTAATGACTGCACATATTATCATGTGTTAAGAACAGCTGCTGCAGTTACTTTATGTTTTGTATATCTACCGACTGATTTACAGTCGTAGTTTCCAACATAGCGAAATTTCCACTTGGAAAAATTCAGAAACATCTCATATAAAAATTAAAATTTTCCATTTCTAAATTGAAGTTTCGTTGTAATTTTTTTCTGAAATGGCCAAGAACTTTTCAAAGTTTTGGAAATTGTCCACAACTTGCACATGTGACGGTCTACCACAAGTCTCAGGTGGTTGGAAGTGGAAGAGAAGTTGTTCGTTAAATTTTTAGCAGGTAGAGGGAAGTTGGAATGTTGGACAAAAGCTAGTTCTTTATGTGGCGGGATCAATGGGGCGTTCCAATCAGCATCAGCATACTAATGTCTAATACATGCCATGAAACTGTCAAAGAGTAAAACGCTTGCGCGATCTAACTCGACGCTAGCGCCATCTAGCGAGCAATTTGGTAAACTTTCCGTAGGTATTGGAAGTGGTGTTATGTTATAGTTTATAATTATGTATGTTCATTTTTTTTTAGTGTTAACACAATGCGAATTAGCTTCATGCGGCTGATCCTGTCCAGCCAACCATCCTTAGCTAATTATAACAACTTCTTACCAACCGGTACACCTATAAAAAATATTTGAGTTCAATTTTACACTATGCCAAGCCAAGGAAAGACGAAGTTATCGAGTTTTTTTGTGCCACAAACTTTAGTATCAAACTTGGTTCACGAAATACTGGCATCACTTCCGTGTCTGTCCTTTTGTCAAAGGCGTTTTTTACGTAAGGATAAATATTTTTTTAAAGGAAATTTTTAAAATATCACTTGTGGTTCTTGGTACCAATTATTGAGCTACCAAATTTCATCTGATTGTGCTAAATATCATTTATTATACTACCTACATGCCTAGTGATATATCTAAGGTTGTTCAAATCTCACCCGGGGAGTAAAATCATAAAATTATAGAAATATAATATTCAATTAACTATATAAAAGTGGTGGTGGAGTGGATCTGACATCCGACTTTCAATCCGGAGGTTGCGGGTTCAAATTCTACTTTTCAGTGAAGGAAAACATCTGGAGACTATAGCCTCGCGCATTAGAGGAGGCCTGTGCCCAGCAGTGGGGCGTGTATAGGAGCTGTTATTGTTATATATTTTCCACTAACAAAACTACTGTTTGATTTAGCTGTATTTTCTAGGCTATTTATTTTTGTTCTTGCTTATTCATCACAGTCATACCGTTATTAAGGAATACTATTCATAGTTAGCTATCTCTTGAAGTGCAAAATTGTTTTATTCATATTTTGATATAATTGTATATCAATTGAGTAGGTAAATACATCGATACTGAGTACACATTTAAAATCCAAGATTTCGCACTATCTTCTCTGAAATGTAGTCTGAAGTCTGGGATTTTAAATATCTCTTTATCATAAAATGCTCATTTGGCTGTAAAAGCCATCAACAAACCTGTCTGAATAGGAAGTATTAATGCAATGTTCTGCCGCGAGAGTGCAGTACTAGCACCTTTCATAAACCATAGAGTAACTTATACCATACTGTGCCTTAAACTGTTTTTGACATGTTTTTACAGATAGTGAAATATGACATTGATGCATCAAGGCGGTTTGTTTACAAAGGGCCTACCGGGAAATACGAAATTTAGTTATCTGCCTCTTTATAATTTATAGTTTTATAATTTTGGTAATTTGACTTTTAATGTTTTTTTTTTATTTGTTAGTTTTATTCTTTCTTGAAAATTTATATTAAATAAATAATAAATTTAGCTGATTTGGTAAGTGTACAACACGTCTGAAAATATCGGTACAAAAAATGTGCCAAAAATATGTATACACTACCTTAATATATGGGCAATATAGTCGTGTATACATATTTTTGGCACTTTTTTCGTATCGATATTTTCAGACGTGACCGTACCATCAATATTTAATTTATATTAATATATGGGTATCCATGTTTATTGCGTACTACAGATTTAAATATAAACCATTCATTACTACGTACAAAAGTACGAATTACATAAATGCCTAAACTTGAGCTAAAAATTTAAACACATTTTTAAGTCAGAATCAGCCTCTTGGTATTAAGACATCAACATCACTCATGAAGATTTCACATTCAACATGCATCAATGTTTAGAAAGTAAAAGCAAATACTCTCGCTGAAACCTGTTGTTTTATTATTCCATTAATATTATATGAATCCGTATTTTAATAGTGAAATAAACAGACTTAGTGTGTAAAGCTTTCTGTGTAAATTTATAGTGGGTTCCATTAATACGTGCTTATATTTACATACTGTGTCTTGAGACACACAGCTGTAAAGGTAAGGACCAATCTATATACCCGTTAATAACGTTTAGAAACCGTTATTTCGTTCACTCAAACCGGTTAATTGATAGAATGAAATTAAAAGAAATCGCTATGTAATCCTTATTTACTTATGCTATTTAACATGAACAATATGATTGAAATTTGTAGTATAATTTGTTTTATTTTTTAAATCATTTCATGTTTGTAAGTACTTATACTAAATATAGTTGTTACTGTGTATAAAATTTTTTTGCATGCTTATTATTAGCTAAGTGTGTGATCTAATTTTACATATGTAAAGATGACCATTAATGTTTACCACACTTAATGCAAATAAATATATTTAATTTAATTTATGTCTTCTTAGCGGTAAGTTGAAAAAACGAAATGTTTTGGTTCGCGAGGAACAATATGTACCGGTTAAACTTACGACATTTGAAAGAAATGGAAATACATGTAGTAATGAAACAGGCAAGCTGTCGATCGCGTGCTCGGTTCATTCAGCCCAGATGAAAATACTTACTCATTATATCTTGTTTTGATATTTTGAGAATTTGATCAGTTGATGTCATTTCACACGAACGACGAACAAATTTGGCATAAGATGCTACGATACCTATTAATTGAAAAGTTCTTTAACAGGTAACCGCAAACTGAAACGAACTCCTTTTCTTTTGGCTTGCAAACGAACGAAACCGGTTTGAAAATATAAAACGTTTTCAAGCCCTAGTTAGGACTCAGTTTGATTGTATTTTATTTTTGGAAGCTGCTTGAAAGTTTCCTGGATCACCCATGCCATAAAGACGAATCTATTTAGTTAGTGAAAATCGGCTAAATATTATTTCTTATTGCAATGTGACACAACAGATGAGCTATTAAGAGAAATCATAAGATAAATAGATTGCAGAATACACTGCTGATGATGATCAGAACGGAACTCTTCAACGAGTTTTTTTTTTAGTTTTTGTCTAAAACTATGCCTTTGCATTTAAATAGTGGTGAAATGGAACTCCTCATGAAGACCAGGGCGGAACTCCTCTACGCCAAAAGATTTTTAAAAGTCTTGAGGCAAATTATAATTGTTTTGAGATGCTCTACAGTTTTAAATGCAAACTTTTGTGAAGTAGTTTTTTATATTATAGAATATATATTTATCATATGAAGTACTAGGCAGTGTGTCCATACCAGTACCAGTCCCTCCTTGTCCCATTATAAATTCACTTACAGCGGCTCAAGGTAATCACCCTACACTTACATGCTTTTAATAAGGGACGACTAAAAACACTTGAAGGAAAAGAAATATTGATTTAGGGGGCAGGAGTACTTCCCCTTGTTTGAATATTTAATTGATAAATGTATAATTTATAAGTTACTTGTACTTAAATGTTCTTTTGTTGGTTTTGGCCTGACGGTGGGACGTATAAGTATGTTTGAAGATGTGTTCATATAAATTATTCAAATGAAGTGTTTCATGACAAGTGGTCGTGCTAGATCCCATTTTATAAAAGCAACAAAAATGGAACTGGTAATGAATAAAACAAGATTGAGGTTGTTGACAAGTCTGCCACTGTTAAATATTGTCTTACACAGTTATTTGTCTTATATCTACGACAAACACAATTTGTCTGTGTAAAAGCCAAAGTATAATGTAACATATACATTTTCATTAAACGGGCTTCAAATCAGTTATAAATATGTAAACGCCCACAAATAACGGAGATATATTCTGCCCTTCAGTTATTCCTAAAAGACAAGCACACGACAAATAGAAGAATTTCTGTAACACCCCCGTTCCAAACGTTCTACACGAACATTACACTGAAGCCAACGACTCTCACTGAGGTAATACTTCGACAATTTCCTTAAAAATTTTGCCTAATAAGATTTTATGGTGCTATGAGGGGCGGCATAAGGCATAAGAGTTAGTAAAATTTTGTAAGTATAAGCGCTTATAATAAATACAAATATAAATATTATACGACATTATTACACAAATTGACTAAGTCCCACAGTAAGCTCAATAAGGCCTGTGTTGAGGGTACTTAGACAACGATATATATAATATATAAATATGTATAAATACTTAAATACATAGAAAACACCCATGACTCAGGAACAAATATCCATGCTCATCACACGAATAAATGCCCTAACCAAGATTTGAACCCGGGACCATCAGCTTCGTAGGCAGGGTCACTACCCACTAGGCCAAACCGGTCGTCAAAATAATAAAAGACGAAATTGGCAAAGCTTAATCAGTTGTTATTTCTATGAAAATAAACAAATAAATAAAGTTAGTTAAAACAATGGACAGTGCCAGTCGAACTCATCCACCGAGAATCTCGTAAAAATAACTTTATTTTACATATTTATAGTTTTTAGAGTTTTACCTGTATTTGTAATGTCAACGGTACGTACCTATCCTATAAAATTTGATTCCCTAGAGTTTTTTGCGCCATACATTTAGAAGTTAGATTTTTCACAATTCAAGGGACTGTAAACTTGAGCATATGGTTTTAATTTTAACTCGATATCTCCACACGTAGAGATAAAGGCCTTTGACAGAGAGATAGACGGACGGACGGACGGACGGACAACAAGTGACCCATAAGGGTTCCATTGTTGTTTTGCCATGGGTCTTACGAGGCTAGAAAATTGATTTTGTGTAGAATTTTTCGGTTATCCGCTTACTTTTTACACCGTATCATAAGGAATACTTGAGCTTACCTAACTGTTTCATCCAACTTTGTCGCACTTGGTATTCTAGTGCTCTGCTCAGTGCTCACTCTTATTTCCTTTCCTTTAACACCCACCTCATGCCAACCAGTGGTAGTGCCGGTAGTAATATGCCGTTAATATAAATAAAATTGCCATTATAATGATGGGAAAAGAAACAAAAGAGTTTTTAAATTACTGTGCAGAAATCGTAAATGTAGTAAGAAAAATAAATAAATGGTATAAGTAAGTATGATAGTCATATATTTTGAAAAATATAGGAAACTGTAAAAATGTTATAAGATGTTAAATGTAAGTAGTTTAAGTAAATAAACCATTTCTAAATGATCAATAACAATGTCAACTCCAAAGTACTCCCTAAAAATCCCCTCATGTCCCCGTTGTTTGCTTTATTTTACAACCTAGAAATACATAAGAACAGTAAATAAATTAGCTGAGAATCCCACTCAGGAAAGTACAAAAGACGATGAATTAATGAAAGAATTGTATGAAGTATGCAAGTACGAGAGGTATAAAAGAGAGAACTGTACCCCTAGTGTAAATAAATTCGATTTCCAAACGTGACGTACGCGTTTGCGTTTAGTCTCATTTTGTATTGGATTTAGAAAGAGCGCGCCAAGCGGGAAGTTTTGGAAACTCAAAATCCTATACAAAATGAGACTTAACGCAAACGCGTTCGTCACGTTTCGAAATCGAATTTATTTACACTAGGGGTACTGGTATGAATGAAAAACTAGCTAGGTAAAGACTCCGGTCAAGTTGGAGGAGCACCAAGGGAAAAAAAAAAACGTGGTAATGTGATCGTAAAGTGTGAAACATATTTTTTCGTCAGCCTATTCAATATAACACTGTAAAGTACTTAAAATTCGATTACATTTGTTACACAAGAACGACAAATCATATCACACAGACACATTACCTGTACCCCTAGTGTAAATATTTTCGACAGCGAAACGTGACGTACGCGTTTGCGTTAAGTGTCATTTTGTATGAGATTTTTGACGTTCCAAAACGTCCCGCGTGGCGCGCTGTTTAAAAACCCATACAAAATGAGACTTAACGCAAACGCGTACGTCACGTTTCGCTATCGACTAAATTTACACTAGGGGTACTGGTGATCGTTTTTATGGATTGATTCGATAAGCTGGTATTATAAAGTGCTAATGCATTTCGCCTTTGCGTGTCAATATCAAATCAAGTTGAGATTTTCAAAATCTGTTTGCCGCTTCTGGAGCTCGATTCGTATTATACAACTTATTACGATTTTAAATTGGTTTTGATACTTTTGATTTCAATTTTGATACGACCTTGACGATCGTTTTTGTAATTGGCTACTTGACAGTTTTTTGTAAATAATGTCAATCGATCTTGATTTTCCTCAGGATCAAATGTCTATATGGGACTCATGGCATTTAAGCAACACAAAGGTCAGAAATGAGAGTTAAGTTCGCACTCGACGATTGAAACATTTGAAACACCTCTAACAAAATGATAATGCAATGTGACGTCACATTACATAAGTCTGTCCTAAATGTATGGAAGATCAAGGAAATTGCCATTTTGACCCTGAAATATTACGTTTATGTGTATAGTTGTCATACAATTTATTTTTCAATAAAATGTAAGCAATCGAATGGTACCATTTTCTTTTCTGTTTTTGATAGACAAAAAAATATACATATTTTTGAGACTGGAGCCTAATATTTTTTATAGTCTCAATAAAAATAAAAAAAAACCACTTTTTTTATAATGGATGGCTCATTTCCTATCCATTTAACTAAATTTTGTTATTAATGTTCAACATATGTCAAGTACCTATTTGACGTACATTATCTCAAGCACGGCTTTCATTTCATTTCGCATACATCGATTGGCGTAAGCGTACTTTGTATCAAAACAAGATCAAAACCAATTTAAAAAACCGAATGGGCCTTCTAGTTGCTTTTTCGCCGTCGGTCCGACGCTTTGTAGTTATTTTCAGATATCTTTATTTGCGATCTGTAAGTGTAAAAGCATTTTAATGTTCAAGTTATCGCCATATGTCATCCCCATATCAAATTATGTCGTTTTTATTTTATATTTCCCGCTTTTAAATCAAAGTTGCGTTGAACTAAATTTCATAGACTCCGCATTATGAAGAATACAGGGTGATTTAGGAGACGTGATGCCCCTGCCCATTCAGTAAATTATAAGCAACTGCAAGTTATTGCGAATTTTCTATGTGTATATTATCATTTTTTGTCAGTCTGGTAAACACAACACAAGTCTTATTGAGCTTACTATGAGAAATAAAGGCATTAAGTCTGCCTGGTGCACTTTTTACGTGCATTAAAATGTAAAATAATAATAATAAATACAGAGTGTATGTCCAATACAGTCGAATATTTAAACGGTAGTTAGGGCTGTGCACAAATCACGCGAGGTTTTTTCGGCTACTTTTTTGACCAAACCCCCCCCCCTTGGTGATATTTGGTGAGGTTCTTGGCTAACCCCCTCCCCCCCACATAACCTCACGTGTATTTTTATTTTATATTTTCATTCAACCTAATTTTAAGATAAATAGTATTGTATAGAGTATATCTTGTTTTTACTCGCTATTTTGAACTACCAAGTGAAGATTTATGTTTAACGAAACCGAGAAAAAGTATGTAATAGATATTTTTTCTTAGTTTCATTCCTATAAATAATACACGTGAGGTTTCCTTATACCTTCCCCCCCTCCCCCAACGTGATCTGTCGTAATTTTTTCGTGACCCCCCGTCCCCTCCTATCGAACCTCGCGTGATTTGTGCACAAGCCCTTAGCATAGGACCTAATGAAGTAAATTAAGATAAATTTTGCTTAAAAATACAATTAAAATATTAACCATACATAATTAATAATTCGAATTTCGCAATATAAAGCATAACCGAGATACGAGCTCCGAGATACGAGCTTTTTAAAGTAGCTGTCAACGCTTGTTGGCAGTTACTGTAAAAAGCTCATATCTCGTCATGTTATGTCATTTTACATCTCGTAATGTTTGCAGTACATTGCTGCTCGATACATTTTCAAAAATTAATTACCGGGTTTTAATTAAGTGGACTTAACAAAATTAAACTTCTTAATTAATGATTACACGGATGAATTTTATATCTGGTTTAATTTGTTGCCCGTATTGGATATACGCACTGTACAAACTCATTCTGCCGCATGCGTCCCATACGTTGCCACCTACATAGTATAATATACAAATACAAATCTTTATTTATAACGCCAAAGTTACATTATATTAATATCTGTATGACATATTACAGCGTGAATTTTTATACTAACGCAAATTGAAACAAGGCTCATATTGATTTCAAATGATTTTTTCATTTCATTAGCCTTATTTACAGAGTGCAATTCATTTTTGCAAATTTTTCGAGCAGGAATGTAATACGTACAGTCAGATGCACAGACTGATTGTATGCAGGGGGGGTCACGTTTCTCTGCATCTGACTACATCATACAGTCATCAGTTGTGACAGTTATGACGTCGCGTCAGTGAGTGTGACGTTTTCAATAACAATGAAGTAATGATAGATTACGTACGTATAGATTATGTATTATTTTAATGGATTTTTAGGACTCGTACTAATTACTTTTAGAATATATACGGGCGTATTTGCAGTATATTTATTTATGTTCTACTTCTTCTTGGCGAGCTATAAATATTGTCTACTTATAGGTACAAAAGTTATCTGTGCCGTCTGCAGAAACTCTGCTGAAAACTCCATCTTCAAGTAGAGGACTTGTTTACCGCATAGAAATGAAATTTTATCTTATCATTCAATTCAAGTAAAGTTTTCGATTTCCCGCGTATTGTTCAAATTGGTTTTATAAAATGGAAGATTTAAATTTCTTTGTAGTTCATTTCTGCGTGGGACCAGTTTATGGAAGCTCGTTATTTGTACGAGTTACAAACGAGACTTTAAAAAAACATACATTTTTATCTATTTAACTCTGGAACACTTCTATAAAATTTAAGTGAAATCTATCCTCGATCATCTTTAAAGTTCCTTTCCTTCTTTAAATTAATGAAACTTTTATATTTTATTGTTGGAATAAATCCTTCTCCGTTTCTTTTTTAACATAGTATGCGTTCAATGTTCGAGTTTTATACTGCCTGCCTGTTCGTATGGATAGGGCAATAATATTTTTTCATCACACTTGCTCGTAAACGGTATTATTGTATGCCAGCATACTGTGATGGAATGAGCTATATTGTGCTAATTCATACGAATCAAGTAGATAAAAATGAGTTTATCTTTTAAAATATTGACGTTTATAATTTAGTATTTTTGTTTCAAAATATTTAATTTGATTAATTTACTAGCCGTTTAAAATACTTTTAAATAATTTTCACTCGTGGCTGAATCCTTGATGGATCTGTGCCTTCGATGCCTAACCTGTCAAAATGACAATATGGCGGACGAGTGTTTGAAATGTCACCGTATTTAAGAATTATTTCGTATAAAATTTAGTTTTTTACTTACAATCGTGATGAAACATTGTGTGTGCTACAGGCGATACAAGAATTACGCACTCGTGTTAATCAAGCCCTCGCCTTCAGCTTCGGGCTAAGTTAACACTTAAAATAAATATACGGATTACACTCACGTATTGTGAGTCAAATACGTGAGTGTAATCCGTAGAATAATTTTAATGTTAGTATGTCTCACGACAATTTAAATTCGATTATTGCAAGTTAACACTTGTTTGTAAATTCTTGTTTACCGCCCTTAATACACAATGTACTATTATTTTTCATGGAATTGCTCGTGGTTAAAACGTAGCCAATATTGCGTAAGCTCCCTCTTAATAGGTATTGTTTTTTTTTCTCATGCAAATAGAGTTTATTTTTAGAATATCGATGAAGCTATTATAATACGAGTAGCAAGTATTTTTTATTCTGAACGAACACCATATTTACATTTTTGCTTAAAATCTTCCTTTGGCTGAAAATAGAAAGTAATTTATACTCAGAACCTGAGAAAGGATAGGTACATTGGTATTCAAAAAGTAACGAAACCACGGCGCGTCCTTTAGTTTAAGGGTTGAACACAAATTCGGTTTCTAATCTGTCTTTTCTATACCCCAAAGCTTAAATAAAATATTAGTGTCACAAATATTCATAACGTTAGTACCTATGGCCTAAAACTAATTCATGATAAAAACTTCATTATCTTTAATTTTCGGGACACAGGACTGTTTTTTTGTTTAGACAATTTGTGATTATCTAGGTTAATCCCAAGAATTGGCATAGACACTATTCTACGGAAGCGATTACGATTGCCATCTGACCTTCAAATTCAAACCGGAAACCAGGCCTTATTGGGATTAGGCCGATTTCCTCACGATGTCATCCTTCACCGAAAAGGGACTGGTAAATATCAAATGATAACTATACCGTAGGTACGTACTCGTAAGTTCGAAAACCTCATTAGTACGAGCCGGTGTTTGAACCCGCAAACCTGGAGTTTAAAGCCGCACGCTCTTTCCATGCTACCAGCGCTATCAGTAATTTTTTACATAATTATATTACGCATCGTACCTACATATAGTCTGGCTACCGAAATATTACACAATTTTTTGGCGGGAAATAAAAAAAAAATTGGGCTGGTCACACTTTGTGTAGTAGGAATTATAGTTTTGATAATAGAACATATTTTTGATTTTCTGTGTACACGTAAGGTACCCCAGAAAATCAGTTAAATATACGTTGACGTGCACTCAAAGTCAGCTCACTTAATTTCTACCATCTATGTAAAATACAAAGACATATAGACATGTTTCGCCAAGATATTTTTATATATTTTATATTGTTAAATCAAATTACTACTGACGAGTCACTTCACTCCACATATTTCTTCTAAATATTGGTTTTCAGTAACTCGTTACGTTCCAATGCTTGGGATTTATTGATATTTTCTAGGACTTTTAGTTTATCCGTTTCTTTACACACTAAACTTGTCCTGCTCATGAGATTATCTCAGGTATTAATAAATTCACGTACTTAATTAAAGTTATAGGCAAATGTTAGAACTAGTACTTACAGTATCAAAATAGTAATAGAGCACTAATCTACTAAATTGTTTACGACTTGTAAACATAGAAGTTTTTCGTTATACAACGCTTCACGTCAACTTCGCACATTGTCGTAATTATTTACGAGCTTAAATAATAGTTTGCGGACCCCACTTGGTATAGTCACTATTAATATTATTTAAAATAAACCCCTTATGAACCACGCACAATTAGAATGAATCACATAAATTGACAACAGCATTTAGGTTTTTTTTTAAATCATAGACAATTGGTGATATAACAAGGAAAAATCTGTCAATAATATTTGGCTAGCCAGACTCTAATAGTACATTACTATAGAGGCCGGGAAACGTAGGGGTGCAGGCCAAGTAGATATATACGGCTGAGCGTAGCGAAGCCGGATAGAGATACGCGGCCGGCAACCCCGTTTCTCGCCGAGATATGTATAGTGCTTTTCTCAAACTTGCAATTAAAAAAAAAATGTAGTCAATTTGTTTTGTGGCGACCTACTCGGCTCGCCACTCTACCAGCGGTGTACAACCCGTAAGTCCGCGCGCCTGCGCGATGCGCCACCGCCGTTGCTTAGCAACGAATATGCACAACAAAACACCGTACCAAGCTAACTGAAGCTAGTTGATTGTTGGATACCAAGACGTTGTGTCACAATTTGACGTTAAAAAACAAAAGAAGGTTGCTTTACAGTCCTAGGTGTGTAAGGCAGTATGAAATTCCTTTACATATCATGTTCACTCATGCCACCTGATATGTAGTATTTCCGGGCCTAAATTGACGTAAGTCATGTCATCATTTCACAGCAAGTTTGAGAAAAAGGTATTAACTGTCATACAACCATAATGAGTGGTTTGTCAAAAAAATTATCTGACACAAAATCTCATCGCCTAGTATATGGAAGGTGGAGGTAAGGAATGAAATCTCCATGTACCAAAGTGTCACCAAAAATCCTTAAATAAGTGGCGCTACAATACCTAGAATAATTGAAAAAAAAAAACGAATCATAGACAGCGTACTTCACTCCGTCAATAACGCCTAGGTTCTTAGCTACTCTAGCGCTACTCTGGAGAGTTTGGAACTATTATTTATAGCTGATAGCTGGATACTTTTGCAACAGTTCTACCGTAAGAGATTTCACTCCTATAGCCCAGTACTTTCCTTAAACAGTTATCTAATACATTTACATCACAAGATCAATGACAATCCATCTCAAAATAGGTACCGTCCATAAAGTTTATAGCACACTTTCATGCTTATAACTTAAATAGAAGCTGCTTAACCCTTCGGTTGTGAGACGCCATTTTGTACAAGTCTGCACGTATGCCGTTCTTCCGCTGCTGTCAGGAAGAAATATTGGCTTGTCTGCCGGTGTCCCGCTGCGGGACAATTTTAGGTATTCTCTTGACGGAAAGTTGAGTGCCGAAAATTAGTTATATACTGCTCTGACATATACCAATGCTAGATCATTAGACAAGGATAGGCTACAGTTGGTCAGTATCGTCACTAACTTTTAGGCTTATAGAAACGTCATAATTCAGTGTTTAATTGGACGATGGCGCCCAGCCCCTGACAGACAGAAAATTTAAGAAATGGAGACCGGCAGACGTGGCTTTTTATTTTTTTCCTGCTGCGGGAGTTCGGCACACGAAGGGTTAATTGTCGTAACACAATGGAGTCAATTACCTTAAGACTAATTACAGCCCCTTAACTAGGTACAGTTTTTTGCAATTCACTCGTGGACACTTTATGAAGCTTTGTGCTTAATTGTTAATGCCAATTTTCGTTTAAATGAAACACATCAACGGTATTTTGTGCATAAATTCTGAGACTTCATTTTGGAAGCCGCTTGCCCTAGCGCTCGGGGTAGCTTAAAAACACATTTATCACAAAGAGCTACATACCTACTTAGGTGGATATTATACCAAACACAAAGCCTGGAACATTTTATTTCCTTAAATTAAATATTTCTTTATAGCGTACTCACTTCTCAAAATAACGGATAGGGAAAGCGACTATTAATAACGAATAGGGACAAGTGATATTATAGGGCTGTCAAAATAACGGATAGAGGGAAGTGATCTTATAGGGCTGTCAAAATAACGGATAGGGAAAAGTGATCTTATAGGGCTGTCAAAATAACGGATAGAGGCAAGTGATCTTATAGGGCTGCCAAAATAACGAATAGGAACAAGTGATCTTATAGGGCTGTCAAAATAACGGATAGGGACAAGTGATCTTATAGGGCTGTCAAAATAACGGATAGGGAAAAGTGATCTTATAGGGCTGTCAAAATAACGGATAGGGACAAGTGATCTTATAGGGTTGTCAAAATAACGGATACGGACAAGCGATTATCAACGGTTTGTTAGATTTGACAAACCTTTCGTCAGTTGTGCCATATCCATTTTTGAGCAAGTTGTTTTTAATTATTCCTAAAATAACATAAAATATGCTATAATTGACACAAACTTGTTATAAAAACTTTATTTTTCAAGCGTACATAGGCTACGGATACGGAGACAGCTTACCGGTCCGTATGCTTGTTTGCCACCGACGTAGTATAAAAAAAGACTTGTGGATAGAAGTTTGTGGGGTTTGAGGAGTCTAGTTCGCTGGCCGCAATGTTTATTCCAGGTTATAAAAACATACGGGTCAACTGAGAACCTTTTTTTGAAGGCGGTTAAAAGTCAAATCCATTTAGCCATTTATTGCGTGGTTGTTGGTTGAGAAAAAACATCCAAATATCCAAACATTCAATTTCAACACTCATTATGTATTAATAGAATGTCGGCACCCCAGAATCACAGTCTAATTAAGATTTCAGAGAACCACAATTACACAAATTGACCTACTCTCAAACTCGGAGGGTTTATGTACCTTATGTAGGCCACTAGGCCAGTCATGGTTAATTATGATGGTTCACTATTAAGCCACAACATCCCATTTACTTTGGGCTTTTAAATTAACTTATTTAAGTAATTAAGGACACTTCTCAACTCAAATTGGCACAACGATAAACTTCGTAACAATGTCAGAGGGTATCATGTTTATATTAATGTAGTCGTATTAAATAAATATTCCAACGTGTAACTTTGAGCGAAGACGTCGCTTTACTTAAGGCAGTGGCTTCATTACTGGCGAGTAGCGATTAGAGGTCTCTTATAAAGCTTTTACTTTCGTAAATTTTTGCAAAACCCGTGACATCGATGTGTAAGTTAGTTACATTTAAAAATACTACATAGGAAAATATTACGCTAGTCGATGTCTAGCGCAATTATCTGGCCTGGCAGTGACATATATCCATTTACAATTTTACATCCTAAATCCTAAAAACTCTTCTTCTCGGTCTTATGTCAGGTAAATTTGCTTAAGATCTCCGACAAATTATAAATTAAGAAAATAAATAATAAGACTTCGATGTACGAAAAATAAATTCTCGAATGAAAAAGTAAACTAGGCTAACCTACGTGTGTTTCAAAATGCGGAATTAGGAACTAAATCACCTTGTATAAATTTAATTTCAAAATTACGATCAAAGCAAATGAACGTCTATTTCAAAAGTTTCAATTCCTGTCTGCGAATAGTCAGATAAGCGTCAGTCATGATCATTTTTAAAAAGTCAAAAATATACTATGAGCTTCGTCTATAATATTTATGTCGGCGACCAATCGTAAGATTAGGCATTATTGTAATCTTCCTGTGTAATGTTTTGAGGGTTGTCACATTTCCTATACTAATGTAGATAGGATAGGTTGCTTCAGATGCCCGAAGGGCAAACTGTCCAGAAATAGGAGGTGCTCAATCAACTCAGAGAACAACAAGATCTGCCTGATCTTATGATCGGCCGCCGACATATATATTGCTTCGCTGTATGACCTATGATGACGATAAATCGCTCCCGCCCGTTCTGCAGCCCCAAGCTTAACCTAAATAAATGTGCCTCGTAGCTCCGAGCCCGAGCCGTGCATTTATTCTACAGGTAATTATAAAACAAGGAATTTCCTCTTTTAATTTACACCCAGAGAATTCTCACATCCGTCTTGTGAAGCTCTTTATCCTTGTCATAAGTCGTTAAATTTGGCTTTAGCTTTTGTTTTGACGGTTGCTTAAGATTTCTTATTAGAATCTCTTCATGCATGGCTTTCAAATTATTTCCAAATAAGATTAACGCTTGGTAATTGCCTTTGAAGGGAACTTCAGTGCGCTTTAAATGTGATTTAGAAATGTATTTTTAATCCCTTGTTCCTAAAACGTAGCTTGCTTATAAACCTTTGTTTAATTTTGTCTCTTTCTAACAAATGAAAATGTCAAAATGACGGATAAGGACAAACGATTGGAGTTATCTAACTCTAATCTCAAGAGCATCAAGTCTTGATCTCAAGATAGAGTTAGACTACGAGAAGTTGGCAGTGATTTTGACAGCCTACACAGTTCAGGTGTTATTTTAAACGTCAATCTTCTATGAAATGTATAAGGTCATCCAAATTAATAGACAGCGCACTTTACTCCATCAATAACGCCTAGGTTCTTAGCTACTCTAGCGCTACTCTGGAGAGATTTGGAACTATTATTTATAGCTGACAGTTGGACACTTTTGCAACAGTTCTGCCTATGGAGGTTCTATTCCTTGCCTCTACCTTCCATAATCGAATCTTTAGCAAATGTTTGACGTACTCGAGCCGAGAATCGGAAAAGCCATATTGAAAATATACTCGGAAATCAATGCAAAACAAAAGAAAATTACAAATATCATATATACAACATTTCACACAAAAAACGTTCCTTAATGCCATTTATTTTTCTTATTACGACAATAACAAATGTACTTCCCCATAAATAAATAACCCCCATAATAAAATTACAAACAACACATTTGCGCCTTGTGCACATACCCGAGTTGGCCGTACAAGTATGTGCAATAGCTTGCGTGTGTTGAAGTCGAGTTTTTATTTTACCCATTTTAGAAGACCCCTAAAGTTTAAATTTGATTTTGAAATGATAAAACTGCCTCCTTGCCTAGTCTGTAATGACCCTACCTACGAAGCAGGAGACGGGAGTACAAATCCTAGGAATTTGTCCCTGGGTTATGGATAGATGTATTTAGCTATATCTATCTATTAGGTACACAAGCCAAGCTAACCCACAACTCAAGCCACATTGAGCATACTGTGGAGCTAGGCCAAATTGTTGGCCAAGGCCAAGTTATATTTATTTATATCAAAACCTCATCTACACAACGCCACAACGTAAACACCGGCATAGCCTAAGAGTAAATGGCGGGACGACCTGGACGCATTTCTCAGCAACTGGACGGATGCTGCAGTTAATAGGGAAGATTGGAAGTCTAGGAGGGGCCCAGCAGTGGGATACTTTATAGGCTCTTAAAAAACCTCATCTAACCTAAACGTTTAATACCCCTAACGGTGACATTCAGATGGCAACTGCAGCATTACTGTTGCAATATTGCTGCTGCGGCGTTGACGCGAGCGATGTCACTATTGAATGTTCCAATTGCGACAGTAATTCCATATTGACATTAACGAACATTTTTAACCGACTTCAAAATTCCAAAAGGTATAATGTTTCATACTATGTTGTATATACATACAACATAGATACGCGTCATTGGTCTTAATTCAGTCAGAACTCCGTCGAATCTCAAGTGTCTCGACCGATTTGGAAAATATTGTTTTTAACAAAAACAATTTTAACAAAAATGGGACCAATCTGTGAAAGATTGGTCCCATTTTTGTTAAAATTCAGTTCTGATGATGGAATCTATGAGGAATCGAGGGAAATCTTGTAGACATACATAATATTTAGTGATGTTCGTATTTTCATCAATAAATCAAGCATTTATTTACAATTAAATTTAAATTAAAAAGTGACATTTGGTGAAATGGAAATGCTGCTAAAGATCAGAACGGAACACCTCAAAACGATACGTATTTCACGTTTGACAATATGACTTTTATGATAAATTTGTTCAGAAAAGTAGGTTTTTAAGCAAAAAATTTGTCAAGAAGGTGAGTTCTGATTGACAGAGGAATTGAGGGAGCCGTTTTGTGAAGTCCGTTTTTCTCCATTGAAGGTTACTTATCATGGAAATTAAAATAATTATGTCAGTCGCCCAGTTGCAACAGTGATGCTGATGCTGTCCTCATCCGAATTTCACCTTAAGTTTAGAGTCACATTTATGATGAGCGAGATGTAATTAGACTACTAAGAGCAATGTTGGTCATCGACTCCGTTCTGCTACTATCGGGTGTCGTGGGATGTTAACACGCCTACTGCTCATCGTGTTTAAAGTGTCTCTGTGGCCACGTAATGCACCCTGACACCGACCGCCATATATGTAGACGTTGGTGTCAGCGTCAAAGGTACACTCTCGGAAAGTGCATTTCGTGGCCCTCAGGTAATTTTAGCTGGACCAACGCGGTCGGCTACCGTACCGTACCGTACTTGAGCATCCCCTGCGATGTTCCCCTGGCCGGCTCGGAGGTTGGTTCTAATTTAACAACTTGTTATAATTTTGAACTGACTTTGATACGAGCTTGATCATCTTGGTGATTGGCCGACATCCTTCACTTCATTTTGCATGCACCAATCAGCATGGGCGATCTTCAAGGTCGTCGAAATAAGATTAAAATCGTAATAAGTTGTTAAGTCTGAATCAGGTTCCCGGTCGTTGTTAAATTGTACCTACATGAGAGATTACATTCGTCATCAAATATATCTGAGCGGCCGAGGTGTTCACAAATATCTGAACATGCCTCTATTGTCTAGGCGTCAAAGTGCACGTTCCGATATATATGAGCACATTGGCCGTTCCGATATATCTGATGGCGACTGTACCTACCTAACACTGGTTCGTACCCTATCCTCCGACTCGCTCGTGCTCAAATAGCATTTAGAAAAACCGGTCGTAAAATACGTGTTTTCCTTTGATTTCTCCATTATTTATACTGTCCCGGTAGTGTATAAAGATTTATGGTCGTTTATGAATTTTCTGATTTATTACGACCGGGCTACGCAAATTTAGACGTGGATCGTAACGTATGACCCTGTTGCGGGGATTTGCGATGTGTGAAAGGATTGGTTTTGATGATATACTGGATCGAGTAAAAAGTAGTTTTATGACTTCTATGAGTGATTTGAAAGACATTTTTGTTCCCCAATTGTCCGTAACATTATGTGGTTAAAACGGACACCAAAGGTATAGCTCAAGGTACTAGTTTAGACCAAGATTACATAAATTATATCAGTATTTGTGTACATAAAAACTATATACTTAGAATACTGACACTGTAAGAAAAAATGAAATTACTTCCTAGAAAACATTTCAATTTGTGTTTTGTACAAGTAGACATAAACGAAATAAACAATTGAAATATTTTCGTAGAAAGTTATTTAATTTGTTCTTAGAGTATTAGTGCCATCTGTCTTCGCTAGCCCAGAATCACCAGAGTTGATTCAGTTAGGAGATCGGGCCATACTGTTATACCTTAGCGATGGCCAGGGGTCGCCACAAGACTTCGGAAATTGTCATACTTGAAATTTTGACCCATGCCACCGAGCCCAGGTGGCAGAGAGGTTCAGGCATCAGTCGCGTATACGGAGGACGCTGGTTCAATTCCAGCCCTAAGCAATGGAAGCCTTGGTAATTTTTTCCTTTGTATATGACATTTATTTCGTTTGCTGCCACTGTTTGGACGGTATTGTACGGCTATTTCAAATGATTCATCTAATTTTAATGGATCACTCCAGTCATTTCCTACTAGCAATTTAAAAGCACTTAAAAACAGAGGTTGTTCAAACATTACTTAACGAAACTCAAATTGGCTTCATAGCAATTTAGTTACCCATTGATTGTACTGGAGAGAGCTCGAAAAAAAGCTTTTATCAAAGTTTCACATTTAATTCCTCTATCGGGCGGAATCGGCGAGTCTCAATCACGGCGGGTAGCGCAGGGTCGGAGAATGTGTCAGGATTACTTCCAAACGTGATCTAGTTAAGGACCCTACTGTACGTGGAAGTAGCTAGTGTTCAAAATGATCTTGGCACCACTGTGTCATTAGGAGGATAGTGGACTATCGCTTCTCCGTACAAATGTCCTCCTCCTCATTTTCCTTCTTGGACATTCACATTATGGAAAATACAAGGTGACCTTAGCCATTAGACAAACCCTGAAATCCCACGTAGGGTTAGTATCTCAGGAATGCTCTGACGTTAATATTTTTTTAATTAAGACAAAAGATAAAAAAATATTTTTTCGAACAAAAGTTATTTGCTTTAATCGACAACAAAAAGAAACATACTGTGTTAATCTTTGGCAGTGTTTTTGACAATTTGGTCGAAATATTTGATAATGATGACTATTTTCAATAATCAGAAGCTTATTAGTGTCATAAATAAAAAAGATAATCAAAAAGGTCGAAGAAGGTTCCATACTATTCTTTGAGGATATTACCTTAGGAGCTACTAACACATACAGGCTGCTCCAAATTAAAAAATGGTAATTTGTTAATTTCTTCGAAACCGCTACACCGGTTGTTATGATACTTTGTACACTGGTTCTAAATACCCTAATGCATATGTACATTTCGGCTTTGTCCAATGGCTAGGGACACACTGTATATTGTTAAACAATATTTTGATTTTGACGACCGGTCTGGCCTAGTGGGTAGTGACCCTGCCTGTAGGGGACGTGGTGAAATGATATGCAGTTTTTAAGTAACAAAACGTAAGGGTGTTTGGACAGCGAGAAGCATGTACCTTAGCGCGTGATTCTATACATCGACTGACCGCTGAGAGCCAATGACAAATCTCCGATTGTCCCCCTCCTCTCCCGCTCCCCTCGGTCGCCCTGAACCGGCACATTCCACTCAGACTTCCAGGCACCCACTTTTTAATAAAAAATATAAAATAAATTACAAAAGAAAATCGCGTCGCTTACATACCCCACCCCAGTGCTGCATCAGCACTTACTCAACTTCAGTAGGTACATATGCGACGCGTGCAGCTGATCGACGTAGTGTTCCGGATTTGGTTTTTATCTGCACCACTCTTATGCGGCCGTCTCTTCCCGGAATCACTTCCTGTATCCTTCCTTTAGGCCAAACGTTACGGGGTGACGCAGGATCCACAACCAATACCAGATCTCCCACTTGTAAGGGTCGTTGGTCTTGGTGCCACTTCTGGCGAGGGATCATCTGTGGCAGTACTTCTCGTACCCACCGCTTCCAAAATAGGTCTGCAAGTCGTTGAGAGGTTCGCCATTGTTTACGAAGGTACATGTCGGAGTGATCAAATAAACCGAGAGTCGGTAAGTTGGAAGAACTACCAAGTAAAAAATGATTTGGCGTGAGGGCTTCATCACTTTTCGGTTCAACTGTGACGTGTGTAAGCGGGCGACTGTTTACCATCTGTTCGACCTCTGCCATGAACGTGCTCAAAACTTCATCTCGCGGAGCCTGTTCTTTTAATACCACCTTGAGTGATGCCTTTATTGATCGAATAAGTCGCTCCCACGCGCCAGCCCAGTGGGGGCTAACTGGTGGCAAAAAATTCCAAGTGGTGCCATATTTCAAGGCCAAATCTTTTAATGCGGTGTGATTTAATTCACTAATAGACTTCTTAAGTTCATTATCAGCCCCTCTCAAGTTTGTGCCATTATCCGAGAAAATTTGCTGAGGCCAACCACGACGCGCCGCCATCCTTCGCAGAGCCATTATTAGTGCGTCAGCTGTGAGCCTCGTGACTATTTCTATGTGAACAGCTCGCATGGTAAGACACGTAAATAAAACTCCATACCGCTTTTCTCGACGTCTCAATACTGTTGCTTCCATTGGTCCGTACAAATCAATGCCACAGAACGTAAACGGGCGCTGATGGTGGGCCATGCGAGCAGGAGGTAAGTCACCCATTCTAGGTGGTTGCGGTTGCGCTTTTTTTATTCTACAGAACATGCACTTACTGCTTACATGTTTCACAGTTGGACGAATTCGAATAACCCAGTATTTCTGTTTCAGGTTGTTTACCACTGCTTCTTGATTTCCATGTGCGGCCGTCACGTGATAATGTTTTACAATAAGCTTAGTAACGTAATTACTTCCATCGAGGATCACGGGTTGTTTTGTCTCCGGTAGTACCTCCTGGGCCGCCCCAATTCGTCCGTCGACGCGCAGAATACCGTGTTCATCGAGAAATGGGGTCAAGGTAAGTAATCTGCTTTTCCGGTCTAAATTTCTTTTATTTTTCAGGTTATCCAGGTCTTCAGGAAAGGACTGCGCTTGAGAATATTTGATTAGCAAGCGCTCCGCCTTTTCCTTCAGGTCTCCATTAATCTCGCAAGTAAGTTTTTTAGATTTATTTATAAATATAAGTATAGCGCAGGTAGCTCCAAGTAATCTTAACCACGATGAAAACCTTTCAGGTTCAGGAACAGCTGGTAAGTTTTCAGGAGATACATTTACAATCATTGTATACTCTAAATCCAAAGGGTTAGGCTTCGTCAGCTGTTTATTTGAAGGCCAAGTTTCCTCATTGCCATACAAAAAGTCGGGACCGTGAAACCATTCATTTTCCAGCATTCTGAGTTCACAGGTGTCTCGTGTAGCAATATCAGCTACGTTCATTTTCGTAGGTACGTATCTCCATTGAGCAGATTGAGTTAATTCATCTAATTCCCCGAGCCGATGCGCCACGAACGCTTTATAGGTACGTGCATCGTTATATATCCAGTGAAGCACACAGGTCGAATCAGTCCAGTAATAAATTTTCTCCGTGCTCATTTTGTGTTCCTTGATTATACTATGTGCTAGTCTCGCTGCTAGACATGCACTTTCTAATTCTAATTTTGGAATACTTCTATGTTTAGTAGGTGAAATTCGGCATTTACTCGAAATAAATGCTAATTGCCACCGGTTATTGTTATCTAACCAGCGCCAGTACGCTACGGCGCATAAGGCTTGCGATGACGCGTCACACAACAAATGAAGTTGTAGGTTTGTATACATAGCCGGCCGGCGGCCTGCACTATCCGGTGCATTCGGTGCATCGTCTGTCTCACTCGCACGCGTGGCGGCTTGATAGTATCGGGGCAGGCGCACTGAACTTACCCGTTTCAATAGCTCGAGGAATTCGATCCATTTTTTAAATAATTCTTCCGGAATCATGTCGTCCCAAAGTAATCCTTGTGCCCATGTATCACGGATTATTATTTTTCCTCTTATTGTTATCGGTGATAGGAACCCATACACATCGAATATCGACATAACAACTCTCAGCATTTCTCGCTTTGTAGGTATCTTCTCTCCAGATATGATTGCCTCCGGTATGCGTTTGAAAGAGACATCAAAACCAAGTAAGTCCTCCTTTGGAAACCAAACTAATCCGAGCGTACGTTCGCCATTATCTTGTTGATCGATTTTGAACCTTATGGCCGTTGAACCTAAGTTCTCTTTTGGTAAACTGTTTATTAATGTTTCACTGTTGCTCGTCCAGTTACGAATGTTAAAACCGCCTTGTTTATGTATATACGCCACTTCTTGTACCACTTTTATTGCAGTTTCTTCGTCCTCAAAACTATCAATGTAATCATCTACATAATGTTGTTTACATATTGCAGATACGGCGGCCGGCATCGATGACTCATAGCGCACGGCGTTCTTGTTTTTTATGAACTGCGAAATAAATGGTGCACAATTTGCTCCAAATATTAAACATGTCATCTTATACGTTTTTATAGGGTCGTCAGGAGCAGCGGAGCCTTCAGACGTGTTTCTCCACAAGAAACGAAATGCATCTTGATCTTCAGGGATGATTTTCACTCTTAGGAACATATCTTGGATATCTCCAGTTATTCCGATTTTATTTTCGCGAAATCGAAGCATTATTCCATATAACGATACGAGCAGATCAGGTCCTTTATACAGGTAATCATTTAAACAAACGCCATTATTTTTGGATGCGCAATCGAATACGAGCCTTAATTTTTGTTTGTTAGGGTTGTCAACCCCGAAATGCGGCAGAAACCATGTTTTTGGCGTGAGCTTCGGGTTGCTGACCTCCATTGCGTAATCGTTATCGAACAGGTGATTTATTCTTTCAGTGTACCTTGATGCATAGCCAACATCCCGTTTCATTTTTCTTTCCACTCCCTTAAGTCTAGAAAGTGCATTACCATAGGATTCAGTCATGTTGCAATTAAGATCTTTCCATGGAAGCCCAACGTGCCACCTGCCTTCTAACAATCTAGCCGTTTGTTCCAATCGCTCCTGTGCGCGCAGGTCCTCGGAGTTCTGGCGTGGATTACATGAAACGCCCATGGATTCAATGGTAAAAGAGCGGCGTACTTCTTCGTGTATTTCTCGTAGTGCACGCTCATTTTGGTCCTGCAGGTCCTCAGTTATAAATAAGGTTGAATCTAGCCGCTGGCCCTTGTCGCGCGGTGCTGTGATACGGCCGTGAACACACCAGCCTAAGACAGTCTGAGTTATGTAAGATCCTTCGGACTTGCCCTTTATTATTTGCAGTGGCATCATAAGATGATAGTGATCCTGCCCTATTAACAGCTGAGGCTTCTCATAACGAGTGTTACATAATTGATTTTTAATTTCAACCTTAAGGTCATAATGCGTAAGGTTCACTTTAGATGCATTTTGCGAAGGCAAGTTTAAGTCTGTAACACTGCGAGCACGTAGCGTAAACATCTGTCCATCTTTGTTCGACACATCAAAGTCCACTACCTCACTTTCGCACTTAAGTTCGGTGTTACTCCATGCCCCACTAACGCACATTTTTTGTTTGGTACCATGCAATCCGGCGCGGGCGGCGAGGTCGGCGCTTATCAGTGATACCGTCGAGCAATTGTCCAATAATGCAGTGGCACTAATTATACCGTTAGGTCCGTGTATGTAAATAGGTACAGCTTGTAACAAAACTTTGCAGCTTGTCGAGTTTATGTTTGTAACAGTCTCAGATCGCGTTTCACTCACATCAGTGTCTATTATTTCCGTAATATTCACACTAGATTGAAGATTTGAATTATTAGCGTGCGAAATGTAATGTAACAAGCGGTGATGGGATTGTCCACAGTTTTCCTTATCGCAACAGGGCGCAGGACAGGTTTCTTTGTTATGGCGCGACACTAAACATTTATAGCATAATCCATGACGTTTCACATAGGCCCACCTGTCTTTGCGAAGCGATTTTTTAAACATTTTACAGTCTGTTATGTCGTGTTTAGAGGTACGACAAAATTTACACTTATCGTCACTTAGTTCATTCTGCACTAGCACGGTTTGAGAGCGGTAACAATCACTTTGTTTACGTTTACTATCACTGTAAGTGTTCGCGAGGATTACAGCTGTTTTTGATATTTTGAGAGCTTCGTCATTTAAAAATTCCGACAGAATGACGAGCCGGGGTTTCTTGCCGTCGTTGATAAGCGGGTAGCTATAGTCGACCCATTTCGATATTAACACAGTTGGCAATTTTGACAGAATTACAGATATGATTTTCATCCCCCTTAGGTACTCATCATGACCAATAGCTGTTACTGCTGCAACGTAATTCTTAACCTTCACGGAGAAAGACACTATGTCCTTATGATATTCTTGAGACATCACCGGCAGTTTGTTGATGCTTTGTACAATTTTTGAAATAATAATATCGGGATTCCCAAACTGTAACTCTAGAGTGGACATCACTAGATCTGGCGCAGTAGCTCCAATTAACAGAGAAGTTACTGCTTCTTTAGCTGGTCCCTGAAGGCATTTTCGTAGCCTCCATAGGTTTTCTTTGTCGTTGAAATTGCACACTTCAGTTGATTCGTCATACGCCTGCTTGAATTGGAGCCACTCCATTGGGTCACCGGAAAAAGAGGGTAAATCTCGCGGCGTGCAGAGGCGGCTCAACATTCGAGCGTTAGGTCCATTCGTAGAGGAGACTGCGGCTATGTCTTTGAGTGCCGTTGCCAGTAGGTGAACTGTATCTTCGGTGCCGTCGCGCGCTGGTGCAGCCGGCGCGGGCGGCGGGTACAGCTTGTCCAATGTGTTTTCCGTTGGTGGCACAGGCTGCTCTTTCAGTTCCAGTTGACTGCGTTCTAACCATTTCTCCACTTCTTTGTTTGTGTGAATTTCACTAGCTTCCGATTGTGAACTGTATTCTTCTTCTTCTTCTTCATCCAATTGTGCTAGGTCCGCCGCTAGCTTTTTGTCGATTAATTCCATTTGTATACGCGCTTTTGCTTCTGCCGCTTCTAATTCTAGCAACTTCTTTCTGGCCACGACTGAAGAACGCGCAGAACCTGATGCTTTTGACTTTCGAGTAGATTTTATAGATTTCGATTTAGGAATTTCCTCCATTCTGCACTTTTCACTTGCACTACCCACATCTACAGTAATTGTTTTATCGAGTAGCTCCTTTTTCTTATCTATCGATTTTATTTTTGCAGGTTCGTCGTTTTGAGTCGCTTGGCAAACTGGTTTCTGCTTCTGCGTAGGTATTTCCTTTTCGGCCTTAAGCTCCTTTTGCTTTTCTTCTTGTTTCTTAACACTGCTCCGTGTGTTCATTTTTCGTATCGGAGTCCGGTACATTCAGAGTTCAGGATCCGGTTCGAAGGACCAGCGTGTAGGGGACGTGGTGAAATGATATGCAGTTTTTAAGTAACAAAACGTAAGGGTGTTTGGACAGCGAGAAGCATGTACCTTAGCGCGTGATTCTATACATCGACTGACCGCTGAGAGCCAATGACAAATCTCCGATTGTCCCCCTCCTCTCCCGCTCCCCTCGGTCGCCCTGAACCGGCACATTCCACTCAGACTTCCAGGCACCCACTTTTTAATAAAAAATATAAAATAAATTACAAAAGAAAATCGCGTCGCTTACACTGCCTATGAAGCTGATGGTCCCGGGTTCAAATCCTGGTAAGGGCATTTATTCAAACAAACAAAGGACAGTTCATTCCACAGTTTAGCTGTGCGAGGCAGAAAGTTTCTGGAGAAACGCACAGTTCAGGAATGCCAGCCATCTAAGAGACGAAGATGGAAATGTTATCGCCTAGTGCGATGTATGGCGGAAAGAAGCGACAGGGATTAATCCGAACAATTCCTCAGAGCACTTTTCGTTATGCATGCGTTTGAAAAAACATCAAATTGTATTTTAATATAGATATGTATATAAAATTGTGTGTAAATATTTTCCATAATGTCAATATCCTGACTGGTAGAGAATGCCTCTTGCCATTAAGTCCGCCTTTTGTACGATAAGTATTCTTTTGTGCAATAAAATTTAAATAAATATCCAGAGGAAAATGGGCACTAAGTTCGTATGAAGAAGCGGTCCTCCACTATCCTCTTAAAAGCTGTATTGCTTTTGACATACTCCGCACATTCCCACTCCCGCTGAAACACGCGCAGCGGTAAATTCTATTGTATATTTATGGTCTACGCTACCTTTTATGCCCAATTGATCATGTACGTGGACTCACAGGGCAATTCGAATGTTCACGGACATCAGAATAATATCTAAATGATGTCATTTAGTTTGCACGGTGCACGTTCGAATTGGCCTGACTTAATGGATACGCAAGCAATGTTGAAACCTGCATTTTTAATTTGTAGGTATCTAAAATTTCTGCAAATGAACGCATTCTTCAATATTTTATTATATTTACTTGTGAAAAGGCAATCAACAACAGCATTTTCTATGTGGTTAGTGGACCGAAATTAACATTGTATCTTCATTTAACACGTATCAGCAAATGTCACCTTTCATGTTTCTTTCGATACCAAATTGAGACATCGTTCTTGTCATCTTGAATTTGTTCACTTCTAAAACAGAAAAATTAAAAAACGTTAACTTTTTGGACGGTGAGAACGCCTAAGGGCGTCCGCTAGTTGCCACGGTTGCCCGGAGCGGGTGAGCGGGTTAACGAAAATTAGTATGAGCAACGCTAACTAGCGCGGACGCGTGCATCGGATTTCACCTACAATGGCACCCGCATGCGTGCACCCACGAAGTGCACCCGCGCCAGCTAGCGGACGCCCTAAAGTAGTCGTAAGTCACGTCCAGTCGTGCTCACAGTGCCAAGAACGCAATATTGGCACGGCATACGCTTTCATTAAATTTATTCTTCATGTTTTTAAGGTTTAACTATAACAACGTTAAAAGGTACTACTGTAGCTTTTTTATTTGTTTTGCTCAACTTGGAGTGCCAGATATTAGCTCGGTTACGATTGGTTATCATCATTTTGAATATGATATGTTCAAATATATTTAAATGTGTCTGATTCCAAGTCACCGTAATGCTGTCACTTAACAAAAATAATTATTGCCAAATCCAGAGATTTAGTTGTTCAGTCAAGATAAAAAGTAGCAGATCAAACTATGCTTTAAAACGATCTACCATATTCTAACAGCTTAGAGCTGTTGCATCTCTATTTGTAAAAATAGTCCAGGGTGTCAGATACATTTAGGGCGTCCTAGCTGCCGCGGGTGTAAAGAGCGCGCGCACGTACGCGGGTGCCATTGTAGGTAAAATCCACCTCACGAGTCCGCGCCAGTTAGCGGTGCTCGTACTATTTTTCGTAAACCCGGTCACCCGCTTCGTGCAACCGTGCCAGATAGCGGACGCCCTTAGAGCGTTTTTCATCCGCTACTATTAATGCTGACTGTTTAACGGATCACACAATCACTTTCGGTATGTACTTTTTTAAACTAGCCTATTCTTGTGTCTCAATACCGGGCAAAGGCGTCTCCTCTTGTTTTCCCCTACTTCCGATTTAGTGCCTCTCTGACCAGTTGTTGAGGAAGGTGACTAGGTCGGCCTGCCATCTCACCATCCGCGCCTTTCTGCTGGCATCCACTTGGTAGCTCTAGCTACACTAGCTCACCTGTCTGGATGCATGCGCCAGACGTGATCGGCCGAGACGTGATGCAGGTATAATTTATTACTAGCGACTCGCCCCAGCTTTGCACGGGTTATACAAAAACCTTAACAAAATATACTCCTAAACCTTCTTCAATAATTATTCTACTGATAGGTGAAAACCACATGAAAATCTATTCCGTGGTTTGTAAGTTTATCGCGAACATACAGACAGACTAGGCCGGGACTTTGTTTTATAATATGTAACGATATTTTATCACGTTTATACGTACCTCATGTTTGAAACGTCTGTATAAATAAAATATTACTGTAACCACTATAATCGCAATAACAATATACGTTGTGTACGGCACGCCATTGAATATTGAGTTGGTCATTCAAAACATAAAATGCTCGTCCAAAATAACTCTTTAAAAAGCAACGATACAAAGTAATTTATTTTCATTTCACACTAAAAATATGATGTTGCAGTGACGTAATGTCACTTCGTTATTTTTTTCCACAACAAGGGACATTTTCAAACAGCCACGCTTGATATTTGAGTGTCTAAATTTTTTTTCAGAATTCTGTCAAGTTTGTTACACAGTGTGTATTTTTAATATAACCACAAATTTAAACTCGACGTAGGTTTTAATGCTATAAAACAATTCTGAAAGACTTTTTTAATTTAGTCTTAACAACCAAAGCCTTTTTAATGTAAGATTTTTTTTCGAGCGACAATGTATTTCGTACGTTATGGTCACTTGTGACGTCGCGTCATTAAATGCGACGTTTTGAGTTAAAACAAAGTAGTGATACTATTGAAGGTGGGAAGGTAGAAGTAAGGAATAGAATCTCCATGTACCAAAAAGTGTCTGTCAAAAAACCTTAAATAGGTAGCGCTACAATACCTAGAATACTTGAAAGAAAAATTCAAATCATAGACAGCGCACGTCACTCCGTCAATACCGCCTACGTACTTAGCTACTCTAGCGTTACTCTGGAGAGATTTTGAACTATTATTTATAGCTGACAGCTGGACACTTTTGCAACAGTTCTGCCTAAGGAGATTGTACAAGGAGTTCCACCTTCCATAAGTGATACATTACTTGCTGGATAACATAATTTGCATTGTAGTCTCCTCTGACTCCTGCCAGAACCAGCATGTCACATCTTGTTTCTTTCCAATTTGAGACATGTTTTTCCAACTTATAGTGTCCAGTCAATATTCTGGTCACCGCGCAGGTTTTATGTATTTTGAGCACTAGAAGCTTCTTAGTAGTTTTGCTGTTGCACCCTTTGATTAGAGCTTTCGAGTTATTATCCTTTGTCGAACTTCCACCAATCGATCGCTCTTGTTTTTTCTAAGTTGCTGAGCAGAGAATATGCATCCCGTTTTGAGAACGGTTCTGGGCCGACCAGGGGTATATCTCCGCCCTTTTTAGCAAGTCCGTCCGCTTCTTCGTTTCTGTTAATGTCGGAGTGCCCTGGTACCCATCTAAGTATGACTTTGTTGGAGTTAGCCAGTGCATCGAAGTTACGCACTCATCTTTAAACAACATGCTTAAATTACTTAAAACTTGGCATGAACAGGTACAAAGAAAATAGGTAACCAGGTAGAAATTGTGTACGTAAAACTTCTACTCGCTATAATTTCTTTGTGTTACAATTTGTAGCAACGAAAACTTGTACCGTGCATGTTACGACATTCAACCTCCGACTAACAGTTATTTATTCGAGATATCAATATTATTGCAATCTCTTTCTATCGTATATAAACATGCCATAGATTACCCATGTTTAGCTTATCAATATACTTGGGCGACGACGCACTTGCATTGAATTGAATGTATAGAGTATAGAATAAAGAGCCCCCGTGGGACGTTTAAAAGCATTTGACCTAAAACCTTAAGGACGAAGCCGATTATGTGCTTACCGTCCTCTTGAATACCCCTACTGATCGATTGGATTCTATTGATAAAACCACATAGTACCTATTTATTCCTGAGTGACAAAGGAAAGTATGTTTTCCAGGTGTGTTCAGGTAACAGTTCGCACACGTTGGGGTTTCAAAGTTCTATTATTTTCTTTAAGAGCCTTTATTTATGTGACTACCGGAAAAAGATAAACACATGTTACTTACTTGACTAATAAGTCAACAATAGTGCCCCAGTGCGCCGCCATCTGGATCGGTCTTGAGCTTCGTGTTTGAGTTCGCTCCAAGTCTTCCCAATAGCCTTCGCCTCAACAATAACAGTCCGGCGCCAAGTCTGCTTTGCACGGCAACGTTTCCTCTTTCCTCGGGGATTCCAGTCTAGGGCTTGCCTTGGTATGTGATCAGGATCCCTTCGGAGTGTGTGCCTAATCCAACTCCATTTCCGGCGCTTGATCTGCTGGTTGATTGGGATCTCATTGCAGCATCTCCAGAGGCTGGCATAAGAGATTTTCTCAGGCCAGGCGTACGCGTATAGCCTGTCTATAGAAAATACTAAGTAGGTATGGTATATCACATCTATTTCAGTTTATAAAAACAACAAAGTTAAACTGCTTTGATATGGCAGGCAACGTGGAAAAGTTAATAGCTCTTTCTCGGTTACTGGTATTGAACGTTGCATACCACCACACTGTTCGATCTTGGTATCTATGACTTTGTGACGATGCCATGTTTTATATCTCTATGCTTTATTATTTAGGCTAAGGCCAGGTAAATATGCCACTGCGAAGACTGTTGTAACACCAAAGTTGCATTTAGTTTACAAAATTAACATTGATAATTTCCAGGTCTAGAATGATGCCTTCGTTTAAAGATAATTGAAGTGTGCAAGAGGAAAGCCATCACGTATATGGACATTTCATGAGTGCGAAAGAAACGAACTACAAATGAACCAACATAACCACTTTTGAGCCTTCTACCAACCACTAGCGGGCGTTTGGAAGTTTGGATATACCAAAAGGTTAGCGGACTGTAAAATACGAAAAACTGCATCTTTAAATTACGGCAAGTGATATCTATAATATCTTGGAATATAAGTACTGTCATAAACGCAAATAATTTATGCAATAGCGGTCATACATAATAATTCTGAATTCCACACTTCTCATCCCACCTGATATGCCGATTTTGGTCGCACTTTTGATATTTGACAGGAAATGACTTAATTATTTTTAATTTTGACAGGTATTTAGGGTCCTCACGGGACGGCATCGCTTAAGTGGCTCCTGTGTTGTTGCTTATGTCCATGGACAACTATGACCGTTCCCATCAGGCGGCTCGTCTGCTCATTTTCTGACTATCACATAAAAAAAACTTGTACATTGTAGATCTATGGTCAATTGTCATTTCAACAATAGTCGAAAAGTTTCGAACTATCGAACTCGTAAACTTACGGCATCAAACCCTACTTTCTGCAGCATAACAACGAACTAGGTACTGAACTGTAAACTTTTATTATATTTGGTTTCCGCGAGCCTGTTGTCACAAAGCTTACCGGTAACTTCCAAAACTGGAGATCGCGGTTTCGAACCCTACTCGTACCGATGAAATTTTTCAGAACTAAAAATATGTACAAAATATCATAATATTTACCGGGTAACTTCGGGAAAATAACACGGTGAGATGGAAAAGACACATACATACAAATGTACGTGGATAGTACATTGTGCAACGAGGGGGTTAAGTGACATTTTGGAAACGAGGGTGGTAGTAAAGCTCGGGCCTTTATGTAATATTCTTACCCCCGGAGTTGCACACGGTGTTTTACGTCACACTTGCGAAGAAAAAAAAATTTAAGCAAAATAATTCTTGGTAATGACATATCAAGCATTCGTCCGCCATGTTGTCATTTCTTGGCAGGTTCAGGCATCAAAGGCACAGACCTATTCGGCATTCAGGCACGATTGAAAATTATGTAAAATATATTTTAAATGGCTATTAAATTTATCAATATTTTTAAACATAAACCAAAATATTAAATTATAAACGTCGGTATGTTTACTTGGTTTGTATGAATTATGTACTGACATAATTATAAAATACCATAATTATTTTTATGACTCCTTAGGGAGTTTTATAAAAAAATATAGGCCTTTGTTCTTCAGTACGCTTGCATGAAACAAGATCTTTTTCGAACAAGTGTGGTGTGGTGATCATTGTTAGCATGTAACGTGTCCAATCCGTATTGAGATAGCGTTAGGTCTATATCCCAAACCTTTCATATGCGATGAAAGGAGGCATGTGCCTAGAAATGAAAATGGGAGTTATACAGGGTCGTGTTGGAGGGTTGCCGTCTTGTGGCTTATATTGAAAACTTAATCGTGACAGACTTCACGTCAATAACCAGATGCTGCTTTCTCCAAATTAACCCACACTCCCTTACGTGTTGGAGGGACTGCCTTATTGTGGCTAAATTGCAGGCTTAAACTTGACAATCATACTTCAATAAACAGAGAGTTCCTGTTCCCTAGACTTCATGTTCATGCACGCTCTCTATAGACAACTGATGATCTAGGACTGCAGATTATATAAGGGCCGCATTCTAACTTTAGAATACTTCAAATATCAGGTCTAGATACGATATGGATCGGATATGTCAGAGTCAAAAGTGACTTCAAACAAAAACGTCTCTTTTGACATTGACATATCCGATTCATATCGTATGTAGTATTTGACGTATCTTAAATTTCGAATCGGGCCGTAAGTCTAGTGTGTTAGTTTAATCAGCAGCCAGCCACAACCCAAAGAATCGAACAAAAACAAACCAATCATAAGAACGATCCGATTTGTCGCTCGGAACCCCTGTCGCGTCAGCACAAACACTCTTAGCTAATTATTTTCTCCACACTTTGCAGTAACTCCCGAAGCATTCTTTCCCACGTTTATTTTACACGAGCACTAAAGATAAAGTTTAACACAACTCTGTACGGACCACTTTGCCGATTAGATGGAGCATATAAGACCACTTGCGCTAACGCCATCTATTAATAAATTATGGAAACGCGTCCTATCACTAAAATTGTGATCACATATTAAATTACTTTAAACGAGTGCTTTTTCAAAGACCAGAGAAAATATATACTTAAATGTGAGGTGACTAAAGAAAATACAAACAAAAATTTTATAGGACGTCTATTCTGATTGTAACACAACACAACTACAGACTATGAATTTGTTATCGATATCTGTCAGTGTCAATAGGTAGTGACATTTCTTCAACCAGGAATGTCACTTTTGAGACTGAGAGATCGTATCCATAACAAATCCAGATCAAATTCATTGCCTGCTATTAGAATTAGAATACGCCTCTAGGTATAAACAAGGGCATTGCATTACTAATTACGAAATATCCTCAAACGCAACTCAATAGAGCGACTCGCAGCATTTTAATTCTTAAGCATAAAAATACTCCCGTACAATTAATGTCAAAAGAAGCCCGCCTGAATACATAGGCAGCAGAACCATTTGCTTTGCTTTGGCCAAATAGGAAGGGCAAACAAGGGCAGGCGATAGCGCAATGTCGTCGCCAAAAAATTGAACGTCTGTGAATTCACTCAAGACGATGTCCGGGATAGAGCGAAGTGGAAGTGGAAGTAGAAAAACAGGAAAGCGGACCCCAATACGGGACAAATGCCAGGAGGATGATGGTTGACGACTCTCGTATACAATACCTAATGCACAATCTATGGGAGGTAATCATAGCTACACTGTTACTGGTGTAACTGTTAAAGAGAAAAATGTATTGGCTACTTTAAACATGTCGGAAACGACTTACTTTATCACCGTCCATTCGACCAACGCAGGCATTTTGTATCGTACAAAGTTTGCATCCAGATTTGTAAGAAAACATTGATTTTATTGCAGATACTGTTTAAAGTCGTTGACATACATTTTAGTGTTTGTAGCTTTCGAAATTCACGTCAAGTCAAGTCATGTAATTTGATGTCATCTTTTTCGATATTTGATGTTAATGCGTTCACACATTTTCTATGTAGGTACGTCATATCGTGGGTTTGTGTGTTGGCCCCGCCATACGACGCCGCAACGTGAGACGACGTCGTATCGTGGGTATGTGTGTTGGCCCTAACACGGGCAAGGATCTTTTAAATTTACTTACCTACAAAAATTTAAAACAAATAAAAATATATCTAAGAACTAGCGCTAGAAAACCTGCTTTCAAATTTAAAAAAATAATAGTTTAAAAACACTAGAAAAACACGCTTTCGTGTTCAAAGTCCTCACGTGACCATTCTCACAAGTGCGAACACGACTATGATACTCCATCATGGAATGCCAGTGCCTATCTTCCGGTTTCATCATCAGATCTTGAAACCTAATCGTGGTCAAAGTTCATTACAAGACTTTTCTAACAAATCCCTGTGTTTTGATACGATGTTTCATCTTGAAGTTCCAGTTCATATCTTCCGGCTCCATCATCAGATCAGTTCGACCGTACCATATTATTGTATTGTCATGTTGCTACGCCAATTTTCATGATGCTACGATCTTTGGAAGATGGTTAAATTAGTTACCTTAGATTCCATTACATAGTTACATACAGGTCGACCTAATAAAAGCGTGTTAAAAAAAGCATCCAAATCGGTTTAGCTGTTTAAGACCTGCGGTACCACAGACAGACACACAGCATTTAAACTAATAATAAGGTAGAAGTACTAGAGCTCGACGCTGCACTAGTACTCGACATGGTGTCGCGTTTGGCAAGTTCTACCTCCTAAAACGTCTCTTAGGTATGAGGAATTATAAATGAGGAGGCAGAAGAACGCTCAAAATATTTATTTCCACAACCAGCTCAGTTGGTAAAAATGGGTATAATAGCGTGGTTCGCGCTAATACTATGCAAGATCGGATTCCGCAAGTCGTTCGTAGCCAGAGTACTCCCCTGACGGTGCCGAGGTGGTAGGCGCCAGTTTTTCTGGTCAGCGCTGAGTTCAGCGCAGCTGCTACTTCGTGGCGCTGAGTCGGGGAAAGGGCCAGAAGCACGCCAGTAGCAAAACGGCAAGCGGGCGGCAAGCAGGAAGCCAATAAGCACTTTTATGTCAAAGTGACAAGAATTTAGTTCGAATACAGAAAAATCTTCGTTGTTCAAATTTAACCTTATTTCCATGAAATAAAGTGCCCATGTCGGTGACTAGTGCAGCGTCGAGAACTAGTACTTCTACCTACCCTTTTTTTCATCGTGGGTTAAAAATTCTCTATAGTATAAAAAAAGCGGCCAAGTGCGAGTCGGACTCGCGCATGAAGGGTTCCGTACCATTTAAGACGTATTAAAAAAAATCTACTTACTAGATCTTGTTCAACATTTTACCACTTTTGACACACATTTTACCACTTTGGAAGTATCTCTCGCGCAAACTATTCAGTTTAGAAAAAAGATGATATTAGAAACCTAAATATCATTTTTGAAGACCTATCCATAGATACCCCACACGTATGGGTTTGATGAATTTTTTTTTTTTAATTTTATGACGTATTAAAAAAAAACTACTTACTAGATCTCGTTCAAACCAATTTTCGGTGGAAGTTTGCATGACAATGTAAATCATATACTTTTTTTAGTTTTTTCATTCTGTTATTTTAGAAGCTACGGGGGGGGGGGGGACACATTTTACCACTTTGGAAGTGTCTCTCGCGCAAACTATTCATTTTAGAAAAAAATGATATTAGAAACCTCAATATCATTTTTGAAGACCTATCCATAGATACCCCACACGTATGGGTTTGATGAAAAAAGATTTTTTGAGTTTCAGTTATAAGTATGTAATAATGTCCTATAATATATATATATATATATATATATATATATATATATATATATATATATATATATATAAGTATGGGGAACCCCCAAAATTTATTGTTTTTTTTTCTATTTTTGTGTGAACATCTTAATGCGGTTCATAGAATACATCCACTTACTAAGTTTGAACAGTATAGCTCTTATAGTTTCGGAAAAAAGTGGCTGTGACATAATCGGACAGACAGACGGATATGACGAATCTATAAGGGTTCCGTTTTTTGCCATTTGGCTACGGAACCCTAAAAAGGGTCAACAAGATAAACTAAAACAAGTTCAATTACTAAAGTGAACATACTAACGTTAGTATAATACTGTAAAGTTATTACGTTATTCAGAGCAGATGTCGAGGCTGTCTGAATGACCATCTGCTACAAAACGTAATTCTTGCTTCGTAGCCAATTAGCGAGCTCTTTGCGCTGGATAAAACAAAACGGCAGAATAAATTCTTCGGCCAACCCTCGTCCGAGCTCATCTGGGGTCGGGTCTCCTTGTACGTTTGCGCCAGAGAGCTCTGTTCACGGTTGTTTACATAGTTATGCTGTCATGGTTCATCTCCTTTTGTACTTTGGTCCGCCAAGCAGCAGGAGTTCTACCTCGTCCTCTGGATCGGTTTGGTATGTTCAGGACCTTTTGGACTACATAGTCGTCTTCTCGCCTGGAAATATGTCCATACCAGCGTAGTCGGCATCAAAACGGCAGAATAAATTAAAAAATGTAATATTTTAACTTCTGCCCGCGATTTCGCCTGCATGAATGATGATGATGATTGACAAAATTATGTCCTTTTCCGGGCCTTAGGCGCAGATGGCAACCTTGCAACGTTGCTCTAGACTTTGAAGTCGAGCATTCCGGTCCGATTCGAAGAATGAGATACCATAACGATAAGTTCTGGTTTAGATAAGTTCTCATTTGGATATCGTTTATCTTTATAATTGACAGAAGCAGCTCATTTCGGGCAACCAGTGTCACTTTGACGTTAGAAATATCATAGATAGATCATATTGGGATCACATCGGAACCGAAATAAACGTTAATTTTGACATGTCGTTCGGTTATCGATCTTTCCGATATTAAACGTGTCTTAATCATTCTTCGAATAGGGCCGTTCGTCAGATCGTCATCATTAATGATTCAGTATTTACTGAAACTGTTCGTGTACGTGTGTGACTGTGTAGTTAGATTACTATGTATTTGATATTCTACTCAGAACCACTCAAGTCTTCCTTTATCCTAATCTCAGTACCGAGATGTTTCTCATTCCGTAAACATTTTTTTAAATAATTATTTATTATTAGCTATGAGGATAATGTACGAAAATTTTAGGATATTTTATTTAATCTATCTATAATGTAAACATTTTAGGACATTCTTACATATAAGGACTAAGTCCCACAGTAGGCCTAAGAAGGCTCGTGTCGTGGGTACTCAGGCAACGACACATACTTGTATAAAATACAAATACTTAGGTACATACATTTAATTATTATGATGATAGGTGTTCGACAAGTTTGAGAGACAGATTTGGACTTAATTAAATAGCTTCTAAAATCAAAAAAAAATGAGATAACCCTTTAACAGTACAAACTCCGAGGTACCTATCAATACTACTAAAAAGTAAAGAATCCTTTTAAAAGGCCGACCTCCACTTGTCAAGCGACGGGAAGATACAAGGGGTGCCATGAAATATGCAGAGGGCACACACCTCTGTATCAAAGCCTTTTGAGACGTGTGGATTCGGGTAATAGCATGTTTGCTTAGATGTCAAGAATTCGTGTGAGTCGCGTTTGATATTGTTTTTGCTGAATGTCTGCAGTTGACTACTGTGTTCGTGTTTAAACAAGTTTTTTACAAATTGAGACTTCTCAAATGTTAGTAAGTAAATGAAAAAAGTGCCAAAAATATGTAAACACGTCTTTATTGCCCATGTATCAAGGTAGTGTATACATATTTTTGGCACATTTTTCTTATCGATATTTTCAGACATGACTGTACAAGTTATCTGTTATGCCCAAAGGTTGACTGGTAGAGAATTCACTATGGCATTAAGATCACCTTTTATATGATGTGTTTTCTTTTTGTAATATTTTTTATACTACTTTGGTGGCAAAGAAGCATACGGCCCGCCTGATGGTAAGCAGTCTCTGTAGCCTATGTACGCCTGCAACTCCAGAGGAGCTACATGCGCGTTGCCGACCCTCGTTGAGGTCTGGCAACCGTACTCACCAGCAGGAACACAACAATATAATTAGAGTCTAGTGTTATTTGGTTGCGGTTTTCTGTAAGGTGGAGGTACTTCCCCAGTTGGGCTCTGCTCTAGATCTGGAATGGCATCCGCTGTGCTGTGCCCTACCACACAAAGCGAGATAACATTCGCAATGCCCATACCTCTCTTTTAGACGTAGTTTAAGGACGTACCCGGGTCCAAAATAAATAGATAGGTAGCTTACTTACCTCGTCAGACAGTTTCCAAGACTTTAAAAATTTGAAGGAATATAAGTTCCCCGGTTTTACGACGTTGGTTGGAGATGCTGTTCGAGTAAGAAGGCCTTAATTAACTAAGATTTCTGACAGCAAAATAAATACATTTTGGCCTAGTTATTTAATTACTTATGTTGCTTATTTTAGCTACTCATCAAAACTAAACACTCCAGAGGTGCGCCCCTTGCTGATCCAAATTTAATATTTGAACTTCGCTTCACGTTACTCGATAAGCCATGGCACAGATCACATAATACTAGTACCTGTACAGATATCCAGTCCCATACTTAAAAAGCGCACCGTCCTAAGTAGCTAATAATTGTAGGCAATTTTTTAGTTCACATGGTCATGGGCAGTCATGACGCCTACCGCGCGGCGTTTCATCAACACGTTATGGCGTTTTTGCGTTCAAAGTGTTAAATCAACTCGAACACAGTTAGTACACGTGCCCCCAAAAGGCCTTTGACGTCCAATGTTAGCTCGTCGATCTCCTAGCGTGCTCGAATTTCATCCAATTATGCTTTCGGCCTCGTTTTGGCCTCGTTTCAGACCAAAGACCACTTGCCTAAGGCCGCATGAACTTTAAAATGTTGACTTGATTGGATGGGATATTCATTTGACGTCAAGATGCCCAAATACTTTATTCAAACAACAGTTGTTTACGGTGTATATAGGTATAGTAATTGGTACCTCTTTTTTAGTAAAACATTACCTGTTCTACTCTTCTCTTTGAAACTCGTATGCTATTTCTCGCACCGACTTAATCAGCTCATATGCGTGGTTGTGATTGGACAGCATAGAAGACTAATGGCGTTTCAACAATAGATTTGTATGCGAATCTTCCATTAATGTTAGGGCTGAAATAAGGTAAATTTAAGAATCATCTGAATCACAGATATCAACAAAACTTGTTAGGGATAAGCATAGGCTTTTTTAGTTTTAAATAGTATAAGATGCAAGTGTGGTGGGGCGTGATATTTTACATGTTTGTATGTACTCGTATGTAGAGGTATATTTACTTTTATTTAGTGTAGATTCGGGACAATTCTTGCATTTTAAATTAGGCCCACATAAAACAACGTAACCTAATTGTCTTTGGTTAGGTAGAATTCTCTCGATGAGTATTGACTAGTTGCCTTTTGAAAGAAAAGTACAGTCAGCGATAAAATATTGTATATATTAAAAGTGTTTTTTTTTTTTTTTTTACAAAAAATTATTACAAGTCAAAACGCACTTATGTTTGATGACCGCGATTAGTAAACAGTACGGAGTCTATGCCAGATCGTCTATATTTGACACTGACTCTCGACAAGATTGCACAGAAACCCTTTTCAATCAAAAATGGGACGTTTAAATGCCAAACCGTACCGGAACTGGGAATCAAAGCGAAAAACGCTGGGACTCTCGAAAAGGAATATCGCGAGTAACACATTGGTGGTACAAAAGAAATGGATTGAATTAAGTGGAGGCGGGGATAAGGTTGTGGCGCTAATGGTAGCGGATAAGAAATAATCATAGATTAATCATAGATAAGACCATAGTCGTCCTAGAAATTAAAACCTAGAATAAATATCTATGCACAATACAGCAAAAATTAGGAGAAATTCAGATAGTTAAATTAAATTTGCGTCATAAGTAGATGCATAAAAAGTAAGTTACGCACACGATAGCGAATATGTCAGTATCAAAGTGGTGGTGCCATCACTAGTAGTCGTAGTGTGAGCGAGATGCGCTGCAAGTAATGTAAAGATCGAATGCCTACACACTCTTTTCGTGAAAGAATAGCTTGCTACTCGCGTTCATTTTGCAGTACATACTCGTAGATACGACCTATATGCAGTGTGTGAGAGTAATGCGCGAACGGTTTGTGAGTGGCACTTTTTAGGGTTCCTTAGCCAAATTGCAAAATTGCAATTGCATTATAATATAATGCATGGGTTACAAATTCAATAATCGGACAGACAGACGGACATGACGAATCTATAAGGGTTCCGTTTTTTACGTATACAAAGTAAGTTACGCAGACGTTAATAGCAAATATGTCAGTTTGACACTGCTAAGGCAGTCGTGGTTAAGCTGCAGGTACGAGTGTTGTCAAAATAATTAACTTTCTAATATAGATATAAGTTCATTTAGTTGCATGCTAGATTTCGTTTTTAATTTTAAGTTTTTCATTTGATATTCGCACGCCAGAAAAGTCGTGATATGTATATCTATTTGCGAGTTCCTGTAATTGGCTCTGTATTACTATCTAAAAAGTTTAATATATCTTTTACAGCTGTTGGAATTCCTTGTATAAATAAATAAATAAACTATTTGTACCTACTTTAAGATCATTGTAACCATATTACTGCGAATAAATCATTTGTAATTGAACAATTAAAAATAATTATATTGTGCCACCGTCCAGTATGACGCCATTTAATTGCCTTAACAACATCATCAATTATGACACTTATTTTCACATTCAAATGAATATCAACCATCCCCGCTACCACCAAGACCCAGCCCGAACAAATAAATTGAGGATGACCCAATAAGACAGCTCGTTTGCCTAACGATTTTTGATTTCTGCCGGCAATCCGCCAGGGAAATGGATTATAAAAATCGCAACGGCGGAATTTAAAGCCTTTTTTCGCCATTTTCTTCTTAAAGATTTCCGTACTCCAATGCCGAGGGTATAATGTACGTTAGAACTTGACTTGATCAGGAAGAGGCTTTGGAATATTAATGGGTTTGCGATTCGAAGTATTTCAATGGTTGAATTCACATTCATGTTTAAGTATAAGCGTCTTACGTACCGTAAACGACCTATTTTCCTTTTAGACCGTTTGTTTATTTAGTTACCTGCAATATTTTACGGGGTAATATAGGTCATACTGAGCTTTACTATGGGACCAGCCCGAAATCGCGATACAAAAAATTGGCTCTTTCATACATTTTGGCTGGTCTAATGTTGAGATTTTGTATGGGAGAGTGAATTTTTTTTCGCGATGTCGGGGTTGGTACCATAGTAAAACTTGCGCAGTATGACCTATATATTCACCCGGTAAATTATTGCAGGTGACTAAAAAAATACCCGTATAATTTGTTTTTGAAGAATTAAAATTTCCGATATCAGCGATAATTAATACTTGACGCACACAAACAATTTTCCTTTGGCTTTACCGAAGTCGTAGTCGGGTAAAAAAAGGTTCCACTCTAGTCTCAATTCCAGTTTAATAACAGGAGTATTTATTATATGAAAACTAAGATAAGGGAATCTATATCCTTAGGAAGTCGCCCATCTTTGACTTGAGGAATAACTAAACTAAGTAGCTGCTCACAAAATACACCTTCATCATCATCATTTTAGCCTCCAGTCGCCCACTGCTGAGCATATGCCTCTCTTCGTGTACGCCACTTATCCCGGTCCTGGGCTAGTCTCATCCAGAAGTGTCCCGCGATTTTTCGAATGTCTACTACCCAACGAGGCAATGGACGCCAGGCGCTTCTTTCATCCGAAAGCGGGCACCAATCCGTCACCATTTTGGTCCACCAGCCATCACTTAACCTAGCAACATGTCCCGCCCAATTCCATTTTAGCTTGGTAAAAAAAGTGCGAGAGTTTGGGTACGGAACCATAAAAATAATACATCTTTTTTTACTTTTATTCAAATATATATTATTGTATTCGAGGTAAATGGCTGTGACATACGGACATAGAGACGGATGGATGGAGGAATTATTGCAGCTTTGTTGCAGTCCTGTCCCGATGCTAAAATGTTCAGCTAATCAGTACGCAAATTGAAACTCGATATTCGAACCGTTTTATTGTGCATTAGCGTTAGTGCATATTGTGATAGCATTTGGGCGATCGCCAGACTCGTAATTTAGAATTATCCCTGGTAAAGCCGTGTATGGACTGCCTAATGTTATGAGAACTATTGGCGACAATAGAAGTCTGTTTAGAACGATATTGGAAAGCATAATGCCATCGATGCTTTGTCGAAACTAAGCACGCGATTGCATTAATAGAAACGTGTAGTGAGTTCCGCGCTCAAGCTCAGAGAAAGATAAGAAAGCATCACACTAGCGTGTTTTGAGCGTCACGGTCTAGTCAGCGCTATGGAAAATGGTGTCGCTACGCAGTTGCGCCAACGTCGCTTCGAGCAGCACCTATAGAGTTGACGAGACGCCGACGCTCGGGAGACACCTTTCCTGGCTCACGCCGTATAGACTGAATCGCGGGAACTCTATGGGTGCCGTCTAGTCAACTCTATGGGTGCTGCTCGACGTGACGTTGGCGTAACTGTGCAGCGACACCATTTTCCATAGCGCTGACTAGATGCTGACGCTCAAAACACGTTGCTTCTTATCTCCTTACAAATTATCTTTCTTTTCATGTCCCTGGCCATTCTCCCATTTTGGGCAGGCCTCTATCTTTAGCATTCCGTTCGCCCCCTAATTTGAGCTCCACAACCCATCACATTACTCAGCGTCATCTTCAACCTTGTACTACTGTCCTCACTCTTCAAACTCTCCTCGCTTGGTGTACCAGGATTGCGCAAATTTGCGCAGCGCGACGAAATTCTCTCCACACGAAAGTAGTTCCTCGTGAACATGTTAGGAATGGAACGACTTTGAAACTTTTTTCTCGTCTCTAAATGGCTGGTACCGCTGGTGTGATGTCGTGGAGGCGGACCTGCGTCGGTTGAATGCCAATTCATGACAGGAAACCGCGCTGGATCGGGACAGGTAGCGTTCTCTCGTTTCGGAGGCCAAAATTCTTTTTGGATCGCTTAGCAAAAGCAGTTAGTTAGTTTAGTTAAATAGCTTTTACTCCTCGCCAATTTTAATGGTGCCAAGGTGGATTCTACCAATGTCAAGAAACGTTTTTGAGAACCACCGAAATGATCCATCAAATTTTCGTACGATTTATAGTATTCACACGAACCTGCCGCCAAAAAACCGCTCTCAGAAAATCGAGACACGCCTTCATTTTAAAACGAAATGCTTAAATTACACAAAACTTGGCAGGAGCATTTAGGTATAGAAGAGACGTTTTCCAGATAGATTTTGGTAGATACATTGACCCCCCCCCCCCTGTTGCTATCTATTGCTCTGGTAAATCTTTCTGAAAAGCGGCTCTGGTTTAGAATATGTTATAGATCGTTTCATTCACGATGACGCGCAGATTTGTCAAATCTAACCTTAAATGACATGACTATACGAGTCTAGGCACGCGTCTTCGTGAATGACACGATCTATACTTACTTGAACGTTGGTGTCAAATTTAATGTTGTTTCAAAATGAGACCGTAACGTCAATTGAATGGCGGCATGGCGGCGGTTAAGTTCATGTCACTCTATTTTTAGCCAATTCTGCTGCCAAGTATATATGACATTAACAGTTGCGAAACAAAGCAATGTCGGACAATACGAATCATTACAATAGCGATCCACACAATACGACTGAAACTCATTGTTTTCGGTTTATAGGTTGTTAATAAAGTCAGGATAACTTATTTACGACTCGGTACACGGATACAATACAACTTTCTGCTGGATTGATATAGTCGTGTCATCCACGATGACGCTCAGATTTGTCAAATCTAACCTTTAATAACATGAAATTACGAGTTAAGGCACGTGTCGTCGTGAATGACACGATCTATATACTGGTTTTAAAGTTTACATTGAAACTCTTTATTTACAATAACAATATACATAATGAATGTATACAGAGGATTACTATAACTAGCCTAAATCTAAAATAGGCCCTTGACGCATTGTGCCAAGGATGCTGGCGGCATTTCCTCGTTGTATCGTAATACTGATGCGCTGTGCTAGGAAGCCGTCAGCTCTTCGGTCACCAGTTACGTCAACAGTTTAAAATGTATTAATGATTTGATACTGTTATGATTCGACTATGACACTGTATCTCGTTCACACCTAAAAGGTGCGAGCGTGATGCCTAATGACACACGAATCAGTGCATTTCGCGCGTATATATCAGTCAGCGCGACCGATCATTGACGCATTCACTACCAACGTTTTCGTAGCGCTACACGTGTAGCCGATTCTAGCGTTTTCCCGCTTTGTAGAGGAAAGCTACTACGAACAGAGCGCCTTCCAAGCAGGTTCCCGGTACTCAATGTGTTAATTTATACCATATGCATAGCAAGATATCAGGGTCTTTTCTGTGGCCATAATGAAATAAATGGACTTTTAGACCTTATTTTTTTTCTGATGAGCCTATGCTTTTCGCGTTTATATATTATGTAAAATTTATCATATTTCATTCCTGCATCTGTCTCATTTATCGTTCATTCCACACGCATCAACTTAAATCCAAATCTATGTTGTTTCAAATGTCCCGATTGCAATCTTCAGAAGCCTTTAATCAGAGATCACACCACAATTAGGTCAGTAAATACTACAAATTACGGGCCATAGATTTGGGCAGTTCCGCTTCCGGATCCGGGGCGCGTCCGGACAGCGTCCGGGGTTGACCCGGATTGATGGCTTCCGGGAGCTAATTGTCAGGTTTGGAATTTGGATTTGTCAATGGTTTGAACTGTTTAAGGCTTGTAGCTTTGGATTTTACAAGCTTTTATTTAACTTGCCCTGTTAGTATGTACGTTTGTGTGAGTCAAATCTTGGCAGCTAAATTTGACCCACTTCCGGGTTTCCGATTGAGCTGAAAATTTGCATACCTACATATGTAAATCGGATAACAATGCAATATTTTGCTACCATCGAGCTGATCTGATGATGGAGACAGGAGGTGGCCATGGGAACTCTGTGATAAAACAACGTAACTTAATTGTGTTTAGGGTTTTTAGAATTGCCTCGATGAGTATTAGTTGCTTGTGGAAAGAAAAGTACAGTCAGCGATAAAAGCTTGTACCAAAAATGAAATTTTAGACAAAAACTTATTTTCGTGATAACCTTGGATGAAGGTACCTATTTACATAGCATCCGTCTAGGTGTATGAAATATAATAATAATAATAATTCAGCCTTTATACGTCCCACTGTTGGGCACAGGCCTCCTCTCATGTGCGAGAGGGCTCTGGCTATATAGTCCCCACGCTAGCCCAATGCGGATTGAGGACTTCACATACACCTTTGAATTTCTTCGCAGATGTATGCAGGTTTCCTCACGATGTTTTCCTTCACCGAAAAGCTAGTGGTAAATATCAAATGATATTTCGTACATAAGTTCTGAAAAACTCATTGGTACGAGCCAGGATTTGAACCCGCGACCTCTGGATTGAAAGTCAGACGTCATATCCACTCGGCCACCACCGCTTACCGCTAGGTGTATGTAACTTCGTAAAATCTTCGCTGGTCTCAGGTGTTAAATAATAAGTGGACGGTGGATTAACGGTGTTTTACTTTCCAAATTACAGAAGTGGAAAAGTGAATACTTGTTGGGGAAACAGAGAACAACGGTGATTTTTTGAAAGCTCTATGAGCTGACAGTGTTCCGGAGGGACCGTGCGCGTTGGAGGGTCTGCCATCTTGTGGCCTGAATCGGAACCATAAACATGAACATTTACACGTCACGTATTTTCTTGTGCATAGTAGGTTCTGCCATCTTGTGGGCTATATCGGAACAATAAACATCACATTTACGCCTCGCGCCAAAAATCTGACGGCTCCTGTGCTGCCTCCTACAGTTCATGCACGCTCCCTATAGGTAAAATTTCAACATAGAGATTTACATTATGATTGAATTTATATTTATTATATAAAAATGAATTATATATAAATTCATGAAGTTGATTTTTTATTGCAGACATTTAATATTGACCTACAGAAAAAAGGATTAAAAAATGAATCCATTTTTGAACGTTTCTAAATAAACTTGGAAAGTGATTATAATGTTCAAGTTAAAATTACCTAAGTTTACTCTGCCTAGGGTACGACAGTATGTCAATCTCATACATCGACGACCAGTTTGGCCTAGTGACCCTGCCTATGAAGAAGGAAGCCGATGTTCCTGGGTTCGAATCCCGGTAAGATCATTTGTTTGTGTGATGAGCACAGATATTTGTTCATTATTTTGTATGTATATTATATTTATTTATATATCGTTGTCGGAGTATCCACAACACAAGCCTTCTTGGCAACCGTGGCTTGGTCAATTTGTGTAAGATGTCCCTATAACATTTATTTATTTGTTATATTTATTTACACAAGAACACCGAATCTGATTTAACAATACGGTTGTTTTTATCTACAAATCTTAGGGCAGAATTGTATCCCAATAAATTCTTTAGGATTATAAGAACATGTTAAACTACTTTTAGGGGATCTGTAATGACCATATTTTTGTAAATATTGAATTTAAAATATCTTTTGGCACACGTCACGTGACCAAACTCGAAACGTCATTGAAGATTCTGATGACGTCACAACTCTCGGATTGACACTGTTGACAGTTAGGCGATAAACAACAAATGACAAATGTCAGTTGACAGTTCGTATCTTCTACGTGTGTATGTAGTTGTGTCAAACCGTAAACTGTGACGTCACACAATTTTCAAAGAGCGTTTTGGGCGCGAAAGCATCTGTCAAAATATATTTTGTTAATATAACATATTTAAAGCCATTTTTAGAATAAAAGTTGAATTTTATGGCAACTTTTAGTTAATATAGAACGTAATACAAACGTTTCAAAAAATTATAAACAACCCTATTACGATTATGAACCTGTTTTAATAAAAGCTTGATAATTATATTGGAAAGATTTTCTCTTACCATCCAAATTATTTTATCCAAGCATTGAAACTGTATTATTATCCAAACAACAATCTAGCGTGTATTTATTCCGTCTATCGACATTATCGATAGCGAATAGTTGCCTCCAACTGTTCGAAACGTGCTCCGAATATTAATTAGCGAAAATACGAGATAATGTCTACGCTGCGATTACTCTTCCACAAACAAGCCAATTCGAAAACTTCTAATAAGATAGAATTAATTTATCGCTGGGAGCTGTATCTGAACTCTCAAGCAAGTAGCAGTTATGAGTTATAAGCTACGTGTATCGTGCAGCCATACTATATATGTAAGGCGACGTTTGCATGGCAACTGCAACTGCATATAGTTCGAGCCACCCACGATTCAGTCAGATTTGTCAAATCTAACCCTTAATAACATGAAATTTCGAGCCAAGGCACGCGTCTTCGTAAATGACACGATTTATACTTACGTACTGTGGCGGCGTCGCTGTTGCCACTTCTGTATCTGTCAATATTCTACAAATACAGACATACAAACGACAACAACGCCGTAACCGTTTGATTGCGACATTACTGCAGCGGGGTTGATGGCATTGCTGTATCTTTTAATTTCCTTATTGCCGACCCCTAACCCCCCCCCCCCCCCCCCCCCCTCGTTGATCTGGCAACCTTACTCACGGGGAACACAACACTATGAGTAGGGTATTATTTGGCTGCTGTTTTCTGTAAGGTGGTGGTACTTCCCCAGTTGGGCTCTGCTCTAGATTTAGAATGATATCCACTCAAACACACTCATTTCATAAAGGACATTGACAGACGCAGCCCCCGCGTCAAGGTCAGTAATGTCTAAACCCGAATGTCTCCTTAAAAGAAATTTGTTTTCAAATGTTTCCTTTTTTACACTCATTAAAATACTTTATTCAAAATGGACATTGCTTGTAGGCCATTATGATGAACCGCGAAACGACATTGAATGACGACGCATTCATTTTGTACTCTTTCTGCGAAGTGTATTCGCGTCCGTTTAGTAACTTCATACAAAAAGGTTTACCAAATATCACGCTAGATGGCGCTGAACTGGCCGCGTCGTTTCATACATCACGCTAACGAAATTCTTATCGGGTTTGTATATATCAGGGTCGGGAATTATTTTTATATAAGTATTGATTTTATTTGTGAATGTGAATGTATAATTGTAAATGTTTGATTCATTCCTTCTTAAGTAAAGGGCGCCCTTTTGAACGAGTTAGGGGTACATAAAAAAGCTGCTTATGAGCGTAAACAACGTTAAAGCTACTTTCAAAAGAATCAAACTGAAGCAAGAAACCAATTCCTTCGGGACATCATTCAAGGACATATTTCATGATTTAAAGGTTTTTAGACTAGACGGAATTTTCAGTTTCAATCTAAGATTATTTATAGTCGGTGTAAGTTAATTTTGACAGCTATGAATTAACCCTTATATTAACGAAGCTAATAAGATCTACCGTTCAACTGATAGCCTTAGGGTCTGTTTCATAATGTCGAAGTAAAGTCCTGAATAGTCTCAGCTACTTGTCACTTATCTGACAAATAAAGTCATCGTTGTTGTTTCACAATCTTCAAATAAGCTATACTGGTAAATAAAATGCTAAGTTTTGCAGGAAATATTATCTGGCAGTAAATTTATTTGTTAATTAGCTATCCAATACTTTACTCAGACTTTATAAAACAGACCCTTAGTGTCATAATTATAAGGGTTTATTCATAAATCATTACTGTCAAAATTGACTTCTTACCGGCCAGGGACTGTAAACTGCAAAGTACGGAAGGTAGAGGCAAGGAACAGAAACTCCTTAGGCAGAATTGTTGCAAAAGTGTCCAGCTGTCAGCTATAAATAATAGTTCCAAATCTCTCCAGAGTAGCGCTAGAGTAGCTAAGAACCTAGGCGTTATTGACAGAGTGAAGTGCACTGTCTATGATTAGATTTTTTTCTCAAGTATTCTAAGTATTGTAGCGCCACCTATTTATGGTTTTTTGTCGGACACTTTTTGGTATATGGAGATTTTATTCCTTGCCTCTACCTTCCATACTGCAAAGTACCGACTTTTATTATTTTTGTTTGCAGCGCGCAATTGGCTACTTGACTGTTTTTTATAAATAATGTCAAACGATCTTGATTTTCCTGAGGATCAAATGTCTATATAGGACTCATGGCATTTAAGCAACACAAAGATCAGAAATGAGAGTTAAAGTCTGACGCTCGCAGTCGACGATAGAAACGCCTCTAACAAAATGATAAGGTGATGTGACGTCACATCATATAAGTCTGTCCTAAATGTATGGAAGATCCCTGAAATATTGCGTTTATCTGTATAATTGTCATAAAATTTATTTTTCAAGAAAATGTAAGGAATCGAATGGTACCATTTTCTTTTCTATTTTTGAAAGAGAAATTTTTTTTTTTTTTGAGATTGTATTTTTTTATAATGGATGGATCATTTTCTAACCATTTAACTAAATTTTGTTATAATATTTAACATGTGTCAACTACCCAATTACGTCATAAGAGTGTCATCTTATCGTCATCGCATATAAACAATATAAATATAAGTATATATCTCTATAAACATCGCGGATAGAATTCAATCACCCGTATCCCACAAAAGCGAAGAGGCTCGGCGTGAACATTCAAGAAGCACTATTAAATTAAATGTCAAGCAAGCTCTGACAGCCGTCAATTCTGAGGGTGATACAGCCGCGCTACTGGAATCTCAAACAAACCTTACTTCGAGTTTATACTTACCGGAGGAACTTTCTAGTTCTACTCGGTACGTAGATCTACATAGACGTATACGATTTCAATGTTTTCAATGGAGAATTATTTATCAATAGAGTTTTATTTATCGTGAGTCATAAGTAGGGTTGCCAACCTAATTGCGATTAATTTGCGGGACATGGGTATACTATGCGGGACTACATCACCTGGCCTAATTGGGAAATGGTATACCTATTTGCGGTCAACGTATTGAAAGGCATGAAAAATTCAACCAAGGTAACTTTCTAAACATTTATAGCACACTAGCATATACATTTTATGACATAAACATTAAAGGAAATTGGTTAATATGGATCGGTTCAATCCCTGAAGAATTTAAATTAAAGTCACGCGCTGGTGCAACCTCCGTTTCATTACTTATAATCTAGTCTAGCCAGAAAACAGGACAATCGGCGTCCCGCACGGACCTTTTGCGGGACGCATACTTTAGGGCTCCAGAAACGGGACGTCCCGCGTATTGCCGGACGGTTGGCAACCCTAGTCATAAGGTCATTACGGGTAAGTGTGGCATAAGTGTGATATTGCGGCCTATTTACACATTGATTACCTAGTGTTTAATGCGAGTTCATACATTTGCTACCTGCTACTTGCATTTTAAGTGGCAAATGTATAAACTAGCAAAAACACTAATCAATATATACCTTAAAAAGAAGGCCACCCACACTTACCCTTATTAAACTTTCTCAAATACAGGTGGGCAAAAAAGAAGTCTACACTTTGTTTTTAAATTTTAACTATATTAAGTGCATAAAATATTAAATATTTTTTTCATAACTATATTGTTTATAAATTTTAACTATACATTATCTTACGCATATATTTGCCAATAATGATATATTTTTAAAACAATACTTAATATTCTTTGAACTTAATATAGTTACAATTTACAAACAAAATGTATACCTCCTCCTGAATAAATGTATTAAACAATCTCGTTAAAAAAAATTGAGTTCCTTTAAATTTAGGTAATAGAGACCCCTCCATTATTATATTCGGTCGCACGAGTGACTGAAAAAAGTTAAGAAAAACTGTCATTGTTTAATTATTGAACAGACAATAAATTTATATAAGCGTGCACCCAAAATTTTATTAAATACAAATTGAATATAAATAATCCAAAATGTTGAAAACCTTATTAACTTTTAGGATAATAAAGGTAATTTATGTAGATCACTGAAAACTGAGATAAAGGGCACCGGAGAACAACGCTCTTAGAAGTTTCTGCAAAATCCAAGGAACAGCGGACTTCCTCGTACAAAAGGTCCTTGTTCGTAAAGGGACACAACTTTAATAATCTGGTTAGTTTTGTTTAAATGTAGTTAAGTAAGTACATGAAGCTAATTTATTTTGATATACAAGGTGTAATAAACATAATAGGTATCTGTTACGCGAAAATTTTTAGCCTTGTATGCCAACTGGGACGACCTACCCCTAGGAAAAAATCTTTTTTCGCGTCAAATATTTTTTTTTTCTACTTTTCCCTAATCAAAATACCCCTTAAATAGATCCATACCTATATTTTTGTTATAGCCTGTATGACAAAATTAAGGTTATATCGCGGTGGCAAGACCGTCAGCTATTCACATTAGCATGTAAAAAATACGCACCTTACCACTTTGAGTCCGCAAAGTATGCGTACTATGTAAATTGCGTAATCCGTTTATTTGAAACACCTGATGGAATGCTACATGCAAAGTTTCATGATTTTGTTTTACTATCATAAAAAGGTAAAGCGCTTATTTTTTACATGTTCATGCGACCAACTGAATTTCTTACCACCGTTAACAATAGGATTTGAACTAAGTATCATAAACGGGAGGCGATGACATTTTTTTTTTATGTTTCGGTGGCTGCCATTCCTCAACCCACCAACGGAGCGGCAGCTGACGTCCACGATGGTTCATCATACATAGCCATTAACCACTATACGAATTTTTGCCCGAGAGGCGATTGGCCATGGAAATCTGTTCCTGGCTCGCGATCTATAGGGACTTATTTATTGTATTTCAGAACTTATCTCCCCGTACTTATTTAGCTTAATGCCTAAGGCTCTTACTCGGGTCAAAGCGAGCTTAGCAATTTTAACTAGGTCATCATAATAACTCACTGTCAGCTTATTTCCAAGTTCATTGTCAGTAATATTGACTTTCCTTTGTTAATGTCAGTCTGTATTGATTAATTTTGTTAAATGTTTCAAAGTATAAGGTTGAAATGTTCTTCGGTTTCCGCGAATATTTACTTATTTAATTAAAATGATTGGAGAAAGTTTGGTCTGTGGATCGGTGTTTTGATTATATTTAAAACCACTAAAGGCGGTTTGGGAAAAGTTCATTATTGACCGAGCGTTAACGTAGGTCCTCGTTTCAGCAGCTGCTGTACAGGTCGCAATTGTCACCGATTATCGTGACATTTTGCGAGCAGGTTCGATGATTCAATAGATATAGTTTCCATTTAGTTTTTGTATTTTTTTCAAAATGGCGGAGCCTTACATTTATTCACTTTTAAGTTATGTTTGCCAGGTCCTCAGCTCACAGATCCCTATATTGGGAGGTAAAAAATAAATATTTTAACTAATTTTAGTTTTAAACTTAACTACCAAAAAGTCACTTGTGTTTGTTGATGTAAGTACCCGTCTCTAGGATTTAAATGCATGAGTAAATTGAGTTCCTTTACTACGGTTACTACTAGGTACCCTTAGCCATTTAAAAGTTAATCTGTAATGTAATTAATTGTAAATTCAGTGGAATTCGTATTTTGTCAAGCTATAAATTCCATTAACTTCACTTAAATAATTATGAGCCTGTTTTACCGTTAAAAGTCATCGTTGACATTTCACAATCTACAAAAATAAGCTTAACTGCTAGATAAAGTGCTAAGTTTTGCAGGAAGCTTTATCTGGCAGTCAATTTATTTGTGAATTAGTTATGCAATAATTGAATAGGACATTGTGAAACAGGCCTTAAATAAAACTGTTATAAGGCCAGATGGGGTAAAATAGGCATAGCTTATTTAGCAAGGGAAGGAGTCGTAGGATTCCCGACTAATTTTTCTCTTGCCTCGGTGTTTCTCTAACCTAACCATAAGTTTCTTTCAAAACTTACCTTTTTTTATCAGTGGGTTTTATGTTCCACATCGTCTCCCTGGCCTAAGGAGGCCCATTTTGGGGTATGTGGGACTCACACCTCCCGGCTTTTTCCTTTGAGAGAGAGGGGGAGGAGCCTACCCACTCAACCCACACCGGCGTTTCCGACAGTATGCCGTTTGGGGAGGCGTCATGGGATCGCGAACATTCTACCACGACGTTTCAAAACTTACCTATATTTACTATTGAAATGTATTACTGAATTAACTTAACGCCCCAAGTTCAAAGGCACCCCTTATATCGTTGTTATAAGGATTTATTCGTCCTTGGCATGCAAATTCAGTCGTTGACACATCAAAGCTATCTCGAAATAAAATAACAAACGGCAATCTCTCTAAAAGCACACGAAATGGATCCAAATCCGCATGCTACTCCGTACCGAGCCCGGGCTTACTACAAATTATATAGGTACTCGTTATGTAACAGTTGAATAATTGTAATTTATGTGACTGTGTGAGTTTAAGAAACGAACGAAGTGAGTTTCTTAAAATGACCACACGAGTGATTTAATGCCTTATTACATAGAGTTAAATACACTATTTTATCTACACACATATAATAAACTTACTATGATATATTCAGTAACCCAAATTACAGCCAACATTGGGGCATCGTTGCTCTTTTGGCGGAACTCGCGGATATGTGGCCGCGTCGCCGCAATATCTTTATCGTTTATTTTAAACGAAATGATTGCTATAGTTACTTTAAAACAACAAAACAAACTCATTTTATACTTAACACTAATTAAAAGATACAATGTACATCAAATGCCGGTAAATAATAGTATTTTATGTAACTGCTTTATAATGAAAGGCATTAAAATACGAGTGTGGTTAAAAAATAGTCACAAAAGTGGTTTGATGCCTAGTTAAAGTGGAGGTCTATAGAAATTGCAAATAATTAAATACAAATTATTATTTTGTTTGTCATTTTCCTGTTTGGCCCTATGGTTGCCTGGTAGAGAATGCCACAAAGCATTAGGTCCGCCATTTGTACCTTCTTTGCCGTGCAATGAAACTTAAAATTATGCAAACAAATATGACAGATTACGTAAGTATTTGACATATAACCTAAAATTCTTACAAATGTTGTTTTCACTGAAATATGAAAATGTATTTAATTAAAAAATTATATTAAAAAATATGTTAGTATATAAACTGTTGATAAGATTATGGTTCTCCTTAAAAAGTGCGAGATTGCGAAGTAATGAAGGTACCTAAATTGGTTTGTATTTATAGTAGTAGATAATAGTAGTAATAAAACACTTCAATGTACAAAAAGAAACATAAAACAGAAAAAACCACACATCATTTGTACAAAAGCGAACTTATACCTTTCAGGGATCTCTTCCAGTCAACCTGTGTGTTTGTGTGCGTGTGTGTGTTTGTAAGTAAGTAAATATTATTTATTGCACCAACAATTATACATTCTACATACATGTAAAACTACAAATAAATTTTAAAGAAAAATAGAACCAGGTAACAACAGGCGGTCTTATCCCTAAAAAGCGATCTCTTTCAGACAACCTTTAGGTAGGTTTGTTTTACATTATTTGCAATTTCTATTAAACTTCACTATACGTACAGGTGCAAACACTGCTCTATCTACACAGATATTATATTTTATTATAAAATATTTAATATCCATTAGCATATCTATGATATTTATTTTTAGTGAAGATATCGAAACTTCAATTAATCTCTATTCCGTTCCGCTGTGTAGCGCTTATCGATATATAACATGATTAAAATCGACCAGTCTTCATCCCTAAAAACACACACAGAGACATTTTTCGCACACATACAAAGCAGTGTAACCACCAAAATGGCTACGGCTTGAGTATTCAAATTTGTATTGAGAACAGACAACGTGGGGGGCCTTGAACCGAGCGCAGTACGCTCGTACCAAGAACTATTCGGTGTGAGGTGTACCTGAAAGGGTTGCCTTGCTATATTCATTAATGTAATGGCACTATAAAGGCGCCCTTTACCGAGTTGGATCGTTATTCTAAGCGTTGTTGACCGATCGAAATGCGAGTTGATTTAATGTTTCGTGGCTTTTTTATGGGTTAAATGAAACGACAGTGTCGGTAAGTAATTGATGTAGGTATTGAGCAATGATAAGGACAGTTTTAGTGACGAAGGAGACCAGAAGTTCATAACAAGTAACAATGATTCTGATTACGACAAAAATACTAAAAGAGAGTCCAATGTTATGTTAAGTATGTGCAAATTACGAAAAGGTTCCAAAAAGTCGGAAATGTTCTCCGAAATTTCAAGAAAATGTATCAGGAAACAAAGGATACTTTATTATGGGAAAATTTCGTTTTCCATACACAAAAATTAGAAGGTCCCAAATAACCCCATAAGAAAATTTCGCGGGGACATCAGTAGGGCTACGTATTTTTTTATGCATTACGTAATTATACTGATGATTCAATCAGTCTATTTAATTCATTGTTAACGGGTTTTAATTAATTTAAATGCACAAAAAGATGAACAATAAACAATACCACAGAATTGTGCTGTGAGCAAAGTGGTCATTTTGGAAAATAATTTTACAATCGTTGATTTCACCGTTAAATTAATAGTGATTCACACAAAAGCCCCTTTTGGCAACTTTTATACCTCAAATATTTCGTAAATGAATTTTAATTTTATTGTGTTGCAATACACAACGTTCTTTATTCGCCGTACATTGTACGAAGCGTTTTCATCATTGCATGACAAAAGAAAGTCTGGATGTAATGGAAATATTAAAGCATTTTTATTAAGTATAGCGGGTATAATGTGACTGATATATAATGAATGACATTAAAATACGAGTGAAAAAATCACACGAGTGTTTTAAGCACACGCATGCTTTCAGCTTTCCAATGCGTACGCATCTTCGTACTAACAAGCGATTTCTCATATATGAAATGTGGCTCGATGCGGATATATGTGATTCCACCATAATGCCTACTTAAGTATGTACAGTTACATAATATTGCAGTAACTACACACATATTACTAGATCTCTATAGCGTTTTAAAAAAAACTAATGTTACGACCGTCATTGCGGTATTTAATAACCAGAAATCGGACAAATTTGCGTCATTGCTCGCAATAATGTGGACATGACTCCAAAATTGTGGGCGATAACCTCAAAATCGGGATAAACTAAACAAAGAACAGAAAATAAACTCTGAATTATACTGGAATAATAATATTCCTATAAAACTACTTAAGTTTGCCCCATTAACATCAGTGGAGTGCGAGCGGAGTTTTTCAGCACTTAAGTATATTTTGGATGTAAAAAGAAATGGACTGACTGCAGAAAATTTGGAAAAAATACTGATTATTTTCTTTAATAAATCTATACTTTAACAAACTTTTGTATTTATTGACTAGAAATTAAAATTTAAGTCAAGTAAGAAATTAATTAAATGATTACATATTTGATTAATTTTGGAGTCATGTCCACATTATTGCGAGCAATGACGCAAATTTGTCCGATCTCTGTTAATAACACAGTTTCTAAGTGACATTTCACTGCGAATAAATCATCTTGGCTGATACTATAAATAAGGTCAAATCAAGTTCCTTTGTTTTCCAAAGACTTTCGAAATTTTAATATCATTTTTAAATAGTAATGGACGTCATTATTAATTAATAACAACATTTTCACAGATAAAAAATTTATTCCAACGAAATAGTTTTGGGTAAAAAAAGTCGAGTGCTATTTGTATGTCTTACTAACTGTAGGTAGATTATATTTTATTTTAGAAAAATTTAAAACAAAATTTCATCTCATAGAAAAAGTTCCATTCCGTCACATTTTTTGTGGCCAAAAAATAAGACAACGAAAAGAATTTTGACCCGTTTACCTTTATGCTAGTCGTAATATCCGGTTATTGAATGCTTCATAGAGGGATTATTATATGTGTGTAGATATTAAAGTACCTAATAATAGGGAGCGTGCATGCCGCTTGTTTGTTGCCGGGAAGTGCAAATGTCAAGTTTGAGCTTCCAATAAAGGCCACAAGATGGCAGAACTAATGGAAAGTTCATTATTCCGATTTAGACCACAAGATAGCAGACCCTCTAACGCGCACGGTCCCTATAACATCTGAAAATGTTCGACAGCAAGATACGAATCTCTATCCTGTCATTATCTTCTTCCTCGCGTTGTCCCGGCATATTTCCACGGCTCATGGGAGCCTGGGGTCCGCTTGACAACTAATCCCAAGAATTGGCGTAAGCAGTAGTTTTTACGAAAACGACTGCCATCTGAACTTCCAACCCAGAGGGTAAACTAGGCCTGGTTGGGATTAGTCCGGTTTCCTCACGATGTTTTCCTTCACCGAAAAACGACTGGTAAATATCAAATGATATTTCGTACATAAGTTCCGAAAAACTCATTGGTACGAGCCGGGGTTTGAACCCGCGACCTCCAGATTGCAAGTCGCACGCTCTTACCGCTAGACCACCAGCGCTTATCCTGTATTTATCGAGGTTAAAAGTACGACCACAATAGCACCGGTCCCAGCAAATTACGAAGTGAAAGCCTAATGAAAGAGGTCTCGGTAGTGCTCGTGGCTTTGCATGAACACCCTGACGCTTGATTGTGCCAATATATCGAGATACAATGTCCATCAATAAAACCTTTTTCTGTTACATAAAACTGTATTTATAAATAAAGCTCTAGGGGGTTGTCGTTGAGATTCAAGATGGCGAAGACGTCTCTAGAATATTTTTTTGTGTTTTGCTCATTAACGTTGTTTAAAGTGTAATATTGATAGTTTATTATGCAGTGAACTATCGTGGAAGTGTGCAGCTCGTGAAAAACTAATCTTGAAACGCGTTTAACCATCTTTTAATCAACACCCCGTAATCCATCGTGGCTTTTAGTCCAGCTATCTATTTACTAAAAGCAACTACCAAACAACGTCATGCTCTACGAGTACACTTAAAAGTTACTACAACACTTGACATTGGCAAAATCATCATAATATATTTGATGGAGGCCTTATTTAAAAGAAGAAGAAATAAAGCTCTGGGTAAATTTTTTTTTTTTGACTTCGAAAAATAGTCCATTATGACTGACACTTATCTGACACATTATCCATAAATATATCCCGCTATTAAAAAAAAGTTGAGTTTGATCAACAAAAATTTTAATGTTAAAGTAAAATTTTAAACGTCAAACCTCTTGCACGGCATTAATAGTAGCGGTAAGGAGAACAATCTATGTGTATGAAAAGTTAACATTAAAAAAAACATAAATTTGTGGCGCCACAATACATCGCAAACAAATTTTGGACTTTGATAAAAAAAAATCACTGACTCACTCCGTCAATTAACGTTTAAGTTTATGTCATATCCTTGTGCCACCCTAGCGCCACCGGAGAGATTGCGAACTATTATTTACAGCTGCCAGCTGGACACTTTAGCAACAGTTCTCCCATAAGAGATTGTTATCCTTACCTCTACGACAATACTGTCTCAAATGTCAAAAATCCATTTTGATGGACACTTTTCATACACATAGATTGTTCTCCTTATCTCTACCCTCCATACTTTCGAGCAACACCGGCTTCTGACACGTCGGAAGGGAGGAGCCCACGTGGAATCTTACCGTACGAATCGTGCTGCCGCTTTTTTGCGGGAGGAAACGTACACACAGTCGCACTTCTCACTCACTACATACAAAATCCAATCTGTAATGACGACACAAATAGGTACCTACATAGAAAATGACACACGTCAAAGTCAAATCTTGCACACCTCGATCTCTTTTTGTGTACGGACGTGTCATACACTCATTACGCACCGTCATAGGTATGTACCTACAGTTGTACGGTCACGTCTGAAAATATCGATACGGACAAAGTGCCAAAAATATGTTTACACTATCCTAATATATGGGCCATAAGATCGTGCATACATAATTTTGGCGCTTCGATCGTGTCGATGTTTTCAGACGTGACTGTACCAATGCTTCGGCAGAGGGGAAATACTCGTAGTACGAATTACGTCTCCCGTGGTACTCGAAGCTCCATACAATTGCGGCAGCAATGCAGTTGGCAGTAATACACCGTCTGTACAATGGGGAATGCTCCGACGAACTGAATTGGTGCCAACGTCACGTTTATCATCGCACCTCCCGCCAAAGGAGCAAAGCTCATCCTCACTTCTTAGATACATGGCACACCAAGAATAAGCGGGAATCTCGCTCGTTTCTTCCTAGAACGCGCGGAATGTGGAATGACTTGCCTCCTGAGGTATTTCCTTTTCGCTACGACATGGGATTCTTCAAGAAGCGGGTATTTAGGGTTCTCAAGGGTCGGCAACGCTTAAATGGCTCCTATGGTGTTGCTTATGCTCGTTTGCTGACTATGCTAACATAAAAAAAGTCACACTACAATACTGCTGCAGTAATGCTAGTGTAGTCTGTATCTGAACGGTACCTTAACTTTCCAAAGCGAAGTCAAACATCGCTGAGACATACATTCCGCTAAAGTTAGTATGCCATTAATACATAATCGTTCCCAGGACAACGTGAATAGTGTATGCTGGTCTTCACACCCATGCTCCAGTGTGTGAGCGGGACATCGCTATATACGTGTATATCGCTGGCTCGCTCAGACACCGTATGATAACCATGGATGTTTTATCGTGCGAGTAATAATTGATACTACCGACCAGAGATCTTGAGATAGTGCCCTCCTGACCTATTTCTGTCGAAGATTGTTTGTTTTTAATAGGGGTCTCTATTGTTTACCATAAAGTTTGAAATCGTAATTCGTAATGTATTATTTGTCCGCATTTTCGTTAGTCATAATTTGGTTTTTCTCAGAAACGCGTAACTTTTCAGGATTGCTATAAAAAAAACTTAAACTAACCTATGTCTATGATAATCTTACGAAAATCCTGAGAAGTTAACGGTTTCAGAATTATGACTAATGATAATCTGACAATCATTAATTAGGTACATTATGAGTTTCAATAATTATGTCAAACAAAGGGATCCATTTTAATAGTTATTATGCTGCGAAAAATCAGTGTTTTTTTCTAAAATACGCAGTGAAAACATAATGGATATTAAGTGGTCGTATAAAATAAGATTGAAATATAATTCCGAGTAAAATTCTATTTGATCTAAAGTGCATTCGCTCTTTGGCAAGCAATACGTCTCAAATTTGTATCGCAAATTTTTAATCATTAAAAAAAACCTTCCTTTTTTAAAGACAGCAAACATACGATATGACGTCCGTATCTTACTTTTGACGCTACGGTGAAACGGTGAAATACCGACATAAGCATATTCACATATAGGGTCGGCCGTTCAGCAGTTAACCAATAGCAAGCACAACTAGCCAAGCAAATATCTAGCGAACGCGGCGTTGCCGTTCAGTGTTACCAAGGGCATTAAGTATGTACCTAAACGACCAAGACGTTATGCGCATCCCAATCCTCAGTCGACAGTCGAGGTCGCTTGCGCGATCTACAGACAAATAAGAAAATAATTAATATTAGTAAAAAAATTGTAGGAAAATTATTTGGTTAATTACTTATTAGAATTATATTAATATTTTATCCACTTTGATGTATTGTAGGTGCCACTCTTGGAGTAGATATTTTGTATCTTATACTGATAGTTTAAAAGCCAAGTCAACCGAACTATGTCGGGACGGCGGTGTGTGATTAAATGTGTACAACTTGGATAAGCTTGGATAGCAAGGGGGGGGGGGGGGGGGGGGGGGGGCTTGGCTAATACTGTCCTATTGGATGAATACTATTTTTACTTTTATTAACAGTAATTTACTTTAATTGAATAATTCCGAGATATGGCTGCTGTTCGAAAAGAGGGTGGTTAACTGATGAACAGGTCACCCTACATATAAAATCATAACCATAGTTAGGCTTTTTTTTTATTAAGTAGATATTAATTGGACTTTACCTACTTACCTCTTGTCCTTGACGCAATGCGTCTCGTTCTCACCAATTATATAAGCGGAATATACTGCGAATAATATCAAATCAAGTTACGATTTTGTAAAATGCAAATGCCCCTAGACTTACTACATCGAATAAAACGCTTGCAATTTGTCATATAAAAAAGAGACTCATTTAAATGGAGTCCTTATTCTGGAAAGTATTTAAGGGGGGTTTTTTATCCGGAAAGTCGGCTGGCAGTCACGTCTGACGCTTTCCTGTTCAGTTTCCGGTTTGCGTATCTCATAAATTATTGGATTTGCGGATTTTATCGCTGTATTAAAAAAAGAAGGCATTGTGGGACGATCTGGGCTTTTCATTTATTGTTATTTAATTGGAAAGCCCATAGGGCTTGACTGCTTTGTGATCGTTGACAATTTGCATTTGTCGTCACAAAGCAACCGTAGTTATATGAACTCCGAAAAGGGCTATAACCGCGAAAATCCAAGTTCGAAAATTGCGGGTATCTGCCGTTAGTTACTCTAATTACGCCTTCATTGGAGTAAAAGAGAAAGATTAAGAAATTTCTTAAGCACTCTATATATTATTTTAGTTTAATTAATTCAGTTAAACTAACTAGTTTATGATTGTAATGTATAAACTAATAACTGTATGGAACAAGGTCTGAAATAAATGTTTTATATATATATATTGTTTTCTGTACCCACAACGCAAGCCTTCTTGAGCTTACTGTAAGAATGTCCTATAATTTATACTTATTTATTTATTAAATGTACATACTTAGCCATACCTCGAACGAAGTTAAAGGAGTTAAAAAAAAAAAACACCGTGTATAAAACAAGGCAAATAGGAGCCGGGCCATGCAAAAACACCCCGTACTTCCACGAAAAACGGGAGGCAGTATCAATTTGACTGCACCCATAGAAAACATGACTGGAGTATATTTTATTTTATCACACGATATCGTTAGCATTCACGCTGCAGACGGGAAGGTACAAAACATACTATGAATAAAACATACCCTCTATGGTGGTGTCGGCCAAAATCAACACGAAAACATACATACCCAGACTCTTACACCCGACCTCGTAGCTTTAGCAACAATGTTGTAGTAAAATCAATTCAGATTTATTAGACTTAAGGTGTGGTTTGCTTTGAAATCTGGTGTAAGATGTGAAGATTTGAAAGTTATCGGTCGGTATGGGGGTGTTGAATATTGTATGAACAATTATATGTGCGATATACATGTGTATTATTTAGGAAGTGCTATTGGGAACATGGATTTTTACTCCGCCTTTTTTAAAGAGATTTTTTGTAGATCGTTTTATATTTAGTCAATATTTTTCTATAATATAGAATTTGGTCAGATTGAGTTACGAGGTTTGCGATTTAGGCCGGCGAATATGTTACTCCAATGTTTTCAACAAAACTAGTTATGTATATATTAAGGTTTATTGGGGTCACTTTAAAAACGGGGCAATTTAGAAATGTTTCTGCTATAGCAACTGTGCGAAAGATGACTTGGTAAGCGTTGCATTAGCATGTTACCAAAATATGAAATGCTTCTGGTTCATAGTAGATATTCGTTATTTTCTAAATTAAGTATAACATTTTCTAAGTTACCCCAATGCATCCTTGAAAAGGAAAAAAATCAACAGGACGGTTACCTGCTACCCTGGAACACTTTTCCGGATAGAGATATATCTTTACAGATCGCGTTCAAAAGAATCTGCTACAATTTATTTCTTCTACATACAGATACATGTATTTTTGTTGAGATGTAAATTTGGTTGTACATACTTATGCTATGAGCTTTCCAGTGTAAAGTGAACCACAACCTGCTAAAGAATCAATTTCCTCGACTGTACAAACAACGCAAGTAAGTTAACTACTATGCAGGATCCTTGCTGCGATACGCATCCTGTGCTGTGAATATATTATATTATGTACGTAGTTCTGCCTGAAGGCCGGCATCACCACCGGTGTGATTTTTTAAGCGTGACTTATAAATGTTCAAGTCTTATTAATGAATATGATCGAAGGTTCTATGCAAAGAAGAGTACCTACGCAAGTAATTCAATTCTGTCTGAAATACTATGATCTATCTAAACCAGGAATTGTATGTAACAAAGTCGTATTATGCAAACTAGATACCTACACACAGCGTATACCCACTTTAGCAGCTCGCTGTAGGGTAAGCTGGGTACGGTTGTGACAATTTTGGTTTGATCGCCTATAATTTTGTAAATTTACCAGTTATCTGGGAGAAAAATCACTTTAATACTTAATTTGATTATTTATCTACCTAAAATTGATAAAAAATTGTCCCTAGCTACGCTGTATTAGGCATACGATCAAATTAAAAAAAAAAGGGAAAGTGTCACAACCGGCCACACCCCAAGGGCAGTTGTGACAGTGGGTGGGGTCGGTAGTGACAGGCATACAAAATACATCCAAATAGTTTTAATGACTTTTATTGTTACAAATAATTAACTGAACACAACATAATCTTCTTCTAAACAAAGTTAACAATCACTTTATGGCAAAAAAGCGAAAATCTGTGATCACTTCTCTTCTTAAAACTAATAAGGCACTGTAACATAAAACAGTCTTCTTTATAATCAGTCAAAATGTTAGCTTAACTACTACAAAATTTTAACAAAACTGTAACACAACAAAGAAAAATTAAACATTTATAATTGTATCAATCAACATACTGAGATCTAGTCAGATTCATCACAGTTGTGACAAATATAATGGGGACTATCACCTGCGCACTCCATGTGAGACCAGAGGCCACATGTTCCTTGGCACTTGATCCATTTTTCGCCAGCCCTACTTTCAGAATTTGCGGTTACACAAACCAGACAGAAGCATTTTCATATTTACTAATATCAGACAGGCCTCTCTCGGTCTTCCGCACGCGTTTCCTAGGTATCTAAAATAAAACAAAACAAAAAAAGCAATGTCACAACCGTACCCACAAAATTTGTCACAACCGTACCCAACGCATACTTTTGAAAACAAAAAATGACCATGACTGAGCAAAATGATCTGCATTAAAAGTAATTTACTCGTAAGTAACTGCCAATGTTCAAGTTATAACAAAAAAAATAAAAGGCAATCTATCTGTGTACAAATAACCGTAATTACAAAAAGAAATCGAACAAAAAAATTTACTTTTGACTGTCGAAAATCAATGTGGGCCCCTGCTTACGTTACCGTCGCACGCCGGCTGACGCAACACTGGGACACGCGTTTAGACTTGCATGCCGCTTGTCTTTCCCCTAGCACCCCTCCCCGCGATCCGTATAGTTTCGCTGTTATAGCGACTGTCACTACCGTACCCTGGCACAATCGTACCCAGGTTACCCTACCTACTTGTATTTATAACAAGTTCAATTTCATCACGATTTCAGTAAGCCAGTTACTGCTATATATAGTTCGTGTCATTCACGATGACGCGCAGATTTGTCAAATCTAACCTTTAATAACATGACATTACGAGTCAAGGCACGCGTCTTAGTGAATGACACGATCTAGAAAATTAAGCCATTCTAAAGGATCGAACATTAACATTAACAGCATGAGCTCAGTTAAAGAGCGAATCCCCTTTTACTGCAATATCTTGAGAGCCATTAAAGCAGATCTAACACAGCTTCACTGGTCCTGCAGCACTTTGCTTGCAGGTTCGGAGTCTAGTAGCATTGTGAAATAAAAAGTCTAATAAAGCGAAAAGCATTGCTTCAACAGGTACAAATTAGGTTAGCATTAGGTAAAAATCTTTAAAAATACCTCTGTTTTGGCTCCTGACAGAGAAAGTGTTAATATACCGAATATCGTGTATAAAATACGAAATATTAAAAGCAAATGTGAAAATCGTGACTGTTTAAATGAAACTAAGTAATTTAATACGGCAAAGGTTTGGATCAAATTTGCCAGACACCAGTGGTATGAGGTATCAATATCGAGCTACATCTTACGTAGGGCATTACCGTAACGGTCTCCCTTTGGACGTGTTTATTAGGTTATAGCAGCGGAATATTAGATTCTGTCTCCTTCATCGAACGCTTGACGGTGTGGCTCAGATTATAAGCGAAGCGGTTGAGATGCATTTTGTGTCGAATTTCTCGCAATACTTCTCAGGACAATTCGGACGTACACTGACATCAGAATAATATTTGAATCATCTAATCATGTCGTACAGTCGAGTTCATAAATATTGTGGGATTTTGATAGGCCTCTAAATAAAAACCAAAAAGACAATGTTCTTTATTTAAATAGCAAAAACTAATTTTAATGAATATTTAACACCTTTAACGCACGTTCGCTCGCTCACCATTCAAATCGTTCTCCCCGTCCCTTTCGCACCTCCTGTCATCCTTCTCTCTCCCTTACGTTCCGTTTCACGCTATCCTCTTACGTTCCTTCCTACAATATACATTTTTTCACCTTATTGCAATGAATTAACGTTAAGATGTGTACACATATTTATGAACTCGACTGTACACAACATAATGATGTAATTGGTCACTAAACTTATGGAGTGTATAAGAATGAGGAAAATTTCTATGTATAGAAAGTGTCCATCAAAAATATTGAATAGGTGGCACCATAATACACCTAAATAAAATGTCATAGATTTATATAGATGTACTATACGCGATAATGCAACAAAACTAAAAACACGTTTAACATTCCTGACATCATACCACAAACAACCTACATAATTTGGTCGGATTATTTTTTGCTTAGTGGCTTACGGTAAAACGGAACTTAGCTGGACACGCTACCGCGTGTCTAGATTAGACAAAGGGAGCACGAAGAATGTTCTACATTGACCCGCCATTTCGGGATCTCTATCGCGCGCTTATTTATATTACTGTCTCGCTCACACTGTGGCATTGACTGCCAGCATTATGGACGGGAAAGCAACATACTCGTATCTAATTACATGCGTGCGATAGATATAGGCATTACTATTAACGCTCAGAACCGTAGGTATACATATTTTGTATGTATCGACTTATCTCATTAAGTGAAATGTAATCCTTTGAGACAAATAAAAATATGTTTAACCCGAAATCCTTTAGCGTCTTTTGAACGTCGGCGTCTAGTTAGCGCTCTGGAAAATGGCGTTGCTGCGCAGTTGCGCCAACGTTGCGTCGAGCAGCAGCCATAGAGTTGACGTCTAGCATGCTCGAGAGACGCTAATGTGGGGTGGACTTCAGTTCGTTTGTTCGAGCGTCCTTACTTTAGCCAATTAACCCTTTCAGTATGCAACAGAGTGTTTTAGATGAGAAAACTCTCTCGTCATTTTCTTATCGCATGCGACACTAGTTCCATTTGATTGAATCTCTCGACCTGTCCAAAGGAGGGGCCTCGCCGCCGAGGGGCTCTCGATTGAATACCGCGCTCTATAAAGCATATTAATTCTCACGGTTGCTTAAGACTTAGATGTTTAGTGACACACTTTGCTAATGGGGAAACTGGGATATTTTTACTACCCTTAGAGCGTTTTCACATTATCCGATGTCGAATACGACTATAAAGGAGTCTAAATTAAAAAAGTGCCTTTAATTTTTCTTATACATTTAATAATTGTTTGTTGTTCAAAAGAAAGGACTCGGTTCCATACGGCATTTTCTAGAAACTATTTTTCTCCAAAGGTCATCCCACTTCTGATATCAGATCAAACAATGTGAAAAAGTTCTTACAGGGCTTCTGGTTGTAATTAAATAAATAAAAAGTTTAAATATTGAACCTGCTATTTTTACGAACATGTCTTAGAAAATGTTTGCGAAAATTCTCCTTCACCACAGAAGCTTCTATTTCTAGCTGTCTCGAAACTATTGTACATAATGTATGCTTTTCTGCATTCCCAGAATGGCCGGCGCCGCCATTCTCAGATTCAATTTCCGACCTCATATTTCATAAGTTACTGCCGAATCCGTATCAGAGTTCAGCACCCTGGTTTATAAAGTGAGAGGGCAAATAAGAAAACAAGAGTATTAAAACAATAATTCGTTAATATTAAAAGGTGAAATGCGAATTGGCGGAAAACATTTTCAATTTCAAGAGTGATAAACAAAAATACGGGTACGAAGTAAAGAAATGCTATATTCAAACGGGGTTGGGATTGTATTTACTTTTTTATTTTTGAGAACTTTAAACTTTATCCTAGGTGATTTTGGAATCGTGATCTCGAATGTCAGAACGGTATTAAGATATTCATACCGAACAAGGTTTCATGGGACCGATATCAAAATCGTGTTTCTTTTCCCATGGCCCCAGTTTCGTATACTTCGGGCATTTAAGGTGTCCATTAGTTTTTTTTTTCACGATTTTGTGGTTAGTCCCATGGGGAAACTTTTAGTATAACCATCTTAACATTTAGGATCTTAAAATCACCCAGTTTAATAATAACCCGACCAACTTTACCCATACATCTCGATGACTAAACAATATTATAAGTAGTTAAAAAATCCTAAGCTCACAACATTTGCTTAATTTTCTTATGGCAATTAAGAAACGTGAGAGAGATCAGAATAATTTTAACTGTCGTGTAGTTTAGCTTAGCTTAAAAGGTTTCACAGTTATCTATGGGGTGACAGCTGCCACCACCTCATTTGACAATGATCAGTTCGTTAATTGTACCGATGAGTTGCATCACGCGCAATTAACGTTCCTAAGTCAAATGAGTCACACAATTAAAAAGCGGCTTGGCAACTTTAGAACGTATATTCCACGATGTATTTAAAATATCCTAAAAAGGACATAAAATCATGTACATTTTAAAGCTTTTTACAAATCCAATCAAATCCAGCTCAAAGCGGCGTTAGAACTTGACGTCATTCGGCAAATTCATATAAATTGAACTCCCGCTACTCATATATGAATCGGTGTCCGAAAATATATGATTGATTAGTTCCATTTTCAAATCCGGCAGCAATATTTCATAAGCATCATTCATCATTTCTATTCCGACTTTCGATTAGATTGAAAGTACAAATCGTTATGTTACTTATACATTGCTGTTTTAGCTACCGTGAAGTTAAAATATCGATAAGCTAAGCGAGCATTCGATATAAAACGTTTCTTTAAGTTAAATGTATTTAGAATTTATGGGATGTTCTTAGTACAGGACATAGCAATGGCAAAATACGTAACATTTGTTCATTTTTTATTGCGTAGCTGCGGGGCATAAATCGGGAAGCGAGAAATATCCTAGAACAAGAGTTACGTTCAAAAATCTGATTCCCGAGTCGAAAATTTCATTTCGTTCCTTATATTTCACGGCCTGGTATTTAATATTACAGGCAAAAGAAAGAAGGTGCTAGAAGCTATGAAGATTTTCAAAATTGAAACATTCTATCTACACTTCATACATATTCAACCGACATATAAAGAGAGAATGTTTCACAAGATGGCGCTGAATTTCTATGTAATTATTGACGTATGTCAATAATGCCTGTATAGGCGTATTCTGATTTTAATAACAGGTGATAAATGTGGATTTGATATGTCAGTGTCAAAAGTGACATTTCTTCAACCATAAACGTCACTATTTGTATTGTTATCAGATCTATAACTAATCCAGATCTAATTCGTAACCTGTTATTAAAATCAGAATACGCCTGATAGTCTGGCTGGCCATCTGTGTCAGTATCATTAGTAGCAAAAACCCATTTGCCCTTATACAGAGGTTACTGCGTAATAAAAGATAGTATTATACTGTCTGCCAATTCTCTAGTGACAAACTATATTGTAGTAATAATGAACCTAGGGCAGTAGCCAAAATTAAAATGGTATATCTGTCGGCGGCCGATCGTAAAATCAGGCAGATCGTAAAGTTCCTGTGTGTCGCATTTAACCATTTGATAGGTAGGATAGGTTCGTTAGGTTGCTTCAGATGCCCGAAGGCCAAACTATCCAGAAAAAGAAGCCCTGCTAGCGGGGCTCCATCGACTTAGGAAACGAGACAAAGATTTTCACGTTTCATGATATGCCTATGAATTTCACGATCTGCCTAATCTTACGATTGTCCACCGACATATCGATAAATGCTAAACTAAAAAATAAAAATGTATTGGAATAACAGATGCAACGAAATGTAACGTGACATTTGGCCTTTTCTTTGACGATTGTCACTTCACTAGGCCCCCTGCACATATACAGGATGATTTCGGGGTCGTGGAGCAAGAGAACAAGACATCACACAGAATTCAAAGATGAGTCTAATGATGTTGCTCATTATTTATTATCACCAATAATTATGATTATTTTTCAGATAACAAGTAGAAAAAAACATGTTGCATACAGTTTGGTCACCCTACTCTATGTGACGTCTTGTCGCTTTCCATACAGCGTATGTCAAAAGTAATAGGGTGACCATGATTACTTCGTATAAGATTAATTTTACTTGAAAAATAATAAAAATCAAACTAATTATCTTTCAATCAAATACTACCGTATGATAATGTAAATAATTTATAGATTCAGATAAAGTGGTTCTGAATCACGACCCAGAAATCAACCTGTATTATACAGACGAAAAACAATACTCGAATTACCCTTCATATTTCATCCGTCGGGTATAGATAGATTGGTATCTTATGTAGGTATTACTTACAGTACCCCTAGTGTAAATTTTATCGACATCATAACGTGACAAACGCGTTTGCGTTAAGTCTCATTTTGTATAGGATTTTGAGTTTTCAAAACGTCCCGCTTGGCGCGCTCTTTCTAAATCCAATACAAAATGAGACTAAAACGCAAACGCGTACGTCACGTTTATCACAAAATCGAATTTATTTACACTAGGGGTACAGATTACTTGTGTATTATTATCATCATCACAAGTCTATTAGACACGCCCGGCACAGACCTCTCAATTGTACATATTAATTTAGGCTTAAGCAAAGATAATAAAATTTTAAATAGAAAGAAGAAAGGAAAATGCTTTATTGCCACAAAAAACAAGTACAAAAAATAACCTAACTTAATTTAACACTGGGTGACACTTCAGCGCTGTTTTTCTGCCAGAACTAACCCTAGTGTAAATTTATTCGATAGCGAAACGTGTTGTACGCGTTTGCTTTAAGTCTCATTTCGTATGGGATTTTGAGTATCCAAAACGTCCCGCTTGGCGCGCAACATAAATAAATTATATATAAACCGCGTTTAAGCATTAACTTATAGTAAATTAAACGAAAGATAGGAAAACATCGAGGTGTATTGTCAAAGAAAACTTTGTAGCGACGTATATATTTACTGCCGTCTTTCGACACATAATTAAAACGTTTAGAACGCCATTTGACTTTGATCCTTATTATTTCACTGATATGTGTTCAATCTGTTAAATATCAAAAAGTGGCGCCATCTAATAGTTTAAAGGCCAAAGGTATAGCAGCATCGTTTCGAGCGAAGGCGCCATAACCTTTAGGTAGTGCCCGATAAGATAGCGCCACTTTTAGGGTTCCGTACCCAAAGGGTCAAACGGGACCCTATTACTGAGACTTCGTCTGTCCGTCTGTCCGTCTGTCTGTCTTTACGTCTGTCCGTCTGTCCGTCTGTCCGTCCGTCCGTCCGTCCGTCTGTCACCGGGCTGTAGCTCAAGAACCGTGATAGCTAGACAGTTGAAATTTTCACAGATGATGTATTTCTGTTGCCGCTATAACAACAAACACTAAAAAGTACGGAACCCTCGGTGGGCGAGTCCGACTCGCGCTTGTCCGGTATTTATTTAACATATAGCTGCTGGTATTAAATAATACCTCTTTTGTACGAAAATCCGCAAACACTATTTTGTTTACACATCGACATTGTTAACTAAGGCTCAGGCCTCCAAAACTGAAATTTGGACAATAAATAAAGTCACTTTCTATTCCCCTATAGTTCAACAACCATCTGTAATAAGTACTCGCCAATACCAAATTAATTATGCTTTAGATTACCTAAAATTAGCCTTTAATCCATTGACATAAAGTGTGACCGTATTGTTTGTTAAGTTGGTCGCGGTTAGGGTTGTCTCCGCCCGCAGCGGAGTAAATCTTCGTTTTTGCCAACCCACCATCTGTTAGGGCGAGTTTGTGGCTTCTGCAAACTCGATGTATTTTTACTAAGACCGCCACTCTTTCACGAGATTTGTGGGGATCGGGGTGTTCTGGTTCAGTGTTTTAAATGTAAGTTCATTAAAGTGGCTCTAAGTTTTCACTAAGAGAAAGTTTGGGACAGTATTCTGGAAACTTGGGGCTATCTCAACTCTCATGTAGTCACTCAGTAGTGTGTTGAGTTGTACTTCAGTAAGTAAAACACATTCCCGTACTTACTTACAGCTATACACATCTTAGAAAGTAGAAGATGATTATCGACAAACGCCGATAGATAAAAAGAAAAAAATAGCGTAGCGTTGATCGAAGAAAAGAGCGTACGGGTAGTACTCCCCTCTTTCCTCCCGGTGTTGCGGGTGTTTATGGGCATCGCTAATCGCTTACCATCAGGCAATTTGTCTGCTCGTTTGCCTTCTATGTTATATAAATAAAAAATCGGCCAAGTGCGAGTTCGTTTTACTCGCGCACCGAGGGTTCCGTGCAAACTTTAAATTTTCTCGTGTAACTATAAAGGCGCAGAAGAATTCTGAACAGAAGTACCTATACTAAATTTAATTGTGTATAGCGCCATCTGTCGGCAGATTGTCTAACTAATTTGCGGAATGTAATACACGTATGTTGATTTTTCGAGGATAATTCTCTATCATATAAACCGATTTCAAATATTGATCTTTTATTTTTAAAAAAGGTGTATTTATTGTAATCTCATAGAGATTTCAGGTATAATAAACAGATGTAAAGCTGATTAATATTTTTTTTTCACGGTATATTGTATAATAATTATTTTATCTCATTTTTCTTCATAAATCTTTTTTTTTCTCTAGGAAAAAAAAGAAAAAAGTTTTGGAATGTACAATTTGAGTTCTTTTAAATGATACCTAATCTCTAGAGTTTGAAATTTTGCGCCCTCTTTATATTGGGCATTTTCAATAGTAAATAAAAAAAAACATTTTCAATGCGTCTGGGTTAGCGTTTTTTTATGTTTATAACTATTCTAAATTTCAAATCGATAGCTTAAGTGGATCTCGATATATTTAGCGATGTGACAGCCAGACAGACGGACGGACTGACAGAGTCATACCATAAGGGTTCCTTTTTTACCTTTTTGGTAAGGAACCCCTAAAAAAGAAAACTGTATCGGGATGCCAGAGGCAACGAATAGTCACATGATAATTTCCATAGCTAGGCCCCCTATATCTTTGCTGTCATGTTTATGAATTGTTATTCAACAGTGTGGACGATGGATTGAAATCTCCGAGCGGCTGCGAGCATGAGCAAAATTTGCTAAACATCCGATGTGAGGGACGAGGCAGAAGGCAGGCACGAGGCATGGCTGATCAACGGTATTAGCGCCGCGGACGTGGCCTGAACGTGGCACAAACATCCAACTGCAATCCGAGAAGGACTATTCTGACAAAATTTATGCAGTCAAATTTATGATCAATTTAGCATTCTACCTGTGACAATAATATACGAAAACTCATAATGGAATAATTAGTATAAATATTATAATCAAGTGAAACTTTCAAAATTACCAAATACACTTGAAAGGAAAGTTAAAATTATATTGACTGCAAGTAATGCAATTCAATCCAGTACTTTGCCGGGGTGATTATCCCTACGTTCCTAGGTAGTCCTTGTTGCGTTGTTCGGAGTTACTTACTACGGTTAGAACCAAAAAGTTAATGAATGAATGATGGTGAATGAATTGAAAATGAAATACAGACTGGACGTTCGTTTCGTCCGTGCAATTTTATTTAGTGTTAAGTAGGTATGTTCGTCATGTTTATTTTATGTTTCTTTCCTTTTTAGGGTTCCGTAGCCAAATGGCAAAAAACGGAACCCTTATAGATTCGTCATGTCCGTCTGTCTGTCCGATTCTGTCACAGCCACTTTTTTCCGAAACTATAAAAGCTATATACTGTTCAAACTTGGTAAGTAGATGTATTCTATGAACCGCATTATGATGTTCACACAAAAATAGAAAAAAAACAATAAATTTTGGGGGTTCCCCTTACTTAGAACTGAAACTCAAAAAATCTTTTTTCATCAAACTCATACGTGTGGGGTATCTATGGATAGGTCTTTAAAAATGATATTGGGTTTCTAATATCATTTTTTTCTAAACTGAAAAGTTTGCGCGAGAGACACTTCCAAAGTGGTAAAAAGTGTGTCCCCCCCCCCCGTAACTTCTAAAATAACAGAATGAAAAATCTAAAAAAAAATATCTGATATACATTGCCATGCAAACTTCCACCGAAAATTGGTTCGAACGAGATCTAGTAAGTAGTTTTTTTTAATACGTCATAAAAATTAAAAAAAAAATTTTTTTCATCAACCCATACGTGTGGGGTATCTATGGATAGGTCTTACAAAATGATATTTAGGTTTCTAATATCATTTTTTTCTAAACTTAATAGTTTGCGCGAGAGACACTTCCAAAGTGAAAAAATGTGTGTCCCCCCCCCCCCCTGTAACTTCTAAAATAACAGAATGAAAAATCTAAAAAAAATATATGATATACATTGCCATGCAAACTTCCACCGAAAATTGGTTCGAACGAGATCTAGTAAGTAGTTTTTTTTATTACGTCATAAAATTTAAAAAAAAAATTTTTTTCATCAAACCCATACGTGTGGGGTATCTATGGATAGGTCTTCAAAAATGATATTTAGGTTTCTAATATAATTTTTTTCTAAACTGAATAGTTTGCGCGAGAGACACTTCCAAAGTGAAAAAATGTGTGTCCCCCCCCTGTAACTTCTAAAATAACAGAATGAAAAATCTAAAAAAACTATATGATATACCTTACAATGCAAACTTCCACCGAAAATTGGTTTTTGAACGAGATCTAGTGAATAGTTTTTTTTTTAATACGTCAATAAATTAAAAAAAAAATTTTTTCATCAAACCCTAACGTGTGGGGTATCTATGGATAGGTCTTCAAAAATGATATTTAGGTTCCTAACATCATTTTTTTCTAAACTGAATAGTTGCGCGAGAGACAGTTCCAAAGTGGTAAAATGTGTGTCTAAAGTGGTAAAATGTTGAACAAGATCTAGCAAGTAGATTTTTTTTTAATACGTCTTAAATGGTACGGAACCCTTCATGCGCGAGTCCGACTCGCACTGGCCGCTTTTTTTTTTATTTCTGTTACCTTCCGTGACTATTTCGCACTCGATGGTCTCATCGGAAGATCAGCGCTGGAAGTCGCCAGCAACATGCTGAGATGAGGCCATTTCGTGACACTTTACTCTCACTATGTTCTCTTTTATGTCTGTCTATTACTGTTTGTGTGTTTATGAATAAAACAAATTCTATTCCTATTTCTATTTCTAAATGATGGTTAGATGTAAGAACAACATTTACAATTGTACACAATGGAATAAGCGAAATGAAACGAATAATTCTGTCGTTAATTAATTGTTATTGTGGGCAGCTTTAATCTAGCTAATAACTGGAACTCGGTAGGGTGTAAATTTAGTGCAGTGCAATAGTTTCATAATTTTTGCGAGGTAGGGCACTATACGGCACGTCTTAATATTTTATATGTCCTATAATATTTATTTATTATTTTATTTATAACTACTAATTTACGGTTTTCGTAATTTTTCCTTTATCTGTGCTATAAGACGTTGCTTCGTACCAAATTTCAAGATTCAGAGTTCACGGGAAGTACCCTGTAGGTTTTGATTCCCTTGCGAGTGTCTAAAATTTGCGAAAAATAAGGCATAAACGGCTGTATCTTTTGATTGCGTTGGCTTAGAAGTATAATTTTTTCACAGCTCCAAGGGTCAAAACACCTGAGTATTTGATATAAATTCCAGCTTGACACCTCCACGCGTTCCTGAGAAAAAGGGTCTTGACAGACAGACAGACGGATGGACGGACAACAAAGTGATCCTATAAAAGTTCAGTTTTTTCGAGATACGGAACCCTAAAAAGTGACACTGAAATTTCTCTTGCATTTTTTTTAATTAACAGCCGGAGGAAATAGCCAATGTTTCCCCAAATTAGCGAAATCTTATATAATCGTGCTGCACCATCAAATTTCTGCATGCAACTCCATATTAGTTGTCGAAGTGATTCTCCCTAGTTACAAAGTTGAGATATCGCCCCGGGACGTTCGGAATAACCCTGACGTTAATGAACAGTTCGGGGAGCCCTCTGCAGGCAAATAGCTGGAGCCCGTGAGTTTAATGATTCAGTACTCGCATGGCGCATTCGACGTATCTGTTACATGACTTTGTCATGACATTTACTCAAATTAACTGTGAGTCTTGTCAGTCAGCAACGCACGACGAAATATATATTTCGCCATAAACATACCCCGTAGCTTTGAATATTATATCATTTTCTGGTATTAAAAAAAGTTGTGATTGGTCAATAAAAGTTTTGATTGGCTAAACGCGTTCGGGCGACACGTACAATATTTGACGTTGTCAAACTACGCGCAATATATCCATCGCCCACACTGTGAACTGCCCAGCGGTGGACCTTATTACAAAAGGCATAAGGTCCACCGATGGATAGTTAAGTGTTGCTTTTTGTACAGGTGAGTCGCTCGCGGTACTATTCCCGTGGGTTAATTTTCGAACTATTCAGACTTCTATATAGATTCTCTTCATTTCGTCATCTCCATAAATCGTCCGCAGTGTTATGTCGTCACCCTACAATTCCTAATTCGTAACCTTCCTAACTCGTCCACTTTCTTATATCGTCAATACCCCATTTTGTCTAAATTCCTATTTTGACCATAGTGCCAACTCGTCCAATATCTGATATCGTCAATATACCATTTTTGTCTACGTTCCTATTTCGACCAAAGTGCCAACTCGTCCGCGTTCTTTTATCGACCTAGGATAAACGGTAAGGTAAAGTCTAAAGGCAGTGTTTCATTGGAAATCTTATAGGCAAGTGCGAGTCGCGGACACAGCCATGAAGGGTATCGTAGTATAAAAAAAATACTTACTGGATCTCGTCCAAACAAATTTTCGCTGGAAGTTTGCATGATAATATTGATAATGTACATCATATATTTTTTTTAGATTTTTCATTCTCTTATTTTAAAAGTTACTTCAATATAATTTTTGAAGACCTATCCATACATACTCCCAAGCCTAACTATTACTATGCTATGTAGTTGACGAGTTGGCACTGTGGTCTAAATAGGAATGTTGACGAGTAAGCACTATGGACGAATTAGGAGTGTTGACGATTCGGCACTGTAGTCTAATTAGGAATATAACCAAGTTACTACAGTGGCCCACGTAAGAAAGCGGGCGAGATAAGAAAGTGACGATATAGGAATGCTGGCGAATCGGAACAGTAGACCAAATGCGAATGAGAACTACTTAAGAAGTTGAGGAAATGAAACTGAGGCCGAAGCGGTCCTGAGCCCACTGGTACCTTGGACAAAAGATAGCCTGCTATGGTATGCCATATGCGTGTGTACTTTTGCTCCCACTCATGTCAGTCACACAAGCAAGAAATTGCTTTGAAAAAAATATTGCTGAAAGGGTTAAATATTTATTTACTATTAAGTATACAGTTGGCAATATAATCTGAATTACAAGAAACTGGCTTACAGTAATAAATTTAATAAGATGGGTTTAGTTTAGGCAGTTTCTCCACCACGATTTATTCACGCTAATAAAGTAATTAATATATTATTTTAAAGTATATAGTTGACAACAGAATCTCAATCACAATGAACTAGATTACAGTAATTATTTCAACGAAGCTGGGATTAAATAGTCCTCCATTACGATTTTAATTACGCTAATAAAGGGGAAAATATTTATTTTTAAAGCTTATAATTGGCAACATCATCTCAATTGGCTACTTGACAGTTTTTTGTGAATAATGTCAATAGATCTTGAATTTCCTGATGATCAAATGTCTGTATAGGACTCATGGCATTTAAGCAACACAATGGTCAGAAATGAGAGTTAAAGTCTGACGCTCGCACTCGACAATTGAAACACCTCTAACAAAATGACATTCTAATGTGACGTCACATTACTTTAATTTGTCCCAAATGTATGGAAGATCAAGAAAATTACTATTTTGTCCCTGAAATATTACGTTTAGTACAATTTATTTTTTATTAAAATGTAAGGAATCGAATGGATTTTTTTTGAGATTTTGGAGCCTTGTATTTTTTTATAATCTCAATATACATTTTTAAATTCCACTTTTTTATAATGGATGGCTCATTTCCTATCCATTTTGCTAAGTCTAGTACTCAATTACAAAAAACTGGGTTACAGTAATAATTTTAATAAAGCTGGGTGTAGACAGTCCTCCGTCACGATTTTAATTACGTTAATAAAGTGGTAAATATCACATCACCTGACCCGCAATGATTAACGCCAAGGGATAAATCTATTCAAATTTTATACATTTCAATTTATACAAAATTATACATTTAAATTTGCGGCTGGAACGTTGGAGAAACAGATAAATTTGGGAGCTTGATTCTGTATTACCAATGTGATATGGTTGTCATCTTATTTTGATATGACCTTGAGTCAGCGCTGCACTAATGAGCGCTGATTGCTCCTGACAAAATGCAATAAGGACAGGTCTCATTAGTAGACTTAAATATAACTTATTCTAGCAAAAACGAGACATTGACAAGTTATTTGTTTTACAAGGAGGAAAACATGTTTTTTAACCGCTCGTGCTAATATTGATTCCCGGGCCAGCGAGTGGTTCTAAAAGTGGAATCTTAAGCGTTACGCGGGTTTCAAGGCACGAAGGTTAAATGAATTTGGTGAAACATAACATTTTTCACCACACCAATGCGAGAAAAATACTAACCGTAAAATATTAAAACAAGATCAAACCAAATCAATTCGAAATGAATGTTTTTTAAATATTTATCATTCAAAATCATCATTTAAAAGTCAATTCTACCAGCTAACATAAGGAAACAACACAAAATTTGTATCAGATTACTTTGCCTCACATGTGGATAAAATGCAACTTTCTCATCAGTTTTTGAACAATCAAGAGGTTTTTTACCAGCTGGTGTGGTGAAATTGTTATTTACGATATAAGTGCAGAAAATAGGAAATTCGCAACGAGTGGTGATAAATTAAAACATTACCGAAGGGAGCGTTTTAAATTGACACAAGTTACGAATTACCTATTCGCACGTGTATCGTACAACATTTTACAGTACATGAGGCTCTTTAAAGTTACGACATATGCACGGAAAGTGCTCATTCCCGCGCGTGTGCGGGAAAGTAGCACCATATGTACTGTAAAATGAATTATCGAATAGTTCTAGGTCTGCTCACAAAGCATCTTACTCGTAAATATTGCGCGTTGAACTAGTTTCGATACAACTTTGACGATCATCTTGATGACTTTCACTTTATTTCACGTGCATTCAGTGCGTGGTGATAAATGTAAGCTATCTGAGCGAATGTAATAATAGTTATTGCTGTTTACTTCGAAACTTCGATTAGTGTAAGTATGATTTTACCCATGTCAATGTTATAAACACTGAGTTAGTAAAAAGATTATAATGTGCGCCTATAGGTCACTAAACTGTTTTAAATTAATTGTTATTACTGTCTTGGATGAAAATGTACACGAGATTAAATAATGCCATTGTACTAAATAATGTTAAATAAAGAACTTATTAATAACCGCTAGTGGCCTAACGGTTTTTCGGAACTTATGTACGTAATATCATTTGACATTTACCAGTCGCTTTTCGGTGAAGGAAAACATCGTGAAATCGGACTAATCCCAACAAGGCCTAGTTTACCCTCTGGGTTGGAAGGTCAGATGGCATTCGCTTTCGTAAAAACTAGTGCCTACGCCAAACCTTGGGATTAGTTGTCAAGCGGACCCCAGGCTGCCACAATGTGAGGAATAAAAACTCATTAAAAAAAAGATCGACCTTCAAATTCTTATCAGAATAAGACCAACCTTATCAAATTGTTAAAACACAATCGGTTTCCAGTTCAAAAGATTCTTGGGAATTAATTAACCCCTTATTATTTTAAGCCAGAATTACAATTTGATAACGATAACGCTTGTATTTGAAATAAAATGTTACCATTACAGTATAATTTAGGTGTCTAATTAGTAAAATTTAACTGTCTAATTAGTAAAATTTAGATGTCTAATTAGTAAAATTTTGCGCCTAATCAAGTACTTGAGAAATCTAAGCCAAAACAACTAATAACGTATTTCTTCTTTACATTAATTGACGACCGGTTTGGCCTAGAGGGTAGCTGGGTAGTAACCCTGCCTACGAAGCTGATGGTCCCGGGTTCAAATCCTGGTAAGGGCATTTATTCGTGTGATGAGCATGGATATTTGTTCCTGAGTCATGATTGTTTTCTTTGAATTTAAGTATTTATAAATATTTATTTATTATATATATCGTTGTCTAAGTACCCTCAACACAAGCCTTATTTAGCTTACTGTGGGACTTATTCATTTTGTGTAATAAGGTCCTATAATATTAATATTTATTTATTCATTTTTATTAATACCTAATATTTTGTGTTGTGCAGGCAGGGCAGAATTGTATCCCAATAAATTCTTTTGGATTATAAAACAGGTTAAACTACTTTGAGGGGACCTGTAATGACCATATTTTTGTAAATATTGAATTTAAAATATCTTGTGAAACACGTCACGTGACCAAACTGGAAACGTCTTTGAAGATTCTGATGACGTCACAACTCTCGGATTGACACTGTTGACAGTCAGGCGATAAACAACAAATGACAAATGTCAGTTGACAGTTCTTATCTTCTACGTGTGTATGTAGTTATGTGTCAAACCGTGAACTGTGACGTCACACAATTTTCAAAGAGCGTTTTAGGCGCAAAAGCATATGTCAAAATATATTTTGTTAATTTAACATATTTAAAGCCGTTTTTAGTATAAAAGTTGAATTTTAGGGCAACTTTTAGTTAATATAGAACGTAATACAAGCGTTTCAAAAAATTGGAAACAACGCTATTCATAAAAGCTTGTCAATCAAAAGTTATATCGTTTTAGGAGTACAATATATGGTTTAATTATTTGCTCGTGTTACAGGAAGCACCCGCTTTGGCCTGATCGCTCACGACTGACGCTCTTTTCAACCCACTCCCCCCCCCCCTCCCGTTCCCCCACCATCCCATCAGTCAAAAATAGTGTGGGGCGTCTTCGTGGATGACACGATCTATGTCTTATCCCACTTTATGAAAGAATCTCTAAATATCCACGCCATTTTTTTTCTCCATGAAACAAAAAAAAACAGAGGACGTGTTTTTTAATTCTCTTGTTATATTCTTCACTGATTTTATTTGAAAAACCACTTAAACCTTATCAAGTTTTCGAGAACATGGCAATAAAATATTCCCTTTAAAATGAATTTTATCCGATGCCGGCCGCCATACAATAGTAAATTTTACAACAAGGGTATAAAGCGAACCATTTTTACTCGTGGCAATTTATTCGATTATTAATATAGTCGAGGACAAAAATGCCTGAGTTATACACTCTGCTTTTCAGAAACATCAAATATGAACTAAACTTTATTGGGACAACACAAAATGATAAAATATCTTATACCTTTAAACGAGCAATTCTTGTATATATATATATTTCTGTGATCTCGGAAACGGCTCTAACGATTTCGCTGAAATTTGGTATATGGGGGTTTTTGGGGGTATACAATCGATCTAAATTAGTCTTATGTTTGGGAAAACGCGTGTTTTCGAGTTTTCATGCGTTTTTCTTTCGACGCAGAATATGGTCGCTAATTTCGTGTTACCGGCCACTGTCCGTCTGGTCCAGCGGGTTAAGACGCGGACGGCTAGAAACGAGTGTTACGGGTTCGTATCTCGCCCGGTGACTAACTTTTGTTCTTTTTTTATGTTCAAGTTTATATATAATTTTCATTGTTTTAGACAAGTTTAATTTAGTAAAAAAATGTAGATAAGATTATTACCTATACATCACCATATTACAATAAATAGTTATAACCGAGCAAAGCTCGGTGGCCCAGGTACTAGTAAACTTAAATAACGAATAAATAAACTAACTAAACTACCTATATTATAAAACTTAAAATCAAATATTGTTGGTTATTTTGCCATATTTTTTCAAGACTAAAGAAAAACGTACTCAGGCCGGTCGGTGGCGCGCCTGTCGGGAGCGCGCCGGTTGGGGCGCGCGGGTGGGGTCAGTTTGTACGGCAGATTTTGGACTTTATAGCTAAGTTAATAAGGGTCATAATATATGATTTTACTTTATGCTCTAGAGCATAATAAGTAATTCTATGTCACTTACCCGCGACTTAAATGTCAATTTAACGAGCGTGAGAAGTTAAAAAGTTGTTTTGGGTTGTAACAAAATGTTTGTAACGCTAAGGGATTTTACATGTACCTACTATATATGACACCGTAAGATTGTGAACCCGTTAGTTTACAATCGAACGTAGGTTAAGTTACGTTAGTTTGTAATCTTCCTACAGTCAGTTTATAATGTAACTAGCGAGATTGTAAACTGACGAGTGTTTAAACCCTACCCTAAGGTTATCCTAAGGTTGTCTGGTAGAGATCGCTCTTTAGCGATAACACCGCCCGTTGTCTGCTATAGTTTAAGTTGTGTGCTTAATTTGTATGTCATGTTCTTTTTCATATTGGTGAGCAATAAATAATATTTGTATTGTACTTGTTGTGTTTACAAATTTATGACTACAACAAGAAAAACAAATAGAATAGAATACTCGTTATTGGCACACCTCAGTAAAAGATACTATACACGGTGGGGCCTGTAACTAAAGCAAAAAATTAAAATGTACATTCTTCTCCTCAAACTACGCAACGTTTGTTTGACGACTTTGAAAAAAAACTTGCGGTGTGAATTTTGTTACATTTTAAAGTTAATTCGAACACGCAATGTACTATGAAATTGATTATGTCTGTAGAGTGACTAGACTGACAGGCGATGTCAATTAGACGGAGTTTTAAGTACATTGAAAATACTATTTACTTTGTTTGAAAAAAGAACAATCTAAAAACTTTATGATTTTAAAAAGTTGCTACACAAAAGTTGTCTAGTTTGAGGACTAGAATCTACGTTTTAATTTTTTGCTTTAGTTACAGGCCCCACCCTGTATAGGTTAAAGAAAAACAATAGAATATTATGAGGACACAATATTTATTTGCATTACTACTTTAATCAATTGCATTGATCCTATTTCTATCATTATCATATTTCTATACCCTGTGTGTACTAGTATTAATATCATTCCTACCAGTTAATTTTGTTTTTTTTTTTTTTACTTATTGATGCAATAAATAAATAATTGCTTTGCTTACCAAATGCTATGAGAATATTTAAGATTCACGGCGGTGGGAGGGCGTTATGCTGGGCCAAGCTGGAGTTTATTTGTCTAGGTTTTTCTCCAGGCCTGTAGGATAAGGTGTTTTATTATTACGAAATAGGCTAGACGAAATATTCGGGCACAATACTTGGTATATACTTATTTTTATTATTTTATACCCATTATTAGAATCCGTCTAAGCTACCTTTACTTGAACAGAACAAAGTAAGGCAGTGACATTTAAATGCCATATTTTCACAGAAATTTGTCATCAATTACCACATTTTCTCATTGCAAATGCCATGCAGCGTTCACACTTTCACGGTCGTTATTCTCACGAATATAGAGAGATTAGTTTTTTATACCACGTCGGTGGCAAACAAGCATACACCCCGCCGGTAAGCAGTCACCGTAGCCTATAGACGCCTGCAACTCCAGAGGTGTTACATACGCATTGCCAACCCTTTAAAATCCTAGTACAGATCTATATACGTTTAAAACCTGATCAAGTACTATATGATCACGCATATTGCGGAATTTTATAACAACTAAATTTTTCATACTATGTAAACTGAACTGTCACCCTATACATAAGAATAACAGCGCCCTCTTGACAATGAATACAACCCAACCAGAAATACAATCTGGTTGGATTTTACATTTGTATGACCCAGCTGTTTGTTTCAAAGTAACTACGGAACAATCCGCTCTCAAATTGTTCCTATTATCTTGTGAATTTTGTTTATGGGCGCCCTTTTCAACTTCGGTGCTTCGCGAATTAAGACTTCTACATTCCACAAGGGGTATCACAAACCAGCTCGGCGAACTGCGTTCTCTGAATAAGAAATTGTCACTGGGTAAATATACTAGCAAGCCAACTTCGTCAGTAGGAAAAGGCGTGAAATTCAAAATTTGTTTGGGATATCGATCCTTCGTAGGTACCAGAATGTTTCAAATTTACCGCCTTTTTCTACTAAAAATCTGGCTTCTCAGAGTATAGATTTTATGTAGATGTAATCTTTATAGAAATAGAAATATTTATTTGCTTAAACATGGTAATTGCATACAGATGTCAAAAGTAAATTAATTTAGTATCACATGTTTAGCCAAAAATATGGCATGCAAACTTATATATAAAATAACTATATAAAATATATAAAAATAACTTACCGGGCCGGGCCGGGGCGTCCGACACTTCGTTTTCAATGACAGGTGATCGGTGATCACGTGAAGTTTGACGTTTAAAATAACCCGTGCACTGTCTTGGTTATCAATATCGCTGCCAACTTATCTTGGTTTGACTCTATGCTATACACTTACTTCTATAGGAGTGGCATCTCTTATGGTAGAACTTACGGAAGGTGGAGGTAAGGAAATAAATCTCCATGTACCAAAAAGTGTCATCAAAAAACCTTAAATAGGTGGCGCTACAATACCTAGAATACTTGAACAAAAAAATCAAATCATAGACAGCGCACTTCACTCCGTCAATAGCGCCTAGGTTCTTAGCTACTCTAGCGCTACTCTGGAGAGATTTGGAACTATTATTTATAGCTAACAGCTGGACACTTTTGCAACAGCTCTACCATAAGAGATGTCACTCCTCTTAATTCCACACTCCATAGTAGAACTGTTGCAAAAGTGTCCAGCTGTCAGCTATAAATAATAGTTCCAAATCTCTCCAGAGTAGCGCTAGAGTAGCTAAGAACCTAGGCGTTATTGACGGAGTGAATTGCGCTGTCTATGATTTGATTTTTTTGTTCAAGTACTCTAGGTATTGTAGCGCCACCTATTTAAACTTTTTTGATGACTCTTTTTGGTGCGGTCGAGGAAATTGATTCTTTAGCAATTTGCAGTTCAAGTAAATTTGTTTGTACATACAATGCTAAGAGCTGTCCAATGTAAAGTGAACCGTAAACTGCGAAAGAAACAATTTCCCCGACTGTACATGGAGATTTCGTTCCTTATCTCCACCTTCCGTACTTATACTTCACTCTTTGTGCGAAAGACCGATTTTCCAAAGAAATTGGTTATCCGGACTCTACTCAGTTGCTACTCAGTATTATCAACCTTATATGAAGTACTTATTTATTATTCGAGTAAAAAACATGTCTATGCTTGACAGTTACTGTCACACTTATTGAAGTGGATGATAGGCTTATTTTCTAGAAGATTTATGTTTGATAATATTTGAATTTATTTTTCGTGCATTTCTGCTTTAATCAATTATTATTATATGTAAGTATAACGATCAATTCAATTCAATTCAATTCAAATATACTTTATTCATGTAGGCCTAGCAACAAGCACTTATGAATAGTAAGACAGTATTACATATAATTATCTTAATCTAATTATCAGAGCAATTTATTGATGTTGTAAATATTATTCCATATATAATACTAATGAATATAATTCATAGATCAAATTTAATACTAAAACTTTCACAAAATATAGTTCCTAGAATAAATTCTAAATGTCAAACAAATATAATAAAAACAACAAAGGTAATACATGCATTGGAATATCCATTTCATCATCATTATTCAAATATTAATATAATAAATAATTAATCATTTCGAATCACAATTAATCCCACGTTGTTTTATCATTCATGTAGTCTTGTGTGGTATAATAAGCTTTAGAAATAAGTTTACGCTTAACATGATTCTTAAATTTATTAATTGGTAACTCAGTAATATGGTTTGGAAGTTTATTATAAAATCTCACACAATTACCCATGAATGATTTTTTAATTTTATGGAGCCGAGTGAAGGGCACGGCGAGCTTATGTTTATTTCTAGTATTAATATTATGAATGTCACAATTTTTCTTAAAATCTGCAATATTTTTATGCACATACAGAATATTCTCATAAATGTATTGACAGTGGACTGTCATGATGTCAATTTCCTTAAATTTATCTCTCAGTGAGTCTCTATGGTTCATTTTATATATCGCTCGAATAGCCCTCTTCTGCAGAACAAAAATGGTATTTATCTCTGAAGCACCACCCCACAGTAAAATACCATATGACATAATGCTATGGAAGTAACTAAAATATACTAATCGAGCTGTTTTGACATCAGTTAACTGACGGATTTTGCTTACTGCAAAATATTCATCCATTTACATAAACATATATGTATACCTATGTGCTTAAAACTTAACTTAAATTTGGACCACTTCCCTGTGTCTAATTGAGTTGAAATATGGCATACTTCCGTATATTCAAGGACTATGACTGATCTATACTGATCTGCTTCATGCTAGCATACTGCTAGCATGAAGCAGATCAGAAGATGCAGTCGGAAGATAGCCAAAGCCAAATGAACTCTTCGATGGAAAACTATTTCATTTAATTCACATCACAATCACATTTAATTTAAGCTCATTAGAAAGACCCTGAGTAGTACTGGATAAACATAAAAACGAGAGAACGTCGACAGTCAACAATGAAATTATTGAAATTGTGTCGAAAATAATTTTGACGGTAACTTTTTTTTACTTACTTCCAGATGAGTGACATCAAAATCACAGTTCAAAATGATAATGATAAGGATCTCGAAAAAGACCATATACCTGAACAGGCAAGTCTGGATACTTCCCTTGATATGCGTGCTGATGAAGATGAAGAAAAAGATGTACGAAGAAGTATACTACATAAAGAAGAACGTGAGACGGGACGAGACGAATTAAGAAATATTGAAGATAAATCTAATAAAATCTTTGGCGTTTTCGGTAAGACTTTATGGCGTTATTAATAAAGGTTTGTGAAATCTATAGCGGATATTATCTTAGAAACGACCTAGCGCAAAGTTTCCAAGATATAAGCGAAAAACCAAAAAATGGGACCCTCTAACCCCCCTCTCCCTCCCGGCTCAAGGGCTACGGCGGGGGACTTTTGATATGTTCATCTCCTAACTAGTCCAAACAAACTTACAGAGTCAAATATTGCGTTCCAAGCATTTCCCTGTATACCTCCTTATTGCTTGGCCTAAATAATTAGTACAGTCTCCGTCAGATATATCGGAGCAGACGAGGTGCTAAAAATATCTGAACACGCACTCTAGCACCTTGACAATAGAGGCGTGCTCAGATATTTGTGAGGACCTTGGCTGTTCCGATATATCTGATGGCGACTGTACAAAATTAATAAAACTCATCCCTCACAAAGGAATTTGAGATTAAATTAGAAAACTTAACATAAAATAAATAAGGTTGATAAACAGACATAGGAATCCGCGGGCAAGATTGTTCGACTAGTAGGGAGTTCCTGTATCGATAAACTCAACTATCGATGCTGGTTCTATACACTAGTGATCACTCAAGGGTTAGCTTGTAAAAATATTTTTTTAGTAAGAGTAAAAAAAATAATTAAATAATAACTCAATATACTCTCCTTCGTTTTTAAGACAAGACAAGACAATTTTATTATAATTTTACTTATCCCAATTTTTTTCTTCGTGAATTTTCCATTTACTATTGTTAAAGTAAACGAAAAGAATTGTTCCATATTTTCGGGCTTAACCTTAAGTTTATTGCTGAAAGTAGGTACTATAACATATTACTATTAATATTTACGTGAATTGGAATAATTAATTTATTATAATTTTGTAATTCATCATGTCTAAAATTTAACTTAATGTGACAGTGTACGATTAATACCTAATAATATCTATCTATCTATAACTTATAAATTTTACTGATTTCTATCTTTATAGATCAGCAGTACATAGTTGCTTACAACCAGTCCCCTCCGAACTTGCAACAAGATCAAGGGCAAGGGCAGGGATGGTTTTCACAAGGGCCACAGCAAGGCCAAGGGCAAGGCTGGTTTTCGCAAGGGCCACAACAAGGCCAGGGGCAGGGTTGGTTTTCACAAGGGCCACAACAAGGTCAAGGGCAAGGATGGTTTTCACAAGGGCAAGAGCAACAAGGGCGTGGTCCACGACGTTCAGGTATGAAGATCAAATATAGTCTACTAATTAATAATCTTTCAACAGTTTCACAGACCTATAGGCCAATTCGAACGCACACCGACATCAGAATAATATCTGAATAATTGATAATACTTAATTATCATGCGTCTCGCAAGCGCGCGCGCGCCATATAGCGAAATGCACGATAACTGAATGACAACAAATGTCATTTTGATGTCAGTATAAATTCGAATTGGCCTGACAGTTGAAATCGAATACATACAGGGTGTCTATTTAGTCACCTGCAATAATTCACGGGGTGAATATATAGATCATATTGAGCAACTTTTACTATGGGACCAAACCCAAAATCGCGATAGACAAATTGGCTGTGCCATACATTTTGCCTGTCTGACCTTGACATTTTCTATGGGAAAGTAAATTGTCTTTCCGCGATTTTCGTGAAATAGTACACAAAAGTATTTTAATACAAGCAAACTGTTAAAAAAATCTTGGAATACAGTTTTGTTTCTTTTTTCAAATAAAATCATATTTCCCTTAAGTAAAATGAAGTAGTTTAAGGTTTTTAGGCACTTTCTTCTCGGGGCCCATTATTTTTTCCACTCTGTGTAAAACTACAATAATTGGTGATAACCTACAATAATTGGTGCCAATACTACTAGCTTATTATTAATTTTCAGTGCCATTAGGTAGTTAACACTTCATAAAATGTATATGACCAAAGGAGTTGTCTACTGCGGTTAATAATAAATAAGGGTTCCTTTTGTACCTAACCCTAAAAACGAGACCGTGGTAGACTTCAACGAATTTGTTAAATCCCTTTTATGTAGCTAAGAATTATTGATCAATTCAATTTTAATCAATACCGTGTAATCCTTTCGGGAGTCCGTCTTAGCCACTATTATTTTAATTAGAAAACATGGTTTAATTTCAAAAACTCCGGTTTATATTCCTTGATGCTTCGGTTTGAGAAGACTTTCAGTCAGCGGTATTTACCTATATCCAAAATGTCGACGTATGAAGAGAAGAAAAATCAATGTGGGCAAGACCGTCTATTAGGTTAAAGCGTCTACAAGATCTTTCCTTGATTCCAACTCTTACGTTTGTACACATACTCCACTTACAGAAGTTCTGTTCTGTTCTGGTTGTGGCTGAGTGACGTGTGTATACAAATAGCAGACTTCAAACCCTAATATGACGGACATCCCAACAACGGTCTTCTGACGGCTATCCCAAAAAATTATATATCGATCTTCCCCACATTGATGTTCACGTAACAAAAGTTTGCATTTTACCTAATTACAGACTATTCATCCGGCCCGCCTCTAGAATATAGTGAAGATAAAGAGGATCGAAATGTTTTTGTGAGGAAAGTAATGCTGATCTTATTGGTTATGCTAATGGTCACTACTGCGTTTATGTTGGTAGTAATATTGGTGTAAGTACATACATATTTTCCGTGTTCATCACAAGAATAAATGCCCTTACCGGGATTCGACCCAGGATTATCGGCTTCATAGGCAGGGTTAATAGTCCACCAGGCCAGACCTGAGGTCAAAACAAAAAAAATCTACTACTAATTCGTTCATGGTAGGATATATATTCCTATTTCTGATCAAATTTATTTATAAGATCTACAGTAACTAAACACTAAGCATCTCTTTATTTTCAGGACACCAGTGAGACGAGCTTTCCAAAGATATTCTTTATATATATTTGTTCCTTGTCTGTAAGTTTTTATGTCCATGTCATTACCGTAACTACATTTCAAAATTCATTAAATTATATGTTGCTCCACAAAAGCTGGCGCGGAATTTCTATGAAAATGTTGACAGTTTAGTATTCTTATGAATCTATCGAAGAACGTCGCCAGCTGGTAGGTTAGGGGGAGGGACATACAAATAGTTCAAATAGTTAGAAATTTTGTTCTCTGGAGGGGGCAGCGGCCCCCCCCTGCCCCACTTGGCGATGAATCTACCTATAATGATGGTATTCCCGCTATGAATTCCAAATTAAAATAATTTTTCACCACTCCAGCTGGCAATTGTAAGAAGTAAGATGCAAATTTGAAGTTGTTTCGTCATATTGATAGGTGGAATATATTGACTTTTAATGAATTTAAAAAATAAACACTTGATAGCGTTTGTTTAGATTTAATGTGTAATGCTTTACAGTTAGTATTTTATTCGCGTTGATGTAGTGAAAATTTTAGTGTTTCACGCTGATGCATCAAGGGGGTTTGTTTACAAACAGTCGATTTCACGGTGGGTCCCCAGTTTGTGCTAGTTGCGCTCTCTACGCAGTGTTTTGCATAATATTTCCTATCATTACGTGGATCGGATTTTGACCCCTTGTAAAACAAATGACTATGACCATGGAATTGAATTTTATTTAATATTATAACATTCATAAAACTAAGGTCGATGCCCCACTGGTGCGTTGCGTTGCGTCGTTGTCGGAACGCATTTAGTGTGGCATGTCATAAAAAATACATGTAAAACGACGCAGCGTTGACGACGCTGCCATGACGCTTGCGACAAAACATGCGACGCGCCAGTTGGGTCCCCCTCTAATGTATGTATTGTTATGTTTTATTTAGAATCGTGTTAATGATAATGAGTTGCATTATGCCGACAGCATCGTGTGCACGCAAAAGTCCAACTAACTACATTTGTTTAGTGATAGTTGTAAGTTAATTTATCAATATAATTTGTAGAGTTGATTGTTATCTTTATAGTCTAAAAACCTAGGCGAAGGCTTCCCCCCTAAACTTCCAATCTGTGATTGCCCGGACCAATAGCTCCATCGTTACATTGTGACACACTGCGAGGCTAGTTTTGCCTGCATCTGTAAATGCGTAGGTCGTTCATGGCCTGCCCAGTTTCACTTGCCTGGCCGGTTTGACCCTAACGTCGATAATAGCTGTTTTGGAACGCAATATAATGTTTCGGATCTGGTCAATCCTTTTCCTTTCAGGGTTAATACATTGATTATGAACTCCTCTGAAAGTATTTTTTGTCAATAGTACGAGTATATAGTTTGGCAGAATGTATACCTTCTGTTTTATCCGAGACGATAGGCACATTTATATCTAACATGGCTCTGAATCAGCGTGTGGCATCAACTACAAAACAAGGTTCTCACGGGAGAGCCAGGGAAGGTTCTTACGTGATAGAAGATCTTAAACACAACTACCTACTCTCGCCAAGTAGTACTTAAGTACCTATAAAAACAAAGTAATAAAAAGTGATAGTTAGTAAATATACAAATTTGTCGTGAAATACATTACATCATGTCACCGCACATATTGATGCCGTGCGCCGAATTAGCTTGAGTAATAATGACAAGTTCAGAAATCCACCCTCAAGATTTGCCAGCGCGCCATGGAGCGTAGTATTCTCGGCGTGAACTTGACCGATCGCATCAGAAACACTATACTACGCTCCAAAACCCAAATAGCTGACGTGGCTGAGACAGCCGCCAAGCTGAATTTGGACTAGACGGGGTACGTTTGCCGTATGCCAGATGAATTATGGGCTAAATCAACCACCAATTGGGCCCCACAAAATCGAACCCGAGGTCGCGGCAAACCTGGACGGCGTTGGCGAAATGACCTTGACACCTTTGACAAGAACTGATGGGAGACAGGTCAACCGACCTACCTACCTACGATGGTACCGGGATACGTGGAAAGGGAGGAGGGAGACCTCTGCCCAGCAGTGGGACACTCTAGTCTCATATAAATAAATAAATAAGTGTGCCTTAGTTTTCACTCCCGCTTAAAGCTATAGTTTCCTTATAGAACAATGAACTTTCAGGTGATATTGGAGTCTCTGGTAACCGGTGCAATAACCGCAAGATACAAAACTGAAATTATACTAATGGCGTTTTTAGCCACGCTCGCCTGCGTGGCTCTCTGTGTGATATTAGCTTATACAAAGGTTAGCAATGTACCAACATACTAAGTGGACGTACCGCTATAGGAACTAGAGCGTGCGGCGCATTGTCGTACAGTCACCTCTGAAAATATCGATACGAAAAATGTGCCAAAAATATGTATATACTACCTTAATATGTGGGCAATAAAGTTGTGTATATATATTTGGCACTTTTTTCGGATCGATATTTTCAGACATAACGTACGTGCAAAGTAATGGTAAGGGGCTGTCATCACCCAATTAACATTAACGTTATTTAAGAGGGAATAATAGCTTAGCGATCCTAACGAAATAACGGTACTTTTTCTATGAAATTCCATTTCAGCAGAAAACGGTTTCCACTAACAAATATCTTAGATTTTGTATTTTTAAAAGTAGTTTTTTTTAATGAAGGAAGGCTCAGAGCCCTCTTTGGCGCGGGTACTTGTCTTAGGTACCTTACCTTAGTTTGTGAAAATCTCGAGGTCCGCAGACAGGGGGAGTTCATTCCACATCCGAGGAGTCGGATTAGCGAAAATCAGAAATTTAAATTATCATTAATATCTACTTATTACTATATTTCAATGTAATTAAGAGGAAAGGGGACGACCGCTTCTCCATACAAATGTAATACCATTTACCTCTCTGGATATTAAAATTCGACGAAGTCGGCGTCTACTCAACTTGGCTAGTGTTGGACGCAACGTTGGCGCAACTGCGCAACGACGCTATTTTCCATAGCGCTGATTAGACGCCGACGCTCGAAGACGCTAGTGTGGGATGGCATTAACGGCCACCTCCCAATAGCGTCTCCAGAACGTCAGCGTCTGGTTAACACTATGGCTGCTGCTCAACACAACGTTGGGGTGGTCCATAATGCTTCTTTTTCTTTCAGTTCGACTTCACAAAGTTTATATTGATCGTAGTCTGCGTCATGGTGGCTTTGGCCGTCGTGGGCATAGCAATCACAGTAGCCCGCTTCGTGTTTGGATTCTATTCGAAACCGCTAATGATAGCGCTCCTTGTCTTGTTCACAATAGTTAATGTTGTGGTAAGTGTTTTTAGTATAATTTTGAGTCAAAATACCTTTTTAATTGATGTTTGATGAATCCCTACTGTAAAAAAAGATACGGTCTATCTGAGGTGGGGAATGTAAATACTCGAGGTAGATTTCTGATAATATATAATGATCAACAGCATTTTTGGTTATATGTTAGGTGGTAGAATTTCATATGACAGTATGAAACGACTTAGTGTCAACTTGAGTACTTGCCAACTTGACATGAAACTTCAAAAGTTCTGGGAATTGGAATCCATACCAGAACATCCACATCTTACAAAAGAAGAATTGCGCTGTGAGTCGATCTTCGTCGATACTCACAGACGAGATGCAAATGGGAAATATACAGTTTCCCTACCCTTCAAGGAGAATGCTCCGCCATTGGGCGATTCTCGTGCTATAGCTCTCTCACGTTTAACTAAACTAGAGGCACGCCTGTCTCGCGACCCTGCCTTACGTGAGAACTATAATAAATGTATCCAAGAATATTTAGACTTGGGACATATGGAGCCAGTCACTGACTCAGCGAGTCCTGGCACTCCCCCCTACTACCTACCCCACCACATTGTGGTGAAGGGTTCCGCATCGACTACGAAATATCGCATTGTGTACGACGCTTCATGCAAAACTACATCAGGTCGTTCTCTTAACGATAATCTTCTCACTGGTCAGAAATTGCATCAGAACATTTCTGAAATTTTACTGAAGTATAGACTTTATAAAATCGTCTTTACGGCTGATCTCAAAATGATGTATCGCTACATTGGTCTTTGTAAGGAACACCGTGACTTTCATCGGATTCTTTGGAGATTCTCTCCCCATGATCCCGTCAAGGAATATCGTATGTGCTCTGTCACATTCGGCGTCGCTTCCGCGCCTTTTCTAGCCTTGCGCACACTTCGTCAATTAGCAATTGATGAAGCTGCTAACTTTCCACTTGCCTCGCAAGTACTTCGTAACGAAGTATTCGTTGATGATGTCGTTACTGGAGCTGATACGGTTGAAGAGGCTCTCACTCTTCAGCATCAGCTACTTTCCATTTGTAAAGCAGGAACGTTCGAACTCCGCAAATGGACCAGTAATAGTGCTGAGTTCTTATCGCATTTAAATGATGATGCTTCCAATCATGATGGCGCTCTTATTCTGTCAGCACTTGACACTGACACTTCTGTCAAGGTCTTAGGGCTCAAGTGGAACCCTAAATCTGATATTTTCAGTTTTCACCTACCAAACGGATGGAGTGGCTAAGTCGCGCAAATGTACGAAACGTATAATGCTAGCAGAAATCGCTAAAATGTACGATCCCCTCGGATTCCTAAGTCCAGTGACGGTATTTGTAAAGCATTTAATCCAACTTTTATGGGTATCAGGCTCAGGTTGGGATTCTGCCTCTCCACAGGGTATCTGTGACTTGTGGTTTCGGTTCATCGACGAATTGCCGTTATTGCAAGACATCGCGTTACCTCGTCACGTGCTTCCGAGTACACATCAAGTGTCACTTCATGGCTTTTCAGACGCCTCTGAAAAGGCGTACGCCGCCTGCGTCTATATTCGTGTCGTTGACTCGAACGGTGCTATCAGCACCCACCTTCTCATAGGCAAAACAAAAATTGCGCCTTTGAAACGGCTTACTATCCCGAGATTGGAACTATGCGCTGCTCATCTACTGTAAAAATTGGTAAAAAAGGTCCTCACTGCTTACAGCAGTAGATTGTCTTTCGACCAAGTCTACGCTTGGTCCGATTCCACTATAACTCTTGCCTGGTTACGTTCATCTCCAGACAAGTGGCGGACATACGTGTCTAACCGCATAGCGGAGACAACAAGCAACGTGCCTGCCTCACAGTGGCACCATGTTCAATCCGCAGACAACCCCGCAGACCCTGCGTCTCGTGGTGTCCTCCCATCTCAGTTGAACCATCAACTATGGTTCACGGGACCAGCTTGGCTCAGTAAAAATGAGTCTGAGTGGCCTAAGACTAACGTCGTATGTCACACCGACGAAGAACGTCGTAAGCATGTTCTTGTCACACAAACCAAAGAACCTAATAATTTAGAGTTCATTGAGCGATTTTCTTCGCTTCCAAGGATGCTACGCGTCATTTCGTATATGTTACGATTCATAAATAAATGTCGTAAGGCTAACAGTCCGACCTTATTGCCCATAAATTAAGGTAGTGTATATATATTTTTAGCAAATTGCCCGTATCGATATTTTAAGACGTGACTGTATGTATTTCAGCTTAAATGTTCACATACTTACATATGTAAGAGTGACAATACAATTATTATGGTAGGTACGTACCATCGAGCTGATCTGATGATGGACACGGAAGGTGGCCATAGGAAATCTGTGATAAAACAACGCAACCCAGTTGTGTTTAGGTCTGATAGAATTGTCTCGATTAGCATTATTTGCCTGTCGAAAACAGTCAATAAAAGTCTGTATTAAAAATGAAACATTTCCAAATAAACTGATTTTTACAGATGCTTATAATCGAGCTACAAATGGTGCTGGGAGGTAAATCCATTGAGCTGAGCGAGGAAGACTACGCACTTGGCGCCTACATGCTTTATACTTCCATTGTACAATTGTTTTTGAACCTTGTACAACTTCTTGGGATTATAGATTGATTCCTAGTTTTAACCATGGCTCGGAAACCGGTTAAATTTCCAAACCGTTATCATGTACAGTTATATCTACAGTATTCGGTTCTTCAAAAAAGGGGTGTACAGGTTTTAAAGGGTCGGCAACGCGCATGTAACACCTCTGGAGTTGCAGGCGTCCATAGGCTGCGCTGACTGCTTACCATCAGGCGGCCCGTATGCTTGTTTGCCACCGTCGTGGTATAAAATATGTACTTGGCGCAAAACCTTTTAATTTCGGTTTCACTCGATAAAACCGTTATTTTTAAACCGTAAAAACGAGAAGATTACAGTTCTTGTCGAATTAACCGGTTTAACGCAATAAAAACCAGTTTATGTCTGTTTATGTGGCACACCACCAGGCCAGCTAGCTGTTTCGTCGCTCGTCGAATAAACTGGTTTGTTTAGGTACAATAAAGTTCTGAAAACGTTCGCGTTCTTATAAAAGTTCGGAGGAAAACCGTAACGAACCGGCATTTACCGGTATTTTATAAACCGGTTCCGAGCCCCGGTTTTAACAATTTGTTATGGCCTTTGGAGATCGGTCACGCTGATTGGTGCTTGCGAATGCAATGAAAGTCGTAGTCAGATACGTAATGTGCAAGCTGCGGAATGTTTCAAAAAAGTTGGAGGTTCTTGGGAATTCCAGGGAAATATTAGAGGAAACTTACATTTTGATAAAGAACGATTTCGATCGCCATAATAAAAGAGAAGTTCCCGAAATATTTAACGCGGAAATTTCATAAATTATGAAACTTTACGACGGCACTGCACTATACCGAAGCCTAATAGAAAAAGCTATATGACAGCTTTCGTTGCCATTTGACATTTAACCTAAATTTTTTATGAAGATTTTTTTCACTGTAATATTATTAATTAACATATATTATAACAAAAATTGATGCAAATAATATATTTAAGTAAGTATGTAAATTGTGGATAAAATCATGATTGTCATCAAACAGTGCGTGATTACGAAGTATTGAAGGTAAATTGGTTTGATTACATTATTTACTATTTCTATAGACTCTGAGATGCGCATATAACCAAGATGATCGTGAAGGTCTTATCAAAAACCAAAACAAATTGTTGTTTTGGATGTGATTGTATTAGGTGAAAGAAAACTAAGTGAGGAAACCGAACAGGCACAGTAAGCCGTGGGCAAAGCTCGGAACCAGTTATAAAATTAGCAGTAAATACCGGTTTATTTCAGTTTTACTCCGAACTTTCATAAGAATGCGAACGTTTTAAGATCTTTATTGTTACATAAATGAACCGGTTTATTCGGCGGGCAACGAGATGGCCAGCCGGCCTGATGGTGTACCGCGTAAACAATTATACCCACATAGGAAGAAACCGGTTTTTATTGTTCTAAACCGGTTAATCTGACAAGAATTTTATGGAAATGTTCTCCTCAAAACCGGTTTAAAAATAACGGTTTTACGAACGAATACGAAATTAAAAGGTTTTGCGCCAAGTACATGATAACGGTTTAGAAATTTAACCGGTTTCCGAACCTTGCCCGTGGGCCACAAAACGCAAGCTCAGAGCGTCAGGAGCGCACACTCGACGTCAACGCCACAAACGGCCTACCGCGATCACCGAAGTTCACAATTTGCGAGCATCTTTCTCTGTCACTCAAATTACGCCTTAATTAGAGTAAAAAAGAAAGATACCCGTAATTAGATGTATGGCGGTCGCTAAGCGAGTGCTCGTTTAGTTTGGAGCTTGCGTTCATTGGCCGAGCATAAATACCTAGTTTCCACACTGGGAAAGTCAGATGGCAGTCACTTCTCGTTCAATTCAAACTAGTATATGTCAATTATTGCGATTACTATAGGGAGCGTGCATGAACTGTAGGAGGCAGCACAGGAGCCGTCAGATTTTTGGCGCGAGGCGTAAATGTGATGTTTATTGTTCCGATATAGTCCATAAGACGGCAGAACCTACTATGCACAAGAAAACACGTGACGTGTAAATGTAGGGGGAGTCCGGGAGATATGACCAGGTGGGAGAGTTGAACCACGACAAATATTTCAATTCAAATTTTGCGCCACCGACGCCGTTGACAGCTCATGTCGTACTTTAACAGAAGGCGCAACTTTTGGCGACGCCATATTGGCCGCTATTAGTCTGGTTTGGAAATGACTGGAGTAAACGTGGTTTCGCTGTCGCGAAGTGAAAAAAATTACAATTTTATATTTTTACACTATTTTGAAAATTAAACAGGTGAGTAGTATTATTTTATCTTATTGTACTTGTTGGTTAATGTAGTTTTACTAACAGTGATCATTTGTAATGTTTATTGTAAGAGTATAAAGAAAACATAATCTATATAAAGTAAAGGGGGGTGCGGGAGAGTTGAGCCGCATGGTGGTAGGGAGACATGATCAGTGGTTCAATTCTCCCACACTGTGCTTAAATAAGGGTTTCCTTTATTTTTATGCAGGCCAAACGTCAAAGGAGGTAAGAGGAAGGTGTTGCAAGATAGCGACAAGAGAAAAAAATCCAAAAATAAAATAAAAAACAAGTGTTGTGTTCCTACCGGTGAGTAAGGTCGCCAGAGCTCAACGAGGGTACGGAGTGCGGAGTGTTAGGGTCGGCAACGCGCATAAAACACCTCTAGAGTTGCAGGCGTCCATAGGCTACGGTTACTGCTTACTATCAGACGGGCCGTATGCTTGTTTGCCACCGACGTAAGTTGCATAAAAAATGTTCGACTGTGTGGTTCCTGCAAAGGATAGGTATATTCACGAAGTTTGCGATGGGTTAACTGGCAAAGATGTGGACAACTTTATTTGACATGAAGAATTATGTTATGTAAAATGAAAAGGACCTTGCATGTGCCTTTGATAATTTGTTGACTGAATTGATCTCATAGAAATAATTCATAATAATAATAATTTAAAGATAATTGATCTCTTGAATTTCATTTAATGTTGCCGATTTAAAATTTTATAAAGTTTATTAAATTTTTATATTTTGTTTTATGGGTAAAAATACTTTGTTACAACTACTTTCCTTTTTTAATAAATATATTGGATTAAACAGCAGTTTTTTCACTGTTTTTCCTACCTAACATATGTATAGTCATATCTCCCACACCCCCTGGTCAACTCTCCCATAGGTTGGGGAGACTTGAGCCAATACCCCGTTTATGAAAAATATTTTTGCAGAACTTAAATTTTGTACTTTATCAGCACTTTGCTATGCTCTAAAGATACCTATTTAGATATGTCATCTATACACGAAATATCGAGTTGCTAACACTTACGGATAAACCTCTAGTGGCTTCTGAGTAAAAAGAGGTTCAAGTCTCCCGGACTCCCCCTACATGTTTATGGTTCCGATACAGGCCACAAGATGCCAGACCCTCCAACGCGCACGGTCCCTATTAGGCTACCGACGAAATGTCATTCTTCTAATACTTTTGAACTACTACTGAGAAAGTAATATTTGGTCTGGTAAAATTTCATTACTTGACTAACAAATTGGCAGTATATTCTCGAAGTTTATACATTTGATTGAGGTAGTTGGCATTGATATATTCATTGCGTGGAATACCCCAAAAAAAATAATTCTAGAATATTAGTCCATGTATTTGCAAGTTAAGACATTATTTACTATTAAGGGAAACGATGACCCTGTTCACATTGTTCAAGGTATCTATCGAATTGTCATAAAATGTACTTATATATAGTTTATATAAATCTTTGATACACGTCATATGGTTCATAGTTATTTATAATTTAATAAATAAACATTGTATTAAAACTAGAGTTTTATTTTTAAATACGGAGATCACACAGAGGTCAATACTTGAAAGGATTAACTATACCTAAAATGAACAGAAAACGCTTTTATTCTTCATCGTGGTGGTAATCAGGTCACGATTTTTATTAAAATTACATAAATAACGATTAAATTACGTTTTCCGCAAGAATTGACTCATTTTATTATATAATAAAATATTGATTACCTATCCAAAAGCATATCTATGATGTCAATTTTTAGTAAAGAGATATCGAAGTTTCCATTATTCACTATTTCGTTCCGCTGTGTAGCGCTTATCGATATATGACATGATTGAAATCGACTAGTCCACATCCCTGAAAACACACACATACATATTTTTAAGCAACATATACAGTAGCGTAACCACCAAAATGGCTACGGCTTGAGTATTCAATTTTGTATTGAGAACAGACAACGTTGGGGCCTTGGATATGAAACACACGATCGATAAATCTGCACAAATCGGTTTGCATCTTCGAGCAACACAGGTAAGGGAGACGGCATTCATACTATTTCCCCTCTGCCAAAGCATAGGTACAACTGTGCCTACGGCGGTGCATGTTGTGACTCGTCCGTAGGTACACAAAAAGAGATCGAGGTGTGCAAGATTTCTTTGACGTGTGTCATTTTCTATGTATTTGTGTCGTCATTACAGATTGGATTTTGTAGGTAGTGAGTGAGAAGTGCGACTGTGTGCACGTTTCCTCCCGCAAAAATGGCAGAATGATTTGTTCGGTAAGATATCGCTTTGGCTCCTACCTTCTGACGTATCGGAAGCCGGTGTTGCTCGAAGGTTTGCATAGATTAATCGCTACGATATATAGTTACGTCTGCAGCCGGCATTACATACTTGTCTATGAATATTGACATTTTGGCTTATTGACAAAATTATTGACATGAAGCAACGTGAAGCCTGTGTCATTTTATAGATGATTTTTTATTTAAAAGTTTATTTTTACAAAAATTTGTGATTTATTTTTATTATTATATACCATTTATAAGTTATGTTTGCTAGTTTCAACTATTTTTAAGTAAGTAAATATTCTTTATTGTGCATCATACAGTTCAAAATAGACAGGAAATGAAAAAACACCTAAAAGCTAGGTAACAACAGGCGGTCTAATCGCTAAGAAACGATCTCTTCCAGACAACCTTTGGGTAGCAGGAAACTATGAACATACCGGATTGAACGGGTGGTGCCGATACACATATAACAAAACGAAGACGGAAACATTACAATACATACCTGTAGGTATTATATAATAAATACATAACATAACGCTTTAACGGGTTGTTTGTTTAAAATTAAGTTAATATTGCAAAAATATTCTCCAAATTATTATGGCGCTATCGTGGGTATGATTGTGAATATAAGCATTAATTTAAAACTAGATAAAGTGCATTTTAAAAATGGTAAATATCTACTAAAATAGAAGCCCTTTTTACTGTAGCAACAGTAAGCAAGATGCATTTAGCGTTACAGTACAATAGACAAGTAGTAAATTAAAATAATAAAAGGAAATTTTCAACTACCCATGTTTTGGTTTTTTATTTAACTAGCAAAAGCGACCCCTCCCGGCTTCGCATGGGTTACACAAAACCTCAAATTATACACCTAAGCCTTTCTCAAGAGCCATTCTATTGATAGGTGAAAACCGCATGGAAATCTGTTCAGTAGTTTTTCAGTTTACCGCGAACATACAGACGGGGCCGGGGACTTTGTTTTATAATATATGTAATTATGTAATTTTTAAACTATATGTTAAACTAACTTATACTTGGTTCTTTTTTTAAGTCCGTTTATTTCAAGGGTGCATTCCTGAGCTTAAGTCATTTTCTCAAAGAAACCGGTATTCTAATTAACTCCATTTTGCAGATAATCAATGATCTATTTTTATCTGATAAGGTCCCTACGAGCGTGTACACTTGCTTTAGGACCTGTTTACATATAGATTAGTGTTTAGTTTTTGCTACTAAAACGCAAGTACTATCTCGGACGATCAATATTAGAAATTTCATTGATATGTCATATTTTTCAATTGTTTGGCTGATATAAATATAATGTCCGTGTTACAACAACGCTATTTATTACTTTTTACAAAAAAAAAACGAAAAAAATTGACTATGCCAGTTAACGGCGTTTAAAATAAAACGTCGTGTATATTGAACTAAAGTATATTCCTTTTCTTCTCGTATTTTCCAGATGACAGACAAAAATCCTACTCGAAATGATAATGCTAAAGATGTCGAAGAAAGTAATTTATCTAAACAAACAAATCCTCATACTTCCCTTGATATGTATGCTAATGAAGGTGAAGAAAAAAATGTACGCGGAATTGTATTACATAAAGAAAAACATGAGGGTAGAAGAGGCCAAATAAAGGCAGACACAGAATCTAGTAAGTGCTTAAACTTTGGTTAACTTGGCTTTACTTTGTTTTGCTTTTTTGCTTGTGTTTAATCTTTTGAACGCCAAGAACACCTAAAATCGTCTTTACTATAGTAGACGCAAACCAAACTGACGACCGAGGTCATATCACTATCTCTCTCATCCTACCTACGACCATGCGAGTGTGAATGAGAAGTTTTACGACCCCGGTCGTCAATTTGGTTTGCGTCTACTATAGTCGTACCCACAGCGCCAAGGACATAAGGATAGGTATTATGGCTTATGATGGACGCTGTAAAAGTAACCTTCACACTTTCGAGTAAGTTTAACATTAGCTCCCTTGCACCCGGGCGCTTGGCGTTTGAGTAATGTTTGTTTTTATGACATAAAGCGTTTATTAGCGCAAAAGATTAAAAAGCTTTTCTTTGGGTCATGTGATACAGATATTTCTTGACGGAGTCTTTCTATATGATAGATAGATATTTACTGAATGGAAGATGAAACATAACAGTTTTTGAACCAAATCACTGAAAAATGATGTGCCATTATAAGTATTTTTTAAAGGACAGACATACCCATACTTACGAGTATAGAATAAATATTAGTACCAAAGAGTATTATAATAAAAGAGATATGAAGTCTAAGAAAGTCATATGTTTAGTCGGCACTAGATTTTCCAACTTAATTTTAGATAACCAAAGTTTCCTCACAATGTACCGAGTAGTACAGCGCCATTCACATTAGATGTCAAATTTGAAGCATGAATTTCCGATGTCCTGCTGCTAACGGACAGGCGGAAAAATGAGCGGAAAGTATGGACGCTAATCACGACGAATTTCGTACATTGACCTGTCTGTTTCTATTGGTACATATTGCTGCCCCTGGCTAAATGGGCTGGACAGCAACATAATGCAAATGCACGTTTATCGTCCTTATTTTAGGAAGATGATGCCCTCATCATCATGTATGCCGTATAAAGACAAAAGCAGATCTACCTAGAATGTATTCGTAAATTCTCAACAGGAAGGGAACGCTGACTCATGTTACCTCAATACAATTTTGCGATTACAAATGACTGATGACACCTGTCACCGAAACCGCACCCATCAAGTTCGAACAATACTATAATAATTAACAGAATGGCGAATTAATCTTGAAACGCGTTTAACCACCATTTTGGAGTCAACGGCCGGTAGTCCACATGCTACTTGTAAAGTCCAGTTATCGCTTTACAGGAGCTAATAAAATCACCGTACACTGTCCTGTACTAACCGTAAAATTTTAGTCGTATTTAAAGCTCCTAATAACTTCGTACTGGCGAAATAGTCCCACTGGACTGAAGCCATAATTTTAAAAGAATGAATGAATGAATGAAACTATAAGTAACAATCAAGCGATAGCAACCAGACCCCTTTTAGCTATCAGAGATTATTTGTTTCAGTAAAAAACCGGGAATACATCGTGTTGTGGTTCGGAAGTCAATCAGGCCCCGCAGGTGAGCAACCACAGAATCCTTCCCAGGAGCCAAAACCTCCGCAAGGGTCTATCCACCGCATAGACCTTATCCACCTTCAGGGTCATATCCACCGCGAAGGCCATATCCACCGCGAAGGCCATATCCACCGTACGCTCTTTATCCGCTACAAGGATCTTATCCACAAGGTGCAAGGGCCGTATCCACGCCAAGGGTCATCCACAGCATGGACTTTATCCTCCTCCAGGGTACTATCCACCGCAAAGGCCATATCCACCACAAGGCCCTTATCTGCCACTAGGTCCATAAGATCCATATCTACGTGGATAACCACAAGGGCCATATCCACGCCAAGGGCCTAATCCTCCAATATTGTTTATTTAAAATAATTAAATGGATTTTCAAGGTGAGTTGAAACTAAAAAAATAATTTAATGTTTGCACGTCACGACAGTTTAAGCAGAGGTAGTTAACTTTCAAAATAGTGGTGTTTATTATTTCATTTCGTTCATTTCATAATTTAAAACGTTAAATTTGAATGACATAAAACCTAATTAAATATTTTTTACACTATTGTGGATCGTGAGTGTATGCCGATAAACCAATTTTATGTTGTCTGTCTGTTATTTGTGTCAATCGATTCGTCTTTAATATTTGAAATAGCTAGGCTACATATTTAATCAAACTTCCAAAAAGAGAGGTCCTTAACGCTAAATATATATTTATATTTGTTTGACATTTAAAATTTATTCTAGAAACAATCTAGACTAGTATTTTTTATACATTTTTTTTTTGTATGACTATATTTTGTGAAAGTTTTAGTATTAAATTTGATCTATGAATTATATTCATTAGTATTATATATGGAATAATATTTACAACATCAATAAATTGCTCTGATAATTAGATTAAGATAATTATATGTAATACTGTCTTACTATTCATAAGTGCTTGTTGCTAGGCCTACATGAATAAAGTATATTTGAATTGAATTAGTGCTGGTCTCCAGTCGTTTGAGTCCTCTGCTTTAAGACTCGACTCAGTTTTCCAGATTTTTATAATTAAGTCTAAACTCGAGTTTTTTCAACTTGTTACAGATCCGAGTCTTTTGCAGAGACTTGAGTTCTCTTCAGGGAACTCTGGTTTTTTTTTTTTCATTTTCGAAATGCATTGTCTTTATGTAAAATTCAAGGATTAGGTATACAAATCATACAATAGTCGTAACGCCTAATTTCTTTGCTGTTATCTAGGAAAAACCTATAAAATTGTTGGCAGTGTCTTTATTCGGAGTTTAGGAGTTGCTCTTATTAAAGGACTCGACTCCGAACTTAAAAGACTGACGATTTTTAAACTCTGAGTCTCGTAAAAACGAGTCGAGTTCTTCAATTTCAGACTCAAAAGACTCGAGTTCCTACTAACACTTCTAAAAAGAACTACAGACGTTCTTTTATTATATATTCTAAGATTTTTTTTCTAGCCTGTTTTAGTGTCCCACTGCTGGACAAAAGCTTCTCCCCTTGATCTTCACGGCTCACTATCTAGCACCTTTTCCGGCCATTTGTTAAGGAAGGTGTCTAGGTCGTCCATCTCCGTCTAGTCCTACCGCGTCCACGCCCATCTTCTGGCATCCACTTGGGAGCTACACTAGCTCATCTGTCTGGATGCATGCGGCAAACATGACCTGCCCAGTCCCATTTCTAGCCTAGCAGTCTTCTCGCTAACGTTAGCAATGCGAGTTCTTGAGCGCATTGTGGTTTTCTGGATACGATCGGCCCTCTTAACACCTAAAATTCTAAGATTTAATTTTTTTTCAGAGCTTTATAGCGAAGATAAAGAGGATCGAAATGAATTCGTCCGAAAAGTCTTCATCATTTTGTTTGTTATGCTGCTCTTCACTTTTGGGTTTAATTTACTAGTAATGATGCAGTAAGTATACCGATATAAGGACATCCCAGTGGTCGTCAGTGTCCCAATAAATGTTATTTTTAAACCTACGTCATTAGCATTAGAGGTGACAGCAACGTGTCAACTGTTGGAAAGCATTTTGAGAAAACAAAAAAACAAAAAAAGAGACAACGGCATTATGACATTTAGGTGTAATGAAAACCACCTGATTGGGACGTGCAATTTTCATTACAATATGTTGTTGGTACCACATTGGCCGAAAGACTGACATGACAGGCACATTTTTTAACATTTTTTAAAGATTTGAATGGGATTTTAAAGCTGTATAACTACTTACGCATTAAGTTTAATTTAAAATTCTAGTGCTACATTTATTATTATTAAATATTTCGTATGTTTTCAGCGAGGACTTAAGAGACTTCTTCAGAGAGTATTTCTTGTATATAATGTTACCTTGCATGTAAGTATTCTTTCATTTTGTTGTGCAATGAAAACGAACAATGGGTATTTCTATTTGAATGAATATATTATTTTCAGAATTATTGAAAACTAGTTTTTACCCCGGTACCTCCTTGTGAAAACTATTTTGTAAAAATGCCATATAAAACTAGTTTTTACCACGAGGTTTCAGAAAACTAGTTTGAACGAGTGAAAACGGGTTTTCACAAACACGTTATATGGAAAACTCGAAAACGCGTTTTCCCGAAAATGCGGTATCATACTTATACGTCATATTTTTCTGTTTTAACAGCATTGTGTTGGCGGGAATGGGTTGTTGTATGTCAACCCTGGATTGTTGTCGGCGAAGCCCTACAAACTACATATGTTTAATAATTGTTGTAAGTTTCATTTTAATCTGAAATAAGTTTTTTGTCAAAAAAATCATTTTAGATAGGACAAATCTTGGGTATTCGGTGAAATCGTAGTTATTCAGTAATAGTCCATTTAATTATATTTTAGCTGCGTACGTTGCCGGCCTTTAAAATGGGAGTACGCTCTTTTCTTGAAGGTCGTATCGGTCCGGAAATACCACATGCAACAGTTCATTCCACAGTTTAGATTTGCGGGGCAGGAAGTTTCTGGTGAAACGCACAGTTGAGGACTGCCAACCATCTAAGTGGTGACGATGGAAATGTTGTCGCGTAGGGCGAAGACGAAAAGAAACGGCAGGGATTAATCCGAACAATTACTCGAAGCACTCCCCGTTATACATGCGATAGAAAATGCAGAACGAGACCACATCTCATAATGTGGTCATAATGTGGTGTAATGATTTCAAGTAATAAAATTACCAGACAACTCGGCTAAAAGACATTAACACTCACTATCACCGGAGAAGTACATATAACCAAGGTTTGCCTTACAAGCTTTTATCGCTGTTACTATCGCCGTACTTTTCTTTCAATGTTTCTTTTTGTTTCGATACAATTCTAACAAACCAAAACACAAAGAGGTTGCGTTATTTCATCATAGAGTTCCTATGACCACCTCGATGAGATCAGACCGAGTTGTGTTCTCGCGCGCGAGTCCATACTTGAAGTCGCGCTAGATGTATGGAGTCGCGCGCAAGAACGCAACTCATGCTAGCAGGTCAGTTTGATGGCCGCCATTAATATTGCATTGTCACCCAACTTACATAATTATGTGTGTGAAGTTTCAGCTGAATAGAGTAATGGGAAGGGGGACTAAAGTCGACTTCATAATTAGACGGACTCGATTGGCAAGTCAATATGCACAAATGTTGCCACCAGTGTTCAGCAGCAGTGTCGTTCATATCTGAAAATGAAAAATATCTTTATTATCTATTTACATACATTATAATAACCATTGGGGCCTCTCTTTAGGCGTACAGCGCCTGTGTTGAGACGTCCCGCTCTTCCACAACCGTAATTACTTATAGGTACTTTACATTACAAAACAGAACATTATTAAAATTATCTGGGGGCACGGCAGCGCCCCCGCCAAGACGAGCAAAGCGAAGGAAGAAAGGACACCTATCTTTTCTCGAAGTTCTTCGTCTTTTTTTAGCTTGAAACTTGGGTTTGGATCATATCTGATAAACAAAATTCTCGGGATATAATGTCAATAGCGGACTTATTAAGCATAAAAATTTGCAATTGCATAGCTGTCATGCTTTAGATTTTATTCATATCTAAAAGCCCCGATTTTGTCACTGACGCACTCACTCGCTCACTCACTGATGATCATTAAAACCCTTAATGTACTTCCTCAAGTCCAAGGAAGCTGAAATTTGGTATGTAGGATAGTACAAACAACAAAAAAACTCAAAAACTTAAAATTTTTTGTTCCTTCTCCAGAAGGATATAGAATAGTTTTCAACCTCAAAATCATCCCGTAGGGTTAAAATGGGGGTATTAGGAGGAAATAGGGGTTGAAGTTTGTATGGGGAATCAGATTAAACAGCAGATTGTATAAAAGATGCCCCCAGATACGTGTTTTGTATTTTTCGGGTTCCGCACTCAAAGGGTTAGGGTCCCGGCCCTATTATTAAGACTCCGCTGTCCGTCTGTCTATATCTGTCTGTCACCAGGCTGTATCTAATGAACCGTGATAGTTAGACAGTTGAAATTTTCACAGAAGATGTATTTCTGTTGCCGCTATAACAACAAATACTAAAAAATGCGGAACCCTCGGTGGGTGAGTCCGACTTGCGCTTGACCGGTTTTTTTTCTTTCAGGTAATACTATATTCTCTATTTTGCGCCTGCTACACCGCGCGGTACCGCACGCATATCGTAGTCATAGTAAGTAACTTTAACACTAACTCCCCACAAGCATTCATGACCTAGCAAGGTGGGTACACAAGATGCCGAAGCATAGCGTATCTAGCGTATCTCGGAGACGGTTCAAAATAGGGGGCTGAAAGTTAAGGTGTTTCTATATTAAAAGATAGCCAACAAATGACATCATAAAAATCCGATATTCGTCACAAGGGCCACTTCTCCTTCCTTAGCCTGCTAGACCCTTTGTTAAATATCAAAAAGTGGCGCCATCTTACCGGGCATAGGTATGGAGGCATCTTTTCGAACGATGGTGCCGTAAATTTACTGTGGACACAAAATCCACGTCTATTTCAAATTCTCTTTGCCTATACTAATCAATCACATTATTATTTATCTATAATCCAGGCGCTGCTCGCAACGCTCGGGGTAGTGGCGGTCTGCGTGGCACTGGCGTGTACTAATGTAAGCTGATACTACAACTTTCATACTCTAGAATGTCTAGTCTAATACTCCAATAATTATATAAAACACAAACATACATTTTAGAGCAATTTTGAGAAACCTTTTTATGTAGCTGTTGCGTAAAATACCATTGGTTATTGCAAACACGTCCGGGCACCTGCCATAACAATGTGTTCACTATAGTTATCAAGGCAGGCGGTGACTTGCTGCCCACTAGATGGGCCCCTGAATCTGCCGTCGTGAAGACGACCAAGGGATGCCCAATGGATGGACCGGACACAGCTTTATTATTATTATTTATTATTTAATTGTTTGATTCACACTTAGATCATACAACAACTAGAGTAGCCTGAAAAGCGCTGGTGGAAAAAAGCGCTGGTGGCCTAGCGGTAAGAGCGTGCGACTTGCAATCCGGAGGTCGCGGGTTCAAACCCTGGCTCGTACCAATGAGTTTTTCGGAACTTACGTACGAAATATCATTTGATATTTACCAGTCGCTTTTCGGTGAAGGAAAACATCGTGAGGAAACCGGACTAATCCCAACAAGGCCTAGTTTACCCCTCTGGGTTGGAAGGTCAGATGGCAGTCGCTTTCGTAAAAACTAGTGCCTACGCCAAATCTTGGGATTAGTTGTCAAGCGGACCCCAGGCTCCCCTGAGCCGTGGCAAAATGCCGGGACAACGCGAGGAAGAAGAAGAACAACTAGAGTAGCCTTATATTATATGCCGTATTTGCGTACAATAATATCTGCCGAATTTTGTGGGGAGGTGAAGAAGTAACACATGCTAAAAAGATCTGTGTCGAAACCATAGAGAAATAAGAAGTAATAGAGTGCTCACTCCATACATCAGTTTTGATACCAAAATGATTATTATATACGCAGTCGACATCTAGCATAGAGTAGCGGAACTCTCAGTACTGCTACTCGACAATAGACATTTTGGTACCAAAACTGATGTATGGAGTGAGCACTCTATTACTTCTTATTCCTCTATGGTTGAAACAAAAAGTTTTATCACACTTGTAAACGGTATTATTGTATACCAGCATCCTGAGATGGAATGAGCTTTATTATGGCCATGGGCGTAACAGAATTTTTTATTTCTTTACGCCCATGGTCATTTTAGCCTAACCTATCAAATGTTTCGCTCGCTCGTTGTCAAAATTATTTCGCTTAAAATCTAGTTTTTTCCCCAAAAGTGTGATGAAATATATTGTGTGTGCCACGGGTGGTACAAGAATTACAAACTCGCATTAATTAAAATTACCACTTGTTTTCCGCCCATACAATGTAGTATTATTCAAGTAGGATTTTGTTACTTTTGAATAGTGAATAGTACATTATAAATAAATTTAAAAATCAATAACAGCTTACAAAATACAAATTGAACATTTGTTTTCAGTTCGACTTCACAAAATGCATAATATACGTAATCGTTATCTCCGTCGCATTGTCCATCCTCATTTTAATCGTCGTGGTCATGATGTTGGTCTTCAACGTGTATTCGAAACCTGTCATGTTGGCACTTATATTTATCTTGACTTTAGTCAATGTCGTGGTAAGAAAATATGTTTTTTCAATAATGCTAATTTCAAGAAATTCAAACAAAAAATCTTAAAAACTCCTTATAATTAACGCACCGTAATGTTACAGTAAGTTTACTGCAACGCTGGTTTCCAGTCGGACCCTAATAATAAATAACAGTTCATTTTAGATTCCATCAACTCTCAAATAGTCCTTACACCCTGGCAGGTGCTGCCTCTGCGTGCGTCCCATGACACGGGCAAGGGCAACATACGCTCGGTGTACTCCTTACGCTTTCCAAAGGTCCGGAACACCATTGTTTCGTGATGGTGAAAGAAAAACACGTTAAGTAAAGGAGTAAAAGAAAAACATGTTTGCTGTATATGTGTTTACATGTGACGAAACGCAGTGCAAGTTAACATTTATAATGCGTTTAGGTTAAGATATATAAATCTCCCTAAGACTCTCTTTAGTTATATTAAAAGCGTAAAGAATATTTGATATAATTTTCGTTCATTTAAGTTGCACACAATGTTTTATTAATTTGTTTCAGATGTTCATAATCGAGCTTCAGATGGTTTTAGGAGGTAAATCTGTCGAGTTGGGTGAGGAAGACTACGCTTTGGGAGCATACCTGCTGTACACGTCCATCGTACAGCTCTTCATAAACATTCTTTTAATGGCGGGCATGGGTGACAGTTGAAAAAGGAACAGGATAGGACGAACTGCTATAGAAACTCCATAGAGTTGCCCCAAAAGATGAGGCCATAGTTGGAAATGAATGGCACGTAACTGTGTTAGGCTTAAAGTAAACTTTTGGCTGATGGACACAATATAAAATGAGAATCATCGCATAACAATGGATTAAAGAAACAGAAACTCGACGAATAGGATGTATTAACAACATAAAAGAACGATATTTTTATATTGAACACTACAGTTTTTCATTTTAAAAGGGAAAATATAATATGTCTTGAAATAAAATGATCTTCAAAAGTAGTCAGAACAAAATATATAACATACTTTTATGTATAAGGTAAATGTCCTAGTGCTCGACATGCTATTATGAATTTATGACATACGCTGTGCTTTTGACTTTTTTAATTGTATGCTTTTATATAATAAAATAATTTAATTGTAACGTATTATGTTACTAAAAGCAAAATTCAATCAATGCTTAAAATATTTGAACTGAAACGGGAAATTAAATTGTTTTATTATTTATTTTTTTATACCAAGACGGTGGCATGCAAGCATACGGCCCGCCTGATGGTAAGCAGTCACCGTAGCATATGGACGCCTGCAACTCCAGAGGTGTTACATGCGCGTTGCCGACCCTTTAAAAATCCGTACACTCCTTTTTTTTGAAGAACCTGATGTAGATCGAAACTCTCATAGCATGGCTAAAGTTACATACTTGTTTTGGTTTTATCCCTCTGAACGACCATGACTGACGCAATACAATATAACCGCTAAGTAAATTCTAAAATTTATTCTTCAAGTAACATAATAATTATTGTTAGATGCAGAAGGAGATAATTTTGGACACGGCGTGTAAATGTGGTGGTTCCTTAATCCTTATATACTCTGCGGCCCTGACCACCAGCAGCATTGGCCCTGGCCCGCTGCCAGCAGCACTCAAGGTTAGGTTTTTATGTTTACATGTTTTTTTGTATTGTTTTTGTACGTGTTTTGTATTTTACTTCTACATTCATGTTATATACAACCTAACTTAAGAAGACAAATAAATAGATTATAATTTAATATTCTTCATATCCGTTAACCTTTTTTATTTCCTTACTTTTAGAGATGGTAAGTACATAGTATTAGATTTAGAAAAACTTTTAATTTGGATAGGATTTTTTGGTTTTAACGTCTTTAACTTGGATATTAAGATCTGAATCTGAGATTGAATGGAGTAAACGACACAGCATCCAATAAATCTCTGCAATTAAGCGACAAAGGCGCTAGAGAGAAACAAAAGGTATGAGAAATAACTTCAGATACATCTGCAGGGCTCCTATTACTAACGCATACCAAATACAGGATGACTGGGTTGGGGGGATGTTAGTAGGATCAGTTAATGATTATCTACTGTTTAGTATCAGTACCCCTAGTGTAAAAAAGATATACAAAATAACTTAACGTCACGTCACGAAATCGAATAAATGTACACTACGGGCTCAGTATTAGCATAGAGAAAGAAGAAGTAATAGAGTGCTCACTCCATACATCAGTTTTGGTACCAAAATGCTTATTATATACGCAGTCGACATCTAGCATCGAGTAGCGGAACTCAGTACTGCTACTCGACAATAGATATCGCGGCAAACAAAAAGTCTAATGCTCAACGATTTTCAGCTAATATTACAACCAAAGTGTAGGAGTTGAAAATAGAGTTCCGGTTACTCTGGTTATAATATTAGCGGAAAATCGTTGAGCATTAGAATTTTTGTTTGCCGCGATATCTATTGTCGAGTAGCAGTACTGAGAGTTCCGCTCCTCGATGGTAGATGTCGACTGCGTGTATAATAAGCATTTTGGTACCAAAACTGATGAATGGAGTGAGCACTCTATTACTTCTTATTTCTCTATGGTATTAGTTAGATATGTAACCTGAGTTTTGAAATTTACCAGCTTCAATTTTAACTCTGTCACATTGACAAAGAGTCAAAATTTATTGGGGCCTGTGTAGTACCTGTAGGACGCTGGTGGCCAAGAGGATATTTTTTTAATATTACTTAAATACAAAATGCTACAAATGTTTTACAATGTGCTTAGTCACCTTATAATTAGAATACTACTGTAACACATGAACCGAACACGTACTCTAACGACTTAACAATAGAGGCGCGTTTAGATATTTGTGAGCATCTTAGCCGCACCTATATATCTGATGGTGACTGTACAGTCGGTGCCCTATATTATGTAAAGGAAGCCATTTTTCTAAAAGAAGAAGTAGTAGTCCAGCACCACACTAAAAGCAACCACCAAACAACGTCATACTCTAAGAGTACACTTCTGGAATTGGCGAAATCAGCATGATGGCAGCCATTTTTTAAAAGAAGATTTCAAAATTCGAATCGTCCTCCTGAAGAATCAAGAGCTTTATAAGTGACTGGAATAACAATTCGGAGTGAAGCGCCGTTTGTTAGCAGAGCGTCCCGATTAAGAAATCCAACATGGTTGCTAAAACCGGCCCTCAAAGGCTGACTAGTGCTTCTTTTGGCACTATGTCACAATTAAATATGAAGCAACCTCCCACTCACAATTTAGAAGGCATTTAAATCTTCGCGGGTCAGAAACCCACCCATACACTCTTCCTCGCTCTGGCTTAGCAATCTTGGCATGAATGAATAAACACAATGTGCCATTGCCATTCAAAATTACCCCGCATTCTATGTTACCACAATACACCTTGTGTTATGAATGATTAATTTTCGGTTATCTTTCTAACAGGTAATTATGCCACTTAAACTTAAATTTTTGTTTAAAGTACTTACTATAAACCTAGATATTATTATGTTCCTGGGCTGAATTGCCAGCCTTGCAATACGAAACGACCTCGCTTCACTCGACCTTTAAAATTAGTGGCAATTCTCTATCTCCTAGCATTTAAGCAGATTTGAAAAACAATCATTAAATATATTTTCCGCTGTCCATTTTTTCCGAGTTCATCGCCGAAAATCGTATTTTTGTTGCAGCTCCAAATAATAAAATGAAGTTATATTAATTCATATGCAAGAGACGAAACGGAGGTCGCAGGTCGTACCAATGAGTTTTTCGGAACTTATGTACGAAATATAATTTGATATTTACCAGTCGCTTTTCGGTGAAGGAAAACATCGTGAGGAAAGCGGACTAATCTCCAATAAGTTGGAAGGTCAGATGGCAGTCGCTTTCGTAAAAACTAGAACCTAAGCCAATTATTGTGATTAGTTGCCAAGCGGATCCTAGGCTCCCATGACACGTGCCAAAATGCCGCAAAAACACGAGGAAGATGATGATGATATGCAACTTATATTTACGACATTTTATTGTATGGAGTTAACGTTCTTCTCCTAGTGAGTATTGTATTCTTTGCACGCTAGTAGTGACTTGACAGATGACATTTGTGTAAAAAATGTACACACAATGTGTATCATCGCTTTTAGTCAAAATAATTAATTATAATAAAAATATCCATTAGTTCCATAACGCACTTGCATAAAGCAACGCATAATTCATCAAGAAAAACAGTCGTTAAATTAAACCGTTACCCGTCTATTTCCCCATCCACCATCTTTCAATCAAAGAAACAATCGCTTACGCCTAAGCACACATAGTTCCCTTAATGGAGATTAAAAAAACGTTTTCACGCATCGGAAGTGCAAAACGTTAAGTAAATGGCATCCGGACAAGCAATAAGGGCAAATAGATTGCTATTCGTTCCTTTTCCATTTGCGATTGTCGGGTATTTCGCATAATCACCCGGGCAAGAGTGTTTTCCCATTGCCCGATCCGAAATAAAATGTAAGAGATACAATACGATACGATACAATACGATACGATACGATACAATACAAATACTCTTTATTGCATGCCTCAATAAAAAACAATAAAGAGAGAAAACAGCATCAGAAGTAGAGAAAAACAACAGGCGGTCTTATTGCTAAAATGCGATCTTTTCCAGACAACCTTTCGCTAGCAAAAATCGATAAATTAACACAATTTTAGGATATGTGTTTTTCTGTATGTATTTATTTATTCATTTATTCAATCATCACTTGATGCCATACGGAATGCGGAAAGGGAGAGAAGCATTCTTCTGCAGCTATTTTTCTCATAGGCATCTTCCGACATCCAATATTGGACCGGTGCGTCCGATAATTTCAGCCATGTGTGAGCCCCCGATAATATTTGTTTGTATGCGTATGTGTAGGCATAATGTTTGTTTTGCTGTGCGTGACCGCTAAAGAGGCGCCCCCGTGGCCTGACTAGGATCCTATTCTACATCCGACATCGGATCGGATAGTGTGAAAACGCTCTAAGGGTATGGTAGGGCCATAAATTCCTGTGACTGATGGAGCAGCGGGGATCCGTTAAGGAGGTAAACGGTCTCAGTTAGGGTGATAACATGCTTACAAAATATTGTAACGTGTTAGCTGTTACTTCTTACTAGTGTTGGTTAAAACTTGAGTCTTTCGAGTCCTCTGTTTTAAAACTCGACTGTGTTTTTACAAGCTTTTATTTATTTTCACATGTCCCGTTGTCTGTCTATCGGTCTGTAATTAAATCTTGCAAGTTAAATTTGATCCACTTCCCGGTTTCCGCTTCAGCTGAAATTTTGCATGCATGACATAGAGCTAATCTGATTATGGAGACAGGAGGTAGCCATAGGAACTCTGTGATAAAACAAGGCAATCTAAATTGTGTTTGGGGCTCTTAGAACTGTCTCGATGAGAATTAGTTAACTGTGGAATGAAAAGTACAGTCAGCGTATGTGTGTGTAAGCGTTCATGCGCTTGGGAATACACTCTTTTGTTTTTTACACTCATGTATAATTCATGAATCATGATTCATGAGTTAGTTTCACCATAGAATAACGCTTACTTCCTTCACTGATGCTAGTATTATTAGTAGTGAGTTACGCTTAGAAGACTCAATAAAAGAGTGGACTCGGGACTTACAAGACTCACTTACAAGAGAAAGAAGATTGTAGAAACGAGTCTAGTACTTAAAATTTAGACTTGAGTTCCTACCAACACTACTCTAGACAGTGACAATGTATGGCGGCGCCATACTTCACGTACCGAATACATGGCTTACGTAGAATGGCCTTCGGAAAATAGGAAATGTAACGAACGCAGTAGCAAATAAAACATGCAATTTCATAACACTTCTTAATATCGTATCATAAATATACATGTATATTTTACTGCTTGTAAACCAGGACTCGTCTCGCATCATGCATTATGGATAGCTTATTTTGTTGCGTGGGTGTAATGTAGGTATAGATAATCTTTATAGACTCCACAATATGAAGGTTTGACGATGAATCGCGGTTACGACTCACGTGTGATGTATGTTTCATTTTAAATTACTGAAACTTAAATATTTCGAATTACATATACTTACCTATTTTAAATCGTAAAATGGAATGTTAGTATGACTCATTTGTTTAAATTGGTTTAAATTTTCTTATACTATAGGAATTTAAACTTTTTTGTGTAAATACATTGAGTGTTTGGTTTGATTGTATATATCCAGATATCCACTACGTACTGCATGGATTTATCTTTATGTCCAATAAAGACATTGAGTTTTGACTATTTATATACATATAACAACCGTTTACATTTATAACTAGAAGTCTATTTTTGTTGATAATTTTCGATATAAGTAGTCAAATAAGTTTATGTAGACAGCATAGGTATTGTAAATATGAAAGTGATCGTTCGCAGGCTTTGACTAGATGAAGCAAGCAAACGCAACAGTACGTCCACCAAGCGAGATTATTGTATCTTTAAAAACACACGAAGTCGGTAAGGTAAAAGTACTAGTGCTCGACGCTGCACTAGTCACCGACATGGGCACTTTATGTCATAGAAATATAGATTAAATTTGAACAACGAAGATTTTTCTGTATTCGAACTTAATCCTTGTCACTTTGACATAAAGTGCCCATGTCGAGTACTAGTGCAGCGTCGAGCACTAGTACTTCTACCTTACAAGCATTTGCTGCGACATGGTCTATATGGCTCTTGTGCAAAACCATTAAGAGGGAAGAATACCTTTGCGATCATGATCGAACGTACATAAATTTTTGATGAAATTTCTAATTCGGAAGATAACTGTTTCCACTAACTAAATCTTAACAAATCACTTTATTTGGATGTCGATCGCTTCAGAATAATATATTCTAGGTTTAAAAAAAATACATGATGTTTATAAAACAAACGTCTTAATTCGACCTAATCGGCTAATTGTTAAGATTTAGTTAGCGGAAACCGTTTTCAGAGAGGCAGATAACGAAATTTCGATTATCGTGTTTCGCGGCGCCCCCTCCGCAGTGTTTGGTCAGGTAAGTGCGCACAGGCACGCGTGGACAGCTTTATCTCAATAATACGCAAGAGAACCGCCTCCCTGATGCGTGCGGGAGAGCACCAACAGTCTCCTGAATCTGGTGTCACAGTAGCCGGCTAGTGCAGTCTGGAGGCACTGGAATTCCATTCCATGGAGTCAAGAGGCATTGTATATAACGTATTTCAAGTAGTCTGTAAGTAGCTAACGTATATAATAAGTCTTGTTTGTTACTAACATTTCTATGGACTAATATGTCTCATGCAAATAAATTGAATTGAATTGAATTGAATTGAAAATGGGAGCACCAAGGAATGGTGACGACTCATATACCCATCTACTTGACAAGTGGCCTGTGTTGTAAGGTAAGAAGTAACACGGCCCGACATATCGCTGACTGAATCGGTTCCGTGGCAGGTTATTACGGGGCCTGTTTTATAAATAATTCCTATATGGAATTCACTTTGGAACGACGTGGAAATTCGCCGAACCGACATGGGAAATTTGCTCGTTTCTTAGATTTTTCCCATGATTTATTCGGTGGGTTTCCTTTATTTATGAATCACGTGCGTCATTAATTTAACTTTATGAATCCTTAAGAGTAAAGGGGATGGCTGGTTCTCCATACAAACGTAGTCCCCATTTTCCTCTCTGGATATTGACATTATGGAAAATATGTTTACATAATTTGATGTATATAAACAATAGCTATGCCATAAGTTCAATTTTTTAATTATTGTAAATATAGGTGTGAAAAACAAACAAATATTTAAATTTCTTACTCTCATAATAATATTTTTTTATTTTACTAATTAATAACATTTTTCAATAATGTCCAGAGAGGAAAATGAGGACTACGTTTGTATGAAAAGGCGAATTCGCGCGAATGACTCTTTAAAGAATGAGTTATTGACACAATAAAAAACTAGGTTTATAGGTTTTCCTTTTTTACCAAATTTGCAAACCAAGAGAAAAAACTTTTTCAAAAAAGCGAAACCTATAAACCTAGAATGCGAAACCTGTAAGCTGAAGCGATCGACATCAAAATTTTATGTCATCAGTGAAGAATTTTTGTTTACTAACAAATTTCTATCAAAATATTTATAAAATTTACTCCAATTGGTCAAAAAGTGTACGGTGAAACAGTGCATCTACTTATAGTTAGGTATATTATCGACCTACGCTCCTAACTACCTTCTTCCGAGTCTGCTCTTTTCCGAAAGTTCTGTACAAAAAGAGTTCACAAGATATTACTTAAAGAAGTCCTGCCGCCTACAACGGAGGGCCAGAGCCCTTCGATGTCCCTGCTCGGGCTACCCGCTGAGCTGGAATTTGTGGAAGGACAACTACTATCCTTTAATATTTTTATTCTTTATACTTTTAAGCTTTTAGTTATATAAGTTAGTACTTACTGTTAGTTTTATAGTTACTTTATTTGCAGTTTATTTTATCCTTTGTTGATGCCCCTTTCTAACCTTTCTTGCCCTACTTTACCCGCTGCATCGCCAGTAAACCATGTTCGCTGCCCTGAGTGCTCAGAACCGCGATTTTTTAAAGGCCCTAGAGGCCTCAACATTCACATCTCAAAAAAACACCGACAGAGTCAACCTACACCTACGTTATCTCAACTCATTGCCGTAACGACCCCCAATTCCCAGGTATCTAATCCGAATATACCATTTTGGAAAATCCTGAGCGACTTAAAAAATACACGCCCGGTTCTGAAACGCATACCACGTGGTGCGCGCGTGTCCGTCGCTAGATTTCTCAGTGATACTATCAAATCTATAATTACAACCAACTCCATTCGCAGCTGGGAGAATTTACTTACTTTTTCGTTCCGAGTACTTCACATAAAACCAGATCAGAGCACAAAGTCACTAACAAAAATAATTAAAGATAACTGCTGCTGTGATGTTTCGCCTTACCCCGCCACGCAGGGTTTTAGACACTTAAGCGACAATGTGTTTAAAAAAGTCGAATCTAAAATCTCCGATGGTGACGTCAAAGGTGCCGCCCGCCTATTGTTTTCTGACGATGCAGTGGCCCCGGCCAATTCGGAAACCCTTACAGCCCTACATGCTAAACATCCACCCTCGGATATGAACCACCGCCTTCCTGATGCCCCACAACCTCACGATTCTACTCTAGTCGCTTCCACCGAGGATGTTTTTGGTGCCATAATGTCATTCCCAAATGGCTCTGCAGGAGGCCTTGACGGCATGTCACCACAGCACCTTAAAGACCTTCTGTACTGCGGCTGCGGTGACACCAAAGAAATTCTCTTGAGGGACTTGACTGCCCTTGTAAACTACATGTTGGCTGGTCAAGTCCCTCATGAGATTACTGGCACGCTGTACGGGGCCAATCTTTGTGCCTTAACTAAAAAAGACGGTGGTATTCGGCCAATTGCGGTTGGCACTACCTTGCGCCGTCTTGCTGCAAAAATTGCCTGTCGCTCCATCCTTACAGAAGCTAGTTCGGAACTACAGCCTGTGCAGCTCGGTTTTGGTTCCAAAAGCGGCTGTGAAGCCGCTGTCCATGCCGTGCGAACGTACATCGAGCACCAAGCGGGAGAGGTTCTTCTGAAGGTGGATGTCTCCAATGCTTTTAATTCAGTAGACAGGGGTGCCTTGTTGACTCAAATAAAAGAAAAAATTCCGGCTACCTTTAACTTTCTTTGGCAGTGTTACAGTTCTCCTTCAAAATTATTATACCAATCTAACCTTTTGGCATCTTCCGTAGGTTGTCAACAAGGCGACCCCCTCGGTCCAGCAATTTTCAGCCTCGCTATTCATCCCATAATCAAGAATCTAAATTCAAAATTAAATATTTGGTATCTAGACGATGGGACCCTTGGCGGTGAAGCGATTTCAGTTTTAAATGACTTAGAAAAATTAAGAACTGAATTCATAGCTATCGGCCTATCCCTCAACTTCTCGAAATGCGAACTCTTTGTAACAGAGTCCTGCCCAAACAAAGAACGCACATTGGAACAATTTAACCAACTTGCCCCCGGAATCAAAATTATTACAAAAGAAACGCTTCATCTTCTTGGCTGTCCCATCTTGGACCAATCTTTTGGAAATTTTATAAATACAAAAATTCAAAATTTCAAGGCATCTTCACATCGTTTGACTAAAATTAACATACATTCGGCTTATTGTATAATGAAACATTGTCTTTTTGTTCCAAAATTTACATACATACTTCGCGGATCACACTTTTGGAAACACCCCACTTTGATTTCAAATTTGGACAATTTAATTTTAGAAACTCTCACCACCGTCTTCAACATATCTTTTGGGGAAAGAACTTGGACCCAGGCTAGCCTGCCCGTTAGGTTGGGTGGCCTGGGCATCCGCAAAATTTCCAGCGTGGCGCTACCTGCTTTCTTGGCTTCGGTACACGGTGCTCAAAACCTTATCGGGAAAATTTTAGCCCCTTCCCTTGGGGTCCTGGAGGCTGCGCACTGTTCCGAGGCCAAGAAGGTATGGTCACTAACATGCCCCAACACAGACCCACCTGTCAACCCATGCTCGCAAAGGCAGTGGGACGAGCCTCTCTGTCGTCTAACAAGGAACAGCCTCCTAGAGACGGCACTAAGTCCAACAGATCGAGCTCGTCTCATTGCGACAGCGGAGTGGGAGTCGGGTCTGTGGTTGCAGGTACTTCCATCACCAACAATAGGAACTTTGCTGGACAACTCAACTTTCCGGTTGGCCACTTGCCTTAGAATAGGAGCATCAACAAACATGCCTCACCGATGCCAATGCGGCGTCATGGTAGACAACCTAGGCCACCACGGCCTCTCTTGCAGCCGAAGTGCTGGGAGGATACCTCGGCACGCCAGCATCAATGACGTCATCCGTAGGGCCTTTGTTAGTGCCAAGGTCCCGGCGCTCCTCGAGCCAAACGGCCTGGTCAGGGATGATGGCAAGAGGCCTGATGGAATGACGTTGGTGCCTTGGAGTATGGGACGGCCCCTTGTCTGGGATGCTACATGCGTAGATACCCTGGCACCGTCCCATATTCCAGGCACCAAAGTTGACGCTGGTGCGGCTGCATCCTCGGCCGAAAGCCTCAAGCGTCGCAAGTATGTCAACCTCGGCAGTAGTTACATATTTGCGGCGTTTGGGGTTGAAACCCTAGGGCCGTGGGGGCCTAGCGCGCGCCGCCTCTATAAGGAGTTAGCAAAACGCCTTATAGAGGCTTCGGGTGACCAGAGGGCTGGCCTGTACTTCGCCCAGCGGATAAGCATTGCTATCCAGAGGGGCAATGCAGCCAGCCTTCTGGGCACCCTGCCAAGCGGTCTCGATCTGGGACAAATTTTTTATTTATAAGTTTTTAATTGTTTTTGTGTTTCTTAAGAATATAATCCTTAAAATCAAAGTAATTTCTTAAGATTTAGTGGAAACCGTTTTCTCCCGAAATGGAATTTCAGAGGTTTTCACGGTAATTTTTACCGTTATTTCGTTAGATCCAAAAAGATATTCTTCCCTCTTAATATTTAGGGTACGCCATACCAAACAATGAAATTATCACAATCGCAACCTGTACCACGCCACCAAAACGTCGTAAGCGCCGTAAAATTCGTGGCGCTTACGCATTTCGGTCGCGAGATCCACACCGCTTCCATAGTTTGTTTTCGGCCACAACAATTCATGGCGCTAAATTCTGGTTCTCCGTGACGGTTACTGGTATTTACCAAAATTACGGTACATGTACCATTTTTCAGGGAAAACTGTACATGTAGAATTTTGAGGGGTGTCCACACTACACTACACGTACCATAATTGTACACAGTACATTTTTGGACGTTTTGATGGGATACCATGTTTTTTACTGGAACTTCCATTGAGAGAGAGATATTCATTGGCCTTTGCGTCTATTGCAGACGATTTATGGTGTAACGCAGAGAGAGAAATTTGATGTTTAAATCTAACATCACTGGTGCCGGTAAGAAAATTCCCAGGGGATCAATTTTGAGCTGAAGTATATATTTATTTATCCTTTGCACAGCTCTTACGACGACAAACACTAATCTCTGTTAGAGTTCATACTAACTTCACCTTTTCAAATCTCATGAATAGTAATATCACATTACTACGATAGGAGATGTAGTTTCCGAGCGCTATTTATCTAAACATGACATTTCTATTCCCTCAATGACCTTGTACTGAATAATGTAGTTTTAAAACTTTAAAATCCAAGTTTTTACATCTTACAAGAGCTAAGAAAGCACTCAGCTCAGTTCCCAAGTAAGGTTAGTTAGGTCGCAACTTAATAAAACTAAAAGCGGACTCAAATGAAATAAAGTCGGTTCTCTATAGAGCCGTGGTGGCCGCTAGGGATGTGATGTGTCTGAGAATATTCCTAAAAAATACTTAAATATTTTTGAGGTTAAGGGAAATATTTTTGAAGGCGGGAATATAATTTACATTACATGTCAGACAATAATAAAAGTAGATGACCTAAAACACATACAATTTAAATATAAGCACCAATGGCAATGCACAAAAAAAACTCCTTACCTAAATTTTGCTCCAACCACAAAAATAAAATAAAGGAGGAATCGAGGTTTTCCAGAGGGTCTACAGTATGAGGTTCTTCAAAAAAAGGGTGCACAGGTTTTTAAAGGGTCTGCAACGCGCGTGTAACACCCCTGGAGTTGCAGGCGTCCATAGGCTACGGTGACTGCTTACCATCAGGCGGACTGTATGCTTGATTGCCACCGATATGAGAATAGAAAAAAAAACCAGTCAAAAACTTCGCCCTGCGACCCCCATGATGCAAATGTGCCCATCACGCTCGCCGCGTTATGCCACGTTGAACAACAATGGATAATTTTTGCATGAGGAAGAAGGAACTAGAGCGAGGATTCAAACCTGTCTCTCGCATGCGTAGAGATGCAAAAGTGGAAGTGGGGTGCCACTTCCCCGAAAAAGGCCTAGACCTCAGTACACCAAATTACCCGTACACCGAAATTGAATTAAATATATTATACTGTATATTATACTGAAATTGAATACTTATATAAAGAGGTATTTAAAACAATATGTTCTTATAAACATTAAGCACTCGTCATATTTTTTTATTCCCGCGGCACAGCACTAGTCTCTAGCAATAAAAGTTGTAAGGACAAAGGACGGGGTTGAAAGAGGAACAATTCATAGCGCTTCTGAGGAATTACGTGGGGCTCGTAACGTTGGATTTACTGAATTAAATTTAATGTTCCATTCACTAGGGTTGTAAACGTAGTAACCACAGACATGTTTACAAATAGATTTTCTAAGTAATTATGTGAAAATGGAAAATGTATGTATACGTAAAAATAGTTTATATACCGCAAGTTCTATTTGTAGTAGGTACACGTCGTATAGGTCATACTGAGCAACTTTTACTATAGGACCAACCCCGAAAGAGCGAAAAAAATGGAATTGATATCTTGTATGGGAAAATCATTTTTTTATCGCGATTTCGAGATGGGTCTCATATTAAAAGTTGGTCAGTATGCTATACAACGTGTACGAGTACCCACCCCATTTTGAGTGGCTGGTGTAACACGTTGTATACATAGAAACACTCATGACTTAGGAACAATTATTTGTTACACAGATATTCTGTGTTCATGACACAAATAAATGCCCTTACGGGGATTTGAACCCAGGACCATCGGTTTCATAGGCAGGGTTTCATTAGGCCAGACCGGTCGTCACTTGACTACAAAATGTTTATTACAAAATGAGGCCGCCGCAAACTATGGCTCTTGGATCATTGGAGTAACAGTGATGAACAAATACAAATTTCGATTTTCAAAGTTCTCGTTAAGCCTGAATGTGTGCGTAGTCTATTTATTGCCAATGCGTATGGCAATAACGTTACTTTGCGCATTATTTAACTCGATTCCATCCTTCTGACCGTTGCAACCTCAGACGTGGACGAAAATAAGACTTATTTTTACGCTTTTTCTCTTTCTTATTTAAGTAAGTTCAATTATTTAGTATGTGCAGCCAGCCAGCAGTTATATTGCCTACGTGTTGGAACTATTTTGCAAGCTTTTATTTTAACTCGTAATATTGGTTAATTTCATTTCTTTACTTGCAATCAACTAGTTTAACACGAGTTTAGTTTAAATAATATTTTGAAACAATAATTTCCTCATAGATCCTGTGAAAAGCAGTATGTGTTACATGGTAGCAAAATTATTTCCACTTTGGACGTTAACACTAATCCCTCACTACGCTCAGGATTATATTTTAGAATCCCACACTTCGATCAGTATTCAATTTACGCCCTCACCTTAAATATGTAATTTTGGTCCCTTGTGACACAATATACTATTTATTCTCTGCTATGAGGAATCAAAGTGGCACTTTTCTCTTCTAGGACATTTTATTGCCAGTATATAATATTAACACAATGAAATATTAAAATAATATGCACATAATCTGACTGGATTCTTGTTCAACTCATTCACCTGCCAAGCAATTCGTCTATAGAATACTCTCCCTCTGCCTATCAGACAAACTCAGGGCAAGCTTACATTCAAAAGCAAATTGCATAAGCACTTATTTGAAAACATTCTTGACTAAATTTCTGCGTGATATCTCACACTAGGTAAATTATATATATAATTTATTAATATATTTTGAGAATATTATAGAAAGAGAGAATTAAGTCCGCCATTTGAACTCTTTTTTTGTAAATTTATGTAAAAAAGTTTAAATCGATTAAAATTTCCTTAATAATTGATTACGTGCATACTATTTTTTTTACTTAAATAATATTTAGAAACAATAATTTCCCTAAAGGTTATGTTCACATAACCACATAGTATGTGCCACATGGGAACAACACTATTTCCACCTTAGGCATTAACACTTAAATCCCTCACTATGCTCAGGATTCAATATACGCCCCTGTTACTCTATAATGCACGCAGATGTTTAGCGCCTTCTACACACGAAGCACGACTATTTCTTAGATTTAGATAATACACTTTGGTGCAACATCACCATCAGTATATTATATGTATATATAAAAGTATATTATACGATACGACTGCTTAGTGGGTAACTCCGGTATAGTGGGATGTTACAAGTGGCGCTTGGAGTGGACAAATATTTTTGGCTTTTGTTTTATTTAGGTATTATTGATGCTAACCTGATCACTGACCTGACCTCAGACGACCAGCATCTTCATTCTTCTTCTTTTCATCCTCTTACTTCTGCTGGGGTGTAGGGCTCGAACCATTTTCTTCCACTGACTCCGGTCCTGGGCAACATGGGTAACCTCCTCCCACCCCATCCCCAATACACCCAACTACTCTTGCTCTACCGATGCCGTTCTGTTCCGTGTTCCGCCTAGTAGATTTGCTGAATTTACGAAACGTCTTTAATAAAAATCGTTATTTTATTTCTGGGAACCCCCAGCAAAGACCTCTCTTACTTTATTTATTTACTTGTAAAGTTGTGATTGATATCGTCTTTGCTCAGACATTCAAATATTGGTCCCGTTTTATTTAATAATCAGTTTCTATTCATTTTGAATCTTATATATAGGCAGTATGACTCAAATTTCAGATTTTTTACTCAGGCTGGACGTATTGCAAATAACTGAAGGTCAAAGACCGCTTGCAGATTATAAAAATAGTTTCAAGATTAAAAGTCTCTATATGCGTACTTTTATGATAACGTTGTTATTTTTATATAACTTCTATTATCCCAACATATAAATCTTTATATTTTTTGGCATTTAATCATTTCACCATCAATGACATCCGTCCGTCTTTCTGACCGCTCGCAGCTTAGCTTAGTGATAAGCTAAGCTGCGAGCGGCAGCTAAGGGCAGTAATTTACCTTGAGTAGGTATGAAAGTTGTCTATATAGCGTGATTAATTGTAGGCGGCAGCACAGGAGCCCTCTGTTTATTGGTGCAAAATAGTAAGGCGCTGTACGTATCGCGCTTGCATTACACCGCCACGGCTGCTGAAGTGGTGGAGTATGTACACCAGAAGACCGGCCACACGCTGAGGGTGTTCCAGCTTCGATCGCGCCACTACGTGCATTTCAACTCTTTTGTTGTGCGCGTGCCGCGACCGCTGCAGACCATCGAATGCGCCGACTTCTGGCCGAAGGGTGTCGTGTTTCGGAGGTTCCGGGGCAAACTGCCGAATCCGACACAAGAGCAGCCGATTCAGCGGAGCCACGCCGTTTTGTCGCCTAAATATTGTTTAGTTGAAATTTTATAAAATGTATATGTATGTTAGTCTGTAAGGTATTTGTAATATGGGCCTTGTTACCTGAATCAAATTTTAAATAAATAAATTAAATGTAAATGTGAAGATTAAGCTTCCAATGTACGGCCTCCTGTAGACGGCCTGACTTCTTTACTCTCACTTGGTTCGGCGTGAAATATCAATGTCACAGTCAATAATCAGTATAGTTTATGTTTCCGATACTGTCCACAAGATGGCAGACCCTCCAATACGGACGGCCCCCATAAGCTATTCCATAAACAAATCAAACCGCGTGACTCAACTGACTCAGTCATTCCACCAATGAGGCAAAGCTTTTTGTATCTGTAGAATTATATCACAGGCTAAATGTACAGTCAGCGTCAAATACTCTGTAGCAGTTCAAACAACAGGCCACCCCAATACTGGAGCTAAACTTCTTGCATCCTTAGACGAGAGTCGAAAAGCAAAATGGGAATCTGCCGTGGAAGAGATGGACTTCAAGCTTTCCAGCAGAAAGGCCTGGAGAACGCTTAACAGCCTCACTGGAAAGTACACTCCTAATAAAATAGGTTGCTCTGAAATTAACCCGAATGCCATAGCGAATAGAATGGTAGAGCTCACCAGAGCAAAACGTGATATAGTCTTCACAAAAAAGATCAGGAAGGAACTCACGATGCTCAAGCAGAATTCGCCTCGAAACCATGAGCTGGCTAGGCCATTCGGCAAGGACGAAGTAATGAATGCCATCAAACAACTTAAGAATAATAAAGCTGCTGGTCCAGACAACGTGTTTAATGAGTTCCTGAAGCATCTGGGCCCGGTCACGGTTAGTTGGCTTACAGCTTTGTTTTCAAACATTCTGGCAAATAACACCCTGCCAAAGGAGTTTAAAATAGCAAAAGTGGTTGCAGTGCTTAAACCGGGCAAATCTGAACATCTTCCTGAAAGTTATCGACCTATTGCATTGCTTAGCTGTACGCTTAAGCTCTTAGAACGTCTCCTTCTGGGACGGATAGAACCCTTCATAGAGGCTGTTATTCCAGCTGAGCAGGCCGGCTTTCGAAAAAACAGGAGCTGTGTTGATCAAGTCTTGTCACTCACCAACCATATAGAAGCCGGATTCCAGAAACGCCTTAAATCCAGCGCAGTGTTTATTGATCTCACAGCTGCCTATGACACAGTTTGGAGACAAGGTCTGATCCACAAGATGTTATCAGTAATACCAAGCAAAGAAGTGGTCGATCTCGTGTCCAACATGTTAACTGAAAGGGTTTTTCAAGTTTTCTTGGGCAACAAGAAGAGCCGAAAATGCAAGCTCAACAATGGACTCCCACAGGGCTCTGTCTTGGCACCAATACTTTTTAACTTGTACATATCCGACCTCCCGCACACAGTTTCTTTTTTTTTTTTTTTTTTTTTTTTTTTTTCATTTATTAAGGAGCTTTTTCGATTGATCGAATATGTCGCCCCGTTTAAAAAAGACTTAATTAACAGAGTTAATATGTATAATAAACTTAATCACACTTGTCTGTCCTTAAGACCACACTTAACAATATTTAATATTTTTCCGACCACCTCGGACATAGGATTCGACAGGTAAGTATTGCACAATCCAATGGAACTGTCATTAAAAAGACGTCGCCTGGGTACCTCATTTCGGGCACATTCCATTAAAATATGATACGCATCTTCGATGCGATTGCATAAGGTGCATAATTCTGAGTTGACTTTACGCATAAGGTACGCGAACTTATTCAATGGAATGTGTCCGGATCGTAATCTTAGCAGTAAAACGAGATCCTGCCTACATAACGTACTATTATCAATCCACGGAGAATTCAATGGGTGGGGCTGTATAGTCTTAAACCAAATGCCTTTATCCTGGGACCTCTGGTCAAAATATTCCTTCCAAAGTTCGCGACATCTTGATTTAACTAAATGTAAGCAATCACTATACGCAGGTAGTAGATCATATTCGATACCGTCGCTGCACGCCTGTTTTGCTAATGAATCTGCAATCTCATTACCATAAATACCTACATGCGAAGGGATCCATTGAAGAATGATAGTTTTTGACATAGATCTTAATTCTAAAATCATTCTTATTATTGTGTAGGCTATCGGTGCTCCTCGAAAGGTCGAGGTGCATCGAGCCAGGTGTTGCAATGCACTTTTGGAATCGGTAAAAATTACAAATTTATTCGAATTGATGGATTTTGCGTAAGATAGGGCTTCAGAGATAGCAATTAGTTCGGCGTACATTATAGACGTATTACAGTTGATTTTTAGTTTTAAAGTATAGCTATTCGTTTCATCAAAAAAAGCGGCTCCAATATTTTTGCAATCTTCTTTCGATCCATCAGTAAATATTTTATAAAATGAAGAGTATTTTGCCATTACCTCGCTGCAAATCACATTTATTCCTAACCTGTCGTAAGTTCTTTTAGCCTTTTTAAACTCGTCGATAAAGTAAATAACGCCACTTAAATCTATGAAATGGATCCAGGTATCAAATATGAACATTTCTAATTGTCGACTGGAGTAGATAGGTGTGTCTTTTAACTGATTGTGTGATGTAACGAGTAACGGTAGTTTTTTTCCCTCCCAGTATCTGCTATTTTGTATTACTTGCATTTCATTTATGGTTGTAGTAATAGGTATGCTTTTAAATGATCTCATTTTTAAATTATATTTCCCTGATAAGTAGTGTCTGCGGAACTCAAGGGGCGGTAGGTGTAATTCAACTTCCATAACATGGATCGGAGTTGTTTTAATAAATCCTCCTATCACTCTCATGACTTGATTTTGTACCCTGTCTAGTTTTAAAAGGTTATTTTTACAACTGCTGTCGTATAAGAAACAAGCATAGTCAATACGACTTCTTATTATGGAAATATACAAACGTCTTAGATGCTTGGGGTGCACTCCCCACCCCGCACCTGCTAGAACTTTGAATAAATTTAAATGTCTATTCAATTTTTGGTGCAACTCGTTAATATGCTTGCTCCACCGTAATGAGCGATCAAGCCAGAGACCAAGGTATTTGACAGCGCTAACTACCTCTAACCGCGTATTATTTATTGAAAATTCATAACAATGGTGCCTAATGGGTTTTCGACCAGAATTAAACAAACATAATTTACTTTTTTCGGAGGAAACTTCCAGACCAAGATTGCATAATATAGCTGTAAAGGTATTAACTGCCGCTTGTAATCTACCTACGGAATCTTGTAAGCAAGGCCCGCTGGTAAACAACACAAAATCATCGGCGTACTGTGAAATATAGACATTATTTATGTGTTTACAAATATCAATTGTGGCAACATTAAATAACAACGGAGAGAGTGGATCACCTTGACCTAGGCCTTGGCAACAACTTCTCTGTACACTTGAATTTTCCAGTCTAATATTTAAGTTTCTATATGTTAAAAAATTCCACAGGTAATTGCATATGGACCTACCTACATCGAGTCTATCCAATATCATTAGCAGTTTTCCAATGTTGACATTGTTATAGGCATTGTTTATGTCAATAAAACAACCTAAGGATACTTGTTTACGCGCGAAACCTGCTTGTATTAATGTTACTAGAAAACTTAGGTTATCTAAACATGACCTAGACTTCCTAAAACCTATAGTATAATCAGAAAATGATTCCCTCTTCTCAAGAAACCATTCCAGGCGTTTGTTTATTATCGAATGAAAAACTTTGCATACACATGACATAAGCGCTATAGGTCTTAGAGAGGTTACACAGTCTGAATCGCGCCCCGGCTTAGGAATCGGAACAATAAGTATATCGCGCCACTGTCGCGGGACAAATCCGCTAGCTAAAAACCTATTGTATAATAATTGTAGCATATCCTTACCTACCGGTGGAAGATAACGCAACATTGAGAAGGAAATGTCATCGCAGCCGGGGGCCGTGTCAGATAGCTTAATACTTTTTTCAATTTCCTGAATGGTAATTGGGGCAATTAATACGTTATTATTAGAAGAAAAAGCTGGTTTTTCATAACAAACAAAATCAGGCGTCAGATTATTAAGCAGCGAGATTGAGCGCTCATTATCAACACATTTGTACTGACATTTAATTCCTTTAATCCATTTCATTCTTTTCCACATGTCGCCAGATGATGACGCATTATCGATGGACGTACAGAAGTCATGGAATGATTTATACCTAGCTTGCCTAATGAGCCTCTGTGCCGCGGCAATTTTGTTTTTTAAGCCTATGAAGTTATTAGGAGTGGGATTTTTTCTAAATAAACTTAGTGCCAATCTACGCTCCGCTACGGCCTTAGACAGCGACACGCTCCAGTACGGTTTAGGTATAAACTTGCTACTAGGATTCTGGCTTATTTTAACAATAGGAATATGCAAGTCGGCCGCTTTATTTATCTCGCATAAAAACAAATCATACGCACCTTGGTAGTCATCCGGGATGGATAAGTTAGCAAGTGATATTTCTAAGAACGCTGTATACGAGGGCCAGTCGGCTTTTTTAAAATTACGTTTTATAATGGTTTTTAGGTTCGATTTGCATTCCGTAGTCATGTGTATTATCAAATGATCGCTGCCAAGGGACTCATTACTGACTTTCCAGCTAAAATTAATTGCTATGTCGGTCGAGGCCAGAGATATATCGGGAGCAGATTGTCTAAGCGAACCATTAACAAGTTGAACCCTAGTTGGAGAACCGTCATTTAAGGTTATTAAGTCATGACTAAGTAAGGAATCGAATATTTGTCTGCCACGATTATCAATTTTATGCGACCAAGTGTTATAGTGGCCGTTGAAGTCTCCTAGCAACAGAGTTTGTTTATCACATAAGGAAAATAACTGATCCCAGTCTCTTTGGTTTGTTTGAATTGAAGATGGACAATATATCGATACAATGTATTTGATTGGGGCGCAATTATATAATTTGACGCGGAGTATCTCGATACCCGAGTTAGATATATCAGAGGGAAGTACTTGCGATTTAACAGATTTATGAGTCAAAATTGCCACTCCACCGTAGCCGTCTGTCCTATCCTTACGAAATACATTGTAGTCACTTACTCTTAGCTCCAAGTCTCGATCACACCAGGTCTCACTCAACGCGGCGACATGTACTTTCTCGCGAGATAGTAATTGCTCGAATGATGCACGTTTATTCATCAGGCTTTGACAGTTCCATTGGATTATATTTAAGTGTATTTTACTACTCATCACACGCAAATAATTGACTTAAGACAGGCAAGTCAAAAAAGTACTTACTCAAGTAATTAACTAACAACTTAATACCCTTTTTAATAACAGAAATAAATTTATCTACCATAGACTTGCCACAAACGTTCTTTAACATCTCCATAACTTTTTCAAGCGTAAAAATCTCAGTGTCGGTCTCTTTTTCTTCGCTCGATTTTCTCCTATCTTCATTATTTCTCCTCTTGCCTTTCTTCGTTTCCGAATTATTATACTTGTCCGAACACGAGTCAACATCTATATCCATGCAACTGCCATCTGACTCGTCAGTTTGATTTTCGTATGATATAGGCTTGCCTTTTATAGATTTTTTCTTTTTCGGCTTAGCTGACCCACTTTTTTCCGCTGACGGCTTTTGCTTGTCACATGGAGGGGTTGGCTTGGTAGCTGCTACTGCTACAAATGACTGAGACACTGGGGACGTTAACGTATCTTGGCTTTGTTCTAGGTTTTCCTCAATAGGGCCAATTCTAGGAAAGGAAATATCTGTTCGGGAAAGCTCAAATCCAGGAGTCTCTTCAGATTGTGGTATAAGGCTTTCTGGAACATATAAAGTCGTTGCTTTGCGATAGGTAACGTTGAAATCTGCCATTATGCCCCTTATTTTCCTCTCTTTTAGATAGGCTGGACACTTTTTACTTAACGCTAAGTGATCGCCGTTGCAGTTCACACACACAAACTTAGTGATCTCGCAGTTGATATGGTTTTTTGTACATTTTGGGCACACAGACTTGGTTCTAGGGCACATTCTCCTCACGTGGCCAAACTTCCAGCAGTTCGAACACTGCGAAACAGGAAAGACGTATGGTGTAACCATCAAGCGCATGCCAAACACAAGGACATAAGCTGGTAGAGAGGATCCCCTGAATCCTAACCTCACGCATTCACTGTTTACCCACTTGCCATCCTCCGTCCGACGGGTTAGACGCTTCGCATATAGTAACTCGGCACAGCCATCTATACTTTCTAAAATCTCCTTCTCAGATAATTCCATATCTACCTTCCTGATTACTCCATATGATGCGGCCACTTCGGTAGTTCGTAAAATATTCCATGCCTTTTCCTTAATAGCCTGGCAACTGATAAGTTTTTCTAAAGCACTCTCTGTCCCGAACTGAACGTATATTTTATGCGGATTAATATATTTTATTTCTAAGATGTCCGTTATATTGTTTTGGTGCATCAACCGCGCGAACGCAAATTGTTTAGGTAGGTCTACCGTGGCTGTAATGTATGCTTCAGGTTTGCTCTCATTCATCCCTTCAGGTCTGTTTACAGTAGCATTATTCTCTGGACTATTTCTTCCTCTTCCCTCTTTTATTTTTTTTCCGTCTCGTCCTACCAAGGACCAAGACTCCTCATCATCTTCTTCACGACCTCTCTTTGAACTCGCTGTGCTGCACTCCATGGCTTCGTCCGGTAGCGGCACATCTCTAGGTGGAATTGACATGTCATTTTGTTTTTCTACGTTATTCCTTGATCGCCGGCTCGGTACTTCCCCATCTTCAGCTTCACTCAAATCTGAACCCTCCCCCATAGTCCCTAAGGTGCAAATTTATATGCACCTTCTTGTTTACAAGCGAATGCTTTAATGCCGACCGGTTAAAAGATAAGAGTATTTTAAACAATAGACGCGGCTACGTGTTTACTACTCGCTAGCTGCAGTCGGAATGGACACAGTTTCTGCCAGGTTTATGTATGCCGATGATATCGCACTCGTAACTCAGAGTAAAGACTTTGAGTCTGGAGGCAAAATCCTGACATCGGATCTCAAAGCTGTGGCCGCATATTTCAGCGCGTGGAGACTTGTGCCAAGTACGAGCAAGACTGAGGTGTCTTGCTTCCATCTTAACAATCAGCTAGCAGACTACCAACCAAAAGTCTACATGAATGGTGAAGCTCTAAAGTATTATCCCTGTCCGAAATATCTGGGAGTTACTCTGGATAGATCCCTAACATATAAAATTCACCTATCAAAACTCTCGCAGAAGATCGCGACCAGGAACAATCTTCTACACAAACTTTGCGGGACCAGTTGGGGGGCTTCAGCTGATTGCTTACGCACCTCAGGCATTGCGCTTGTCTATTCAGCGGCTGAATACTGCGCACCGGTGTGGCTTGAAAGCACACATGTCCACAAAGTAGACGTTAAGCTAAATGAGGCTATGCGCTACATATCTGGTACCATTCGATCCACACCCGCCCACTGGCTACCGGCATTAAGTCACATAGCTCCACCTCATCTCCGACGGCTACGGGCTCTGAAGAGGGAAACTGAGAAAATCGTCAAGAATCCCGCGCTGCCAGTTCATGATGAATTCTGCCGTCCACCTCCCCAGCGACTAAAATCCCGAAATCCACCCTGTTCTGCAGCTCAGACTCTAAACAACTTCTCTATCTCAGATCGGTGGAAAACGGAGTGGTCTGCTGCTACAACAGGGCACACCACCCATGTCACCGACCCAACAAAAAAACCAAAAGGGTTTGACCTCCCCCGCAAACTTTGGTGTCGCTTAAATAGGCTGAGAACTGGGCATGGCCGTTGTAATTCCCTAACATATAAATGGGGTTGGAAAGATTCTCCTCTCTGCGAGTGCGGCGAGGAAGAGCAGACCACTGATCATATTTTCCAACGCTGTCCCCTTCACTCGTATTCTGGACCAGCTGAAGATCTGGAGTCAGTCACGCCTGAGTTGGTTACCTGGCTTAGCGACCTCAAGGCTATACTCTGATTGCCTTCTTTATGCATGCCATACGATTAAATAAATAAACTCTGTAGCAGTCAAAGTGGCCAAATAGTTCGGTACACCATACTAAATATATGGTGTACCGAACTATTTGGCTACTTTGGTTGCTATAAAGTATTTGACGCTGACTGTACGACATGATATTATTTGTTTACATTCTTTAAAGATCCTTATGGAATAGTGTATAGGTGCTTTAGTCTGTGAATACTTATCAGATATCGAGTTCGGCAGACATCAGAGCATAAATAATTACACGTATCCTCCGGGCCCGATCAATCTCGTTCATTCGATTAGAGAACAAGGCCGGAATATATCTCTTTCGAGACGAATTAGCGGAGGGATAGACCGGGGAATTTATGTTTTAACCTGGCAATGGCGACTTGTAAGTCTTTGGAACTTTCTGTAGAAAGCAATGTGCATAAGAGAATTTTCAAAAATTCCCATGACATGTTCTCGCTATTTTATTCTGTACGATTATTGTTAAAACTATTGAAACAAACGTTCTCTTCTTTTTAGGACTCCGTACCAAAAAGGTACAAAAGGAACCCTTATGGTGCGACTCTGTCCGTCCGTCTTTCTGTCTGTCTGTCACATCGCTAAATATATCGAGAACCAATTAAGCTATCGATTAGAAATTTGGAATAGTTATGAACAACGCTAACCCAAATCCATTGAAAGTATTTTTTTTTATTAATTATGGGAAATGCCCAATATGAAAAGGGGGCAAAATTTTACAGTCTATTGACTAGGTCAAGTGGGGTATCATTTGAAATAGCTCAAATTGTACATTCCAAAACATATTTTTCTTTTTTTTTCATAGAGAAAAAAATTGATTTATGAAGGAAAATGTAAAAAAATACCCCTCTTATCTCCGAAGTTTACTGACGAAAAATTATGAAATTTTGACATAATATTAACAGTACTATAAATTTTACAGGAAAATATAATTAGACCTTTCTCTTGGTAACTTTTTTTTTATTAACAAAAAACTGTTCCGAATTCAGTTTGCAAGTTACCCAACTTTACGTGTGTTTATTACACCTGAAATTTCTATGAGATTACATTTAATATAACTTTTTTCAAATAAAAGATCAATTTTTGATATCGGTTCACATGATAGAGAATTATCCTCGAAAAACCAACACGTGCATTACATCGCGCAAATTAGTTACACAATTTGCCGATAGATGGCGTTATACACAAATATAGAATAGAATAGAATAATTTATTCGTAAACAAGACACATTCAATTACATGATATAACAAGAACAAAGAAAGTATAAAGTGCCACGAAATGGCGTCATACCAATGGAAATGTTGCGAATATTTTGTTAAGTTCTGCTACTAACAGAAAGGGAGGATCTTGTTTATTATGGACTTTGTATGGCCACTGAAATAATTCCTACATATACAGGGTGTTTATTTAGTCACCCGCAATAATTTACGGGGTGAATATATAGGTCATACTGTACAACTTTTAGTATGAGACCAACCCCGAAATCGTAAAAGAAATTGGCTTTTCCTTACAGTTTGGCTGTCTGACCTTAACATTTTCTGTGGGAGAGTAGAATAAAATAGATATTTAATCGGTGATCAGGAATTGAAAAATATGGATTACCAACCTTAACAGAATTCAAAACGCGAGATCTCATGCAATTTACTTCACCGTCTAATTAATTACAGCTAATGATATCGTTAATATATGGATACCCTATTTTTACCTGACTTTTATTGAAGGGAAATAGGTGTACGTTGTGGACCATCGCTTTGGCGGGAAATTGAAAAAATTGACAATGACAAATTGACAGCTTATTGCTTATGGAAGGTAGAGGCAAGGAACAGAATCTCCTTAGGCAGAACTGTTGCAAAAGTGTCCAGTTGTCAGCTATAAATAATAGTTCCAAAACTCTCCAGAGTAGCGCTAGAGTAGCTAAGAACCTAGGCGTTATTGACGGAGTGAAGTGCGCTATCTATGATTAGATTTTTTCCTCAAGTATTCTACGTATTGTAGCGCCACCTATTTATGGTTTGTTATCGGACACTTTTTGGTATATCGCAATTCTGATCTTTGCCTCTACCTTCCATATTATTGCTCATAATATGGGGCCTTATTCGACGTGCACAACTGTCAAATTTCGCGTCCACATCAAATCAACACTTGATTCTATCGCATGTTGATTGTATCAAGTGTTGATTCTATCAACTGTGGATATTATCATTTGGAACAATCAAAACTCATTCATAGAAAAAATAATCAAACTAAAATCAACTTTGTTTATTACTACTATACAGTTTGTAATGGCTCTGAACTCGAAGTGGATCGGTTTGATTTGATTGTCACCTGACTGTGGATTGCTAATGTCAAATTTTGACAAGTGTTGATTTTATTGCTAGAATTTTTTGTCCATGGGCTTGGGCACCATCTTGGATTTTTTGACGTACGACAGGGAATACCCTTCCTTTCATACAATATATGGCATAGAGTAAGGCGTCTTTTTTTTTTAAACATTACTTTACAAGAATCAGCGACATCTTGTATCCGATAGGATAAGTAATGCGCTATGAATAATGCGGCGGCGAGTAGTGAAACTATACCTGACAATGTCAATCAATTAAAAAGTGACCACACGGTTGATGGTCGATAAAGGCGATTATTAATTGAATTTTAACGACAATAAAGCACTATTGACATGCGATCTTTTGTTGAACCCACACCTACACGTCGAATAATGCTCGCTCCACATATTCTCCTAGAAACGCTCAAAATTCTAAAAAAATTCAAGCTATTTACTCCGCACCCAGTTGCTTCTAAACCACGTTCACGATCCAAGTTGTAAGTATACCTTAACACATCTTTCAGGCATATGATTTAACACCGTTTTTTAAAAATTACGAGATGGTTCATGAATCCTTTATTATTTTTCCAAAAATTACGCTATTACATTATTTATAAAAAAGATATAATATAACTGTTAGTAACTCGGTCACTTGGTCTATCACCAACTATTTGAATGCTCTTTGTATGTATACGCAACCCCATTGTACAGTCGCCATCACCATTAAGACCTACTGTATGGTCTATATTACACGTTTGGCGGGTAGTGAAATTTGTTTAGGTGTCCTCCTTGTGACTAGTTAGAACAGTTTGACGGGATGACGAATAGGAACAGATTTGCAGTTTGACCAATAGCTACAAAATTACGATGTGTCCTAATAGAACTAAATCTACTTGTGACGGGTTGAAACAAATAATACTGCTTTTGGCGGTGTGACCGGTTAGAACAAAATTTTGGTGTGATGAGTTGATGCCTAAATCGACCTAAGTACTTATTGTTTATATAAACCTACAAAAAGACGATTCCTATGTACAGGAGATTAAATACATATTATGTTATTCAACTACGAATTAAAAAATATATATTTCTGTTTACACATTTTTTAACGTTTTTCTTTAATAAAATAAAACATTAAAGTTTTCTGTGACTATATTTCATTTTCTTGAGTGTAGATTATTAGTTTCAGTTTCCAGTTGGTACCAGGAACTAGGTACACCTCTTCAAAAACTTTGCTGGTGGTTCGACATCTGTAAGTTTATATATAAAATATCATAAAAACACTTAAGATAAAAACTTATAAATAAATTCTGGTCGGTCGGTGGTGTGTCCAGAAGGCTGCTGCCCCTCTGGATAACAATGCTGATCCGCCGATTGAAATATAGGCCAGGCCTCTGGTCACCAGAAACCTTTAAAAGGCGTTTTGACATTTCCTCATAGACCCACGCTAGGACCCCAGGGTTTCAACTTCAACCCCAAGCGCCACAAATATGTAGCTAAGGTTTTAAATTCTAGACTATGAACATGAAATATTGTTCTCTAGTTAGGGAATTAGAAAAAAATAGTAATAGGAGACGGCCGTGGTCGTGGTAGGTAGGTACATCATGCGTGGGCCAGGCAAGCCCTGAAATTATGCACCAATTTTACTATAACTTTGTTCACCTATTGACTGTTTCCAAGATAATCGTTTTTAATATGTAGTCCGTATAATCGGGCAGTATAATTTGCCTCATATTTTTAACACAAAATAATTATCGGTACATATATATGTACCTATTTTGCAATATTTTCTTGTTTGCATCATTTAGTTACTTGTTTACTCCGATTGACGTGTTTATCATTTTCGTTACTATGACAGCGCAATACTTTAAATATTGTAACGTGAAGGTTGAGTCCGGTGCCAAAATAACTCACACTAATTTAAGACCCACCTTACAGTTTACATAGCGGCATTGTCCTACGATGCTTTAAATGAATACGGTAAACATTTAAATAAATAAAAAATAAAATAAAATATTTTTATTTCAGAACTTCTAGAATTCCATAATAAATTGTTAGTACCATCGTTATAGCTAGGGGTTAGTAAGTACATTAAAATCAAATAATAAGAATAATAAATAATTAATAATCTTGACATAATAACAATGAAATCATGATTCATAGTAAAATAAAAATTAGTTGAAATAATAAATACAAAAATAATTAATATATTAACATGTCAAATTCAAAATAAAATAGACTAGAATAATAATTACAACGTCAAAATTTACTACTTTTATTCATATTCCCATAAATAATGATTTCATGTCAAAAGAGCAATAGGTACAAGTATAAAAATGTCGTAATATTTTAATTAATAATTTTGACCCATGTATACAGGATGGAACTGTCTGGTCTGTCGGCAATTACCTTCAGTATCCTGTTGTCGCTGCCTCGGATGCGGTTTAGAATAGATGCGACCCGCTTTCGCCTGATCGCATAAAAGTCGTCAGTACGCGCCTCGGCAAACATTCCTGAAGCGCTACAGAACCGTGGCAACCTCAACAGGATTCTGAAGGCATCATTATACTGGATACGAAGAGCATTATAGGCTTTCAGCGTGTAGTTGACCCATAGGCTACCCGTGTAAAATACTTGGCAGAACGCCTTAAAAAGGGTGATTTTAACTTGTTTTGAACAACGGGCAAACCTACGAGCCAACATATTGCTTCTGACCGCTAATGCTCTTCGTTCCCTCTCCAAATCGAGATCATCTTTGAGGTCTTCCGTCACATAGTGCCCGAGGTATTTAAACTGTGACACTCTCTGTAGGTCAATACCATTTAAAGCTATAGAAGGCACATGCTGAGGGTTCATTTTCTTTGACCTGAAGACTAAGACTTCACTCTTTTTGGAGTTGTATACAAGACCGTGTCTTACCGCGTAGGCCTCACAGACACTCAGCATTTTCCTAAGTGCACTGACAGAGGGGGACAGCAGCACCATATCGTCGGCGTAGCTTATGTTGTTCACACTAACGCCGTCGATATAACACCCCACCGGCATTCTGCTGAGCTCCTCTATCAGTCCGTTAACATATAAGTTGAAAAGCTTTGGTGAGCTTAAACCCCCCTGCCTTACTCCGCATTCCAACCTATATGCTTCCGACTGTGCTGCCCCCCACTTAACCGTATTGGTTTGGTTGCCATACCAATATTTAAAAATATCTATTATTTCACGCGGGACCCTACTCGATGCTAGTTTATCCCACAGGACACCATATGACACCATGTCAAAGGCTTTAGACAGGTCGAGGAAACACGCATATACAGGCGTGCTCCTCTCTGTGTAATACTTGACGGTGTGTTTTAGACTTAAAATTGCGGTCTCGGTAGATAATCCTGCTCTAAAACCAAATTGCCCATCATGTAAATTTAGATATCTACCAAGTCGCAAGTCCAGCACACCGTCAAGTACTTTAGCTGTTATTGTAGCCAATGAGATGGGCCTATAGTTCCCTGCGTCTGACAGGTCCCCGGTTTTATTTTACTTACATTATTTATTTTACTTACATTACTATTTAAATACTACTACTAGGCGTTTATTGCGCGTACTCAGTCGAAAAAGTTTGAAACCGATTTTGACGAAGAGTGCATGCGTATTGCATATTCGAGCGATAGAGAGGCAAATAAAGACAGGATATAGTTGCCTTTTCTCAATACAAATTTGAATACTCAAGCCGTAGCCATTTTGGTGGTTATACTGCTTTGTATATGTGCGTAAAAATGTGTATGTGTGGATTTTTAGGGATGTGGACGGGTCGATTTTGATCATATTATATATCGATAAGTGCTACACAGCGAAACTTCGATATCTTCACAAGAAATAAACATCACAGATGGATAATAAATATTTTATAATATAATAAGATAACTAATTTCTTGCAGAAAACATGTTTTAGTAGTTATTTATGTATCGTAATTAAAATATCCTGGTCCTTATTTTACTTTTTAGCTTCTCTATGTGCAATCGGTATGTCAGGCTTCTGTCCAGTGTAACACCGAGATACTTTGGCGAATAGTTATGTTGTAAGGCTGTCTTATGTGCCAGCTTATTGGACAGGTGGAAACAGCAAACTTCGGTCTTAGAAGGATTTGGGCACAGGCGCCAACGGGTGAAAAAGTCGGCGGCAGAGGTCATATAGATATAGCTACATGATAAAAGTCGGACGCCTGTTTTTCTGCCAATGGCTATTCATAAATCTGTTAAGACCTTTTTTCTTGATAACACCTAAAATAATAAGTTTATAATTAATCTCAATGTCTCCAGTTTGCTGTTTATTCAAACAGAAAAATCCAAATTTCTCAGTCATTATACGACCGCTGTCTTATATTATACGCCATTAAAAATTCAACATTAATAACAATTAATTAGGCATATCGTCCAATTTATAGTATGGCACAGGTATTAGTTCTTACAAAGTTGACCTTAATTTACAAATTTATAAGGAGTTGATGTAAAAGTGAATTGGAAGAAGTTGATAAGCAGACGCAACCAGCTAGTCGCCGAAGCTCCGCTTCCCTCGGATGAGCCAATTAAGCCTGCACCTAACAGGCTCTGGCTCATAAGGGGCTTTGAGCTTGCTGTTGCGTCAATTTTCATATTAACAAAAAAAGCTAGTCTAACAACACAATTAATGATTATTTTGCCGCATTCTTCACTATCTCTCCCTGTCTCACTGCCATCTGACCTTCTAACCCAGAGGGGAAAATATACCTTATTGGGGCTACTTCTTCCTCGTGATATTTTATTTAACCGAAAAGTAATTGGTAAAAGTTAAATGATATTTTGCACACAAGTTACAAGATGTTCATTGTTAAGAGCCGGGGTTAGGACCCACGACCATTGGTTTTAAAATCAAACTTTATATATAATTTGTATTTTTATAATAAATCAGTTTTCTTTTTGACATTTATTAATTGTCAAGATTTTTTTAAATCCTGGACAATTGTCACATGTACGTTTTTATGATAGATCTACATCGACGCAACTGCATGTCATTGTCATGGTTCTTGCGGTTTATTTTTATAACGCCAAGATCGGAATTTGGCAGCTAACTCCATCTTGCGTCGAGTAGAAGAATCAAAATCGTACAGAAAAAACTACTCTCTGCCTTAGGATCCCCTTTCAAATGTCATAAATCCAAACATGGCAGCCATACCCATCGACAAAAAAGTCTACCGTTGATCTAATTTCATTTGACAGTTAACTAATACGTATTCGACACGCTTATATTTGACAACTAGAATCCTGACTAGAGCTGGGACTGCGTACCAAAAGTACGTCTCTGTTACTCGTACCAAAAGAACGTCTAAAATACCACTTTTACGAGTATGACCCCCAATAGGCAGTTTACGTATTTGCCGGTCTTAGGCGTCTTACAAATAAGGATTATATATGCAAATATCGACTTATTATTTCGGTAGGGGTCGGAAATATTATGACGTTTTGAGTGAAGGCTATGAATCCATTGACATATTTTTATTATATATTATTACACTATTTTTAGATACAACAGACGCCCAGACGACCGTCTGTTAACAAAATTTTGTTTTGCTTAAAGTAACGGTAAGAATGGAGGTACGAGGTGATGAAAGTTTCATATTTGTTTTATTTCAGAAATCAAAGTTCGTACTTTTAAATACTCGACAAGCTAAAAGTAGTCTATTACAAAAAACCTGTTCCAAAAACTATTCCGGTACAACGCCCCGCCTCTAGTGTGGATATTGGTCACTGACAGGTGTTGATGATAGCAATTCGACAAGTCACAATATTTCCCACATCAAATGGAAATCAACACGAAACGTCACTTTTAGCATGTCGAATAAGGGCCATGGAATCGTTATGTTATGTTTGTGTTATGGTTTCGTAGGAATCTGCCGAATCCCGCACCAGAACAGGCGGCGCAACTGAAAACTGCGTCGTCAAAATGATATTTATATTTTAAGATTTTTATTATTGTATGTATGTTAGTCTGTAAGGTATGTATATATGGGCCATAGTTGCCTGAAAATAAATGATATTTAATTTTAATTTAATTTATTTATTGCTCATAAGGTTTTAGTTATTTTTATGGCTGTTACTTTGGAAAGAGGAAAGAAGTTTTTAAACTCTTTACACTAAACCATTAGTAGAACAATAAATCGATGAATGAATCAGAAAAATTGGTTCCTGATAACCGATTAAATTTCACCGTGTATTATCGTCGCCTAGTACCCACAACACTAGTGTATCGAGCTTACTGTGTTTGTGTAAGATGGTCCCAAAAAATATTGTAATTTTAAAAATGCAAACTCCTGACTCAGTTGGGATTAGTCGGGATTTATTTATTTATTTAAACTTTATTGCACAATAAAAATAAGTACAAATGGCGGACATAATGCCTTAAGGCATTCTCTGCCAGTCAACCACAGGGCAAAACAGAAATTCTCGAATGTGGGTGCAGTGAGAAAAATAATTCAAAAGAAATTACAACTATAAAAGTAATTGATGAATAATAATCGGGATTGTTATGCGTGATGTTCTCCTTCTCGAAATAAGTGGCAAATAACAAATTAAATTATAAAAGAAGCAAGTAACTCAAAAGGAGGGTTTGAGCCCGCGACCTTTGCTCTGAATGTCGCACGCAGTGGTACAGCCGAGGATAAGGGCCGATTTAAAAGAGGATTTATTTCGTCAAACTTATTTATTTGAATACCCTTTAAAATATATTTGGTCATACGTGATTGGTAATCTAATCTTCTACACAAAGTAAATAACATTTTGGAGTTTTCAAGCAATTCAACAAAATTATATTTCCAGATTTCATAGAATATTGATCAATATTTTACCAGCGTACAGTCTGGGAAGAACGTGCTGCATTGAGAGCCGAGTGGCATAAAGTGCGTACGTGGGAGTGAATAACCACGACTAAGTGTGGCTAGAATACTTGAGACAAAAGGCACAGACTGCTAGCCTGGTAGCCGTAGCTCATATCCAGAGGCTTAACAAACACATACGTGCGACTTATGCGGCAAGAAGTACCATGCAGGGATAGATTTATACGTCTCAAGCGCTCTTGACACAGCGTTGCAACAATCATCCGTCACCTAACCTAACCAAACGTCACCAAAACCTAAATCAACTTGAAATTAATTAGTAATGCGCGTCTCGTTCTTACAAACCAGTTTGCATGAGGGAAAATGAGCAAACTGTATATAACGGCCATTTTGTTTAAACTTGAACACTTAATTTTTTTTATTAGGACACTTTAATGTGATATCTACGCAAATCACGTGTCCCAAGACTTTTATTTCCATTCCGTTACCATTCTTCATAGACTTCAGATGACGGTAACGGTATTGAAGGAACGAAATAAATATATATGGAAATTTTGGGACCTAATTGGAGAAAAAAGTCCTATTAGTTCAAAAGAGCTCGTGATTATGAGTCTTGGGAGATTTAACAACAGGATACGCCTTGTCTGTAATTTTCTGTACAATACACTCTGCTGATTTTTGTCGAAGAGGGGCACGTCAAATGTATGCACGCCAATGGTCGGTTGTACGTTACGTACAAATAGCCATATCAGATAAACGTCAGTCCATACAATACATAATTATGACCATTGGCCGAGGTTTTCGACAGAAGGGTAAGCTCTTTAAGCGACTCCAGTTGTTATATCCTCCAAGTTCTGAGTAGTGTGATGTACCTATGTAGGTAGACATATATATTGTTTTACGTGTGTCACGTACATCAGTCCGGAATAAATCCTCGAACAAGTACAGTGCCTATTATTGACGAAACCTATCCGTATTCCTAGTCCCTCGGGATACATTACAGTGGCGACAGGTAGTGATAATTTCGCGTGTGCAGTACATTTAAATAAATTAAAATGTCGATCGGCAAGCTACACGAATTTAACGTCAGCAATGGCGCGTGGTCATCGTACATGGATCGCGTGGAAATGTACTACAAGGTCAACGCAGTGCAAGACGACATGAAAGTGCCGGTATTAATTGCAGCGATGGGTGATGAGGCATATGAGCTACTGGAGAACTTGGCCAGTCCTACAAAGCCAGCGGAGCTAACCTTAGATAAAATAAAAGAACTAATGTCACATCATTTGCAGCCAACACCGTCGGTTTTAGCCGAAAGATACCGGTTTCGGCAAAGGCGGCAAAATGTCGGCGAAAATGTAGCTACGTATGTGGCGGAGTTAAAAAGGCTATCCAAGCATTGTAAATTTGGCTCAGAGTTGAACGGTAACCTTAGGGATCAGTTCATTTGTGGCTTAATCAGCGATTTGATTAGGCAGCGGCTTTTTGCGGAGGACGACAACATAACCTTTGCAGCTGCAGTCAAACTTGCTACATCATTGGAGGCTGCAGAGAGGGACGCGGCGATAGTGGAGCAAGGGAAGGTAACGGGTTCGAGCGGGACGGGAGATATGCAGGCCGTTATGTTTGCGAGTCGGGCGAGATCGGGCACATTCAGCGGAGGACAATCGCGGGCGCCTGTAGTTACGCAACAGCGGCGAAACGTAAATTCCAATGGCCGGCAAGAAAGGCACTGCGACGCCTGTGGCGCACGCAGTCATAATTACGCGAATTGCAAGTTCCGGGATTATGTGTGCAGCAAGTGTCAGCGTACAGGTCACTTGCGGCGGGTGTGCCCGGACTGGGGCGCGGCTACGGGACCCGCGGGCCGTGGCGGAGCGCGGGCGTCCGGCCGGCACGGAGGGGCAGCGACGGCGGCGCCGGCGCGGAGTGCCATGCATTTTGGGGTGGCCGATCACGAACCAAGTGAGGATTACGGCGGAGACATCGAGGAAGAATTACATCACCTATGTTTAAATAACTATCCGGCGGTGAGTTTACCGATATGTATAGACAACATATATATTAATATGGAAGTAGATACTGGCGCGGCAATTTCCTGTATTAGTAAGGCCACATATGACCGATATTTTTCTCATATAAATATAGAACCCGATAAAACGGTATTCAATTACTACACGGGGCCACCTATTAGGCCTTTAGGTATTATTAGACCCTTAGTGACCTACAATGAGTGCTGAGCGCCGGCGTCATCGAGCCCGTCGACTGCTCGGACTGGGCATCACCACTGGTACCTATTAATAAGCCGGACGGTTCGCTTAGAATTTGTGCAGACTATAAAACTACTTTAAATCCGTATTTATTGGTCGATCGGTATCCTCTCCCTAAAATAGAAGATGTTCTTGTTAATTTAAATGGCAATATGTACTTTAGTAAAATTGATCTTTCACAAGCGTACAACCAAGTTGAATTGGACGACTCGAAACGTTACACGGTTATAAACACCCATCGAGGGTTGTTTCAGTACAATAGACTAGTGTACGGCTTATCATCTAGTGTAGGGATATTTCAGCGTATTATGATGAATTTATTAGGTAACATACCTAATGTACAAATATTTTTAGACGATGTTATTATCGGGGGCAAAACTCAATCGGAACATCTACAAGCCTTAGAAGCGGTTTTCCAACGTCTCCTCAATAACGGATTGAAATTGAGGAAAAATAAATGCGTTTTTTTGGCTAAGGAAGTAACTTACTTAGGGTATGTCGTTTCTAGGGAGGGCATCAAACCAGATACAACAAAGATAAAAGCGATTTTGCAAATGCCACAACCCCGTAACGTATCAGAGCTAAGGTCGTTTTTAGGGACAGTAAATTTTTTCGGTAGGTTTATTAAAAATCTCAGTTTAATATTGTCACCTCTTTATAAACTATTAAAAAGGAGGCGGAGTGGCACTGGAGCAAGGAGTGCGGAGAATCTTTCGTGCAAGTAAAACGATTGTTGTCAGGCGCTAACGTATTAAGGCATTACGATCCAAGTAAACGTTTGATAGCAACTTGTGATGCGTCACCCCGGGGGGTGGGGGCGGTTTTGACCCAAATTGGACCGGACGGCGGCGAACGCCCGGTCGCGTACGCATCTCGTACCTTAAACAGCGCGGAGGCGAATTATTCGCAGATACACCGTGAAGCTTTAGGTATTATTTTTTGTGTCAAGAAATTTCACCAGTACCTTTACGGACGTCATTTCACATTGCGCACAGATCATAAACCACTAGTATCAATATTTGGACCGAATACGGGTATACCGACAATGACAGCTAGCAGGATGCAGCGGTGGGCAATCATATTATCAGCTTATGATTATGAAATTGAATATGTGAATACGAAGGATAACTGCGCGGACGGGTTGTCTAGATTACCTAACGCTAATGAGACACGGAATAATTCATGTGATTCCATTCCCGAGCAAACGTATCTGCATTTCGCACAAGACGCGATGTTATTAGATTATAATAAGATTAAGTACTACACTATGCGCGATCCTGTTTTAGCTAGAGTATTAACTTTTGTTCGCGATGGTTGGCCGGATAATTGTGAATTTGATACGTTGAAGCCATATTTCAACAGAAAGTCAGAATTATATGACGAGCTGGGTTGTGTTATGTGGGGGCACCGGGTAGTAATACCGGAGAGGTGCCGCGATAAAGTTTTGAAAATTCTACATGAACCTCATATGGGTATAGTTAAGACCAAGGCGCTGGCCCGTAGTTATGTGTGGTGGCCGGGCCTCGACGAGACGGTGGAGGCGGCGTGCCGCGAGTGCGAGCCGTGCGCCGCGGTGGCTAGCGCCCCGCCGCGGCACGTGCCGCGCTGCTGGCCATGGCCAACGCGAGCATGGACTCGGGTACATGTAGATTTCTTGGGGCCTTTTCACGGAAAAAATTATTTAATACTAGTCGATGCTATGTCGAAATGGGTCGAAGTATTCCAAGTTCCCAGCACGGCCGCCGTATCAACCCTCGAAAAATTAACCGAAGTATGGGCTAGATGGGGAATACCTAAACAATTGATCAGTGATAACGGCCCGCCTTTTTCGAGCAAAGAATTTTCAAACTTTTTAGCCATGGACGGGGTAGAACATATTTTTACGGCTCCTTATCACCCGGCGTCGAACGGAGCCGCGGAAAATTCGGTGAAAGTAATAAAGCAAGTTATTAAAAAAGCAGTTTTAGAAAAAAACGACGTACTAAACGCTATTAACACGTATTTGATTTATTATCGCAATACGGCGCACAGTTCCACAGGCGAGAGCCCCGCAATGCTCATGACAGGTAGGCAATTGCGAACGCGTTTAGATTTGCTAAAACCGGATGTAAGTATGAATGTAACTAAAAATCAGCAGCGGCAAACTCGCTTGGCCGGAGGGTCGGAACGGAAGATTGATGTGGGTGAGGACGTTTGGTTTCGTAAATATCTGAAAGGAGAGAAATGGCAACCGGGTAAGGTGTCAGGGGTTTTAGGTGATACGGATTATAACATAACTGATCGTCAGGGTAATATTATTCACCGCCATATCGACCAATTAAAACGGAGAGCGAGGAGTTCTATAGTCTGTCCAAGGGGTAGCGAGGAAAGTAATGAGACCGTGGCCACGACCCCATCCCCAAAAATGCCACAGGTACCCAGGGATGAGCCTACAACGCCGCAAGCAAGTACCAGTGGGCTCAGGAGCGCGACGGGTGCCTCGACGCCGATGTTCGATGCTTCGCCGGCGCGAAGTATGGCGGAAGGGGAGGAAGAAGGCATAGAATGCTTCTCCACGCCCGGTAAGGATATGGGGAGTGGTGAGGAGCAAGTGGATCAGTCGACGACCCCCCTTGCACCGGCCCGGTCGCGGCCCTTTAGACAATGTAGATTGAAAAAGCCATCATATAAAGTATAGGCACGAGTAAATAGGCACTTAAGTCAATTAGTTTAATTAAATATATTCTTATTGCTGGATTGTGAAGCATTTCCTTATAGTGTTACATTAAGCAGATTTAAACTGAGTATCGGGATCTAAGTTAGCTCAAGCTAGGCTACATATGTAATATCCTAGTAGGAGGTAATATTTTAATATAAATAAAATAAAATACAAGATAACTCACTGATATAGTATTTATTGTTAATGTTATGTCTACGAATAATTACACCATTATGAATCGTATTCCTTGATTAGAAGATTCATGATTATAATTCATAGCGGTGGATTATTATTGGATGAACGGGGTCTCCCGGTAACAATGTATACCTACTTATTGTTATGTAAATTGCAGAATGCATCTACCTGATTAGTGATTAACAACCCAGGTTTTCCTTATTGTAAGTTAAATAGGATTTGAGTTAATATGGTACATACCTATTTGTAATACTACTAGTATTAATTAAGTGTGGAGAAGTGTGATGTACCTATGTAGGTAGACATATATATTGTTTTACGTGTGTCACGTACGTCAGTCCGGAATAAATCCTCGAACAAGTACAGTGCCTATTATTGACGAAACCTATCCGTATTCCTAGTCCCTCGGGATACATTACAAGTAGGTATAACATAAACAATTCCAAATTTCATAAAAATGTGTATTGTATAACATTATATTAAATGGGTCATAAATTTGACTTAAACATTGTAGGTATAAAAACCTAGAGGATCTCACAGACGGGCAATCAGGAAATTCCGCCGGTTTTCTTTAAAAAATCTCTTTTGATCATCTCTTTAAATTAGGAGTCTGCCTGCATAACCAAATGGCAGGACGCGTATATTTGAATCGTTTTTATGTTAACTTACGACATTATAATGCAACGGACAATGAAATAATTAAGACAGCTAAATAAAGAACCAATAATAATATTTTGTTGTCTGACCATATTCTGAGGGGTGAATATGTGGTCGTACTGGGCTATTACCGCAAAAATAGAAATTCGTCAATTGCGGGAATTTTTCTCTGTCACTCTAATTACGTCTAGAAAGAGAAAGAGAAAGATCCCCGCAATTTGCGAATTTCGGTTTTTGCGGTAGGTCCCCTGAACCGATTTTACCATGGAGCCAATCCCGAACAACATCTTAAACTTATAATATCGGAACAGTTTTGAATGATTCACGGTTAGTTTCACTAGACTATCGAAATATCGGGGGCTCAAAAATAATATAAAAGGTAATCACGGATTAAGTATATCGCGGTCGTTTTAAGTCTTGAATTATCGTGAAATGTTTAGAAATAACCATAGTGTAGGGCTTATATGACTTTTTGTTTGAAGAAACGTCACACTGACATATCCGAACCATATAAAAAAATAATAAATAAATAATAATAATAATATCGTATCTATGTTATATCTAGACCTAATATTTAACGTATCTTAGAATTCGAATCGGACCGATCTGTTTTTAACTACACATGAAGTACTGCCCGTAGTATGCAATACTTATTGGTTTCAGATACCTATAGGAGTTCATTTTAAACTCGTAGCGTATCTCGCTCGAGCCAATAACCAATGAAATGTACTGCTACTACTGCTAGTGATATCAAACTTTGGTCAAGTTGAGATAATACAAGTGTTTATTTAGTCACCTGCAATAATTTACGGGTGAATTTATAGGTCATACTCAGCAACTTTTACTATGGGACCAACCCCGAAATCGCGAAAAAATAAATTGCTTGTTTCATACATTTTGGCTGTCTGACCTTGAAATTTTTTATATACAATTTTTATGCCGGTTATTTTCCTTAACCTTTTCAACACTTTTCCACACGTGTCAAGAAATGCCATGGATGCCAAAAAGTTAACTGGTGAAGAGCGAATATGAAGCTTAACTGACAGTAGGAAAGTCGCTTTGACAACGTCCGCCATAGCCTTTTTAATGATCATTGGCGTCGCGGGCACGACAGACGATGACCGTTTTAGTGGTCTTTGGCGTTGAAAAGGTTAAATCTATAAGGATCCCACTTACCAGGACTTATTTTTTAAACCACGATGATGGTTAACACTATTGACAGCCATTGGGAAACTTCAATCGGTTCGGTTAACATATTATCGTACACTAAATCCTATTCTGTACAAGTGTGTAGTATGGTGTTTCTAGGCTTTAATGAATCCGATGTTGCCAGGCTGGAAAGTGGCGCTCTCCATCAGCTCCTTGAATTTCCTCCTGTCCCCGCCGATAAGATCACACCACATTGTGTTGGCAATGTCATAGCACTCGAGATGTCCACGTGGAACCGCACCTCAGATTTCAGCTTCCACTGCTGTTTGCCTACGTGTTTAAATTATACCTGAATCTTTTATAATATCTAATGGCCGTCAGCCACGGCGCACATTTTATGAATTCTTAATCCATTGTCGCTCGGAATCCGGGTGTAACGAGTTTTTTAGGGTTTATTTGGGGGCAGAGTTACGAAGGCTTCAATTGATATGCTATAGTTAGCATGAATGATATCTGTGTGCGGCCAGTAAAGAAATGTAACATCTGCAGCATATAATACACTACTAGATAGGGGTTGTCCATTAATCACGTCGTACATTTTTTGGCTAGTTTTTGACCCTCCTCTCCCCTTATGGTGATATTTGGTGATATTTTCAGGACCCCCTCCCCCCACTATATATACTACTACTACTATATATTACTATGACGTGTAATCATTGGTGATTTTTTGCAGACCCCCTCCCCCCTTACTTAGTATGGCGTGATTAATTGAAACTAATATAAGTAATTGTCAATTTGCGTTTTATCTACAATTTTCTGTGGTTTTAGCACATGACGTGATGGTGCAAAAGGTATAAATTTCATTGGCCTATACGTATTTAAAGGCAACACTCGTAACTGGAACCTTATGGAACAGAATATGGATTTACTAAGCACACCCACATAAATAAATGCCTTACTGGATTCGAACCCTGGACTTTCTACCTGGTAGCAAATATAATTTGAAATAGAGGTGGATTATCAAAGAAAACTTACCGGGCATAACCCAAAAGTTATAGCGCCATCGCTCGAAACGATGCCGCCATACCTTTGGCCTTTGATCTACTACATGGCGCCACTTATTGATATTTTACAAATTTAACACATATCAGTGAAAGAATAAGGATCAAAGTCAAATCGCAATATAAGTCAAAAGTTTTAATCATGTGTCGAAAGATGGCAGTAAATTTACTGTGGCTACAAAGTTTTCTTTGACAATCCACCTCTATTTCAAATTATCTTTGCTCTAGACAGGGTCACTACCCAACAGGGCTCGGAACCGGTTTATTTTTAAATCCCGAAATAGCGCAATATTTTTAATTATTTTACACTCTTTACGTAGGACTGGATCATGTATTTAGGTAACAAATTCGCATTATTAGATAGTCCCATTAAAAATGAAATAATAAACCAAAGAACGAAAAAGAACGTAATAATACCGATATTTTTTGTATGAAGAAAAAACCGGTTCCGAGCCTTGCTACCCAACTCAGGCTAGGATGCCGGTTTTATTCTCTAATCTAGGCATTAAGGATTATCTGGGCACTTTGGAAATGTATGTAGAGAGTCCATAAAAATATTTTTATGACTCCATAGACTAGCCGGATAGTTTGGTCTCAAATAGATTGCAACCGGTAGCCGACGCCCTATTGTAAAACTTTTCGTCCATGATAAAATTTCGGGTGGATATCGCCAAAGTTTTTTGTATGGCTGAGTCTGCAACCAAACGATCCAACCTAGATGATTCTAGATCATCATCATCATCATCATATAATCTAGATTCTAGATCCAACAATTACTACAGCCGTTAAAAGTTCTCTGCGGTTCACTTGACGTTGCTTGCGGTGATGGATTGTTATGAAGATTAAACGTCTTCTCTCTGGGGTTAGGAGTATAAAATGAAGATCTGGTGTGATATGTCTGATGCTCCCGAGCCCCGCTGGGCGCGTTTGATCGCATCGGTGTGTGAGACGGCCGGCGCGGGCGGTTTATAGCGGCTGAGGCATAACGTCTGTTAACTACATGCACGTCACAGGTTGTAGTTCCGGATTGATTATTGTTTTGTGAAACTTCGTGTACGTGCTGTTCGACACTATTTGTCTTTATATTTAATGCGTGTATTTTAGACATCTCTGCTAACTTGCATATGTCGATTGCTTTCTTTAATGAAATGTCCGGTTCCCTCAACATCCGTTCCGAAAGGGTCACCTCTTTTACACCACATATGAACCTGCTACACACTAAACCATCACGCAATTCTCCAAACTCGCATTTGGCAGCTATTTTATTTAATTCAAAAATGTACTGTTCGGTTGACTCTAAGTCCTTCTGATCTCTTTTAAAAAATTTATGCCTTTCGACTGCCAAATTTTTTACCGGAACAAAAAACGCGTCAAACTTTCTTAGCAAGTCTTCCACCGTATCCGTCTCCTCGTTTGTAAATTGCTCGTACACTTCACGACATTTGGTTCCGATGACATGCAACAATATATTCACTTGCACTTTTTTAGGTTTCGTCGAAAGTTCACATGCTTCGTAATAGATTTTAAAAGATTTCTTCCAATTGTCCCACTCAGCACTTAAATTTCCGGATGTCACATTAACTAGATTATTCTCAAACGAGAATGGCGGCGGTGGTTGTAAAACTGACTCCATTGTTAAAGAAATGACGACGATATCCTCCCTAAGAATCGGCAAACTGCTCACTTTCACCGTTTGTCATTTATTAGCCGCACAAAACAACGAAATCCACTTTATCTCAATATAATTTCACTTAGGTACCGGCTGCGCCATGTCAAGGTATGCAGTTTGGGAGTCGTGAATTAAACACGGGCGTCGAGCTAAGACTGGTTTATTATATCCCAATGTAATGCTACCCACTTTTACCAAATGCCAATTAATACAAATACCTACATCTATAATACTGTAGGCATATATAACTGTAGGAATACAGGCTCTTTCTTTATCTATTATGATATATAAGATAGTGCGAGGATATATTAGGGTATTTTACAGTCAAATAACTGGTAAGTATAGTATTCAGTGCAGGAGTTGTTCTTATACACTGCTATATCCATTAACCCATCGCTCGCCACAGCATCAGATGGGTGGACAGCGTAATAATCCGCGTACTTACTGTTAATAATAACCGTAACTCATTATTATTAACAGTCAGTAGGTAACTGTAGAAATAGTAATAATAATAAAGCCATTTATTCCCACAAAAACATAAAATTCAAGCAAACAATTACAATATATAGAATCGATTATCATTTATCATCAAATACCTACTTAACTAATCATATCTTACTCATATCATGCAAGTGATTAAAATATAATTGATTCCTTTTTTTTCTGTTTTGTAATCTAAGTATAAATTAATAATTATTCAAAAATAATTTAATGGTTAAACATTTTATATTGGTACTTGTGCATAGTTATAGTATTATCAATTAATTCAGCTTTTAATTTATTTATCTTTAATTTTTATTTACTTTAATTTATTTGTGTAAATAAACATAGATATGGATTTAATTACAATTTAATCATATTGATATTTAATTTAAATTATCTGCTTATATGCAGAAATAGTAATAGTGAGTAGCATTGCCACCTCCATTCCCCTGTCGCTCGCCGCAGCATTAGACGGACGGGCAGCGTAATAATCCGCGTACTTGCTGTTAATAATAACCGTAACTCATTATTATTAACAGTAAGTAGGTAACTGTAGAAATAGTAATAGTGAGTAACATTGCCACCTCCATTCCCCTGTCGCTCGCCGCAGCATTAGACGGACGGGCAGCGTAATAATCTGCGTACTTGCTGTTAATAATAACCGTAACTCATTATTATTAACAGTAAGTAGGTAACTGTAGAAATAGTAATAGTGAGTAACATTGCCACCTCCATTCACCTATCGCTCGCCGCAGCATCCGCAATCCGCTTACTTACTGTTAATAATAACCGTAACTCATTATTATTAACAGTAAGCAATTAAACTGTAGAAAGAGTAATAGTGAGTAACATTGCCACCTCCATTCACCTATCGCTCGCCGCAGCATCCGCAATCCGCTTACTTACTGTTAATAATAACCGTAACTCATTATTATTAACAGTAAGTAATTAAACTGTAGAAATAGTAATAGTGAGTAACATTGCCACCTCCATTCACCTATCGCTCGCCGCAGCATCCGCAATCCGCTTACTTACTGTTAATAATAACCGTAACTCATTATTATTAACAGTAAGTAATTAAACTGTAGAAATAGTAATAGTGAGTAACATTGCCACCTCCATTCACCTATCGCTCGCCGCAGCATTAGACGGACGGACAGCGGAATAATCCGCGCGCACTGTTTACAAATGAGCCCTCAAGCCTGGCCCGAGATGTGGGAGCTGTGGAAGTGTACCATTCGCCATTTATAATGTTTATTGTTTTTTTTTTGGTAACTCGTTATGGTAAGTGTAGGATAGTCAGTAATGCGTAAGAATAGTATCCTCATCAAAAGTCCCTGACTTTGGTGTGCTATCTCGTGCAAGAAACTAAACCGAAGAATATACAGAAAAGTGCATAAACTATTTTTCATTTCTCATGCTCTAAAAGAGGGTCATAGTTCCTCTAAAAAGTGTGCAGAAAGTGATACGTTATCGTTCTGAAGATAAGCAAGTGAAATCCATTTAGGATTTGTTACACAATTTCCATTTTGATATTTAACTCTCCATTCAATAAATAAAGATACTTTTACCGAAATGATTAATTGAAAGAAATGCTTTAAAAAATAATAAATTCATGTTTTTAAAAAACACATGTATTTTACTTTCCTTGTATTCGAAATGAAAAGTAAAGTGTTTAACTGGGGTGAAAGGCAAGGTCAACTTCGGATTATTGGACCTCGGCAGATATTAGTGCCTTTCACCCCTTGATTAACAATCTTCTATTTCACAAACAGCGTCATAAGGTTGCTATCATTGCAAACCAACTTATCGCAATTTTAAGCCATTTCCATCCAAACAGATTCCTTGTCGAGTTTTTCATAAAGACCGTTTTATTATTATGTAGGGTGGCTTTGTTTGACATGATTTAATTTGGAATAAGCGAGAAGAATTTTGCAGAATATCCTTTGACGCATTTTTCCACGTTTCTGGTGATGGCGGCGAACGGGGCATGTTCACAATTTGTTATAAAGCAATTGTATTTTATTATAGCTAATCTCTGCACGCGACTTCGTCTGTGTTGATGTTGCTAAAACCTTTAACCGCGTGCCCCGGGTGATTTATATTTATTGAATATTTGACTAATTTATTTTAATTTTTAACACAAAAATTATTAAATTAAAATAATATATAAATAGCAATGATGCGGTCCGCCGGGCTCTGGTATCAGCCAATATACCTTGTGTTTTAGAGCCTCCAGGATACTGATGGCAAAATTCCTAACGGTCTTACAGTGGTTCCATGGCAGAAAGGTCGGTGTCTTTTGTGGGACGCCACGTATGTCAGTATATTTGAACCATCCCACCTTAACCTTACGGTTAAGTCTGCTGGGTCAACCGCTGAATATGCGGCCAAAGTCAAGCACGCTATTCAATGCACGAGTTTATGCGGTTTGCTGTGGAGACTGTAGGACCCTGGGGATCGGAGGCTAAAGTGTTTATTAAGGAACTTGGTCGCCGGCTTAGGGATAGGGGTACGATCCACGCTCCGGGTCGTATCTGATCGATTTCGTTGGCTATACAGCGTGGAAACGCTGCTATTGTGATGGGAACCTTTGGGCCAGATGCGATTCGGGGCGGTTCTTTAAAATTACTTTATTATAATTAATACTATAAGGGAAAATAACGAAGCCTGTTGCTGATTTATTGTTGTGCCCTCCTGACGAAACCTGCGTTGTGAATTTGAATTTTGTCAATTAGTTCGTAAGCAATATAGTTTACCTATGTGCAAATATATATATATATTTTTTTTCATTAATTTATTTTTAGAGGTAGTAAGTCTCATTTTGTATGGGGTTTAGAAACAGCGCACTAAGCGGAACGTTTGGGAAACTCAAAATCCCATACAAAATGAGACTTAACGCAAACGCGTACGTCACGTTTCGCTATCGAATAAATTTACAGATGTCCGAACCATACGTCATTTAGGTACCCGTCAGGAATATTCCTTGTATAAGACACATATATGCACAACGTCGGAATGCGTCGGTATGGTCTTTGGCTGGAAGGTTACACGTTAACAGTCATTATCATTAGTTATGTGGGGGGGTGGGGTAGGCGCCCGCGACTTTTATTGTTTCGCATTGTTCCGCTAACTACTCTCACTTGTGGCCCGAATGAGAACATGTAGCGGACTACATAGATGTACTATTAGCCATTGTCGCCGGCTGCATGTTTGAGCCGTTTGGAGTGGAGACGCTTGGGCCGTGGGGTCAAGGCGCGCACAGCCTTTATAAAGAGTTGGCCAAGCGCTTAATAGACGCAACGGGTGACCGGAAGGCTGGAGCATACGAGTATCTCGCCCAACGCATTGGCGTTGCCGTTCACGCCGCCAGCCTTCTGGGCACCCTACCAAACGGCACAGACCTGGGGCCAATTTTCTTTTTGTAGGCTTTTTTTAGGTAGTTTTAGTTTAATTTATTAGCATAAAATAAATAAAAATATTTGGGGACAATCTTACACAGTTCGAACAATCCCTAAACTAAGCAAAGCTTGTAATATGGGTACTTATATAAATACATACTTATATACATATAAAACACCCATGACTCAAGAACAAATATCTGTGTTCAACACAGAAATAAATCCCTTACCCGGATTTGAACCCGGGACCATCGGCTTCATAGGCAGGGTCATACCCACTAGGCCAAATCGGTCGCCATAAGCAATCATTAATGTTGTGGGGTTAATGTCAAAAGTCAATTGTACGGATTAATTGCTGCCGTGTCTTACCGACATCTCGCTACGCGACAGTATTTCCATCTTTACGTACCACTTAGGTGGTTGGCAGTCCTCAACTATGTGTTCCTCCCGAAACTTCGGGCCTCGCACAACTAAACTGACCGATACGACCTTCAAGAAAAAAGCGTACTCCCATCTTTAAGGCCGGTAACGCACTTGGGTATCCGTGTGCCACGGTAATTGCTTACCATCAGCCAATTCATCTACTCATTTGCCTCTTAGTTATGTGAATTAAAAAGCACCAGTGACTTTTATTATTCCGCATTGCATACGATGCGACCCTACTGCTCAGCAATTGACTCTGCTAAACTGAAACATACACGTCGTCTCTAATATGCGAAGTTGAAGTGACTGTTTTGAATATCATAAAATAAATATCCTTTGTTCTAATAGCAATTGACTACACCAAACTGAAACTTATAGATCGTGTCTTTCACGAAGACGCGTGCCTTAACTCGTATTGTCATGTTACTAAAGGTTAGATTTGACAAACCTGCGCGTCATCATGAATGACACGAACTATAACATATTTTACAGTACATATGGTGCTACTTTAGCGCACTAGTGCGAAAATTAGCATATTAAGTTACAGTGTCGAACATTTAAAGGGCCATATGTACTGTAAAACGTTGTACGATACATGTGCGAATAGGTAATTCGCAACTCGTGTCGATTTAAAACACTCCCTTCGGTCGGATTTTAATTTATCGCCACTCATTTCGAATTTCCTATTTTTCGCACTTGTATCGTAATGTACTATTACAGTACATATGGTGCTACTTTACCGCACTAGTGCGCAAATTAGCATATTACGTTACTGTGTCAAACATTTAAAGGACCATATGTACTGTAAAACGTTGTACGATACATGTGCGAATAGATAATTCGCAACTCCCTTCGGTCGTGTTTTAATTCGCCACTCATTTCGAATTTCCTATTTTTCGCACTTGTATCGTAATGTATATACACTGAATGTACCAAGGAGACCACAAACTCTCAAAAACAACGCCTTACTGAATTTAAACTGTCGTGAGACATACGAGTACTAACATTAAACAAATTTTACGGTTTACACTCACGCGCGGCGTGCAGCAGTAGGTACGTGAAGCATAGCCGTTATGACGACTGCTCGCACTGTTAGTGCTTGAAAAAGGAGACCTAGGCTCTCTGAAACATGTCGCGCAAGTGACTAAAAACACGTGTGTGTGAGCCGTAAAATTAGTTTAACGCCACTGTTCCGTTGCGCCAATGTTACTAAAAATCGCTAGTGTCTCTTGGTTTGGATCACATTGAACGGCATTCGTCCCTGATGTGGTACAAACTCGTTATAAGAGTGGTGACGCTTGCGCTACGCTATCAATACGCGTCAGTCTGATAGATGCAGGATTGAAGGCTGGTTGGAAGCTTATTCGGGACTTTAGGACCCTTTGATCGTTCAGCTGCGACCCTGAAGGGCAATTCTAATTTAGCAACATGTTATTTTATTTATTAGGCACACAAAACAGATAACATTTATTACATGAAATAATTGTTTTAAGTACAGGTTTTGGTTGGGAATGCCATCCAAAGCATGAATACGTATTAAAGAGCGAAAGCTACAACATAATCACCCATTTAAACAATCAGACACAAATCATAATTCGCATAAAGAAGATAAATAAAATAAAGCAAAGAACTTTAGTATACATACATACATTAAAGGAAAGTGAGATTGAATACTTAACTTCTTCTTTTTTAAGAAGGAGAAGGTTTTGACAAGAACTTTTAACATTTGAAAGGTTTTGACAAGAACTTGGCTATCGTCGAGCGCCACTCACGCACGACTTTCTCTGGCAGCGATATTCAAGATTGTATCAAAATAAGGTCAAAACTGTATCAAGTCGTTAAATCTGAATCGGCCTCCAGATCTGGTGGTTTTGGTGGTGGTTTTAGGGTGAGTGTAGCTGTGGTGACTGGACAGCGCCTAGTGTGGTGGTGGTGTGTGGTTGTTTTAATGAAATAGAAAACTAATTTGCTATTTGCACATAATTTAAAATTATGCCTCATTAGACAGGCTGAGAGACTGACCGACTGACAGGCTAACCGGCTGACATACTGGCAGACTGACAGGCTTTCAGACTGACAGCCTGACAGACTTACAGACTGACTGATTGACAGACTGACAGACAGTTACTTTCGAATTTATAATATTAGATATTAGGGATTGTCCATCAGGTTAACACAAATTTACAAACAGGTCACGAAAATCTTGATTGAAATTTAGACAGGGCATCGTTTGTAAGGACCGCCATTATAATAATGATATTGTTTCGAGGATTCGCCCGAATCCCGAAACCATTGCGTCTACTTCTTAGGCAAAACACGGAAGGTATGACGCCATTAGTGGACGAAAATGTAATCGTGAATAATACTCTAATCAATGGACAATCAAATTTTCTGTTGATATTTTATTTTTGGATTGAAGAAGACATTTCTGCTTAGTGCAAAACTTCAGTTATGATATTTTTTTAATTAGATTTATATGTTCATACGTTATTTTAACCTTTTAGACTAAATTTGAACAGTTAAAGAATAGAGCCAGTTTTGTATGCAAAACCCTCTGATTACTTTTTATAGTAGACCGAGGCGAATTGGATCACAGGGCGAATCGGGTCAGATTAAAAGCATTGTTAATATTGAAAATATAGCTTATGACTCGCGTCGCAGGCTAACAGAAGACATGTACAACGCTATTTTAGTGCACTCATATCAAGGCAATAATTCGAATATCAACGGATTTTTTATCATGATCTGATTCACCCTGTGATCCGATTTGCCTCGGTCTACCATATTACACTTTCTAGCAACAAAAATTAATATCAGATAGATATAAAATAGCTACTCTGCTTTCTTGCTGGAACCTTACATGCATGTTCAAACCTTCTACGTCTTAGAAGCTGTATAATGAAAGCCTTAGAATAAAAATCATTAACTATTTATTATACTCGTACTGTCTTAAGCCAAAAACTGTTTGACTAACGTAATTTTAGCTTTCGCTGCGCGACGCGCGGCCATCGTGAAAGTCATTTAGTACTTAAAATGGACACCTAAGCATCTCCGAATCATGTCGTGTGAGGGACTAAAATTACGTATCTTTTAGCTTAAGTTATTATGACTCACGACGGTATATTCGATTATTATACTGTCCACAGTAAAGACGTCTATCCTCCAGAACGTAGTTAGTACAAATCCACCCCATCGGTTGGGGTACGGCCAACATTAACACCGAATACAAACATTATCTCCCTAGCGGCTTAATGCAAGAATTAGGAACAATAACACGGGCCAAGTAACGAAACAAAAACAATTGCCCGGGCGCAGGCGGCGTCTCAGTGTCGGCGGCAAAACTAACTTTCGGAAAAGCTATATACGTAATGATTGGACAGACCGATCTGCCGGACACATCTCTAGGTAATCGTACAATTAAATACCAAGAACGATGTTAGGATACCCGACTTGTTCTATATTTATATACTACGTGCGAGAGTGCATGGTGGGGGTAAGTAAAGCGATCCCAGCGCATATGGTGGTAAAAATTAGAACTAACTGCGCATTTCGCCAGACGCTAGGTTGCGTGACAATCGTGCACATAGCGAATATGACTTTGCCATCATAAAACTAAAGATAAAATACAAACATCATAGATCTGGACATCGTCACAAAACTGACAGTTAGATGTGACTCTTTAAAGTACGAAATAAAAGGAAAACACCAAATATTTCTAGTAAATTGAGCGTAATAGGTAATAAACGGAGAATAATTGTAACTAATAAAATTCTGCATGTTTGTGCAAAGCAGTAAATTGTGTACGGTTCGGTATTTAAATAAGAATTTTCTTTCGCCTACACTCACGACACACCTCAACAATTGGCGCGCCAGTTTCATTTGGAACTAATAAACAATAGTTAAAGCTTCATTGCTCAGCGGGGATTAACTTTACTTTAAATTGCGTGCCGCGAAAACAACGCATTTATACTGATTTGAACAAAAAGGAAACAAACACTAACGCAGAGATTTCAATTGAATCGTAATGAGGGCTACCGCGCTTAATTTTGCCGCTAGGGGCGCTAGTGTAGACGGAGCCGGAGGTCTTTCAAAATGTCAGATGCATAGATTTTTTGGGGCTTGCAAGCTTTTTATAGCTACTTTTCACTCCTTATTCATTATTGTGGTAAATCTATTTCCATCTTTGATCTTTGATTAATCATAAAAAAAGTGCCAACTAAAATATATGCAAAATTAAACAGGTAAAAAGAAACGGCAAATTTAGACGTTGAAATATCTTTGTATATATTAGAACGGATTGAGGTTTTTTAAATGAGCATAGCTGAATTTTGAGATCTGTTTATCTGAACCTACATCTACAATGGCGCCAACTGGTGAGCAGAATAACGGTAGCCCTCATTAACACCTGCAATAAGCTGCGGAAAATTACAAAAATGTGGAAAATTTCTCGGAATCTTCTGAAAAATTTCGTTGCCGCACACAAAAGTGTGAGAAATTTCAAAGTTTTTGCATATGTACGTCAGTATATTTTCAATTAATTCGTCAACGATGCATTATGTAGTGTTGTTATTTAAATTTACTGAAAAAGAGGCATGGAAGAAAGGAATATATTGTTCCACTTTTTTGCAAGAATTGTAACAGCTTTATCAAGTTGTAAAGGATGAATTAAGCTAGAGCGGTCAAGGTCCGGGCCAATTGTTGAAAATGTCCTTCTAATTAGAAACTTCAATTCTTGAAATATTGTAGAGCACCACTAAGAAAGGATTTTAGGACATTTCACCTCTAAAGAGGTGAAAGTATTGAAAGTTTTCAACAGCTTATATAAAGTACCTATAGAAGATACTCTTAGAAGGTTCTATTTTAATGAAGAAGTACTCTAAGCACGAGTAAGTTTAATTACAAAGTTTTAGGAAACGCAGCGCTTGTCACAAACACTGACGGTACAATGTGGAGACAACTTTCATAATAACTTCGAACTCGAAGTACTTACAGCCAACTAGGGATGGTGCTTGTCTGAGTTCCACGAAGTGCATTGTGGTTAGGTTAGTGGTGATACTCATACCCCGATTGGTGCAATTTGGTTTGATTTGACGTTTAAATGTGCGAATGCAATTGAACTACTATAAGTTGATGTCGATAAAATTATGACCGGGGCCATCGGCTTCATAGGCAGGGTCACTACCCACTAGGCCAGACAGGTCGTAAGAATTGAAGATATATCTATATGCTGATTTTGAATGAATTGTGTGTGACGTCAACCCGTCTTCGTATGAATACTTATGTCGCGCCAAAAAGGATTTCACTTGTTTCAGATATTTTACCAAAAACTATAATCAAATAATCTTAATACCCAACCTAAACAAATTCCAATAAAGCGAGAGAAATACATTAAAAACAAAGTATCAAGTAGCAGCCCTGTTGCGGACATACTTCAAGAAAAAACTTTTGTGAATGAACGTAAGTTTACTGAATAAAATATAAACAGTGCTTGAAATCTGGGAGTCTGAGAGGACCGCTATTTATGAACGGGGCATCTGGAGTCAGGTAGAACGATACAGGGTTCCCTCAGTCTTATAAGATTAATAGTATATTTAAGCATATATATTTACCTTACCTCTTGGGCTAATAGTAAACGGGCCGTTCAAGTCACTCACGCTAGAACCGTCCGGGGCCGAGACAAGGCTTCCGACACTTCTTTTTCTATGACAGCTAATCACGTGAAAAACTGTAGTTTCGGACGTTCACGCCCAGACCCGGACCGTTGTACCGTGAGTTACTAGCGTGAGTCATCTATAAAGATAATTGAAATACGCAAAAGGGAAGCCGTCACATATGAACATTTCATGAGTTCGAAAGAGGCAGAGAATAAAACACTTTTGAGCTTCACAACGGCCGCTAGCGGCGGCTTGAATATGCCAACATGTAAGTATAGCGGACTGGAAAGTAAGAAAAGCTGTATGATGGAGATACGGTGGGTGATTATATCTCGGAATTTATTGCAACAAAAACAAATTATTTACGCGATGATATTTTTTTATATCTGAACTCAATACTTCTAATCTGTGATGTGGTTAAAAACATGGAAATTAGAAGTTTTATTGATGAATTCCAGCATAATTTAAGTCACCTAAAAGAGAAACAAAGAGATCACTTCCATCCGATCTGATACATGACCTATGTTACTTGACTCAAGCACTAAGTGAAAAGCGAGAACAAAAGCATAAAGAAGTTTTGCTAGAAATCCTCAAAGCAAAGTATACTATAGAGCTCACATATTATGCAGGGTACCTACCCGTGACTCCCGTGAGCCACAGAACATGCGCAATGCGACGAAATAAAAAAAAACGTTTTAGCATTCCTGACAACATATTTGACGACCAGTCTGGCCTAGTGGGTAGTGACACTAGTGACTCTGCCTATGAAGCCGATGGTCCTGGGTTCGAACCCTGGTAAGGGCAATTATTTGTGTGATGAACATAGATATTTGTTCCTGAGACATGGGTGTTTTCAATGTATTTATCTATATAAGTATGTGTTTATCATCGCCTATTACCTATAGTACAAGCTTTGTTTAGTTTGGGGGTAGGTTGATCTGAGTAAGATATCCTGATATTTATTTATTTAGGTATTTACTAAAAACAACCTTCGTTATTTTAGTCGGGCTCATTATTGACCACCAAGCTTTAGTGTACGTCTAACGTTTTAATGTGATATTTATGACTTTTTAAAAGTAGGTAGAAATGAAAAGTGAAACTACTTATGTCAAGGATAAACAATAACAACAGCGCTTTCTCTACTGCTTACCCACCCATCCCTTATATAGATCCCATATGACCCATGTCTATAGCATTAGTATTGTTTATCTGCTGAGTTGAAATCAAATTGAACTTAAATAAAAAACTGTTTCTAAGCAAGGTTCACGTTTGAGAATCAAAACATAAAAAGGGCCGAATCGTTCTGCCGTCAGGACCCTGACAATGTAAGAGTTGAAACATTTATAAGCGCCGAGGCGACGGAGAGGAAGGACTGGTGCTCGCGAGCCGGATTTACTGTGTACTGAATTAAAATGCTTTGTATGGCAGTTTTAAAACTCCTCAAGTTAAAGATTGTGGGGATTTTAGAACAAAGAGGCAAGATTCTTGTGCGGCTTTCATGTTTACCCTTTCTTCGTAAACTGGCTCGTGTACTTTGAGTAGAATCCAGGCGTTGAAGATCTATTATTATTATTTATTTGTTTATTCATGTGAAATAATTACATTTAGGGTTACGAGTAACAATAAATACGCCAAACTGGAGTGGAGTAGCCAGTAGGGCTATGATGGTCGGCTCTTTATCATTTGTCACCATGCCTGTCACGTTCTAACAAGTATGTAAGCGTGAAAGTGACGGACATAGTGACAAGTGATAAAAATGGAACCGCAGCATGGTTCCATTTTATTGCACTGCAGTTTATTGGCACGCATACCTAATATAGTAGTAAAAGTTTACATATCTATTGTTAGTAAAAAAGAAAAGCATGCAGATTAGGCCGATATGATTCCAACATTTTTGTATGAAACAGCAGATTACCAATAAAACTATTATGTACCTTAATAAAATAAAAACCCTCTATTGGCAAAAAAATCCAATTTATATCAAAAATGCCTTCGGTACATCATTTTGGAAAAGAGCTGATACTCTTCAAACTGCTGGATTAATTTCTATCAAACATAGCTAAGAACCACCACGAGGTAACTCGTTTTCACGTTAAAAAAACCGCATCGAAATCGGTCCATCCGTTGGAGAGCTACGACGCCGCAGACAGACAGACAGACACTGATGTCAAACATATTTTGATTCATTAAGTACCGTCCTAATAAAACGTTTTGATTCATTAAGTACCGTTCTATATCATGGCCCAAATAATAAAATTATATGTGACCCAAAATTAATCATGAAAATTTAACATTCTTAAACCGTTATTGAGATTATCTTAGTCCGCGATATATCATTTGAGACATCTGAACGGCTACCACGATTACTTGATCTCGATCGCATTCCCTCTACCGCACGAATGCATCAGTGCGAGCGAGATGGACTGCGACCGCGTTTACGCAGTCGCTAACGTAAACGTCAAGTGTCAACTCGTGGTACGGCTACTGGTCTTGTTTTTTTTTCTATGTAACTAATTTTATCCATGAGAAACTGAATTTATCTTTACAGTGTTAAATATTAAAACACGTTAATTTCCGTAATATTTCATAATCTGCGGAACCTTTGGCCGACGCGACGTGATTGATTATGCCCTTCTAACTGATGGACCTTAATTACTAATTTACTAATTACCTGTCCCTAGTTAACAGTAACTGGCCTCAACAAGATTTTAATCTGACGCACGGTTGACTTAACTGATTAAGGTTGGCTGTAAATGGATAACTTAATCTGATTATATAACTTAAATGGGTCTAAAACTTATTAGTGTGTTAAGGTAATGCCAATTTCCTCCTGTGGAAACCCTTATGCCGATAAGAATATAGTACAGAAATTAGAATATAATATGCTAAAACCTTCTTAATACTTCCTTGAATTTGTATGATAAAAGTCTTATGAATTATAACCGGTTGGGCTTAGTGGGTAGTAATAGCAATCCTACCTATGACTCCGATGGCCCCTCGTTCGAACTTTCGAATCCCGGTAAGGTCATCTATTTGACCTGACTTGACAATTTGTGTAAGAATGTCCCAATAATCGTATACCTTTAAACGAGCAATTCTTGTATATATATATATATATATATATATATATATATATATATATGTATATATATATATATATATATATATATGTATATATATTTCTGTGATCTCGGAAACGGCTCTAACGATTTCGCTGAAATTTGGTATATGGGGGTTTTTGGGGGTATACAATCTATCTAGATTAGTCTTATGTTTGGGAAAACGCGTGTTTTCCAGTTTTCATGCGTTTTTCTTTCGACGCAGAATATGGTCGCTAATTTCGTGTTGCCGGCCACTGTCCGTCTGGTCCAGCGGGTTAAGACGCGGACTGCTAAACGAGTGTTACGGGTTCGAATCTCGCCCGGTGACTAACTTTTGTTTTTTTTTTATATATATTCAAGTTTATATATAATTTTTTAATTTTTATTGTTTTAGACAAGTTTAATTTAGTAAAAAAATGTAGTTAAGATTATCACCTATAGACCACCATATTACAATAAATAGTTATAACCGAGCAAAGCTCGGTCGCCCAGGTACTATTTATTTATTATTTATTTATTCCTGAGTCATGGGTGTTTTCTATGTATATCTCGGAGAACGGCTGAATTATGCCATCTATCGCCTTCAATGAGACGTTTCATCACGCCATGTTTGACATGATGTGTGAAAAAATCTATACACTCCTGCTGTCAATCAATCTTCAGGAGAGAACGAACGGGAGAAGGTGACGTCGGTGGCAGCCTTTGGTTTGCTTAAGACAAGAAATTTCAGTTGTAGGTGCGAAGCCAAATAGTTACAATACTGGTTCTTTCTTTCTCATCAACTTACAGCAGGGATGGCATTCTGGTTGACGGCGTGTTGACGCTTTTAAGATTTGGTTTGGCACTTGGCACCGACTTCAAACGTATCAGTTGCTAGCGCATGTAAAACGGATGATATTTTATTTTATATTTTTTGAAGTATGTTTTACTTTTTTTTTTATTAATTTTGATTTTTTTTCATAATATTTTTTTCTCCCGGTTCAGTTTGGAGGAGAAAGCTTTTTTGAAACCTTAACCTTCCCTAGGTTTCGTAAATTAAATACTATACTAATCTCATTTAAAAACTTACTAAGTATACCTTTGTCAACGGTGTACGTAAGAATTGTTTAGGGGCCAAGACCCGATACAAATTTAACAATTTATTACTGTTTTGATCTTATTTTGATGACCTTAAAGATCGCTCACACCGATTGGTGCATGCGAAATGACGTGAAAGTCGTACGTGAGATGCATGCCGATCACCAAGACGATCGTCAAGGTCATATCAAAAGCAGTTCAAAATCATATCAAAAGCAGTTCAAAATCATATCAACATTTTAAATTGGAATCCTTTAGGTACCTTTTTACCTTTAATTTATTCGTAAATTGTCCTTCAAGCCATTGTAGGTTATGATAAAACAAACAAAGCAAACACCGTCCGAAATGACATTCCCAAACATCACACCATATTCCCAGCTGAAATGTATTATATTTGACATCCCATTCTACTTCGATATTTTCATCAAAAGCGAAAATACGTTGTAACAATACTAATACAAATATCAACCCAAAAACAAAGAGTTAGAGCTTAGAGTAGAAACATTTCTATCAAAGGTTGTTGTTTCACTTTAGAAATTTGAAATTCTTTTAGATTATGCGGGTTTTCGATTTCACTTTTAAATTAAAAAGGGACCTACGGCTCCCAGAAGGTAGGGTCAACATTTGGAAACGTGTAAATGGCTATAAATTATGTTGCGCTGGTCATGGGTATGTCATAAAGCTGGTTTTTCGTTTATATTCCAGTGTTGGCGTTAATATAAAACCACTCCATGATGTACTTAGTGGTTTTGTAAATGAAAAGAATACTTATAAACATGTTGAACAGTTCAAACTAAGATTAAAATTCAATAGTTCAAAAAAATACTTACTTACTTGGCTGGCGCGATGACCCAAAATGAGTTTTGGCCTCCAACACAAGAGCACACCACTTTTCTCGGTCCAGAGCGAACTCACTCCAGCTTTCGCTGTCGCCGAGCTCACGGAGATCTGCCCCCAACGATATTTAAGATGACCAACAGGACGGCGTCCAGTTGGTCGACCTAAGTAAGCCATTTAAAAAAAAAAACAGAGAAATAATTCGTGTAGTTTTGTAAAATGGTACAGTTATACCTTGTGATGTCCAAATGAACATACTAAAAGTCCTCGGGGATGGAGAATATGCTGCGGGTGTGGTACCTTTTCTCAACCTTAAACTATTTCAGCATTTCTAAGCACATTTGAAGCTTACTACCTATTTTAAATTCATGGTTTGATATCTAAGAATTTTACGAAATCATTCCCGCACCCAAACAAAACCCAGACTGCTAAAATCCTGACGACCAAACGACCATATCCCAATCCGGAGGACCATATAGCCGTAGTTTAGCCGTTGTAGGAAAAACAGCATTTTTATTTTTATGTAACAAGGTATGTTGTAGCGTATTATTAATCCATATATGGATGATATAAATTCATATATGGTAAACAATTATGTCCCGTCAAAATTCCTAACCTTTACCCATTTATTAAAAAGTGGGCAAAAAAAAACTTTGACAAAAAAATTTTTTGAAAATTTTTTTTGACCTTTTTTACAACATGCAATTAAAAATTAAAACTACAGTCATTCTACTCAAACCAAACATTATCTTCAAAATATTGAAATTATCAGTACCTAATATGCACATAAAAAAAATTGACAACGTATTTACGAATCATACTCTACTTATTAAATAGTTAAATAGTTACAATTCCATCTACAATACAACAAGACGCATAGGTGTCTAGTTTAATTCAACATTTTCTCCATTCTCCATTCCGTAACTATTCCAACCTGCAAAGCATGAATGACGCTATCTAAAACGACTGTCTGCGAGCGAATAAATAAATAAAATATAAATACGTCAAGCAAACCTTAGGATAAGACCACGATTAGAGTGGCAGGTTTAGCGGAAATCGTATAAGCGGGCAGCGGTGGGCATTCCCGTTAAAGAAAAATGGTCAATGAGCAAATGTTGAGGATAACTTATTTTTTACCCTATCTATTGATTATTGAAAAATAAATTCACGTGTTCTTGAAGATATCTTGAGGCGATTGAGTCATATTATTACGACATTTTAACCATCGTAACCGCAAAAAAGAATACCCTAATAGTGAAAAGTAGGTAATTTTACGCATTGGCAGAGCATCTGTGGTTGAAGAATTAGACATAGTTAACTGGAAAAGTGATTAGTTTTAATAGCTGTACCGTTGCTATAAAAAAAAACAAGTTGCACGCTTTGAGACATAGTTTTTTAGTTTTTTGGACGGAATTTGTCCGAATTGATATTCTACGACTTAAAAAAATCGGCCAAGAGCACGTCGGGCCATGCTCAGTGGCCCGACATGATCTTAGCGCGATCAGATTATGGTGGTCAGTGGGTTCCGTAGTTACTATTCTGTCAAAATAGGTTAAACGGGGCAATTAGTATCATGTACATTAAACGCATAAGGGACTACCTTCGCAGCGCTTTATTGAAGATCTTTTTACTAAGAACAGAAAGACTGCATTAACTCAAAAACGCCTGGACCGATTGTTTTCACTATAGTTTTCGTTGAAAATATTTATTAAGCTTTTGTTATACGATTTTTTTATATTTCTTGGACCATAGGGTTCAAAAGTTAGAGGGTTACACTTTTTGTTTTCTTCCGGACCGATCATTTCCGACAATATTCACTTTATCAAAAAATGATTGATGGAGACCCTTATTTGTTTTGAAAGACCTATCCAATAATAACCCACACCATCGGATTAAAGCGAAATAACATATATAAAAAAAACATATATACTGTAAGGTACCTTAAAATATTGCCAAATAGCAGCTTTCTAGCACTCAAAGCTGCGGACAGGCAGACGGACATGGCGAAACTATAAAGGTATAAAGGTAATAGTGGTAAAGTTATTTGACTACGGAACCCTAAAAAATGGGGAACTTGATATATATACCGGAATGGAAAAGCATTTATTATTTGCCATCGCGAGCAATACGCTACGCGTCCCACCGTCACCATAGTCTTTACCTTAGCCTTTGAGTTTTAAATGCAAGGTTTACTTTCGTAATATTCTTACTCTTCCATGTTGGAAATTCTGTTCATTTATGATGCGCAAAATATTTCTAAGAACTCCGCCTTTTGTACTAATAATACGAAAATCCAGACTCTCTGAATAATTCCTACATCGTGTCACCGAATTTGTAAGCAAGCCACACATAAAAAGCACTCGAGATTTCATTTGTAGTCAATGCATGAGTCTAGTAGGTAATAATGAGTATTTACTTAATGAGTTTTTAGATTTTCTGGTTAAAAACATTATTAACACAAAAGCTACTGTCATCTGTACCCCTAGTGTACATTTATTCGATGGCGTAATGTGACGTACGCGGTTGCGTTAAGTCTCATTTTGTATGTTTTTGTATTTTGTGTGTTCACAGGTACAAGATACTTATATAACTCATATAGCTTTTAAGAACACGTAAGATGTATTATCTGTTGGTAATCCTAAATAAAGAAAATAAAATAAATACTATCCCCTTTACAGGTGCCAGTCCCATCATAGTAGGGCGTTTACATCAGATGAATTCGATCTTTTTGGGATAAGGTACATAGGAAAGCGGTTGGTAATGCTCATACTGGAGCGATGTACGGATTCGCATCAATGTGAACTGCATATGGGCTGCAGAAATAAACTTACTGCCAGACATCCTGGACACCGTGTACAAGATTATCATTTATCGCTTTTTAGGGTTCCGTAGTCAACTAGGAGCCCTTATAGTTTCGCCATGTCCGTCTGTCCGTCTTTCTGTCTGTTTGTCCGCGGCTTTGCTCCGTGGTCGTTAGTGCTAGAAAGATAAAATTTGGCATGGACATATACATCAATAAAGCCGACAAATTTGTACCATAAAATATATATTTTTTTTTTTTAGGGTACTTCCCTTACACGTAAAGTGGGGGTGAAATTTTTTTTTTGCTTCAACCCTACAGTATTGGGTATCGTTGGAAAGGTCTTTCAAAACTAATATGGGTCTTCAACAAATATTTTTTGATAAATTGAATATACTCGGAGATAATCGCTCCGAAAGGAAAAAAAAATGTGTCCCCCCCTCTAACTTTTGAACTATAGGTCCAAAAAATATGAAAAAAATCGTGGAAATAGAACTTCAGAAAGACAATAAATGAAAACTATAGCGGATATGATCAGTTTAGCTGTTTTTGAGTTATCGCAAAAAAAATCCCCTTAATAGTAAAAAGACGTTCATCCACAGTTAAACGTTTGCTACGATATTAAATGGGTTGTTAAAGTTATTTGGCATTATTCATGTAAATAAGCTAAAATTTAAGATAAAAATCTGTTACTTTAATTAGGTACTGCTTAAGCAAATTTGCCCATTTGTTTAACTCGGATGAAGGGTATCGTTTCATCCCTTGGTTAACAATCTACTATACTTTAAGCTCCAGTTTAGCTTATTGCGACGGAAGAGTAACTACGGAACCCTACACTGAGCATGGCCCGACATGCTTTTGGCCGATTTTTGTACCTGGACTTGATCGAGCCATAATCACACAGCGATTCTCTCAATATCTTGGTCGCATCTCTTCGCTAAAAGACCATTCACAAACGACTATCTGGACAATACCGATCAACCTCCAACCTCGCGATTATCTCATGTCTCGAAGCTGACAAGTTTTTTATTATTATTACAAGCTTTTATTAACTTGTCCTGTTAGTTTGTATGAATGTTAGTTAGTGTTGGTCAAATATTGGAAGCTAAGTTTGACCCACTCCCTGAATTCCGATTGCGCTGATATTTTGCATACATATGGAAATCGCATGACAATGTAATATTATGATAACATGGAGCTGATCTGATGATGGAGACAGGAGGTGGCCATGGGAATTCTGTGATAATGCAACGCAAACTGATTGTGTTTCGAGTTTCTAAAATGTCTCGATAAGTATTAGTGTCGTATGGAAAGAGAAGTGCAGTCAGCGCTAAAAGCTGATACCAAAAATGTTTTTTTTTTTTGCCAAAAACGTGCTTCATACAAGACTGGTTAAATAATTCACTTGTACTATTTACACGTCATAAATATAAATGAAGTGGTTAATTTTCTCAGTTGTAAGATATTCCCTAAAAGAGAGCAGAATTGAATTAGTGAGGAAATTATTATTATTTACAATTAACATCGAGTCACTTAAGTAGAAATTAATTTTCTCTACAGGATTAAGATCCAAATAACGGCCATAAAGATTTTAATAATATCGCTTGTACCGTATTATTTCCAAGTTAAAGAGTCCATGAAACAATTTGAATGTTATTATTTAATTATATACTCACTGCATTCTAATCTATCATTGTGCTACAAAATACTTGCAACAGCCAAGGACAAAAACGAATGTGCATATAATTATCAAGTCCTCGCTTCTTGCAGGCTGTGCTCTCACGGTAAACAGGCAACAAAATGTCAGGCAATTTGCCCGTTTAAGATAGTGTCGCTAAGAGCACACCTTGGCTTAATCTCGCAATTCTGGAGCATTACAGTGTAGAACCGGAGAGATACAGGCTACCCTACAAATAGTCTGTTTATACAGGTTGTCTCCCATCATGGGGCTAATGCAGGGCTCGAGTTTAATCGGTACACTGAGCGACTTCTATTAAAATTGTTGACTTTCTCATACATTTTGGCTGATCAGATGTTGATGTTTTCTATGGAAAAGCCAAAAATATTTTCGCGATTTTGGGGTACCTCGATTTAGCGAGTAGAATCGAGCCCTGCATTTAAAGCCCAGTGGGACACATACTGTAGATTTAAACAGACTTCCTAAATCCAAAGGAGGTGTTCCATTCGTATTTGTTATACCTATGTATTTTTCCGATTTCTCAGAAAAAGCTAGACTATTTTGTTTTTTTTTTGTTTGAAAGTTTACAAGGTTAACATCACGACATTATCATCAAGCCAGGATCTGATGAAACAGTTGAGATTCTGTCAAAATCTAGGAAACTTATCAAAAATTATGGAGACATATGGTGACTTGGATATTTTCATCTCATCTAAATGAGATGAAGGTGAATTGCTTATATTTAAATGAAGACTATACCATAATGGCATCACGGCATACTGTTCAAGTCGATTATTTCTTGTTAACGTTTATTTGGCCCAAATAATTAATAAAATCAGGCGTTACTTTGCAGAAATCCATATTCATCATAACAAAAGTATTACTTTGCTAACACGTGAAATATTAATAACGTACTAGTCAATTAGTACTAACCCGTTATACCTACTTGCGTATTTTTTGCAAGCAATTAATGTTGTATGTGGGAACATTCATCGCATGCAAAAAATACACAAGTAGGTATAACGGGTTCGCACTTATTGACTAGCATGTTTATTTCGCAGATTAGCAAAGTATAATACTTTTGTTTTGATTTATTTAGCCAGGTATGTTCTTCGTTAAAGGACTAAAACGCGGTAAATGACATCCAAGTAACATTTCTGTGGACGCCGAAGTTCAATAAATCGCTTAACGTATGTGTTTGTGTAATCCCTGCAGGACAAACAGACGCTCATGGCTACGAATGTGTTATTTACATAGTGAGCAAACTTCCTAGCGTAAGACGTAACAACGCTTTTATATATAAGTGAGATGGCACATAGAAACACAGAGGAAATGTTATTCTATGAAATGATTTCTTTTTGTACCATTTGGCGTTGAAACTGTAGGTCCATGGGATCCCATCACACACAAGTTTTTTGCAGAAATTGCGAAGCGTCTGGTTGACGTAACTGGTGAACGAAGAGCTGGTGGCTTCCTCGCACAACGTATCAGTATTGCAATACAACAAGGAAATGCCGCAAGCATCCTTAGCAGGGACTGATTTCTGTATAACGGTATGGTAGCGGTATAAAATTACGATACCGATACATTATACCGGTTAGGCCGCGCGGCTCCGATATAAAGGTATCGCTACCATTTTAAAATAACGGTACCGGTATTTTTCCGGTATATACCTTAACCGTTATTATAGTCAAACTGATAGTATTAAATAAAATCAAAAGGGCTTACGGGCTTACACTTACATAGACAGGTTCATCCAATAGGAACCAAGTTGGCGCAAGGCGCAGGCGGCTTGGCAACGACGCCTAAGTTGAAAGGGTACCTTTATGAAAGCGGTTAAGGTATCCGAAAAAATAACGGTACCGTTATTTACCGGTAGCGAAATAAATTTACTCGGCAACCTAAATGGTTCGGATTAAACCGGTATGACGTCACACCGTTATATAATAGGTATCGTTATTTTTCGGTTATGCAATCCCTGATCCTTAGTACAATGCCTCAAGAGCCTATAGTCATAGGAACACCACTGTATATTGTCAGATATCCTATCTGTAGTTTTGGTACCTGTGGTAACACTGACACCTCTCGCTCTCTACGATTCCGGCTAAATGATGGCTGTGCTATTTGTATTTAATAAACTGATAATAATTAATACACGTGTTTTTAATCTCAGGAATTGTTTTAATTAACATCAACACGTAACTTATATCCATTATGTATACTATTATTGTAATGAAAATTTTCGGTAATTTACAACTAGTAGAAGTTACATCTTTTTATTATTAATCTATGACCTTATCTATAACAGATTTAGCGATGTTTCATTTTCTCAAACACCCGTTTGTGCCACAAAAACTGATATGTCTGGTCATATATAAGGGATCCTATCTGACAATCCTACATTATGATCATATACGTTGAATATGTTAAATTAGACCATAATAGGTTTGTAATTTTTCAATTACTCATTTATCTATTGTATGATTACATTTCTATGATTATGTAATTGCGGCCATAGTATGTACTAAAATATCAACAGAAAAGATGCCCGTTTTTCTGAACTTTTCACACCCATCTAGACAAAATTAAGATTTTAATTTGATTTGATTTCCGCTATTGTGCGTTCGATACTGCGAGTACGTTTTTATCGCTCGGCGAGCTCCCACAATTCTCTGTAAAACCTTTTTGCTGATTGCTGTTCCGTGCTGTGAAATAGTAAAGCCGCTGGCTTCGCTGAAATTATTTACAGCGCGGCGGTACGGGAAAAATTGAAGGATTATTTTATAAAACACTGGGCCCGTTTCAAGAACGATACAAGTCTTCTATATATAATCTCATACATTTATGAACTTGGGCTATGTATATAATTATAGCTACAGATTTTCCTAGCACGAATGTCATGTTGTTAGTGTTTGACGAAATAAAAACATCGACAATCCTGTTATCGATATGTAACCCTTAATCATTTTCCATATTCCCGCTTATTTATTTTTTTATTCGTATGACATCCGTTATACTCCCATTACATCAGTACAAAATACAAGAAATTTATTGACAAAAGTCAATGTTTTACAGGTCAATTTGAGGTCAACTAATACTAGTATCTACAGCTTTTTTTGAATAAATGTCACTTATTATAAAATAAAAACATGTTTAAAGCAAAGTAGAAGTTGAAAAATCTTTTAGTATTATTTTAATGAAAGTGGATTTTTTCAACGACTCAAAGCAGTTTGACGTCCGAAAATATGTAAAAAAATTGATAGATTATTTTGAGAATCATGTAAAAAAACTTTTATGGTGGTTTTATTGTGCGATGGCAATATCGGTATGTTTTTGTGTCATGGATTTTCTTTTAAATATAAAGTATGTAGGTAAATTATTAATGAATTGATAGTTTAGTATTTCTTGTTCGTTTATTTCCAAACATGCCACATTTGTTTAAGACATAATTATGACAGTTATAAGATATCGATAGTATAATATATCGATAAACTAAATATCGAAAGAAAGTCTCTTGCGTTGCCTTGTTCGTGCTAGAAAAATCTCTAGGTCTATTTATAATAGATATTTATTACTCGTACGTTTCTCAAGATTTTATGACATACACAATAATCATAATTTAGTAAATAACTTAAAAATCGTAAGCTTTAGGAAGTTAAGTAGTACCCGTGCGTGCTGAGGAAATTAATTAGGAAATGTATTATGTTAATATTGATGTAATTACATGCCTGCCTCAAGTGTTTGATTAGTCGAAGTAATAGCGAGTGGAGATGTGTAGATATTATAATGAAATTTTCATTGATACTTTTAGTTTTGGGAGGATATCCAAATCTTGCAAATTTATATTAATAAACAATATTAATTTATAACCAAGATAAGTTTTTTTTTTGATGTGGTCTCTTCACTTTGAAATTTAAATTAATCTACCCTACCCTAATAGAACGTGCATTCATAACACAAATTAAGCCCCGTTTTGTTAAAATTCTTAACATTCATTTTCTACGCTTATTCAAAACCTCTGAAGCCCATTTTAATCGAAAAAGATCAAAAGCTTACACTAATTCATAAAATGTATTGTATTTAAAGCTCGTCAGTACAGTTGCGTTGATAAATAGCGCAGCAATTAGCGGTCGCATTAGGCACAAAGAACAGTGTAATTAGGGATGGGGCGGACTGTACAAACATTTATTTTTTTGGCCTAATGCCCCCACGTCAGAAGTAAGCGGTTTGTGTGGGCAGTACTTTGTGCTAACGGTTCCCTCGCTTAGATCGTGTGTTACCTATCAGCTACCTAGAGGACAATTTTAACATACAATCCGATATCAAAATCATGTGATTGTAATCATTAGCGTGCAAAAGTTACATCATTTTGACATTGAAATCAAAGTTCAAATTGAGCTCAGAGTAGATTTAATATCGCACATCACATATAATTGGTATCGAATTACATTTCTTTCATAAAAAAACCCAGCTGCCGTTGCGGCATTACGGTTTTTTTTCTATTCAAATGGTACATGCTTATACATGCGTATGCTTGTTTGCCACCGACATAGTATAAAAAAATATGTTATTGCCAAACTACAGGTTAGACAAATAAGAAGTATACATTTTGTTTTTAAATTTTACCTATATTAAGTTCAAAAATTAATAAGTATTGTAAGGTTGGCAAATATATTTTTTGGATGTTAATGTCTGACAAATGTCCATCACTAAGAGCAGGCAAATGTGAGACCTAATCATCGGAATTTTCAGCATATTACCGCACATTTTCGTCGTTACCTTAGTAAATTTGTGTCGGATAGTCGATTTGAACTGTTAAAATTTCATCAGCTTGTTAATATAGTACATAACATTGTACACACATACATTTAATTTTAGATAACGAAATAAATCAGAAGCTGCAAATTATGAGGAATTTGGGTACCAATCACTGTCACTGTTTCTTGAAATTAATCGAACAAACTACGTGTTATTTTAACAACACAAATATTTGAGTTTTTTTTGGCAGGAATCATCTTCTTCAGGGTTGGCAATTATATAATTGCCAACGCTGAATAATATATTTATGAAAAAAAAAATTTTCATCACACTTGCTCGAAAAAGTTCTTATTTCATGCAGGTGTACTGAAGGACAAATGCCTATTTTGTTCCCGCGGGAGTTATAGATTGTGAAAAAAAAAACTATAACTCCCTAGGGAATAATCACCCTCGTATCCAAAATTTCACTTACCCCCCTCGTTGCACAATGTACTAATAGTTGCACTTAATATAGTTAAAAACAAACAAAAAACAAAGTGTATACCTCTTATAAAAAAGAATAAAATAAAAATATGTGCTATCCCTGAAACGTCTAACTATGACATCTGTCAGAATAGCACTAAAAATATAAATAGCAGAACTATGTACCTAATAAAAATGTAACACTGACAATGTATAACTAATACAAATAAATGAATATGAATATGAATATAAATCAGAGTTTACGTCTCAATTGATTAAAAAACCGCGAGTACGAGTAAATGAGATACTCAGCAGTCGAAAACAATAAAAAAAAATTATAAAAAAACAACAGTTTTTAAATATTTTGTCTCTTTTTAGGGTTCCGTAGCCAAATGGCAAAAAACGGAACCCTTATAGATTCGTCATGTCCGTCTGTCTGTCCGATTCTGTCACAGCCACTTTTTTCCGAAACTATAAAAGCTATACTGTTCAAACTTGGTAAGTAGATGTATTCTATGAACCGCATTATGATGTTTACACAAAAATAGAAAAAAAAGAATAAATTTTGGGGGTTCCCCATACTTAGAACTGAAACTCAAAAAATCTTTTTTCATCAAACCCATACGTGTGGGGTATCTATGGATAGGTCTGTAAAAATGATATTCTTCTTCTTTATTTGCCATGCCCTAACGGACGTCGGCGACCACCTTTGCCATCTCTCTTCTGCTCTTGGCCATTCTTGCCAGTATGGCTGCGTTATTCACGTTCGTCCATTTCTTAATATTGTCAAGCCAGATGAACCTCCTTCTTCCCCTTCCCCTCTTGCCATCAATTTTTCCTTCCAATATTAGTTGTAGTATATTATATTTGTCATTTCTGTATATATGTCCAAAATAAGATATTTTCCTTTTTTTCACCGTAACCAAAACCTCCAACTTTTTCTCCATTCTTTTTAGTACTTCCACATTCGTAACTCTATCGGTCCAGGATATTTTTAGCATGCGCCTATATAGCCACATTTCGAATGCGTCTATTTTCTTTTCCATCGCTTTATTCAGAGTCCAAGTTTCGCAGCCGTAGAAGAGCACTGATAGTACATAGCACTTTACAAGTCTCCAACGAAGTCTTAGGTTGATATCCTTATTAGTGTATATAGACTGCATTTTTATAAAGGCGTTTCGCGCAATCTCTACCCTGACACGTATTTCCTGCTCCATGTCCCAGTCCTCGTTCAGCCAGCAGCCCAAATACCTATACTTTTCTACCTTCTCTATTGGTGTATTATCTATTCTTAAAACGTGTGGAGTTGTATTAGATTTGCTTACTACCATAAATTTAGTTTTGCTAATGTTAATTTTCAACTTGTAATGATTTATTTTCGAATTTAAACGGTTTAATAGATGTTGTAATTCTTCAGCACTATTTGCTAGCAGGACGGTGTCGTCTGCATATCTTAAATTATTAATATATTTCGTATTACATTTAATTCCTATATCGACCCCATCAAAGGCTTCTGAGAAGATACTTTCAGAATATAAAAATGATATTGAGGTTTCTAATATCATTTTTTTCTAAACTGAATAGTTTGCGCGAGAGACACTTCCAAAGTGGTAAAAAGTGTGTCCCCCCCCCCGTAACTTCTAAAATAACAGAATGAAAAATCTAAAAAAAATATATGATATATGTACATTACCATGCAAACTTCCACCGAAAATTGGTTTGAAACAGATCTAGTAAGTAGTTTTTTTTAATACGTCATAAATGGTACGGAACCCTTCATGGGCGAGTCCGACTCGCACTTGGCCGCTTTTTATAAATATACAAGAAATACGATCACTAGAGCCTCCTGACTAGTAAAAAATAGTTCGTCCGTTCAACTTTGCGTGCTCTTTTGTAATACAAATATTCCAGCATCTCCGAGAGAAATGTTTGAGAAACAAAGATAACTAAGCGAACTGGTTATTTAACAAACAGAATCAGGACAGGAAAAAGGCGTCGCATTCCGTTTAAAGTATTTTCTTACATTTTCAACATAATTTTTGCGGGTTTACTCGAAAGAAAGATTTATTTAGTCCTTAAATAGTTTAGCTCCTTTTAATGGAATATCTTAAAATAAGTATAATATTTAAGAAGCGCAAAGTTGAACGTTGATAATGAAAATTGCCGCAATTTGTACATACTGTGAATTATTTGCTGAATTGCTCGCTAGATGTCTCTTTTTAAAATGTAAACTAGCTAACGAAGTTCTTTTCTAAAACATGGGTATCGTAAATATGGATTTGTAATACTAAAGTCGATCGCTGTCGTACATTACCTACATAATTATTTTACATACTTTGTACCATTTTTATTTGTAGTGTGCAATAAAGCATTTTATTATTATACTCCTTTATTTATCTTTTTAGGGTTCCGTAGCCAAATGGCATAAAACGGAACCCTTATAGTTTTTTCTTATTATTATTACATTTTTTTAGGATGTCATTACATATCATACATACATTATTATGTAAGGCTATTATTAGTCTTCAAGCATTAATGTTTAACAATCCAGAAGGTACATTTGTACTTTAGAAATTGCTTTTAATTTGATCTATTTAACGATACTTGCAATGCATGCTTTGCGTTCGCCTCGATAATCTGACTCTGCTCGCACAGTGGCAATGGCCGCCGGCATCATAGGCAGGACAGCAATACATCTAATTACGCACATGCGATAGAGATAGGAACAGGCGGGTCAATATACGAAATTCTTCGTGCTTGCTTTATAGGTACCATATAAGTATTGGAGATACATAATGTAAAAATTATGTTTAATTGTAATAAAGCTCCAATTATCAAAAAACGAACGACACCGTTACAACTCCTGACGTGCGTAGCTCGTAACCCGTAGCTACGGCGTAGAGCATCTACGAAACTGCGTGTGCGCAGCACCCCGTTCGATATGCTACGCCTTTACGTTGGCAGTGTGAATGCGTCAATGTCCTATGTCCACATGAGGCAGAAGGCGTCCACAGCGCGCCGGATTGGTGTTTCTGCTTCGTGCTTAAGTTCGCTCCAAGTATTTCATCTCTGCAATAATAGTCCATCGCCCGAGGACCAATTTTTGAATTTCAACCGCTCGATTACGTGCATTTTGTTCAATACTATGCACTACTAGGTATTTAAATTCTACTAATAGAATTTATACAGTATGTCCCTAGCCATTGGACGAAGCCGAAATGTACATATGCATTAGGGTATTTAGAACCAGTGTACAAAGTATCATAACAACCGGTGTAGCGGTTTTGAAGAAATTAACAAATTACCATTTTTTACTTTGGAGCAGCCTGTATGTGTTAGTAGCTCCTAAGGTAATATCCTAAAAGAATAGTATGGAACCTTCTTTGACCTTTTTGATTACCTTTTTTATTTATAACACTAGTAAAGCTTCTGACTTTTGAAAAATGTCATCATTATCAAATATTTCGAACAAATTGTCAAAAACACTGCCGAAGATTTAACACAGTATGTTTCTTTATGTTGTCGATTACTGCAAATTACTTTTGTTCTTATTAAAAAATATTAACGTCAGAGCATTCCTGAGAAGTACCCTACGTAGGATTTCAGGGTTTGTCCAATGGCTAAGGTCACCCTGTATATTATTATTATATTAATAATAATAATAATAATAAAATACTTTATTGTGCACTACAAAGAAATATACAAGTTACAAACAAAAAAAAAGGACATATGTAAGTAGGTAACAACAGGCGGACTTATCGCTAAAAAGCGATCTCTTCCAGACAACCTTCAGATAGCGATTCAGTGGCTAGAAATAAAGTTATTGGGCAGTGCAAAACCACATAAGTGTAAAGTTTATAAAATAAGTAAATAGAAACTACAAACAATGAGAAATAAACTACATATATTATATAGGCAACAATAATACACTACATATACCTACACAAAATACATAAATACATAATGAGTAATCAAGCAAGAGAAAAATAACGACCAGGTAAGAAAAAGATATGAGTGCAAGGAGCATGACTAAGAGAGAGATAAATAGTGTTCTTTTAGACGTTTTTTAAAAATGGGTAGGGATTGAGCACGTCTTATGTATATTATTATAGTATTGAAAACGAGTGGTCAATACCACTAGATTCCTAATTTCTATCGCTCGTTTTTCAAAAATAGCATTAATTCGCCGTGAGTGACGAAATCGAACGTTCGAAATCCAAAAATCTCACGATCTGCTTTAGGTGGCAATGGCAATGATTTTCTAAAATCTATAAATTATCCGACGCACTTCGTATATAAAACGGTTCGTTTTCCGCAAAACACAGTTACCCCAGTTCCATTTTATTGATATCGGTCTAAAGGGCAGCCATGCTGGTTCTGAACAGATTCAATAAACTTCAGAAAGAACAACCAGTACAACTGGCACTGCGTTGACCGGTTTTTAAACTACGTGAGTTTCAGAGACTAATAAATATAATAGACTGTCAATTCTGTGCAAAGTTTATTACCACAAACGACCCAAAATAAAGGCCAACGCTACAAAATACAAATATTCTTCTTGGTTTTATCTACATGGCGTTTCCTGCCTATTTATGACAATATTTGCTCCAGAATTCACGTAATAATCACATCTGTTATCGCATCAGTTTGAAACTCGTTGTTTTTCAAGTTTCTTTTGAAAAAAACAATGCAAATTTCAGCTACAATACTTCCGCAAAAAAACGAATAAAGCCGAAAAAATCAAGTTTTTTTTTACTCTGTATTTTTCCATAATGTATTTAATTAGGAATTTAAACAAGAAGGTTAAGGTTGCACGTCTAATGTGTTAGTTTCTGGCATTTTATATATTTGACACTGACACTCATCGGTGGCATTGTGTATGACGTATTTAATCTTTCTGAATAAAACGGGAAAACCCAAAAAAAAACTAATTTTGGTAAAATTCCCGAAAAAAACATTTGATTATTTCCGGAATTTTCATCCCTACGCCGCACAAAACTGGACGCTAAGCACGACGAGCTAAAGACCAAACCACATGTGGCCATAACATACAATTATATCGGAGGGGTGCTGACCTGAAGCGAGTGTTGCCGCACACGTACTGCATAAATTGGCTATGTCAGTCACATGATAGCACACTAGTGACGCTCTCAGCGGTAGAACGCAGTCGCTGTGGCCGAAAACAGCTAGGAGGAAATAAATCACATGTAAACCAAGACATTTTGGACGATAGTCCCCAACTACATAATTGTGCCTTACGTTTTGGTACAGTGAGCATCAAGAGGACAAATACGAGGTGTGCTACGATTATTTGAGCAATTTGGCCGTCACTATATATTTGATGCTGACTATAACAGCCGTATTCTATAAAAGTTAACATTTAGACGTAGAGTACTCGTACGACCGTATATATATATATATAAACTTAATAAATTAGTAATTGAACTAAAATTACAAATGAAAAGTCTGTATGCAGACCACCACTCTTTATTTTGTCTTTGTCTCTCATTTGACGGTTAAAGTTCAATAATATTGTAAACCTTATTCTTGTACAGTAAGGTGCACAATCGAATAGCTTTACAAATCCAGTTACATATGCAAATCGTGGTAGAACAATAGGTATACTTATGCAAAAAGGACTTCCAGAATAGGTTTAGTTTTTTGCAACCAGAATCAGAATTTTACTATTTAAATTTTTTTCAAATTTAACACGAAGATATTATACCATACCAGATTTGGACCACGGCTGCGAGCTTTTCTACTAATAGTTAAATAAATAAATAAATATTATATGAATAATAAATTAATATTATTATGAGTCATGGGTGTTTTCTATGTATTTAAGTATTTATAACTATATAATATATCGTTGTCTAGGTGCCTACAACACAAGCCTTATTGAGCTTACTGTGGGACGTGGTCAATTTGTGTAATAATGTCCTATAATATTCATTTTATTTATTTATTATTTATACGCCCTTACCAGGATTTGAACCCGGGACCATCGGCATGAGCATCATAACCATGGTCACTACCCACTAGGTCGTCTGGCCTAATGTTGGTTGAGGTAAAGTTGGTTGGTTTTACGAAATGCATTCTCGATAACATCGACATGTTACCTTAAATCCCTTTGAGGGTTGCATTACAAGTCAGTACAAGTGAACGCTTGACTTGGAATGGAGCACACTTGAACAAGGCGCTCAGGACGAGCGTTCGCCTCATAGCAGCTGTAATCTTTGAACGTCGCCCGAACGATGTATTAGGTAAGCAAAAGGACCAGTTGCCAGTATACATTGTAGGTATGGCATCTGCTATACGACTACATCTTAAAATTTATGATTTTTGAGATTAGACCTTAATTTAAAAAAATAAAGTAAAGCATCCATTAAAGCCTTTTGTGCCTATAACTGTATTGCAAGCATAATACGACATATTACTTTACTTATGTACTTATGGGGACAACTTCACACAAATCACCAATCCCACAGTATACTCAATGAGGCTTGTTCTATGGGTGACTAGAGAGTGGTAAATATATTATATTACTATCCATAACTCAGGAACACTTGTAACAAACACTACCAGAATTCCAACCCAGGACCTCCAGCTTCATGGGCTGGGTATTGAGATTTTAAAATCTTGCTGTCGAACTAGTTCGGTTTGAGTAATAATACTATCCTATAATATGTATTTATTTATTTATTACAATATACTTTTAAAAACTTTAGTAAATTGTATTATCTTAATGCCACTCAAGGTATTCTCGCCTCCTTCGGCCCGATTCGAACTTTAAGATTCGTCAAATATTAGGTGTAGATACGATATGGATCGGATATGTCAGTGTCAAAAGTGACGTTTTGTTTGAAGAAATATGGTATCTAGACCTAATATTTGACGTTTTCTAAAGTTCGAATCAGGCCACTTGTTCACACTCAAAGATAGCAAACAAGGTCGTTCAAATGTATATTTGCGAGCTTCTATTTATTTGTAAGATATGTGAAGATATCACAGCATTATTGTATCAGAGTATTGTGTGCACAATTCCGAATTTACATAAAGTAAAACGCTAGTAGAATATTCCTCGTTACATACGCCCTTTTTCTTTTACACATATCGGTCGCCAGACCATTGCTTAAATAATTCTATAGTGAGATGCGCCACTCTCGAGAGAAAATATTACTTGGCGGTCGTCCAAGATCCAATGTCAAATTTCGACGGGCGTGGTTGTTTCGCCATAAGCAATTTTCAGTTCTCGAAAATGTGCTCGGAGTGATTGGATGATGGGATATTGTATCAATCATTCTGTTAGTATAAAATTAGAGAAAGCAAAATAATACAATCACTCCGTTTTATTCATATCGGTCAGAACTAAATGTAGTAAATGGACATTAATTTTGTCCATATTAAAGGTTTTTTGTTTTCTTTCTTGAATTGTCAACACTCGTCTCTTGCATCACGTCTTACAGCGACAGGCCAAGCCCGAATTTACCCTTAATACACCCATTTACGTACAGTTGTGTCCATCAGATCTATCTTGCAGATATGCATATCCAACGGAGATCAGTCTATAGACTTGACAATGGTAACAATCACTTGCGCTACGACAGCGAAACACTTTTCCATATTAGCGCAACAGTGACAGTTGCGTTTCGTTCGCTACGGCACGTAAACGATTGGCATGTTTGCTACCAAGGCTCAGAACCGGTTTACAAAATGCCGGTAAATACCGGTTTATAGTAAATTTATTTCGAGTATCCTCCGAACATTTCTAAGAACCCGAACATTTTAAGAATTTTATTTCAACCTACAAATACCGGTTTATTCGACAAGCGACGAGACGGCCGGCAGGCCAGGCGGTGTCTACACCGACATAGAAATAAACAGGTTTTTATAGTTCTAAACCGGTTGGTTTGATTAGACATGTTCTCATAAAAACCGGTTTACAATAAAGGTTTTTCGAGCGAAACCGAAATATAAATGTTTTGCACCAAGTACATGATAACGGTTTGGAAATTTACTATAAGACAGATGTGAAAAAGTTTATCAACCATCAGATACATGTACCCCATACCTACCAGGGCTGCGCTACTGTCATACAAGAAGCAAACATAATATGCCAAATGTGCCATACTGCGTAAAGTGATTATGTAATAATGACTAGGTAATTAGTAACAGTGATCATGTAATCTGTGTCGAACGCAGCTGGTAGTTTGCATTGCGTTGTTTCCATATTTGCATGAGCACTAGCTTCTGTTTGCACTACACTGCTCCGTTTTAGTTTCGTTGATTAAAATAACTAATTCAATTAGACGGGGATTCATCTCATTAATTGTATTTGGTTTCAAATACCTACTAGGTATGCACTTCATGCTTAATAGGTAATGTATATTTCGTTCACGATAAGAATGAAAATGAAGATTAAAAAGAAAAAGAAAAGGAAAAGGAAATGTAAATGAAAAATTTCGTTATCATACATATATTTACAGACATAGTAAACATTTGCTGGGGCCTCTAATTGTGAACTTGACTTAAATGGGAACGATATGATTGGTTACGGGCGTAGCTAGACCGGCGAAGAATTATAATTTTGCTGCATTCTCAACGCGAATGAACTGTATAGGACTACTTGACAATAAAGTAATTGTTTGGTATTAAACTTTTTTCGGATTGTAAGCATTCAATTGAAAATTTTCGTCTAAAATAAAATAAATAAAGTTTTATTTCAGGCAACACGTACAGTTGTACATCCATATCAGAATACAATTTACAAATTACAATACCAAAAGATTACTTAATAATAAAATAAAATAAAAGTTGAACAATGTATTTAAGTATTTATAAATATTTATGTTATATATATCGTTATCTAAGTACCCTCAACACAAGCCTTATTGAGCTTACTGTGGGACTTAGTCAATTTGTGTACTAATGTCCTATAATATTTATTTATTAACAATTAAAATAGTATCACACTATTTTAAAGTTTAGTTTCTATTTTAAAGTAGTTTAAAGTATTAAAATTGCGTTTTAAATCTTAACTTAATAAATATCATCTTTTAGTTTAAAGGGGCCCACTGATTTCGCCGGACGTTATCGGCCTGTCAGTTATTCGCAATTGTCAGCTTTTCGCCGGGCACACGGGCGGGCGTTCAATGTGTTAATTATCTTACAAAAGCTCGCCCAACGCCAATGTAATTCAGCTACTTAACACGGAATGGCGCTGTAATTAATTATTAATATCGCTTACATATCATACGCGAGTCAAGGACTAAATAAACTGGTAAAAGTAAGCTCTTCCATTACGCATAGGTTGTTACAGATCTCACGGTCACGTTATAATTAAAACCCCCCTTAAACGTCAAATGAAAATATGACGTATAGTTAGCTTAAGACTAACTCTATTTTGTAAGGTAATGGTTAAGGCAGTTTAATTAACTATCAGTTTATTCACTGCACTACAAAATTGCTCAATTTCCGTGAAGGAAAGTCTGACGGACGAATCTGCGGGCGGGCTAAATATACTTATAAAAACAAGACCGTGGAGGGTATCGTATTATGTTTCCAGGTTTAATATTTTACGGAGAATTTTACATTATTCAACGGGCCATATTTTTAAATTATTACTAGGAAATGATTGTAACGATCTTGATACAAGAGAATCTAAAGACGTAGTTCTAAGAATATAAAGACGGAGTTCCGTAGAGCGGATTTATAAAGACGCCAAGATACTTATGTTATGACACTACAAATTTTGATAGTTATCATATTGACGCGTAAAAAATATTACTAAAAATCAAAAATAAGTGTCATTCAAAAAACTAACAATCTATTATTTTGTTGCGTGACAGTAAGATGAAAGTTAGTTAGACGTTTCTGTACCTACTTATTGTCAAGTATCTATATCAGTTAACTAAAGATGTTGACAAATCATTAATTATTTCGAAAAGACTAATTGTAATCATACTCTATGTCACTTTACGTCATTTTTCCGTCAACGGCATGAAATGTACGGGCCCTGCTTATGGCTAACCATCTCAAGCTATGACAACAATCGAGTCAAAAGGTACGGCAATGCATGAATTACTGTTTTAGAATGACACAGTAGAACTAGGTTCACTACACTTAATAAATAAATAAATATTCTCTCTTCTTCTCTTCTTCCTCGCGTTGTCCCGGCATTTTGCCACGGCTCATGGGAGCCTGGGGTCCGCTTGACAACTAATCCCAAGATTTGGCGTAGGCACTAGTTTTTACGAAAGCGACTGCCATCTGACCTTCCAACCCAGAGGGGTAAACTAGGCCTTGTTGGGATTAGTCCGGTTTCCTCACGATGTTTTCCTTCACCGAAAAGCGACTGGGTAAATATCAAATGATATTTCGTACGTAAGTTCCGAAAAACTCATTGGTACGAGCCAGGGTTTGAACCCGCGATTGCAAGTCGCACGCTCTTACCGCTAGGCCACCAGCGCTTTTTTTTTTATAAATTGTTAATAAATAAATAAATATTATAGGACATTATTACACAAATTGACTAAGTCCCACAGTAAGCTCAATAAGGCTTGTGTTGAGGGTACATGGACAACGATATATATAAATATTTATAAATACTTAAATACATAGAAAACACCCATGACTCAGGAACAAATATCCATGCTCATCACACAAATAAATGCCCTTACCAGGATTTGAACCCGGGACCATCAGCTTCGTAGGCAGGGTCACTACCCACCAGGCCAAACCGATCGTCAATACACTTAGGCTTAGGCTTCATTATTCTAAGGTACCCAAGGGTTCGCCAAAATTGTTAATTCGTTCTGGGTATATTTTTGGTGATAGGTACCTTTTCAGTCGCTGGAATTTTCATGCCAGGAAAAGAAAAGAGCGTATCTTAAAGGCCGGCAACACTTCCAACCCCTCCTGGGTGTCCATGGGCGACGGTAATCGCTTACCATCAAGCAATTCGTCTGCTCGTTTGTGTCCTATGTCATAAAAAAACAATCGAGTGAATGTAGGTACCTACTGATACCATGAATGTCAGAAAGACAGTAAAATCTGCTTGACTACGGTTACCGGGACGATCTTATCGGGGTTATTTATTATTCTAAAGCGGCTGGCAAACATGAAAAATCTATCCCTATAGGTATAATTGGAAAATATGAGTAAAGAAACATTATAAATTTTCATCTTTGTTATATGTTATATTAGATTTTTTCGATTTGATTAATTTTTTTAGTGTTGATTACATTTAAGAGTAAAACCTGTGTCGTTCATTAGAATTATCTACAAGCGCAGGTGCGAACACGGCCAAGTTCCATAAGCCCGCCGTCCGCGAACTTCCAAACTCGCCGCTGCACTTCCGTGCCCAAACGTCCTAACTGGAACACGAAGAACGAGTTTTACCTCTTTACCCAACTGTGTTATTCTTAATAGGATTTGTAAAATGGACTGCTTAATACGATCAAACCACGGTTGAGGAAGCTATGCAATTTTGAGGAAAATGCTACGTTAATTTGTATGAAATTGGGCTTTGGTGCGTATCGGCTTAAAAAGTTTGGTTTCGACGCTGAAATCTTATTTTTCAAGCCGCGGAAAATGAAGTTGAACAATCTTCAAAGTTATATTCCGATTTAGCAAGCTACGCTCCAAAACTGGATGCTTTATGCTGCGGTTGTAGCCGCCGTGCAGGTCAGGATCTCGACGACTTAAATAAAACTTCGATTGATAATAAAGTAAAGTATAATCTTCCAAAAGGTACTGGTTTAGAAGGGTTCTTGCCAAAACGGTTCAATGTAGAAAGTGGGTGTTGATAGTATGGAGGATGATGAAAGAGTGATTTGCAATATTTGATCAGTACAAAAGGTGGTTTAAATTTAGGTGCCTTTAATTGGCCGCGTTAGAAAACATGTGGTGCTTTTGAAAAGCCTCCGAATACTAGCCGAGCCCGACGGCTGCGTTTAGCTACTGCATTGATTTTTATACAATAATAAGTTGCATTCGCAACAGCGGTCAATAGAGATTGACCGTAAATAGTTAAAGGTTGGATCACGCTAGACCGGGCCAGGGTCAGGCCGGAGATACGACGCTTCGTTTTCTATGGAAAGCACCACGTGATCGGCCGTCATAGAAAATGACGTGTCGGACACCTCGGCCCGGGCACGGGCCGGTCCAGCGTGACTCATCCTTAAGGCGCCGTGAATTCAGGTTCTCCTCTAAGCGTGAGCATGAGCGAGACGGCTATTCGTGCAAGGGATCGTGGATATAATTGTTTTGAATTGTATTAAGAAATCAAAAGAATTGGAAGAAATAATCAATGAGTTCGAACTAAAATATATATTATAGTAAAGTGATTTTCATTAAGATTAACTGCTTTATACAATATCGACAAATGTTTGAAAAAGGGACATGTAATACAAAACAGTAACGTTAACTGTTTGTATATTTCTAAGTATTGAAAAAAAACCGGGCAAGTGCGGGTCGGACTCGCCCAACGAGGGTTCCGTACTTATTTGTTGTTATAGCGGCAATAGAATACGGTTCATGAGATACAGCCTGGTGACCGACGGACGGACAGCAGAGTCTTAGTAATAGGGTCCTGTTTTACCCTTTAGGTACGGAACCCTAAAAACGATAACAATAAACGAACAGTCACTACATGTTAGCTACTCAAAACAGTAAAAATTACTGTCTTTTCGGAACAGTAAAACTTACTGTTTTGTTCGATAGGCTAATATGAAACTGTTTAAAGCATTAAACGTTAACGTAATTTCAATTGTTTTATAGTACATTACGATACAAGTGCGAAAAATAGGAAATTCGAAACGAGTGGCGATAAATTAAAACACGACCGAAGGGAGTGTTTTAAATCGACACAAGTTGCGGATTACCTATTCGCACATGTATCGTACAACGTTTCACAGTACATATGACCCTTTAAATATTCGACACAGTAACGTAATATACTAATTTTCGCACTAGTGCGCTAAAGTAGCACCATATGTACTGTAAAATGTTTTTTTTTCTTGTTAGCGCCTCTACGCGTTTCGGTCGCGAGATTCACGCTCCGCTTCCATAGTTTGTTGCCGGCCAACAACAACTCATGGCGCGAAATACTGGTTCTCTGTGTTCTATATTGCCGGTTCTATGCGTAGTAATAATAGTTTAATGATTTTGTAAGCAATTTCCATATTTTTAGCTTTGGTGCAAAAGTGTTAAAAAAAATTAATAGTGCGTTTTAAACCCATTTTCGTGAATTTTTACCATCGAGCAAATACTGTTTATTCAGGTTTCGAATTAATGAAATTACTAGAGAAAGACCTCAAAGCCTATTCATATTGATCTACAAAAACGCCACGATTTCTCAAAAACTCGGCTGGCTGAAGCTACTGCACCTTAAAGGATGACTCCAGCTAGACCGGCCCGGGCCGAGGCGTCTGGCGTCCGACACGTCATTTTCTACGACGGCTGATCGGTGATCACGTGGTGCTTTCCATAGAAAACGAAGCACCGGAAGCTCCGGCCCGGCGCCGGCCCGGTGTAGCGTGAGTCATCCTTAAGTTTTACCTGCCACGGCTCTCGCTACCATCGTTTACTCAACCGAACCTAATGAATCATTTACAAAACAACATAAACTTGTAATTTACCAAACACATTCACAGTAAAAAGCCAACTCGTAACCGTACTGAATTAATAACCCACATTACCCGTAACAAGCGATTAGAGCGATACCGTGGCGATACCGGCGCGATTTCGCGGCGATAACGCGGCGATACTCCGCCTTGTAACGGACTATAGGCACGCGAATCACCTCTAATTTAACTGTGGCATGCATTACTGGATCGACGTTTTCGAAGCAAGAAACGGGGGGGGGAATTAAAATCTAATTTATAACTGTTAAAATCGTTATCTCTGATTTTTTTAATAGGTCAAAATAAAGTTATAACAGCTACTGACAGTCACAGATCTAAAATCTACAAGATTGCCTGTCAAATATCAAAAGTGCGACATAAATTGGAACGATGGCAAGTCTTGTAATTGAAAGTATTGAATGAGGGCTACCGTATTTATACTCACCAGTTGGCGCCACCGTAGATGGTGGTCCAGAAAAACAGGTCTCAAATTTCTGGTATGCTAAAAAAGAACAATTATTTTAAAGTCAAAATTTGCCGTTTTTTAAACTTGTTTAATTTTGCATATATTTTAGTTGGCACCACTAACATTTATTGAATTATACGAGTACCATGAATAATCAAAGATAGAATTTTTTTTTACCACAATTAATGAATAAGGAGTGTAAATTCGCGGTAAAGCCTGCCAAAAATACTATGTATTTGATATTTTGAAAGACCTCCGTCTACGCTAGCGCCCCTAGTGGCGAAATAAAACGCGTTAGTTCTCATTTAGAAATTATTTGCATTTGAAACATACGCACAGCAGTTAGCAATACGATCGCCGCCGCATTAAGGTGCCGTTCAGATGGCGACTTCAGCTGTATTACTGCTGTGACATTACTGCTGCAGCTTTCCTTTCCTTCATCAAATGAGTGGCAGATTAAACGTCATAATCGTCACAATTTTGTTAAGGAAATTGACAGATCAACGCCGCTGCAATAATGTCGCAACAGTAATGCAGCTGCAGTAGCGATTAGAATAATACCTTTACCTACTACCGCGTTTATGACGTTCATTCCGTCACTCATTTTATCAAAGAAATTGACAGATACAGCGGCAGAAACAACAACAACGGTTCTTAGTTAAGAGGTTAATATTTGGCAGTGAATGTCTTTTGGCTATGATGATGGACAGATACCGACAAACCAGACTGTTTAATTGCCCCGAATCTAATAGAAATCAGATTTTTCATTGCATTAATGACATCGAATCTTTTCAAATGTCTTCTTTCTCATTTCCATCAACGTATTCCCGAGCGATTAGCTTATCCCCTAATTGCATAATTCAATCAAGAAACCCATCAAGCTATCGCACGCGATTATTACCCCTACGAAATACAAGTGTGAAAATGCTCAGCGCTGGAGGTCGGACAACGTAAGCTCGATTACATATCGCCGAAGATTGGTGTCATAAAGCGTCACCCATCTTTGTAAGTACTGGTAGTAGGTTTGGATGTGGCCACTAAAAAGGATATTTAAGAGTACTAACATTGGTTTTTCGCTTAGTAAGTTCTGTAGACAGAGGTTATAAAGTGATAATGGTTAACCCTTTAACGATCCGGATTACAAAATACACAATTCAAGCCGTTGATGAAGTGATCAGCTCGATGGTACCATAATATTGCATTGTCACCCAACTCACTTAATATGCATGTGAAGTTTCAGCTCAGTTGAATAATGGGAAGTGGGTCTACATAGTTTAGTCAGTGCTTCTGGGCATTTTCAGCAAATCGACAACCATTGTGCCTATTTTGCGTGAAACGGGGTAGCGCTATTCTAACCACCCCAGCTCCTCCACGAAGCCTAGCAAAGTTTTCACGTTACTAACTGTCTCTCTTAGTATGCACGAGTCCCTAGGTATTTGTTCCTTTATACTTCTACCTGTTTGCAGTCTAGGAGAATGTGTTTTGTTGTTTCCTCTTCTTCCATGCACGCTCTCCATATGGGGCTGTCTGTTTTACCTTGCAAGATTTTCCCCGAACATACACCTAACGTTGCAAGGTAAATAAAAGCTTGTAAAATCTGTGGCTAGTTTCCTGGCCGCACTGGCGCGTCCATCGAGCGACGTGCTAAGGGCGGCTATAAACCGAAGACCTCCGCCGCCACCGTAAAATTGATCCCCGGCTGACTCGCCAGTCCCACACCTGTGTTGCACAATATTATAGCCAAACCAATCAAATTTATTATTTATTGTAATAGTCATGCTTATAATACACTTGTATCGCCCTGAACTGAGAACCAATTGACGGTTCATCAAAACTATAGAGTGGATTTATAGACATTTATTTGCACTTGTTCCCTCGTTTTGTATTAAAAGTCCTATTAAGGGACATGCGTCTGCATCGGCGGTCGAAGTGCTACAAAACCTGGAGGTTAAAAATTTGACAGTTTTCATTTCAAGGCAATGCCGGGAGGTTTAGCTACCATCATCATCATCATCAAATGAAAACAAGCAATTTTTTTTGTTTACGACAAACATGTTCGATGAAACTCTGCCAAGATTTGTGCAATTTGATTCCGCTAAGTAAGACGAGATAGAATGCATCTGTGGAGGTATGTGCGTAGACAAGACATACGTCCTATGCCTGTAATTCATTAGTACAAGAAGGACCCGAACCACGACATCATTACTCACGTGTTTATTTAAAAAAATATTACCAGGAAGTCTCCTAATATACACTTTACCTGTCGTTACTTTACCTCCGGAATATCTTGAATTCAAGTCCAGTTGGATATTAAGCTCAAAGAAGAAACGCTCAGTTGAGAACTAGGCAAGTCGGTTATGCGCACATGAAAGAGTTCAAGGTCAGACCGAGACACAAGTTACAGAAGACGAAGCTAATGCAGCTGCAGCTGTACACAACGATGAACATACTGGTAAGAAGAAGAACAATTCCAAACAGAATCAGAAGCTGCAAGTACTTACAGCTTCTGATTCTGCTAGTCTATTATTATCTTGTATACCAAATTGAAAGGAATAAACATATATTTGCATTCATAGAGTTCTTGCATTACTATAAATTATGCTTTTTTTTTTAATTCCATGCTTTTAAAACTTTTCTACATAATATTAGGTCTACTTGGGCGGCTTACAAGTTAGTATTTTGTTTGATATCTTGTAAACAAAAAACTATGAAAGTTACAAGAAATCAAACAAAAAATTAACTTGTGAACCGCCCAAGTAGACCTAATATTATGTAGTACGAAAGTACCCACACATACGGATGCATATGTAGATGTGCACGCACACATACATAGCTAGTTTCGGATACAAAATAGAGATAGCGCTTCGAAATTAGTTTCCCTAAAACGCTTCAAGAGGGCTCTCTTTTCCTATATACATACTTTACATTTTGGCTAAGATGGTCGGTTTTTAATCATCTGTCATCATACCTGTCACGTTGTGCGAAAGTGACGCATGACATGACAAGTGATAAAAATTCGACCATTATGGAAGGTAGAGGCAAATAACAGAATTTCCTTAGGTAGAACTGTTACAAAAGTGTCCAGCTGTCAGCTATAAATAATAGTTCCGAATCTCTTCAGAGTAGCGCTAGAGTAGCTAAGAACCTAGGCGTTATTGACTTGAGTGCGCTGTCTATGATTAGATTTTTTTCTCAAGTATTCTAGGTATTGTAGCGCCACCTATTTTTGTCGGACACTTTTTGGTACATGGAGATTCTGTTCCTTGCCTCTACCTTCCATAGCGACCATGATATTTATCCAGGCCGCAGGTCCATATTTATAAAATTAGACGTGTAAAATGAATATTTTATTAATAAAAAATTGAAATTGAAATATAAGCGGCTCCCAAAACCATCTAGTCAGGCACGGGCATCAGGCAGGCGGCTACATTTACGCTAGGACCGAAAACTGTTTTTCTCAGAAAACTATTATTCGCTATTGGATAAATCACTGGGTTTATGGCCGCGACAGTTATGTTCCACGGCTGACAACATGTCGTGCCTTCGATTATAATAAAACTCTTACCAGATATTTCTGCTCCGTTTGGGTCTGATTGCGTGTCGTAAAGATCTGAATGGACATGTACATTAAGGATCTGTTTCACGAAGTCTGAGTAAAGTATTGGATAGCTAATTAACACAAATTAACTGCCAGATTAAGGTTCGCACCTTAAAACTACACTACACTAAAATTTAGCACTTTATCTACCAGTTAAGCTTATTTGAAGATAGTGAAACGCCAACGATGACTTTGTTCGTCAGATAAGTGGCAAGAAGCTTATTCAGTACTTGGACATTGTGAAACAGACCCTTACTAACGAGGAGTGTCTGCTGATTGTTTGTCACGGAACACACATTAAAAGTAAATTGATGTTTCGTATTGGTTACATTCTTATATTCATATCCCGGTTTTTTGAGGCCAAGAACGTACTAATGTTAGTGATAGTGATCGTTTCAAGTGTTATCGATATCGATTGCAAGCAAATTTCAAATTATAGTAAGATAATTATGTGACTCGTCCTTGAAGTCTTGAAGTAAACATTATTTATTAAAAGTTAGTTATTTTATTATCTATTTATAAACATAAACAGTGACTCTAATCATTCTGACTACTTTTAAAATTACGTCAAATATTTTTTTATTTTATTTCAAAAGCGATAATAAAGAGTGATCTGTAGGGCTAAGATGGTCGGCTCTTTATCATTTGTCAATATGCCTGTCACGTTCTAACAAGTATGTAAGCGCGAAAGTGACGGGCGTAGTGACAAGTGATAAAAATGGAACCATGCTGCCACCGCTGCAGTGGTATCATGGTCGCATTTATATCACCTGTCATGTCATGCGTCACTTTCGCACTTACATACTTGTTAGAACGTGACAGGCATGGTGACAAATGATAAAGGGCCGACCATCTTAACCCTACAGATCTAATTATTAATATGATTGTTCCATCCATAGTTGTATATTTCTTAATGTTTTACTTCAATATTCATTCGAAATAAAATACCCACGAGTACATTGAAATACTAGTATCACCTGTAATGTACAATATTTTGATATTCGCTTTACTCACGTATATCCGAGTACAGTCACGCTCGCATAAATCCTTGCTCAGATCTTCACCACAGATCATTGCTTGTCAGGAGATAGAGCATAGACTGGCTCTAACTAAAGCAGAGACGCTTTTCAGTTAGGTTTTCGTACATTGACCCGCCTGTTGCTATTTCTATTGCACGCGCATATCGTATCGTGTTCCATAAATTATTTGACGCAAAAAAATTTTGGCCTTGTACGAAAAGTTGGCCGAATTGGACGACCTGCCTTGAAAAACCCGGAAAAATGGCAGAAAATTTCGAAACTGCTGGTTTTTTTAAGTTTCTTTCAAAAACAATGCAAGTTTCAAAAAGTATACGGTTATTTATTAGTTCTTGTAAAGAGATAGCTGGACTTCACGATGGGCCACGTGGGTAACCTGGGGTTGACTCCAGAATGGTGTTTAAACTCGTAACAAGATTAATTCTTCATTATCCGCACAGTTTCACATTACTGCATAATAAGCTATCAGTATCACTTTAAATAAATTAATCAGGAGCCGATACCACCAAGATGGGGGTCGACAAGCTACCATCTAGTAGTAGGTAATCTGTGTTGTCAGTGCGCCAACTTGTGGAGCACTTGTATTGAATTCAGGGCCTTCGAGACACATTCTTGAACGTAAAATATCATACGAGTTGGCACTTGGCTCTCATGCTTACATTTATTGATAGAGAGCACTGAAGTATATGAAACAAGCTAATTTAGGTTTAGTAAAAAAAATCACTACCCTTATAGGCGATCAATGACACTCCATGCCACAAAAACCGAAAAAATACAAATGACCGCCATGGTTATGATTTGCAACAAGAATCTATGTTATAGGCCGATACATGCCTGATTAAATAAATTAGTAATTACATCAAATGAATGTATTTATTATATAGAACATTGTACATTAGAAGTTATACAGGCTATTAAAAGTACACAAAACAATACTTACATATTTGAATTTTTTTCTCATTGATTAACACGTTCAATCTTGCCAACCGTAAAATAAAAATCCAAAGGATGCGTTCAGAAAGCGTAATGTTCGAGTTTGAACCTGAGGTAAAGTTTTTATCAAAGTAAACCCAATCCACGGTATTTTAGAGATATTATAACTTTTATTTGTGAAAATGTATACTGCCACTTGATAATAAAATGTTGACCAGTCTTTTATATAAGTACCTTCTTATATTGCAATACAAAGTAAATGTGTGTATTTGTATCTTTGTCTATGTAGTACAGTCAGCAACATAAATAACGAATCAAACTACCCGTCAAAAGTATCTACCAGTGTGTACCTAATACTTATAGATGGCACGTTTTTAACCGGCCAACTAATTAATTGGATCTAGTTAGCTTAACCCTTTTCCAGGCCGCACCAATCTACAAGTTTTTACCAAAAAATCCAAATATATTACAATTAATCCAGCATTGATGATTCATTTGAAGACAAGTAACATTTCGTGAAAGTGTAATCTAATTTGAACCTTAAATCAGAATGCTAAAGTTGAAATTCTAATGGCGCGTATGTGGTCGATAAATCGTACTATGCATGGAAAAGGGTTAAAAAAAATAGAAATAGGTACCAAAATTTATATTTAGGCGACAAAAGCGGAGCTTTAAAATATTTCCATGTGAGCAGTATTTTAATGACGACGCGAGCCTTGAACCGTATTGTCATGTTATTAAAGGTTAGATTTCACATTCTGCGCGTCATCGTGGATGACACGAACTTAATAAAAGGAGATACCTATGTATGTCTCTATACATATGAAGAACAATTAGACTTTTGGCTCAATTTGGCTCAGCGATACAATACCGATCTGTCAGTGTCAAAAATCACGTTTTTGGAAAATGAAATGTCACTTTTGAGACTGACAGATCGGTATCGTATTGCTGTGACTTCCTATACGCATAGTTCAATTTGGGCCATGTGACAGATACTTTAGAACACAAACCGTAGAGATATAAGTCTATTTGGATAATAATTTTAGGGTGGCAGATACTTTTGACGCGTTCTTTCATCCCCTACTATTGATGCTGACTGTATACCTATTTATTTCAAAGTTTTATGTAAATTACCGACAGACTTGTTTTTAGGGTTCCGTACCCAAAGGGTAAAACGCGCCTCTATTACTAAGACTCCGCTGTCCGTCCGTCCTTCCGTCCGTCTGTCACCAGGCTGTATCTCATGAACCGTGATAGCTAGACAATTGAAATTTTCACAGATGATGTATTTCTATTGCAGCTATAACAACAAATACTAAAAAGTACGGAACCCTCGTTGGGCGAGTCCGACTCGCACTTGTCCGGTTTTTTTATACTGTTTTGCTACTTTATGTAAATTAAAAATTATACTTCTAAGAAACAGTAACGCGATATATGCTGAACGTAATTTTAATAATATTTTGATATGCATTACTTTACCTCGGAGCCTGTTCGAATTAAAAGATACGATCGAGTACTTCTTCATCCACGTCTCGTCTATCAACTCGACTCGCGACAACAATTTACATACCCGCAATTTATATTCCGAAAATCGGGCCTCGCCCAAATAAGTTAATGCGTTCGCTTACATTTTTTGTAGGCAAATGGTTTATTAAGATTCTCTTGAAAGCACCTGTGGTCGGAATTCAGCAATTCAAAACATTCCAATTTAGAAATGTCGGCCCGGGAATAACGATTTCCGATCGCACAAAGAAAAATGAAATGAATATTCGTGGCGCGAAGGCGTATTTCGAAGGCCCGACGTGACTTTTGCCCGAGCGATGTCAGAGTCTGAATTAAAAAGGGAAATTCGTTTATTTGGTAACTTCTAGCGTTGTGTTGGCTAAATTGGTAAGCAATAATGATTTATCCTTTCTGGTGGTAATATTTAACAGGACACTTGAAATTTGATCGGGAAAATTGTAATTGTAGTATGGCAAACCAATTTTAGTAGGCAAAAAGAAAGCGCAAAGGGGCGATCTCCCAAAGAAAATCTGAAAGGCGCAAGCCTGACACATACTCGTACAAAATCTATTATATAAATTAAAAAAATTAACCCTCATTATTTTATTTATTTAATCATTACTGCTCAGTATAACAAATAACGTACAAATGGCGGACTTAATGCCTAGAAGCATTCACTACCAGTTAACCATCAGGATAAACGGAAACAGTAGTAGGTAGCAGGCAATAAACAAAACAAAACAGAATAAGTAACTTAAAACAAGCAATAATGCGATAAATAATTTAAACTAACGGTAATGAACTTACATAACTATATACTACTATTAATATACTATAATTAAATATACTTACATATACATATAATACTTTATGTACCCAGTGCATAAAATACTAAAAATACGATGGACAATTAACCAGTGAGCTTTTTGTCGAAAAAGTGCTTGCGTAACTTGCGTTAAACTTATGTGTTTTATTCATTCATTGATCCTTCTATCTAAGTACTTAGTTTTAATTGAAACTTCGACTGATCGAGAACTTTTGAAAGCAATATATTCACATTGAATACTAACTTCATTATATATTTGCATGTATACTTGTATATGTACGGCAAATAAATTAGGTCTTTGACTTTGATCTTTTTCTACTGACAAATTGTTTACAAGTCTAGGCTGTAGTTTACTAATTCTAGTGCTTAAGTATTTAGAAAATAGGATTTCTTAAATTCTTATACTCTGAAAATTCATAGAAATTCCATGTAACCTGTTTTACTGATTTGAAGCGTACGTATTATAAAATAATTTATTTACTCGTACATCCTTGTAAAACGAACATCATATATAATATATGTATATCACTAATATCGCCCTTGAATGGAGGTAAAATTACTCTAAACTTGTATCTAACGTGAGACATGAATAGGATGCTAGACGGGACTAAATTAAACTGAAGACTTAATCGAGCAACGTAGCGAAATTACTCGGAATTAATCTAGTATTTCAAACGCTAAGTAGTGAAGTTGCAAACTTGCTATATTAAAAATATTCCCTCTAATTTTGACAAATACGGCTCTGTATCCCTAATTAGGTGACATTAAACTTTGTTTTGATGAAGTTTTCGCCGTTTCCGGGTCTCCTCTTCAGAGGCCATTTTTGCTGGAAGAAAATTAACATGCCGGGGGCTAAAGATAAATTAGGGCGACTAGGTACTTACGTTGAAACAACATTTATGAGTATGGCGAATAAAGCCGTTTAAATTTAGGTAATTCTTACGATTTACGCGATGATTAATACGGGGATTAAGTTATTTAATGTAAATATAGGTATCTTATTGGCAGTGATCGGGGTTTTGGTTGCCACTCGGGGTGAATGACCTCAATAACTGCTTATTTAATGTCGTATATTTAAAAATATTTTATTTACACTAAATTGCGATTTTTTTCTAGCAGTTTAAAAGATATCGCGGGCTTAAAGTCGTATCCATATTAATATTTTAACTTTATATACCGCGGTTTTGCATCCAAAACCTTGATCACTGCTTATTGGTAAAGAATTAAAGATTAATTAATTTAGCGTAGGTATTAGGTCAATCACCATAACGAGACCACACAGAAAACAACACGTAGTAATCGGCATGCATAGATTATGACTCAGCTTAATTTTGGATTTCTTTTCTTTTCATACCCTTTGAGAGGGAAGTATAACTTTGCGTATCTGAAGAAATAACGGTAACTTTTCTATTAATTTCCATTTCGGGAATCCATTCCTGTAAAAAAAAATTTTTTGCAAATTTTGATTAAAAGAAAAACCTATAAACCTAGTTTTTCATTGTCAGTAACATACAAAAATATCATGGAGGATGGAAAACATTTAGAAGTGGAGAAACGTTTTCTCTTTTTGTATAGACGATCACTTGGTATACTTCCCTCCTAAGCATGTGTGTGTGTGTGCATGTGTGTGTGTGTGCATGCATGTGTGTGTGTGCATGTGTGTTAACGTCTATCAAATCTAACTAACCATTCATAATAATCATTTGTCCCTTTCCATCGTTTTTTAAACAGACAGAGAGAAAGTAAATTGTTTGTTAAAAAGACACAAAATTCAACAGAGGTTTTCTAAGGGTCGTAATAATCGTATACCCGGAATTTACTTTCACTAGTAGTTTCTCTACTAAATACTATATTTCTCGTGCACCAATCAATCTTCAAGGTCGTGTCAAAGTAAGATCAAAACCGTATGAAGTTGCTAACTCTGAATCGAGCTCCGTGTGAAATTAGTTCCACAATCCCCACAGCTTGCCAAAGATATGCATAAACATGTATGTACTAGTTACGTATGTAAATAACCACATATTTGAACTTATTCCTCTGTAGGTAGCAAGTAACGAACACTTCGTTTGCTTCAGTAACTATAAGAGCAAGAATTGTTTCTTCCACCACAGTCATTCTATTTTTTACGTTAGGAAAATATGTACGTATTTGAGTACGTACATATTTTAATAGTGACGTGGGGCCGGCGCTATTATCAAAGCTTACTGAACAACGCTGAACGCATCGTCTAGAGTTTGTATGATCTCATCTTAGAGTAAGATAAAGTCAGACTTACAGTAAAAATAGAGTTAGTTTTTTTTATTATTATTTATTATAACGGTACAGCTATCATAACAGGGGCCTTATTCGAGATGCACAACTGTCAAATTTCACGTCCACATCAAATCAACACTTGATTCTATCGCATGTTGATTGTATCAAGTGTTGATTCTATCAACTGTGGATATTATCATTTGGAACAATCAAAACTCATTCATAGAAAAAATAATCAAACAAAAATCAACTTTGTTTATTACTACTATATAGTTTGAAATGGCTCTGAACTCGAAGTGGTTCGGTTTGATTTGATTGTCACCTGACTGTGGATTGCTAATGTCAAATTTTGACAAGTGTTGATTTTATTGCTAGACTTTATTGTCCATGGGCTTGGGCACCATCTTGGATTTTTTGACGTACGACAGGGAATACCCTTCCTTTCCTACAATATATGGCATAGAGTAAAGCGTCTTTTTTTTTAAACATAAGTTTACAGGAATCAGCGACATCTTGTATTCGATAGGATAAGTAATGCGCTATGAACAATGCGGCGGCGAGTAGTGAAACTGTACCTGACAACGTCAATCAATTAAAAAGTGACCACAGTTGATGGTCGATAAAGGCGATTATTAATTGAATTTTAACGACAATAAAGAACTATTGACATGCGATCTTTTTGTTGAACCCACACCTACACGTCGAATAATGCTCGCTCCACATATTCTCCTATAAACGCTCAAAATTGTAAAAAAAATTGATGCAATTTACTCCGCACCCAGTCTCAAGTTGCTTCTAAATCTAAACCACATTCACGAACCAAGTTGTAACCTAACACATCTGTAAATATAAGGCATATGATTTAGAGATAAAGTCCGTTTTTTTTAAATTACGAGATGATTCATGAATAACCTTTATTACTATAAAAATAATACTACATTTGTCCAAAAAAATTTCTGTATTGCGCTATTACATAATGCATAAAATTGATATAAAGATAGGTACCATAGTAGCTCGCTCACTTGGTCTATCAACAACTATTTTAATGCTCTTTGCACTCGTATACGCGACCCCATTGTATGTACAGTCGCCATCAGATATATCGGAACGCATGTATGAGATCTCGAATTATTAAGATTCGTTATTCGTTATTCGTATTCGCGGGCTGGGTTTCCGCAACTCGACGTCGCAATTCGCGCCTATTTTGCGTGATGGTGGGTTGACGGCACTACTCCTGCCAACCCAACTCTACCAGGAAGCCTAGCAGACCCTTGATGTTGCCGACGACTTCTGGGAGAGACCCCGGGGAACCGAGGTATTGTGCCCGGTATTCTGCCACCCCTGGGCATTCAAGAATGACGTGGGCGGCTGTCTCCTCCTCCTCCATGCACGCTCTGCAGAGGGGGCTATCTGTAACACGTAGGGTTAATAGGTGTTTGTTTAGTGGGGCGTGGCCGGTTATGGCCCCAGTCAAAAGCCGGAGCTGTGGCCTCTTCAGCTGTCTCAGCCTCCTCGACAAACCGGGGTCGATTGTCGGGAGGGCCTCCTTCGCCTGCCTGCACGTGCCTAGGTTAGACCAGTACTGTTGGTGTTTTACCTTGGTGTTGCGTCTCAGCATGTTCCGGAGCCAGGCATAAGGCAGAGGTATGATTGGCTCCGGTCCTGCCACCCTCAGTTCCGAGCCACCTCTCGCCAATATGTCGGCTGCATCGTTCCCTCGCGAGTTGCTGTGTCCCTTAATCCACTGCAGAGTTACGCTGGTGGTGGTGCTTACCTCTGACAGAGCCTTGTGGCATTCGTAGATTAGCCCTGAGGTCAAAGTATAACTTTGCAGAGCTTGCAGTACTGACCGACTGTCAGAGAGTATGCGGATGGGGTAGTCCTCTACTTTCCTTGAGACGATTGCGTGTGCTGCCATTATGATGCCCATACATTCCGCCTGGAAGACTGTGTTGTGGGCGCCTAGTGGTGTTGAGATATGTATGTTTAGGTCCTCTGAGAATACTCCCGCGCCAGTGCCTGACCTTGTCTTTGATCCATCCGTGAAGATTCTCAGCTCTCTCGGGTTAAGTCCTTCACGAGGTTCTTCGTGTAACTGTATCTTGTATTTCTTGTCGAAGATGTATTGCCGGGGTATCCTGTCAGTCACCGCTTCTATTAGCGGTTCCTTACCTATCGCCTCGTAGAGGATCTCGGTGTGTGGTACCCTGGGTGATCTCCAGAGATTCGATTTTTTGAGACGTACCGCCGAAGCTAGCGCTTCCTGTTGTATAAAGAGGTGCAGCGGCGGCAGGCCCAGTAAAGCTTCCAGGGCCGCGGTTGGTGTTGTCCTCATGCAGCCCGTAGTCGCCAAACAGGCCAACCTCTGGAGTCGTTGTAGTTTAGCTTCAACTGTGGATAGTTTGGTGCGTGGCCACCAAACTATTGCACCGTAGCTTCTTATTGGTCGTATGACTGCCTGGTAAAGCCATAGAGTGATCTTGGGGGTTAGCCCCCAGGTTCTACCCACCATTCTACGACATTGCCAGAATACGACTGTGGCTTTGTCAATTTTGCCGTTTAAGTGATTACTCCAATTCAATTTGCTGTCAAGTATTACCCCTAGATACTTTACCTCTGCAGATAGTTGGAGTTCAGTGTTGAACAGTTTGGGAAGGCAGAAGTTTCCCAAGTTGCGTTTGTTGGTGAACATAACCAGCTCAGTTTTGTTGGGATTGACTGAGAGTTCGTTGTTAATACACCAGCGCTCCACGATGGCTAGTGCAGAGCGGGTAACATCGCATACCGTACCTGAATGATTGCCGCTCGTCAGTATCACTATATCGTCAGCATAGCCGATTGTGTAATAGTGATTGTTGTTTAGTGTGGTGATCAGGTCATTCACCACCAGGTTCCATAGTAGTGGTGATAGGACTCCTCCTTGGGGGCATCCTTTTGCCACTAATGCTTGTTGTGTTTCGCCCGTCCCGAGTTTGATGGTTCGCTGGCTCAACATGTTGTTTATCCATTCTGTCATAACTGCATTCGCGCCATGTCTTACCAGTGCTGCTGTAATGCTGCTGAACCTGGTCCTGTCGAAAGCCCCTTCTATGTCTATGAAGGTTCCTAAGCACATGGATCTGTTCTTGATCGCCACCTCAATCTTACTTACCACTGCATGAAGTGCCGATTCTGTAGATTTGCCAGGGCTATAGGCATGTTGGTTTGGATGCAAGGGCACATTAATTAGCACCCTCTCCCTAAGGTACCTGTCACACAACCTCTCTAATGTTTTCAGCATGAAAGAGGTCAGACTGATGGGCCTGAAGGATTTGGGGTCCGAGTAGTCGCTTTTACCTGGTTTCGGTATGAAGATAACCTTGACCTCCCTCCATTGCTTCGGCACGTATCTGTGTGCCAGACAGGCGCGCAGAACGATGGTCAGCTTCAGAGTGAGATGCTTCCCGCCCCATTTAAGAAGCGCAGGGAAGATCCCATCCATACCTGGAGATTTGAAGGAGTCAAAGCTGTTTAGGGCCCACTGCGTGCGCTGCGGGCTGATTACCTCATATGTCTGTAGCCACTCGCCTTCCGTCGGGGTGGTTGTCTCCATCTCGTTCCAACTTACTGGGTGCGATATCACGCAGTCCGGGAAGTGCGTTTGCACTAGGACCCGTTCCGCCTCCTCCGGTGAGTTTGTGAGAGAGTTGTCTGGCTTACGCAGGGATCCTAAGGTTATGGTCGAGTTGGTGGAGAGGACCTTCCTTACCCTGTTGGCCTGCGTGGTGGTCTCGATGTCTGTACAGAATTTGCGCCAAGAGTTTGTGCTTCTGTACCTGAGACGTTTTTTGTACTTGGCCTTGGTGGACTTATAGTTGTCCCAGTCCTCGTCAGCGCCTGTGTTCATAGCTCTGTTCAGTTGCCTCCTCATCTTGCCCCTGAGTCTCTCCAGCTCAGGTCCCCACCAGTTGTTTTTCCCTCTGCTTCTGGTCGGTGGGGTCGATAAGGGGCATGTTTGATGGTAGCAATCCAGAATGGTGCTCGTGAGAATGCTTACCTGTTCCTCTATGCCCGCTGTGCCTTCTATTCTAGGGGGACCCTCCAGCTGTTTCAATGTTGTAGACAATCGCACCGTGTAAAGGTCACGATTCATCTTGCGTGGGTTCCGCCTGGGCACTGCTGCTCGTGTTTCTACCTTAATGTCAAATCGAATCCACCTGTGGTCTGAGCACGATACCTCCTTCGATACATGCCAGCCCGAGATTAGTCTCGATGCTTTTTCGGTTGCTAGGGTCAGGTCAATGATTGTCCTGCTGCGTCTGTTTACAAATGTCGGTTCTGAACCTGTGTTAAGGAGGTTGAGGTTTGTAGTGAATAGGTACTCGACGAGCTTCTTACCTCTCTCGTTACCTGCTTCCATCCCCCATAGGGGGTGATGCGCGTTCGAGTCGGTGGCCACGATGAGCTCGAGCCCTGCCTCTTCGCAGTAGTTGACCAGCCTTGCCATGTCGTGCGGTGGTGGTTCTTCAGCCTCCGGCATATACACAGAGGCTACTACCATCTCCTGCAGGCTGGAGTCTTGCGCCCCGTGCAGTTTTATAGCGCACAGGTCTCTGGAACAGAAGCTCGTTAGAGGTTGCGCATGTATGTTATTGGTTGTGTAGATGCAAGCAAGCAAGCAAGCAAGAATTATTAAGATAAGACCTACTGTACTGTCTATATTACTTACCAAGACCTAAGTACCTATTATTTATATGTACCTACACAAAGAGAATTCCTATGTTAAAAGGAGATTAAATACATATTTTGTTATTCAACTACAAATAAAATAAAATTTATCTTTTTCAGTAAACACATTTTTTTACCGATTTCTTTAATAAAATAAAACATTAAAGTATTATGTGACTATATTTCATTGTCTTCGGTGTAGATTATTTACTGATGTTCCAATTTCCTGTATCAGTTTGGTACCAGGAAATATAAAAACTACACCTCTTCAAAAACTTTGCTGGTAGTTAGACATCTGTAAGTTTAAATATAAAACATGATAAAAACACTTAAGTCAAAAACGTATACATAAAATATTTGCCCTATATTCTGGTCGCTCGGTAGGGTGCCCAGAAGGCTGGGTGCATTTCCGCGCTGGTTAACAATGCTGATCCTCTGGTCACCAGAAGCCTATATAAGGCGCTCTCATAGAGCCACGCTAGTGCCCTAGAGTTTCAAATTCAACCCCAAGTGCCACAAATACGTAGTTAAGGGTTTAAATTCTGGATCAAGAACATGGAATACTATTCGCTAGTAAGGCCATAGGTATTAGAAAAAAATAATAGTAGGAGACGGCCGTGGTCATGGTAGGTGGTACAGGTGGGCCAGGCAAGCTCTGAAATTATGCACCTATTTTACTATAACTTTGTTCACCTGTGTATATTTACTGTTTCCATGATAATCATTTTTAATATGTAGCCCGTGTAATCGGGCTGTATAATTGGTCTCATATTTTTTAACACAAAATCATAATTATAATTCAATAATTAATGGTGTTTTACATATTAATCATTAATGTACCTATTTTGCAAAATTATCTTGCATATAATAATATTGTTTACTTCAATTGACGTGTTTATTATTTTCGTTACTATGTCAACGTTAATACTTAAAAAATTATAACGTGAAGGTTGAGTCCGCAGTACAGTTACAGTTTACGTAAGTACATAGTGGCATTAGCACAGTCGGATTAGGACCAAACTCGAAATGTCTGAACAGTCATGAAATTTGGTATGTATATACGCCCCTTAAAGGCCCCTTTTTCATGCCCACACCATTTGACATTTGGGGACCTCGAGGAACCGCAGCCATCTTGGAAAATGTGGACCATCCAGGAGAAATTCGCGTTTTACTCTAAATCTACGTTCTTTATTCAATAATCGTGTAAGGCAACATTCAAGCTTATAAAATTCTACATAAAATAGTTTTAGACATCTTTGCGAAAAAAAATGATCTTGCTTTAAAAAATACTTGCTGAACCCAGATTTAGCCCTTATACCCTTTCATGGGATATTCTCTTAATAGGAAACTTGGAAGAATAAAAATTCCACTTTTAACTATACATTTGTACATAATCTACCCCAATATCAATATTTTACTTGACTGTAACTTAACCAGAAAGTAGGGTTATGGGTATAAGTACTGAGGATTCAGGACACCCTGTAGCTTAGGATACTGGACGGATTTTTTAAATGACGTATTATTTAGCCCTAAACCTTTTTCTTCCGTTAATTTTAGTAACTTTGTATTGCATAGCACTTGTATACTAACTGTGGATCTACTGATGTCTGTTTTACTGTACTCCGCTCAATAGTTTAGGCGCTAGAAGAAAAAATATGATTTAATATTCGGAGTCCTCTCAAGGCGGCTGTATTGATTTTTCTTTAATAGAACAAGTAAAAGTAGGTTGTGAATGGCAAGAGGAATCTAACGATACGTCATTTAAAAAAATCCGTCCAGTATCCTAATACCTAGCCACTGGGTGTACTGAATCATCATAACCCTTACCACCCTTCTTTCTGGTTTAGTCACAGTAGAGTAAAATGTTAATATTGGGGTAGACCACGTACAAATGTATAGTTAAAAATAGAATTCATATTCCTCCGAGTTTCCTTTTAAGAGAATGTCCCCTGGAAGTGTATAAGCGTTAAACTTAGATTCAGCAAGTATTCTCTATAACAAGATGTATTGTTCTGCAAAGATATCGAGGACTTTTTTGTGTAGAATTTAATAAGTTTTAATGTTGACTGTTGTGTTGATGGTACACATTTTCCAAGATGGTTCGGATTCCTCGAGGTCCCCAAATGTTAAATGGTTTGGGCATGAAAACGGGGCCTTTAATTTATATACATAATAAATTTCATGACTGTTACAGAGATTTCGAGGTTGGTCCTAATCCGATTATGCTACATTGTGCGTCCGCAGCAAATTCGGTTCTCCATACAAATGTAGTTACGCTCTCATTTTAAAATGACTTACTAGATTGCTCTGAAACTTTGTACTTACAATAGGATATGGTATGTCTATGCCTATAATTAATTTAAAACATAAATGTGAAATGAGAGCCAATTAAGTTCAATATTAAGAATATGTGTCGTTGTTGACTCGCCGACAACGGAATTGAGATCTATATGGGTGCCATGTTCTGTGCTGTGTAGAAAATCCTGAAATTATAAAGGATTTGTCTTGGCTAGTTTTTACGTATAGGCTACGTATCACCGAAACGTCACAAACACCACGAAGGTTCGGCTTGTACGGGCCCTCGTTTTTCCTATATTCTTATACGCTGCGGAGACCTGGACTATCCGAAAGACAGAGGAGAAGACGATAGACGCCCTAGAAATATGGTGCTGGAGGAAAATGCTGGGGATATCCTGGACCGAGTTTCGGACTAATGTCTCCATCCTTAAAGAACTCCGTATCAAGCAGCGCCTTTCGACTCTCGTAAAGACCCGCATACTCAGTTTTTTCGGTCACGTCTCGGGGAGGAACAACGACTCCATAGAGCGTCTAGTGGTGCAGGGTAGAGCAAACGGAAAAAGACCGCGCGAAAGGCCACCTATGCGATGGACTGACCAAATAAAATCTGCCATGAAGGGTCCCCTGAACGCATTTGCCAGAATGGCCCCCAACCGCGAAAAATGGCGAGAAATCGTACGGCAAGCAACATCTGCGCCTGATATCAGCAGTTGACCACGACGCTCTGCAAAGAGTACAACGACTAAGAAGAAGAAGACGTATCATATTTGTCTAAAATTTGGTTTGTTGGTACACACAAAAGGGATAGTCTCTAGCTAGGTACGGGGGCCACACTCGTCAGCGCGACGGCGATATTTTTTACCTTTTACCTAAAAATCTCAAATTTGTGTACGGGCTCAGCTCCTGTTTCGTCTTAAGCCTGAATTTAACAGATTCTGACTCACAGGGGGTTTTGAGCATGCTGTTGCGTTCGTTTTCAAATTTTGAAAAAAAGAACTAGCATAAAAACACAATAAATGCTTGTTTATCCGCATTCTTCACTATATCTCCCTGTCTCACTACTATCTGACCTTCTAATCCAGAGGGGAAAATATATCTTATTGGGGCTACTCCATCTTCCTCATGATAATATATTTTACTTTACTGAAAAGCAATCGGTACATGATACAAGATGCACATTGTTAAGAGCCGGGGTTAGAACCCACGACCATTGGTTTTAAAATGAAGCTTTGTATATAATTTGTATTTTTATAATAAATCTGTTTTCTTGTTGACATTTTGTGGTATTGTATTGCTTTATGTTAATTGTCAAGATATTTCTTTCATCCTGGACAATTGTCACATGCGTCACATGTACGTTTTTATGATAGATCTACATCGACGCAACTGCATGTCATTGTCAAAGAGCATATAATCACTACGTTTTAAGAGACGGGACTTTCATACTAGCGAGTGGAATCAGTTTGTTTCGCAAATCATTACCAAAATGTACGACAAAGAACTGTCAAAGAACCATAGTAGCAACATAAGCGATTTAAATAGTGTAGTACGCTACACGCTTACGATTCTTATCGATATCGATAAAATAAACAACATAAGCTCCTAACATAACAACAACATAGGCTCCTGTCTACAAATTTTGTACTCGAAATCAGGTTAGCATCGAGTCCACATTTAAGTTGCATGTTATAAAGTGGATAGTTCTTAATTGGACTACTATCTGGTCGGGCTTAATGTGGACCCGAATTATTTTAATACAGTTTTTAAGTCGTGTTTTTTTATTTTATTAAATGCTTGATTTTCATAATGATGTGCACATACATGTTTGAATAAATGTAACTTTTCTATGGGAAGATGTATCAGGTCTTCGTTTCCAACAAATTTGGCCCACTGCCTGCATCTGAAAACATACAGCCTTGGAAAAACATGACTTTATCTACAGTTTATATTCCATGTGTTTGCTAATGAGATGATCAACTGATTATTTCGCGCTAATATGCATCTATAAATCATGTTTTTCGGCATCCAGTCATCAACAACCCTTTATCAATGCTTTAACTTTTTATGTATTTATATATCTGTTAATCATGAGAACGGGTCTGGCCTTGTTGGCAGCGACCCTGCCTATGAAGCCGATGGTCCCAGGTTCAAATCCTGGAACGGGCATTTATTAGTGTGATGAGCATGAATATTTGTTCCTGAGACATGGGTATTTTCTATGTATTTATAAATACTTATAAATTAGGTCTATGTACATATATATATATACATTATTGCACAAACTGACTTAGTACTAAAGTATGAATGGCATGTGTTGTGGGTATATATATATATATCGTTGTCTAAGTACCCACAATACATGCCATTCAAACTTTAGTACTAAGTCAGTTTGTGTAATAATGTCCTATAATATTTCTTTATTTATCATAAAAACAGAGATTAATTTTCTTACATTTTAGGTTAATATATTAAATAATAATAATAATAAAATTCTTTATTGTGCACTACTAAAGAAAAACTCATATTACAAACAAAGACAGGACTTAAATTAGACCATAAAAAATAAAATTAAATTAAATGTGATTAATAATCACTAGATAAAAAAAATATGTTAACTAATGACCATTAATGCATAAGTGATAGATAATTTATGCATTAATAAGCTTCGACGAATTAATTATGGTCATATTGCATGCTAGTTCTAAGGAAATTTCACATATTTAATTTAATTATTTACACTGATATACAAATAAAACTACAGTTATCGATAGTTATAGTACATCCCTAGTTCACAACGAAAAATAATGTAAAACATCTAATTTTCGATGTGTTTATAGCCTGCTGACCCAAAATAAGGTCAAAAGTATCTAAAGCAATACTTACCAGTCTTCATCCAAGGGAAATTTCGCCATAAAATCCCTTTTTTCGTGATTTTCTCGAGTGGCTCGCTTGCCACATATTTCACACTTAGTAAACCGTTTTCTCGCTGGCATTGTAACAAACTCGCTCTTTACTCTGATCACGGTTGACTATTTTCGATTTTTGCACTAAACAATAAAGAAATTACACGAAATACCCGAACAAAATATTGAAGCCTTCAAAACAAACAAAGCAATTAGGCTGACAGTAGACTTGATGTAAACTTGACAGAATAAATAGCACTGACGTTTTCTTTTTCTTCGTTGGCAATGATTTGCGAAACAAATTCCATACAAAACTTTTTTCTTCCTAGTTGCGTCAGCCTGATCGGAATTTGGCAGCTAACTCCATCTTGCGTCCAGTAGAAGAATCAAAATCGTACAGGTAAAACTACTCTCTGCCTTAGGATCCCCTTTTAAATGTCATAAATCCAAACATGGCAGCCATACCCATCGACAAAAAAGTCTACCGTTGATCTAATTTCATTTGACAGTTAACTAATACGTATTCGACACGCTTATATTTGACAACTAGAATCCTGACTAGAGCTGGGACTGCGTACCAAAAGTACGTCTCTGTTACTCGTACCAAAAGTACGTCTAAAATACCAGTTTTACGAGTATGACCCCCAATAGGCAGTTTACGTATTTGCCGTGCTTAGGCGTCTTACAAATAAGGATTATTTATACAAATATCGACTTATTATTTCGGTAAGGGTCGGAAATATGGTGACGTTTTGAGTGAAGGCTATAAATCTATTGTCATATTTTTGTTATATATTATTACATTATTTTTAGATACAACAGACACCCAGACGACCATCTGTTAACAAAATTTTATTTTACCTAAAGTAACGGTAAGAATGGAGGTACGAGGTGATAAAAGTTTCATATTTGTTTTATTTCAGAAATCAAAGTCCGTACTTTTAAATACTCGACAAGCTAAAAGTAGTCTATTACAAATAACCTGTTCCAAAAACTATTCCGGTACAACGCCCCGCCTCTAGTGTGGATATTGTTCACTGACAGGTGGTGATAATAGCAATTCGACAAGTCACAATATTTCTCACATCAAATGGAAATCAACACGAAACGTCACTTTTAGCATGTCGAATAAGGGCCCAGTTGTCCAATGCAATAGTGTAGCAAACCTCTAAAATTATTTCTCAGAAGTACCTATATATAACACAAACAAAGTGCGGCAACGGTGGATGTGTGCTATCAGGACGGATGTTGTTTGTATTCAGCGACGCCCGCGCAACATCTCGAGGGCTGCCTCAAACATATTGTTTTACAAATGGTGTAACGATAACAATTGTTACAGGTCTCCAGGTTAACTTTATACTGGCTCACTTAAAGCGAGGGTGCGCTACGTGAGTGACAGGGCAGCGGTGGATGCGTGCTATCAGAACGGATGTTGTTTGTATTCCGCGACGCCCGCGGCGACACAGCGAGGGCTGCCTCAAACATATTTCTTTACAGATGGTAGTAGATGTAATGATAACAGTTGTTACAGGTCTCCAGGTCGACTTTATACTGGCTCACTTAAAGCGAGGGTGCGCTACGCGAGTGACAGGGCAGCGGTGGCGGATGCGTGCTATCAGGACGGATGTTGTTTGTATTCAGCGACGCCCGCGGCGACACAGCGAGGGCTGCCTCAAACATGTTGGTTTACAAGTTTACATATGGTAGTAGGTATTGTAAATTATCAAGACTATGTTAAAATAATACACATGGTTCTATAATACAAATTATTAAAGGCCGTATTTACGTATTTTGTACTTTTTTCTGGTACCTAAGCAATTACCGTCGCACATGGACACCTGGCACACAAGAGGTGCTCCAAATGCGTCGCCAGGGTTTTTGGTGCGGAGGACGCTCTTTTCTTGAAGGTTTGAAGGTCATATCGATCCGGAAATACCACATTTCAAATATGTTACATTCAGTTTATTATCAGTGTATTTGTTGGATTCAGGATTACGACAAAGCAAACGGTTCATCTTAATTGATTCGTGCACTTCATTAATGGTTAGATGCGTGAGGTGTTCTGAGAAAAAAACCCGTATATAAATATATAAAAAACGTGATCTGAGGCTTGGAATGAATATTAGAAATTCTTATACTCGTAATTTCCGGAAAACAAAAGATGGACTGTTAATTGTTTCAAAAGAAATTCTTCTTCAATAATACACATGTAAAAGAAACATTAGTGGAAAACATAGAATAGCTTTTAAAACAAAACAGTGGAGACTATATCAATCCCTTACGATCGGTAAGGTGTGATGGCCGGTACACAATTTCGTTAATGTTTACTGAGAGTTCGTACATTTACCACTAAACGCAAGCACCAAATGTATAAACTAGCATTTTAAACACTAATCAATGTCTAAATAGCTGGCAATTTGAAAGCCAGTCACACTTCGGGTAAATGTGTATTGACCTTACTTAATATTGATTTATTAAACGTTTTCCTTTAACAATTTTTGCAAATAATTATTGGACAAACTACGAAATCGTAAATACAAATAACGCTTAGGTACCCTTAAGTAAAAAAGTTACATGTATCAATTGTATCACCTATACCTATGTTTTTGCACCGCCTACAACTTATCTGCTTTGCCTAAAGGTTGACTGGTAGAGAATGCCTTACGGCATTAAGTTCGCCTATTGTACAGTGTGTTTTCTTATGTGCAATAAAGATTAAATAAAATAAATAAATGTCCTAGCCGTTTTAGCGGTTTTTGACAGCATGCAAATGGGTCCTTATAAATTATTATTTTTTATCTATTGGATAACGTTGGAATGCATAGTTCAATGTAAGTAAAAAAATATAATTTGTTATGATAAGAGACAGCCCTGGTCCCAGATGAAAGTCTGAGCCGGGTACAAATCGCAAACAAGTTGTGTAGCGAAATTATATGTTTTTCAAGTGAACATCGCTGCGCTGGAAATATTTTTAACGGAGAATTCTGTTTTATTTTTCTGGCCAGATAATTAGTGGAGAGACTGCGAAAATCATTTTTTTTTTGTTAAGTACCTAGGCTTCTAATATTTTTCTTAGATACCAATCTACCTATACATAAATAATAACATACAGATACCTACATACTAATGTAAGTGGCTTTAGTAGGAGTGTTGTAAACTTAGTCTCCTCAAACAATAACCCTTAAATCTAATACCTATTTTTGATGAATTAAGATTACTTTTTGAGGCTTTCTTGCATTTTGGTCAAGAAAGTATCGGATATTTATTTTCCAAACGTGGAACCTACCTATCGTACTAGCCATTTAGAAATACATAGACTAAAACTATCAACACTCTTTTATATATTTATTCAATTCAATTCAATATTTATTGTAATCTCTTTAGATCAAACTGTTATGGATTAAACGACATGATTTAAATTCAAATCCAGTTACGTCATCAGAACCTTAAACCAACAAAATAAAAATATTTTTCATTTTTATAAGAATCATAAGCTTTCAGAGACGGTATAACGGTATTCATTGTTTCTATAAATTTAATTGTAAAACTAAAAAAAAAAGTTGTTAGCAGAGCGTGGTTTCGATCCACGGACCTCTGGGTTATGGGCCCAGCACGCTTCCACTGCGCCACTCTGCTTGTTGCTAGTGCCGCCAAAGTTAGGCAATACCTCGCGCAACCTATTAACTATCCACAAACTCTAAGAGTTATCATTCGCCCTTACGTGGTCACGGCAAGCGTGAGAGAGATAGTGATATGACCTCGGTCGGCAGTTGGGTTTGCGGCACGTATGTATGGTACTCACGATTCGCTTGCTCCTGTAGGAGCGGGATGCCGCTATCTGCTAGAATATGATAATAATATCTACTTATATTACGATAAAGTAATATGTTACTTTCTAAAAATAAAGTTATCACCTAAATAATTCGATAAAATTAATTGAAATGACTAATGTTGACTTTTAAGCTGTCGGTTAAGAAGTAAAACATGACGAAATCGGTTTTATCTAAAATCAAACAGAAATTTCACGAAAAATTTTACGAAAATTTTCAATGGAAATATGTGTAGGTATATAGATACTTAATAAACCCCTTAGTTCCATCTCGTAGCCAGATTTCGTAGCCGGCTTCTAAATGGGAAATGTAAGTAGATTCCCGTTTCCCGCTTCGTAGCCATTTATGAAATGGGAAAGACTTTCCCATCACGAAGCCGATTTCGTGACTAGCGTGGTTTTATTTTTGAATTTTAACTTTTTTGAATTTTGAATAGGTACCTACCTTTACCTAAGAGATTCATTATTATTTACTATAACCATAGAGAATTAGAGGTAAATAAAAGAAAAGTATAGTATACTTAGAAGCGTATTGTGAAAGTAAATTTTGTAGTCAACTAAATTTACTGCCATCTTTCGACACAGGACCAAAACTCTTACAATGACATATGGCTATTTGTGTGCGTTTGTTTCACTTGGGACATGACCATACCCCGGGGTTTTCGGTGCGGGAATGTTTGACATTAGCCAAACATTATGTATTGAGTCAAAGAACAGAATGTACTTTAGCAGGTTAAAGTCGGCTAAACACTCAGTAATAGCCTGTATTACTGTATGAAATAAATAAATGGCACATTTTAATATAACATGCTTATTTCATTTACAATTTCTTCAACTCCTCCGATAGTTCAATATTTTTTAAATAATATTTACCATTTTATCATAATGTAAGACACTTTTGACTACTCATATAAATTGACAACCCTTAACTACAAACACCAACTCCCCCCTCTATCATCCCGGCACACCCCGTTCGTAACACCAACTCTCCCCATTTCATGACCCAACTGTCCCCGTTATATAACTTATAATTTTCTGTTTTCAATAAGCCTCGTAAGTATATAAACGATATCCGAAAGGTTGATGAACACTTACTTTGGCAAATTTCACATAAAACGAAGTTAAATTCAAACGAAAATCGGCCGCTTTCGAGCATCAACTTTGACAGTGAATTTGTACTTTAAAACTGTAATGAAATTTGATTTGGCAACTTAGTGTTGCCAAAAGAAAAAAAATATGTCTAAAAATATAATCAAATTTCTTTAAGAGCCACCTGAGCCCGAAAATCAAAGTAGCTTCTGGATTAAGAAATTCTGGATTCTCATCCCTACTCACCCCATTTTACGGTACGTACTGTACGTAACCTATACACAATTAGGTCACATTAAAGTAAATAATAATAAAAATCGTGAAAATTAAAATTAAGGAATTCAAAGCTATAGCTTCGAACTGGGATTATTCTTCGCTCTTGAGAGCCAGCTACCAAATCAGGTTATGAGATGACTAATGCACAAGAGTCAGACCAAGACAACTCTAAACTTTAGTTCTAGAATAGTTGCAACTATTCTACAACTAGATAAATGCAACAAGCAACTGTGTGCTGAAATTAACGTCCATGATATTTAAGTACTCACTTCTATCTTCATTGTCTATGTTAACTCAATCTATGCTCGCTCGGCCGATTCTACGAATAATGGCGGGCCTCAATGCCTCATATTACGGACACGACATGAACGCACGGGTAGTCTTAAGATTCTGATTCCACTCGCTGCAAACACATCGCCTAAGGCAACTTAAGGTAAAGCAGGGACCCTGTTTAACACGAGAATGTGACAGAACGTGATGTGGGTAAAACATAATTAGTGATATGAATAAACGCCGATGTCACTGTGATGTCGCCTTATCCTTTATTAAGTATTTACTATAATCAAAGAGAATTTGAAATAGAAGTAGATTTTCAAAGAAAACTTTGTAGCCACAGTAAATTTATCGCTCGAAACGATGCCGCCATACCTTTGGCCTATGATCTAGTACATAGATGGCGCCAGATTTTAATATTTAACAAATTTAACACATATCAGTGAAAGCATAAGGATCAAAGTCAAATGACGTTCTAAAAGTTTTAATTAGGTGTCGAAAAATGGCAGTAAATTTATTGTGGCTATTCAAATTCTCTTTGGCATAACTTACTACCATCTGCAGCTAGAAGAAATTCTCATATTTTTAGCTTTTGTGTAAAAAATAATAATTTTAATGGTGCATTTTTTTCTATCGAGTGAAAGTCAATCAGGTTTGAAATCGTTTATGTTACTAGAAAAAGCTTTAAAATTGCTATTGATATTTTTTGGCAACCGTATTATTTATGATCTATACACGCGCGTCGACCCTGCTTCGCACGAGCTACACAAAACCTTAGCAAATTATACACCACTAAACCTTCCTCTATTGATAGGTGAAAACATAAAAATCCATTCAGTAGCTTTTGAATTTATTGCGAACATAGAAACATACAGACAGACGCGCCGGGGCACTTAATTTTATAAATTACTAGGTGTAATGAAAAGCACTACGACTTTTCAAAAACTCTGCTGATTGAACCCACTGCCCTTAACCCTTGTGAATAACAGCAGTATGATATAACGGTTTGAATCAATCGAGACGAGACCCGTCTACGTCCACGGATTATCCGGTTCGTGGGTCGTAATTAAATGCATTGTTGTGAACGCTATTTGATTCGATATTGTATATCGCGTTGCCACTGAATGGGTTGAGGATTTAACCCGCAAATAATGTTATCTTGTTATGCAGTTGTTTGTTAAATTTAATGATTTTTGAATCGAAATATCTACGTCATTTTTCTTCTAGACATTTTTGCTAGGTACCTATAACAGAATCAGATACAAGTGCCTATTTAGATTTTTAAATTCAGTCCTTGACCCGAATACCGGTAATTGTTTTTCCGAGCAAATTTAAGAGATGATCGATACGCAGACAACATTTTTCCAAGGGAAATCCCTTCGAAGATGCATCCGTTGGACTTCCGGTTTGAGCTCCACCTTGATAGTCACGCTTCGTGATTAATTACTTTGTTTTTTACTCGTTAATATTGTTTAAAGTGTAATATCGATTACATACAGTACTTATTATACAGTAAACAAACTAATGTGACAGTGTGCAGTGAATGAAGAATTAATCTTGAAACACGTTTAACCACCATTTTGGAGTCAACGGCAGGTAGTCCACGTGCTACTTGTAAAGTCCAGCTATCGCTTTACAAGCGCTGATAAAATCACCGTACACTGTCTTGTACTAACCGTACAATTTTAGTCGTAGCTCATACCTTGATACTGGCGAATTATAATAGAAGAAAAAGAAGAAGATAATAAAATCACCGTACACTTGTATTAACCGTACAAAGCTCCCAATACCTTGATACTGGCGAAATAGTCCCACTGGACTCAAGCCATTTTTTTAAAGAAGTGCAGTGCATCCATTAATCGGCTTTAAGGTCTAATCAATTTTCCCCCTAGGCCTAGCAATTTAGCAATTACAATGCATTTATATAAGCTTTTATTTTGATTTTTAAAACACCTATCATCATTGGTTTACAATGTTTGCTGTTAGGAAAGACTTGTAAAATCGTAAATTTCCAACACATATCCTACCCAACGAGACCCTAAAGAGCTTTGAATTCCTGAACATCTGTAACACGCAAAACAAAAGATGTTTGTTCGTTCACCTCCGCACCCTACCCGGGTCATTAGGGGTGTCACAAAAAGACATTAAGCGGTGAATTTAAGTGTTTTTCAACACCACTAATTACTTCACCTTAACTGCTTCCCAGATTAGACGTATAAATTGTCTGTGGTAAAATGTTTTTATGGGTTTCCCTTTTCTCTGGTTCTTTATCGGGGTTCCTTTACCTTTTTTGTTTTGTTTGAATCTCGAAGTTTCGCCAAATGTAACTTTACGTTTTCCAGTCTAAGGGCATTGGCTCTGTTTGACCTTTAAAAAGGACAAAACAATGCATCCTAAGTAGGTATTCGAACAAGTTAAACGGGCTAATGGATACTTTGGATATTACAAAAAAACAGCATTACCCACTCATCATCCAAAGAGAAATATTTAGGTATTTTCCCGAGTTTCACATACATAAGTACCTAGGCTGTGGTATAGGTATATTTTTAAAATATAAATTACCCACTTAATGTATAAAAACATAAACCTAGTTAACCTCCTCATACCTGTTCCACATTCATGTTATATAATTAATTATCATACATCGGGGTTTTTGCTGCGGGAATGTATAACACTAACCAAAAATTAAGTAAAAATTGTAAATATCAATACTATTTTAACATTTCTCAGCACATTTGGAGCTTACTATGTACTTATTTTTAATTTATAGCTTGATAATTATTTTACAATAAACAAAGTTATGAATACACGAAATCATTCCCGCACCAAAACCCGATGTATGATAATAATGTAGACAACTTCATTAGACGACAGTTGCATCTCATTGAATCTTCCACTCTACGAATGGATATCACTCGTAGCTAACTTTAGAGAAACTAATTAAAACTTATCTAGTAAAGGGGTACCTACAGTCACATTGTACTTTAGCATCTTAACAAACTTAAGCACCTGAGCACGACAAGAGAGCACTATAAGTCTACATATGCAAGCTCAGGCTAAACAAACTAAAGCACTAACTCAGTTTTTCAAAAGACTTTGTCTCCTTTGACTAAAGTCACGGCAGCTCATAAAGTTGCCGCGTTAACTCATAAAATGCCTTTTATTCAGTTGAGTCGGTGCTCGAGAATACGTCAGACTACTGAGGCAAAATTGGAAGACATTTGCAAAGTACGTATGATATGCTGGTGCTAATTATGTAGGGGCCTCGGAATTAGCGGCTGGATAAGATGGGCAAGCATTAATTTCATTATTATCCCCGCGTGTTTTGTTTAAACAAGTTGACAAGGAGAGAAAATGTTTAGAGTCACCCCGTTGAGGGTATTTATATACATATATACTTATTACGTGTTATTACTAAGACGTTTATAACTTTTTTGAACTTTTATAAAATGGACTCCCGGGCTGCGCGTAGTATAGGAGACGGGCACACCAGACCTATTATTACATTTACAGTACATGTGGTGCTACTTTACCGCACTAGTGCGATAATTAGCACATTACGTAACTATGTCGAAAATTTAAAGGGCCATAATTATGTACTGTAAAACGTTGTACGAGATATGTGCGAATAGGTAATTCGCAACTCGTGTCGATTTAAAACACTCCCTTCGGTCGTGTTTTAATTTATCGCCACTCGTTTCAAATTTCCTATTTTTCGCACTTGTATCGTAATGTACTATTTTCTGCGTAGAAAAGCTTACCCAGGTAAATCAATATGAGTTTCATTGATAAGCTTCGTTAGACCCAATTTAACATTTTGCGTACTTGCATTTAGTAGCAAATATCAGAGGTATGAAACTGCACTTAACACTAATCAATGTCTAAATCGGTCTTTAAGCGGACACACGAAAATAAAGTCAACACTCAGATTAGAAAGTCACACTTCTGAACCATTTTATATGTACAACATAAATTTTAAAAATACTTAGAATTAAAATATGGAGGGCTGAATATGAAACGATGATATGAAATAATGACAAGTTTTTATAATTATCATCTTCCTCGCATTGACCCGGCGTTTTGCCACGACTGCATGGGAGCCTGGGGTCCGCTTGATAACTAAACCTGACAATTCGCGTAGGCACTACTTTATAACAAGTTTAGTTTATAATATTTTACCTACGACTAATTTCGTGGCCACACAGCGAGCACCTACATGGAACGAGTGTTTAACTTGCACGTTACGCTAAGTCAGGAGCAAGTGTGCTCGCCGGAATTAATACCTTGTAAATAACGCTACCTTCTAAACTGGTACAATTAGACTCACTTTTACTTCACTTTCCAACTTTTCGAATCACACTTAATAAGGGTATATTTATGTTTTTCACAACCTTCTCATGTACTTGGCGTAGGTTTATCTTTAAGTATTTTTTGTCTAATTTGATTTATGGGCGAAGCTTTCTAAATTCCTGCAAGGCCTCATGTAATTTGTGTAAGTATACTTAGTTTATAGGTAGGTTAGTAGTAGATCGGTAGCAGTCATCCACGGAAATTACAAATACAAATACAAATACAAATAATTTTATTGAAAACAGTATAAGTACAGTGTTAGCACTTAAAAGACTAAGGATTAAGGATAAGGAAAAGTTTACAATTGACTGTATCTAGGTAAAAGTAAGTATCCATTCTGTATAGTTCTTTTATCTTACGCAACAGAAGATAAAGCGTGAGCTTGCGAGTCATACCTTGTAGTTTTAACGTGGTTTAACTTTTTGCGTATATTTCTTAACATTTAACGTACCATTTTGAGTCAGGTACGGTTGTCGAATATTTCTCTACTACATACACGTATCACAACCCATATTATTCTAACCTACGCGAATAAAATACGCACGACGTATGTATTAAATTAGCACTTTCTTATAAAGTATTACCAAACATCTCATTAGTATGTATGGGTTCTCTGCGACCTTGCCAGTATCCGTGTATTATTAGGTATCAAAAGTTTCGCAAGAAAAACATTATGATTACCACGAGGGTAGTTGCGAACTTTGATGAAAAAAGTGAGACTACGCGACCAGCGTGCACGAACATCGGAAGGGGTTGCGTCATATTGGGAAAGTTATTTTACTCAAACATGCTCGAAAATGTTCGCAATTCATTTAAAAGAAGCGACAAATAATATAGACTATACCTACATTATGGAATAACTACGATATCTGTCATGATTATGATTTAATACGATTAGTTATGACACAGAGTAAATAATACTACGATGAATGACTTTAAACGCATTTACTGTCGATATTCTGATGTGAGACGAACTTCACCACTCGCTGACCACGCTATAGTTTTTTTTTTATACTACGTCGGTGGAAAACAAGCATATGGCCTGCCTGATGGTAAGCAGTCTCCGTAGCCTATGTACACCTGCAACTCCAGAGGAGTTACATGCGCGTTGCCGACCCTAACCCCACCCCCCTCGTTGAGCTCTGGCAACCTTGCACGTGACCCTCCATACCTATTTGACATGGCACTTGGCATGAAAACTTAGCATGGTCAGATTTTAAATTGCGTGACATAGGGGCAAGTGTGGCTGGCCTTCACATTGGGGCCTGTTTTTTTATTTTCTTTATTTATTATTATTTTAATATATACAGCAAACTTTTCACTATATCTAATTATACATTTTAATTGAAACCAGCGTTTAAAGACATAGTGTGCAGTAACAGCCCAAAAAGACCGGGGCCTGTGCTGGGGCTAGTTACAATATATGTGACCCAAGTTTAGAGAGCGATCGGATTTTAAATAAATAAATAATTTTCCTATACTTAATATAGATTTTACTCAGTCAACGAAAAAAGCTTAGATATTTAATTAAACATGCATTACCGGTAAAATGGGGTGAGTAGGTTTCGCGGGGAGAGTTGGTTTATGAGTGGGGAGAGAAGGGATGAATGGGGGGGTGGGAAGGGATTTTAAGGCTACGGCTACAAAAATAATGTATTCCAATTTAAAATGAAGCTATAGTAATACTCATTATAAAAACAAAATCGATCCAACAATCTTCCAAAATCACTTTTGTATGAAATTCCATGTTACCCCAATTGCGAGGGACTACGGCGTGAGGTGGGTTTTCCTGTTTATCGTCAATGTTATAAAATGTAACTACCCAAAATGAAATAAAAACTAAAATACAAACGTCCGGAACACTTATTATATACCTACTCCAGTCAGTTTGCATGTGTACATTGTGTACAAATAAAATGTTATCGAGGTTTGAATGTCAGTTTTGATCCTACTCACCCCATTTTACGGTAGCTATATAGTTTTTTATTATTTACGCATATAGCATACTGTGTACGTAGGTATATTGGGTTTTAAAATTATGTAAGTATTAGCTATATATATATTATTTATTATATAATACACACGCACGCACGTTTACACATTGACTAGTGTTTATTGGCCTATTATTTATTATCTGCTAGTTCCTTGGCACTAACGCATAGGTATAGATCGTGCTATGTCTTTCACGGCGACGCGTGCCTTGACTCGTATTGCCATGTTATTAAAGGTGAGAATTGACAAATTTGCGCGTCATCGTGAATGACAAGAACTATACCTACCTACTATGGAAGGTAGAGTTAAGGAATAGTATCTCCATATACCAACAAGTGTCCGTGAAAACCATAAATAGGCAAGGAACAGAATTGTTGGAAAAGTGTCCAGCTGTCAGCTATAAAATAATAGTTCCAAAACTCTCCAGAGTAGCGCTAGAGTAGCTAAGAACCTAGGCGTTATTGACGGAGTGAAGTGCGCTGTCTATGATTAGATTTTTTTCTCAAGTATTCTAGGTATTGTAGCGCCACCTATTTATGGTTTTTAGTTTGACACTTTTTGGTATATGGAGATTTTGTTCCTTGTTTTTATCTTCCATAGTTAAAGGAAACTCGCAAAATTTATCTGTAAATAAAAAAAAACTGTACTTATTCGTTGTAGGTAGGTAATGTTTTTTCGCCAATATGTAACAATAAAGTGTCCTGTGCAGAAAACAAACAGAGACAGTTTTTTTTTTTGCCGAATTTCACCAAAAGCTAAATATATTTATTTGCTCCTTATGACCTCAGGAATGCGTCGTTAAAATATGTCGGGTTACTCGAGCCCGCGGCGTATAAACCGTCCAAACCTACCTACTTTAGAATTTACTTTAGGAATTTCAGCAAGTTTTCCTCTCGGATCGCAGTAATCCCGAACTCTCGCTAGCTACTCTACCGTTTAATAGCGCCCATTGAAATGTCCATAACTGTGTTAGGAGTTCAGCCTGGCTATTCAAGTTGCTCGGCTGTCTTGTAAGACGCTACCTATTCGCTTCGAGTCGATATTATAACAATATGTAAGAACATATAACAACTGATAACAACTTGGCAACTATTAGGTATGAAATGCGCCCTGCAGCTGTAGCACGGTCGCATTTTTATTATCATTCACTATCACTACTACTATTATTGTTACTACTATTACTATTGTCACGTTTTAACAAGTATGTAAGTGAGAAAGTGACAGGCATAGTGACCAGTGATAAAAATGCGACCGTGCTACAGCCGCTGAAGAGGGTACAGTTTACTCGGTCTGATATGTACCTACTGCAGTCGCGAATTGTGAACATAATATCATGGACTTATTAAATCTATTTTTTCGCTGGACACTGTTTAGGGAGCAAAAATTTTAGAAAGTAGTAGTAATTGCGAGTAAGAACAAAAACACGCTATCTACAACATGTTGCCGACTAGCTAAATCGTCTAAAATAATATCTGTTAGAGGACCAGAAGTCTACAATAAACTACCCAATGACTTAAGGCAGATTGAGTGTGACTCAACCTTTTACAATAAATTAAAAATATGGTTAACTGTCCAAGCTTTTTATGACATTAATGAATTTCTTAATTTTAAATGTAATAACATAATGTAGCTTAAATAATATTAATGTATGATTTTAATTTATCCGAATAACTTAATAATATTAACTTGTCATTTTTATTTATTTGTATTTGTATCCTTTTATTTTAATCGAATGTAGATCAAGTAAATATTTTTAATTTATATTTTAAGGTTAAACAAACTTACCTGAAGTGAAGTTTGACCATAATTATACGAGACGTTACATCCGAAAAGATTTATTGTCACTCTGTAGTTCACTCTCAATGTATCAGGCATTGCACATTAGTTTAAAGCTTGAAAATTAAAATAAAAAGTACTTAAATGACTAACTTCCCCCACTCCTGCCCCACCGACACCTGGTTCTTGCGCCCGAGTTCGTGTCATTGTTTTAGAGATTCCTAAGTGCCATTTTTGCGACAATTTTGGGTGACATTTTTTGAGACAAAAAAAAATATATATTCAGGGCAGGGCGGGTGATAAATCTTTTCGGATGTAACGTCTCGTATAATTATGGTCAAACTTCACTTCAGGTAAGTTTGTTTAACCTTAAATTATACTACGACGTTACATCCTCAAGATTTATTGTCACTCTGTAGATGTTTAGCGCCGAGCAAAACTGGCACTTAGGGGAAAGCAATAAGATCAAATAAAATAAATGTATGTGGAATCAAATTTGTATTTTTGAGTTTGGCATTAATTCGTTAAATGACATACAGTACCTATTGTAGTAAACTAATATTAGGCTAAGTATCTACTAATCAACTACTTATATCACAGTATTAAAATATGATTTTAATCATAGGCCCTATTACATACGGCCTCTGCAAAAAAGTGGCTATCGTCTTCAATTATCAGCCTATTATAAAACTTTGCGAATACCAGAGAGTTCTTTGACCAGCCAGCTGACTTTTTGATAAGGTCTACAGATACCCCTTTTCGGCTGGCTGCTGAGGTAGAAGCATGACGACAGCTGTAAGCCGAAAAAACTGAAGTATCTATTCCGCTCGCTGCCAATACTGATTTTATCCAACGGCTAATGGTCGAAGAACTCGCATTGTGGACTGGACTTTTTGTTGTTAAAATCAACTTATCTGTTTTTGTTAAATGTCTAAATTGAGTGGTCTTTTCCATATATGCAATTAGGCATTTAGCGGGACATATCTCGACCTTATGAGGAAAAAATGGAATAATTAGCCGGGGCATAGATCTGCCCGGAGCTGAAGTTTTAATAAGATCACTAATTACTATTTCAATATTCTTTTCATTTACCTTGATATTGGATAAGCTAATAAGGGCTAGCGTCTGCATACGTTGTCCTGTAGACAACGCAAGAAGAGCTACCAACTTTTTTGTAAGTTTATCTATAGGCAGGTCTTCATTAGGATGCCAATTACTGACTTGCTCTAAAACTAGATTAGGGTCCCAGGTTGCCTGGTATTTTGGTAACGCAGGTTTTGTTTTAAACACACCTTTTAGGAACCTAGCGACCCTTTCATCCTCACTGAACTTTTTGCCCAATATCAAGGAAAGTGCTGAACGAAGTGTATTTAAAGTGGAGTAACTTGCTCCGGCATTATATTCAGCCGTAAAAAACGCAAGAATATCAGGAATATTCGTGGAGTAAATATTTATGTTACTTTTTGAACAAAACGCCCACCACTTTTTGTACCCACTATTATACTGATTTAAGGAGTTTTTTGATAAAGATGATATTAAAATATCAATTGTGTCTTGATTTAGATTTTGTCTTCTAAAAGCCTCCCGGATAATAGTGACGCCACCAGGGAAAGGCGACTCCAGAGAGGGTGTCTCTTCCTGAAAGGAGAAAGTAGCAACTCAGGCTCGGGACTGAAATATAACGGTTTATGTTTAGAAAGCTTCATGAAAATTGGGTACCAGGGTTGGCTGGGCCAGTCAGGAACGACCATTACACCTGTAGCTTTTTCATTTATAATTTTTCTCAGACTTTTGAGGATAAGTGAGAAAGGCGGAAAAGCATAAAAGAAAAAGTTAGCCCAGTTTTGCGTAAATGCGTCAATATCAAATGCCTCAGGGTCGCGTTTCCACGAAATGTACTTGAGGCATTTATTATTTAATCTAGAAGCAAACAGGTCAATTTCAGGAAATCCAAAGGAACGAGTAATTTTTTGAAATGCTACGGCAGATAAGCTCCATTCGGTATCAATATTGCGATGACGAGATTCTTCGTCTGCCTCAACGTTGTCTTTGGATTTAATATATGACGCATATATGTACAACTGGCGTGACTCGCACCACTGCCATATTTTTCGTGTGATATTATTTAGGTGAATATACTGTACTCCGCCAAATTTGTTTATGTAAGATATGGCAGTGGTATTGTCAATGCGTAGTAATATTTCTACGTTGTTAAGATTTCGAGCAAAGCATTTTAACCCATTAAAAGCTGCAAGTAGCTCGAGGAAATTTATGTGCCTTTTAACCTCCTGTGGGCTCCAAAAACCTCCGGTTCTTTCACCGTTACAATATGCTCCCCAGCCTGTCAAGGATGCGTCTGAGAAAATTTCTAAAATAAAATTGCCTTCTCGGATTGGGTTATATGACGTTAAAATTTTATTTTTCCACCATGTAAAATCGGGCTTAAGGTGAGCACCAATATTAATAGGGCTATCATAATTATCTCCCGCTTTTTGTAAGGCAAGAAATTTGTCACGCTCCAAGGGTTTGGTGTAAACCCACCCATAAGCAATCGCTGGACAGGCTGAGCATAATTGCCCCAAAAGCTTGGCGAAATCACGTATAGTGATTGATTTTTTATTGTGAGTATGTTTAAGGCAATCTAAAATCTTTATTCGTTTCTTATTTGGTAAACCTAGACGCATATTAACTGAGTCCAACTCAAAACCGAGGTAAGTCTGAACTTGACTAGGTATTAATTTACTCTTAGTCTGGTTAATTACAAAACCTAGATTTTTTAATTTATTAACGGTTTCCGTAGCGCAAGTGAGGCATTCATTATAAGTACTTACTACCTAAACATATTATATCATCTAGGTAAATAGCTAGTACGCAGCCTTTACTTCTTAAAACCGCCATAACTGGTTTAAGCAATTTGGTAAATATATATGGCGCCAAGGATAGGCCGAAAGGTAAGCACTGAAATTCAAAAGTCTTTCCCTGAAATTTGAATCTCAGAAACTTTTTGCTTTTATTGTTCATTGGGATCAAAAAATATGCGTCTTTTAGGTCTATAGTGGACATAAAACAGTTTTTTGTCATAAGCTTAGTAACCGTTCGCACATCTTCCATTTTAAAATGTTGATGTGTAATGTGTTTATTTAGGTTTTTAAGATTAAGTATGAAACGATTAGAGCCGTCCGGTTTTAGAGTAAGAAAAATACTAGATAGAAACTGTCCAGGCATATCTTTACACTCGATCAACGCGCCTAAGGCCTTTAATTTTTTAACCTCGCAATTTATGTTCTCAATTTCGATTAAATTAAAAATGTTATTTTCCGGAAACACGTTTTGCATGACTGGGCTATTAAACGGTATGACTAGTCCTTTTACATAGCTTAAGACTACCTGGTCGTCGGTAATGTTACACCATTCTTTATAGAAATATTTTAGTCTACCCGCATGGGGTACATTTACCTCTGTTAGGCTTTTGGGGTCTTGTTGGGTGGCTTGCGCGTTGATAGGGCTTGACGATCGGGAACTGGCGGACGGTACCGCTGTTGGTGGGGGTAGCGCGGTCTCGGCCCACCCTGTCTCGGTGCTCGTTGTAAATGATGATGTTGGTAGTATGTTCGGGGTGGGCCCCTCCAGTTTCCCTGTTTGGGATATTTCCTAGACGTAGATGCGATAGCGTTGACATCTTTACGCTTCACTTGTAGTCCCGATGTTTCCGCTGTTTTTGTGGCTTTTATTTTTTCCCCTAGGTTTGCGCCAAACAGGTAGGTATCCCTTTTTACGTCCGATATTATGGTGACAAACTTTTTGTCAAGAGTTGTGGTTATGAGTTTTCTTCTCCTAGTGGTCTGATCGTGATGAAGGTCTAGGAAAATTTGGCTAGCTTCCGAAAGTTTCTTTAATATTTCGACTTTATCTAAGTTTTCTGTGATTACCGCAGAAGCTAGATTTGTGAGCTCCGAAATGCCGAGGCCCAGTTGGTTTTGCTCTTTTTCTAATAACTTGTCACGGTATCTGACTGATTCGTTAAGCACCGATATAATCTCTGGATTTAAAATAGGGGCTTTAGCCAAACGAAAGTTATCTGGTATGAGGTGTTTTTCAGGCAGTTTTTGCTTTACATCTTTTTCTAGACCATCAACGAGTACCCGGCCCCAACGTTTAGAGATCTCGTCAGGTATTTTTGGCCCATATATTTCCTCTTTTCCTTTAGGGTCTCCGAGGGCCTCTAATATATCAGACGGCAACGTTTGTGATGTATCGGTTTTGGTGCTGATAACCGGATCAGCTGATACCGGTTCATTGACGTTACAAGGTGCGTCAGAATTAGGTGCTGAGCCCACTATCGGTGCAGGATGCATGATAACAGATTTGGGTGTTGTATCGGGAAGTGAGTGTTCCGAATCAGACCACGGTATAAGGGGCACTTCATCTTCACTACCTGAATTGTTAGGGTAATCGTACGATTCTGGATAGTACCGATCGTAATCATTGTATTCTGTAAAGGCGATAAAAATATTTTAAGTCTCTGAACATAGGCTCGCTATGCCGCTGGACTATTAGTGTTTTAAAGTCACTGGGTATAGGCTCGCTATATCGCTGGACTGAAAGTTTTGAGTCACTGGGCATAGGCACGCTATGACGCGGGACTGTTTGTTTATATAGGCATAGAATTGCTCGAATAACCTTTTAATCCTTTATGTTATGACATTAAACTATTTATTATGTATCACCCATGTTATTCAATGAAAATCTAAACAAGTTAAGTATAATGTTAATTTTAGTAAAGAAAAAACAACGAACACTGATAAGACGGTAACAATACAAAGGTCATAAAAAAGAATCTTTGTTTATGTAGGTCCGTTCGAGTTCGAATCGAAACATTAAAATCTAGGGGGGTAGATTATATTCCTTCCGCATTCCATAGTATTTTCTCATAGTGATAATTAATCATACGTATGATAGTTTAAGTTAATTACCTACTTAATATTGTTCTAAACAAAGAAAGGCACTAACCTTCGTCTGTTCCCGAATCTGATGATGAATAACGGTTGAGTCGATCTTCTAATCGCCTAATCTTTTCTTTTAAATGACGATTTTTATCCTTACGTTTACGTTTTCCCATTATATCTGTATGTATTTTTCGATACAAAAAAGGATACGACTTTACCAAAAATAACTAAGTTACGTAATACGATGTTACAATGCCCGCACAAAGAAAGAGAATGACACGAACTCGGGCGCAAGAACCAGGTGTCGGTGGGGCAGGAGTGGGGGAAGTTAGTCATTTAAGTACTTTTTATTTTAATTTTCAAGCTTTAAACTAATGTGCAATGCCTGATACATTGAGAGTGAACTACAGAGTGACAATAAATCTTGAGGATGTAACGTCGTAGTATAATAATTTAATTTCAACTGTGTATTTTATTGCTGACATGTAAAATTGTATATTTTACCAATAAATGAGTATGAGTATGAGTAATTATCAATAATTTAAACTTATGTCCGGTTCACATCTATTCCAGTCTAGTGATCGAATCCAGCACTCGTATGTTACCGGAATAATGGGAACAGATAATGGAATATACTTATTCCAGTGCAACATTAAAAAGTTATTTATATGTATTCATATAAAGTTCAGTAATTTATCCTTCTGACCCCAGGATTTAAACTAGCCTTAAAATAAAGTACCTCAGATCCCTCTCGTGTATGAGGCCGTCGCCCTGCAGTGGGTCGTATATAGGTTGAATTAATTAACTTTAGGTAAGCATTTAGGTTGTTAATTAAATGCAAATCATGTTACATTAATCAATTTAATGCAATGCGTACTTACTAGTAAAATTATCTCAGATCGAAATCAGTTAATAATAACACATCCATTCTTTATCTTACTTAATCAGATAATGAAAAAAAAGCAGGTACGGATATAGTACTTATACATTCTTAATAATAATTAAACTAAATAGGTGGTACGCTCAGCATCAAAAGTAACGGATCAAATAACGCTTCATAAGTAACTACCATTCTGTAACAGCTTAAAAAAAGTGATGTCTTAAATATAGAACAACTAAGACTGTAAAAGATGTGCTGTTGAATGTGAATTTTAGAAATTTATCTATATTTGGAAAAGTTATCTCGGATGTCAGATACTTTTGGCGCGTTGTTTCATCCGCTACTATTGATGCTGACTGTATTACCTTTGTCAGAGTTAAAACATAATATCTAATATAGTGCTTAATCCCAAAATCACATTCTTTATACCCATTATTAACAGTATCTCTTTTTCTTATTAAAAATACACCTACAGGTAGAAAATCACATAATGCATCACAGATTTCAAGTTTCAATATCTTAAAAAAATATCTTTTTCACATTTATCACGTCATTCTGCTTGTTTTTAAATTACTATACACAAACTTGTCGTTCATTAAGGCGTTAAGTTCTTCGTTATTTTGTATTTTGATTCTCATTATCACTTGTTGCAATTCTGCTTCGTTTATAGGACCGTCTGACAAGTCGTCAGGCAATATTTCAAGTGCTAGAACATTTGTCTCGTACATCCCATAAATAGTTAGTCCGTAGGCTACAAGAATCTTAACGTATCTATCAGTCAATGGCGGAGACTTTAAACTGCACAACATTTCCATACATTTCGATATCTTGGCAACAATTTTCCGTAAGAATGAAACGTAGTAACAGTTATTTTCCTTCAACTTTTTTACAAACTTGCCGACTTCTAATCCGAAACGGATATGAACATCTCTGTCACATTGCTCTCTGCCGTCTATGGCTATCCTAGTTAACAACAATAGCTGGCAATCCCAAAAGTATGAGTACATTTCAGTTATACCAAACCTCTCTTCAAAAGATTTTAGCATGTATTCGAAAATATGAGTTACTCTCGAATATTGTGTTTTAGTGCTTGATGCGTTTTCATCGAGTTTGTTCACAAAGTCTTTGAAAAACAATTGGAATTGAAATTCTCCGTCATGCTTCTCGTTCCAATGATGGAAGCATTCAGTTATGATGTTTTCTACGATCTTCATAGTTTTACTTTCTTTGGCATCATTCGGAATATCAAGAATATATTCCGTAATAAATCTCCATGTTGCGTTAGCCAATTTATCATTAGCAAGGCAAATTTTTCCGGGACTCTGCTTTGACTTATTCCATATTTTTTGGAGGAAATCGTTGATCAAAGCTTCAACAAACACTTCGTCCAACAGTCTTATATTAGATATCATTGCATTTATAACCAGGATTTTGCGTTTATCATTCTGGTTAGATTCCGGCAAAGCCGATACAGCTTTCCAGGCAGTTTGTAAATACGTACCTCTTAGACATTCAGGTAATTTATTTCCTTTGAAATATTTAAATATTTCATCATTGTCGCCATTTTTTACGTTGGACGTAAGCTTTAGTAGAACATAGAATGTTTCTTGACGTTGCTTTATTTTTTTCCCAATTCTCTCAAGAACTAGTTTGTAAAGGTTTTTTCGCACTGAAACATATTTCGTATTCAGCCACACAGTTATGACTAAGTTTGTCTTGCCGCTTGTTTTTGAAACATGGAAAGCTAAGCGTAAACCTACCTTTTGGATGGACAAGGGTGAGATCAATAATAATCTTATGAATGCCGCAAGTGAGTCCGGAGTTAATTGCATGAGATACATGTTAATTATCCCCTGACTATGACGCAAATACTCCCCTCTGATGTAAGGGCGAGTTTTAGAGAATGGCATCGGTGGTCGAGAATATCCCTGGAAAGCACAAATACCCATTCGGACAAAATGTTGGTAGCAATCTGTTCTCCAACCTATTTTAGGGCCTAAAGGTTGATGCTTCTCCATAATATCTGATTTAATAAGTTCGTCGCCGAGTTTAAATATCGCATAAACATTAACAAATACAAACTTTTTCTTCTCAGGCCAGGGGTATTCTCTTGAGATGTTGTTGAGTGTCTTTATGCACAAATTTAAATACTGCTTCGCCAGGTCTTCCGAAAAGTAAATTTTCATTTTATCGTAAAATGTGCTAGCTATGGTCTTTCCTTCCCACTTTATGTTTTTCTGAATTAAATTGAATTGGTCTATTATCATTTTGGGATCTTTTTTCAAACACCTAATCAAATATCCCTCTGTAAAAACTAGATCTTTGATTCCTAAATTATGTTCGAAATTTTCTAGATCTAATTTCATAAATTTCATAACAAGACTTGGATAGTCGTCTTTATTTTCAAAATAATATTTCAAACTCGCCAGATTTTTCAAATATGGTCGAATTTCCACTTTTAGTGTTTCATTGTAATCCTGTGTTTCATAAAGTGCAATTTTGTTCATGTAAAATTTAAACATATAATCATATACTTGTTCTTTTCTCTCTTTACTCAATTTGTTATTACAAGGTAACATTTCGAAACAATAGTAAAAAGTGCCACTCAAGTAGTCACTCAGGTCAAAGTGTTGAAAAGGTTGATTTGTTATAATATGATACAGGATAGAAATGTCAAGGAGTATGTTGTGTTTGCAGAAGGACACATATAACTCAATGCTGTTCAGTAGTTTATCAAACACACTCCAACAAGCATCAGGAAAATCAAGCACATTATGCTGCTCAACAACATATTCTAAAAAACATTGTGTTCTCTCTTTTTTTTCATTGGTATGTGTCTCAAAATAATAAATGAGTACTTTTGATATTTCTTTATGAGTTTTTGCAGACTTCACTAAAAAATGTAACAATTCTAACTTTTTAGCCCAGTCCAAAGCAACATAAATCCGCTTCTTTATCACTTCAAAAGTTTTTGAAAAGCTGACAAACTCAAACCACCGGTAATACTCATACTCAGGTATGATCCCTAATTGCTTCTCCAAATGCAATAAAGCCCATATTTCTTTATCATCCTCATTCAATAAATCATAATACCCAAAGAGAAAGAATTCCTTACTCATTTCAAATTCTTCTGAGGGATACTTGTTGGTGAATATTTTTTTGATGAATTTGTACAGATCTGTTTTTATTAAATCCAATATGTACTTGTATGTCACATAAAAATTTATTTTCCAGAATTCTTTAACATTTTTTGGTAGAAGAGCTGTAGCATAGACCTGTGCATCTTCGGGTGAACTGTACTTTACCACTTCACTTGTTTTAAGCAAGCTTAAATACAATGGAGGGTCTTTCAATATTCTGTTCTTATGCTTTTTCAAAATACTTCTCGATATCTTTGCTCCCACTTGTACATGTTCCATATAATTTTGAGGTGTGGTGTACTTCTCATAAAGGTCTAGGTACTTGTCCTCATTGATAGAGTACAAATAGGAGATATTTTTAATATGGCCTCCCATTTTACCATATGTGTCAGCCAAAAGAAACGAATTGCCAATTAAAGAGATGAAATGCTCACACTCTACATTTTTAAAATTCTCTTTATCGCTCAAGAACTTCTGTTTGAAGGACTCGGACGTAAACATCAGGAATTTATAAGCATGTTTTGTAAAGTTTTGATTGGTACAGTACTCATAAAAAAGTTCTGCTCTGCTTTCATCCCTAACATGCATGGATATTGCGGTCAACGTCTTGTGCTTCATTTTTACAGACATTACAGAGAATATTTTCTCATGTAAATAATTTGGGTTGAATATATGAACATACTCATTATCATACATCCAATCACATTTGAGAGCCCTAGTGATATACAAGCTGTCACCACATCTCAGTTGGTCTATAATAAAGTCAATGTTTCTGCATTTTGATGCTAGGTCTATCTTGAAGAGACGATCAACATCAGAATCTTCTTTAATTGTTTTTAACACTCGGAAATCCACATCACTTTTGGCTGCTTGATTAACTTTTAAGTTAAGCTCTTTATGCCTCTCACAGAGGTTCTTACCTTGGAACTTGATCATCTTTGGCAAGGAAGTACCTGTAATCAATAAAATAATTAACGGACAGAAAGAAATGCCACGTTTAATATAATAAATAACTATTAAAGTATGAAACTTCGAAACCCAGGCTTATACACTGTAGCTAACGAAATAAATACCACACACGATTTCCATGGTAAAACAATTAAAATTACAAGTATCTGTTGATATTTTTATAAGATCTTTTAATTGATACTAATTAATGTTACTCAATCGTTACAAGTCTAATAAAATTCCCGAAATTTAAAAATTAGTGTTTTGGACGAGTAGGTATTTATTCGCGGATATCGGCAAAACCTATGAGAATACAAATGTGCACGTGTACCTTTTAAATCGTTCTATAAGACATTATTACAATGTATATTATATTTATCTTAAAATAACAGCACTAACAAAGCCTGTTACCAAAACAAGTTCGGTTGACATTTTTGATTTTATTTCGGCGGCTTCTCGGGCTTCTTGACTTTGACATTTATACGGAGCGTTCAGATATCACTGGCGTACAATCCAGTGCAAAGAATATAATACTGATCCAGTGTTAGCCGAAACGGACGGTTTCAGTTTACGGTTCAATTTGTAATTGTTAGTGGTCAAATTGCAGTTAACGTTTGGCCAACATGCACTGGTACAATCCATACAATTCAAAATCTTCGAAAATTAAATTTGCTGCCTCTGTATTGTTATACTATTATAGTTTGATTATTATAATATATTCAAAGATTTCAAAGTAGACTGGCTTTTCTCATATCGTATGCGTACGGCTGCAATCTAATTGACAACTCGGGAATTGGATTGGCAACTCGTTATTTTGACTTATATACTTTCTCACTTTTTTTATTGTAGGTACTTCTTTTTTACCCTATAAAATTCATGTATGTATTTCTTACATATCACACATAGGTCAAAATCGTCTAATTGTATCTTCTTTTTATTTTTGGTTTCCTTTCCTTCGGCAGCCCTAAAACCTCCGGAAGAATGACCTTCTCTCGTAATCCGCGTAATCGATGCCCCTGATTTACCTAGAAATTTTATTCATGACTATAATTACTGCAGATACTTACCAATATTTAATTTAGTCGTAACATCGCATGGGCGGCGGTAATCGCTTACTATCAGGTGATCAGTCATAGCTGAAAAAATATTTCGTCTATCATGTTCCTACATCCAAGATTGGATCACCAAAAGGCCACTATGATGATGATAATGATCGTGTTACTAGGTATGTGTATATTTGTAGACGTTCCTTTGCGTGCACAACCACAGCTAAGATAACGACTTGAATTTTGACAACCCTAAATAGCCGAAAGGGATAGGTGCCATACATTAGAAAGGGACAACTAGATTCGTCCCTGAATCACTGTCATACATCGGTTTTGTATGAAGTTTATTTCTGGCCGGCAGTACTATTATTTATTCTGTGGCGGTGGGCCAGCCATTCGAAGATATCATATACTAGGGAATTTGGGACGGACGGGTGCTGCCGTGGCCGGTCTGGTGGTCAAGACGTTGGCCGCATAAGCTGAAGAGTCTGAACTTCTGAAGACGCGGAATCCGGCCTCGCCCACCGGGGAGCTTAGTTACTTTTTCTTTAGTATTAACATCTATTTCAATTCACATTTCAATACATATATGTAGTAGGTCACTATTGTTGATTTGTATTTTTAAGTACAGATGTAGTGATTAATCCTTTCCCATGTTTTTTTACGGAGTCGTACGAACGTGTTATGCTATAGGGAGCGTGCATGAACTGTAGGAGGCAGCACAGGAGCCGTCAGATTTTTGGCGCGAGGCGTAAATGTGATGTTTATTGTTCCGATGTAGCCCACAAGATGGCAGAACCTACTATGCACAAGAAAACACGTGACGTGTAAACGTATATGTTTATGGTTCCGATTCAGGCCACAAGATGGCAGACCCTCCAACGCGCACAGTCCTGAGGTTGACTGAAGTAGCATGACAAATATGAACGATCCCGAGAAAATACGATGGGAAAGGATTATTCACTACATGTGTAGTCACACTTGACTAATTAAAAATACAAATCAAAAATATTTAATTAAATAATTTCACTACAGCCAAACCCAGATAAGTTGGCAGCGATTTTGATAGCTAAGACGGTGCACGTAGTGTTGTTAAAAGACTAGTCTTGAAGACTTTGAAACCTTAAAGGCTCGCAAACCTTGAAGGTTCAAGCTTTGAAGACTTAAGCGTTGAAGGATTGAGCTCAAAAACGGTTCAGAACCTTAACGACTCAAGCTTTTTACGAGCTCTTAAGAGTAAATTTCTAAGACTCGGGCCTCATAGAGAGCTCAAGCTTTAAAAACTCGGGGCTATTGAAAGCTCAAGCCCCCTGAACCTCGAAGGCCTGAGTCGAGCGTTAAGAGCTCAAACAATTACCGTTCTAGGCAGAAAGTATTACTGTTTTTTTTAAGAATATTATGAACCTAACTACGTTGCCACTTTATAGTCATGTCTGGGTGTAGTGATTAACAGATCGCAAAAAGACTGATGTCACTCACAAAATTGATTTGCAGTCGAAATAAATCTTCAACTTTATGTTTAGAGGTATTGTTTATCCACTCTAATTGATATTTTACAAACAAAAATACGATAAAGTCCAAATATATTTTTTTCTTTTTTCCCCTATTTCACAAAAATGAATATAATATTTTTTTATTCTAATGACCTCACCGCTGTTAAAATCGCTCGGGTTCCTCACGGGCACCCTGTATAACTATCAAATATGGCATAGATTGATCTAATTTGTTAGAAGCTTTTAAGACTTAAATGCTCCAAACCTTATAGACTTAAACCTCCAAAGCTTAGGAGGCTTGAAAGCTTGAGGCCAAAAGACTCGAGTTTTCTCTGATCGTAAGCAGTAACGCGAACTTATTAATTGAGGCTTATACGGTCGAGGCTTTGTTCGAGACTTCTAGACTCAGCAGTCGCGACTCGATTCTTGTAGTTTACGTCTCGAAGCTTAAATTCACAACACTAGGTGCACGGGTTATTTTTAACGTCAATCTTCTATGAAATTAAAACTTTTACTTGACACTTGCAGTCTGGGCTACCGCAATCGCTGCCGACTTAACTTTGTCTGACTTTAGTTCCATATTTGAATGTAAGCATAGTTAGATTCTTTAACATGTATGAATAGTAGGAAGAGTCTCTTCTTTGTGGTCTCCTGTAGCCTAAACGGCTTGATGGATTTTGATGTATGAGGTATCGTTAGATTCGTCTTGATCACGGGAGTGTCATAGGATGGAGGATTTTGGGATAACTAAAAAGTTATAATAAAATAAAAAAATTAAAAAGAAAAACAAAAAACCCGACTGCAACTGCACACTAAAAAGAGGAAAACAAGCCCCACAAGAATATTGTTGTTGATGGTAATAGTTAGGGAGGCGAGGTAGCTAAATGGCGTAATTCAACGGCGCCGTCGAGACCTATCAAAATCGAAAGATCAAATAATTTCGAAAAGAAAAGCTCATATGATAAAAACCATTTTAGCGGTGGGTTTGGCGTGTACGGTTTTTCAAAAATGTTAAAAAAAACAGTTACTTGGGCATTCTCGAGCGCGTCAGATATTCATACTACGTATGCCCCAAGTGCCTCTGATAACAACGGTATACTAATCTGCCGGTTTGCGTGGTGGGGGTAGGAATATAAAGTAGTCAAAAATTCAAAATAAAAAAAATTACTCGAGCGCGTCAGATTTTCGGAAGGGGTGTTAAGTAGGCCCCAAGGAAGCTCCCTTTAAAAAAACTGACGATTTCGGCGTGACGATAAGTTACGATGAATTTTTGAAAATGCAAAAAAAAAAAGTTTTTTTGAAATACTCGAGCGCGTCAGATTTTCATAGGGGAGGTTTATCTCGGTATCCTGAAAGCATATTTTCTTAATCTGACAAAAATGTTGGTGGGTTCTCTTAATCTGACCGAAAAAGGTTTTTTGGTTTCTTTTTTTTCCTTTCTTTCTCCTTGATAAAACGGGGATTTTAAGAATGACAATAAAGCGATAGATGCAACCAACGTAAATGTAGATGAAATATAGTACGAATTGTATTATTTATTGTATAAAAAAATGAAATGATATAAAAATTGTATTATAATTGTATTGTTATATATGGCCTTCTCCTCGACACCGGGGGCGGCCCTAGACGCACTGCTGGATATTATACCACTCCACTTGCAGGTGCAAAAGGAGGCTAAGCAGTGCGTCTACAGAATATGCATGCTAAACAGGCCAAAATGGCGCTCTCAAGCATTAACCAAACTAAAGGCCTGGGTTTTTGCAAATAGAACCCTTAGCATGCCCACCGATGACACGCACACTGAATGTCATTTCACTAAACTGTACACAGTAGAAATACCTCCTAGAGACAAATGGACCAACGACCAAATGTACGTCTAAGAGGGAAGCCATATTTGGTACCCGGATGGTTCCAAGAAAGGCATTGGTGTAGGATGTGGGATCTATGGTGAGAGACCTAAGCTCAGAGCCAGCGTCAGCATGGGCACACAGGCCTCAATCTTCCAGGCTGAAGTCTACGCCATCAACAAATGTGCGGAGATTAACCTGGATAAAAACCTACGACACCAACATATCTACATCAACTCAGACAGCCAGGCTGCTCTGCTGGCACTAGAATCCCTTGAGTCAAACTCAAAACTAGTCCAGAACTGTAAAACAAACCTCAATGCACTGACAAACTCCAACAAAGTCACACTTAGATGGGTACCAGGGCACTCCGACATTAACGGAAACGAAGAAGCGGACGAACTTGCTAGAAAGGGCGCAGACACACCCCTGGTCGGCCCAGAACCGATCTGTGGAATCACAAAACGGGATGCATATTCACTGCTCAGCAATTTAGAAAAAATAAGGGCAAACGATTGGTGGAAGTTCGTAAAAGGACAAGAACACTCGAAAGCTCTAATCAAAGGGTTCAACAGCAAAACTGCTAGGGAGCTTCTAGGGCTCAAAAGACACAAAGCCTGCGCGGTGACCAGAATTTTGACTGGACACTGTAAATTGAACAAACACATGTTTCAAATTGGAAAGAAACAAGACGCGACATGCAGGTTCTGCCATGACTCAGAGGAGACTGCAATGCACATTCTCTGCTCCTGTGGACCACTAATGTCAAAAAGAAGTACCCACTTAGGGCGGTACGTATTGCAACCCTATGAGGTACACAACATTACGGCCCAAAGAATCTGGAATTTCCTGGATTCAACGGGCATCAGTAATGAACTTTAAAGGGCTGTCACAATAGACCAATGCCTGGTCGACGTGGCAGTCAAAGGCCCACAAACTACAATAATAATAATAATTAATATATATGACCTTTACATTTTTGCTCAATACAATTCATCTTCTTCTTCTTTCACATAATTTAATCATCGTTATTTCATATCAATTATTTTTAACACCCTCAGTTTTCGAGATATACTCAAAAAAACCGGGAGTTTGAGTTTTTATGATGCTTCAAGTCAAAAAGTTTTAACTTTGGACAAAAATGTAAAGAGACCTTTTTTGTGTATAATAAAATTCCCTTTTTTGTTTATTTAAACTTTTTTTTGTAAAATGTATCGTTTGCGACTTATATGCCGCAACGCGTTTTTCGGAAGACTAAATGGCTCCTCCACACTTCCGGTCATGCGGAAACCGGCAGATTTTGTATTTTTAGTAAGTTTTAGATTATATTCTTCAAAATAAAATTAAAAGAAATCGCGCTCGAGAATGCCGGATTAACGTTTTTTTTTTACAAGTTCGCGACCCTATAACTCGGCGGCGTCAAGGACTTATCGTCAGATTAGTTAAATTTAGTCTTAAAACACTAAAATCAACCCCCAATATCTTAATCTGACGCGCTCGAGTATTTCAGACTATCGATTTTTTTTTACTAATCTGATCGTCTATCCTAGGCGCGCGTCACTACATATAGAGCTAAATACTTTACTAGGTTGTTCTATTAGGTCTAAGGTATCTCTCATATCTTAAACTGCCACGCTCGAGTATTACCGAAAATTCCCCTATTCGCCTCCCTAACTATAAGTATCGCAGGCGGGGACCAACAGAGGGTTACTTATAGTCATTTTGGTTGTTGGTTGTTAAGTTCACCTTTTAGCAGAATTTTACTTAGGTAGGTATTTTCGTTGGTGGCGGTCAAGTTGTAAGGCTTGTTTTCCTCTTTTTAGTGTGCAGTCGGTTTTTTGTTTTTTACAATAATTATTTTTTTTATTGTATGGTCGTTCCCGTGGTAAGTTCTTAAGAATTTTAAGCGACATTCGGATGTCCTAAAGTCAGTTCGTATCTAAGCTACAGAATGTTTAATAAAATAGAAACTCGCTTATCGAATACGTTCATATTTAAGATGGGTTAAGCCAGGAAATTAGAAGGAAACAAAATATCCATTTCCATTTCATAATTATTGCCATGACACTATCTGGATTATGATGTTATTTTTAGTTATTATTATAATTTAATTTTGACTTTCGCAATATAGATAGTAATTTGTAACGTAATCATATGTTGTGTAATAAATAAATCTGAATCTATATGGTGCACCGCGCCAACCTTGCGACGTAAGATATGACCACCGCGCGGGTTTGTCTTTTATCTTAGTTACTCTGAAAATACACTGATGTTTAAATTTTTGCTCGTCAGATCCCTCGGTTATGTAAAAAGCTATTTTATTCTTAAATTAGACTGATATGGTATGCAGGGTAACGATATACAACTGGACATGTTTTAGTGATTTTTTTTTATATAGAGCCAACTTCAACCTTTTAAGGGTTAAGGTTTTAGTTGCAGTTTGCATTTGCAATTTTGCACATATATTCTAATTAACCTTTGATTAAAACGTGTAAAAAATCAATTTAACAACTTCAATTTTGCGTTAGTTCTATCTTCACCTAATAATAAAACTAGAGCTTACATACAATCATCAACACTATTAGCTTAGCACCCTTGCATACCGTGTGCCAAGCTAACAGCTTTCATGACTATACGAAGACAACCAGATGGACAAAATTGACTGAATAGCATCCAAATATTCTCGCGCTAAGAGGGATATTAGTGCAACGTTCTGCTGCCAGAGAGCAGCACTAACACATCTTATAAAAACAGTTGAGAAGTTTTCACTATGGCCTTTTTTAAAAATGCCGGGGTCAAAACTATTTTCGTTGTTTTGTTTTTTGTCCCCAAAAATGTGACGAAGTGGAGCTTTTTTGTATGAGATGAAATTTTGTTTTAAATTTTTCTCAGCTATACTAGACACAAGTGTGACAGAGTGGTCAGAAACAAGACAACGAAAATAATTTTGACCCGCCTACTGCCAAATTCGAAAATCTAAATTTCGTTATCTGCCTCTTTATCGCTTGATTTTCGTGTAGCACACTATCTTATGATAAACAATCGAATTATCAAAGTAATCTATTGCCTCTTTAGCTATAGTGTCTTGGACCTGATCTTCAGTAACTTAAAACCGGCTCCATCATGGTATGATAAGGGGTTTCGAAAGTACGTCAATTGGTGAGTCCACACAGAACGATTCGCCTCGCGGGGAAATTGCCGCGCGAAGCAGCTCAGTCGGAGTACTCTATCTCGCCTGAGACATTACGGCCGCGTGTACGTTTGAGTGTATGTGTGAGCTACTTTGAGCGGCAATTTCCTCGCGAGGCGGCTCGATCTGTATGGACCCGCCTAATAAGTACAGTAAACAACTCGAGTGGCTAAGGAGATGTTCAAAAGGTTATTTTGAAGGGAGCACTGTAAGCAGCTCAATTTGACTAAGTCAGCCGCTACTTTTGCTGCTGTGCTAATAATAGCAATTAAAAAAAGATCTAAGCGTCCATTTCTTGTTCTAAATAAGGCTGCCTGTCAATTGAGGTGGAGCGTTATGTCTTGATCACACGTATCGTGTACAGTGGCGAGAGTGCCCTCGGCCGAGTGCTCAGTACTCGGTACTCAACCGAAAGCACTTTCTCGCTTCTGTACTCGGTAGGTACGTGTGATCAAGGCCTTAGTGTTTACGTTACAAGCAATGCCATGATTCCCCATATCTTTCATTCTCCGCCTCATTGGATAGGCAGCTAAAGGTGTTATTCAATTGCTTTCGTAATTTCAATTTAGTAGTTTGCTAATGGCTACAATTTGGAACTGTTACTAAAGGATCTGTGTAAAGTGAAATAGGCCCCTGTTTTTATATACAGTAACAAAAATAGTGGGGATCCGTTTTTGGGCATATTTGGTATCGTGTTCTGAATAGGAAAATGTGGAAGAAAAATGTTTATGACGCGAAAACAATTTTTTTAGTGAAAACTTCTTTAGCGGCGCTGTGCACATTTTGTGACTGTGAAATGTTAAACTCGCGATAGGTCACGTGATCGACAGATTCGTCAGATTGAAAATTCGTAAGAAGGACACGAGACCAGATCGAAAAACTGTTACAATGTCATTAAAGCCAATAGACCGGTGGAGCGGCATAGGAAAGGAAGTAACCCCCTCTCTTTCTACCGCGCGGCGAAAATGTATGCATAAATGATAGTACTTTTATACTGATAATTAAAGCAATTCGTGCAAAATTATTCACTAACCATTCCAAAATATCAAAAATGCACAACGTTAATATTCAAGTTTTCACTTCTGCCGGCACTCCCGGAGTGCAACCCGTTGTTTTTTTTTTTGTATGGAGATCGTTCAAGTCGATCAAGCCAAATGCTTCTATTTTTTCCTAATCAGAACACGATACCGAATATGCCCACCACTCAAAGCATGTCATAAAAATATTTTGTTTAAATTTGAACTTCACTAGCTGTCAATAGAGTTCAATATTATAACTGCCATATATGGCTGCAGATGCGGTAAAGGGTTGAAAGGATTCCCACTATCTTTGTTACATCCTGTATAGTCGGCTTATAAAAAGTGTGTTTTTAAGGACCGTAAGGATCTTATTACTAGTGTTATATATGGCAGTCAATTAACCCTTTCACAGCTCATAACACGCTGTTGCCGCACAGAGTAAGGTCCTCTGGTCTAGAAAAAAAAACGCTCAAAACAGAATTTACTCGACACTGACATCGATTGCCATCAAACAAACCTAACCTAAACTATCTATAGGATAACCTTACGAAAATCCTGAGAAGTTAACGGTTTCAGAATTATGACTTATGATAATCTGACAATCATTACATTGTGACTTTCAATAATTATGTCAAACAAAGGGATCCGGGACCAATCTATCAGAATTTCGGTTGGAATTTCAGAGGTCAAACTCCAAATTGCAATTGATGCATAAGGACCCTTCTGTCACGGAAAGCCACATTTAGCTATTTGAGATGGACTACGTAGCACTACCAAATGAGCTGTACAATGAAAGAGTTCATTGAATGCTTGTACTTATAGTTCGTGTTATCCACGATGACGCGCAGATTTGTCAAATATAACCTTTAATAACATGACATTACGAGCTAAGGCACGCGTCTTCATGAATGACACGATCTATACAATGTTGTCTTAACCACAATAAATTACATACGTACAGTCAGCTTAAGTAACATTAAATTTGAACACCTAACTGGGTCATATTATTGAAAGTTTTGTCCCCTACACTTCAAATTCACAAATCTAATAAATTTGATTTGTGAATTTTTACGAGCTCTTTCTATCCAAGTAGGAGAAAAAAAGTGTCCCAATGTTTTTATTTCCATTCCTTCACCATTTTTCATAAACTTTTGGAAAGATCGAAAAATGTATGGAAATTTTGAGATACTTTTTTTTCTATTGGGAACGAAAAAGCTCGTGATTCAGTAGAAAAATATAAAAAATCACAATTAAAAAGTGAAGGGGTGCTTTATATAAAATGGCTTTTCATTTCCTTGCTTGATATTATAAATAGAATTGGCTTGGCAGTATTAGACCAGTCAATGTGGTATTGATAATTTACGATGGTGTGGATAATTTTATCGGCGGTCGATAGACTTCTATTTGTGTTATTAGGCCATCCGACAAACCCCGTTTGGTTAAACTTGTGTACAGTTTTTCTTTTGTTAAATTCAATTTTTATGACACACGATATTTTTGGTCTGAGCTAACTTTACACCTACTTGAACAGAAAAAGTGTAGGAGTGTTAACTACACATTAAAAATAGGTATCAAGTTCCAAACGTGCTTAAAAATGCTAAAATAGTTTGTTTTGATAGCGTATACCTATTTTTTGGCAAGTGTAAAATATTCCCGCACCCAAAACCCCAGGACATGTTGATAATCCAATTACCCCTGTTATTTTAGGACTTGAGTTGATACGGTTGATAACATATCAACTGTATTATCTGGGATATAAAAAGAGCTTAGTAGATGCACAGTCAGCATTCCTTCATATTAAAACATAACTTCATCCTGTCTATCTTCAAACCATTTTGTTACCTTTACAACGTTGCGCTGACGCTTATTTGCGACGTGTTATCTGCGTCGAAACGTCAGATATAAGGTAACAAAATAAATTCGGCATAGACCCCATAATATTATGTTTACGTGTTCTATAAGCGAAAGTTTAAAACGTTATAAAGTAAATGAATAGCCGGGTCCACACAGAGCGAGCATACGCGCGAGGCAATTTCCTCTCGGGGGAGGAAAACGCGCGCGCCGCCTCGGCCGAGTTACGTCTACCCTGGCCGTATTGTGCGTGAGGAAATTGCCTCGCGCGTATGCTCGCTGTGTGGACCCGGCTAATGATTTATGCATCTCCGCATAAATTTTAAAAGAACGAATATGAAATCTCTGTAGTTGTCTGTACATATTGAAATACAATGAATTAATGTTATATAGATCGTTTCATTAGCCGGGTCCACATAGAGCGAGCGAGCGAGCACGTACGTGCGAGGCAATTTCCTCACGCATAAACCGGCCAGTGTAGACGTGCCTCGGCCGAGGTGGCGCGTGCGTTTTCCTTGCCCGAACGTGCCGCCTCGGCCGAGGCACGTCTATACTAGCTGGTTTGTGCTTGAGGAAATTGCCTCGCGCGTATGCTCGCTGTGTGGACCCGGCTAATCACGACGCGTGCCTTAACTCGTAATATCATGTTACTACAGGTTAAATTTGACAAATTTGCGCGTCATCGTGGATGACACGAGGTAGTCGGAGTTATTTTATCCCATACCCATAGGATAATCAAGCCCAGTCAATTAAATACAAAAGCATTTATTAAATACTGACTGTATGTACGTAGATTTTAAGTATTTAACCCAAAATTTCGACAAATTTAAAAAGTATTTCAAAGGATATTTAAAGGGGAAATTTTCAAACAAAAACGTACGGAAGAATCAGGCCAAGTTCCAATAAAAATCTACAGAGACAAAATAATATACAACCTTATTGTTAAGCTTTATTTTTATAAGCAAAAGCAAACTTTAATTTAAATCCTACCTATGCTTTACGAGACATTAGCGAGTTTCTATTTTACATTCTATAGCGGCGCGTTCCAAAGAAATAGTTACTTAATTTATTTAAAAAACGTACTGGTTTTTCAAAACGTTCATTTTAACGAACCGAGATATTGCGAAGTTTGATATAGTTTAAACCTACGGTTGTCTTAATAAACCCAATCTAAGTATTAAAGCGCATCATAAAACCGTTAAGTAAAATTATCAGAAATTAAGCATATATCGGAACCAAATCGTTTGCAAACAAACATTATTCCATATAATCTTACTTCATGTTTTTTCACGCTTTAAACACAAGGTTTATCATAACGACATAAACCCCACACCTAACCTCTATATGCATTGACTTTATAGGTAACATAAAATAAAACTTTTAAAGTCTAAAATAATAGCGGGTGTTACAGACTAGAAGAAAACATGTAGTTAAAAACAAGTTGTGTATGTTTCATCATACATAAAATTACAAAAACCACAGAAGTGATTTCAATAAACTTTTCAAATAACTATTTACATTCACTCTTTATAAACAATTACACATACATATTGCAATAAACTTGGCGCGTGTTTTACAGACCACGTTTCTCACAAAATTGAGTAGTCTGACCAAGCTAAGTTGGCAGCGATTTTGATAGCCCAGCCGGGACAAGTGTTAAGTAAACGTCATAATTTCATGGTTGTTTGACGTTTAATATAACACTTGCACTGTCTGGGATGTCAAAATCGCTGCCAACTTAGCTTGGTCTGACTCTAACTGCCTAATTCATATCTACACATGTTCAGTTCAAGACAAAATTGTATGTCGAATGACAATAAGATCAGGGGAAAGTTGGACCAAGTTAACTCTGCGTCACTTGTGGAATTGCCATACTAAACGTCATATATTCATAGAAATTTGACATTTGTGCTGTCATCGCAGTCTATGCAGGGTTGGCTTAGTCTGATACTACTAATATGAGATCTGTACACGTTATTGCTTTACATTTCTAGGAGCCGTTTTAGAGTCGGACCAAGCTAAGTTGGCGGCGATTTTGTTAGCGCCGCCTGTGCAAGTGTTAAGTAAACGTCATCATTTCATACAAGTTTGACATTTAAAACAACACTTGCACTGTCTGGACTTCCAAAATCGCTGCCAACTTAGCTTGGTCTGACTCTATCAACACTTGTAACAGTATACCAGAAAAAAATATTATCTAACAAGTATATTTGTTAGAAAGAGGCTTCAGTTGTATCACAGGTTACTGGCGTTTGTTAAACGGCCCACTGGAATTGTTCATATTGTACCTCCGAGTTCCTAGTGTCGTAAATTCGAATAAAAAAACGATGTTCATAAAGTAAATTTAATATTAATGAAATGAAGAGCCAAAAAACTGCTGCTGGTATTTACAAAATGCAACCAGCTCTTTTATCAATTATTAAATTGAAAAACCTCAAAAATAGTAAAAAATATTTACGTCATGACTTTACATACGAATTTCATACTAACAAACTATATAATATGGAATTTCGTAAGGAGTAACCGATTTGATATTTCATGCCTGTATTAGTATATTTTATATTGAACGTAAGTAACCAAATCTGTCTCATAACCGAATGATCAAATTAAGGAGACACTGTTGATTTATTTTAGAAGTTTAAAACATAAACAATCATAAAACCAAACATCATTCATTTCACAAGAGCGTCCCAGGGTAAATTTAATACAAGATAGTATCAACTACAAAACTGTCACTTCTCAAAACTTTAGAAAGAGATATCTTTCAACCATTTTGTTACGTCTGCAACTAATCTGAACTAAAATATATCAAAAGCGGTCCAATAAATTAATATAAGGCCACATTCGATACGAGACGAATTAAATTTCTCTGACAACCATCGCATTGTAATTTTAGATACACAACAACAACACCGATTTTCACGGATTGAAAGTATATAGGTCACTTCGCTCAACTCAAACATCTCACAAATGTTTTACTCGCAACCGTCAAAAACGCGGCTAAAACTCGCGCCAAAGTTTAAGGAACGTCTACCACGTGGTGCGGCGCGGCCACATCACCAGAACCGCGGCGGCCGCGGGCCCGGCCACCGGCTGGGCGGCCTCGCGCGGAACTGCTGCGGGCTGAACCGCGGCCTCATGTCGCGAGGCGTCCAGTTCCTGGGGTACCTGTTGTTGGGGAACCTGGGCGCGTTCCAGTCCTCCCTGAAATCCTCGTAGGGCGGCGAGGGGTTCCTCATGTTGGGGTTCTCGAGGCCCCGGCTCCGGAGGTCCTCCTCGTACGCGTCGCTCTCCGCGTTTCTGTCGTCGAAGTCGACGTTTCTGTCGTCGTAGTCGGCGTTTCCGTCGCCGAAGTCCTGCGGGTACTTCTGGAAGGGCATGTTGTACTTGAGGTCCGGCGGCATGTTGTCGAAGGGGTTCTGCATGGGGCGCGCGGGCGCGGAGCGGGGCGGGGGCGGCTGCGGGCCCGGCTCGCGCAGCTCCCGGTCGCTGGAGGAGCTGTTGATGCGGACCAGGTTGTGTTGCTTGCCGTTGTCGCCGCCGACGAGCACTTTGTTGTTGTTGAAGCTGTTGCGGCGGTCGTTCACGGGCTGGCCGGGGAACATGCTCTCTGAAACATACGAGCTGAATTTTAGGCTTCCCGTAAATCGAGATTCATATAAGAAATCTATAAGAAAAGATTGGGAAAGTCAGGGTCTGGATAATAAATTAGCGAAATAAAAATCTTACGCTGCTCCTCGTCCTCGGACAGGTCCATGTCGACACTTTCCACGATGTCCGTCGGTGGAACCATCGGAGGCACTCTGTAATCCTAAAAATAAATGCAAAATTAGCATATTTCAAATAAATCAAGTTGCTTTTCTGTCATTCATTGATATACTAGCCAATTTACCTGATTTCATGCTAAAATGACAGTTGTATTGAACAGATCGGGTATGAATTAAAGTTCAAGAGAGCATTCATAGGTAGTATTTAAGACCTATAGCCGAAAAATATAGTACATTTCCCGATTATGAGAGAAAGAAAACATTTAAAACAATTGAAATTGCATTAACGTATAACGCTTGAACAGTTCCATATGAACCTAACGAACAAAGTTTTACTGTTCCGAAAAGACAGTGAGTTTTACTGTTTTAAGTATCTAAAATGTAGTGAGTTGTTGATATTTTCACTCACTCACTTTAATGTGTGCGCTAAGATTTTTTTTAGTGAAATTAACTAAGAAATCGTCAACCTTATTACCGAGAGATTGGTCAGTAGTGTAAAGAATGTTGGTGTTAGTGTATCTACTCGTAAGATAAGTGGACAGGAAGTGTGTCTCACCTGATCGGCGTTGTTGGGCGGCGCGGGCGCGGGCGCGCGCGGCGCCTGCTGCGTGAGCGAGATCAGGTTGCGGTGGTCCACGTCTGCAAGTTGACCACCACACACGTTATCTAACATATCCTTATTTATGCAGTAACTCTGGTTATCAAAAGTTTGACATTTCAGTACGGCTACCACCAGTTTGACTCTGACATATTCGCTAGCGTGTGCGTAACTTAATTTATATGCATCTCGCTCGTACTCACATATAAGTGCGAGTGAGATGTATAAATTGTAAGTTACGTAAACATTAGCGAATATGTCATATGACTTCATCAGTTGTCAAACCATGTTTTCTTAGACTGCATGTTATACAATCAATGAATCTTTTCATTTCATTTCTGAACAATTACTGCCTGGGGTGGGTAAGAACATGAGCTTTTTTTAGTGTTGTGATTTCTGATAACCCTTTTCCAGACTGCACCAATGTACAAGGTTCTCCCAAAACATCCAAATTCCAAGTAATCTATCTTTGATGATTCATTTGAAAGTAAGTCACATTTCACAAAATTGCAATCTAATTTGAACCTTAAACCGGAATATTTAAGTTGAAATTCTATTGGCGCGTATGTGGTCGATTAATCGTTCTAAGTATGCTTGGAAAAGGATTAACGTTCACGATTAGGGCTTGTGAAAAAAGATGGATGTTTCAGTTACCACCTCTAGAATAGAATACACAATTAGCAACAGAAGATTATGCTACAGTAGGGCTAAGATGGTCGGTTTTTTATCCTCTGTCATCATGTCTGTCACTTTCTAACAAGTATGTAAGTGCGAAAGTGACGCATGACATGACAAGAGCTAAAAACGCGACCAGGATCGCCGCAGGAATAGTTAAAACTAACACTCATTGTGATTCTTCACAAGAAAGTCCTAGTGCAAACTATTTTGTATAGTTCGTGTCATCCACGATGGCGCGCAGATTTGTCGAATCTAACCTTTAATAACATGATATTATGAGTCAAGTCACGCGTCTTCGCGAGTGGCACGATATATAAGTATTTCTCTTGCTTATTGTGAAGTAGTTGATTAATGACAAATTAGATACAGGTTGATTAAAAATGACAAACCCATGGAGCTCCCACGATACAAAAAAGCTTTAACCCTTAAATGCACGTTATAATATGTATCCAGCATAATAACTAGCATTTATTTGTGATTACGGCAATACAAACATTTTTATTTTTCTATTTTTTACCACACTCGTTTAACAACTCCATACCACATATATTAATCTCAAGCATAGAAAATAAGTAACCTAAAGGGATTTGCCACAGTGGACGCGTTCTGCGATCTGCGGTCAGATCAGTTTACGGTAGGCGTTCAATATGACCCGACCGCAAACCGCAGAACGCATCCAGTGTGGCAAATGCCTAACACTGCTCACTCCATACATAGCAATCCTTACTTAACCTTTTCGCCGCCACCTCAATAAAGTAATAAAGTGTTATCAACGCCAACGTCAAAAATTGCACGTATACAAACCTGTCCAAAACCACGACTTGATATGAAGTCTTGGCGTGTGGGGCACGAAATGTACTGACTTTATATCAACTCAATGGCGGCCAAAAGGTAAACCTTTTCGACGCCGTATCGAACACAAAAGCTGTCACTAGGACGCCACGTCACCGAAGTGTCAAAACTGAAATTGAACTTAATGCATATGCATGTAGGTCTAATGTTGTTGGTGGTCTGTGACGGATTAATCAGTCTTCGGCGTTGGACCCACGGTGTGGATATATCCGATATTGGCGTCAAAAAGGTTAATTATTACACGTTGTATGGGAGGTATGGTAAAACTTATTATTAATAATCCCTTAGAATCTTAAGCATAAGCAAGCTCGGTTCTCCATACAAACGTAGTTACGCTCTCATTTTATAACGACTAGCTAGATCGCTCTGAAACTTTGTATGTATGAGGTATATCTAGTCCTGTAATTAGTTTATGTAGCTACTGATACCATAGTTAAAAGAATACAGACAATTTAAGTATTTCATACAAAACTTGTTTTAGCTCTATTTTGTTCGTATAAACTGGAGCTATATAAACTTCTAGTTATACCTCATGTCATTGTATGTCCAAAGTTTCATTATAATCCAACATGTAGTTTTACAATGAGAACGAAACTCCGTTTGTATGGGAAGGTGAAATGCGGCCGAGCTTGCCGGGGACTCTTAAATCTTATTGAAAATGTATTATAATGGTTTTTTTTTATCGATGTATGAAGTAAGCACTCTAAGCTTATTTATTTATTCTATGTCTCGGGGAAAAAAATAACATGCATTTAAGAGTCGAGTGACGTAAGTGCCTTTGTATGTACACAACACCCAAAAAAAAAATATTTTTCCTAAGACTCAGGTGAGATAGTGTTTCCGAATGAAATCATTAATAAGAACCGTTACCGATTAAAGATTACCACAAAATGAATAATTATCACACTTTTATTTGCCCCAAAAAGATGCAATAAGATCTGTTTATGAATTAATTAGAAAAAATAATAAAATGATCTTCACCCATAAAAAAGTCTTTCAAGTCGATCTCACCGGCAAATGGTATATAATCTGCGTCTGGCGAAAAACAAAATATAGAATTTACCACTTTATACGTCCTATTTTAAAAAGTAACGTTTTTATGAAATCAAGTACTAGGCAAAACGATAATTAATAACGTCTAACGTACTATCACATAAGGTTCAAAATAGCTTGAGTTCTTGAAGCGATATTTGAATTAATTCCGCTATCCGTCCTCTATCAGTGTGTGCCCAACGGTGGTGTTTGCTCAGGCCACAAGTTATTCCGTAATTGACAGCTGTCAAATAATATTTGAAAAATTAAGCCCAAGAGAGCAGCCACCACGGGCCTATTGCATAATAAAATATAAGCTAAATATTAGTGATTTTGTATGTAAGTGTACATTGTGATAGAAGTGTGCTACGTTGGTAATCGCACACGCGTTTCATACGTCGTTTCAACACACTTGCAAGGAAACTTTCATATTAATCAAATTTGAATAGTTAAAACAGTTATGCAGGGTTCCACCTGTCCTGCTGCCTGTGGCCCTTCGGTCTATGTTGTAAAATTTACTCGACCAATTTAAGAAGGCTCCGTCTACAATGGCGTCTATTAGTTACAATCTTAACTCGATCAGATTATCATACATCACTGCACAAGTGCTATAATATAATGAATAAAGCACGGGTATGTAATATCTAGGATAATAAGCCTGAAAGCGGTTCAAAAAGTTCCACGTGACGAGCAAATGTATTTTATTATGTAATAGGGCCCTGGACGTTTATCGATCGAGGTTTCCACACTGTAGGGTACACGCTTATTGGCGTGAAGAGTCAATGTTTAAGCATTCGATGTATGAACAATACAAACGGAACCTCCAACACACACGTTCCCTATTGTCAAAAAGACATGTCTTCTTCCTCGCGTTGTCCCGGCATTTGCCACGGCTCATGGGAGCCTGGGGTCCGCTTGACAACTAATCCCAAGATTTGGCGTAGGCACTAGTTTTTACGAAAGCGACTGCCATCAGACCTTCCAACCCAGAGGATAAACTAGGCCTTGTTGGGTTTAGTCCGGTTTCCTCACGATGTTTTCCTTCACCGAAAAGCGACTGGTAAATATCAAATGATATTTCGTACATAAGTTCCGAAAAACTCATTGGTACGAGCCGGGGTTTGAACCCGCGACCTCCGGATTGCAAGTCGCACGCTCTTACCGCTAGGCCACCAGCGCTTATTTGTCAAAAAGACATGTAAAATTGGTAAATACCGACAGTCGTAAGCGCTTCATCGACATAATACAATTTAAAGATTAAGGTACCTTGTTGTACGGGGTGCCGGCTCGGCGCCGTCGTGACGGGCATGGGCGGCGGCGGCAGGGGAAGTAGTCTGTGGTCCACGTCCTCCATGTCTGAAATATGCATTCATGGCATTATGTTCAATATTATACGTACATAACCAAAAATCGACACTGAATACACATAAACCCCCTTATACATCAAATTTAGCAAACCGTTTTTCAAAGCTTTGGCCGTTTCTAGCAAAAACAAAATGTCAAAATAACAGATAAGGACAAACGTTTATCAAGACATTGTTAAACATGACAAGCGTTAATGACGTCAGAGCCACAAACTTTATGATGTCACTTTAATATCATCAATTCATCAGTGACAGAAATTGTTTAATTTTTTTTTTATTTGTTGTAAAGTTAAATAAAGAATTTATATTCGTTTAATTTTCTTTCCTAATCAGTCTCGTGATATTTCGTGTTATAAAATTACTAATATTTCTTTTATCAAAGATATTTTACTAATGTGACCAAGGGGGAGGGGTCAAAAAACCTAGAAATTCGTGTGACGTGATTAATGGATTGCCCTTTATACCAGGGGTCTCCTCTTTTGAACCAAGTCCAGGCCTCCACTTCCTTTCGCGAGCTAGATTGTACAGTCGAATTTACACTGTCGTGAAACATAGTAACATTAAACTAATTCTACGGATTCCACTCACGTGTTTTAGTCACTCGCGCGACATGTCTCAGCGCGCGCGCAGCGTGCGACGCGGCGCGGAGCAGTACGCGAATCACGGCCGTCATGAACACTGCTTGCACTGTTAGTGCTTGAGAAAGGAGACCTAGGCTCTCCGAAACATGTCGCGCGAGTGACTAAAAACACGTCAGTGGGATCCGTAGATTGTAAAGGGTTGAGCTTGCGGGCCTGTTTCGGCCAGCGATCAATAGTTTAGAGACCCCTGCTATAAACAAAATGTAGGTGGCTAGCAAAAAAATATCATGGAAGCCAACTAACACTTGTAGCATACAACAATAGGTGTGTTTAAATTATAATACATGATAAATAATAGCTTTGAGATAAGAAAGAGTTTTAATTTGAAGAAAAAAGGTTTTTAAAAAGGTGAGAAATTAAAGGTCGACTTTTAATGATATAGAGGTATTCATGGATCCTATGGTTTTATTTCTTACCATTCGGATTTTGAGTTTGGTTAGCTATGTAACAAATAAGTACACATTACGAAGATGTTAAGTATAACAATTTACATACCGCTACATATCATCAGTTAAAGTTGGGAACCTCTAGATGGAGTTAGAGGATTTACGACTTTAGGCCACAAAACCTAAAGTTACAAACCGCTTAACTCTGTTTTATGCAGATAAGAGGTTTACCTACTTTAATCTACGATATACACAATGTCCAGTGAAAAACAGCCGGTCACAGTAAAAAAAACACTCGCTCATCACTGTCTGTTTCTTGCTTCTTGCCGCCGGTCAAGCTGCCTTAACCCTTTGGCCGCCATAGATGTTCGTGCAATCAGACAAAGTTCACGATGACAAGCCGCGCACGATAAGGCTTGTTTACACTTTGCAAAGTAGCAAGTGCAGGTGATAAGTGCAGGTGTAAAGTGATTAGTAAAATCAACTTGTAAACGGTCACGCTGTTAAGTGACAAGTGCGAGTAAAGTGATCACTTGATCAGACGCTCGTTCTATTTTTGCCTGTTAAGTGTTAATAGGAAAGGGAAATACAAACGTAGTCTCCATTTTCCTCTCTAGATATTGACATTATGGAAAATATTTTTACATAATTTGATGTATATTAACTATAACTACGTTTGACTTTTTTCGATTTTTTTATTATTGTAAACATTAGGAGCGAAAAACAGTTTACATACAAATTTTTAAATGCTTCTAAATCTTATTTTTCGGCCTTACTTTTGACCATCACTTTACACCTGTAATAAACATAATTAAACCATATGTAAACGATTGCTTAACACTTGACACATCATCAATAACTTTTAACCTGAACTTGCTACTTTAGGCGTGACGTTCAAAGGGTCCCTTCGATTCAATTTCCGTTGAAGCGGTATCGTGTCACCAAAGTAAATTCTAAAATTAAAATGTGAAGGTTGTTTTCCGGTTTGGCAGCCGGTTCCGGTTTAGAGCCCGGGAGTTAAGAATGAGTGATGTACTCACGGCCCATAATGGGTAGGTTCGGCGGCGGCGGCGGCGGAGGGAGGATGCCTCGGTGGTCCACGTCCGCGGGGGGAATGTCTTTCACTTGGGGAATATTCTGAAAATATAGTACCCAATGAGAACAAGTATGAATAGTTAGAACAAGTATAATTTTAAATACTAAATTACGCTATTATTTAGGGGTCATCTATTAATTACGCCACACGAATTTCTAGGTTTTTTGACCCCTCCCCCTCTTTGTCACACTTGGTCACATTTGGCGAACTCCTGGTGTGAAGTCATATTTTTCGAATTAAGTATTATTAATATTTTATCAAAATATTCTTGATGAAAGAAATATTAATAACTTTATAACACAAAACCGATTAGGAAAGAAAATTAAACGAATATAAACTCTTTATTTAACTTTACATCCAATAAAAAATAAATTAAAAAAATCTGTTACTGATGATGTTAAACTGACCTCACAAAGTTTGTGACTCCCTCCTCCCCTTGTCACAACATGTCACATTTTCTTGGCCCTCCTCCCTCCCTCTCAACGTGTAATTAATGGATGACCTCTTATCTAACAAAAACCAACTTTACATATACATATTTAACTAGCTACTAATATAAAGATTTATAAAAATAAAGAAATTAAACGACGTAGAGTTTAGGGTGTTTCATTATTTCGAACTCAGCTTAAATGCTTGTTCCCACTGATTGCTAGAGTAATAGGCGACTGACAGATGCTATAGCTGTCCAGGAAGATTTTTTTTTTTCAGTTAACATTAACAACTGTGACTGAATGGTAATTCTATAGTCTAGAAAATGAAAACATGCGCATGCAAATTTGTATAGAAATTTTAACATTTTTTTATACTGCTAATACATCCGTATGGGGTGAGATGTTACGAGAAAGGGGAACCATGCGAACCTACGTTTGAAAAACTATGAATTCACACTTTCTTTCCTTTACCCGTATTCGCGTCTACTTGTTTAGTGTTTAGCCGCCAAATTGCATCCATTAGCCGCCCATTATGCTCCCATGTCCCTACTTTACGGTCCGATCCGAACCGACACCGATTGGTGAGTTTCGATTTCGTACCAAAAAGTCAGGAAAGGGCCTTAGACCTCGGTCTCCCGTTGACGCGATGCGCCGCATTACAGCGAACGTCGTCAACTGGAAATCCGACTATACTTGCCGTAAAACTAAGTGGCGAGTCAGGTCGGAAATCATCGGAATTATCTTTTTCGCACTTGCACAGCCTTGGAGCAGGACTCGCAACAGAAATGCAGGCAGTTATTAGGCATAGAAGGACTTATTGCCCGACTGGCTACTTGGTGTTTCGGAAAGTATAACAAAAGTAAAGCAGTACCCTCGGATAGACGGGGTTCTCCGGTATAATGACGGGCTGGTGCGGCGGCGACTCGCACAGGTCCACCAGCACGCACGGCGGCGGCGCGGGCACCGGCGCCGGCTGCGGAACCCATCATGTTTACAGCGTTCATTCGCAGCGCTTTTCTAGTACCCGAGTCACGGCCCGGCTACGACGTACAGATCAGGATCTCTAGAAACTGTGTCGTATGCATAATTTACCGCAGTTTGAGTTCCGATCCCTATAGTGGTGCTCCTAGTCTTCTAGAAACTCGATGTTGCCAGGCTGAAAAGTGCTGCCGCTAACCCCACCAGTCTTTTGAATTCTCCCTTTACAATTCTCATACATTCATCATCGAAAAAAACACATTTTTTCACAAATCTGACTTATTTGAGTCTAGCTTGTTACGTAATTAAACGTATTTTAAATTGATACCAATATTAATTCGGTTCGGTTCGTGTTCGTTCAAATCAATATATTAATTCGGTAGTTCAATTATGCTAAGAGCTAGACTCAAATAAGTTCGATTTGTTAAAAAGGTGGGATTTTTTCGATAGATGTTTGAGATTTGTAAGGGGGAAATTCAAAGGGCTGGTGGGTATAACGGCACCACTTTTCATCCTGGCAACATCAGGTTTCTAGGAGCCTATGAACTCCACTACAAGGATCATAAATCAAACTATGGTCTAATTATGCATACGACACAATTCTAAAGATCCTGGTCTAGTAGCGCGGCGGTGAGTGGCGAGTCGCCACGAGTTGTAGCGAGAGGTCAGATTGTGACATGAAGGCTAGACCAGTGTGAACTTAGGCGTTCACCGCCGCGGCGTGTTGTCGTGACCGTGCCGTTAGGTATATACAATATAATAGACGATGGAATGACTTTTAGGCTATTATTAGTAACGATTCGTGATATTTCACTGCACGTGAATGAACTATAAGTTACTACTGTTAACAATTTTACAATTTTCTAAAGGGTACTTTATACTTTTCGAACGGGTTGCAGCGCCTACAATTGAACTGTCACTTTAGTATCTAGGATATACTCAGGAATAAATTACGTAGATCATTTATGGTGATTCATGAGCTATTTATGAAATGTTTTTAAATTAACCATCACGTTATTTATTTATTTATTTATCGTATGGCGTTTACACACTGGTTTTTACAATAATGATTACGTTAATAGTATTTCTATGGATTACACTCGATCGAGGCGAGCTGCAAAATTGCAAGAAGTCATCTTTTTTTCGCAGCGAACCAAACAACACAGTGTATATTCTAAGCTATGTACAGTCGCCATCAGATACATCGGAGCGGCCGAGATGCTCAAAAATATCTGTACACGCTCTCTAACGCCTTGACAATAGAGGCGTGTTCAGATATTAGTGAGCACTTTGGCCGCTCCGATGTATCTGATGGCAACTGTACATAGCTTAGGATATTATACTGTGTTGTTTGGTATGAGTACGGGCGTCAGACGGCAAGCGGCGACGCGGGCAGCGCGCCGGGGCGGGCGGCGGACGACAGGGTGTAGCTAGATGTATAATGTGAGTACACACCCTAGGGTAGACGGGGTTGTCGGGCATGAGCAGGGGCGCGTGCGGGGGGGAGGCGGGCGCCTCGACGAAGGCGCGCGGCGGCGGCGGGGGCGCGGGCAGCGCGCCGGGGCGGGCGGCGGACGACAGGGTGTAGCTAGATGTATAATGTGAGTACACACCCTAGGGTAGACGGGGTTGTCGGGCATGAGCAGGGGCGCGTGCGGGGGGGAGGCGGGCGCCTCGACGAAGGCGCGCGGCGGCGGCGGGGGGCGCGGGCAGCGCGCCGGGGCGGGCGGCGGACGACAGGGTGTAGCTAGATGTATAATGTGAGTACACACCCTAGGGTAGACGGGGTTGTCGGGCATGAGCAGGGGCGCGTGCGGGGGGGAGGCGGGCGCCTCGACGAAGGCGCGCGGCGGCGGCGGGGGCGCGGGCAGCGCGCCGGGGCGGGCGGCGTACGACAGGGTGTAGCTAGATGTATAATGTGAGTACACACCCTAGGGTAGACGGGGTTGTCGGGCATGAGCAGGGGCGCGTGCGGGGGGGAGGCGGGCGCCTCGACGACGGCGCGCGGCGGCGGCGGGGGCGCGGGCAGCGCGCCGGGGCGGGCGGCGGACGACAGGGTGTAGCTAGATGTATAATGTGAGTACACACCCTAGGGTAGACGGGGTTGTCGGGCATGAGCAGGGGCGCGTGCGGGGGGGAGGCGGGCGCCTCGACGACGGCGCGCGGCGGCGGCGGGGGCGCGGGCAGCGCGCCGGGGCGGGCGGCGGACGACAGGGTGTAGCTAGATGTATAATGTGAGTACACACCCTAGGGTAGACGGGGTTGTCGGGCATGAGCAGGGGCGCGTGCGGGGGGGAGGCGGGCGCCTCGACGAAGGCGCGCGGCGGCGGCGGGGGCGCGGGGCAGCGCGCCGGGGCGGGCGGCGGACGACAGGGTGTAGCTAGATGTATAATGTGAGTACACACCCTAGGGTAGACGGGGTTGTCGGGCATGAGCAGGGGCGCGTGCGGGGGGGCGGCGGGCGCCTCGACGAAGGCGCGCGGCGGCGGCGGGGGCGCGGGCAGCGCGCCGGGGCGGGCGGCGTACGACAGGGTGTAGCTAGATGTATAATGTGAGTACACACCCTAGGGTAGACGGGGTTGTCGGGCATGAGCAGGGGCGCGTGCGGGGGGGAGGCGGGCGCCTCGACGAAGGCGCGCGGCGGCGGGGGGGGCGCGGGCAGCGCGCCGGGGCGGGCGGCGGACGACAGGGTGTAGCTAGATGTATAATGTGAGTACACACCCTAGGGTAGACGGGGTTGTCGGGCATGAGCAGGGGCGCGTGCGGGGGGGAGGCGAGCGCCTCGACGAAGGCGCGCGGCGGCGGCGGGGGCGCGGGCAGCGCGCCGGGGCGGGCGGCGGACGACAGGGTGTAGCTAGATGTATAATGTGAGTACACACCCTAGGGTAGACGGGGTTGTCGGGCATGAGCAGGGGCGCGTGCGGGGGGGAGGCGGGCGCCTCGACGAAGGCGCGCGGCGGCGGCGGGGGCGCGGGCAGCGCGCCGGGGCGGGCGGCGTACGACAGGGTGTAGCTAGATGTATAATGTGAGTACACACCCTAGGGTAGACGGGGTTGTCGGGCATGAGCAGGGGCGCGTGCGGGGGGGAGGCGGGCGCCTCGACGAAGGCGCGCGGCGGCGGCGGGGGCGCGGGCAGCGCGCCGGGGCGGGCGGCGGACGACAGGGTGTAGCTAGATGTATAATGTGAGTACACACCCTAGGGTAGACGGGGTTGTCGGGCATGAGCAGGGGCGCGTGCGGGGGGGAGGCGGGCGCCTCGACGAAGGCGCGCGGCGGCGGCGGGGGCGCGGGCAGCGCGCCGGGGCGGGCGGCGGACGACAGGGTGTAGCTAGATGTATAATGTGAGTACACACCCTAGGGTAGACGGGGTTGTCGGGCATGAGCAGGGGCGCGTGCGGGGGGGAGGCGGGCGCCTCGACGAAGGCGCGCGGCGGCGGCGGGGGCGCGGGCAGCGCGCCGGGGCGGGCGGCGGACGACAGGGTGTAGCTAGATGTATAATGTGAGTACACACCCTAGGGTAGACGGGGTTGTCGGGCATGAGCAGGGGCGCGTGCGGGGGGGAGGCGGGCGCCTCGACGAAGGCGCGCGGCGGCGGCGGGGGCGCGGGCAGCGCGCCGGGGCGGGCGGCGGACGACAGGGTGTAGCTAGATGTATAATGTGAGTACACACCCTAGGGTAGACGGGGTTGTCGGGCATGAGCAGGGGCGCGTGCGGGGGGGAGGCGGGCGCCTCGACGAAGGCGCGCGGCGGCGGCGGGGGCGCGGGCAGCGCGCCGCGCGGCGCCCCCGCCGGCAGCGGCACCGGCAGCGGCGCCGGCACCGGCACGGGCACGGGCACGGGCACGGGCACCGGCGCCGGCTGGAACACGACCAACGATACACCAACTAGTTATATTTCATTGATTTCAAAAATATCACCATTGCTCCCAATTCATCGAGATATTTTTCTGTATTGTAGTTTTTTTGTATAATCCTGTTTCTCAAAGCGGCTTGACCGATTTTTTTTATTAAAGCAATTTAAAATTTTAGACGATCGTGATAGAATAGAGACCTTTTAGGTGATAATACCGTGTTTAGGCAAAGAAGCTTGCCGAGTTGCCCAAGTAAGGTTCGAAATTGAAAAGCTTGATTAAATCACTATTGTTTACAGTAATTTTTCTACGAGTCCTCTAAAATGCTTAATACTTTTGTTACTATAAAACTTTAATAATTAATTTAAAATGGTCTAGTGGTCTATTTGTCTAAATAGACAAACATTACAGGTCTTGTTTGAACTCGTGTAGCTTGTGAAATATTTTAACTAGGACTACCATTTTGATGTCAACTTTTAGCTGATATCTTGTACCACCATTTAACAATTAAAAAGTACAGGTCAACGACCTCGTTTTCGAAAAAAAGTAAAATGTATAAAAAAGTAAATTTTAGAAGATAATTTTTATCTTTATCAATTCTCGAATAATGGTAGAAAAATTTCTGTAACATTTATGCTTGAAATTAATGCCCTAATTTATAAGCAATTTAATGATTTCTATTTTTTAATGTGCGATAGGTAAATGGACAGATAATGGTACATTAATCCGAGTGTTTGGCACCATAAAACTATGAAAGGGTGCATTTTTAAAATGGTTGAGAAAAAACATAGGTATGCGGGGTGATTTGTCGATAAAATTCATCGTACTATACGTGGTTAACGGCTCGACTATATGTGGACAAACACATTGTATATTATTTTTGATAAACGCTTTGAATACATTGTCCTAAAATTCTCAGTAATACTTATTAACTAGTAATATTTTGAATACTTTTTAATGGAAGTCAATGCGGCCATTTCCGTCATACGTAAGTATCCGTACAAAAGCGTATACTTTTTTGTTTTCAACCATAGGTATTCTATGCTCAGAATTTCGAGATCACTTGGAAATATATAAAACATATCAAAATCACCTGACCTGACACACGTACAAATCAATAACACAGCCTTAAACATAATGTATGATTTAATTATATTTTAATGTGATAACATAATTTATAATAAAGACATTAAAAACATTATATCCATCCATAGATATGATTCATTTTAATTTATTGTTAACATTAACTGATTTAAATTTATCGATACCGATTTTTCGGTACGCGGTATGCTGCACATCACTGACCAAGCAGCCTACGTACTATGCACTATGAGACAATCGTCATCGAGTGTTTCGTTTTCTATCCTCATTTCATTGCGGCGTAAACTCTTGGCTTTGCAATTATATAACTTGTACAGGAGCAATGTAAATCAATATTGTTGAATGACAATCAAGGGTAAATGTATAGAGATGAAAGTCGGAATATTAGGTTGAATTCGTTGTTTTATTAGAAATTAATGTTTTCTATCGTATTTACCTGTGAAAAGTGATCCAATTGGTGTGGAAATTAATCAAGTCACTACGATGTTTGCAGATAACTATTGCACAGCTCTGCATTTTGGATAAAAACGGAATGTTCTCTGTGTCTTAGGATTAGTGCACACTCGGTCAACTGACGGTGAACTAGAGGCAGTGTATGCTCAATGAGCTAACATCTGTGACATGGCCGCCGCCGACTTGTCCTCTATTTACTATTCTATGCTCTGAGATTGTGTCTAATGTAACTATACGAGTGTTTTCTAAATAAATAAATAATAATAATAAAGAATGATTGATGACTTACGACCATATTCCATGAGTTGTTATTCCATTGCGGCGCCTCAGGCCGGTAAGGTTCGGGTTCTTCTGAAACTAAACAAATATGTTAATTTCCCAATAACACTCAACTAGGAACCAAAATGGAAAAAAAAAATGCCAGAATACAAGGCTCGGAAACCGGTTAAATTTTTAAACCGTTATCATGTACTTTGACGCAGAACCTTTTCATTTCGGTTTAGCTCGAAAAACCGTTATTTCTAAACCGGTTTTTATGAGAAAGTTCTTGTCAAATTAACAGGTTTAGAGCAATAAAAACCGATTTCTTACTATATCGTGACTATGTTTATGTGGCACACCAACAAACAGGCCGGCCGTTTCATAGCTCGTCGAATAAACCGGTTTTTTAGATTAGACAATAAATTTCTTAAAACGTTCGCGATCTTATAAAAGTTCTGAGGAAAACTGAAATAAAACGTTATATACCGGTTCCGATAACGGTATAATTTGAGGCACGAATTATCAATTGGACATATATGAATATACCAACCAATATTATTAGATATGCTGCCATAAAAGGAGGTAGGTGGTGGGGGGTTGCCGCCGTCCGACAGTAGATCTAAGCCCGGCAACGCATCCTGAGACTTTTGGGACATCGTGCCGCTCGCAACTGCAAGGAAAATGTTTATATGCTGAAGACTCCAGAGCAATTAGATTGGGTAACTTTCTAGTTTAATTGCTTTCAAGTGTATGATAATGACCACAAGACCAGGCATTTTTATCGCTTGTCACTATGTCCGCCACTTTCGCACTTACATACTAAGTATGTAAGTAACAAGTCTTGTTAGAACGTGATAGGTATGGTGACAAATGATAAAGAGCCGACCATTTTAGCCCTACAGGCCTATGGAGCTCTCCGCGCTCTGATCGTAAGAACTATTATATAATCTGTGACAAGAAGAGCCGACCATCTTAGCCCTACAGGCCTATGGAGGTCTCCGCGCTCTGATCGTAAGAACTATTATATAATCTGTGACAAGAAGAGCCGACCATTTTAGCCCTACAGGCATATGGAGCTCTCCGCGCTCTGATCGTAAGAACTATTACATAATCTGTGACAAGAAGAGCCGACTATCTTAGCCCTACAGACCTATGGAGCTCTCCGCGCTCTGATCGTAAGAACTATTATATAATCTGTGACAAGAAGAGCCGACCATCTTAGCCCTACAGGCCTATGGAGGTCTCCGCACTCTGATTGTAAGAACTATTATATAATCTGTGACAAGAAGAGCAGACCATCTTAGCCCTACAGGCCTATGGAACTCTCCGCGCTCTGATCGTAAGAACTATTATTTAATCTGTGACAAGAAGAGCCGACCATCTTAGCCCTAAAGGCCTATGGAGCTCTCCGCGCTCTGATCGTAAGAACTATTATATAATCTGTGACAAGACACCCAATGTAGTTTATGAAAATTACTGAAACCTCAAAACAAAAAATATTCTTTATTTCCGCCGCAAATGCTGAAAAATCTGTTTGGATTCTGGCACGGGACGCTTTGATCACTTTTTCTTTCCCTTCCCTCCTCCCTTAACACAATCAGTTAATTCATTAATAAGATTAGATGACAAAATATTGACTTAATTCCACAAGGCACTTAAAGAAACAAAGCATTACTTAAAGAACCCACTAACTGAAATTTCATAATAACCGAAAAAGTACACTACCTGAATTGTTATCTGAATTAGCGGCATTCTCACTAGGCACCAGCGTTTTCAAGAAATCGTTGATATTGAAATCTTGACTTTCGCTCGGTCGCGAATTTATCACTTCAATTTTATTAGCTGCAAAAAGGAAATGCAATATTAAATGTAAGGCCTGAGTGGACGCTCGAAGCGGAGCGTTCGGCGGGGCGTGCAGCGTGGCGTCGGGCTCACAAGCGATGCGAGCAGCGCGCAGTGCGGCCGCTCCTATACGTTTGCATTTGTTGAACATGCACGCCGCATGCCCCGCCCCGCTGCACGCCCAACTCGAGCGTCCACTCAGGCCTTACACTAGGTATATTGATTTAAACCAACACGATTTTCATTCATAACACTACACTAAGGTTTATTATTTTTCCAAGCCGCATCAATCTACAAGATCTTCCCAGAAAAATCCAAATATATTCAAATTTATCCAGCTTTAATGATTAATTTGAAGACAAATCACGTTTCCCGAAAGTCCAATATAATTTAAACCTTAAATCGGAATGCTAAAGTTGAAATTCTATTGCCGCGTATGTGGTCGATAAATCATATTATACCTGAAAAAGAGTTAACTACACTTAATAGCAATATAAACTGGCCACATTGTATTTCCAACGTACGTAATGTACATTAAAGTGATGGGTTTTTATTGCTCCGAGTGTACAGTTACCAACAGACATATCCGAGTGGCCAAGGTGCTCACAAACATCTGAAGTCTCTGTTATCAAGATGTTATAGTTCATGTTCAGATATTTTTGAGCACCTTACCTCTCTGATATATCAGATCGCTACAGTACTCGTCAAATGAAATAAGACCCGTAAAATCTATTAGAAACATTGGATTGTGATGACGACTTTTGAGATAAGAATAATTGCAACAATATCAAAGTCAAGTTTATGACCACCGTATTCGTTAGCAGCGTACTAGAATAACTAAACAAGGTGTAACAAAAATAGTGGGGATCCGTTTAATCCGGTATAGTGTTCTGATTAGGATTTTTTTTAACACGTAACAATTTTTTTTCTTTAACTATGTCCTAACCAGAACATGATACCCTTAATATGTCCTTGTAAGGATCTTCACTATTTTTAACATTGGCCGTGCTAGAAAGACTCTCGTTGAACAACGCGAGCGCGTTGTCAGAGTTGAGGCACGACGACAGACCCATGTTGTACAGTGAATTGTCAACTGACAGCGACTTGTTAAATATCGTCTTGATGTATGACACGCCGGTACATTTGTTAAACACTCACCACTATTGACATTGGCCGCGTTAGGCGGACTCTCGTTGAACAACGCGAGCGCGTTGTCAGAGTTAAGGAACGAAGACAGACCCATATTGTACAGTGAGCCATCCGCTGACAGCGACGTGTTGAATGTCTTGTCGATGTTGTAGGACACTAGAAACAGTTTAAAAGTTTTTTATTTCAATAAATCCCCCTAGTTTTAGCGGTTGAGACATCTAAACATCAATTGCCTCGCGCTAAATCTAAGCATTGGCATACCAATTGGCAAATAAATAAACAAATAAATAAATTGATTTAATTATAAAGGTACCTATGAATTATACACAGTTTAACTTTAAGGTCGAGGCACTTTTTTTAACGTAATAAAACCGGTGTGTAATCTTTTCGTAATATGGACAGTATCTCGATGTGCTGGTGAGGCAAAGAGCTCAACTGTCATCTATTTTGCTCGCTAACATTTTTGCGTGGATCTTCCTTATGGCTGAGTGGCTCTAATACGTACAGTTTTTAATTCTTCAGCGTTAGTCGCACAATGTAGTTGCATAAATATATACATACCATCGTTATCCTCGTCGCCCGCGTTGGGCAGGTCCAGGTCTTCATCAGGCCCAGGTGAGGGGACATCTTCGTCTCTCTGAGGGGGCGACGGGGCGGCGCTAGGTAGGGTTGGTATTAGCTCGTCCAGCTTTCGCTTTAGAGCACGCACGCGGGCTCCGAAGTTCTTGTACGCCTGCATAAAAGTATGAGATAAAAAATATGAGCTTTTATTACTAAAATAGGTTTCACTACACATTACTCTAGTTGAAAACACCCTTAGCTACAAATTTTATTTACTCAAACTTTTTAGTTTTCGACATAAATTATATTAACTGACTCTTTTATTTAAATATTCATGCTACAAGGATTGACAACGCTACTCAAACTCGCATAGCATAACTCCAACAGAAGACGAGACATGATCCTGCACACTGTATGTGTACTAATAATAATATGAAAAAACTTTTCGCCAAGCATGGTAAATTTATACTATGGATTATAGTAAATGAAATTAACTATGTAGTCAGATTTTTGAGTTACTGTAACAAGTCAAATGTGTCTAATTGTTAGCAAAATGTTAGAATCAAAATTTATAATTGCGTTAGAACTAAACCGGTAATTTATAATTGCGTAATTTACATTTCTATGTAATAGTTTTCTTAACAACGTAGGAAACTTTAGGCATATTTTTAGTTCATTTACTTTAGATTTGTAAAAGGCTGTTTGTTTTCTAAACAACTAAATTACTTGGTAGTTGTCAATAAGGTTCTACATACTACAAGAAAAAGATGCAACTAAAACTCAACCTCACATCCAAGCAACAAAACTGTCTATACAAAAATGATGAAAGTTTGCTTAAAAAAAAAATACTTACATAAGCAACCACTTTGACTTCACCTCTCTGCGTTGAATAGTACTGATTAGCAGACGACAGGAGTGCCAACAAGGCTTCCCGAGCAACTATCTCTCTCTGTAGGGCTTGGGTGTACCTCTCCACACATCCTATGCCCTCGTTTAGCTCCTTTTCCACATCCTCTTTATTACTTTTATCTTCTGATATAGATTCTGTGAGAAAAAAAAAAAACATTTATTTATTTTAAATATAATACAGGACTTCAAAGTTTAAATACCTACATTTTCTCTTGATATATTCTGCTTCAAGGTAAGAGACGATAGAGACGGTAAGAGAAATTCAGATACGATGTTAAGCTAATATGTATAGTGAGATTCTGACATTATTTTAAGAAAATAATTCCTTGTAGTGTATTGAAATAGGAGGGTACTTCTACAAAACCAGTCTGGATTTGTCAGGTAGGCATTCCCATGTGCTCTCCCGAATTTCGGCGATTATATCGCAATATAATAGTGGCGACGAGGCAAATCGAGGCAAATCATTGTGTTAGTGAGTTTTGTGAAATTGTGAGTGCAAAGTGCAAAAAATGGGTATTAAATTTGGTGAATTTGATATGGGTCATAGCTGCTGGGAAAACTACATTACAAGGTTTGAATTCTGTTTAAGTGCAAATGATATTGTGGATGAAGACAAGAAAAAGGCTAATTTGTTGGCGGTATGTGGCTCTCAATTATTTGATTTAATAGTTTCTTTGTCATCACCAACTAGTATAGGGAACATAACCTATAAACAAAGGACTATGCGTCAAAATGGCCCCAATACCAACAGAGTTGAGAGTAAGGTCATTAGATAGGTATTTCTATGTACTTCATTTCGTTCTATGGGCACCAAGCGAAATTCCATTGCAGAACTGAGATATTGGTATTTTAGTCAAAATGTCGTCACCCTTATTACCTAGGCAATATAGTCCACCGCCGGGCCAGCGCGGCAAATCATTCAGTGTGCTCGCCCGGCGGTGCGCGAACATCTACCCTGCAGTAATTAATTTACTTACTTGGACTCTATTGCCTAGGTAATAAGGGTGACGACATTTTGGCTAAAATACCAATATCTCAGTTCTGCAATGGAATTCCGCTTGGTGCCCATAGAACAAAATGAAGTGCATAGAAATACCTATCTAATGACCTTACTCTCATTTCTGTTGGCGTTGGGTCCAGGCTCCATACAAAGTTGCCCATGGTCCTTTTAGAATTTTTGAAGGCTCATTTCCACCCCACGCCTAATGAGATTGTAGAATCTTTTAAGTTTCACTCAAGAAATCAAGAGGAGGGGGAAAAGGTCAGAGATTATGTGGCAAATTTAAGGAAAATGAGTATTCATTGCAATTTTACAGACTTGGACCGAACTTAATTTAACTTTTATTAGAAACTTAGTGTTAGTGAGCTATCAGTGATTTGTGAAACGTAGTTTTAGTGAACTATCTCGAGGGGAAGGCATGTAGTGTATTGAAATAGGACGGTACTTCTACAAAACCAGTCTGGATTTGTCAGGTAGGCATTCCCATGTGCTCTCCCGAATTTCGGCGATTATATCGCAATATAATATTCCTATTTCACCATTGGCATTTTATTTTGTTACATTTTGGGTGTTGAGTTATGTGCAAACTCCCAAATGCCAAAACAAACATATTTTAAAGGTATACATACAGGAATAATTTTGATGTATTTCTAATAAGAAATAAGCATAATGTTAATACATAAATGCATTGTTTGTCCTCTGAATTCTTTTTTTTAAGTGAGACAAACAATGCATTTATGTATTAACATTATGTGCTTGGCCAGTTTATGTCCAGTCCAGTTTACAAAGGAGCTCAGATTTCAAAAATATATTTATGCGCCTCTAGGACACTGACTATAAGGTTGTGTACATAAACCACCAAAAATGTGTACTGTAAAAATTTGTGGTAGAGTTGTAATTAGCTAACCTCCAGAAAAACAAAGTTATTATTTTAATAGTAAATTACTATAGACGCCGGGAAACGAAGGGTTGCATGCCAAATATACAGGGTGATTCATGAGACGTGAGCAGGACTAAGCCTACACAATCAGTAAATGTTAATGAACCGTTCACCATCGTATTTAAGTAAAACAATCTCGCTTTATTTCTGTTATTTAACTTTTTGGGAAGGACAAATTTGATAATCTACAATCATGGACACCCTACAACACTTAATTAAGAAAGATAAAACCTTTTTAACCGTTATGACAGCACTTTGATTATGAAGAAAACAAAATGTCACACTTGAGTGAGATACGATTTTTCAAAAGTAACCAGACTCCGATGACATTCAATTTGTAATTTGTTATGGATAAAACAAATAAAATAAAATAAAATAAAATAAATAAAAATAGCCTTTATTATTGAAGTTTTTTTTACATTTGTAAGTATATTTATTTATCATTTCCATCGGCAACTCCAACTCGTCCCTTGACGAAGGCCTCTTCCAATGTCTTCCATTTTGGTCTATTTCTTGCAACACTCATCCAAGCTTTTCCTCCAGTCTTTCTTAGGTCGTTGGACCATCTGTACTGTTGTGGCCCGCTTTTTCTGGTGTTATATCTTGGGCACCACTCCACAAGTTCTCTAGTCCATTTATCTTTGTTTTCCCTCATTATATGGCCAGCCCAAATAGGGTGACCATACATGGTGTGAATAAATTATAACATTTTTTTTTGAACAGTAAAAAATAAAAGAACGTTAATCTCACAAATACTGGTACGAAACAGTTGCTTATAACTTACTGAATGCTCAAGCTTGATCCTGCTCACGTCTCCCGAATCACCCTGTATATAGAGGAGCGGTAGCAAGGCCAGATAGGGATACATTCCTGTCAGAAATTTGTATACTGCTTTTCTCAAGCTTACAATGACATAAAAAAAATACGCTCAATTTGTTTTATTTGTAGGTTTACACAGCTAAAAACAAATTACGAATCTACTACTATTTGATGGTTGAATGCCATCACAATTTGACGTAAAAAAAAAGAATGTTGCTTTACAGGCGTGTAAGGCTGTATGAAATTCCCTTACATATCATCTTTACTGGTCGCACTGGCTACACAGTATTTCCGGACCTAATTTGAAGTAAATCATATCAACATTTCATTGCAAGTTTGCGAAACTTTACAGAATAACCATTTAAATAAAAAATCTGATAAAGAATAAAATTAATGAATGTATGTGTATTGATAAGTATGAATTACTCACCCTTAAGACTAGCACATAAGGCATCAGCATCGGACAGCTGCAGATGACTCTCATGGATATATTTCAACCTCATGTCTGTATCCGCCTCCAATACTGCACATTGCTTTATTTTATTCACTAGTTGTTGAGGCTAGAACAATGAAAAACCAAATTGCAACTTTGTTAAATAAGTAATTATTAAAATTTCCATCCTAACTGTAGGCAGAGAGTGCCAAGAAGATATAATTTTAATTGTTTCAAAAATGTATATTAAATAAGCAGTTCAAACGTGAGAACGTGGAGACCTAATACAGATGTACAAAATACTATCTGGGCACTATGACCTCAAGGATTTTCAAGAGATGTTCAAGCGCAACAACAACAACCACCTAAGAGGTCATCACTTAGAGCTAGAAAGGCATAGGTCTCACAGTAACCCATACAAACACTTTCTTGAGCAACCAAGTAGTGAGGGCTTGGAACAACCTCCCAAAAGACATGGTTTCAGCACAAAATGTGAACCAATTAAAATTTCATATTATATCTACTACTTGTTCATGATAACTATATTTATTTATATTTATTAAATGAAAAGTTTCCACTAGAGAGTAACCGATTACCAAGAATCTGAAAGTGTCCATAGAAGTACCTAATAAAATAAAAATAAAATAAATCTTTATTTCCAGAAATTCAAGTTACAGAATGTAGCAGGGTCTCCGCACTAGGCTTTGCCTGTATCGCGGGGTACCAGGAATACATTATCCGACAGAATGAAAGTTACAAACATAAAGTCCAGCTTTTGGCAAAATAACTTATAACTAACAATCATATTGCAAAACAATGAAAGTATAGTATGTACATTATAGTCTGACTATACATACTTACCCATTTATAAAGTAAATTAGTTAAAGTACATTATCTAATATAGCTTCTGTCTCGGCATGACTAAGAGTATTTAAGAAATTAAATAGGAGTTTCTTTGCTTCTATAGTGGTGCTAGATCTAAGGTTACAACACCATTTAAGTATGGAATTGTAAGTTGTCACTCGAATGCGATTTCCAAAACGTTTTCCAAAGGCGGAACGTACTTCGGGAATTGGTAAATTGAAGATGCGTTTTTGAACTAAGGTATTATATGAAGGCAATGTTTTAGAGACTTTGTGTGTGCATAAACAGATTTTGTGTAAATGAGCAAGACCCAGAACAGGATACAATGAACTATAATCCAACTGAAAGCGAATGGAGAACAGCAGAATGTATAACAGAATATAACAAAACGACCTGGGCGGTAAATAGTTTTGATAACTTTAAATCGCCGGGAACAGACGGAATTTACCCAGCCCTACTAAAATGGGGTGGACATACATTAATCAAACACCTATCCAATCTACTGTGCAGCTGTATAGCCTTTAGATATATACCACATAAATGGAGGGAAGTGAAAGTGATTTTCCTCCCAAAGCCAGGCAAAACCGATTACTCGGACCCCAAGTCTTTCAGACCAATCAGCCTTACATCCTTCATGCTAAAAACACTAGAAAGACTATGTGACAGAGAACTGAAGGACACGGCCCTAAAAAACATAGAAATCCATCCAAACCAACACGCCTACAGTCAAGGGAAATCAACTGACTCAGCTCTCCATGCTGTAGTAAGCAACATAGAGAATGCGCTAGCAAGGAAGAATTCATGCCTAGGCACCTTCATCGACATAGAAGGAGCCTTTGACAAGACAAACTTTAGCAGCATTCAGCAAGCATTACAAAGACATAGAACCAATCCACTCGTAACCGAATGGATAATGAATATGTTAAGACAGAGAATAATAAGACTATCCGAAAACCAAACTCATCAAGCACTAGTCATGAGAGGATGCCTCCAGGGAGGAGTACTCTCACCACTGCTATGGAACCTGGTGGTGAACGAATTGATAACAAAATTAAACAACGAACATTTTATGACTATAGGGTACGCAGATGACTTAGTAATACTAATCAGCGGCCTAGTAATAAACACACTGTGTGATCTCACACAGACAGCACTGAAAATAGTAGAGAAATGGTGCAAGGAGAATGACCTATCGGTAAACCCAAAAAAGACCGACACAATTCTCTTCACACACAAACGAAAACTGGGTACATACGAACTGCCAACCCTTTTTGGCACAAGATTGACACTTTCAAAGGATGTAAAATACCTAGGCATAATCCTGGATGATAGACTGAACTGGAACAAACACCTGGACAATAAACTAAACAAAGCAACAGTAGCCTTTTGGCAATGCCGGAGGATGGTGGGCAAGAGATGGGGACTTGCTCCTCACATCATACTGTGGCTATACAAAATGGTAATAATGCCAATGATCAGCTATGGCTCGGTCGTATGGTGGCCCCGCACCCAGCTAACCATGGTAATAGACAAACTAAATAAAACACAAAGACTAGCATGTGTGGCTGCGACGGGCTGTATGAGAACTACTCCGACTGCGGCGCTAGAAATAATGCTAGGACTCCTACCATTACACATATATATACAAAAAGAAGCGGCTGCCACGGCTCTTCGGTTGAAAAAGCTAAACCTATGGACATCCTTCAGCTCATCGCACAAGAAGATCTATGAAAATATGATCTCAAAACTACCCATGCTGGCGGCGCCCATCGACAAAACACCAAAAACTATGATCTTCTGGAAAGAATACGCCATATCATTAACAGAGGATCCTAAAGAAGGACTAGACCAAAGAAACCTAAGAATATTCACAGACGGCTCAAAAACATTTGAAGGGACAGGATGTGGTGTCTTCTCGGAAGACCTGAACATACACATCTCAAAACCCCTGGGAGAACATAACACGGTATTCCAAGCTGAATGTGTGGGAATAATAGAAGCTTGCAATGCTATAACAAGACGACAGGTGAAACACGAAAATATACTAATACTGTCAGACAGTAAATCAGTACTACAAGCGCTATGCAGCGACAAAATTAACTCAGAGCTCATACTCGAATGTCATCGAAGCCTCACGGAAGTGAGCAAAGAAGGCAACAAAGTAACAATTCAATGGATAAAGGGGCATAGTGGATCAAGAGGAAACGATGCAGCGGACGAACTGGCCAGGAAAGGCTCAGAAACGACGGCATATGGACCCGAGCCCATCATACCCCTACCAATATCCTATATACACAACCAGCTAGACCTACATCACAGACAACTGCACAATAAATACTGGAATGAAATGGACACATGCAGGCAGACCAAGATTTTCTACCGGAACTGAACCACAAACTCACCAAAATACTACTGAAAACACCTCGACACCAACTACGTAAAATAGTAGGATTACAGGACATAACACACTTAACAAACACCTACACAATATAGGTAAAACAGACAGCCCCATGTGCAGAGCGTGCATGGAAGAAGAAGAAACAACAAAACATATTCTCCTAGACTGCAAACAGGTAGAAGTATACAGGAACAAATACCTAGGGAATCCGTGCACACTAGGAGAGGCAATTAGCAGCCTGAAAACTTTGCTAGGCTTCGTGGAGGAGCTGGGGTGGTTAGAGTAGCGCTACCTCGTTTCACGCAAAATAGGCACAATGGTTGTCGAGTTGCGGAAAATGCCCAGAAGCACTAACTAACTAACTAACTAAACAGATTTTGTGTAAGAATAGCTGTCGGACGGTCAAAACTTGGGCTTGGGTGTAAAGGTCAGAGGTTGGAAACCGATAGGGTTTTTTGAGCATCACTTTTAGAACAGAGCGTTGGGCCCTTTCGATTTCCAACATACAGGTCTTTGCTGCACTGCCCCAGACTGAAATACAGTAACTGATCACAGACTGACAAAGCGCAGTGTAGATCATTTTTAAAAGTGATTCATCTGCAGAATTACGGAGTTTTTTAAATATATATATAGACTTCCTAATTCTTCCAGATAGATTATGAATGTGTTGTTTAAAGTTCAGCTTTTCGTCTACTAAAAAACTATCTTTATGATTACTGGATACAGGTCATATCAGTTGTCATAACTGTCTGCCTGCTTATTAAATAATAATAAACTAATATGTAATATGTGCAACAACATTTTACACACATAACTTTATGATGGCTATAACCTTTTCGACACCAACAACAGATATATCCAAACTGCAGGTTCAATGCTAACAATGGATTAATTTGTAACCTATGTGCATATGCATGAAGTTCAATTTCAGTTTTGACACTTTGGTTTGGCACAGTGTTGAAAAGGTTACGTGTAAAATGTATCAATGATAATTGCTGAGAACCTTATAGGAATTAGATATTTAAATGGGTACAAAGGTATTGCGTACAAAGATAACCTGTTTTTTTTTTAAATAAAAAGTTCAAAATAAGTCTTGGCATATTTGATACAAGGTCTTAGAAAATATATGTATCTTATAGTTTTACTTACTTGAAAATCCAAAGCCTCATCATCAGTCTTTTTAACAGCGCCGGCACTCAACAGCCCAGTCAGGTCAGAGAGGAACTCGTCATCATACACAGATCTCTGCTCCCAGATTTTAAATATCCGAAGAATCTTTTGCCGAACTTTCTCTTCTCTGTAAGATTGAGTTTATATTGACCAATTGAGTTTTATTACAATAATTCTAATTAGATGAAAATACATACAACTATTTTTTATACATTATTACAAAGGCAAGATCTCTTGAACAACATAGTATAACTGATTCTGATTCTATATGACATAAAATAATGAAATTACGTGTATTTAGGAATTTATGCAAATTGTTTTATGGGTACTCTCCTAAGATTGAGTGTAATATGTATAATTAACATATAAATTATCATGTCTCACTTGTCCAGTAGACAAGGGGCTGAACAACAACCAGAAAAAGGTTACTGAGGTACATAAAACTTACATTACAATTAAGTACAATAACTTTTATACATACTAAACTTCAGTTAATAAAGAATGTTAGCAATGTTTGGAGCAATAATATACATAGACCTTGGAAGAAATAATGTAAACAAACTAACCTCACAAGCGGGGTAGCTTTCTGCAAATTGAGGCCCCAGCTCTCCACGAATTCGTAGTTTTTCCGCTTGCTGTACTGGATCACATCGTTCGCCAGATAGAACAGCGTGAGTCTCTGTTCTACCTTCACGCGCTTCAGCACATTCAACCAGCTGGCCACTATTTTCTTGTGGTGCGCTCTTTGCTTCAAGCACCACGATGACAACCCTTGGATGCTCTCCTGAGTATCTTTCAACTGCAGAAGCTTCTTCTCAAAGGTTAGCGTATTAAATTCTTCCGTTTCACCCATCGTAAACTAAGTTCATTACTTTTACTGACAAATCACTGGGGTCTTAAAGTCTTAGTAAAGTACATTCACACTAGGGTCTCTAAATATAATTAAGTCATGTTTACTACACGAGTAACTACACATTTGTACACTTAACAATATTTTTGACTAACAAAACGCCGCCGAAAACCGCGTTATGGCGTTCAATTATAACTCCATCACAACTAGGGTTGCCACCCGTACTTTTATAAAAAGTATTGTACTCTATTTTAGCTTTGTGTACTTTATATTTTACGAAGCACTAAAAGTACGCCAAAATACTTTATTTACGACCTTTATTCATTAATTATATTTTTTTAAGCGAAACATGCAAATTTTGGAAATTTCATATCTTATTCACCAGGAAAATACATTTGACAATGTTCCTGAACGCAACCTTAAGAAACAATGCTTCCATTAAGCTTATCAGAAATGAAATACTAGTTTATTTAAATTTGTGCATGCCATGCTTAGAAGCTATAAACATATTTCAAGCTGATAAGAAACTGTTAGCCAGTGCGAAATCAAACAAAAAATATGTATTTAAAAAAATACAATAAAATACTTTATTTTTATGCCGTGTACTTTTTATTTTTGTACCGTCAGACGAGAAATACTTTATTTGGGGCGCAAAAAGGTGGCAACCCTAATCACAACCAACTATGAACGAATCAGAAACTGATGTTGCCTAGAAATGTTAGATAAATACTTTATAGTATTCTAAATAACGTTGGTATTGAAATGTGGTCAAAGAAACATGATCATTTGATTAACCATTTTTACTATACAACAACCGCCATTTTCTTCAATGGAGGCGCCCACAGATAAAGTAAAATTCAATTGACAATAAAGGACCCTTCACATAGTCTGCTAGAGAGCATGACAGAAGTCCGAATTGTACATGTAAGACGGTCCAGACGGGAATAATTTTCGCTAATCTGATTCCGATCCGATCAAATCAGGCCGTGCAGAAGCAAAAGCCAATATAACTCTCATATTTCCTCGATTGTGACCGATATTACTGATAAAATGAAGGTGCGGACGCAATAATACCAATCTGTGAAGCTAGTATTCGAATTCGGAAGCATTTTTTAAATTAAAAGTGCTCAAACATCACAATAAATTTCAATCGTAGATAGACGCCAATTTCTTTTATGTTGAAATCGGTCGATTTCACCACGCGGTCTGGACTGGTCTTGAGATTATTTTTAGAAATATGTATAGGGCTATTCGGAAGTTACGGGCTAGACATTGTATTCTTTGGGCTAGACCTAGGGGCGGATTAAGAAGGCGCGGGGCCCTTAGCACAATAGCTCGCGGGGCCCCCTGGTTTGAAAAAAAACTGATTAAGTGCGAGTCGGACTCGCACCCCGAGGATTCAGTACCATCACAACATTTTTACGATGTCTTAATTTTTGTCCACTTGTTCTCTATTAGTTTTTAACATGTTATGCAGTGTATTTTTTAGGGTTTCGTAGTCACCTAGAAACTCTTATATACGTAGTTTCACCATGTCCGTCTGTCCGAGGGTTTGCTCCGTGATCTTTAGTGCTAAATAGCTGTAATTTGGCATGGATACATAAATCATGCATTGCGACAGAACGGGTAAAATAAAAACTATTAAAAAAAATTAGGATACCTCCCATACAAAATGTTTTTTCTTTGATATTTTTTTGCTTTGACCCTGTAGTGTGGCGTATGGTTGGATAAGGTCTTTCAAAACGAATAACGGTCTCCAAAAACCTTTTTTTTAAATAAAGTTATTATTTTCGGAATTAATCGCTCCGAAAGAAAAAAAAATAAGGAGGAATTTCGATCTTTTAATTCTTAATTTTTTTACTAATCCATTTTAAAAGAGCCTAATCTTAATAAAGTTGTGTTATTTTATCACAGTTCCTTTCTTTTATATAGATTTCCTCCTTACCTTCGGTTTTCATCATCAGATTAGGTCAATTTTGCCAAATTTTGACAAATGGTCAAAAAAATAGTTTGCAGATGGTTTGCAGGTTTTGAAAACAACTTACGAGTATTGCAAGTTAAATAAAAGCATGTAGGGATACTGTTTAACAACATCAATATTATTAAGTTTAATAAAAACGTGTAAAAATAGGTGAAAAGTAAGTGGGACCTAAGAAGTGGGAAGTAATGGCTAAGTGAGCCAAAAAACAAGGCCGAAGGCTGAGCCCCACGAGCTGAATATCCGGACCGACCGGACCACCCGATTTCGTAGCGTTCCCGTGCGAAACTGAAGGCCAAACTGCAGGAAAGCAGAGCCTAGAATGAAACCAATGCCAGAGTGTGAACGAGGCCGTAGGCCGAGCTCCGTATAAGGGTGGAGGCCCGGAGTGTTCTATCGCGGCGCGCCACCATGCAAAGGCTGAATTGTAGGAGAACAGAGTTTGGAATTGAACCAATGTGATCTCGGCTCGCCTGCTGCTCGGCCTTAGTTCGTGCTCGAAAGTGCGACTTGCTGGGATGCTTTGGGTATCGGACTCTATGTAGGGCTTTACATCCGGCCTATGCGAATGCAAAGCCCTGCATAGGGACCCCGCTGTTTTCTTTTTATAACATTTTGACAATTAGATCATAAGTATCACGGCTTTGCAGCAACTCGGTATATTTTGGGCGCCCGGCCAGTCGTAGAGGAGCGCATCCTTTGGCCTCCTACGGGCTCAAAGCTGATCATCATTAGGCATTAGCTGTAAGGTGCAATTTGTTATTTGAAATAATAATTAGTAAATAAATCATCCTTCCTTGCTTTTCACTAATATGTTTTTAAACACACTATCTTCTTTTGTTCGTTTCCGAGCTCTGCTGTTTCCTGCAGCTTAACCATGCACAAAAGTTTTGAGACACTCTGCACCTTCGGCTTTATGCTAAATCCTCTGGTCTAGGTCTTTGCGTAAGCCTAATAAAAAATCTTTAATATTGGTATCGTTGTAAAGAAAAATAGACAGGATAATAACAAATAATAATAATTGATCAATATTGTTACTGACTTACGAAAAAAAATACATTGTAAATAAAATGTGGTAGTACAGGATCCGCGGAGTGCGAGTCCTACTTGAACTTGGCCGGTTCCGCGTACCGAAATCGCATGGTCAGGGTCGGTGCGCGGGGCCCCCCCCTTAGGCGCGGGGCCCTTAGCATATGCTTTTTCTGCTGTTCGGTTAATCCGCCACTGAGACCTCCTAGTGAGTATTATATTATTTGGGCTAGACTCTCACGCAGATCAGCATTGAGTGGCTCTTCCTGTCGGTATTCAATCCAAGTTTTTTCCAAAATCAGGGTAAAACGTGGGAATTTTTATCATAATCATATCTCATCATCCATGAAACACAAGGGTGGTTAGAGGAGTAATAAAAAACAATATATTTTGCAAACTTATAATTTAAAATCTACACAAAATGCAACGTTCATCAATATTCCGTATAAAAAATAATCAACAACGAATATTTAATACGCTACAACACAGAGCTAACGATAGGAATGAAGCGTTTCGGTTCGGAATGAATGGACGCATGTAATAGCAGAGACTAGAGTTATAGTACTATTTTACAACAAAGCGAGTGTGTCAACAAAGTTGGAGCTCGCTATTCGCCTTGCCGCAACGACTGCAACGAGTGTGTAATCGCAGAGTTAATCCACTTTTTGTATAGCTATGGACTGTGAGACACCCTAGCCGACGGAGACGCTATCTGTTAGAATGAGAGGTAAGTAGTATATTTATTATCCTACTCTATGAGATAGCAGTGTCCCTTCTGGCTATCATGCCAAGAAAATCACGTATAGTGCATATGATACTGTAGAACTCTACTTCATACTCTTTGGTTCTTAGCTACTCTGGCCATAAAAGACATCGTCATCTAACATAGCAAATCATTCGGGATAAAACGGAGTTTTAAATCTTAAGCCCCCTCCAGACTATTTACGAGAATCGCGGCGCGACTGCGCGGAGAGAACATATCGCGACGTTGACTGCATACTAGCAGAACTTCACGACGATATCGCAGTCTAGTTCGCGGCAAGATCGCGGCAAAGCAACAGCTTATCGAATTTAACTGTGAGTTAGCTACGGCAGCATAGGGAGCATGCGTGAACTGTAGGAGGCAGCACAGGAGCCGTCAGATTTTTGGCGCGAGGTGTAAATGTGATGTTTATTGTTCCGGTGTAGGCCACAAGATGGCAGAAACTACTATGCACAGGAAAACACGTGACGTGTAAATGTAGGTACATGTTTATGGTTCCGATTCAGGCCACAAGATGGCAGACCCTCCAACGCGCACGGTCCCTTATTTTGCTAGAATGAGAAAGTTATATATATATATATATATATATATATATATATATATATATATATATATATATATATATATATATATATAGGTATTGCTATCTCACTCTAGCAGAAAAGTCTTTTACTCTTGGAAAAGTGAGGACCTACCGCGAACCACGGACGAGTTGCCTCCCGGTCACACTTCCGTACGAATTTACAAGTGCGACAGAGGCAACACGTCGAACGTGGTTCGCGGTAGGCCCTCTGAGGCAGGAACACCGAAGTTCGCAAATTGCGGGCATCTTTCTCTTTTACTCCAATTAAGGCGTAGTTAGTGTGAGAGAGAAAGATGACCGCAACGTGTTCGCGTTAGACCTTCAGGCCACACTATCTACTTTCGATGTTTGAATCCATGATATCAATGTAGCATGAAGCACAATAATATAATGTTGTCTGCTTACGTTTAATTATTTTTAAACTCCTTATTGCCGGAATGTATTAGGTAGGTATTCGTGGCTATATGGACCGTGCGCGTTGGAGGGTCTGCCATCTTGTGGCCTGAATCGGAAACATAAACATCAACATTGACACTTCACGCCAAAGTATGTCTACCGTTCTCGTACGTTTTCTTGCGCATAGCAGGGCTATAACCGCGAAAATCGAAGTTCGTCAATTGCGGGCATTTTTTTCTTTCACTCTAATTACGTCTTAGTGAGAGTAAAAGAGAAAGATCCCGAGAAGATGTTCGGTTTTCACGACAGGCCCCCAGGTTCGGCCATCATTACATTGGAAACATAAACTTCACATTTATGCCTCGCGCCAAAAATCTGACGTGTCCTGTGCTGCCCGCTACAGTTTATGCATGCTCCCTATAAGTTGTGTGCACCCATATTTTTAGAACTTGCAGATATCGTAGGTACACCAATTTACCTAAACAATGGAAAGATCTCTCTAGTACTCTATAGGGAATAATTTACGCTAAATAAAGCTACGATTGATAAATCAAGTTATTGCTTAGCTTAGCACTTTTCAGGAATCATATCCAAGCGTTGTATGTGCGTCGTCCAGAAATGTAACTTACGTTATTGACATTAAGGTTCATATTAGATAAAATAACAATTACATTAGGGCTGCGAATAGCCGTTTCCAAAAGCATGTACACAAAAGAATAATGAGACGTGTATAGTAGTTTAAAACACTGTTGCCACTAATTTTATTGCACTACCTAAAACAATCTATAAAAAGTAGATTATGTTAAGTAATCTGGTTAAAAAGTTATAATTTTTATTATAATAAACAGTTTAATTTTTTTTGCTATTTGTAGATAGCACTGAATGGAGTTATATGTACGTTTTATGATTTTTGTAGTAGCTGAAAGTCAAACTTTTAGTTATTTTATTGGGACATTCCACAAAAAGTCTATTTTATCGCGAAATTATACCTGCTGTGTCATTCACGAAGACGCGTGCCTTAACTCGTATTGTCGTCGTATAAAAGGTTAGATTTGACTAATTCGCGCGTCACCGTGGATGACACGAACTATATATACCGTTGAATTTAAAGCAACATATCAAATATTATCACGCCAAAGATCGGTTTCTTACTTTCATCAGAAGTGAATATCATTTTTGGTACAATCTTTTATCGCTGAACTGTACTTTTCTTTCCACAGGCAACTATTACTCATCGAGACAATTCTAAAAACCCCAAATACAAATAGGGTGCGTTGTTTTATCACAGAGCTCCTACGGCCACCTCCTGTCTTCATCATCAGATCAGATCGATGATTCCATAATATTGCATTGTCACCCGACTTACATATGTATCCAAATTTTCAGCTTCATCGGAAACCGGGAAGTGGGTCAAATTTAACTTGCAAGATTTGACCCGTACATACATAGGTAGTTACATACATACATTGTAAGTTAATTAAAAGCTTGTAAAAAATTGCGTCACGTGCGATACTGTTCTGGAATGTCCCAGTTACCGTATGCACGCGGCAGTATTGAGTCAGCAATCCAAATTGAGCAACCATATTTCGCACTACCTTATGCGTCTTAGTATTCTTTTGTCTATAATATACCGGGTATAAGTAACAATTATATTTTACGTTCACGAATTATAACAAATTACATAGCTACATTAACTAGTAGACCCTTACGAAAGTTAGATTTCTGAAGATTCGAAAGACCTATACATACACCCTAAGAGAAGTATTAGAAAACTAGTTGTACTTTAAAGCTGGCCAAACACACTAGAATACGCCTGCGCAGTTTTGTCTGTACAGGCCGCGTAGCCAACGTGCATATCGTTCACGCTCCGTGGCGAACGAAACGCAACTGTCACAGTCGCACTAATATGGAAGAGTGATAGAGAGAGATAGCTACGATACGTACGGAGCGTTAACGATTGTAACGTTAGCTACGCGGCCAGGAACCTGCACAGTCGAATGCCACACACTCTCCTTTTTACCTGTGAAGGTGGTAAAACTACGCAGGCATACCCTAGTGTGTATAGCCAGCTTAATATGACTAAGTAACACAATTTCGATGGTTATTTGAGTAATCTATTATTTCTCTTATGGTTTCCTTATTATGGTCTCTAGTTTTTGAACAGCCCTAATTTGGAAACATTTTTTTAATCTCCTAAGGCTCAGCCATACAGGAATAAAATCTAAAATATGCCAGTGAAATTTGAACCTATAATGTTAGACATAGAGTGGACTTTGCTTCGTTAAAAAAATTAAGGAAACAAAACAATTGTTACTATTCCGATTGAAAGTGTAAAATACTTCATCAAACTTAATAAGTTCTATAGATAAGACCCTGAGTCTTACGAGAGTAAAAAGACAATAATTTCAACATTTTAAATGTATTGTTTCCAATTTATCACTAAACATATCAGTTCAAAAACGACAGACTATAGTTAACCATGGTACTCAATTTACTCAATATATGTATTATAGCTAATCTTAACTAAACTAGTATAGTATGATGGTAAAAATAAACATTCCGTTTAGAAGCGAAACTCTCCTAACTATCACAATACGATCATTACACTACAATCACCTTAGATGGAAATGCAACCCTATTTTCTACGACACAAGGTTGCTTTTTGCACCTATTAGAGTTCCGCTTTTATACGTTTTGGTTTCAGATGCTTAAATTTATAATAGGACCAGATTACATACTTAAAATTATTAGTTTTAAAAACGAAATATCAACATCCTTAATTGACAGCGTTTGCATTTTTTATTGAGCAAGTAGAAACATAATCAGGTGTTGTAATGTGTATTTGATAAAAGTGAAATTGCTGTCTTTGCTAGTCTATGCCAACTTATTATTGGCAAGTTACCTAAATATAACAATTCGCGATTATACGATAATTTGTGAATGAGGTTAAACACGCAAGGCTCAACACAGACGGCGCTTTAGCGAAATGGTTCTGGAGCTGATGAATACATGGCGGTTCTTTTCATCAGATACCCACTCAGGTTGTGAAACGTTGGCCTAGCCTTTTCCTAGGTCTTATACACCTAAGTTAGGGAGGGAGCGATAGGAAACCCGATTTACGGGAAGTAATTCTCCCACATTGATTGGTGTAAGAAGCCTTCCGACCCCCATCAGGTGTTGGCGCTGGGTTAGGTGAGATTTGTGAGCAGTGGCGGGCTCCTGGCCCAAATGGTACCCAAATTTGACCAAGAGGCCATGGTCTACCATGATCCCATTTGATGTATTTACTATGGGTGTCAGCTTGTTTAATTATGCTACTGTTCGTGAAGTCCCTTTATAACAAGAAAGATAGATTACAGACATGCAACTCTCATCATCATCCAAAGCGCCGTCTGTAGTAAATGCAAATTTATAACCCCAATTAAACATTCAATCACATAACACTCAGGCTTCAAAAATAGTATACCTAGTAAAAATAATAATAAAATATTCAATAAAAAAAATCGTCGAGGCATATTATTCAAATCGTAAACCGAATTTCATGGAATTTAAGAATTATTTGCTGCAATCTTGTTTTCGTAAAATAAAATTAAATAATTTAATTTTACCAACACAACCGCTTATCTCATCGCGCGCCCAGCGCGCTATGCGGCGAGCGACAGATGGCCTACCGCCAACCACGTTCAACGTGTTGCCTCTCTGTCGCACTTGCAAATTCGTACGTAAGTGAGAGGCAACACGTGGAGCGATGTTCCCGGTAGGCCCTCAGTACAGCCGCGGCTTAGATGACATTCGTGACCGCCATTGCTCATGCAATGTTAATAGTGCTTGAAAGTGGAGGTTCACTGTTGCTTTAAATCTACTTTTCATAAAACCTGAGTACAATGTGACTGAAACTAAACTATAAGTACTAACAACAATTGTCTAGCAGTGTTGGAAGTGAACATTCACACAAATGAACAAACACAAAGTTATTGTCAAGACGATTGCTTCTGTTTTTAAACGAATGCGCGACAACGATTGCAAAGAACATGTAACATTGAAAAATACATTCAAAATTGTAATAAATGCTTCGAAAATGACTAGTGCTGGTAGATCCGAAACTTTGGGGTCACTTTTAAGACTCGATATGCCACTGTCTCCGCTTCTGAACAGTTTAGGCAACCTCCTCCCACCCCATCATCAATACACCCAACTCTTGCTCCACGGAACGGCGCCAAGTATTAGAGCGACCAAAACCATGTTTCCTTTTGCCGGACATCTTCCAGGTCACTTAGGATAGGTGGCCTGCATACAGTTTCGTAAACGAAATCGAGATCTTAAACGTGAACTCATAAGTCTCGAATCAATACCAAGACTAAAATGACACAACTAGGGTAGACTAACCAATGATTGCCCCTTTAAATATCTTCTTGTCCGTAATTTTGTAGGAAAGCCTAGTTTAAATAACGTTGAAGGAACTAATCATTGCAGATAGTATAATTTACCCTATATAACGATTATATCGAAGACTCAGTTCGATAATTGGATGATATTTCAAATGAAAGCTCTTGACTTAAATGTGACAGTCAACATCAAAAGGGTCCTTATGACGGTCGGTGCTTACGTAGCGTAGTACTGCATTAGTATTGGAGCGCCGCTAATAATGGCGTCAGCGCCGACCGCTATAAAGTCCCTTTTGATATGGACTGTCACATAAGTTGTGTTGTTCCATATATAATGGTCTGTGATATACGGATCAATACATTTATATTTAAGTTAATTTTTTAAATGTACTATATTTGACAAAGCCGATGGAACTTTAAAATTCAATAGTTTTGAAAGAGATTCCACAATTTTAAATAGTAACACAACATTATATTAGTTGTATGTTAACACTAAATAATAAATTAAATTTTTATTGGTTCCATAACATCCCCTACTCGACATTACATACAAAAGTCTAATAATTTACTCTAAAGTAGTCTATTTTTTATTCTATCTATGGTTGCGGTGTTTCTACATGTAAAATAAGGACGTTATAACGAGGAATTTCGTACATTCACCCGCGTCTCCTGTCTCTCTTACACGCGCGTATATTGCTGTCCCGCACATGCCGATAGGTCAATGCCACTGTGCGAGCAGGTCAGCAATATAATGAAGTGCGTGCGATAGTAGGAAACGGGGGGTCAATGGAGGATATTTTTCGTTCTTAGCTTCCTTACTTAAAAAAAATTACACATAAAAGAGTTATAACCTTTAAATACGAATTAAAATCTGCTAAGAACGGAATTAATGCGTATACTCGTTTGATATTTGGTAACATCGGTCAGTTTTCACTCAAAATACTGATTTCCCAAAAATAACTTCTAAGCACATTTTGTCTGTAAATTGCAAAATCAACTTTTTCCTGAAATTACCCAATGTACCTTAATTCAGTTAGTCAATATAACAGTTTTTTTATCCTTAGGAAGTTGAATTACATCTTCATTAGACTAAACAAACATTTATTTTTTCTGAAAATCAGAGACATTCTCATATCACATAAAACAACTCGTCATTGTTATGGCAAAGTTCAGACAAACAATACTTTTGAACTGAAATGATAGGTATGTCAAATATCTCCAAGATCCACATACAGTAAAAAAAAAAGTACGTGGGTCATCTAATAAGGAAAAATTCAAACATAGTGATCCGCGAAGTGGATAACGTTTGCACTTATTCGAGTTTACTTCTTATTCACCCGTAAATAAAGTTAATTTTATTGCGACAATTGATATCCTCTACAAAAACTGCTCGCCATTCCATTGCAAATTGAATATTTTGTGATAAATTAAAACTAATTATTTCACATTAAGTTTCGTGCTATATTATCCACCTGTGGCATTCAACACACCAACCATTTAAATAAACAATAAAAACAAATACACTCAATTTGTAAAGGATACACATACTTGTTTTCCTGAATCGTCGACACAGTAACAAACCCTTTATGAACCTTATTAGAAAAGACATAAGGTCTACCAACGGTCAAAGTTGTGAGTGTAATGTCTACGTGGGACGCCGGACGTCGTCGACTTGAATGAGCTGCTCGATAGGGATCAGTGACAGCTCTCCGCCGAGGATCGGGGCTGGGGTACCCTGGAAACGATCAGATATTTTTAGGGCCTGAATGACAAGGACTCTAAAAAATCAAGGTGCTAGACAAGTCATCCCCTGAATACATAACTGTCCCGTCTACAACATCGGCAAACCAAAGACAATTTGAAACAGAGGTGGATTGTAAAAGAAAACTTTGTAGGCACAGTAAATTTACTGTCATCTTTCGACACATGATTAAAACTTTTAGAACGCAATTTGACTATTTTCCTAATTTTTCACTGATATGTGTTAAATTTGTTTAAATCAGGAACAAGAACCGACTCCACAAACTTTAGACCTATTTCAATACTACCGGCATTAAGCAAAGTGTTCGAGAAACTTATTCTAAATCAACTATCGTCACATTTCAACAGAAATAAACTGCTTGATTGCAATCAATTTGGTTTTACCAGAGGTCGATCAACTACTGACGCCGGTGTGGTACTTCTAAAACACATCTTTGACGCTTGGGAAAAAGCTCAAGATGCTATTGGAATTTTCTGTGATCTGTCGAAGGCATTTGATTGCGTTGATCACGAAAATTTAAAGAGAAAATTAAGCCACTATGGGATAAAAGCTAGTGCCCTTGACCTTGTCTCATCGTACCTTTCGAATAGAACTCAGCGAGTAGTTATTAATGGAACTCAATCGGCTGGGTCCCCGGTAGCCCTCGGAGTGCCGCAAGGTTCAATTCTTGGTCCCTTCCTGTTTTTGGTATACATCAATGACCTACCAAAAGTTGTGCAAGAAAGACATGATATAGTGTTGTTTGCAGATGACACTTCCCTTATATTTAAAGTGAACAGAAAGGAAAATAGATTCGAGAGCATTAATGACGCGCTATCTACCGTATTAAACTGGTTTACGGCAAACAATTTGCTTTTGAACGCAAAGAAAACCAAATGCATCAAATTTACGCTACCTAACGTCAAGCAGGTAAATAACAGCAAGATTAAAATAAACGGTGATACGCTGGAATTTGAAGATCGAACTGTTTTCCTGGGAGTCACTTTAGACTCAAAACTGCAATGGCATGCACATATAGCCACTTTAGCCGGCAAACTTAGTTCAGCAGCCTATGCAGTGAGGAGAATCGGACAGCTAACAAACGTAGAGACGGCCAGGCTGGTATACTTTAGTTACTTCCATAGTGTTATGTCGTATGGAATTCTGTTGTGGGGAAAAGCGGCAGACATTCAGACAATATTTGTACTGCAAAAGCGAGCTGTACGTTCCATCTATGGACTGGGCGCTCGAGTATCCCTAAGAGAGAAATTTAAAGATGCAAGCATTCTTACCGTTGCATCTCAATACATACTTGAGAATATTATGTATGTTCGGAAAAACATTAACGAATTCAAGCTTAACAGTGATATCCATAACTATAACACTAGAAACAAGCATAAACTTGCTGTGCCCGCCCACCGCCTCCGTAAGGTTAGTACGTCTTTCGTCGGGAACTGTACACGTTTTTATAACAAAGTTCCCACTGATATAGTGAATTTGCCTCTTAACAAATTTAAGTCACACGTTAAGAGCTCTTTGTTAAGTAAGGCGTATTATGCTGTGAATGATTTCATAGATGATAAGGATGCCTTTAAGCCAGTAGCTTGATCTTGATAGTATGATAAAAATGTCAGTAATAGTGTTTTCGTTTTCTTCCTGTGAAATAACCATACTAGCGTCCAGTAGAACTGACACAAGAGAACATCATGTTCTCGTTTGATTGTATTATTTTAGTTTTGGACACTTAGAGACCTTATACACCTCTAAGATTTTATTTTATTTTAAATTTCATTTTATTTTAATACCTATTTTAATGATTTGGACACTTAGAGACCTGTACATCTCTAAGTCAAATTAAATTTATAATTTAGTTTTATAGGTAGGCACTCCTTATGAATAATATGTAGTCGCGTTTATGTGGCGCTATGCCGTCTTTAATGTAACTTACAAGCACAAATGTTGTATCTCACATTTTTTTTTATTATATTTATATTAATACAACCCGGCAGCTTGAACATGTCATGCTCGCTTAAAAGTCTTTACTTACGGTGGCGTCGTTGATCGGGTCGCCACTTTCCCGAATGAAGGTTGAGGGAGGCGATGGCTGAGATACACGTCATACTCGTGAACGGGTGCTGTTTGTGGAGACCGGTCTGTTTAAGCTTACACGGGGTACAGGTTATGTTAAAGTATGTAACTTTACTTTTGAGTGACATTAACGTGAGACACTTCATTCGGTTCTTGTCTGTTTTAATTTTTTTGTCTTTTAATTATTTATATAAGAATTCAAGCCTTGGCGACCCTCTACATCTCTAAGGATAATTTAATATATATTTTTATATTTTATCTCTGACACGTAGAGACTTATACATCTCTAAAGAATTTTAGTATTTTATGGTTTTATTTTTTTATCATAGTTTTTTTTGTGTAATTCGACATTTAGAGACAGTATACATCTCTAATAAAGTATTTATTATTTCATAGATTCGATATTTGTAATTGTTTTTTTATTTTTTTATTTATTGTTTGTAAAAATGGACATGTAAAAGTGCCCCTGTGGCCTATTTGCTGAATAAATGTTTGATGTTTGATGTTTGATGTTTATCAAAAAGTGGCGCCATCTGATAGATCAAAGGCCAAAAGTATGGCGGCATGGTTTCGAGCAATGGCGCCATAACCTTTAGGTTGTGTCAAATAGCGTTCTAAAAGTTTTAATCATGTGTCGAAAGATGGCAGTAAATTTATGTTAATAAAAGTGGCGCCATCTTACCGGGCATCGGCCAAAGGTTGTGGCGCCATCGCTCAAAACGATGCCGCCATACTTTTGGCCTTTGATCTATTAGATGGCGCCGCTTTCTGATATTTAACAAATTTAACACATACATATCAGTGAAAGAATAAGAATCAATGTCAAATGGCGTTCTATAAAAGTTTTTATCATGTGTCGAAAGATGGCAGTACATTTACTGTGGCTACAAAAGTACCAAGTTTTATTTGATAATCCACTTATATATCAAATTATGTTTAATATATATCTAACAGTGGTCGCGGGCGCATGTTTTTCAGCAGGCACCTTGCGCGCCTTGCACAGAGTTCCAATGAAATTACTGCTACAGAGCATACGCGCTTTATTATGGCCATGTCTTTATGATAGAACTGTCACAGCAGTAGGTACTCGCCAACAGAAGTCAACATTACAAACCAAACGAATATAGCCACCTGTAATTTTCGCAGAACAGCAATCCGCATTAAAAGTATAATAAACGGACAGACAGACGGACATGACGAATCTATAAAGGTTCCGTTTTTTGCCATTTGGCTACGGAACCCTAATAAAAAGTAAGTACTCACCATGCCATACTTGTCGGGGGTGACCGCGGGTACATTAGTGGCATGTTTCTCAGCCGCCGCCTCGCGCGCCTTGCGCAGACCCAATGAAAACACTGCTACGGAGCGTACGCGCTTCACGAGCAGCGCCTTGGCTCGCGATCGACCTGTTTCACGGAATGGTATATGATTTGAAGATAATAACATTGTTGAAATTTAAATTAAACGTGCTGAAATAAATTGTACAGTCATAGTATTTGTTTTGTTTAAAATATATTCATAATGCGATTAGTGCTTAAAATTATTTCGGGCATATGGGCGCCAAAGCTGAATCGGATGAAACGTAATCGGGAAGTCCAATTTACGACCACTGTTTAAAGCAACTGGGGTCGTATATCGGCAACAAAAAAAAAAAGTGGGGTTGTACAAACAGTGCTGACGCCGGGTAGACATAGAATGCGGCAATGGAGATAATATTGTATAGGTAACTACATAGAGAAACTCTATTTTCAGCTCCTACGCTTGCTCTGGTTATAATATTAGCTGAAAATCGTTGAGCATTAGACTTTTTGTTTGCCGCGATATCTATTGTCGAGTAGTAGTACTGAGAGTTCCGCTACTTGACGCTAGATGTATAAAATAATAGTATTTTTGGTAACAAAACCGTTGTATGGAGTGAGCACTCTTGGTCTTCTTAATTCTCATTGGTAACTATCATTGTAGTCTTTTGGCTAACATGATGACAATGAAGCCTGTAAATTTTGCAGTCATGTAGAGCCAAAGCGCTCAGAAGACGCCCTTGCCTATTATCGGCGCCAAAGACGGGTCTTCTGTAAGTACACCAAGCGTCAAGACGACTAAGGTGCACTATACGCAATGCTGAAAGAAAGTGTTGAAAGAAAAGTACCTAAGGTCAGCCCGGATAATTGCAACTGTGGGGTAATTGCAACTATGGGACAGTTGCAACGATGGGACAAAAACACTCTGCAGAAGTGAGTAAAAATGAGAATTATAATGATCAGTCATTATTAATGACTGATGAAAGTATGTCATGTCATTACTTGTATTTTTAGAGTAAATAGTTGCATTGGCTCCATGGCTGCAATTGCCCTGGGTGACCTTATACGAATATGGTAAACAAGACACCGCAATGTACCTTTGTCTTTAGGTTTGTCATCCTCGCTAGACGTCGCGCTGGCATCAATAGACGGCGCGGCCGAAGGCACCGCGTTCAGGTCCGGCTCCGACCCGCCCGCACTTACGCTGCCGCTCAGTTCCTGAGAACAGAAAAATCGCTCGTATAATCCCCTTGGACGTTGAAGCATAGCAATTTTCGCATATTCTAGACAATTTTGGGTAAACTATTATTGGTACTGAAAGGCACACTCAATGACCTTATGTATTTAAAGGTGCCAAGTGAAAAAGCGCGGTCCGCTAAGTTTTATGCCAATTGTTACGTCAAGTATATACCTTATGGGAAAACTTATGTATGCATTTTTACCGCCTAGTTTAAGCAAAGTTAGCGTGTGCGTTAGTATGTAAACTTCCAACACGGAGGAAGTGGGTTTTGTACCCATATTGGTATTCGTACCAATGACTTTCTCAGAATTTGCGTAACGTAAGAAAATTCATGTTTTTTTTTATGGATTTTTATGGTCAAGATGGCCTTTTAAGCCAAATCTCATAGAACAAAATTAAAGGCAGGTAAAACCTATGCTAGCGCCATCCATCAAAACCTATAAGTTTTTATAAATTGTGATATCGACATAGCATAGCAGTAATAAAAAAATAATTAATTAGAGACTTCATGGGTGACAATAAACGTAGTGATTATATGCTCTTTGGTGACAATATTGAATATGTCTTTACAGGATTCTTCTACTTTTTTTTAAAATTTATTTTTGTAAAAATAGATCATATATATATATATATATATATATATATATATATATATATATATATGTTCTTATGCTGTAAGAACTTGTATGTGTAAATTAAGTTCGGCAAAAACTTTTTATAACTTATTATTATATTTCTATAAGTGAGAACCTAATATACTAAAATAAAACCTTTGACAGTTAGCAACCTCATTGAGAAATCGCTAGGTCGATATTACCTGTAGTGTGGGGTTCACGAGGGGGCGATGCTGCGTAGGATGCGGGATGCAGTGCGCCGAGCGGTGCAGGGGCTCGTCGCGCAGCCCCCGCACTCCCAGCAGCGACAGCGGAGCGCCTGGCGCCGCCTCCTACAAGCGAACATGTACCAAGCCTGACTTCGAGTCAATCTCACAGAAATTTATAACTTGTACCTACAGGAAAGTCTCTCGTTTATAGAGTTGAAAGGAGGCTTCCCTTGTTTTAAAAGTTAAAAGCTTTCAAAAACAGGTCCGCTGAACTGGTTTATACATTGTACAATCGGCAACAGAGGTAGCTAAGGGGCCTAGGTATTTTAAAATTATGTTACAGTCTTGTGTTGGCAACACATTTATTAGTAAGTAGATCGCTCGGCTAATTAAAATGATAGGGTGGGTTTAGCATATTTACAAATAAACAGTTAGTCCATGTCTCAAAAATATTGTACTATTTAAGGCCTGTGCAGTGTGCACACCGGGTGCGTGTGCGTTGTAATATACAGATCCTTATGAAAGCCGGCACACCGCTTGCGTGACGTCTGCGTGCGCGGCACAAACATTTAAGCGTGCACGTGCGTGCACATGCTCTGGCCTTTATTCTCTCATTGATAATTGTTGCTATAAATAGCCTAATGAGGTTTCGTGTTGTTCACTATTAAATATCCTACCCACATTAAGTCCTATTTAATAATTTACCTTTCGGCGCAACGGCTTGGTAGGACTGACATCTTGGAGCAGTTGCAACGACCCCGTGATCACGGGCGGCTCGGCAATCGACGCCGCCTTTGGCCTACAACATGCCGTTAACACAGCTCTAGATACTTCCTTGATATTTCAATCAAAATGAATAGTTAGCTTGACTTGAGGAGTGCTCAAAGTTCAACCGATTTCAAAATATTGCAAAAATATAGGTTAGATTTTGTAAGCAGATTCCCAAAGAATGGTGAGAATGAAATTTTATCATAGTCTAATATTTAAAGTCGGTCGATTTTACCACAATGCACTTACAGTACAGTATTTTATTTGTATAGTTATATTGTAATTTAAATAAAACTATAGAAGAGTGGAAGTAGTTAAAACATGTCACGTGCAACAATTAGACAACAGGGTCGGATTAAACTAGAGTGTGACCTTGAATGCCTCCTTTATAATAGATAGTGTCCGAGTCCTTCAGGCCTGATTTTTGACCTTTCGGTGATAAGAAATAACTCGACATTTATTTGGAAGTTAATATCTTTTTTTCATGATATACAAATCGCCTGATGGTAAGCGATTACCGTCGCCCACGGACACCTTCAACACCAGAGGGGTTGTGTGTTGCCGGCCATGTTAAACCAAGTTAATATTAACATTATTAACCATAGAGAATTGAGTATAGAGGCATATTGTCAAAGTAAAATTTGTAGTCAACTAAATTTAGACTCTGATTAATGCGGCCCTGTTAAGGAAGAAACTACAAAATATGGCAGAGACGCAAATCAGTGCATTACACTTTGAATTCATGTAGTGCGTCGATTCTAATAACTAGAGGTCGGAAAGTGGCTACCATTTTACCATTTTTCTGGCTTAGTCTGTATACTGTGATATTTATTTTACAGTCGTTTTACTTTGGGCGCCAAAGACGTCAACTGACACGTGCGGCTCCAGCCCATTATCAACCTTCGTGCATTACGACAAGATTCATTATGACGCGCCGCGCACGAACGCGTGACTTTCAAAGGGATAATACTCGTAATACGATCTTAAAACATCTATTTAAATAAATATTCAGTTACTACCTTTCCGACCTCCAATTCCGACCTATAATTGATAGGTATTAAGGATAATATAAGATAGACAAGATAAGATAAATAACACTTTCAGTAGAGGCTTAAGCTTAGAAGAAGAAACATACACGGATTTGGAAAAGTAGAGTAAAATAACCAAAACTCAACATAAATAGAAGATAATGTAATGATAAAGATTAATAAAAAAGCATAGAAGCCTCCTTAGAGCCTACCACCAATATCGAAAAATCGAAAATCGTTATTTGTCTTTCTATCGCTTGCCCATTCGAGCGATAGAGGCAGATACCGATTATCGATTTTTCGATGTTAGCTGTAGGTTCTCTGAATCTGACTTGAAATCACAAGAAGACCATTCAAAATAAAATTTACCATTAAAAAAATATTTAATTAAAAATTACCTTTGCGTCTCGTACATTTGTAAACTTTGAGGTGTGTTCAAAAAGTTTTAGAATCAAAACAATGTCTATAGTTAAAAACGTTTAATGCAAATTAATATAAACAAAAAAATAATCAATACAAGCGTTACATTTTAATACTGAAATTGAGGTAAATAATAAGATCATTAGTTAAAATATTGTTCTTAACTACACACCGATCCAGGCATTACTTGTACCAAATTAACTGAAATAAAAACAAAAAACCAAAATTAAAACTTTTAGCTGTAAAACATTCCCTATACTAAGTCATGCGAATTAGTGCTAGCGGAACCCCAAAAATCGCTGCTGATTGTGTTAAAAGCATGAGAATCGGTACGATTGATCTTTAGGCCCTTTGAATCAATTTGACCAGTACCCGTGACCAAAAACAGGAGAGGAGTTCTGACGTCAACAAAACAAAAAAAAATGTTCAGAACCCTATCATGAGTATTAAATAAGAGGGCTTTTTTTTATTTAAATGGCCTAAAGATCAATCGTACCGCTTTTCATACCTTTAACACCATTTGCAGCATTTTACTGAATTTCGGGGTGTACCGCTAGGACTAAATAGATAACAGCGTCTTTTGAGCTTATATTTTTAGGTTTAGATATTATATTATAAGAATGTAAACAACCAAGTGTATACCAAAAGGACATATGCTACAAAAAGTGACCAAGAGTTCCATTGTCCGAGGCCGGACTCAAATCGTAGTCTTCAACCCTAGGTCACTTAGACCAGGCACTAGAGACCTTAGCCGCATATAACCAGAGATCGGAATTCTCGTGGCAGTTTGAATTGTCATTAAGGACTTCTCACTTATCGTAGAATGAAGAATGCACAACATATTCAAAAAGATCAAAGTAGAGCTAAATAACAAACGTTCTTATCGCTAATGAGCGATCTCTTCCAGATAACTTTTCAGTAGTTGAACATGCGAAATAGCAATAGTTAATAGTTCACATTTAGTTATTTCAGCTCCGTGTTTTTTCAATTTCACGTTCAAAGCCTTTTTTAGTGCTAACAAATATAACATTAGTTTCTTTATAAAAGAAATAAGTAGTAATTTTTCCAAATTATATGCTTCAATTACTTATTTTACAATCAAATATCCATTAACTATTATAAATTTTTAATATTTTGTGATCTTCATTGTATCTATATATGTGTGCGCAAAGAGAGACCTAAGCCCTCCTACGTGTACACGTTCAACGCAGCTGGCCAACTTTATTGTCACGCGTGCAATAGAGTATTTAAGAGCAAGTTCGGCCTGGCCAGCCACATTAGGGCTCATGCTAGACAACGTCCATAATATCTTTATTTGGGGTCGCCGTCATCGAAAACGATGTGGAGGACTATATATATATATATATATATATATATATATATATATATATATATATGTTTGTATCGGAAGTTGATAAATACGAACTCCCTATGACAGTCCTAAAATGCCACAATAATTCCGGTCTCTGTATATAACATTTATTTCAGTTTAGGATTTGTATAGGGAGCGTGCGAGTTAGAGTCTGCCTACCTTTTTGCCTAAATAACAAACTTTAACTTGACATTGACATATATTAAGGGGCTATGGCGACAATGACCTTCGATCTGAATGCCATAGTTTTCTAACCTGTTAAGAAATATAGTATCCCATATTACTTCAAAGTTAATTGTCTTCGAGATATTTGGTATCAAAGTTGAACAACTTTAGGCCAAAAAAACTGGTTTTCTGGCCATAACTATTGTGTTAATTAGTTTTAAATAAAAATCTCCGACCAGTTTTTAGATAAGTCAAAGACGAACCCAAATGTGTAATTTTCGTATGTAAGATCCTTCACATCAATCGAGTTACGAAAAAAGTGTTTTTTTTTAATGTTTAAAAAATCATAAAAAAATAAGTATTCATTTCTTTTAAAATCCGTCAGACAAGAATGGAGATAAAAAATTGAAGAACCGATAGCCGTTTGTATTATAACTCTATCTGTAGTGCAAATATAAGAGTAACGGCTCAAAACTTGTCAAAAATCGATGTAAATCACAGGGAATCCCTTAAGGCCAATAAGCAGCTCCTACAACTCACGCACGCTCCCTTGTGCGAGTCTGCTATCTCGTGGAGTAAATTGGAAAACAAGTCTGGGGATCCTGTGCTGCCCCCTACAGTTCACTGTAGCTAGATAGTGTTTCTAATTAAATAATTAGATTTGTTTAATAGTGGTATCTATTTAAGCAAATCCCGTTTACAACGATACAATTCATTGAAAATCAGGAGAAGTATAGTAAGAAGTACGTAGGGAATCCAAACTTCGCCGTTGGTGGGTGGTGGCCTAACTTCGTCCAAGTAAAATATAACAATAATCATTTATCAAGAAATACATATCTATTGAATTAAAAAAAACTACGTATATAGTACAATTTTTGTGTTTTCCCATCCGTCCCCCTCAACCCTCAACTCAACTTCGCCTTATACTTTTTTTTCTTATTCCAAATCCTAAATGTTGAATACGCTCATGAATCCCAATCCCATGAATTATAATTTACTGCTGGAGAATTTTGGGTACGAATTATTCTAACCGTTATTTTCAATGAACTGTAACACTTGGGTTTGATTCTAAGTGTAAGGCCTGAGTGGAGGCTCGAAGCGGAGCGTTCGGCGGGGCGTGCAGCGTGGCGTCGGGCTCACAAGCGATGCGAGCAGCGCGCAGTGCGGCCGCTCCTATACGTTTGCATTTGTTGAAAATGCACGCCGCACGCCCCGCCCCGCTGCACGCCCAACTCGGGCGTCCACTCAGGCCTTACACTAAGTCAGTTGCTATCGTGGCTAACATCTAGTCATTCAACCATTCCCATTCATCAGGTTCCCACTCACAGCTCTGACCTGAAGGGCGGGATCTCGGGTATCTTGCCGATGTTGATCTTCTTCTTGTCCGGCGGCTTGTCCTGCTGCTTGTCCTGCTGCTTGGGCGTGGTGGGCGTGATGGTGCGCGGCGTGCTGCGCGACGACGGCCGCACGTCGTCCACGGACGGACATTCCGACTGGGAATAGGGAGTATTACTGCAATGTTCTGCCACCAGAAAGCAGCACTATCACATGTTCTACAGCATAGTCACTTCGTTCGTTTCTTAAACCCACACTTGTGTTTTAATGCCTTTCATTATGTAGCAGTCACAAGTCTTAACCAACACTAATTTATATTTCATATCGAACAAAAAGGCATCTCGACTGATATTAGAATAGGTGTCGGATCGAATTGCTCTTTTTTTTTCAGAGATGTTCGAAATTTGAATGGCATTATCAAAACCATTTTGATGTAGTAGTGGAGCAATTATAACATTTTCACAGATAAGAAATTTATTGTAACAACGCAGTTTATCTTAATGTTGGCCATTATTTACGGATTTTTAAGGCATCATAGAAGGTTTATGATATGTGTGTAGATAAAGTAATTTAACATTGGTGCAGTATGGTAGGATATAAATACAAAAGGGTTGTTTTACTAGTGCGTGGGCATTTCTGGTGGCTTACCATCGCTGGAACTCTATTTTAGCCAACTCCGTAGGAGACAATAAGAGAATTTCCACTGTTACCGAATATCAAATGTCACTTTAATACCATAAACTGGCGCAGTTTGGTAGGATACATATACGAGTGTTGTTTTGTTATCATAACGCGAGTGAGCGTTCTCGATGGCGTCTCGTCACTGGAACTCCATAATTATAAATCACAATATATTTATTTTACAATTTAAAGGACTAACTATCATGTTAATAACGTCGCAGTTCGGTAGGATACATACACCAAGTTTTTTAAAGTCTATTAATTTCAAGGGTGCATTCTTGAGCTTAACTTTATCTGATATGGCCCCTACGAGCGTGTACACTTGCCTTAGAGCCTGTTTACATATTGATTAGTGTTTAGTATGAATTTATAAATTTGTTACTAAACACAAGTACTATTTCGGACGATTCGAAATAATATTGATATATCATAGTTTTCAATAGTCTGGTTGAGTTAAACAGAATGCCCGTGTTACAAGAACGCTATATTCAACATTTAATTACTTTTTTATGAAAAATATGCAATTTTTAGAAAATTTACTATTTATTTACATTTCGTAAATGTACTTAGCCATGACCCGAAGCTAATGAAGCATAAAAAAAACACAGTAATTGTTGTTTTAATAGTTACCATAAGTGGTGCATGGGCGTTTTTGATGGCCTCTCGTCGCTGGAACTCCACTTTGGCCATCTCGGTGGCGAGCCAGCCGGGGATTTCCGGGATAGCTAGTCGGAGGGCCAGCACTATCACGAGGATTAGATGCTGTAAAATAATAAGATTAACTATAGTATTTTTTTGACAAGCAGATTCGTCTGCAAGCTAACGCAAACGCACGGATTGCGGTGGTTGAGGGTTCAAGTCCTGCCGGAAGCATAACCATTTTTTCCTTTAATATAAAATTAAGATTAACTATAACATATTTTTCTTAAAAAACGTCTTTAACTTTGTTAGTTACAAATTGCTAGTGTAGTATATGGACAGTAAAGTATTAACAAATAAAATACATTGCAGGCTGAATTTAGGTGAATGGTTTAATTTTTTCTCACGGTGCATACTTTTCGAAAAAATTAAATGGTCATATAACAAGAAAGAACCGTTCCTAAGCAGCCAAAATAGAACTTTAAAACCTATTGTACCAATACCGTAGTTTTAGTATTGGACTTCCAAGCTTATCTGTTTAAAATTACTACTTAACTAGTAACTATCTACTTCCCCGCTTCGACAATAATTTACTATTCATTGTACTGTCCTGTGTGTCCAAGATTTCTGTCTTTTGAGAAGCATACACGATTTTTGGAGTACTATACCTCAAGCGCTACAATGACCAGTATAGTCTGAGCCGGGGTAGCGTCCGGTAGCAGCCTGTGTACGGGTCCTGACAAGCCGATCAGAGCGCAGTTCACTAGCACGGCCACTGCAACCATAGCTTCCATCGCGCTCTGAAAAACACACGTATATAAATAAATATTATAGGAACATTTTTACACAAAATGACCAAGTCCCACGGTAAGTTCAAGATGGCGTGTGTTGTGGGTACTCAGACAACGATATACACCCAAGGCCAAAAGAATAGAAACAAGGTTGTTTTCTTTAATATCTCATGTTTCTGTCTTTGTTTTATAATTGTAAATTTGTAACCTAAAATTTACATTAAGCAACCACAAAATGTTAAAAATACTCGGCAAATATCAAAACATCCTAAAATAATGTCAAAAACATACAAAAAAAATTAGGAAAAATTAATGTAATTATACCCTTTTAATTGCTTTGAAAAATGTTGAACTGGCAAAAAATATCATAGCCACAACTAGAGTAATGGGCTTTTAAAATGTGACCATTTTTTTTCTAATGAGTAGTATATAAATTACACTTTTCTATTAAAATATAAGCTGGTTTCTGTACTTTTGGCCGGGAGTGTTTAAAATATACAAATACTTAAATACAATATAAAACATCCATGACTCAGGAACAAATATCTGTGCTCATCACACAAATAAATCATGGTTGACTGGTATTGGTTTCTGGCATTAAGTCTACCAGTGTAGTAAGTATTGTGCAATAAAGTTTAAATAAATAAGTATATAAATAAATGCCCTTACCGGGATTTATACCCGGGACTAGGCCAGACTGGTCGTCAAACACTGACTACTGGTATATTATTTTAAAAAATATTGTAAGTGTTAAAAAAAAGTCATCTGTAGAAAAAGGCCCTTCGGCGTCCACGTCGTCAGCGGAATTCCTATTAAAGCTTTATACGTAAAGCCTAATTAACCATGAACCCTCTAGCCAATCTCTTGCTTGATGATGGACTGCAATGTGTCAGTCCGAGATGACGGACCACGCTCGTAATCCCGCGACAAGTGGGACTGAAAAAAGGCACGGAATCCCGGAATTGGAAGCCCTAGTACAGTCAGCATCAAAAGTAGCGGATGAAACAACGCGCTAAAAGTATCTGATATTCTGAATAACTTTTCCAAATATAAATAAATTTCTAAAATTCGCGCTCAAAAGTATATCTTTTACAGTCTTAAGGTCTTCGCACACTATACCAATTCCACACCGACTCAACTCACTTTTGGTTCACCTTAGTGGACGACGAGTGGACGACACGTAGACCACCAGACAGTTCTAAATTTTAAACATTGTACTATAGGACATACAAGATAAGGCTTTAATTTCAATATTTAATTTTGAGTCGAGTGGCTGTTGAGTTGTAACAATGTGCTAAGACCTTTAGTTGTTCTATATTAAAGACATTACTTTTTGTTAAGCCGTTACAGAATGGTACATATTTATGAAACGTTATTTGATCCGCTACTTTTGATGCTGACTGTAGGACAGTAGTCACCTGCCAGCTGCCGATGCTGCTGACTCTCTCCCCGAACGGCCGCTGCGCCACGTGGCACAGCTTGAAGGCGTCGGCGCGGATCTCGGCCGCGTTGTTCAGTTGCGCGCATAACGCGGCCAGGGGGAATGCGGAGGAGAAGAGCACTACGTGCCCGAGCTGAGTTAGCATTTCGAGGTATTCTGCGAATGTGCCGTCGTACTGAAAATTGCATGAAAAAAATCAAATCAATATGAAGAGCTAGGACGTGAGCCGCGATTTATAATCACGTCTCACATATTGCTAACTTACAAGGAAAGGTATCCAACTGTCCGGTTCCGATTTGATTTATATATGTTATAGAGTAGTCTAAAATAATAGACACGTATTTTTTTTTAGTTGCCCAATCTCAACTTATTGGGAGAAATTGTCCTCCAAACTATTTAAAAATGACTTAATCTTCTAACTCCTTTAGAAAGTGATGCTCAAGCAACTTGCTAGTTAATGGCTGGTTTGAGTATGTGTTTGAGAGCAGGAAAAAATAATGAGCACGTGTTTTGTTATATCGACTCATTTTTTCCTAAACGGTGACGTGGCGTCCGAGTGACAGCTTTTGTTTGATATAGCGTCGAAAAGGTTAACCAACTACCGAAGCTTGCTAGACGCCGGTGAAAATTTCAGCCAAAAACTTGTATAGATTTTGATGAATGTCTTAAAAGAACGTTATGTACCTTGAACAGCTGCGATTCCAGTTCCGCTTGATGTATAACCTTTTGCCCGACGCTGGTCTCAGAATCGCGTCTCTCTTCTCCGTTCGCGACTTGACTCGGCGTCGGTGTGTCTGTCTTTTTACTGTCGAACATCTCTGTTATTTGTGCCGCTGTTGGGGCTGAAATTTACTGTTGCTTAACTTCTTTTATTTGAATAATGTTGCCATCGTGTAATTTACGAATACCAAGTTATAACTAAATAATGTCAACACTTTTTGTCATACGCGTACAAAAAATTTGCGTTCTGATGTCGACGTTCATTGGGCATAATAAAGTTATTTCTAGTGTTAAATGATATCTAATTCACCTGGAGACGCAAAAGCTATCAAAAATAAGGCTCCTAGTTATTTTGCTAAACGGCATATTGGACATTGATAATCCCGTATAGGCGTATGCCTCTTACTTACTTTTCATAGGACTGAGGGCTCCGAACACGTCGACGCATATTTTGGCCAATCTCAAGTTCTCAATCAAATAGGGCAGAGCCGACTCTTTCAGGTTGCCTATGATTTGTCTCGTTATAAGCAATACTGCTAGTTGCTGAAATTAATAACGGTATTTTTCAATATTCACAAAAATCATTAAAAAAAATGTGTGAGTGTCGTAGAACACTCGGTTGGATCGGAGTTAAGAAACGGTCGTGACGGATTGAAGTGTTAACGCCCAAGGTGGAAATAATTTTGCTACCATGTGACACGTCATACTGCTTTTGACATCACATATGAGGAAATCATGTTCATTGACACACGGTTGGAACGAAGTTAAGAAAAGATCGTGAGGGAAACGTGATGGAAAATTCTTACACTTTTTATCGCCTAGCCCCGTCCGCCAAGTCCGTAGCGTGCTTTTCACACACTTCAACGTCAACGGTCTACTCTCTACGAGATTCTAACAAATACAAACCCAATGAGATGTTGTTGTAACACTAATTAAGTTATCACCTAGCCTGTTTCATATAGCTTCAGTCTGCATCGCCAAATTAGCTGGATGTTATCATAATATTACATTTCATAAGTAAATATACCAAATTTGAATGCAACAAAATGTCAATAAGTGATTAAATTCTAATAGATAAGTTGTCAGTTTTTCCCGAAACTAAACAAAGGTGTTGTTTCATACTGTACAAGGGTTACTTTGTGTACAAGGGATCTTCAAGGACGGACGAAATAGGGAGCGTGCGTGAACTGCAGACGGCAGCACAGAAGCCACATATTCAGTGGCGCGAAGCATTATGTCATGTTTCCATTTTTAGATTCAAGCCACTAGATGGACCCTACTATGGGAAATCCAGCGTTTACGAGTAGTGTAGGGGCAGCAACTGCTTAGAAGCATGACTTGTTTTCTCTGTCGATGCGGATTTACGAAGACGAGATGGCAGACCCTCCAACATGCACGGTCTCTATTGGCTACGTGCGAAGTGCATGGTGCATGGTAGGGGTAAGTAAAGCGATCCCAGCGCATAAGGTGGTAAAAATTAGAACTAACTGCAGATAGCGTATTTAAAATTTCGCATAAGTCATATGGCTCAAAAAGAAAATTTAATTTACGATTACTCCTGAAATATTCATTTAAATTGTATGGTGTAATGGACCATTATAATCTGTATGAAAAACTTAATATAACTAACGTATTTAATTTAACAATTATTAATACTGTATCCATGTAGCTTTGCAAATGCCACATATTATGTGATCTTTTTCTAGAAGTTAAGAATGGGTAAAAGATAGATATTTAACATTGCGGACTCTTTTATAGACCCATGAACAAGAGACAACCCCACCATACATTGTGTTATTTGTTGTTATAGCTCAAACGGATTAGGCAGCGTCTTCGATTAAGCCTAGCCAGCGTGATTTTTTCCCCACAACATCAACAAAACCTTGACAAATTATATGATATACCTAAACCTTCCTCAAGAATCACTCTGTTGATAGATGAAAGACGTAAAATCCGTTCAGTAGTTTTTAGTTTTGGAGTAATTTTATAAGATGTAGTGAATTGATGATTTCCCCTAGATTCGCGGAGGCTAGGTTGCGTGACAGACGTGCATATAGCGAATAAGAATACTTGTGGCACTTGTATATTTACCTCTTTTAATTTGTCCATATCCTGTAGATAAAACGCAATGTAGAACAAACTCATGAACGAGTTTACAAATTGGAACTGAAACGAAAAACAATCGATTTAAACACAATCGGAGATATTCAAACACAATAAAAGCGTACCACGCGTGTATTAATGTTTTCTGTGGTTTGTAAATGAGAAATTATGTGAAACCTAATAAATGTATCATTTTAAGGTTTTTTACAAAGCTATATTTACCGATTACAACTTTCATGCCAAATTTAGTAAGCGTTTGTAAGATGTTTTAGGCCAAGTTTTGATTGTAAACGACGCAGCAGCTTTTTCATGATTTTTAATTGTTCCTCTGCTATGTAATTTTCACTATTTTTCTTAGGCAACATTATTCACGGATTTTGTAATATTATTTTCGTATAATAGGCAAGTTAAATTTCAGAGTAATATAAATGAAAGTTTTCATGAAGTCTACTTTCGATTGAATTATTAAGAAATGTACGATTTAATTATAACTTTATACGTATTTGGACGTAATTTGACACATACATATGTTATTTTCCATTATTAATAGTTTGAAAATAGTCGGTTGATTGATTGAAGATACTTAAAATTATATCGATTAATCTTGCATATATCAATAACAGACGCATTATAACTTCACGTGTACATCGCGGGCATGGCGTCTATTTAAATTTAAAACAATCGATTAATAAAAGAAACCAATCAAAACTCGGCCAGTATCATGCACAAAAAAAACGCGTGCTATGCCAGAAACCCTTGTGCATTAAATGATATATCTGTTAATAACCTTTCATTGTCTATGGCAAGCAAAGCGTGGTGATTTAGCTCGTCTTTAGCATGGCGTTTAGTTTACATCGTTTAAATACAAACCAATGCTATTTTCACAATCAGATGGTTCTCATACTTTGTCTCGAGACGATAGTTTTCTGTTCAAAACAAAATCGGGATGTGTCATTTCAGTGTTACCATTTTAAATATATTTGTTGTTTTTTTTTACGTCCAGTCCCGTTTGGTAAGCAATAAAAAGAAAATTATACGCTATAAGTTTCTTTCTAATTACATGTAGATTACTTCCTAGCTAGATTACTAAAAACTAAGTTTAGGTACATAATTTAGTTAAACTACTTAGAATAAAGTTTAGGATACAGAATCTATTGTAAAGTGGTGCTAATTTTGTAATGATTATACTGAATTTAAAAGAAATGGATATCGTAGACAAAGTATAGTTCAATATCATGCATAAATATTTCCAATCTATAAGATACAGTAATCTAAAGTAAGATAAAGTAGTAATATCAAACCAAATTTAAAATGTAATCCACACTTTCAAATTAAATCCAAACAAAAAACCAAACAGCCAAGATATGTATGAATATCCACATTACATTTACAAGTGAAAAAATGTAGAAATATAATATTTATTAAATATTACGTTTTGTTTGAAACTCGATATAACGTGAAATACATGCAAAAAGGTTCACTGCATGCATTGCTGGCCAGTAATTTCCTTGAATAAGTTTACCTACTTTCACTCGTTATACTAGGTGGCCAAAAAATATGTGCATTCCCGTTTGCCAGGGAGGTTTTGGGCTTACACTGAGCAACTTTTACTATGGGACCAATCCCAAAATCGCGAAAATTTTTTTTACCCTCCCATAGAAAATGGACCAGCTGAAATGTATGAAACTGCCAGAAATTTTTTTCGCGATTTCGGAGTTGGTACCATAGTGAAAGTTGCTTAGTATAAGCCCAAAACCTCCCTGATAACGGGAATCCACATATTTTTTGGCCACGGGGCCACGGTCATATACTGGAAAAAAATCATTGTTTTCGGCGAATAATTGTTTTCCAATTTTTGGAGTATGTACAGTCAAGGTATTAAATATCGTTACGGACAAAGTGACAAAAAAATGTACACACTACCTTAATATATCGGCAATAAGGTCGTGTATACATATTTTTGGCACTTTATCCGTTTCGATATTTAATACCTTAACTGTACATGCAATCATAAATACGTCTTGGCCGTTTATCTGAAGATTAGCTATATTGCTAACAGTGCATATCTAAATCACTTCAGGACTTCGAAATAGCGAGAGTATTTTGAAAATTGTAATTTTCAAGTATTTCGTACTAAAAATGAGTGTGGATACTAATACATAATTACCAATAAAACCAAAACATATCAAAACAGAATTCCATCATACCTTTGTCGTTGAGCCACCTCGCTATCCGGGCGTATGCCTCCTCCTCCAGAAATATTATGATGGCCAAGAATGCCCGGGGCACAAAATTAAAATAACCTATTTTGTTTTCCCACCAATCCTGCAACAAATTAATACTTCACTAAATCAAATTGTATTCTCCTGGGTTCCAGAGGCTTTTAGCCCTTAACTTACATTTTAGCTTTTCTTTAATTACAAAAGATCCTTAAAACGCACAAAGCTAACACTTGGTTTATTTAGAGTTGTCCGTCAACAAAAAGCAACAGCTATATGTATAAATAAATAAATAATAAATATTATAGGACATTATTACACAAATTGACTAAGTCCCACAGTAAGCTCAATAAGGCTTGTGTTGCGGGTACTTAGACAACGATATATATAATATATATATATTTATAAATACTTAAATACATAGAAAACATCCATGACTCAGGAACAAATATCCATGCTCATCACACGAATAAATGCCCTTACCAGGATTTGAACCCGGGACCATTAGCTTCGTAGGCAGGGTCACTACCCACTAGGCCAAACCGGTCGTCAAATATCGAACAATGAGAAATTTATTAGTGCTAGCTGGCGATTGACGAACAGGCACTCCAACTCACGACTCAAGCAAGTAATGATCACGGGTCTCTTGTATGGATTTTTTTATACAAAGAAACCGGTTCTGTAGTGTATGATTGGGAGAGATATTTTTATACAGCGCAACAGAAGGTGACAGGAAGTAGAGCTCTTTGTTTTGTACTCGAGTCAAACAATACGTTTGATAGGGTAACGGTAAGCGTCTAGTTATTATCTGTACGTGCAAGAGTGTAAAAGTTATGAAAACCGCGCTACGTACAGAAGAGTGACCGGGAAGGAGACGCCGTGCCACCAAATTCTGCGTTACCATGCCGGGTACTCGGGCTCGGGCCAGCCGGATACTACGCTTGTGGTCTCTCTCTACTATACCTGCATGTGCAACAGTGTGAAAGTGATGACAGTAGCGACCACTAGACACAGAAGAGTGACCGGGAAGGAGACGCCGTGCCGCCAGAGTCTGCGTTTCCATGCCGGGTACTCGGGCTCGGGCCGTCCGGTTACTGGGCTTATGCTCATTTCTCCCTGGCAAAAGAACATTTTAGGTCAAAATTGGACATACATAAAACACATTTTTAGGGTTCAAATACACATAAAACACATAGCCAAATGGCAAAAAACTAAACCCTTATGGATTCGTCACGTCTGTCTGTCAAAGTCACTTTTTTCCGAAACTATAAGAACTTGTTGAAACTTGGATGTATTCTATGAACCGCATTAAGATTTTCACACAAAAATAGAAAAATAAAAACAAAAAATTTTGGGGATTCCCCATACTTAGAACTAAAACTCAAAAATTTTTTTTTTCATCAAACCCCTTAATGGGTTATATTGAGGTTTCTAATATCATTTTTTTCTAAACTGAATAGGGACCGTGCGCGTTGGAGGGTCTGCCATCTTGTGGCCTGAATCGGAACCATAAACATGCACATGTACACGTCACGTGTTTTCTTGTGCATAGTATGTTCTGCCATCTTGTGGGCTACATCGGAATAAAAAACATCACATTTACGCCTCGCGCCAAAAATCTGACGGCTCCTGTGCTGCCTCCTACAGTTCATGCACGCTCCCTATAGTTTGCGCGAGAGACACTTCCAACGTGGTAAAATGTGTCTGTGTGTGTGTGTGTGTGTCCCTGTAACGTCTAAAATAAGAGAATAATAAAACTAAAAAAAATATGTGATGTACATTACCATGCAAACTTCCACCGAAAATTGGTTTGAATGAGATCTAGTAAGTATTTTTTTTTTTAATATTACGTCATAAAATAAAATAAAATAAATTTTCTTCATCAAACCCATACGTGTGGGGTAGCTATAGATATATCAGAAAAATAATTAAATTTATGATAGACTATGACAAAATTATTAAAATATCAGATATATTATGTCAGCTATATTTTATATTTACCTGAAATAACGGCCTCGGCTCCACCAAAAGTTCAGATCTCTGATCCAATGTTCCCCATTTATATGCCAGCGCGTTTGAATACCTGAAAATACGAATAACACTGGCTAAATTATAGTGAATTCTCCCTATATTATATGTATAATTCATATTGTATTTTACCAAATTACCTCTTCCATGTCTCCAAATAAACGCAGGCCCATAATACGTTAAACAAAGAAAATAAAACATGGGCGATATCCTTCCAATTTTCATTGGCAGTCCCTAACCAAATCTGGAAACGAAAACACACGTAATATTTCATGAGTAATTCGTTCGTTTATAAGGAGTACCGGTTTAAAATAAATAAAAAATACAAATTTCTCGTTTGGAGGTCACTTCAAGAAGAAAACTTTCGATATTAGCTTGTATTTTTTTATAGGTGTTATGTCTGTATTTTGTGAATAAAAACGAATGATTTATAGAAATTTTATAACCAATTCACACTAAACTGAAAGGATAAACTAACAATTTGACTGGCTGACCATTCATTTAGTCTAACGGTCAGTCAATAATTTATATCAGCAGTTTTAGGAAGGCAACAATGCCTGCCTCAAATTATGATTCGTATAATCTTCGTAGCATACCTAAGCATTAACTTTTTTCCTGACTAGAAAAGCCGCAATAATAGAGGACCACGCTAAGTTTTTCTGCCAAGGGCTATGTCAAGTATGGCACTTTTATGGGATAAGTATGCATTGTTCCTGTCAATTCAGTGCAAAGTTAGCGCGGACGGAGTCTACACTAGAAAGCCATTCGGCTCACGAGCTGCGAGATTTGTGTATATTATGAGAACTCACCCAAAACACGAACCCGACTATAGCAGGCACAGTCAGCGAACGTGTATAGTGCCCCAGCCAGGCGAAGTACATCGCTATTTTTACTCCAAAGTATTCGCTTATTTCATCTGCAAAACAAATATCACACATGGATAGTTTGTTCACAAACAAGAACTTAAATTATCCACTCCTGTTTTCAAAAGTAAATTGCGCCACGTTCTTGGAATTGTAACGCTGAATTATGGGCCTTTCGGGCAAAAGCGGTCCACTGAGATCCCGTGTGAATAAAAGAGATGCATCAATTAAAGCTGCCTGCTCGCTTCCCCATTACTTTTTCCAAGAAAAAATAGTCACTCGCTAAGATATATAATATAATGCATACGCCTCTCCGTCTGCTGTGGCAGATCGCGATGTTAATGTGTGATTTGCCTAACAGAAACGGAACAAAAGCTTCATCTTACAGCGTCTTAGGTATCTAATCAGTCCTAGGAATTTCCTAAAGCCACATTAAAGGATACAATGGTTAATTGGTCATATTTTTGAATAATGACTCACCTAAAGGCTGCGGCGCGAAGAGCGTCTTCACCCATTTGCGTCTCAGGTTCTCAAGGGCTCCTCGCTCGTGCAGCGGAAACATGCCTTGCACTACACCTCGGGATAAGCACGCCGGCACTGCAACAAACACAATTTTTGAAAAAAAATAATAGAATAATTCACCGCGGTAAGCGATATTCGACTATTCGCGACTAGCGATTTACGAAAATGTTAGACTATCAGGCCCTGAACTGAAGCGCTGGTGACCGAGCGGCATAAGAGCGTGCGACTTGCAATACCGAGCTCGCGGGTTCAATTCAATCCCCGGCTCATACCAATGAGTTTTTCGTAACTTATGTACGAAATATCATTTGATATTTACCAGTCGTTTTCCGGTTCGCCTCTCGAGGTCAGAACTAGTGCCTAGGTCAATTCTAGGGATTAGTTGTCAAGCGGACCCCAGGCTTCCATAAGCCGTGGCAAAAATGCCGGGACAACGCGAGGAAGAAGAAATCAGGCACTTAACTCACTAATCAAGAGGGGGAGGGCCCAAATGCTGTTATAGGGCCCATATTTGGTCTTTATAAATCTAGTACTTTTTTATATTTGAGGTTCACTCATTAAAATAGAAATTTGTCTTTTCTATTGTTGTCCTACTTTACAAACGTCATAAGAGTTACATCAACATTATTCAAGTAGGCTTATAATACCGCACGTAATAAGTACCCTGAAAACCGTCAAAACGCTACGCAGGTAACTTCCGAAGAACATTTAGAGTGCCTCTTGAGCTAAAGTACCAATATTGTTTAGTGAACATTTTAGGATCAAAACAATTAGTATCTTACAGCTTAAGACACAGAGTACAAATTACAAATGAATCTCTTTGGTTTTTCGAACCTTTTAATGCTTAGGAGTTTCAACTCATCTCGTCAACGTAGCCAATTTTAACACTTGAAGCATTAACTTCTAAAACAAATTTCAGGCAGGGTTGTAGTGTGTTTACTTTAGTTTGGAAACAGCCGGTTCGAAATGAAATGGATTTCTGCTATTACTAGATTTATGATATCATTAAAAAAGGTAGAATTCGTAAACGAGCAGACGAATCGCCTGCGATTGCCGTCGCCCATGGACACCCGCAACACCAGAGGGTATGTAAGTGCATTGCCGGCCTTTGAGACGGGAGTACGCTCTGATCTTGAAGGTCTGAAGGTCGTATTGTTCTAGAAATACCGCAGACGACAGTTCATTCCACAGTTTAGCTGTGCGAGGAAGCTGAGTAGGTATAATAAACTCGAAAAACGATCTGACATCACCTTCAATTAGAACATTTTTCTACTGAACATTATGTCTGACTCGAAAATAGTCGAAAACTGTTGTCGTTGTTAAGGATTTTATAAATTTTGTATCGTCATGGGGCAGAACCAGCACAAAGGCCTCGGGCGCCCCGGCCCGGATTTCCCGAAATGAGGAATTTCCGATCGAGCGTAAAGTAATAAAAGGCAGGACAATGCGAGGCCTTTTAGTATCACTAGAACGGTAATTTCTATCGGTGGCGTAAGTATAGTAATTTTGCCAAAAATCGTGGAAATATAACTAAATATACCTAATAACCAGACATCCGTAAAAATCATTTAGCCACCTGAAATGTTTTTATCAGCCAAGATGGAGACGCTTAATGCCCGGAACAAATTCTGGTCGTTTACATAGTAATAGTAAATAGGACATACACGAAGAAAAAAATTGGGATCAGTAAAATTATAAAATTGTCTTGTCTTAAAAACCGAAGAAGAGTATATTGAGTTATTATTTAATTATTTTTTTACTCTTAATAATAACATATTTTTACAAGCAACCCCTTGAGAGATCACTAGTATATAGAACTAGCATCGATAGTTGAGTTTATCGATACAGGAACTCCCTACTTGTCCAACAATTTTGCCCCGCGCATTCCTATGTCTGCTAATAACCTTAAAGTTTAAAGTACGGATGTGATGCGCGGCTCAAGTTCATATAGACCAGCAATGTTGTACGAAAATTCCATTGCCGGCGCGTCTCGCAAAAATGCCCGCAACATGGCATAATGCTTCGTCGCCTGTTGTTACGTAAGTAAAAACAATATTATTCCACTATTTCTTGGCAAGTGCAACTAATACCCATCGGGACAGTTCTACAAATTCCAAACATAAGTAGGTTGATTTGTTTCAACACAGAGTTCCAATGGCCACCTCCTGTCTCCATCAGCAGATCAGCTCAATGGTACCATAATATTGTAAATTTCAGTTCAATCGGAAATAGGGAAGTGGGTCATATTTAGCTTCCGAGATTTGACCCACACTAACTGGACTAACAAAACAACCAACATACATACTTACTAACAAGGCATGTTAAATAAAAGCTTGTAATATACATGAACTCCTATAATGAAGTGTAAGTAGTAAATTGACAAACTGTTATTTCTATTTCACAACCTTGACGACAAGTATTAGATTATTATCACAAAACCATGCGTGACTATTATGCCAAGCCAAACAAAAAAGCTCCAATAGAAATATCGATCACCGGCGAAGAAAACAAAAGGTTAGTTTGCTGAGCTGAAAACTTATAAAAGTGTGTTTAACTATGTACTGAGATTTAACCTTTGACATGTAATCTTCTGAAATGAAAGATGGAAAACACGCAATCCAAGAACGCGGACCAATTTTCCTTAATTCGTTTGGTTAGGTAAGAGTCATGACCTAATACGTTCGACATTTGAACTTTTGACCTACATTAGGGCCTCGATAATCCGTACACAGGCTAATCCGAACGTCGCTGTAATCCGAACTGCCGAGTGACCCCTTTCTTTGAGCGACAAAGCTTTTGTTTGGTCAATAAATAGAACCCGGCAGACTAAATTAGATGAGCTTTAGAATGATTTCGCATTTCACATCACAATTATGTAGTGTTAAGTTACTTTGTTAATAAGTTTATTTGGTTTTGTAACTTTGGAGTCTCATTGAATATACTTTTTTCATAATATACTTATGTTTTATATCTAACATATTATAATCCAAAGTCTGAATCCGCAAGTCGAAGCGATAGCGATTGTAACCTTGGCTAGGCCGGCAGGGGTTGTTTTTTTTAAGTGCGGATTATGGAGGCCCTTCTGTAATTGGGAACATCGCACTAATTTTGAAAAGCAAAACGGAACACCAAAAATGGTTTACGAGATTCGACATTACGTTGGAACACGACACTAATACACCCACATAAGTAAAATTATTTTTTCTTGCATCTTTGACAATCTTTTTTTGGCATTTTTGTGGTAAAATCGTTTATAATTACGAAATCTTCTCTTTCTGTTTACATCGATGCCATTCGATGATTTTTAACGGCTGTTATCACAGAATTTTTTGCCAGAAAAAAAATTAACACCACTGAAAATCCGCAACATGGCCAAGGTCAAATAAAATCTTGTGGACATACATGCAACCACAGACTGGTAAAATCATAATGCTTCCCGTAGTAGGGTTAAAGATAAAGATAGTTTCATTTTTCAAGTAGGCATATTAAAATGCTCTTATGAACGTCAAATAAAGCTACGCCGGCTCTAACCCTATATACCTCTGACCCGAAAAGATTTAAATCCCTCCTAATAAATTTTAGGAGGGTATCCCAATATGGGACCGGCAAGAAACTCGGATTGTGGCGGCGGTTAAAATAAGTATGTAAATGGTAATTCACAACTTTTAGAATGACACTCTGCCAAAGTATTTCATAGTCTATTATTTCATATTTCAAGTGAGTGTAACGACTGCCCTATAAAGTAGAAGCCAGCCGTGACCTTTCCTAAAGACAGGCAGCAAGCAAAGAGCACCTTATTGTAACTGAACTTTGCAAAGGTTTTACCGAGTCTAAATACAAACAAGCAAATGTATTTAAAAAACTTTAACCCTTCTTTGTTTTACTTTACACCGCGGTAAAATCCTTACACGCTCGAGGCAAAATCTTTGCGCGCCCGCGGCAAACTCGCTGCCCACTCGCCTCGCTTTCATCTTTTCCGCAAATCGCTAGCTCTTAGGAATTGCATTGGCAATATACGCCTGTTGAACAAAATTCAACCTTAACTCTATACCACCAAGGTCCACTTAAGACCAATGCTCTGTCATCGCCGGTTCCAGTGCGCTTTCATCGCCCGGCTCTGCTTGCCCTGACTCTAAAACATGCTTCACTATAGCTCCTCGCTCTTGTGAGTTCTAACGCCATCGTGCCAAGGTTGGGCTAAACTCGACCTTAACAATTTCCCAACAAGGTCCACTTACTAATGCTTTTGTCCAGAGCGCAGCGTCAAGACCAGTTCTAATGCGTGTTATTCGCCCGGCTCTGGGCGGGCTGAGTTCCACCGCCATAATATCCTGGTTGGGTTAAACTTGATGTTATATAAACAAGATGTACTTACCAATGCTCTGTCCAGGGCGCAGCGTCAACGCCGGTTCCAGTGCGTGTTCATCGCCTGGCTCTGCGCGGGCTGACTCCAAAACGTGCTTAACTAGAGCCCCTCGCTCTTGTGAGTTGAGGAGTTCCGCCGCTGTCGATCCCTGATCGCCAAACAAAAAAACTTTCAGAGAAACAGTTTTTTTTTTGTATGAAAATATTGAGGTTGCCGCTCTGGGATGCCGTTTTGGTAAACAAAATGACGAAATTTTGCAGCTTCCATTGTTTTATTAACATTTCCTTATAGGTAAGACGTCCGTTTGGAAACGCACCGTATATTTGTTTTTTTTAGAGATCTTTCGAGCTTCAAAATAGGCTTCTGTTACTTAGATTTTCGTTTAAGATTTTTTGCCTCTAATTTGTTTATAAAATCTTTATACATATGTTGGCATGTTAAGTTCACGTACTGAACATACATTTTCTAGTAAAAAACGAACGTCTGTGAATCTTGTCTATAGGTTACAAGTTATTTTGTATGGCAGTTTAGTTACCTCAATAGAAGTGAGTCATGATTGTATACAACCTACCTTACAACCTTACCTTACATGCAACCTTGGAATAGACAAATATGTCTCTTGCGAAGCATGATCTCACTAGATTTTAATTTGATGGGAAAACAATTAAAACAAAGAGGGACAAGGTTGATATTTCACTTTTGTGTCTTAACCTTTTAACCGCCGTAGTCTGATATATAAGACATACAATATCCAGCTCATTTCGCCGCAGTCTGTCAAACGCTCGATGAAAAACTCACACACTTCACCCATCAAATCTTCAAAAATCGCCTGTTTACTGTACACATCAGGTCAATTTTTTAAATTGATCAAAGTAAGGAGTGGTTCAGTAAAAAAGTAGCAGTGAGTTATTTGGTAAACATTTTTGTCTTTTGCTAATAATGAAGTTTTTTTTTTGTACCCTGTAGATAAAATACTATAAAACAAAAATACAATCATATTGAAATGTATGAGATTGATCGAATTTTCTCTTTTTTATTGCGATGTACTTTGATGTCTTTAATCACCAAGCAGGGCGATAGTTCTGAATTCAAATATGTATATAATCGTTGTCTACTGAATTCAAATATGTAAATAATCGTTGCCTAACAACCTACCTACCTAACAAAAGACTGAAGGTTTCAACCTTCACAGTACTCATAGCACGTTGACCATGTTGCCCTTACCTAACGCATTCCGTTCGCACCCGGCAGGAATTAAGCGCGAGCGATAGAGATACGAACAGGCGGGTCAATGTACGTTGTGCTAAGTGACTTTTCTTTACCCAATTACCTTTTGAAAGCAGTGCATGTCCCGGACAGTAAACTCCTTGTAGCCACCTCCGAATTCTGGCTTCAGCAGCTTCGGTAGGTGCACCTCTTCCGCCGTTTGTAACAGCCTGCCAAGCAAATTCATATTAGACAAATTTAAGACCTTCAGGTGTTTAGAAACGAGACCTTATATTGATCGACCAGCTTCGAATTAGAAAAGTCTATGTATTCGTATAACCTAGCGATCTTTGACATAGGACTGGGCATATTCGCCTTTAAATCGCTATGAAGTCAGAGTCAGAACATTTTGGGATGTTTACCAAATACCGGAGAACTAGGTTTTACACACTTGGGCTATCCACTTCATTGAGGAGATGGCTTGTCAGGGTAGAGTGCTTGGTATATGTATATCAATTCATATTTAAAGAAAAGCAAAAACAAAAGCTCAACTTCAAAACCTCATCCGTTAAATTAAAACTCGGCTAGAGATACCTCTAAGTCAGGGGTCTTCAAACAATCCCCAAACAACTAGATCCGGCCCGCGAACTGATGTATAAATCTCAGGAAAGTTCTGCTCCTGTCAACAGTTTATGCAGCCAGATCATGCTATCCTCATCCTTATCACTCGCACGGATGCAGATGGTGTGAAAGCGAGACACTTACACGTCATCATCCGCGATGATGTAGAAGGCCGGGCAGCCTGAAGATGCGTGTTGGCGCACACACACACGCAGGCAAGGTCTGCTGCGCAGTTTCTGAAGCATGCTATCTTTATCACTCGCACGGTAACAGCTAGGGAGAGAGCGAGACTCACACGTCGTCGTCCGCCGTGATGTAGAAGGCTGAGCAGCCTGAAGACGCGTGTTGGCGCACACACACACGCAGGCGAGGTCTGCTGCCGCGAAGTTTCTGTAGCAGCCATAGAAGCATGCTGTCCGGTAGACCTAAGAGACAAGGTACAAGGTTTAACCTAGTAGTCATTACGATCATATATATCTTAAGATACCAGCATATTGACGTGTATTGCTGGACATAGATCACCTCCAAATTTCTCAACAATGATTGATCCTCACCCAAATTCCCTGCTATCTTGAGCAGATCGTCGGTTAACTATTGTGTTACATGGCGTAGTATATACCAAGAAGTATAGGTATTGTACACCCTCATTCGCAATGAGTTCATGCAATTTTGCACCTCATTGTAACGTTTAAAGTTAAAAAAAGCGGCCAAGTGCGAGTCGGACTCGCCCATGAAGGGTTCCGTACATTTATGACGTATTAAAAAAAAACTACTTACTAGATCTCGTTCAAACCAATTTTCGGTGGAAGTTTGCATGGTAATGTATATCATATATTTTTTTTAGATTTTTCATTCTGTTATTTTAGAAGTTACAGGGGGGGGGGGACACACATTTTTCCACTTTGGAAGTGTCTCACGCGCAAACTATTCAGTTTAGAAAAAAATTATATTAGGAACCTAACCTAACCTATCCATAGATATCCCACACGTATGGGTTTGATGAAAAAAGTTTTTTTGAGTTTCAGTTCTAAGTATGGGGAACCCCCAAAATTTATTGTTTTTTTTTTCTATTTTTGTGTAAAAATCCTAATGCGGTTCATAGAATACATCTACTTACCAAGTTTGAACAGTATAGCTCTTATAGTTTCGGAAAAAAGTGGCGGTGACATAATCGGACAGACAGACGGACATGACGAATCTATAAGGGTTCCGTTTTTTGCCATTTGGCTACGGTACCCTAAAAAGGCCTACAGATGCGAACTTGATATGTCAGATGCATCATCTTATGTAGATTGGAAGACTAAACTGGCAATAAATATGTACAAGTTGAGGAATAACTTTACTTTGGTATAATATGGTATAATGGTATTCAAACTAAACAACTTTCTAGTATTTATCAATATCAATACCCCATGGAAACTCATACCGCGACATAAGTACTTAATTAGATGCATAATATATACACATCATAATCATACCATCAATCATGCAATGGATTATACCTCCATTGATATCGATCCAATGATTACATATCACATACAATAGATGTGATAGCTTACTCAGCAAGGCCCTGAAAGCATTTCACTTCAATCTGAGCCCTCGTCAAAAGTTTAATTAATTACTATTCTAAGGGTCGTGTTGTTAAGTGACTTGTCCAGTAAAGGACCCATTAACCTAGAAGCCATGTCACGGCATCATAACTTTTTATGACCATAGGGAATGGATAGTACCTAAGTATAGATAGTTCGTGTATATTAATATTGTTGTCATACTGATACCTCAACTTCTTTATCAAGCCGTTGTTTATTTATATTTATTGCACAAAAGAAAATCTTATGGTACAAAAGGCGGATTTAATGCCAAAAGCATTCTCTACCAGTCAAACTTAGTTATTGTACGGAGACCCGGAATTTCTTTTTCCGTAGCTTAGTTGGTTAAGAGCGAGGCACGGAATGCAGAAGTCGCGGATTCAAGTCCTGTTGGAAGGGTAAATTTTTCCATTATTTTTTCTTTAATATAATATTGCGTAATATCGCTCGCAGACTCGCTCGTATCTTCTTGACAAAAATTGGTTTAGTATGGATGACCTGTACCCCTAGTGTAAATAAATTCGATTTTGAAACGTGACGTACGCGTTTGCGTTTAGTCTCATTTTGTATTGGATTTAGAAAGAGCGCGCCAAGCGGGACGTTTTGGAAACTCAAAATCCTATACAAAATGAGACTTAACGCAAACGCGTTCGTCACGTTATGACTTATGATGTCGATAAAATTTACACTAGGGGTACTGATCTTTTTTTGCGTATTCAGGTATTGCTCTCATAACAAAAATTGCTGACGCTGAGTATATCTTGTATCACATAAAACATTAAACCACGTATACGGTCGATCGGATAAATACAACTATGGGGTTATTACTTCTAATTGAGTTCTTTTTTAAAACAACGAGAATTGCAAGAGCTTGCGTCATCTACTGATAAATGCCTGAGCTACTTGGAAATAAAACGCAAAAGGGGCACGACAAATGTAAAATAGAGAGCTTTCCGACCAATCGTTTTCAAGACATAAATAATAGACGCAATAACCCCACAGTTGCACTATTCCCGTTGACTTGACCTATAAAATATTCCTTTTGACACAAGATGAAGATAAATTAGAGAAATCTCTTGAGGTATAAGTAAGTAAAAAAAAAAATTAAATTATACCTACGACAAAATCAGTTTTTGCCTCTGATAAATACTAAATCCACCCATCAAAATGACTAAATGTAAATAAGCCCTTCTTGGGTTCTTTAAATTTAGGTAAATAAAACAATCCTAATAATACCTACTTCGTTACCTATTTAACCAAATAAGATAAATTGACTTCTATACAACGACGTAACGATATATCAGAATCTATCGCTGTTCTTACTCCGAAATATCAACCCAGATGTTTATCACGACTAATGTTAGAGTCTTGGCACTAAAGTTATGGCATCGGATAGGTACATTAAGCACGATAACGAGAATCAAACTAAGCAAATACCAACCAAACACGCTATCGATATTCAAAGTTGTGACTGTTCTAGGCGAGGATCTAGCACCGGAAAATGGTCAACAATTTCAGGAACAACGAAACTATACCTACTTGCTGCAGCACCAAGTGGCGAATCGGGCAATAAATGTCAAGTTCGCTATACTATCCTTATTGCTGGATCCAGTCTTGCAGCTTTTCATCGGTGGAGACCAGAGACGCCTTGTCTGTCATATTCCGTACAAAACAGTCTACCGGTTTTTGCGGGAGAGGGGCACGACAAATGTAGCCATGTCAGATAAACGTCAGTTCATACAATAAGTATGCACATTTTCGGCAGAGGGGTAATTTTTTAAAGGCGAGCCCGTTTATTAAATGCTCTAAGAGTAGTAATAAGGATAGTATATCTTTTGCAAGTAGTGACAGGTCTCGTTGCTCTTAAAATCGTTAATCTAACGTTTGTTCGTATTCGTAAAGCCAACTTTGCACCGACTTGAAGAGAACAAAATGAAGAAATTGTCATTAATTAGTAAACTGGCATTGCAAATGTCATGCTGAGTTGGTTCGATTCGACTCTAACTTATTTCTTTGGTATCAAAATCGTTAACCATTTTCCAGGACTAACTCTTAGTCCACTCAGAGCTTCAGGACTTAACATGCAGAGCGTTATTTTAAATTGCGATTGTGGCGTAAGTGAACTACATGAACTAATGTTGTTGGACATCGCCAGGGGAAATCGCAGAGGGTTGGGAAATAGTTGACTTAAGAATTATTTCATGTTGCACAAGATAATTCTCGCAGCCAGAGTACGTAATTTGCAAGTCATGCCTTTTACATTAAAGCGCAAAACACACACATACATTTTCACATATGTACCTATAGCGCCGGTCGGGTCGGCGGCGGGCCCGCAGCCGCTATCATAACTGTGTATCAAGATCACATCTTGACTTGAAAAGGCAGTTAATCGTTCAGCTACGAAGGGCTTAAAGTTCAAAGGCGAATTTTAGACAAACCAACCATGAAAGATGGTTTCGAACTATGGGAAATAATCTCATTCGCCTGAAAACCACCTAAAAATGTAAGTTTCACGTATGAATATTTGATCCGTCAGTTATCTAGTAAATGTTACGTGCGTTTCACTGTCGATAGCCGCAATTTGTTGACAAATACAAAACAATAAACCACATTTTATTGACAATCTAACTTGTTATTGCGATAAAAATAAAATCCAGCATTTTAGCATGATTGCATCGAGTCTAGATACGTGTGTAGACTGCACATGTGTGATACATTATAGCCAACTACTGAATGTTTCGAGCTACCGAGCGTGCAATGCCTTGGGAATAGACTGGGTTTTAAGGTTTCTTTATAACTTTTATCAGGGATACAAGCTTTTATTACAAACTGTAGTTTGGCATAGTGAAAGAGGACCTACTAAGACAACTTTTAAGAACTAAAACAAGATGAGTACTTATGTGAATTTATCCCAAAATATTCCGGATACTTGGCGAATTTATTTCAGCCAAATATCACCCGAATATGCTTTGCATTTTAGCAATTTAATTAGATTGTAAGCATTATTATATACCCACCTATATGCAAACTTTGAGAATAAATGTTTTTATATTTAATTTGATTGCCCAGGCACTGTCAGGGGCATATCAAACTTAGTACTTAAGTCATAATTAGGCATCGGAGTTTTTATCGCATGGTAAGACTAATAGCGAGCTATGCAGTCGACATAAGCAATAAAATTCAACTCGTATTCATACTCATTCATCTATTTAATAAGTGATTTTAATTGTATTACCAAGAACTAGAACTTTGACGAGTTATATACTATAGTTTAATTTTGTCGTTGAATATACAGGTGATTTCTGGGTCGTGATACAGAATCACTTTTTCTGACTCTGTAAATGATCCACATTATCATATAGTAATATTTGATTAAAATATAATTAGTGTTTTTTTTAAAGTTTGTAATAAGTAAAATTAATCTTATACTAAGTAATCATGGTCACCCTATGACTTTTGACATACGCTGTATGGAAAGCGACAAGACGTCACATTGAGTAGGGTGACCAAATTGTATGCAAAAATGTTGTTTTCTACTGGTCATCTGAAAAATAATCATCATTATTGGTGATAATAAATAATTAGAAACATCATTAGGCTCGTCTTTGAATTCTGTACGATGTATAGTTCTCTTGCTCCACGACCCCGAAATCACCCTGTATAAATATTACAAATAAGAATAATTACTATTTTTTGTATTGATTATATTACGAAATTTCATTTAAAAAAACAATATGTATATTAAAAGAGGTAGAAATAATATGAATGTAAATTAATCAATACATAAAAATGTCATTATTTTCTATTAGTTATATTTATGTCCTGAAAGACAACATTAAAGGATAGTTTACAAACATTCTTGTCCTTGTAAAATTAAAAGTATAAGTATGAATATGAGTTGATATTTATTTCCTAATAAACTTATCTCTCTCTCATAAAAAAAAATCGACTCTATAGCTAGCTATTAGTCTTACCATGCGATAAAAACTCCGATGCCTAGTCATAATTCTAGATCAATCGAATAACAGCGTATACCAGCAATTAATTTCAACAAGTTTGAATCATTATTTTTTGTAAATTTAAAACAGTCAGTCACATTCATACGAACATTTTATATAAGCAATGTCCACATCACGCACGACACACATACCGACACATAAATACCTGCCTACTCGTATACTACACGTTATTATGACATTGCCGTTTGTTAGAAAGAGACAAAAAATAACAGAGGTTGGTAAGAGGTCGCTAAGTTTTATGAATAAGGGGTTAGTTATAAAAATGACAGGCCTTTGCCCTCAGACTAAGTAAGCATACTTCCTTCAAACCCGTGTCAAAGTCAGACCTATATTCGCACCACTGCACCCTGGAGCCGGATTTCCGTCAAAGCGTCTAGGTGTGCAGCACATAGTGAGACGGTTGTATTTTTCTGCACTTTAAATGTAATATTTTATCTCTAGCTAGATACCGTGTTTTTATGGTTCCGTAGCCAAATGGCAAAAAACGGAACCCTAATGGATTCGTCATGTCAGTCTGTCTATACGTTTATGTCACAGCCACTTTTTTCGGAAACTATAAGAACTATACTGTTCAAACTTGGTAAGTAGATGTATTCTATGAACCGCATTAAGATTTTCACACAAAAATAGAAAAAAAAACTCTGAAAGGTGTCGTGACCCTTGAGCTATCGTGTCTACACCATTGCCAAGAACCCATTATAGGTGTTAAGAAAAACGCTATCGAAGTTATTTTCATGCTGTCAAGTAAGGTTTGTTGTTTGTCAATGAAGTTCTTGTGTCTTTAAAGAGGTCGAAACGTTGGAAAGTATTTTAAATTTACTATACGCGATACATATAATCAATTCACATAGTTTTATTTCTTTTTAAATTAATGATTCAGTACACGTTACACGTACAGTTTTAATATAAAATACTAAAAATAATTCTTAGATTTGCGAGATCTCGCAAAATACCGAGATCTTGCGAGATTGGAGCTCTTAAATCTTGCAAATCCCGAGATTGATGATTATGCTGCAAGATTGTCCTCCCTATTACAGAAGTATTACCCTTTAAGGTTTAGAACGCACTGCGATTGATATCTCGCGGCTTCAGTCTCTTCTTGCGGTTTCAGTCATTCAAGTGTGTGCGCTTATGAAGCATGCCGTACGTTACACTATTTGCGGTTTTGAAAAAATTAATCGCAGTGCGTTGTAAGCATAAGAATATGTACTTTTTTGAAGTATCATACCTACTGTAGTATTTTGAGATTTTTGAGAAAACATTCCACAGCTAAAAATATGTACGATTTCCGATATGACAACGTAACTTCTCATATTTAAGTGTATCATTCCATTCATTTCATTTTTCCGCCCTACATCCGCTATACGTAAAAATAAAGACTCCAGCCCGTCAGATGTTTTATTAGAGCCATTATTTAAGTTAAGCCTGGATTTATCACGCCACTCTAGTGCAGGATACGGCTCGTCTCAATGTATTCACGTTTTCGTTTTACTCCATTTGCTGCCTGCCCTAATGTCGCGACCCAGATAGCACAACCCACTAAGTAAGGGTAGGAAAGGAATAAGAAAATAGGTATAATAGGCTTTTAATCTCCATAGGCTCCATATATGGTTTTCCATCAGAGAAGGCCATGCTTCGCATTATTTACATGAAACATAAAGGACACTCCTCTGATAGAAAGTCATATATAAACTATATTAAGCCGCATGCACCATTATTAGGATAAGTCCGGTTTACTCCGAAATACGACGGGTTATCTCGAAAATAAGTTCCCAGTAACTCATTGGTATGAGCCGGCGTTCGAACCTACGACTCACGAGTTACGGAATCTTACACTGAGCACAGCCCGATATGTTCATAGCCGGTTTTTTATATAATGAAAAGTCTGTTACCCCTACCCCGCTTTCTCTAATGTATCGTATAACACAAATGTAGGTGTAATGCCCTGGCAAAGCGTGGACTGAAACCCAGCTGAATTATATACTTAAAACAACACATTTATAACTGAGCGTTGGTAAACCTTAAGTCTTTGGAATAAAGCTTACAAATAGTTAACTATATGTCAACGATGGAATTATATGGAACGTCTCCATAACTGTTTCTTCTGTAAGGCCATTGACATTTAGATTACCCTTTGATGTTACTAGATGATAAATGATAAGGAAATGTGCCTTGAACGTTAGACAGAGTGCTTTTTTTATGATGATTGAGTATTTTATAAAGGGTATTTTCATGGTATTTTCGATGTTGAGTACGAAAATGTTTTCAACGACGAAACATCTTTAACGATTCACTTACAAAAGGAAAAAAAAAAACGATTTTTGTTTGAAGTTTCAGCTCAGGATTTCGCATGCAGATAATGACGTTTTCCGTGATAAAAACTATTCTATGTCATTCCCTGGGACTCCACTTAGGTGTGAAGAGATAGTTTATTTTCGCATTTCTAATATTGGTAATATTAAGCTCTGTTTTTATATCCCATAGACACAAATACCAGTCAATCAATTGCACATTTTACTACCCAATTATCTTTGTTGTGTATGAATTTTGTGATAAAGTTACAACAAATTGGGGCAATCGAATTGACATTTTCTCTGGGATATAAAAGAAAAGTTTTGGTACATCTATTGATGCCGATATAAGATAACTATATACGAGGGAGCAGTGTTGGCCAAACGTTAATTAGAATTGACCATATTGAAAATTAACCATTACAAATTGAACGTTGACGGAAAAGTTGACAGTTCCCACCTGACAGGCCGATACCGTCCGGCGGACTGTTAATCAGTGGGCCCCTTTAAGGTCATCCCAACAAAAAAAAACACATTGACCCGTAAAAAGGTCTCTTAAGAAAAACGCTCGTAACTGAGTCGCAGTATTTGCACCACCGAAATGATCCCACAAGTGCTCCGTGAACAAACTTTTTCGCGGTACAGTAAAACTACTTTAAAATACCCCAGCTTTCACTGATTATTCATTTACGCCTTAAATAGACGCAAACAGTGGTTAAGTAAGAGGACATAAGTTTTTATTAGGTCCTAGCACTGAATTTATTGCACAACCAAATTGAACATGCCGCCTACAACTACACTCATGCTTGATTCGATGCCAAGAAAAGTTCAGCCGTAAGGATATAAATTCCATGTTACCAGTATGTTAGGTATTTGAAATTGTAGATACTGCATTGTAACGGTTGTATAAATATCTTATAATTTTTAATTTTACCAATATTAACATATGCCAGCCATATATCCCAGTAAAGAATACAAGGGTCAAGGTAATCTCATGTTTTACAACTAGCATTGTATTACTGGATCGACAAATTGTTTGGCAACTGTATTTCATTTTCATTTTCATTTCATTTATTCGTTGCAACCATGGTATTACAGATGTTCTTTAAATAGAGTACAATCATGGACCCTACTAGGGCGTAGCAACATTTTTATGTCTAAGTACTTATTTCTAAGGCACTCTCTTATAAAATAAATCTGTAAACAACAATGACAAATAGAATAATAGGTAATTAAAATCAAATATTTACAGCATTACAATAATTAAAATCGCGTACTATCCATATAAGTAGTGTTATTATTATTATATCACTCTAACATTTATCATGTTCCATTTTTATTAAGTACATAATTATGGTTATTATTAAGTATTTATTTATTCGAATTATTCATAAATTCTTGTAGGTTGTATGGACATTCAGTTAGAAGGTAACTCTTAAGCGTATTCACAAAATTATTATATTTGATTTCATTTTTTATATACTGAGGGATGTGGTTATAAATTCGAATGGACATTGAGTAAGGGCCTTTACTGAACATTTGGAGGTTGGCTGGAATTGCTTGCACAAGTTTATTCCGATTACGCAAGTTATGTAGTTGTGGCTTGGGGTTTTGGATTTTAAACAAGTCTTCGTATTTTCGCACAAATTTACAAGTTTCCAAGATGTATAAGGATGTGAGGGTGAGTATATTTAATTTTGCGAAAAGTGGTTTGCAACTTTTTTCAGTTGTTGTCTTGGCTAGAACTCGTATGCATCTTTTTTGTAGTAAAAATAGGTCATTAATGTTTACACTATTTCCCCACAAAATTATGCCATATTGGAGCCATGATTGTGCAAAAGCATGGTACGCAGATACTGCAGTTTTTAAATTGGTGTTTAATAATATTTGTTTGAGCGCATACGTATTTGTTGGCAAACTTTTAAAGCATTATGCTGAAAAGGCAAAGTTTTCAGACTAGTTTAAAAGATCGTACAAGTTGATTACTACAATTTTGGAATTAGCAACTTTTTTCTAAATTCTCTCGGCTTTCCTTTTTGTTTTAATTCTAATACATAACATCGACATGACACTGGCTACTATATCGTAAAAGCCATAAAAAAAATTCTAACTGCTAAGTTTTTGTGTGGTTAATACTCTAGAAGTACATATTTAAATAACATAGGACTGGTACTGGTGAAAAAATATAAATAATTATATCAGGGCATTCAATAAGTCAATAAAACATACCTTTAGGAAAAATTAGCACCACATCAGTGTGCTGAGTAGGGGTAGAGTGCAGCAGCAGGCGCCGGGGATGCATCAGATGGGCCCCCAGTTGCCCCGCCATAGGGAGGCGACGGCGGAGCTCCCTGCTAGCTGTTTACAACAATATAGAAAGCATAAGAACTCAGTTATATGAATTAGTCATACAGGCGCCCATTTATCGAATGGTATTAGACTAATATTGTTAGCACACATACTGTCAAAATATAATATGGTTACCATGGCAACACACTAATATTATAATTATATTGACTTGACAGTTCATCGACTAATAATTCGTTGATGAACTGTCAAGTCATATGGGTTACCATGGCAACACATTAATAATATTAGACTAATACCCTTCGAGAAATGGGCCCCACCCCGCTACCCTCCTAACGTTAAGTGCAATAACTTATTTTGAAATCTCATTTAATTGTGTGACGCATCGTATGAGAACAAAGTACAAAATTAAATATTATTTTAATATGAGTTATTGCACTTTACGTTAGGAGAGCAGCCCAGTCAAATTATAAATTTAAAATTTACATATCCTATTTGTCTAGCGTCAAATAATGGTCCTTCAGGTATGGTATGTGTTGCGAATGCAACTTATTATTATATAAAAATATTACCAATGCAGTAGCTAAACGCAGCAGTAGCCCAAACGCACTTTATTATTAATCAAAGTTTTATTTGAGTCGTCAAGATCCTGACCTGCACGGCGGCTACAGTATGCTTAGGCTTAATTTAAAGAATAATTAAAGAAATACAGTGTAAACGCCACATAACGTCATGCGATATACTTTTTCACTTTTTTCACTCCCTATAACATCAAAGTTTTGCTCTAGTTGGTTTACTTTAATACTTATTTCTCTCTATTTAATGTAAAATCCTTTTAAATTCCAAAAGTGGCTGGTCCTTTGAGTGATGCTATATGTATGTAAGAGTTTACACGTATGTATTGATTGTATATTTCAAACTTAAATGTTACATTACTAAAACAATGAGTAGGGACTGTAAAGTTGAAAAAACTGTCTACAAACATTTTGTGACAGCTACTCCTTATAAAAATGTACTGTTGACGGACCATCATTTGACAACGTTTTCCCACACCAAGGCTTTAGTAAATTTTTTTTTTCAAGGAGATAGTGTGATGTTGATCAAATAGATTAAGTGTACCATATTTGATAAAATTTTGTCATTTGTTGCCAAGGTTATGTCTTCTGAATCACACTTTAAAACCATTTTTTTGTGTTTAAATGTAAACAACTACAATTGTTAGCATTAAATAATATTTTGTAGTTGTAGTTATAAGCTATTTGGTGTTGCAACTTTTCTACTACTATTTTCGCCTAGCTGACAAGTAGGAATAACAAAAAAAGTTTATCCATACAGTATCATACAAAATATTATGGTAAGCTAAATTAAACAACTTACAAGGAAATATGCATTAAAAATTCAAAATAAAAATCAATAATTGCAATTTTATTTATTTTAAAACATATTTATATTTCATTGCAATTGACAAGTAGTTTCTTTATGTTCTTCTTCACGACGACCGGTTTGGCCCAATGGGTAGTGACCCTGCCTACGAAGCTGATGGTCCCGGGTTCAAATCCTGGTAAGGGCATTTATTCGTGTGATGAGCATGGATATTTGTTCCTGAGTCATGGGTGTTTTCTATGTATTTAAGTATTTATAAATATTTATATATTATATATATCATTGTCTAAGTACCCTCAAGACAAGCCTTATTGAGCTTACTGTAGGACTTAGTCAATTTGTGTAATACTGTCCTATAATATTTATTTATTATTTATTTATTCTTCACTACATAAATAAATTAAATATGTTCTGATGGAAATCAAATTCTAAGAAGGCATACATGAAGTTCAGAAGTTACAAATAACAAGCAGTGATAAATATTATGTTAAGATTTATAAAATAGATAACTAGTAATGACTCTACAGTAAAGTACTCTAACCAAATCTAGGGTTATGTTATCCTCTATGTAAAATGGGTACTTAACAAAAAATCATTACTGAAATAATATTTATACATAATGTGTACATACAATAATAACTTATTTTAAGAAAACAAATCATCTAACAAATGCCATAGATATGTTCTATCTTATCCAATCGACAATTAATAACACTAACACAACATACCGGCGAAAGAAAGGGGTAAAAACATTCCAATAGGCCGCAATCGCTTACCACTGTCCAATTTATCTTTCGCGAATTCAGCAAACGACTTGTGTTCCTGAGGCGTAGAGTGGGAACTGCTCTCGTAATCGTCTCCCGGGCTCCCCATCCCCCCATCCTCGCCCTCCATCTCGAAAACTCACTCACAAGTCACCCAAAACAATAAAACAAAGTACGCACTAATGAGACCTTCAGTTTCTTACATCATCGATTAACATAGAAAATGCACCATCGAAAGATTTAATACGGAAAAACAAACGGCATTATAATAAAACAAAGTCGATTGTCATGCCACCGTAATGGTCCAACACAAAAAAATGTTATGTGCTCTATTTACTTGATAAATTATTTACTCGCTTTGTTTTGCGACAAAACTCCGCAACCTCGACCTCGACTGTCATGTCACATTCAAAATTGATTTTTGGCCGCCATTGTGTCTTTCCGTGTATTGCTATAACTAAAAAAAAGTTGTAGATACAAATATTAGATTTGTGCATTGAGTAATATAAATAAAACATTATCAACACGTTTAAACATTTTGCTAATGTAAAAGTATGTCATAAAGTATATTTTCTTCATACATTTCAAGTTTATACTAAGTTTTGTAACAGTTTGTATATTTTTTGAGTTTGCAACATTTTCTTTCTGTCATTACTAAAGTTTTTGAATGTGCGTTCAGAAATTTTGTGTCAAAATACTACGCGTTATACGCGTTAACACATAATATAAAATTAAAATTAGATGTCAAATGATATTAAATTAAAAATAATAGCTTTATTTATTCAATAACAGAAAAATTCACAGTAAATATATTTATATATCCGATAAATACAAAAATATTGTAACTTTGTCTTTCATTTTGTTCTTAAATAGGTATGAATCAGGTATTCGAGCGAGTCTTTGGTTAGAAGTTTTTCAGTAGTGATCAAATACAAGCATGTTTCGAATAGCATGAATAAAATTAAATTATGATTTTATTAATGCAATTACAGGGTAAGAACGTTAAACCTAAAAGTTATTTATAAAACTGGCACTTTGGAATATTTTTTTAACTATAAGACGAACTGCTAGTGCTCGCAAGACACAAGCAATAAGCATGGAAACTTTACCTTGGTAGTGATCTCAAAAAACGCTTAACATGTTCCCAGGCATTTGATACCATTCGAGTTCGAGTTTGGTCGTTATTTTGCGTTGCGCGTTAAAGAGTGAAGTAACAATGGATGGTTAAATAATAAGTAAAAACCATCGATACTTTCTCTTATTGAATAGTCATACAGTTTTAAGCTTATAACCAACGAAGAGGAGCAAAACAACATATACAACCAAGGTACCTCTATTGACCTTTTCTTGTTCTCGATTTAATTCGTCGCAATTTCTCTCGTTATTATTAATTAATTTCACGGATATCACTTTATTGGCCTTAACACGCTTTTTTTACGTTTCTTCTTTTAGCGTAAATAATTTTGTGCGCAGTTTCTGACTTTGTTGTGAGTAATAATTGGCATATTTTCATAAACAGCTGTTTCTATGTCGTCACACCTTGTCCGCCAGCTGAGAGTTAGAGTGTGCAAGTTTTTTATGGTTTGTCAGTTACGCACGAGTAATATTGGTCTGTGACGTTATAACTCGTGTTGCGTTAACATTGTTTACCCTTTTGCTGCAGATTTGCTACGAAAATATTCGTTTTTAATATGAAAATCACTGATAAAAGCCGTGATATTTTTTTTTCTGCGTGCCCCTCTCCTCTCCTTTCTAGAGTAGTAAATTATATGTATGTTAACGTTATGTCCTTGATGTCCTTTTTCATTTGCAAACAACCTTCAGAGTGTCCTTGTAAATCTATTTTTAGCCACAGACAATGCCAGCAAATGTAGATCAATGCAAGATGTCTGTGTTATCAATGTTTTAAGGTCTTCATTCCAACATATGGCAAAAGGTTTAATTATATTTAGTATATTTTTAATTTCTGTTTGTTTTATCAGGCTGTTAATATGGCCTAAATATTGTATGGCATACAAACATACACATACTTATACTAGACTTCTAATCCTTTTTCTGTCTAAACTTTAATTGAGACAAGACATTTATATAATGACCAAATAAATAGTATTAGCTTATTATTATTATTATTTGTAAAGCAGGCAGGCAGTTGAAAAAACTGATAATGCCTGTATCCAGAGTCATCAATAAAGTTTTCAGTGTTGAGAGAATTTGCATTGTGCGCATCTAATTTATTCTTAAACTCATTGACACTTTGGGCTGATACTATATCCTCTGAGAGTTTGTTCCAAGCTTTGACCACTCTGTTGCTAAAGAAGTGTCTATGAAGGTCTTTTTTTTGTGAATTCTATTTAATTTTTTTGGGTTAATCACCTATTTATATACCATGACCCGGGGTGAATAGGGTCAAAACTTAAAATACAATTTACCTGACAATTCCTTAGAAAATAGCCACACAAATTGTATTATACCAAATCTATTATTATCTTCAATCAATTGATATAATTTGTGTAACAATTTTTTAAGAAATTGTCAGGTAAATCACATTTTAAGTTTTGTCCCTATTCACCCCCGTTTGATGATATTCTGTTGTCAGCCATCCAGGAGACAACTGTAATAGAGTTTATTAAAAATGTTGCAGTACATTCTACTAAGATGTTTAGAAGATGGCCTATGATGATGCATATCTGGCAAATTTGAATCTGGCAAAACTTTTCACTTTGACAACGCAAAAAAGTAGAAGCAGCAAACTTATTCCATATTTAGAAAATTAATAGCATTCAGAACATTGCCTTATAAACATATTACTTCATAAAGAATAGCCCTACAGGCACTAAGAATGGTGCCAGTACAGCAGTGTCATTTTGGGTGTCATGCACGAATTCGAGCCAATTGTGCAGTCTAATGCAATTAGTTGGGACCAAACACGCGCGTGATGCAGACTCATGAACCAATTGCATTGTTGCATTCCACTGAGGCACACCAAAGAAGAATGTTTGGTCAGAATTATATGAACAGGCCACATATTTACTATAGAAATCTTTGATTCAGAATTGCTGTTTGATGAAATTTTGATCCCAATTGTTGTTGTTGTCCTGAGGCACCCCATAGGTGCAAAGTTCCGTCACAAGCTCGCGCCACGCCTTTCTATCTTCAGCTCGCCTTCTGGCCTCGCTCCAGCTGAACCTGACCGCTCTTAGCTCTCTTAGGACGGACCGTTGCCAGGAGTGTACAGGGTGCCAATATGATCCCAATTACTTGTCTATTTTAATTTATGTTAGAGTTAGACCAAAATAAGTTGGCAGCGATATTGGTAGCCCAAAGAGTGCAAGTGTTATTTTTAATGTCAAACTTCTATGAAATTACCATTTACTTAAAGTCGCTGCCAACTTACCTTGGTCTGACTCTATAAATTATTAATAATGGCATTATGTTACAATTAAATCTATTAAAAGTAGGTATGACCACATCTTTGATTTTTATTCCCAGTGACTCCTAATATAATAAATAAATTTTAGTTAAGGCCATATAATAAATATAATGTCCAGAATTATCATAGAATGTTTACTTATTGACCAAAAATTATAAAAACTTGGCGCTTTGTATTGCTCCTTGTATAATATACTGTTTGAAACTTAATATTCATTATAAAAAAAAATATGTTTATTCCTTCCAGATGTCGGTAGGTTGGAGCTGCCTGCCGCTGCTGCCTCTGGGCTGCATCCTGGAGCACCTGAGCCTGGAGGATGCTCTGGCTGCCATGTCCACCAGCCGGCACTGGCGCAGTGGCCTGCTCATGTATGAAGGACGGAGGTATTGTGTCTCTTTTTTACTCTTTGCAGTAGACTTGGGACAGGAGCGCCGCGACAGTTTCTCGCCTGCGAGATAGACTACCTGTCTTTTTCTAACTGTATTCAAAAGATAGGGAAGGGTAGACTATTTCGCGAGCAATATACTGTCGCGGCATTTTTGTGCTAAGCCTACTACAGGCGAAGTTACTGTTTTCTAATGTAAGTCTCATGTATAAGTGTTCACTTAAATGAGGTATACTTCTTGAATCAATATTTTATTGTATTATAATAATTGTTTGTTTATCTTTATTTCCTTGCTTATATGTACTTACTGCAAACATAGTATTATGTAGAAGGTGGCTGGCGAGCAGTTAATTATATCATTTCAAATTTAAATTGAATTTATCATAATAATCATTAGCCATTTCGACGCCGTGTCAAACATAAAAGCGCCACTCGGACGCCACGTCACCGAGGTGTCAAAACTGAAATTGAACTTTATGCATATGCATGTAGGTCTATGTTGCTCAGTGAAGGATTAATCCGTCTTCGGACCGGCGTCGGACCTACGGTGCGGATATATCCGTCATTGGCGTCAATAAGGTTAATTTTCAGATGTTGAATAAGAATACAAACAAATATATATATTTCCCGTTGCAATACCTCTTAACTTTCCTTTAGAATTATACTTTTGTTAACATTATATTCGTATATTAGCATAAAATTTTTCCTCAGGAAAACTCTAAAGCTCAACGCGAAACAATTGGACAAATGCGCGTTCCTCGCGCGAATATTCAAGAAACACACTAACGTACTGCAGATACACGTCGCGGACTGCAGCCGGGCGGAGCTCACGCAGTTCATGCACAAAATTATGCCACAGTAAGTAATTCTTTAACTTATTTTGATAAAGCTTCAGAATTGAATACAGTAGGTCTGGAGTCCTTTTGAGTCTTTTCTTCTTCCTCGCGTTTTGTCGCGTCCTCACGGCTCATGGGAGCCTGGGGTCCGCTTGACAACTAATCTCCAGAATTGGCGTAGGCACTAGTTTTTACGAAAGCGACTGCCATCTGACCTTCTAACTCAGAGGGTAAACTAGGGCTTATTGGGATTAGTCCAGTTCCCTCACGTTTTTCTTCACCGAAAAGCGACTGGTAAATATCAAATGACATTTCGTACACGAGTTCCTAAAAACTCATTGGTACAAGCCGGGATTTGAACCCGCGACCCCCGTATTGAAAGTCGCACGCTCTTACCGCTAGGCCACCAGCGCTTCTGACTCATTTAATGGTGAACTTTAACTTATACTTCACTCGTCGAATGATGATGATGTAAGTTGGGCAACAATGCAATATTATGGTACCATCGAGCTGATCTTGATGATTGAGACAGGAGGTGGCCATAGGAACTATGTGATATAAAAACGCAACCTAATTGTGTTTGGGGTTTTCAGAATTGTCTTGATGAGTATGAGTTGCCTGCGGTAAAAAAATACAGACAGCGATAAAAAACCGGCCAAGTGTGAGTCGGACTCGCGGACCGAGGGTTCCGTACAAACATATAGGTATATATTATTATATGATGTAACTAAACGTTTTTCGCAATGTTTCCTTTATCAGTACCCCTAGTGTAACTAAATTCGATTTTGAAACTTGACGTACGCGTTTGCGTTTAGTCTCATTTTGTATTGGATTTAGGAAGAGCGCGCCAAGCGGGACGTTTTGGAACCTCAAAATCCTATACAAAATGAGACTTAACGCAAACGCGTTCGTCACGTTATGATGTCGATCAAAGTTACACTAGGGGTACTGTGCTATAAGACGTTGCTTCGTACCAAATTTCAAGATTCTGAGTTCACGAGAAAGTACCATGTAGGTTTTGATTCCCTTGCGAGTGTCGAAAATGTGCGGCATAAACGGCTGTATCTTTTGATTGCGTTGGCTTAGAAGTGATTGATTTTTTCACAGCTTTTAGGGACAGTAGACCTGAGTATTTGATATAAATTCCAGCTTGATACCTCCACGCGTTCTTGAGAAAAAGGGTCTTTACAGACAGACGGACGGACAATAAAGTGATCCTAAGGGTTCCGTTTTTTTCCTTTCGAGGTACGGAACCCTAAAAATTGTACCAAAAATGATATTTTTGGCAAAAAATAACACGTTTTTACCAAAAATATCATTTTACGTTTACAAGCAAACCGATCACCTGTGTAAAGAATACGTTGGACAGCCAAGTCTTAGCTTCATTACGCAAGTGATAAGTATGCGTATAAGCGTTTTATGTGATCCACTTTCTCGCCTCCGTGACTTCAGTGTGCGCAACGTAAGTTTAAATTACCTATTCAAATGTATGCTTTATAGCGAAAAAATAAGAATCACTAGGAGTTATAATTGAGGAGGAGTTAATTGCACTACATATAGAACGTGTCAAACCTTGGTTAAACTTTCTCTCTTTCTAACAAACACCAATGCTTAAAAGACGGAAAGAGATAGTTAGCTATCTAGGGCATCAACGGCTATCAAGGGCATGTTATATTTAATAGATTTTTATGAACATCGCTATACATATACATGTGTATTTCAATGAAGCCGTAACGATTGCACAACACATTCGTAATAAAATTCAAAATAAAAATAAGTTTTTATTGAATAAAGGCAATATTCTTATTTACGAACTTATTTATTATCTCTGAGTAACAATTTTGCACAATAATAATTAGGCGGGTCCACACAAAACGGCCAATGTAGACGTGCCTCGGCCGAGGCGGCGTGCGCGTTTGCCTCGCCTGAGCACACAGCCTCGGCCGAGGCACGTCTACACTGGCCGGTTGTGTGGATCCTCCTAATAACTACGAATATCTAACGTATACGCAAGATGCAGATGACTATCTCATTACGTATGCTATTTAAAAAACAATCAGCACTATTATTATGATTTCCTCATCCGATACACTATCATTAATTCAACATTACGCAGCAAATACTTCAATAAAAATATTCAACTACGTGACCATGCAACATTGTGTGTCGAATCGATATCATTGTTACGCAGATGAATGCTGTGTTAAATTATTTCGTAGTAATGTTATCGGATGTTGAGATAGGCATTTTTTTCCCAGAAACATTATCAACTATGACATTAAATAGCGTGTTAGTTTCAATGCAATTCGGAGAATATACAGTACCGGCCATTAATATATCAATATCAAATTGGTGTTTTTGTATGAACGCGTATAGAGTAAACAATATAGGTTAGTTTGTAGATTGCATATTATACTAGCTGTATTATACATTTATATGATGAATACTGCAATGAAATACTGTGAATTACAATAGGAGACTCAGCATATTACTAAGCTCTCTAACTACTTAAGCTCTAATAAACAAATGAAGTTGACATACAAACAAAAAACATCAATGAAAAAACCATTATATACGACCATTTTTAGGGTTCCGTAGCCAAATGGCAAAAACGGATCCCTTATAGATTCGTCATGTCCGTCTGTCTGTCCGTTTATGTCACAGCCACTTTTTTCCGAAACTATAAGAGCTATACTGTTCAAACTTTGTAAGTAGATGTATTCTATGAACCGCATTAAGATTTTCACACAAAATAAGAAAAAAAAACAGTAAATTTTGGGGGCTCCCCATACTTAGAACTGAAACTAAAAAAATCTTTTTTCATCAAACCCATGTGTGGGTTATCTATGGATAGGTCTTCAAAAATGATATTGAGGTTTCTTATATCATTTTTTTCAAAACTGAATAGTTTGCGCGAGAGACACTTCCAAAGTGGTAAAATGTGTCCCCCCCCCCCTCCCTGTAACTTCTAAAATAAGAGACTGATAAACCTAAAAAAAATATATGATGTACATTACCATGCAAACTTCCACCGAAAATTGGTTTGAACGAAATCTAGTAAGTAGTTTTTTTTAATACGTCATAAAATTTAAAAAAAAAATCTTTTTTTCATCAAACCCATACGTGTAGGGTATCTATGGATAGGTCTTCAAAAATGATATTTAGGTTTCTAATATCATTTTTTTCTAAACTACATAGTTTGCGCGAGAGACACTTCCAAAGTGTTAAAATGTGCACCCCCCCCCCCTGTAACTTCTAAAATAACAGACTGATAAACCTAAAAAAAATATATGATGTACATTACCATGCAAACTTCCACCGAAAATTGGTTTGAACGAAATCTAGTAAGTAGTTTTTTTTAATACGTCATAAAATTTAAAAATAAAACTTTTTTTCATCAAACCCATACGTGTTCCCCATACTTAGAACTGAAACTAAAAAAATCTTTTTTCATCAAACCCATGTGTGGGTTATCTATGGATAGGTCTTCAAGAATGATATTGAGGTTTCTTATATAATTTTTTTCAAAACTGAATAGTTTGCGCGAGAGACACTTCCAAAGTGGTAAAATGTGTCCCCCCCCCCCCCTCCCTGTAACTTCTAAAATAAGAGACTGATAAACCTAAAAAAAATATATGATGTACATTACCATGCAAACTTCCACCGAAAATTGGTTTGAACGAGATCTAGTAGGTAGTTTTTTTTTTAATACGTCATAAATGGTACGGAACCCTTCATGCGCGAGTCCGACTCGCACTTGGCCGCTTTATTCTCATCGCTCGCACAAAGAACTACTACTAGACTACCTAAAGAAATAAACGCTTAAACAAATAGACGCTTTATCTATCTATCGCTTTATCTAAAGTAGTTAGGTGGAAGTCACTCATAAATTCACAGGGTACCATGAACTATTCGTAAGAAATCATATTTAACACCATGCATCACTGTACTGTACATGTATACAATACATAAAATAAACAATAAATATGAGAAAAAAGTTCGCAAAAGCATGGGGGTGATATATTATTGGCTGGTACTGTATATAGGACATGTCTTTGTTTTTGCCATATCTTTGGATTTTGATCGTTGCATAAAATGCCATTTTAGAATTGATCACTTCATGATATGGTTAGATTAGGTTTCACTTATTCACGAACACACATGAAGATTGCCACGTCCTTACACTAAATAGGCAGATTAGAGATATATTTGTATAGGAAACTCGGCCTAATTCCATTTTTGTAAGGATTATTTTGTACGTGGCTGTTTGGTTTTTATATAAAAAAAAAAACTGTTAAGCCGTTTGGGCTGTGTAAGATATAGTCAAGAAATAGACATAGAGGAAAAGATGAAAAACAGATATGTTACACTCGAAGAGGTGATAGCTGACACTCGATAAGTGCAAACATTATTAGGGCCTGTTTTACAATGTCTGAGTAAAGTCCCGAATAAGCTACTTGCCACTTATCTGATCTATGAAGTCATCGTTGGCGTTTTATTGTCTTCAAATAGGCTTAACTGGTAGAAAGTGCTAAGTTTTGCAGGAAATTTTACTGGCATTTAACTTATTTGTTAATTAGCTATCCAATACTTTACTTGTGAAACAGGCCCGCACATCAAACCCTTTTTTTTTTTAAGAGGGGAAATGCGTTTCGCATACCACCCAGACGCTGGGACGGGCCTGGGATGGTTATGTGGGACCGTATAGGCTGATGAGACCCATGGCTTACCCACTAAAACCCCTCTGTTGCCGCCTCAGTGCTATAGGGCGAGGTCCCAGGAACGCCGAAGAACTCTTCCGCAACCGCACATCAAACCCTACCCTAACCCTAAGGTTTGATTTGCACCGAAAAGTTATCGAAACGGATCTATTCACTCAAACCGATACTTGGCTGTTTTTTCAACTTCCTAAAAAAAAACTGAAACGCGACTTTCACGAGTTTTTTTGCCCACGCGCGGATTGAAGCTAGCAAAAAGAAATATGTTCCCTCCTCACGTAATGCTTAGATTTACAAATGGATTTATGTATTTTTTTATCAACAATCATTTCTAAACGGACATTATGCAAATACTAGTTTCTAGTATACCCCTTGCAAGAGGTCTATTGACTACTTCTAATTTTTAACATAATTTAAACTGCATAGAGTCGATTTTTGTATGAACAAGATATCTTAAATCGTAGCAGAAAATGATATGACCGATGATATAGATAAGTATCTAAATGTATGCACATATATTTGCATCTTTACGGTTTCGTATGCAAGCACGCTTTGCGTCTAAATTCTAATGTATCGTGATGAATTTGGAATTAGAAAACTGGTATCAAGGCACCTGACAGGCACAAATGGTGATTTGCCATCCGCTGATACATATAGGTACTTCAGAATGCTCGAGTTGCATAATTGACCGAGCGTTTGCGAAGGTCTATGTTACAGCTCGGGCAAAAATGCTTTCGTAATGTCCGAATGTTCTCCTCTACAGATCGCAATTCTCAACAGATTCTTGTGAAATTTTGTGAGCTGGTTCGATGATTAAATAGATAATTTATGTCCAGTTATTTGGAAATCTATTAAATATACGTTTATTCAGAGGTCTACAGCTCACAGAGCCAATACTTCTTTTTGATATTAGTGGTCCACAGGAGCAGAAAATGTTCATTGCAGTCTCCTAGGACTCCTGGCAGAACCTGCATGTCGCATCTTGTTTCACATCTTTGATGTATACTTTACACCAAATACATTTAAAGGTAGGGCCACATCCACACCATCAAGTCACAGTGCATTTGTTGTTGTCCTAAAGCACCCCAGAGGTGCAAAGGACCTTAATAAGCTCGCGCCACGCCTTCCTATCTTCAGCTCGTCTTCTGGCCTCGCTCCAGCTCAACCCGACCGCTCGTAGCTCTCTTAGGACGGACCGTTGCCAAGAGTGTACAGGACGCCCGGAGCCACGGCTTCCGTCCGGCGGTTTCCACGCGAAGGCTATGCTAGCATTATTCTTTTCCCCTCTTCGAATAGTATGTCCTATCCATCTCCATTTCCTCTTCTTCTTCCTCGCGTTGTCCCGGCATTTTGCCACGGCTCATGGGAGCCTGGGGTCCGCTTGACAACTAATCCCAAGATTTGGCATAGGCACTAGTTTTTACGAAAGCGACTGCCATCTGACCTTCCAACCCAGAGGGGTAAACTAGGCCTTGTTGGGATTAGTCCGGTTTCCCCACGATGTTTTCCTTCACCGAAAAGCGACTGGTAAATATCAAATGATATTTCGTACGTAAGTTCCGAAAAACTCATTGGTACGAGCCATCCATCTCCATTTCCGTGTCGCAATTTCTTCGTCAATGGGTGTTTGCCGGCATTACAGTGCATTTACATGTTCTATTTGGATCTTCCTCCATAGTAGACAATATTTCAAGTTCTGTCGTTTCGTGTGTGGACATGGCACTGAATTCGACACGCTTTTGTCACAAAAAACATTGAACATGTTTGATTCGGACATTGAGCGAACAGGGTAGTCTCAAGTCAACTATTCCCAATTTTTAGGGTTCCGTAGCCAAATGGCAAAAAACGGAACCCTTATGGATTCGTCATATTCTACTGTCTATCCCGTTTATGTCACAGCCACTTCGAAACTATAAGAACTATACTGTTCAAACGTGGTAAGTAGATGTATTATATGAACCGCTTTAAGATTTTCACTCAAAAATAGAAAAATAAGTAATAAATTTTGGGGGTTACCCATACTTAGAACTGAAACTCAAATTTTTTTTTCATCAAACCCTTACGTGTGGATAGGATATGGATAGGTCTTCAAAAATGATATTGAGGTTTTTAATATCATTTTTTTCTAAACTGAATAGTTTGCGCGAGAGACACTTCCAAAGTGGTAAAATGTGTCCCCTTCCCCCCTGTAACTTCTAAAATAAGAGAATGATAAAACTAAAAAAATATATGATATACATTACCATGCAAACTTCCACCGAAAATTGGTTTGAACCAGATCTAGTAAGTAGTTTTTATTTAATACGTCATAAAAGGTACGGAACACTTCATGGGCGAGTCCGACTCGCACTTGGCCGCTTTTCTCTTATTTTGTCATCTACACTCCTATTTCGTTATAAAGAGGATGCAATTTTATTACAAAAATTGTTTTGTTTGCAGATTCTTCGAGACACTGAAGCTCCAAGAGATAGTATTTATAGGTCCAGGATGCGTGCAGATGGCGCATAGCAACGTCAAACTAGACAGGTATTTGATCTTTAGTAATATGTCATGGCCTCGTCAGCCGCGTCTCGAGGTGGAACGATATGGCAATCGATGCGTCGATCAATATCGATCCATCAATCAGTCGATTCTAACATAATGCCATCCAGAATAGAACCAAATTACGAACGAATAGACCTAATAAATGTAACCAGTAAGTAACTACAGGCAGGCGGCAATTTAAATGATTACCTCAATCATTCCAACAACTCGAAAATGACGTTTGCTACCCGAAGGATTAACTGCGTGGTTGACAATATCGCGCGATGGAATGTTGGCGAGTCCTTGCATTGACTTCATTTTAAAATAGTACATTACGATACAAGTGCGAAAAATAGGAAATTCGAAACGAGTGGCGATAAATTAAAACACGACCGAAGGGAGTGTTTTAAATCGACACGAGTTGCGAATTACCTATTCGCACATGTATCGTACAACGTTTTACAGTACATATGGCCCTTTAAATGTTCGACACAGTAACGTAATATGCTACTTCTCGCACTAGTGCTATAAAGTAGCCCCATAAGTACTGTAAATAATAATTTCACAGCCCGATTTCGTTACCGCCGGTGCGTTGAGATCGAAATCAAGGTATGAAATTAATAGTTGTCGACCACTACACTCTTGAGTGCTAAATATCATCAGTTGACGTCACAATTTTTTTTTTTCATTAAATCTTTGTTCTAGTGTTAGCTTAGCATGAATAGTCACTGTTTTAATTTTCAGAGTAATGATAGAGAGCCTGTTATTCAAACATTCCCACAGCATCAGGAATTTTGCCCTGATGAACTGCGAAATGGACGCTGTAGATGACAAGAAGCCGAAACAAATAGTAAGTAAATACATAAATTGGTTATCAAAAAAGGCATGCTTGTTTGCCACCGACGTAGTATAAAAAAACCGGCCAAGAGCATGTCGGGCCACGCTCAGTTTAGGGTTCCGTAGTTACTCTTCCGTTACAATAAGCTAAACTGGAGCTTAAAGCATAGTAAATTGTTAACCAAGGGATGAAACGGTACCTTTCACCCGAGTTAAACAAATAGGCAAATTTGCATTATCAGTACCTAATTAACCTTTTGAACGCCAGATGGCGAAGAAACATGCCGTGCCCCGGACGCAGGCGATCACTTATTTATTTTATTTAAGCGAAATTGAACTTTACGGAGCCCCGCGTTAGTCCCTATTGCATTGGCGAAACTGTCGGCTGTAGCCGTCGTTGGCGTCCTTGGCAAGTCTTTCAGATGTCGGCTGTAGCCGACGGTGGCGGTCAAAAGGTTAAAGTAAGTCGTTTTACTATGAAGGGAAAACTTTTTGCGATAACTCAAAAACAGCTAAACTGATCATGTCCGCTATAGTTTTCATTTAATGTCTTTCTTCAGCTCTACTTCCATGATTTTATTCATATTTTTTGGACCTATGGTTCAAAAGTTACACACATTTTTTTTTCTTTCGGAGCGATTATCTCCGAATATATTCACTTTATCAAAAAATGTTTCTTGAAAACCCCTATTAGTTTTGAAAGACCTTTCCAACGATACCCCACACTCTAGAGTTGAAGCGGAAAATTTCACCCCCACTTTACGTGTAGGGGAGGTACCCTAAAAAAATTAAATTCTTAGATTTTATTGTACGACTTTGTGGGCTTTATTGATTTATATATCCATGCCGAATTTCAGTTTTCTAGCACTAACGACCACGGAGCAAAGCCTCGGACAGACAGACAGACAGACAGACAGACAGACAGATGGACATGGCGAAACTATAAGGGACTAGTTGACTACGGAACCCTAAAAAGGCTTGAAAAATTAAGATGAAATTTATAGTAGAGCCTTCCAGGGACGAACGGTGAATTGTACAGTCAGCGTCAAATACTTCGTAGCAGTCAAAGTAGCCAAATAGTTCGGTAAATACACCATATATTTAGTATCCTAAAATCCTTATATTTTTATTACTTTCTGGACTAATTAACTTTTGTCATCTGTATACTTCTGCAAAGGTGACTCGTTGAGTCTGGGTGCCGTTCAATTTTAATACAAACTTTTAGCATAATTTCATTTAACTACTATTGAAACTCATAATAAACATTATGTATAAAAACAAAACATATAAAGTTGTTAGCCATACTAATTTAATGACAGAATGCTCTATAATCATAAAAACATTCTTCATAACAATCCTTAGGAATAATTTTACTTGTTATAACATACATTTCGTATAATAATTAAAGTACTAAATTTTAACGAATGGTGACATAGTGTTCTATGATATACTTGGTGTCAATCAAACTATTAAATTATACAACAATCTACCTATTCAACTTTAAAGCTGGTCGCCGTTAGGTACGACGACGAGCGAAGCGAGGAGGAGTGTTAGGTAGAACTGCGACCATATGGGCAGAACCATGTCTCGGAAATTGTATTTTTGCTTGTTCATTTTCACTAGGCGTTTATTTATGAAGTTTATCTGAATCCCTTAGGAACCACAGAGGTTCCAACTCACACTGGCCGCTGCTTTGCGGTAAAATGATATATGTCGACAGACGTAAAGTACGGATGTAGGTAAGTTTGACGCTTAGAAAAATCGATTATGTTCCATGCAAATATATTGTTTAAGTTTTTTTTATTAATTAGTAATTCAGTGTTGTTAAACTTTCAGCAAACTCAATCAAATAAAGTTTATGAACGATTTGCCGTGATTTGATTGTGAAACCACACTTTCAACATTATGCTGTTGGTTTTCATGAATAAAAAACGTTCTGAGTATAAAATAGTATACAGAGTGAACATTATACTGGTTGCCTGTTATGCAAATACATTACTATGCTACTAAACTATAATTCCTTTCGAAATTATGCAATTCGTTTTTATTGTATTTGTTTTTATACCAAATCATAATTTCTGCATATCAAAATTATGCAATTCAAATTATGAAAAATGAAATTTCGCAAATTGTTATTATTAAAAACATTACACACCCGTTGAGTCTCTGTATAACATCGGGGATCAATAGAACCTTCTTTAGTTAATGTTCAGAACGCAGCTTATTGACGTCACGGAGGACGGCCGATGACCTCCGAAATTTGAAGTTTGGCAGCGATCGGCCCTGTATATAACGTCCGCCGACGGCAGGACGGCAGCCAATCCTCAATAATACACCATGTTTTCCATTTTAATACAGAACTGGCAAATGTGTTGGTGCAGTAGGTTAAGAAACCGGATTTAAAAAAAAGTCGTAGCGCTTTTTTTGGATCAGAATACGGTTGCCATAAATTTTAGCATTCCTGGGGCCCTTCTCTTGCTTGGGACTTCAGCTATTCAAATCCTTAGTGTTGACATTCGCTCGATAGAAAAAAATCATGAAATAAGGTCAAATATGCACTTTAAAATAAATTTTGCACATATGAAAGTTACTTCTAAAAATGAGCAATATTATGCTTGAGCACTCAGTGATTACTCTATTTTTAAGACACCAAAAAATACATGAGATCCTCGCTCCCGGACACGCACTTCCATCTCGCTCGCGCTTACGCTCAGTGAGAGTGAGAGAAGAACTCAAATTCATTGCATATTAAAATTTGGACCTTATTTGCAGCACGACAACGTGGAGTTTTACTCGCGCGGGCTCCGCTTCGACCCTTCATCACCAGCTGACGCGATTTTATCAAGATTCAACGCCGAGGCGATGATGTTTTCCAGTTTACAGGTAAATTTATAACTAATTGGCCTTATGTACATGCTATAAGGCTATAACAAGTATTTATAAATACGGACGTTTTGACGACCGGTTTGGCCTAGTGGGTAGTGACCTTGCCTATGAAGCTGATGGTCCCGGGTTCAAATCCTGGTAAGGGCATTTATTCGTGTGATGAGCATGGATATTTGTTCCTGAGTCATGGGTGTTTTCTATGTATTTAAGTATTTATAAATATTTATATATTATATATATCGTTGTCTAAGTACCCTCAACACAAGCCTTATTGAGCTTACTCTGGAACTTAGTCAATTTGTGTAATAATGTCCTATAATATTTATTTTTATTATTTATTATTTAACAACGCCAAACGCTGTTCAACGCTGAGGCGGTGTTTATCTGTATAGTCTTGAAGTAGGTAAATTAAAGCCTGACCAGAAATATTTGATCATTGTCAAGAGGGCTGTTATTCTTATGTATAGGGTGACACTTTGGTTTAGTATGAAAAATTTAGTTCCAATTAAATTGCGCAATATGGCGCGTGATCATATATTACTGGTCAAGCTTTAACATATAATGTTATCTCTAGTACCAAAGAAAATTGATTGTAATAAGGTAAAGTCTAAAAAAAAAATTCCCCCTTAGTTTGACGTCCAAAACAGATGGCGCTGTACTGCGCCATGTTTTGCGGTCACTGAATTGTCAAACGTCAACATTTGACAATCAGAGTTGCTGCAAAATGTATGGAGCTGTACAGCGCCACCTTGTTTTCCTGTCGAATCCGAAGCACGAAATTGTCTTTGATTTTACTCATCTTACTCATTCAATGTATCTTTGCTAGTACGAAAAGGTAGAATCGCGCGGAGTGCCAATGCGGTAATTACGATTCAACGCTTAGGCGATATTTTCCAGTTGACAGGAAAATCAATAAATATTGTACCCTATGTCTAGTATGACTAGGTGGAGATTTACTTGCACGGGCTACGCTCTATAATGTTAGAATTATTTCTCTTCATATGTTTTTAAATAAGCATATTTTAACAAAAAAAAAAATAAGGAGGCACAATTTTGAAATGCATGGACACCGCTCAGCCATCAGTCAGCCAGTATGAGTATTGTTTTTCGAAACTTATGAACGTTTTCTTTTTCAGCACATACTAGTAGACTATGACCTGGTGACCACAGAAACTCTAGAGACCCTCTCGCAGCTCACGTCCTTCAGCCAACTCAGCATCATTATATGCAACAAGAAACTGGCACATTCCGTGGACTGGCACCGGGTGCAAACCTGCTACCCTAATGGGCTGGATGTGGCCGTTAACATGGTGAGTCACTTGTTCAATAAGTTCTGCTAGACGGATCTCCGAAGGGTGAACCAGCTCGCCTTGAACTTGGTGGGGCAGATGTCTCGCTCGAGGTATTTGGGCCGCGCTTGCCTCGGGCGAGGGTACTTATACAGACCATACTACCTCGCGCGGCAATCTTTGCGAGGTGGCTCGCTTTGTGAGATGGCTCGCTTTGTGAGGTGGCTCGCTTTGCGAGGAGGCTCGCTTTGTGAGGTGGCTCGCTTTGCGAGGAGGCTCGCTTTGTGAGGTGGCTCGCTTTGCGAGGAGGCTCGCTTTGCGAGGAGGCTCGCTTTGCGAGGAGGCTCGCTTTGCGAGGTGGCTCGCTTTGTGAGGTGGCTCGCTTTGTGAGGTGGCTCGCTTTGCGTGGAGGCTTGCTTTGCGAGGAGGCTCGTTTTGTGCGTACAGTAAAAATACCTCTCACAGACTTCTGTTACTGAAATGAGGAGAATAAAGTAGTGTGAAGGGACATTTTCCAAAAGGAAATTTTGTAATCCAACGTTATTGTCAGACATTTTAGCGGACGGAGCATTTCATAGACGGGGAGTTTCGCAGGAATACGATAAGATGGTATATCGCGGGAAGACTATTTACTTGCCATAATGACAAATGCAATATTAAACAAGTCTTTGGCCCTCAAAGGCGAATTGCGAAGGCAAATTGGCGAGGTGGCTCGCTTTGTGAGGTGGCTCGCTTTGCGAGGTGGCTCGCTTTGTGAGGTGGCTCGCTTTGTGAGGTGGCTCGCTTTGCGAGGTGGCTCGCTTTGTGAGGTGGCTCGCTTTGCGAGGAGGCTCGCTTTGTGCGTACAGTAAAAATACCTCTCACAGACTTCTGTTGCTGAAATGAGGAGAATAAAGTAGTGTGAAGGGACATTTTCCAAAAGGAAATTTTGTAATCCAACGTTATTGTCAGACATTTTAGCGGACGGAGCATTTCATAGACGGGGAGTTTCGCAGGAATACGATTAATATGGTATATCGCGGGAAGACTATTTACTTGCCATAATGACAAATGCAATATTAAACAAGTCTTTGGCCCTGAAAGGGTTAAAAGACATATTACCTATTTAACAATATGGTTTCAGATTGGATTACCAGAAAAGAAGATCGACGAAGTGATGGAAACCGTTTTAGTCGAGGGGTTGACTCTAACATCGCTCAAACTGCTGTTTTGTAAAACTGTAAGTATAACTATTATCATTACCCATTTATTTAGCCTTAAGCTTAATAGTTAATATGCATATATTGAAAGGGAAAAAGAGACGTCATTACTTATATGAACATTTCATGTATAAGAAGGGGACAGACTATCAACTTTGATCATATTATCCACAGTTATACCCGCCTCTCATTAAGCACGTGGTGCGACTGCATAAGGACTCACTACGCGAGTTTGTCGTAGTGGACGCGCCTCACGAGTCCTGCCAGCGCGTCATACGCTCACTGCGCGCTCCCGAGGTAAGACCAGAAAAACATACGCTTGCAATAGTTGCAACACTGGCTGAACGCTGAACAAATAAAAATAAACATTAACTTTCTATTTCAGTATGAAGCGTGCAACGTGAATCCAATCATATTGATGTGCTGGCAGTGTACTCAACTAAGAAGACTTGTACTACACGGTAAGATAATGAAATTAACTTTTTTAAGCTCACTAAAATACATAGGTCACTAGATAAGTTTTGCAATAGACAAATATGAAACAATGAGGAGACCTATCGCATATATTTTTAAGCTATATTTCCATAGACAATGTTTGGCCGGAAAACGTTTACTTTATTTTTAAATTTACTTATTAAAAGTATACGTGATAGGCCACCTGTTTGTTTCAAATCTTCGAAAAGGGTCTAGCCGGCTAAGGAAGGAGAAGTGGCCCCTGTGACGAATATCGGATTTTTATTATGTCATTTGTTGGCTATCTTATAATATAGAAACACCTTAACTTTCAGCTTCCTATCTTGAACCGTCACCGAGATAATGTCAAAAACGTCATTTTATGGACACATTTTTCAAAGTCGTTTTTCTCCTGAACTATATAAGGTAGAGCGATCAAACCAAATCATAGCTACAAATAATGAGTAGGAGTGTAACTCAGTTTTTTTTAAATATTTAATTTTGAAGGCATAATACTGGAACTGGACACTGTGACATAGGCTCATCAGCTGTCTATAATTCCATAATAATATTTTTTTATGTATAACTCGAGGGTACTGCCGGGTATTAATAGATCGGTGTTCTGGTTCCGTCAACTCGCAGGCTACTGGGTGTGGCAGTACGACGTGCTGGGCTTCGTGCGGCTGCGCAAGTCGCTGGCGCAGCTGGAGCTGTCGGCCGTGTGCGCGCGCCCGCGCCGCCAGCAGGCCGCGCTGGCGCGCGTGCACGCGGGGGACGCGCCCGACGCCGTCGACAAGAGCTTCGTCAGGGTGAGTTGACAGCAGTACGACGTGCTGGGCTTCGTGCGGCTGCGCAAGTCGCTGGCGCAGCTGGAGCTGTCGGCCGTGTGCGCGCGCCCGCGCCGCCAGCAGGCCGCGCTGGCGCGCGTGCACGCGGGGGACGCGCCCGACGCCGTCGACAAGAGCTTCGTCAGGGTGAGTTGACAGCAGTACGACGTGCTGGGCTTCGTGCGGCTGCGCAAGTCGCTGGCGCAGCTGGAGCTGTCGGCCGTGTGCGCGCGCCCGCGCCGCCAGCAGGCCGCGCTGGCGCGCGTGCACGCGGGGGACGCGCCCGACGCCGTCGACAAGAGCTTCGTCAGGGTGAGTTGACAGCAGTACGACGTGCTGGGCTTCGTGCGGCTGCGCAAGTCGCTGGCGCAGCTGGAGCTGTCGGCCGTGTGCGCGCGCCCGCGCCGCCAGCAGGCCGCGCTGGCGCGCGTGCACGCGGGGGACGCGCCCGACGCCGTCGACAAGAGCTTCGTCAGGGTGAGTTGACAGCAGTACGACGTGCTGGGCTTCGTGCGGCTGCGCAAGTCGCTGGCGCAGCTGGAGCTGTCGGCCGTGTGCGCGCGCCCGCGCCGCCAGCAGGCCGCGCTGGCGCGCGTGCACGCGGGGGGACGCGCCCGACGCCGTCGACAAGAGCTTCGTCAGGGTGAGTTGACAGCAGTACGACGTGCTGGGCTTCGTGCGGCTGCGCAAGTCGCTGGCGCAGCTGGAGCTGTCGGCCGTGTGCGCGCGCCCGCGCCGCCAGCAGGCCGCGCTGGCGCGCGTGCACGCGGGGGACGCGCCCGACGCCGTCGACAAGAGCTTCGTCAGGGTGAGTTGACAGCAGTACGACGTGCTGGGCTTCGTGCGGCTGCGCAAGTCGCTGGCGCAGCTGGAGCTGTCGGCCGTGTGCGCGCGCCCGCGCCGCCAGCAGGCCGCGCTGGCGCGCGTGCACGCGGGGGACGCGCCCGACGCCGTCGACAAGAGCTTCGTCAGGGTGAGTTGACAGCAGTACGACGTGCTGGGCTTCGTGCGGCCTGCGCAAGTCGCTGGCGCAGCTGGAGCTGTCGGCCGTGTGCGCGCGCCCGCGCCGCCAGCAGGCCGCGCTGGCGCGCGTGCACGCGGGGGACGCGCCCGACGCCGTCGACAAGAGCTTCGTCAGGGTGAGTTGACAGCAGTACGACGTGCTGGGCTTCGTGCGGTCTGCGCAAGTCGCTGGCGCAGCTGGAGCTGTCGGCCGTGTGCGCGCGCCCGCGCCGCCAGCAGGCCGCGCTGGCGCGCGTGCACGCGGGGGGACGCGCCCGACGCCGTCGACAAGAGCTTCGTCAGGGTGAGTTGACAGCAGTACGACGTGCTGGGCTTCGTGCGGCTGCGCAAGTCGCTGGCGCAGCTGGAGCTGTCGGCCGTGTGCGCGCGCCCGCGCCGCCAGCAGGCCGCGCTGGCGCGCGTGCACGCGGGGGACGCGCCCGACGCCGTCGACAAGAGCTTCGTCAGGGTGAGTTGACAGCAGTACGACGTGCTGGGCTTCGTGCGGCTGCGCAAGTCGCTGGCGCAGCTGGAGCTGTCGGCCGTGTGCGCGCGCCCGCGCCGCCAGCAGGCCGCGCTGGCGCGCGTGCACGCGGGGGACGCGCCCGACGCCGTCGACAAGAGCTTCGTCAGGGTGAGTTGACAGCAGTACGACGTGCTGGGCTTCGTCAGGGTGAGTTGACAGCAGTACGACGTGCTGGGCTTCGTGCGGCTGCGCAAGTCGCTGGCGCAGCTGGAGCTGTCGGCCGTGTGCGCGCGCCCGCGCCGCCAGCAGGCCGCGCTGGCGCGCGTGCACGCGGGGGACGCGCCCGACGCCGTCGACAAGAGCTTCGTCAGGGTGAGTTGACAGCAGTACGACGTGCTGGGCTTCGTCAGGGTGAGTTGACAGCAGTACGACGTGCTGGGCTTCGTGCGGCTGCGCAAGTCGCTGGCGCAGCTGGAGCTGTCGGCCGTGTGCGCGCGCCCGCGCCGCCAGCAGGCCGCGCTGGCGCGCGTGCACGCGGGGGACGCGCCCGACGCCGTCGACAAGAGCTTCGTCAGGGTGAGTTGACAGCAGTACGACGTGCTGGGCTTCGTCAGGGTGAGTTGACAGCAGTACGACGTGCTGGGCTTCGTGCGGCTGCGCAAGTCGCTGGCGCAGCTGGAGCTGTCGGCCGTGTGCGCGCGCCCGCGCCGCCAGCAGGCCGCGCTGGCGCGCATGCACGCGGGGGACGCGCCCGACGCCGTCGACAAGAGCTTCGTCAGGGTGAGTTGACAGCAGTACGACGTGCTGGGCTTCGTCAGGGTGAGTTGACAGCAGTACGACGTGCTGGGCTTCGTGCGGCTGCGCAAGTCGCTGGCACAGCTGGAGCTGTCGGCCGTGTGCGCGCGCCCGCGCCGCCAGCAGGCCGCGCTGGCGCGCGTGCACGCGGGGGACGCGCCCGACGCCGTCGACAAGAGCTTCGTCAGGGTGAGTTGACAGCAGTACGACGTGCTGGGCTTCGTCAGGGTGAGTTGACAGCAGTACGACGTGCTGGGCTTCGTGCGGCTGCGCAAGTCGCTGGCGCAGCTGGAGCTGTCGGCCGTGTGCGCGCGCCCGCGCCGCTAGCAGGCCGCGCTGGCGCGCGTGCACGCGGGGGACGCGCCCGACGCCGTCGACAAGAGCTTCGTCAGGGTGAGTTGACAGCAGTACGACGTGCTGGGCTTCGTCAGGGTGAGTTGACAGCAGTACGACGTGCTGGGCTTCGTGCGGCTGCGCAAGTCGCTGGCGCAGCTGGAGCTGTCGGCCGTGTGCGCGCGCCCGCGCCGCCAGCAGGCCGCGCTGGCGCGCGTGCACGCGGGGGACGCGCCCGACGCCGTCGACAAGAGCTTCGTCAGGGTGAGTTGACAGCAGTACGACGTGCTGGGCTTCGTCAGGGTGAGTTGACAGCAGTACGACGTGCTGGGCTTCGTGCGGCTGCGCAAGTCGCTGGCGCAGCTGGAGCTGTCGGCCGTGTGCGCGCGCCCGCGCCGCCAGCAGGCCGCGCTGGCGCGCGTGCACGCGGGGGACGCGCCCGACGCCGTCGACAAGAGCTTCGTCAGGGTGAGTTGACAGCAGTACGACGTGCTGGGCTTCGTCAGGGTGAGTTGACAGCAGTACGACGTGCTGGGCTTCGTGCGGCTGCGCAAGTCGCTGGCGCAGCTGGAGCTGTCGGCCGTGTGCGCGCGCCCGCGCCGCCAGCAGGCCGCGCTGGCGCGCGTGCACGCGGGGGACGCGCCCGACGCCGTCGACAAGAGCTTCGTCAGGGTGAGTTGACAGCAGTACGACGTGCTGGGCTTCGTCAGGGTGAGTTGACAGCAGTACGACGTGCTGGGCTTCGTGCGGCTGCGCAAGTCGCTGGCGCAGCTGGAGCTGTCGGCCGTGTGCGCGCGCCCGCGCCGCCAGCAGGCCGCGCTGGCGCGCGTGCACGCGGGGGACGCGCCCGACGCCGTCGACAAGAGCTTCGTCAGGGTGAGTTGACAGCAGTACGACGTGCTGGGCTTCGTCAGGGTGAGTTGACAGCAGTACGACGTGCTGGGCTTCGTGCGGCTGCGCAAGTCGCTGGCGCAGCTGGAGCTGTCGGCCGTGTGCGCGCGCCCGCGCCGCCAGCAGGCCGCGCTGGCGCGCGTGCACGCGGGGGACGCGCCCGACGCCGTCGACAAGAGCTTCGTCAGGGTGAGTTGACAGCAGTACGACGTGCTGGGCTTCGTCAGGGTGAGTTGACAGCAGTACGACGTGCTGGGCTTCGTCAGGGTGAGTTTATCAAATACTGAGAAGAGAAATGGACTGCTGGCTGAATGGCTGGTTGTACTTCCGCTTTGGGCCGCACTCTCGCAGCTCGGCCTACGGCCTCGCGTGCTTGGGCGTTCCAATGGGACGCTCCGTACCTTCGGCCCTACGCGGAGCTCGGCCTTCGGCCTTCGCTGGGTTTCGAAGCTCAGCGTCGGGCCTTCGGCCCGCCGCTTCGCTTATTAAGACAGTTAACTTGTAATTGGTTCGCTCTATAAATGCACTTTTCCCGTTATTTTTAGTATAAAGAATATTTGTTTTCCAAAGGGAAAAAAATAATGCGGTTGTACTTCCGCTTTGGGCCGCACTCTCGCAGCTCGGCCTTCGGCCTCGCGTGCTTGGGCGATCCAATGGGACGCTCCGTGACTTCGGCCCTACGCGGAGCTCGGCCTTCGGCCTTCGCTGGGTTTCGAAGCTCAGCGTCGGGCCTTCGGCCCGCCGCTTCGCTTATTAAGACAGTTAACTTGTGGCCAGGTTTGCTTTATCACTTTTCCCGTTATTTTTGTTGTTATTAATATAAAGAATATTTGTTTTCCAAAGGGGAAAGGTAATGCGGTTGTACTTCTGCTTTGGGTCGCACTCTCGCAGCTCGGCCTTCGGCCTCGCGTGCTTGGGCGATCCAATGGGACGCTCCGGGCCTTCGGCCCTACGCGGAGCTCGGCCTTCGGCCTTCGCTGGGTTTCGAAGCTCAGCGTCGGGCCTACGGCCCGCCGCTTCGCTTATCAAGACACTCGGGGTGGGTTGTTTTCGCTTCGGGAGTAGTGCGGGAAGTTGGAGCTTAAACACGACCCAATAGTAAAAGTGTCTTGACAAGCTCACGTCGGGCCTACGGCCTTCGGCCTTCGGCCCACCGTTTCGCTTGTCTAAGACACTTTTCCTATTGGGTCGTGTTTAAGCTCCAACTTCCCCCTCTCAGGTGACGCTTCGGGCCTTCGGCCCTACGCGGAGCTCGGCCTTCGGCCTTCGCTAGCCTCGACGCGTCGCCGTCGGGCCTTCGGCCCGCCGGCTCCGCTTATCAGGAGAGTTGACTTGGTAGAACGCTTGGGAGCACCTTGTGCACGCAGCTCGGCCTTCGGCCTCGCTTTAAATTACTGGGGGATGCACGCTTGGGGGTCGGGGTGCAGGCTCCGGGCCTTCGGCCCTCCGCCGGGGTCGGCCTTCGGCCTCCCAGCCTGAAGCTCGCCCTTCGGGCTCGCTTAAAACAGTTTTTATATAGGTTTTCGCTTTGTTCCTCACTCCCGCAGCTCGGCCTTCGGCCTCGCTCAAAATTACTGGGGGTAGGGCGCGCCTGGCCACTCGGGGTGAAGCTCCGGGCCTGTCGGCCCGTCGCGGGGTCGGCCTTCGGCCTCCCGGCCTGAAGCTCGCCCTTCGGGCTCGCTTAACCTACTCGAAAATTTGATTTGCCCCTGTCCGCCGCCATTTTGGATTTTTCCAAAAAATTTTATTCACATGGTAATCTCGGGCCCCCAGGCTCGCCGCATGCCAAATCTCAGCGCGCTCGGACCAACTTGAAAAAAAAAAAAAAAAAAAGTCGGCCATTTTGAAATTTTTTTGATGCAGTTTTTTTTTCTCTCGGGGCCCTCTATGACATTTGGTCGAGCACCCCCCACCTATCGCGCACCGTTTCAGAGTTGCCATACAAAACTAAAGTGGCCATTTTTTCCGCCATCTTGGATTTTTTCCAAATTTTTTTTTTTCCATACCAATCAAGAGGGCCCCGAGATTCCGTGACCAAAATTTCAGCGCGCTAGGACCATTTTGAAAATTGTCCGCCATTTTGAATCCGCCATTTTGAAAAAAAAATGGCGGCTCTAGAAACTGCCCAGGGTCCTCTATGACATTTGGTCGAGCACCCCCCCACTAAGTCTTACCGTTTAGCCGGGCTCTTGTGCAGGTTTTTGGTCTTTCATCAGATCGAAAAATCCATATTTTTCCGGACCTAAGTTTTGGGACCTCTATACGATGCCATCTTCCTTCTCGCTCTAAACTCAACAGTCTCCAAATAAAACATCTCTATATGAAATCAGTCGGGATGCAGCTATATAAACAAAACGGAGTTAAAAACAAAGTTCGGGCAAAATAGTTCTTTAACCACTAGTCTTTGAAATTCGGTTCGATAAGTGGAATCTTGAGCGGTGCGCGGGTTGCAAGGCACGAGGATTAAACAAATTTTGCATCCGAATGAAACCCGAAACTGTACACCTTTTAAAAATAATATGAATGAATACTAACTATGAAATACCAAAACTGAACTGAACAATTAAGAGGGCCTTTACCAGTTGGTGTGAAAATATATTGGTAGGCGGATATACTCTTCTTTAGATAGCCTTTTATTTTTTATCGAGATAATTGTAAAGAATCAAACCAACAACGATGCGTTGTTTTGGAACGAAATTCTTTTTTTACCTTCCGGCTGGAATATGTCATCTTTCAGTCCGCTATGCTAAACGAAGTCGCTGCTCTCCGGCTCTGTCGAACAGAAAAAAATAGTATACATACCTCGGTCAGAATATAACAAAACCTCAAATTACACGTAAATATCGGCCGAGTAGAGGAACTTATACTACTTTAGGTGCCTATGTAATATACTATTTCCACTTTAAATTTTGTATGTTACACCATCTCGATGGTACAGTCAGCATCAAAAGTAGCGGATCAAATAACGCTTCATAAGTATCTACCATTCTGTAACAGCTTAATAAAAAGTGATGTCTTTAATATAGAACAACAAAGACTGTAAAAGATATACTTTGGAACGCGAATTCTAGAAATTTATCTATATTTGGAAAAGTTATCCCGAATATCAGATACTTTTGGCGAGTTGTTTCATCCACTACTTTTGATGCTGACTGTATTACTGCATCGATCGTTTATTGAGATTATTGAAATGTACTTACCGCATTCGGACAACAGGAACTGGTCGGCCTAAACTAAATTATGTACCAAGTAGTAATCATTATGAGCACACTTCGATACGACTGACAGTCTCGTATTCCGTACAGCAAGTGAACGAGTACACGGAGTTCAAGTGGAAGCCGTGCTCGTGGGCGCGCCTGCACCCCGGCCTGCGCGCCCGCGCCGCGCCCGCGCAGCGCGCCGCCTACGCGCTGCACGAGGCGCGCCGCCCGCTCGGCGTCACGTAAGCTGTGCCCTGTCTGTCCCTGTCCCTCGCACGAGGGAGTAGGCGTAGCGATCCACCGACTGTCCCGTTCTATCATCTCCGCTTTTTGATACGTATGCCCCTGCGCTCACGCTGCTATATCGTACGACGCACGATGCCGCGAATGTGGGTCGAGTTTTGCATCAATTTTATGACGCGAATGCATATCAGTCCGGTGGATCGCTACACCTTTAAGAATATTGGCTCAAACTCCTTGCATCCGATATCTGGCTGATATTAATTAAATAAAACGACATGAAAATGTGATTTTCTTTTAAAAATTAATATATGTAAAATCACGTATTAACTGAATGTTTCACCAAATTAAAATAGAGCTAATGGAGATTGTGTTAACCTCCGAGTCATCTCAAAAAATTCAAATTTGTGTAGATCTAACCTAAATCATGTGTGTGTTACAAAACAATTAAAATATGTGTAATATTTACTAACAATTAATTTTAACAAAAAACACCATAGACCCCATCTATTTTAATTTGGTGAAAAATTCAGTTATTACCTAATAAACGAAAAATGTGATTTTACGGCTATGGCATAAAACATTGTATTGCTGTAACAATATAACATTTATTACATTAATGTCTACTAAAAAAAATATAGTTATTTCAGTTGTTTACTTTTGCTTAATTACTTGCGATATTTAGGCGTTGATAAACATATAAGAGTAACAGATAAAATATGAGTTACATAAACGAAATGACTTGAAATTCTTAGTTATTAGAGTCAGGGCCTGTTTCACAATGTCCAAGTAAAGTCCTGAATAAGCTACTTGCCACTTATCTGACGAATAAAATCGTCGTTGGCATTTCACAATCCTCAAATAAGCTTAACTGGTAAATGAAGTGCAAAGTTTTGCAGGAAGTTTTATCTGGCAGTTAATTTACTTGGTAATTACTAATTAGCTATCCAGTATTTTACTTTGACATTGTGAAACAGGCCCTTAATGGTATAACCATAAGACTTATTTTACCATAACGCATTTGTCGTCTATTTTTACCTTCTGGGGTCCGACGAAGACATCTTATTTAAACTAATAAACTTATCAATATGTGTATAGCTTATAGTGCAATAATTATATACTCAGCATCAAAAATAGAAACGGCCAAAGTGGCCAAAAATATCATAACACACCATTTAACCATAGAAATAAGGATGTGTTTAGATATATTTGGCCACTTTGGCTGTCACAACTATTTGATGGTGACTATAATGATCACGGGACCCCATTAGGTTAAATGTCTTAATGTGTATTTGACTCCTTTTGCACGAAATGTTTTAGAATATTATAAAAACGAATTCTTTCAAAGAATGATTAAAACACGTAGGGAATATAGTGCGATATGCAAAATGTCTTCTTTGTTGCCATGTATTTTGAGATATAATATATCATTATTAACAATACTTGAATAGATATAGTATTATGGAATCAACGTAATCATAATTATTTCTATTTATGCTTATATGTAACTTTTTTTTTCAAATGACGTATAATCAGTTTAAATTTTAACCTTTTCAACGCTCTCTCCCTCGCATCAAAATGTGGCATACACGCCAATATGTCAACTATTGAGAAACGAATTTAAACCTTATCTGTCAACAGTAAAATTGCTTTGACAGCGTCTGCCATGACCTCTTTAGTGGTCGTTGGCGTGGTAGGCACGACAGCACACGACCACTTTAGTGGCTCTTGGCGTTCAAAGGGTTAAACAAATATTTTAAAACTATTATTTTCACCTTGCACACTTATTTCATGGGCACTTTTTTTTTTTCTTATTTTATTTATAATTTTATACAGGTTGCATTCTCAAAAATGAAAGTGCCAAATCAACGTGACACCGAAGCCTGGCAATGTGAGCAAACATGACGAAAAATCGAACATTGGCAGTACGATCGACCAAAATGACTAAAGGTAAAGGCCAGCACACCAGCTGCGCGTGCGTAAACATACGTGCGCCGCAAGCTGTGTGCCGTCTCTAATAATAATCTGTATATTACAACGCGGTGCGCATGCTTACGCACACGCATCCGGTATGCCTAGGCCTTATATCAACTTGTACCTGTAATAAGTAGGAAAATATGGTGGTGAAAAAATGCAACCTGTATAGAACTCTCCTGAGTACTTTGATATTTAAATGTCTTATAAAGAAATTTATACTAAATAATCAAGGGCCTAAATCAGTCCTTTTGTTAAATGTACCTCTTATAAAGGGACAAGTTATCGATAATCGCTTTAAAAAATCATAGACAAAGCAATCTTTGCATAGTTAGAAAATCAAATAAAGTTCCTGATACATTTTCTTTTTATAACTAGTATAATTTCATAAAGCAATTTAAGATTCAACACAGCTTAAATTATCAATGAAAATTACGCGTTTAACATACGAAGTGACTTAGAAATAAGATGAGAACAAAGTCAATTGCCACCAAACTACTTACAAATATAAACTGTATTCAATCACTTGTCTAAAGAATCGAATTTATGTGTGATAGAAAGTATGTAACATTAAGAATAAGCTGTGTGAATATTGGTATGTACTAACCATAATATAAACTCAAAAAATAAACTTTAAAATCATCGTAATAGGGTTGATTTTTCGAAATCATTTAATATTCATACAGCAAAGACCCCACCTCGACTAAAGGAAACAAAAGCTTTAAAATGACGAGTTTTGAATACAGTTTTCGTAATACTATAACAAAAGAGGTTTCTAGAAATACTAGCGTAATTATTAGACATAGTGGAAAAAGAAAAGTAAGAATCCCTTCAGAAAAATCTACATTAACGAGCGCTTTTCTTGTTTGTACACTTTCAAAACTAGTATTTCGTGGCGGCACTTTTATATCTTTTGTATACGCTACGTTAAATCGACTCTTCTATTATTCTTTTACGCGATGTTTATGTCGGCGGCCGATCGTAAAATTAGACAGATCCTGAAATTCTTAGGCATATTGTGAATCGTGAAACTCATTTCTTCGTTCGCTGAGTCGATGGAGCCCCGACAGTTTGCCCTTCGGGCATCTGAAGCAACCTAACGAACCTATTCTTATTTTATCTTATCTTATACCTTTAAACCAGCAATCCTTGTATATATATATATAAATATATATATTTCGGGAATTTCGGAAACGCCTCTAACGATTTCGATGAAATTTGCTATACGGAGGCGAAATATCGAACTAGCTAGATCTTATCTCTAGGAAAACGCGCATTTTTGAGTTTTTATATGTTTTCTGAGCATAGCTCGGTCTCCCAGATATTTGGTTATATGTGAATACCGTCAAAACATTACATAGGAACTTTACGATCGGCCGCTGACATTAATAAAACGAACCGAAATACAATCGAAAGGCATCGAAAGACGTTTTATGCCGTCGCTGTCTTCGCAAGATAAAAGTGATTCCATGGCGCATCTGTAGAGACTTACCTTTCTCTTTTCATTGTGTTATAGAGAACATTGAGAAAAGCCGAATGATATGTTTACTGGCAACATCTCTCATAATAGCGAATTTATAATGTAGTTGTAATAATGCAATGATAACATTGAGATACATCACGCCAAAAGGGGGCCAATCTCCGACTTGCCCTTACATCCGAAATGTCGATTCGGTAAGTTGTGTGATAATAACAGATTGTGATATCATTAAGCGAATGGAGTAAGATTGGAAAGTCGCACGATATGTTAGCTAAAGCGACTGTCTGTATCTGTATGTTTATAAAACTGTTGTTATGTCTTTTGGTGTGGCTAAACATCTAGTCAAAGGCCCGCATATTGTAAATATCTACACATTAATACCACAAGCGGGCCCAAACATTGCGCAAACATAAAAGTATTACAAATACATATAAAATATATCAACTGTGTAGCTTTAAGAGAAAAATCTCATGACTGTATTAAATGCAGTTATTTTATTATACACAAGTGCCACTGCTATTGCAAAGAGGATCAAGAATTTCCAAAATTGCAAATGAGCCCTGTTTTAGGTAACTATTAATATTTTAGTGTAAACTTTTTAAGAAATGCAGGTAGAATAGAAAAGAGAGCATGTGACAGCATTTATCATCGGTTGATCAGTGACATTTTACGTAGTTGGGACGTGCTTGCGTTGCGTGATAACAAAGATACATGATTGAGGAAGATGTGTAAAATCTGAGACAATTTCGTGCTTCGAATTTGACAGGTAAACGAGATGGCGTTGTACAGCTCCATACATTTTGAGGTTACTCTGTCTGTCAAAAGTTGACGTTTACCAATTCAGTGACCACAAAATATATGGCGCAGTACAGCGCCATCTTTTTTGGATGTCACGGAAAAGGCACAAATTTTTTTCTAAGACTTGATTACAATCAATTCTCTTTGGTAATATCTGAGTAATTTATGAACATCATAAGATGTGACTTATGTATTATTTATTAGCATTTTGGAAACCACGCCTATCGTGTACTGTAGTCCCGCGCGTCAGTTGACGTCGTCGGCGGTCAAAGAACAATTTTTCAAGAATTTATCTTACTTACTTACCTACTTGTTTTAATGTCTATTACAAGGTTAGTTGGCATTTATTTGTGCAAGAATAATTGAAAAGTTGAAAAAAAATGGTTAACTAGGCATTTTAAATACCATATGCGGGCACGTCCTAACGACAAGTGAGCCTCAATATACCTACTGCACTTAAATGAGAGCATTGGGCACGGAGAGGGCGAAAGTGCATTTTGTATCCGTAGAGAGGTAAACGCTCAAAAATGTCATAGATTATTAGTAAAGAGTAGCAATGTTAGTGACAAGTAAAATACCTTTCTGGTGCAGAGGATTTATGAATACCGTAATCTGAGGTTAATTTGATCAGTTTTAACACGAAAAGATAGAGTAGCAAATGAAATCTACTTATCTATATTTGCGCAGTTCTTTTTCAATGAGATAATACTCGAAAATTTTACTAGAATTTTTTTAAGACAAGCAAAAAAATAAGAACCACTTTCTTCTTCCTCGCGTTGTCCCGGCATTTTGCCACGGCTCATGGGAGCCTGGGGTCCGCTTGACAACTAATCCCAAGATTTGGTGTAGGCACTAGTTTTTACGAAAGCGACTGCCATCTGACCTTCCAACCCAGAGGGGTAAACTAGGCCTTGTTGGGATTAGTCCGGTTTCCTCACGATGTTTTCCTTCACCGAAAAGCGACTGGTAAATATCAAATGATATTTCGTACGTAAGTTCCGAAAAACTCATTGGTACGAGCCAGGGTTTGAACCCGCGACCTCCGGATTGCAAGTCGCACGCTCTTACCGCTAGGCCACCAGCGCTTTAAATAAGAACCACTTTATGACAAGAAAATCAAAATAACCTCGGTTTACGGTAAAGTAAAACGAAAATGTTATTATCACAGATGTTTAAACTTAGCAACGCTCAATTTTACTTGCCTTAGAAAAGCGCCGTTCGAACGAATCAAATCGAACTGACATTAGAGCAATACACAATTTTATTTATTAGTGATTACTTTCAATAAAATATATGAATGAACATCCGTCCCTAAACTTGCGTGCATTTGTAAACTAAATTTTATTTTTAGTTGAGTTCCTTCAAAACTGGAAAGAGTTTAAAGTCGCTGGTATAAATTTTATGAGTATAATATAGGCGTCTTGGGACTTAAAGTGAGTGATATCAGATTGTATTACGTGTTTTAACACTAAAGAGCTGGGACCTTTATTGAGAACAACGAAATCATGTTGTATCGAGTCTCAGAAATATCTACTCAGCAATAAATGATATGCAAGAATTAAAATATAATATGTAAGTGAGTTCTGTTGGAACGTAACTAATGAATAGCCCTTTATAGACTGAAAATGCTTGTTACCTATTCACTGCAGAATCTGTGGGGAAGCATAGCTCAAAGAACATTTAAATTGTTGTCCATTTAAATGAGTATTACATTAATGATAATAAAACACTTCCCATAGCGACGCACAAACGATGTGATCAAAGATTATCAAACGATAATAAGGGGTACTTATATTGATCGAAATATATTTCGATTTTCCTTGATCGTTATATTATCGTAAATTCGAAATTATCCTGTTATTCCTTATTACAATTACCATACTAGGAATCTTATTGTAATAAAAAAATCTTTTAGATATATGACTCTTAGGGCCAATTTATTTAAAATTAAATGCTTGGTATAGCTATAAGTAATTACGATAATAATTATGGGTGTTGGAAAATACTCTGGAATGTATAGAATTGGAAGAAAGAAATGATTTTCCTTAAATATTTTTTATGAATCTTTATAAAAGTTTGTCGTGAAAGAAACAATATATTTTGTAAGGCAACGAAGAGACTTACCAACAAACATTCCCTGAGACTGAGAAACGAACAGAAGAGGCTTATAACTAATAACAACTAAATAAATTGCAAAACTGCGTTCGCGTTCGGAAAATTAACGTAAACTGTATTAAAGCAAAAATACTTATATTGATTGAGTAAGATGTGTAAAATCCAAAACAATTTCGTGCTTCGGATTTGACAGGGACCTAAACGAGATGGCGCTGTACAGCTGCATACATTTTGCGGTAGCTCTGATTGTCAAAAGTTGACGTTTCATAATTCAGTGACCGCAAAACATAAGGCGCAGTACAGCGCCATCTGTTTTGGATGTCAAACTAAGGGCCATGTTTTTTTCTTAGACTTTACCTCTCTTTTACAATCAATTCTCTTTGATTAAAGGTATGGGTTAAAACTATTTCTAGTATAAATAAAATTGCTACGCGCACAAAGCTGTTATAAGAAACAGAATTGCTATTAATAAGTTTGTTCTAAAAATTCGTTCTTACCTTAATTAAAAAAATATATAAAACGGAGTAATGTTAATATAATCGATTGTGCAATTAAAGTTTTAATAGATAGGGGTTCGGACTGAAAAGTTAAAGTACTTAGTCACTTTTATCATATAATCAAATATAATGAAAGAACGATGAACTTTGCATAAAAGCTCTGCGTATACCGTAACGTAATATTCCAATCTGCCTTAAAGTGAAATGATTTTTTTATTTGTAATCATTTCGATCCCCTGTTCCGGTTGCTGCGCGCCAGTGTGTTACATTGCGTATTAAATTCCATTATTTCTGTTACAATGATTTTCTCGACGCGAACGCAGGCATATAGTATTAAGAACAAACTATAGCGACACCTCTATGATATGATTTATAAATTACATCGTATCGTATAGTGAGCGAACATCATTCCCGCCTCTTAGTTTTATCACCTTTCACGCTTTGCTCTGTCCTGGTATTTAAGCTTAGTCAATGTTTTCACAATTATATAAAACAATACTTAATAACTTATTACTTAAGAAATTATATTACTATAGTTATATTAAAAACTACTCTCAAAAATGTTAAATCATAAGGGACCATCGAAAATGACTAACACTAAAAACAACAAACGAAACAAACTATAAACACGTACTTTGAGCGTCGATTGAAAAGGGAACTAAACTTAAATCAATAGTTTTTTACCTACTTCCCGTAATCTATCCAATATGATTAATCACTTCCTAATTTAAATGTATGATGAGACACATTTAGTTATGTATAATTTCTGATTAAATCGCAGAAAAACTTACCAGGACAGAGAATCATGGCAAATTTTATTACCATCAAGACTTCAGTAAGGCTGTGACACAACTGATCAGGTGTGGCAATGCGATAGCATTATTAAAGGAATAACATAATATTCCTTAAAATTGTATTTGTTTACTCTATTGTGTCATACTTTATTTGCCTTGGATAGCATGTTAAAATATGAATAGATGGATCTCGATTCTCAGTCAACGTTTAGCTATCGAATAAAAAATGGTTAATTATAAATTTCAATTGTAAATAAAAAAGGAACGATTGTAAATCATTAATAATGCGCTTGTGGCCAATAATTATTGATTAATAAAATCGAATCGAAATCGAATAGGAAGCATATCTACTTACCTTTTTTATATTTATAATTTTAAACGTTAAATTTTCAAAATATAAGCAATATAAAATAATTATAATGTCTTAATACCTGGTAAAGTTAAGCTAACATATATAATAAAATAAAGACTAACTTAAAACTCCCAGAAAAAGTCCCCCCAATCTGTTCCTTGCGGAAGGGTGCCCATAATGCTGGTCTACTTACCTACTATATTTGTTTTAATTATATATAAATATTCCTTTTTATCGCATTGCTATACCTGATTGCCTAGTGTAAAATCAACGTACTTATCCATCTTATAGTGATAGTGGGAATGTGAGGAGTTAGAGAGAGAGGCGAAATAATGTTGTTATCGTCGACACTTCGTGTTTACGACGACCCTTGAGTTCGTTTGAGCCAAGCGGGTTTTATATTTTTTGAGAGTTTATTTAGTTTGAAAGATCTTAAAAATATGTAATTATATTGTTTCCAAATGTTGAGAGTTTTAAATGTGTCAAAATTTGTTGTTTTAAATGCGACGTATTCATGATTATTTTATCATTATTGATAGTTTAGATATTTAGCACGGATGAAAGAAAATGTTGGATTGCGCTTTTTTACCAGGTGATGAAATTAAAGCTTTATTTATATTTAAATCGGTTTATATATTTAGCACTCAGTATCAAACAATAACACAAGCTAAGTAATATAGTTACTGATGTATTGCACATAGATATTACGTGTATCTAGTCATCTAGTGCCAACTCAAAATATGTGAGGTTATCTCCTTTGTGTTGTACAGGGGGGGGGGGGGGGGGGCTGTCTCAAATTTCCCGTACAATGTATGCCCCTCTGCATCGTCTGCCCCCACTGCTGGTTACGCCCTTGTTTATATAAAGCTTGGTTGCCTTTATCTGGATGTTATCTATATGAAACCAAATATAAGAACTTGCGCAATTCAGTGTTTCTCACTCCGTGTAGTAGAATCAGTATGTTATGTCCTATATGTATAACGTATAAGTGTAATAGATATACAAGTATCTTGCGACAGTGTTTCTCACCATGTACAATCCTTGCCTTGTTATATTCTTAAGTAAGGCAGCTATGTCAAAAACAGATCTTTTTCACGGAATTTGTATCATTATAGGTAAGATCTTGGTAAATTTAATTTTAATGCTTTTAGATACATTTTAGAAAAAATAAAGCCTATCGTATAGCTAACATTTATTTATGTACTCACACATTGCTAGTACGTAGTGGCGACATCTTACATTTACAGACATGAAGAGCAGAAAGATCTAATTATACATACATCGTGGGTTGGAACATCCGACAGATTATAAAGGTGTATTCTTGACCACATTTAGAGACTAAAATGTCATACAAAGTTTTTTCAAATCAGTCTTGTTTTAATAAAATAATTCTTGTAAACATTTGTTTCCGTAATAACTTAGTGGAAAACGTCTTTTTGGCTACATCCCTGCCACTATGTTACTTGGTTTAGACATACCTACTGACAGACAGTTTTAAATGAAACCCCCAATTTTAATCCGTAAGTAAAATAACCTTAACTTAAACTAAAAATAAATAACTTGTCGTGTGTAGAAATCGCAAGAAAGATTTTTTTTCGGCAAAAATTTTACCGCCTAATATGACCAAAACTCATATAAATTTTTTTGCTCCTTATGACCTAAAGAATGCGTGGTTAAAATCTGTCGGGCTTGCCAGCCCACGGTGTGTAAAACAAACTCATAGCCATTAGACCAGACTATATTCTCCTAAGGCCCGTAAGGAAAATTGACAGTTGAATTTGAAAGCAATGGTGTATAAAATATATTAGAAAATAAAGAAATGCAACTTTGTTCTAATTAAAGTACCAAGTACTGTAAGACCGGTAAGCCTTGGGAGGATATGGGCTACGCATATGTGGAATACCTATCTGTTTCCTTCTAACTAATATAGTGTGAGTAGGATAGATGGAGCTTCACGATAGCATCTCAGTTTCATATCTAAACTTGATTTAAAATATTTAGAGGCAATTTTTGAGGAAGAATCTAACACCAGCCTCCAGTATAGTTTCATAGTTAGTATTATTGATGAAGTATTCAAAAATATAGAAAAAAAATCTTAAAAATATGTTATTAGATATATTTCTCAGTCCATTGTAATACCTGCTTAATTTTAGCGTTAGATTTTAATATATGCTGTTATGTATTTGGATATTTTTATTCGATTCCAGCTTCTTGTTACTGTTCGATGTATTTCGTGAATATTACTTAAAATAATATGTATGTTATCACTAAATATATTCTTCTGTGTAGCAAAGTTTGTTTTATTTTATGTTCTTATGTGAAGTAGGTACTGCCCATAGGAAATAAGATGAACGCTCACGCTCATTTGTTTCTTACATAGAAAATGTACTTACTATAAAGATCATGTCATTCACGAAGACGCGGGCCTTGACTTATAATGTCATGTTATTAAAGGTTAGATTTGACAAATCTGCGCTTCATCGTGGGTGACACGTGAATTTCAAGGGTGCAACCTGAGATTAAATTAAGTAACTTTCTCAAAGACACTGGTATTCTAATTGACTCCATTTCGGAGATAATCAATAGTATATTTTTTTCTTATTAGGCCCCTACGAGCATGAACACTTGCATTAGGGCCTGTTTATATATTGATAAGTGTTTAGTACGGGTTAATACATTTCTACTGCTACTACTGATCGTAAGCACTATCTCGGACGATCGATGTTCGAAATTATCACAGTTTTCAATTGTGTGGTTGGGTTAAATGTAATGCCCGCGTTACAACAACGCTATTGAACTAACAACATTGAACTACTACTTATAAAAAAAAAAAATTAAGATTACCTTTGCTATTTAGTTTCCTTAAACGTACTTACTCATGCCCTGAAGTTATCGGAATTCGAAAACAACGGTGTATAGTTAAAAATCAAACTATGGTGTCATATCATTCCAGCTTACCATAAATCACATACAAGTGGAGTTTTATTATTATTATTATTTATTAATCAGGCAGGCAGTTGAAACAACTGATAGTTGCCTGTATCTGAGTGATCTTCGCTTAATATGTATTCTTTGCGCTGGTTAAGTATTTGTCTAGTCTGTTCTTAAACTGATTGACATTCAGTGCTGAGACCACATCTTCTGGTAGTTTGTTCCATGCTTTGACCACTCTGTTGCTGAGAAAATGTCTGCGGGGGTTGTTTTTAGACAGTTCAGATATTAACTTATATTGGTGGCCTCGCAGACGGGTGTTACTATTGCGTTTGTACAGGTCTTGAAACTGCTCTATATCATAGTGTCCCGTCAGAATCTTAAACGTTTCAATCAGGTCTCCGCGCTCTCGGCGATCTTTTAATGTTGTGAGCTTCAGCACTTTAAGTCTTTCTTCATAAGACATGTTTTTTAGTTGTTTCAGTATTTTTGTGAAACTACGTTGCACTTTCTCAAGTAGAAGTTTTAGTAGAAAATTATACATACATTTTTGAGCCCGTCTCGCATAACCTTCGTTGACTTCACGAAATGTATCAGCGATCAATACATGTAAAATTGTTTGATCGAAACAAATTAACTAATAATTTAATTTTGGAAAATTTTCAAACGGCATAGCAATATTTGTGATAAGTTAGGAAGTGAAATTAAACGAAAAATATTTCGCTGAAATGGTATATTACACCGTCTTCGACTATATTACCTATCGTAGTAGAAAACTGCCGCATGTTTGTTTCTAAAATATTTTTATTTTTTTATATTAAATAATTTCTTAGCTCTATAATGCATTCGTCGGGTCTTTGGCACACATAATCAGCTACCGTCGACATTGTGTCACGTTCCAACATAAGGCGCTTAGCACACTGTATTCGTCGTCATTCGTCGATTCGTGTTTGAGCGAGACAACGCTATGCGCGTATTATAGCAGCATCCCGCTCGGAACGACGTGCGAATCGGATCCAGTGTGCTAAGTAGGTAGCCCACTACTGCCTAAGTAACATTAAGCCTAATACTTTGCGAGTGCTGCCGGGTTCAATTCAAACCCCGGCTCGTACCAATGAGTTTTTCGGAACTTATGTACGAAATATCATTTGATATTTACCAGTCGCTTTTCGGTGAAGGAAAACATCGTGAGGAAACCGGACTAATCCCAACAAGGCCTAGTTTACCCTCTGCGTTGGAAGGTCAGATGGCAGTCGCTTTCGCAAAAACTAGTGCCTACGCCAAATTTTGGGATTAGTTGTCAAGCGGACCCCAGGCTCCCATGAGCCGTGGCAAATGCCGGGACAACGCGAGGAAGAATGCGAGGGATTTGCGAGTGCTGCCAAAGAGACGCAACAATCTTTAATTACTTTTCATTGAGTTAATGAAGTGGAATTTTTAAGCGTTGTGAATTTCAAGACAAACTTTGCCTCCGAGTGAAACACATTTTTTTTCACCACATCAACGCGAGGAAAATACTAAACTATGAAATACCAAAAAAACAAACCAAATCAAATCCAAATAAACGTAATAAAAAAAATATTATTTAAAAGTCAATTCTATCAGCTAACGTAAAGGATACAACTCAAAATTTGCATCTGATTACTTTGCCCCACATGTGGATAAAATGCAACTTTCTCATTAGTTTTTGAACAATCAAGAGGGCTTTTACCAGTTGGTGTGGTGAAAATAAACATTCATTTTGGAAATGGAAAATTTCGATACCATATAAAAATATGAGAATGTTCCCAAATTTTACCATGTGGAAATTTCTCAATTTTGGAAAATTTTCCCACGGCACATCAGGGGGGCGATTTTTGAATTCCGAGCGCTCGAATTCGTCCCTCGAAAATCGGTGGAAAATGCTATTTTTAGGGTTCCGTAGCCAAAATAGCAAAAACGGAACCCTTATATCTACTTTCGTCATGTCCGTCCGTCCGTTTGTCCGTATTTCACAACAATTTTTCTCGTAAACTATAAGACATATTTTATTTTTGAAATACTAGCGATAGAAATTGGGAATGTAGTCGTATTGACCAGTCGTTATAAATTCTATTAGTAGAATATTTTCTTTGTTTTTTTTTTAGAGTTAAGTAGACCAAATTAAGTTGGCAGCGATTTTGATAGCCCAGTAGGTGCAAGAGTGCAAGTGCCAATTAAACGTCATACATGACGTATACTTTCATACAATTTGAATTCAATTCAATTCAAATATACTTTATTCATGTAGGCCTAGCAACAAGCACTTATGAATAGTAAGACAGTATTACATATAATTATCTTAATCTAATTATCAGAGCAATTTATTGATGTTGTAAATATTATTCCATTTATAATACTAATGAATATAATTCATATACAAAAAAAAATGTATAAAAATACTAGTCTAGATTGTTTCTAGAATAAATTCTAAATGTCAAACAAATATAATAAAAACAACAAAGGAAATACATGCATTGGAATATCCATTTCATCATCATTATTCAAATATAATAAATAATTAATCATTTCGAATCACAATTAATCCCACGACGTTTAAAACAACCCGTGCACCGTCTGGGCTATCAAAATCGTTGCCAACTTAAATTGGTTTGACTCTGGTATTGAAGATATTATTAAAGGTAGAACACAAAATCGAGCGATTGAAATTCAAATATCGGCCTCTCTTACACACACATACAAAAAACCCAGCAACTTAATTCAATTTCCCTGCAATGTCGCTTTCCCCTGTTATCTTTTGCTATCAGTTTTTTTTAAATATTTTAGTCCTGTTATTTCGTTCATTGTTTTGTGAGCACAAGAGCGATCTAAAAACCTGGAAAATATACAGTCACGTCTGAAAATATTGATACGAACAATGTCCCAAAAATATGTATACACGACCTTATTGCCCATATGTTAAGGTGTATGCATATTTTTGGCACTTTTTGGCACCGTCCGTATCTATATTTTCAGACGTGACCGTACCACGCTTCAGAGTTGCCTTTTAACTTACCAAATGGGTCATGGCACTACGTCCACTGACTGACAGTCATGACATGCATGAGATTTTTTAGAATGTAAAAATAATAAATACCTATCTTATGCACGCAAGATATAATATACCTATGCTTAATCACATCAGTTATTACCGGTGATGCGCTTAGTAAAATAGGTAAGTACTGTAATACACTCTGTACCTTCTGGCCTTACCTAGCCTACGCGATCGTATCTGTAATTAATCAGACTATCAATCTTCCAAACCTTCACCTGCATTCGCAAATTGTGTGTGCCATCACGAAGATGCCTATGACTTACTCATCATGACTCAACGCGCATAATGTGCGTCGTTAAGTTTGATGTGTCATTGGCTTAAACAATAGGCGATCCTTATTTTCCTTTATGCGGAAAATTTATAAAGAAACCATACTCGATATGATGTAGGTACACCAGGTCAAAACGGACGAACGTGATACGTACCTAGTGGGTGTAGCACAGCGGCAGATATGTAAGTATACTATCTACTATAATCCTGTTTTATTTCAAAAAGAAGTAACGATCTGTGGGCAGTTTTATAAAATTCCTCTAAAAGTCCTATCCTGGTCATTATTACAAGCATTACCTCTGCGAAGTATAAGCTAAGTACTGCTCTGCTAGGTAAGCAGGTAAGTATATTATACAATACAAGATTCTATTACTTTACTGGAGGTTACTAGTAACTACTGTACTACTCTATACCAGTACTATCCGCGATCCAATCTGATGACCGGGCAATGCCGGATTTAGAGGTCTGGAGGCCTCGGGCAATAAAGGAGTGGAGGCCCCCTGGCCCCAAATTTTTTCCAAATATAATGGTAAATTTACCGAATTCTCTATTGTGGGGGCCCCTTTTTTGTGGAGGCCCGGGGCAGTAGCCCCGGTTGCCCTCCCCTAAATCCGGCCCTGTGACCGGGATCATATTTGCTATCTTTTTCACTCGTGCTAATACCACCACGTAAGTATAAATGAAAAGTTTTAAGTTTACGATCCTGCAGTTCGTCGGTTTTATTTCTGAATTGTCTCCCTACTACTTAGGACGATCCGATCATCACATTAGATGCGGATACACATATTTTGCGATTGCCAGCAATCCACAACAGAGGTCATTAGATAATCCTCGTGGACTGTCGTGGTACTTGAACTGTCCAGTTACACTTCATCAACTAACAAAGCCTCTTACCACGCTTTAACACTTATCGAAAACAGTCCCATGTATTCTTTAACGTCGCCATTAGAATTGAATGGCCAGCCTTGGCGACATCCCTTTGTTGTTTGTCTCCGCGACCTCAACTAGGTCGTGTGACCCGTGCATGTAACAGCAACACTTACTTACCATTGGTTAGGTTTGCCAATACGTCAGGATTTCCCCTGACATGTTAGGATTTTTGGTCCTTTATCAGGATCTCAACTAATCACTAGAAGCTATTAGCTAAAAGTTTGGAGTTGGGCAGAGGAACGGAAAGGTTGTGCCTAGTTACATCACTTACATCAATGGTGACGATGGTGATGGTGAAGTTTACTTGGCAAAAACGAGTGCTTAATAAAGTTAAAAGATTTAAAAAAACTTAAAGATATGGGGGTGATGGTCATTTTTGGAGTGTTGACCGTCAAGGAATTGTCAGATTAGGGTGATGTGATGATGTCCGAATTTTTGTAAGGTTATTCCGTTTTTGTATGGTAACCCTACCTCTGGTGAACCTTATGTCTTCGCAATAAGTATGTTTATGTTTTGCCATTTAAAGGAGTGTACATTTAACAGAAAATTCGTATACCTTAATGCAATAACATAAAGCCTAGCGGTGGTCGACTTTTTGCTGGTTAGTACATGGTTTGTTCATTTGTTTTCTGACGCATGATTGCGATGTGTTCGTCCATGATAAAACCTAGAGGGTTTATCTTTAGGTTCGTTGGAGGATACTTCAGATACTACGCGTTGAGTACTTAATTTTCAGATTATTATCTGTAAGTTTTTAGTAAGTTCAGCTTTGCTCCCTGGACTGCTGAGAGTTGCCACTAACGTGGTACAAAAAAGTGCTGTACCCACTCTAAAAGTAAGTGATGAATTCGCGACACCAACCCTTTACGGTTCGAACTCTAAAACCATGGGTTCGAAGCCTTAGGATGCGTTAGGGTGTGCGTATAGTTGTGACGTTCTCGAGAACGGCACAACTATAGGTAGGAGCGTAGCACAACTATAGGTAGGTAAGCGGGGTGATATTTCGCTTCCTTCTCGTTCCCTCAGTGCTGAGGATTGCGACCACATGTAATTTGTTTCCATTTTGTGTGGTCATAAGTCATAAGCCAAGTTGACTGCATGGTGCAGACTGCCGCCAGCCGACCTCTTCCTAGCGTTCGACCATCCATTACGTGCTCACCCCAAGCACTGAAGACTATAGCTGTACCTGTAGGCTGCTACATAATGAAGATAAGATATTTATTTATTGTGGTGACAGCCTAATGTCATTTGTATTTAAAGCTGACTATTGTGATAGGTTGATATGTTTCAAAATGAAAAACACATTACCCTGTTTTGCGTTGCGCAGTCGGGTCGCGTAATAAGAGCGTGATGTCATACTTAGATGTATTTTTTGCATGCTTTGTTGAGGAATATGTTATTGTACACTACAACTACTACAAGTTAGTGTGGGCTACAACTTAAACAAAAGAACACACTTAACTTTTCAAACCTCCAAGGCTCGTGTCAATTGTGATGGAACCTACCTGTTCCTCTCACACTGCCAAGGTTAGAGTGGGAGGCGGGACGTATTGTTCCGTGGGAATACTCGTGAGTCATTGCGACGCGACGTGCTGTGGATGCAATAGGAAACCAGACAGTCACATTTAAACATTATCTCATTTCTACTATAACTTGAACTCTAGATCAGTACCTCTAGTGTAACTTCCATTCGATAGCGTAACGTAACTTTCGCGTTTAGGTTAAGTCTCATTTTGTATGGGATTTTGAACAGCGCACCAAGCGGGACGTTTTGGAAACTCAAAGAGCGAGTGTAAATTATAAGTACGTTTACTCAAAGTGTCGCTCACGTTTACGTTTCGTATCGTATTTATAAGGGATCGCAAACCGTTTTATTTTTTAAACCGTTTTTGTACAATTACTCGGGAACGAAAAGGTTTTCGTTTCCGCTTGCGGTTACCGGTTAAAGAACTATTCTAATGAGGTACCAGTTTATGGCAAATTAGTTTTATTTTGTGTTTGTGGAAAGAAATTAACCGGTTAAATTGAATATATCTACAAGATACAACGGCAAATATTGCTATCTTTTTAACATACATGCAAACGAGTTTAACCGAGTGTCTCCGAAAGTCGAGAGTAACAAATATTAGGTATATCGTTCCGGCGAACCACAAAAGCTCGTTTCCTCTTATTTTTGGAAAAAAGCAGACATAGGCAGATGTTAAAAAAAGAGGATACTTATTGGTTTTTAAATTATAAGTGCAACCTACATCCTGAGACAATTCCCACTAAGATTTATGAACATATTTAAGTGGCATTGTCCTGGGATTGAGGTAAAATAGGTACTAAACTAATATTAGTACGAGTACACTGACGATAATCTCTTCTTAACGATTCAATTCAATTCAATTCAATTCAATAAGCCTTTATTTAACAATCTTATTAACTAGTTTACAAAATATAATAAACATCTTATTTCCTAGTTTCACTTATCATTAGTTTAAAAACTATTATTATATATCAATGCTCAGTTTCAGACATCGGAGTCGAGATTGTCTTGCTTTCCAGCATAGGCCTCCCCCAAGTTTCTCCAAAGTTCCCGACCATGGGCTTTCCTCCGCCAAGTGGCACCAGCAAGAGCTTTGAAGTCGTCTTCCCATCTTCGTAGAGGTCTATGATTTTTTCTGCCACCTTCTTAACGATAAGGAGAGAGAACTAAGTTTTTTAGTTCATGTTCAATCAATAAACCGGTCATCAAATATTTTTATTTAACGTTAATTTTATTATGGTCTATTTAAAAAACTAATAAACGTGTTTTGCACATTATACCGAAGCGAAATGATGAAAAAAATGTAGGCATGTAAATTTGTTAAATATGGTATTGAGTGAGCTCAAACTTTTAGTAGCTGATTGTTGATTTCATCTGTGCTAGATATGACTTATACGGTCCAGACAATATCGAGCAGAAGTAAACTTATACATTCAAGAAATTCATTAAATTAAATTTATAAGTGACATTTATTTATTCTAATTTTATAAGTGCCGTTCAAGTATTTAACTAATCAATCTGCATAATAGAATGACTGTTTCATTTTCTATTTTATAATGATATCATTGATTTTTCCTATCTACTACTCGTTGTGGAGCCATCATCAGCAGTAAGCAGTAGTATCATAAACATGTTAAAATGTTTACAAGCCCTCGTATTAAAAATGGTAGAAATACAACACAAATTAATATTGACCTAATTGATAAAGTATTAAGGGTGATATTCAAATGAACATCGAATCAAAACATCACCAAAGACGATGAAGATAAAACCTCTTTAAGAACGTTGATTATGAAGAAAAAAATGTCACAATTGGGTGAGATACGATTATTCCAAAGTAACTAGACTCGGATGACATTCAGTTTGACACTTGTCATGTAAAAAGTTAATCGAGCAAACTACTGACGATACGTTTTACGTTAATATGCGAGTGTATTGCGCAACGTGACACTTGACAATTCTGAAAGTTAGCTCACTACTTTCATAGTTAAATTCTTTTCGCATGTTGGCAGACCTGGGTGGTAATCATCAAATTACGAAGTACAGTGCATGTGGGATCTTCCGGCGTATAAAGACCGCTACTTTATTTGTTCAAGCTATAGGTACGAGGCCAATGAGTAAAAGAGAAGTTTTAGAGTATCGAACAAGCAATAAACTTTACATTATGTATGTATGTATGTATATACTTTATTGTACATAGAAATAAAAACACGAAAAACACAGTTACAGAGTAAATTAAATACAACAAAGGCGAACTTATCCCTGTATGGGATCTCTTCCAGTTAACCTTTGAGGAAATGAGTAAAACAGAAGTAACGATGAATGAATGACAAACACAAACAAAAGTGTACAATCACTGAAATTAATGAAATGCACGTTTTGAATACACATTGATACAAATATACATAGATAGAAAAATAACCATAAAATAATGCATACATATATATATAAATAAAAATAAATAAATATTCAATATATAATATAAATAAATATGAATTCGAACCAGAAAAGTAAAGGAAATTAAAAAAGTAGAAGTACTCCAAAGAACTAGGAAGTCGTAACCAAAGTATCGGAAAGCCACAATTTTTTAAGCTTCTCCTTGAGTGATGCTACAGATTGGGATTGCCTCACGGACACCGGAATCTCGTACATTAACGTGGATGCCATGCCAATATGTACAGCAAAACCCTTAATAATGGTCAAATAGCTGAGTACCTACTAATATTACCCGATGCCTACCTGAAGTCCGATATTTTTTCAACAGTTTCAGCACGCATCAAAAACTGAACTGGGGGCCTACTCAAGATGACAATCGTTTGTGCTGACGTAGCTATGTATCTCTATCTCACTAAAATGGAAGAGAAAGAGAACGGAAAGCGTTTCGTTATCGTAGCAAACTATGGTCATCTCGGCTAAGATGTAATCCCATCATCTTAGATCGCTCGTTGCATATCTACTTACCACTTTACGTGGCCAGTGCAAAGCAAGCATGAAGAGCGTAACATATCATAATGAGCTTCGAGAAGCGGCGGCACAGAGGCAAGTAAAGTATTCTACAGGATACATCTTGCTGAGTTGTTTTTGAGTGCACATAATTTTTGTACACAGATAAACTATACTTATATTACAAAACAAAATACCAACTGTATTGTTTATATTGGATACCTACTTCCAAGACCTGAAAAAATATTGTAATGTAGCGAACGATCAATTAAAAAAAGCGTATATTTTATTTCAACTTTTTAATAATTAACATAATAATAATTATGTAAATCTACAAACAATGTCTTATTAGGTACCTAGGGATAAAAATTGACCGAATAAGTCAAGCCTATCCATCGTTCTTCGGTCCGTAGCCTACTTCTCTCCGCTGAATGCTGGGAAGTAAATCTTCGTCCTCCTGATCCACTTGTACTTAAGCGTTTTGGGTAGATCAAGACAGGTAGGTAAACAATTACTTTGATGAAAAGTTCCATGCTGGAGGCAATTTGCAACACGGTAATCCATGGTGTTTCACATAGGTACACATCACATACATTATGTATAATTTGCATTTTCATCACACTTGCTCGAAAAAGATCTTATTTCATGCTGGCGTACTGAAGGACAAAGGCCTATATTGTTCCCGCGGGAGTTATGGATTATGAAAAAAAAAAATAGCAACCGAATAGATCCACCGATTACCTTTATTAGGTATACCTCTATTTCTATTGTATTTTCATCGATGGTAAAGGTAAACAATATATACCTAAGCAAAGTTTTAGATCGATACGGCTATATAAAAAATAGGTAATACGGAATGGAGAGATCTAATTATATTATTACTACGAAACTTCCGATATAAGCAATTTAACGGTCACGGTTAGTTTCACTAGACTTAAGTTGACCGGGATATAAACCATGATTACCTTTTATATTGTTTTAATAATATCGGGAGCTCCATAAAAATAATATAAAACCGATCAATTAAAGTCTAATTCAACTGTCTCCTAGCCTAGACGGTAGTGACCCTGCTTACAAAGCAAGAGGTCCCAGGTTGAAGTCCCGGTATGGGCAATTATTTGTTTGTTCATCACGAATATTTGTTCCCGAGTTATGGATGTTATCTATGCACCTAAGTATAAATTTATCTATACAAGTATCGTCGCCTAATACCCCAAGCACAAGTTTTTTCTGAATTTGGGACTAGGTCGACCTGTGTGAGATTTTTATGGACTCACGAGCTCTCACCACGTACCAGCCTCATTCCTATCGAACACGTCTGTGGGACTATAAGAACAGTAAAGTTCGTAAGCATGATCCTGCACCACCCATCCACGAGGACTTAAAACGGGTTTGCTGAAGGAATGTTGTCATCATGTCACATAATAATTTCTAGAATGTAATAAATTCAATGAAATAGGTACCAATTCACATGTATCAGAAGGTCAGAGGATGGCAGTTTTTTAAAAGACAAGGAATTTTTTTCAAATGATTTTTGTCAAACAGTGTCTAATAAGAAAAATAAAAATATGTTTTACGGTTAGCTTTCATTTGATACCGTTTTCTTCAGAGTGGCATGAAAATTGGAAAAGTTATTGAGTGAAGAACCAAATATGTGAAGTATTTAAGAAGATAAAGTGCTTGCTATTTCAAAGCTAAACAAGAGATACTTGAATTTGTGTAGAATGCTTCTGAGATTTTCGGGCAGTAATCTACACAGAAAACTATTTTTGCCTGTACAAAGTTTAATATCTAAAAATATCAAAAAGTAAGCTCTGCTTAAACTGAATATTATCGCCCTTAGTACAATGGCATAAACAGATGATATATTTTAGAGGAAATACCTACAAAATTACGTTTTCTTGCTCTCCTCAAAAATTGGTTAAAACCGAGATACAGCAGCACTCCTCTCTGACAGCAGCACATGCGACATGCCGTGGCCTTGTACGTCTGAACTATTTCTTACTGCACTTTAAATGGGGTTGACCGGTCGAAGTATTTTACAGATGGCGCCAGCATAGGTTTTGTCGGTCCTAACGAATAGTGGCAGATTCTTGATTTTATTGTACTTTAAAACACTTTAAGCCAAAATTCAAAACAAAACTAGAGACAATTTAATAGTAAATATTTCATAAATGTTAGAAAATGTAAAAAATGGAATTGCCACCTGAGGGCGAAACTACAAACGCAACATTTCACTCGACAACTCTCGAGTGACTAATTTAACTATTGAGTTTAGGTTTCGAAACGTTTACGAATGTCATATTTGAATTTACACTCGCCCGCAGTTAGCGCGTTTGAAAACGGATACATAATATTCTTGTTCAGGGGTCGGCAACAGGCGGCCAGCGAACCTTCCTGGTTATTTTGTATATAAAATTTATATCAGGTCTACGTCTCTGAAGTCGGCGCGTTCGGAACGCAAATGATCATGACATAACATGACATGACAGGGACAGCATGATTCGTGGCCCCGCGCTTACAAACATCGATTTTGTTCGTAGTACTACATATAGTAAACACCCCTATAATGGAACCGGCACTAGTAATGGAATGGTATAGACAAATCCTGTAAAACAAGTATTTTCCATCAGTTTTTAATCGCTGGCAACATTTTACCATAAACAAGAGCCAAAGAGATGCTTAAGTTTAATTTTTCATTGATACTTGTTATTTTGAAAATTGATGGCGCCACAAAAAACCACAGTTTTTATTGGTTAATAATATTGAAACCAATTGCAGTAGCTTTCATTAAATACATAGAAAACATAAAGGACGAATTGGACATTCAACTTTTAAAGCGTAAAGCGGTAGAAATTTTACAGGTGTCGGTGAAATTACAAAAACACTCCAAATTTTCTCTTAAACGTTCCATGATTGGTGCCGTTAACATATTATAATTGCACCTTCTGTACTTAATCTATGGTCTATTCAGATTTACTATATAAGTATCGCGAACCACGAAGAAAGGGTGCATATTTTTAAACAGCTTGATTGTAGATTTTCATTATCGAAAAGTATTACTATCAAGTAAAAGGCAAGCGCAAGTCCGTGCGGCATTTGAACTTGAGAGTACTGCCGCTGTCGGGAACTTTTTTTGTATCCTTTAAAATAGGTATTTGTTGACAATTGTTGTCGTTGTCAGTCGTCGTTGACATTGTCGAGTGCTCTTTGCATAATAATAAATTATCAGATATAGTGATAAAGTTGCAAATTATAAACAATGTGCATTGGCTGCTTAAAGGTTGCCGACCACTGTATTTATTCAACCGAAATATAACGCGAACCAATTAAGTGGTGATCTTAATACGCTCGAAGATCCCACATGGGCTGTACTTCGTAATTTGGCCACCTATACCACCCAGTTCTACCAACATACGAAAAAGGTAAATTACTGTCAAAATGAGCTATCTTTCGTAACGGACGAGTTTGAGGTTGCATGTCACACTCGCATGTTAACTAAAAAGTATAGGTTTTTAGTTTCCGAGTAGTTTTCTCACCTAACGTCATCGAATAGTTAACGAATATTTTGCTGTCATGATACACTAGACCTTGTATAAGTAGGTGAATAGTTCCACACACAACGACTTGAAGTACTATTTGATCGCATAAACGGTAGTCGATTAATGAATGAGACTGCTTGATATACCTACTACACTCATAAGTGCATGGAGTGCAGCCGACGCGAACACTTCAAGCCTGGAGAAGGACCCCGATGGGTTCGAAACATATGTATGTATGTATGTATGTATGTATATACTTTATTGTACATAGAAATAAAAACACGAAAAACACAGTTACAGAGTAAATTAAATACAACAAAGGCGAACTTATCCCTGTATGGGATCTCTTCCAGTTAACCTTTGAGGAAATGAGTAAAACAGAAGTAACGGTGAATGAATGACAGACACAAACAAAAGTGTACAATCACTGAAATTAATGAAATGCACGTTTTGAATACACATTGATACAAATATACATAGATAGAAAAATAACCATAAAATAATGCATACATATATATATAAATAAAAATAAATAAATATTCAATATATAATATAAATAAATATGAATTCGAACCAGAAAAGTAAAGGAAATTAAAAAAGTAGAAGTACTCCAAAGAACTAGGAAGTCGTAACCAAAGTATCGGAAAGCCACAATTTTTTAAGCTTCTCCTTGAGTGATGCTACAGATTGGGATTGCCTCACGGACACCGGAATCTCGTTCCATAACTTGATGGCATGGACAGTAAAGGATTTCTTGTATGTGCGCGTCGTATTGGAAGGAATCGTGAGTAAAAGATTGGTGCTTGATCGAAGGCGATGACCACTACCAGCAGCTAAATAACTAAACCTTTCGGAAAGGTAAGGTGGCGAAGCAGGATTAAATAGAACATTGAAAAGCAATGATAGGACATGCACATCTCGTCGACGACGAATCGGAAGCCAGGACATATGTCGCCGATAGCGACAAATAATTCAAGTGTGTGCAACCGTGGTATCTACATATTTTAGAATATGTCTCACGAAAGTTTCATTTCGAACCTAAATACCTTAAAAAAGTAGGCCGTTCAACTTCGGTACGATAAAGGAATACAAGATAATTTCATAATCTCTCTGTCATTACACATGATATCGTGTCCGTGGTTTCAACTCTGATGCCAAAACCTATAATAACATTAATAACTGTCGTGGATTCGAAGATCATATTATACTGGATCGTTGTAGAGTTTGTAGGCGTTGGGAGCAGCTTGACTTAACACTTCGGGCTAATGGGTATTACGTGGACTTGGAAAATGGTTGTGCTTGTTTGCCCTGCTTAGACCAAGGGTAATGAAGAACATCTAAACTTATGCGAGCTAGTAAGAATTTTACTAAGTAGTAAAATTCTAAGTCTTAGTAAGTAAGTACTTAGGGCCGATACAGAATTACAGACAGACTGCCACCCGACTGCGATTGGTATGAGAACTGCACGCTGACTGCAACGTCGGCGTGCAGTTCCCATACAAGTTGCATTCGGGATGCCCTTACAGAAAATATTTCTGTAGTAATAACTGACCTGTACATAGATGGGAAGACGAACTGAAAATAATAGCCGGCCCCAAGTAGATTCAAGGAGCCCACAGAGAGGACTGGCTATCTTTGGAGGAGGCCGTCACCTGCAGAGGAACTCTTGCAGATTAATTGAAATCTATGTAAAACCTAACTAGCAACAACTAGTCTAAAACTAAAATACTAACAAAAATGTACAACACTAACATATAATATTTTTTTTGTAATCTACTCATAGTGTTGTGTTCCTGCCGGTTGGTATATTACGTAACTATGTATGTCGAAAATTTAAAGGGCCATATGTAAAACGTTGTACAATACCATGTGCGAATAGGTAATTCACAACTCGAGTCGATTTGAAACATTTTAACTTTTATTATATATTTTATTTACCTTTACTGAGTTTTAACCTACTAGGATTTAACCTTACTAGGTTGCCAGAGCTCAACGTGGGTGCGGGGTGGGTGTTGGGGTGGGCAACGCGCATGTAACACCTCTGGAGTTGCTGGCGTCCATAAAGCTATGGGAACCGCTTACCATCAGTCGGCCCGTATGCTAGTTTGCCACCAACGTAGTATTAAAAAAATCTTCAAAAATTTAAAAGATTTATATTTTCTTAACTGATCATCGGTTATACTTTTGTCTTTGCAATAAGGTCTAAGTACATTGTCAGTAAACAGCGTTGGATTACAGTAAGTACCTTAGATACAGAAACGGAAGAGTAGTAATATAAGTACCAAGTAAATTTGAAATTCAAGCAAAGCAACTAATAAAATCACATCAATGTCCGAAAAAACTATCTGGCGTCAGGCCCTAAGGGTTATTAGGTTCGTATGAAAACATCGTCTTTTTTGTAGGTTGATGGTTGATCAAAAATGTTAAACATCGTACTCGTAATTTTAAATCCTCCTTTTGACTTTGCTTGCGAAGTCGGTTGAAAAGATGTATCTTTTTACCTCTATTCAACAATTTTGGCTACTTCCTGTCTGTACCTAGGTGCGTACTGCGTACCCACCCTTTTTCTGAGCACAGATCAGCTGCAGACGTATAAAAATGGTACTTAATTGGCTCGCATCGAGCGTGCGTGTGCGTGGGCGCAGATAATCTGTGATCGGCCTTTGTTGTGAATTCCTCGTTGTTTTGTCCCGTTATTATTTCTTTGATGTCTTACTCATTCTGCAGCCATACGTTGGATTTTTACGAAACATTTATTTTTAATTTGTGGCTCTTCTATTTTAGAGCCTTATAGGTTAAACCTATTGTCTAGGAAATATAAATCCACTTTTTATATATCATAGTCCTTTCTATTGTTGTATTCCATAGATGATCCAGACGTTTGGAAAACATTCCAGCCATTATAACATTGCAACTGCAGTCTTCGACTTAGAATACGTGACTAACCCGTTTTAATATATATTTTATATCTGTCTCACGGAAGTTTCGTTACTTATATAAAAAAAAAACAACGGGTTGCACTGCGGGAGTGCCGGCAGAAGTAAAAACTTGAATAATCACGTTGTGCATTTTTGATATTTTCAGAAAAATCAACTTCCATCCATTATTTCAACGACTCTTAGACCATCATCATTACTAGAATCATCGTGGAGTTTTTCGATCAGGTCACATGTCCGTCTTACGAATTTTCAATCTGACGAATCTGTCGGTCACGTGACATGTCGCGAGTTTAACATTTTTTTCCCCATCACAAAAAGTGCACAGAGCCGCTAAAGAAGTTTTCACTTCAAAAAATGCGTTGAGTAATTGGACGAGAAATCCAATACACTAAATTTTAAGGACTTTCTGCATAACTATAGGAATGCTATTAATACCTGACCAAGGCCTAAAAACTAGGTCTGCGCAAGAAAGCAGGCCTAGCCCGAATACTCGGACTCAACATGAATACTGAACACAATAACGGTTTGGGACTTCCGACTGTCTTCGAGCTTTGTATGGAAACGAATGTGTATGGAAAGTATTGACCTCTTCATACGTCCAATCGAAGTTTGGAATTGGCTGTCGTTCAATATTGGGTGATTTTACCCAAGTGTGCTCATTTATTTGGACCTTCAAACCTGGAAGGTTAAAAAGAGCGTACTCCAATCTAACGCACTTACCTACAACCCCTATGGTGTTCATGGGCGGCAGTGATTGCTTACCTTAAGGCAATCGACATGGTCGTTTGCCTTCTATATGTCCACTCTATGAATGGAATCCATTCATAAAGTGGGGGTATGCACTTCGCAGCTCGCTGTACATAATTATAATTTATACTTATTAAATTGTATACATAGATAGTAACAAAGAAAAAGATCAGTTATTTCACTTAGAACTTTAGACTCTCCTCCTTTGAAAGTCGGTTTAAAATGTATACTTTGTCACTTGTGCCACAAAAACGACACCTCTTTTATCAAAATAAACCTAGGCTAGACCTAGTTTAAACGCTACTTACTGTCAAAAACATGACACACCTAATAAGATAAATTTAATGTTTTGATCTCAGTTTGACGGCACTCGCTCGTACATTGGCTGCAAGTAATAAAACAGCTTACATTGAATTCTAAATGCGAAAACTATATAAATATATATGTAGAGAAATTAAAGATTAATGAAAGATTATGTAATATAAACAATTTTATCGCATAGTTCTAGAACTAGGCGAACAAATTGTTCATAATAATCTTTACATTTGAAATGATACCTAATTAGGAAACTTAGTAAAATTACACCCAAAATTCAACCAATTACATCATCATTCAATCAATTCAGAGCCAACAATTAAAACTTCAACTAAAACCCGCCATAATTTACATACGAACCTGTTTGGTAAACGTCACTTTGACACATTGCTCATTCTTCATGGTAACTTTATTAAGGTACTGGAATATGTCATTCCTTTTTGAACCTTAATGTATTTAAAATAAAGTCAATAGTTGTATTCACGCTCTTGTCCTTTATTTCGTTCCAATATTTCCATTCTCATCAAGCAACATGCAGTGCTACCTTAAAACGCCAAATTTAATAAGAGCTTAAATGAAACTATAACAATAATTTAATTTGAACTTTAATGTTCACAAATTAGATACAAAATTGTGTTTATTTTCAAATCTAATATTAACTGTTCACTTCTAACGCCACTTTGACACATGCATTCCCGCGTCTTAAACGCCAATCACAAACCAGTACCGCGCGGCGCGCCGACGCGAACGTGCGTTCGAATTTTAAATGTTAAAAAGTTGATTTTAAAAACAATACGATACGTGTGTTTATTTTTTACAACCGGCCAGTGTTTTAATTGTCTTTGGAAGTGTGTTGTGGTTTTATTTTTAAAGGATTCTTTATATTGCTGTTCTTTTGTTGGAAGGTTTGTAAATTTAAATAAGTTATGTTGCGAAATGTTTTTTGTCAGTCGATAGGGCCAGCGGGAGGTTTGAGAAGCTTTTTGCCTTTTTTGCGTTTCAGGTTCTTTTGTAGGGTTTAAGATTGGAATTTAATGTATGAGATTCAAGTTTCTAGAAGTAACAAAACTTAATCAGATATGTTTGCACAGCAGCAACTTTAGCAGTTTTACTCAACTTATAATAAACTTCTTTACCTTATTTATTTCATTGAGTTAAACTGATGCTTTTGACAGATTGCTGTTGATAATTGTTATGTATGTATTAGACTTGGTAAAAAAATAGGTATACTATGTACTGTGTATTGAATGTGGTACCAAGACACCGAAACGGAAAAGATAATAACATCCTGAGCTAATAAGGATGGTTAGTGCGTCAAACTCATCATGTCCTGAGTATTTACATACTTACATCATTAGGTATTTTGCAGGCTTCAGCTGCATATAAAACACTTATCGCCTCTGATTCACTTTAGATATATATGTTTGATATCATGATGTGTGTACATCGGTATCTAAGTGAGAATACATAAATAGGCAGCTTCCCACTCACTTGAAAAAACCTGTGTCAATGCCAATTATCCCCAGTTTCCCCCCTAAGTGCCATCTAAACCTGTGTTAGTCACTATAATGTGTTTCCCGCCAATTTGTACAAGTAACCTACAGAGCCCCAGGCTTTTTTAGTATTGAACCGGAAAAGTATAGAATTAACGAAAAGGAGGAAACAGACAAATACTTAGGTATTGAAATACTGCCTTGTTGAAAAACAATATTAACCAAAGAAAACGGTCATTTTGTGACTATAGTCCCAACGTAAACTAGACTACCTACGAATAAAAAAACAAACCGTAATTATTGTATTCGGGAATGAAATGAAATCACCTATGTTTATGACAACATTCGAGACGCGAGACGCCAGTTGTTCAAATATTGATTGTTAGCTCCTATTATCTTAGGTCTTACTGCGAACTTTTTGTTATCTGCCTCTCTGTTACTCTTGCGGATTCGAGCGATAGAGGCAAGTAGATCTGATGAAAAAGTGGTGCGCGGCAGGACCTTAGTAGAAAAGAGTTCAACGCGTGCCGGAGTGGGAATAAATATTTTCAAGGATTGTTTATCTGAGGAACGTAGTCGGTGAGACAGATATATTTACGACTTTCTGTAAATGTATGCATATAAACATATAGAAAAAAATGGTGTATATTTTAAAAAAATTTTCTTCGTTTAATTTTACAACTTTTTATAAATATTCTGAGAATTAGGTAATTATTTTTAATACGATTGAATATAAAAGTAAATTATATTTATGAATGCATGCTTGCTAAAGTCAGTTAACTTTATCTTATTCATTTGTAACTTTTGTAAAAATGCTGACGTCATTTCTTATTGCCAGTATTCGACACAACTCCTTTCGGTCATTCTCGGCTCAGCATTGCTCCGAGTAATTATTAGGGTTGACACAACTTGACGTCCCTTTGCGTGCACTACCACAGCGCAGATAAAATAATTACTTGAATTTTGACAACCCTAAATAGCCGATAGGATAGTGCCATACATTAGAAAGGAACAGAATAATTCGTCCCTGAATCGCTGTCAAACTTCGATTATGTGGGAAGCGTCATTTCTGTACGGTAGTACTATTACGAGTATTTATTCTGAGGGTATTGCATAAATACGAGTATTATATATGATGTTGTAAAATATACCTACTACGTACTTATAGTGTAATACTATAAGTACGTAGTAGGTATTCTACGTTTCATGTACAATAAAAAGCATTTTAAATTGTATTGCCAACATATACAGCAATTTGTATTCCAAATACACCGTGTTTTTTTTCCCCGTTAATTTCAAGTGTGCATTTCTGAGCTTATATTAAGTAACTTTCTCAAAGACACCGGTAGATATTCTAATTAACTCTATTTCGGAGATAATCAATAATTTATTTTTATCTTATTAGGCCCTTACGAGCGTATACACTTACTTTAGGGCCTGTTTGCATATTGATTAGTGTTTAGTACGAATGTATGCATTTGCTACTAAACGTAAGTATCTCGGACGATCGATGTTCGAAATGACATTGATATGTCACAGTTTTCAGTTGTTTGGTTAAATTAAATGTAATGCCCGTGTTACAACAACACTATATGCAACACTTAGTTACTTTATATTAATTTTTTTTTTTGCAATTTAACTATGCCACTTAGTTTCCTTAAACGTACATAGGTACCCATTTCCCGGAGTTAACGGAATTCAATAAAAACACGGTGTATAATTAACTCCTTAAATACAATATCGCTTATTACCACTTCCGATTTCCGATAGTTATCTTATCAATATTATGCAAGTTTTAATGCAGGGGTTTTAAGTTTTTTTTTAACTAAAATTAAAAAAAGTTAAATAACAAATTATAAAATAACTCTTGACCATGACGCACGCAACAACAACGTGGTATCCACTATTTCACTAGACATATATTTAGGCATATAGTAGTAATAGTATACGACTGAATATTTACATATTTGTAGGTTACGCGTTTCACAATGCGGCGTTTTGTAAGCAAATTATTATTTCCAATGGTTGAATGAAAATGAGTTTCTGATGTATTCGATGTTTTATTTTATAATTTCTAATGTCCGACCATGTGGCCGGCACAATTTGGATATATAAACTGGTTCACTGGTGGATAACTCTTCAATACAACGTTGGATTTAACACAATAGTCTTTTATTTTGACTTTTTTCACATTATAAGCACAATATTTAGTGCATTAAAACTTATGATTGTAGCGGCTTACGTTGCACCGTGGGCCAGAATTAAGCACAGATCTACAATGCACAAGATTTCCTGTCAAATATCATAAATGACCATATATCGGAATGATCTTTTACAATAATTTCTGAATCAAAACGTACAATATTAATATAAATTTAATGAGTCTCTTGAAAGAATTAGGACATTGAGCGCGCATTAAATCTATAGGCAGAGAATTCCATAGTCGGATAGCTTGAGACGTGAAAGAATTATTATAAAATTTAGAAGAGGATGATGGTACAGAAAGAAGCAAGTTCTGGGAGCACCTAACAGAACGGAGGTAACTGAAACGGTTCTTGAGATAGCGGGGAGTCGCGGGGTTAAAAAGAATGGAATACAGAAGGGACAAAACGTGAGAGTTACGACGTAAGCGAATAGGGAGCCACTTGAGCTGCGAACGGAAGTGAGAGACATGGTCATATTTGCGTAACCCAAATATAAACCGTATGCACACATTTTGGATACGCTCAAGCTTATTAAGTTGCTCCTCAGTGAGATCGAGATAAGCAACGTCAGCGTAATCCAGAATAGGGAGGAGAAGAGTTTGTGCGAGAGCAATTTTCGTAGGAATGGGAAGGAAGTTCCGTAATCTCCTGAGTGAGCTAACTGCCACGAACATCTTCCTGCTAACTTCGGCCACCTGAGGTCCCCACGATAAGGTACTGTCCATAATGATGCCAAGGTTGTTTACTTGCTGCGAGTAGGGAATCAAAACACCATTAAAGTAAATAGGTGAGAGGTTGTTAAAGTCGATTCTGGGAAGCAGTTTTGGGCTACCTATTATAATAGTCTGTGTCTTAGACGGATTAACTTTTAGGCCAAAACTGCGACTCCATTTCGAGATTTCCTCTAAGTCGCTATTCACCCTATTGATGATGGACACGAGATCGCCAGTGACGCCCTGCAAGTAAATCTGAAGATCATCGGCATAAAGGTGATAATGTGAAGTAAGGTTAGAAGTAATTGAATTTATAAATATGGAGAACAATAAAGGAGACAACACGCCGCCTTGCGGAACGCCAGCCAACGTGTTGCACCAAGAAGAAAGGGAATCATCCACCTTTATGCGCTGCCGACGACCAATCAAGTAGCTACGAAACCATTCGACTACCGCAGGAGATATATTCAGAGAGCGTAGTGTTCCAAGGAGAATATCAAAATCAACGGTATTAAACGCATTGCTAAAATCTAGCAGCGTTAATACCGTCAATTTTTGATCATTCATCCCCGCCCGGATGTCGTCAGTGATCTTCGCGAGTGCAGTAGCCGTACTATGCCCAGGACGGAAGCCAGACTGGAAGGGATTTAAAAGATTATTTGTGTTAAGGTACGATGTAAGCTGTTGGTGAACGAGACGCTCAAGAATTTTGGACAGGAAAGGGAGAATTGAGATGGGACGATAATCTGAAAATGAAGAAGGTTTAGACGTTTTAGGGATCGGAACGATACAGGCGTCCTTTCAAAGTGAAGGAAAGGAGCTGGTTGAAATTGAATTATTAAGAATGATGGAAATGACAGGGGTGAGTAGGTCAAGGAGAGGAAGGATCATTTTACGGCTAATACAATCGACCCCAACGGCATTAGACGCTATGGTCAGTACGCTCTTCTTAATATCAGTGTCGGTAAAAGGAACAAGACAAAAGGGAGACGAGTCAGGAGTTGGAAGAGAAGAGAGGTAGTCAAGAGTCTTAACTTTATCAGGGCCACTAAATTCAGCAGAAGTGGAAAAATGCTTGTTAAGCTGATCGAAGTTAATATCTTTAGGGCAGTTTTGTTGACACTTTCCAACTCCTAGTGACTTAAGAAATTTCCATACTTTCGCCGGGTCACCATTTTCAACAGACTGGTGAATATGGCGTCGCTGAGCATCCCGACAAATGGTGCTACAGCGGTTACGTAGGGCGTGGTAGCGAGCTTTGTTAGCATCAGACGTGTTCAACTTGTACCTAGATTTGGCAGAGTTCTTTTTCTCCAATAGCGCCTTGATTTCGTCAGTAAGCCAAGGAGCAGGAAGATGCTTCACCTTAATCGAGCGGACTGGGGCGTGCTCGTCATAGAGTTGGGTCAGTAAGGAATTAAAAACTGACACTTGATCGTCAACAGAGGCAGCTCTAGAGATAACACCCCAGTCAATAGCCGATGCGCTTTCACGAAGTTTAGCTACATCCATCTTACTAAAATTACGCTGAAGAAGTACTTTAGCTTTAGGCTTTGGAGGTCTTACTTTGTAAGAAAGAAAAAGAAGGTCATGATATGAGAAAGCATCAGCAGGATGCTGGCCATACTTGACAACATGAGAAAGCGAGGACGTGAGAGTAAGGTCAAGAAGGGACGGAGTACAATTTGGAAAGTGGTGCGTAGGGCCAGAAGGGAGGATATTCAATTTACAGGCATGCGCCAGGGATTTAAGAGACTGCGACCGATGGTCGTCTCTGCGGAGGCAGGTATTAAAATCCCCCATTATAATGTGGTGGTCATACGAAGGCATGAGATCTTCAATGAGTTTTTCAAGAGAAGCGAAATAATTGACAGTTAGTGACGGAGAATAGAAGACCCCAAGGAGAAGCTTCGTATGGGAGACAGAGATTTCGAGAAAAAGAAACTCAGCGGTGTCTGAGCAAGGAGAGTGTGCTGAGGTGCCTATAATGGAAAAGGGGATATGGGAACGTAGATAGATAGCAACTCCACCACCACCTCTGCCCAAGCGATCGTTACGTATTAGGTGGAATCCTGGTAAAGAAAAAGAAGTGGATGGCAAACAGGGTTTAAGCCAGGATTCTGAAACTAGGACCGCATGAACATTATTTAAATCAAACGTCGCACTCAAGTCACTGTAGTGCGCTGGAATGCTTTGAGCATTAATATGAACAATATTAAAAATTTTACTAACGTTACAGAATTCTGAGCTAAGTAAATCATGGAGTGACGGTGGCAAGCTCTTAAAACTGTCGTCAGTAACACTTTCACCTGAAGAGAATGACACAAAATTATCAAGATCAGAGGCACTGCTATGGCTGGACATAGATAAACAAAACAAAATATATATAATAAATATCGATAAATTAGACTTAATACAAATAAATATAAAAGTAAAGTTAATACACTAGGGCACTAACGCTACCTGCCAGCATACTAGAAGAAAATAAATTAAGTTACAATTATGAAGTGTGGAATTTCATCTCCACCTTCCGTAGTTAGCAGTTACAACGTTATCTCACATGACAGCGTATAAGATAATTACAGTACATAGGAAAAACAAAACGTATTGAAATGACAGATTATTGTTTTCAAAGCGGTGGCAACTATAATCCAACTTGAGTGGAACCAAGCTATGGTCCAGAAGTTCAGTATATAATTAAATACCATATCAATTTCGGCGGCTGATCGTCAAATTCCTAGGCATTTCGTGAAACGTGAAAATCTTTGTCTCCCCCCCTGAGGCTCTGCATGGTATTTGCAACGACAGTGTCATAATTAATGTAAAATTTGTATGATAATAAGTCGTTTATAATTTTTACGACCGGTCTAGCCTAGTGGGTAGTGGCTCTGCCTATGAAGCCGACGGTCCCGGTTGGAATCCTAGTAAGGGCATTTATTTATGTGATGAGCACAAATATTGGTTATGAGTCATGGGTGTTTTCTATGTATTTATCTATACACAGTGTTTTTATTGAATTCCGTTAACTTCGGGGTATCGGTAAGAACGTTAAGGGAAGGTAAATGGCATAGTTAATTTAAAAATAAAAACTTTTTTTTTTTAAATAAAGTAATTAAATGTTGCATATAGCGTTGTTGTAAGTGTTGTAACACGGACATTACTTTTAACTCAACCAAACAATTGAAAACTGTGTATCAATGTCATTTCGAACATCAATCGTCCAAGATAGTATTTACGTTTAGTAACAAATGTATTTTCTCATACTAAAAACTAATCAATATGTAAACAGGCCCTAAGGCAAGTGTACACGCTCGTAAGGGCCTTATAAGATAAAAATTAAATATTGATTATCTCCGAAATGGAGTTAATTAGAATACCGGTGTCTTTGAGAAAGTTACTTAATTTAAGCTCAGGGATGCACCCTTGAAATTAACGGAAATAAAAAAAAAACACGGTGTATACGTATGTATATCGTCGCCTAGTACCCATAGGACAAGCTTTGCTTTGGAACTAGGTCAATCTGTGTCAGATTGTTCCGTTCAAGGCTGTGAAAAGTTAGTTTAGACGGATTCAAGCGCTACAATTACACCTTGTCACACCAAAGTCTGTCGCGAGCTTAGACAGACTGTAGGAGAGTGTAAGAGTGTAGAGGGTCAACCGGTCGCCAAAGTTGAGCGCATGCACGGCGCTTGCGCAAAGCATTATTATTTTAACCCGGTTCACACGCCGCCTGATTATACAATTTGAATAACTAGAGTAAGTTAGAGCTCGATTTTTTGAGCTCATTAAATGTGTTTATTTTTTAAGATTTAAGTTCAATAATACGACCCGTCTGACCGACGACTTAATTTATTCCTTGTTTTACGTTAAAGTGATGACTTGTCTTGTTTTTACGCACAAAATAAAAAAAACGGGAGAACTTTGTTTTAATGCTTTATTTATTAATATTTGATACGGGGCAAGTGGCCAGTATTCCAGCAGCCCCTAACTTACTGGTAGATCAAGATGGCCTGGATTATCGACCTAATTCAAACCAACTAAGGCCCATATTAGCTCACCGTACGTTGTACAGTTAGGGTCACTTCCTCAGAGACGACGTGAGCAGGTTCAATGGAACAACGTGACGGGAATCCAGTCTTTTATTGATTTAGAGACAAATATGAACTGAGGTTATGATATGAATTTTAAAAAGATAACACGGGTGAACAGTACCCCTAGTGTAAATTTATTCGATAGCGAAACGTGACGTACGCGTTTGCGTTAAGTCTCATTTTGTATGGGATTTAGAAACAGCGCGCCAGGCGGGACGTTTTGGAAACTCGGAAAACACACGTTTCGCTATCGAATAAATTTACACTAGTGGCTCAGGTTGTGTCGAAATTTAAAAATCGGTTACGATTTTTAAATTTCGAAGCATGAGACTTTCATCAAATTTAAGCTGTCGAAAGTCATGATAAAATTAAAGCGACAGGACGCGGCTATCGTGGCCGCTGCTCATGCACAAACGTTTCAAACGCACCAAATTTTTTTTTGTGAAGCCAGTTTTTTTCTTTTGGTTCAAACTAAAACCTACATACACATACAATTACTAGTTTACACAGGTTAAGTACAACTAAGACAGGTTTTAATTAACAACTTCATTACGATTGATCAATTTTCGCTTACATTAACAATAAAGTATTTAAATATCGTTCAAGAAAATACGCAATTCCTACGTTCCATTACAATTCACTTTCACATGATCGCTTCTCTTTCACGATTCCATGAAATGTGAACCTTATTTTGTAGATCCTAAACCAGCTATTTCAATCGTGCGAATTGGCAAGATACGAGCTTGTAAAAGTGTTATAATCCATGCAATAATTCGTTAGTAAACGGGGTCAGTGGAGCGCCGAACAAAATGCCACTTGTATAAATACCGACTGAATTAGCATACGAGTCATAAAGTTAGTTTACAACAATATGCGGGCGCCACTGTGACCGACCAGCTTTACGATTTATTTATTTTTTTACTACTACATAAATTACGCACTGAATCGTGGAGCGAAACTTTTCCTTTCGGGCATTCTTGGTTCCGATCGGCTCAGCATTGCTCCGAGCAATTATTAGGGTTAGCACAACTTGACGTCCCTTTGCTTGTACGACCTTACCTAAATAAGATAATGCCGTGAATTTTGACAACCCTAAATAGCCGAAATACGGGAGCGAAGGAATTCGATTGTACGGGTTTTTTTTTATGGAGGATAGGCAGGCGTTTGACCACGATCACACCTGATGGTAAGTGATGCACGACATCTACGGTGGAGCACGCTTACCTATGAGATACCTATTTACTCTCTTATTTTTGGCGGCGTGTTCGTACGATTCTCAAGGGTGGAAACTTGGAAAGGTACTTATGAGGATTTAAAGTTTTCCAAAATTACTAGGTACTTAATAGTACATTTCAATGCAAATGTGGAAAATGTGTCATTATTTACGATGCCCACCATCCGTTTAAGCATCTTTAATCACTTACCATTACCACCCACCTTACCACGTACCAACAATGTCAGTCATCTATCGACTGACGGTGCATCCCACCTGTTGACAAAGCAAGGACAAGAGTTCGCCGGTTGGCCGTGACGATTTACTTCGGGTAAAGGTCGCAATGGGAAACAAATGGAAAGAAGCACATGAGACAAGAAGTTGTCTGGCGATAACGACGCGACAAAATTAAAGATGGCCACCGACTTTACCACAAACCACGAATGTCATTCATCTATCGACTGACGGTACATCCCGCCTGTCAACAAAGCATCAAGGACAAGAGTTCGCAGGTTGGCCGTGACGATTTACTACGGATAAAGGTCGCATGGGGTAATGAATGGAAAGAAGCAGCTTTAATAATGCGACGATAAGAAGTTGTAATAATGCGACGTGACAAAATTAAAGATGCATGTCAGTGTCAATTGTTTTATGAAGTCAGAGATGATTATCGAACAGCTGGCTTAGCACAGGAGCACCCGCCAGATAGACTACCCTTCTTTTTCTAACAGCATTAATTAGAGAGGAACGGGTCTATTTCAAGAGCGAGATACTGTCGCGGCGCCGCGCTTCTATGCTAAGCCCACAGTTTGATATTGTTGTTTGCATCTCATGGAATGTTGCATAAGCGTTAACTGCCTTGTAAGGTTTATGAGGGTTATTGTGTTGACCTAATGAAACAGGAATTGTAGATCTATCCATCTTTTTTTGTGCAGTCTCGGTAGGTAGGACATCATCGTCACATCACGGTTTTTTGAAGAAAAAAAAGCCAAAGTTCGTCTCCAACCTTTTCCATCTGGCTTATTTAATATCTACGTAAACTTGCAAACAGTTTGTAACATAAGTAATTAACTTGCAAACCTTCGCATACTTCCGTTTTACACCCACCTACTTATTAAGTTGTTTACAGTTAAACTAAACCGATATCTCATTTATATTCTACTCTTTTTGCAGATTGGCTAGTAATTAGTGAGCAGTAACAGCACATAACAGTGGCTGCGGTAATGCTGCGTAACTATTGTTAATCTTACCCAATCATCCTATAGACTAGCTAGGTTATTATAGTTATTAATGTTGCGTTGCAGTTTCCCTGTTGCTTCCTAAGTAGGTAGAATAAAATCCTTATTGCTGTTAGGCGTATGTATGTATGAAAAGATTTCATGTAACTTACTTATATTGCATACTCGTATCTACTGACTAAACTACTTAGTACGTATACTCCATTTTATTTACCATGTCGGGATTCCACTTGAGACGGTCATTAGGCGTAAATAATACAACAAAAGATACCCGGCGGCGTCGCGTCTTACATGTAACTGTCCAGCCTTGATCCTTTTGTGTTATTATTTCACCACGCGCTGTCTTTGAAGAGCAGAGCTCATCATCATCATCATCATCGTCTCCTAGCCGTTCTCGGCCACAGCAACTGCTTTCTACCGCTGAGAGTGTCGCTGGTGCGCTCTCAGGTGACTGACGTAGCCAATCTTAGCAGCGAATGTGCGGCCACACTCGCTGCAGGTCAGCACCCCTCCGACGTAATTATATGTTATGGCCATAGGTGGTCTGGCCTTTAGAGCTCATAAAGCAATTGTTAAACAATAGATCAACGTTATGGTTTTCTTTGTGCACTTTCAAGTTTTTTTATTATTATTTTATTATAACATTAAAATATAAAATATGTGTACCACAAAACAAAATATTCACCAAACTGCGAGACAGTTTGTTAGCGATGAGCTCGCTCGTTATACTTATAAAAAGGTACATAATTTTGCACTGTCCTACCGCTCCCGGCATGGCCAAGTGGAAGGAATCCCGCCATGGTAAATGAAATGGGGTATACCTAAAACTACCCAACTATAGTCCACAAGTTTAACACGTAATAATAAACTATACCAAATTACCAATCTACTACGAGTATAAGGTGTCATCTATGGTATCATCTGAGTTTTTTCTTCAATTTATGAAATTAATTTTCCTCAGAACCACGACATTCAAATAACATTTACACCTGAACGAGGATATTCGAATTAGTTTCGGACCATAGTTGGGTGCTTTTTGACTACCTATAATTGGGTGGTTTAATTTAACGGGATGTACTTTAAACTTTGACGTTGTTAAATATAAAAGGGAATAGGATAAATAGAGCGGTCGTATTCGTATGACTTCAAGACTAAAGACATTTGACAGTATAGACACCACATCGCCAGCACCACAATAGACACCAAGCTGAATTCAGACTAATAATAATTATATTATTAGTCTATGGCTATCAATGCCGAGATAGGCAACAGCTGCCCTGGCTAATATTATACATTATTTCTTTAAATTACTGACATATTAACTAGATATAAAGCCACATCTTCACTAAGTCAAATCAAGACAAGACAAGACAAGACAAAGCATTTATTGCAATCATATTAGGTAAGTACACAAAATTACATAATATGTACCCTGCAAGGGCGCAGCAGTCTTATAACTAAATAACAAACTAGTATAAAGATTTACAGACAATTATTTGAGATCACAGGCAGTACTTAAGAGCTAAGTTACCTACTCATAGCATAGGTATTAATTTAACGTTCCATTATCAAAAAACTCCTGCAGCGTATAGAAAGATTTGTCTTTTAGATGTGTGTTAAGTGCTTTATTGAATAATTTTGAATTTTCTATTCCTTTTATTGACTGCGGAAGTTTATTAAAGATTTTTATGCACATCATGGGTGGTCCGGAGTGAAATATTTTTAAGGTAGAAGTGGGCAAGGAAAGGAAGTCATTTTGGCGGAGATTTAATGGTTTTGCATGTCGGTCTTTTGCTTGTAGGAAGAAAGAGCTGTGTAATTTGACAAAAGTGCAAACTTCAAAAATATATAAGGAGGTAAGTGTTAATATTTTCAGGTTTATAAAAATCTCACATTATTAGGTATTTCCGTACTCACGAGTACCTACTCGTTCAACTAAAGAGAAGTGGTTAATGTTAAAATAGCTACAATTATGAAAGCGAAGAAACAGTGAATTGAGAGTAAACCCGCAAATCAGGCACGTACACCTACTTGACGCTTGTCAGATCGATCTGCGTCGCTTTCAGCAGGGACAGGGAAAGTCCTTATCTTGTTCATTCACCTCGCCATGCTTTGTTGCAGTACACGTATCATTGTTGATAGTGTTTTGTTTACTGTTAGGGTAGATTAGGGACCAATGTTTAAGTTTCTGGGCTAAATGATAGCATACTCTGGTAGCTGTTATCAAAAATAGACGAAAATTTGCGAGATGGGACACTTTCGCTTTTAATTTTAGGGAGGGTATCAAAGTGCTTAATCAACTCAAAACTTATTGATCATTACCTTCTGATAAAATTAGAGCAGATTAAATCCGAACAGATTTTTTTGAAATGCACATTGTATATCCGACCAAATGGTCTTATCAGACCAGTCGGCTTGATGATAATGTTTGATAGAATGAGAATGTCCAGTCCAGAGATAGAGTCAGACCAAGATAAGGTAGCGATTTTGACAGCCCATAATATGCAAGTGTTTGTGATTCAGTCATTTTCTATTCATCATAGAATTTGATGTAAACATAAATTATTTATATATAATCTAATTTAATTCATAAAACAATCAACTTTACAATAAGTATGTATAACTGTAACGATGTAACCCCATAAAACACGCGCCCGCAAAAGTCAGTTTATCTAATTCTGAATACCACTTCCACCTAATAAAGTACGTATCTATCTTAAAGCAGTGTAATTTCCAAACACCTCAATACCGATTTACTCCATAACCAACAGCCATCGAGATGGTAATCGGGCCGCTACGGTAGGAATAGGCGAGAAACTACCGTTGTTGTGCTGGTAATGGAGAGTACCGCGTGGAGTGGTCAGTTATCTTGGCAACCAATGACGAGTTAGCGGTTATGGGCTTTATATTTTGGTGGTTATTTGGTATTACAATATAGTACCTTGTGAGTAACTTTCCTACCTGATGTGAACTGACGATATCATCAATTAGTCCACCCTGTATTTTAAGACACGTTTTGTAGAAATTTTTAATGCTTTCATATGACACATCATTTGTCCAAATTGGTTAAGTACTTTTTGTGGTAGGCAATAAAATTTAATATCTTGATTTTCGTGTCATCATAGCTCCACACTTCATTTTGTATTCGGGAAACGTCGTTACGAAATGACGATACATCGTTAATATTATCTATACTCTTCAATAAGTTTTTAGCAAAAATTTAATTTTTGGTACAAGCTTTTATGGCTGACGTACTTTTCTTTCCACTGGCAACTAATACTCATCGAGACAATTCTAAAAACCCCAAACACTATAGGTTGCATTGTTTTATCACATAATTCCTACGGCCATCTCCGGTCTCCATCAGCAGATCAGCTCGATGCCGATGGTACCATAATATTGCATTGTCACTCAACTTACATATGTATGCAAATTTTCAGCTTCATCGGAAACCGGGAAGTGGGTTAAATTTGGCTTGCAAGATTTGACCCGTACAAACATACATAGTTATGTACATTGCAAGTTAAATAAAAGCTTGTAAAAATAGAACACTCTATCTAGCGGCTCGGTCTTTCTTTTAAAATGGATACTTAGCTTTTTTCTATTTCAGTGATATGATGATGAAAAAGTACTACCAATAAGGAGGTAATTTAAATGCAAGACAAGTCATTGTAGGTACACTATAAGTCCGCGTGGGAACATTTTAACATTGAGATGTATACTTTTTGGCCCACAATAAGGTCAGTGAGGTAAGACTTCAAAGTAGTTCATAATAGATAAAGAAAAAAAATCTTACCGGTAACCGTTAATAATATTACTTCACAAAAACGCATTTTAAGGGGTTTTTATTCCATAAACAAGCAAATTGACTAATTTAAAAAATATGTAAAATTACAACTCGAATATAGAATCACGATTTACTCGTTTTTTAGGAACGAGTTTATCTTGTAAGTAGATGAAAAGATGAAGTTCTCACCTGTACGGGGCAGTGTTATCACAATTCGCAGTGTCTTTTATTATTTCTTTCTACTTATTACAACATTTAAATGGGTGGATCAACATTTTTTAGGCGACATTAGTAGCATAGTTTGTCAGAAGAAATGTTAAATATAAGGTAAGATGGGGTAAGACTATCACCGGGGCAAGACAAGCACTTGTACGGAATCCTCATACTGTTTGTCTTGCCCCGAGCAAAATAAACTATGTTCGTCTTAACCCCCGTTAATAGCTTACCACATTTTACTAATATGCCAAGTAGATGACCCATTTTGGAAATGGCTTATAACTGCCATAAAATGTATATTAGGATATTTTAAATATCATAAAACGTAAGTTTTAAAAGTGACCCAGGCGACCGTAACTATCAACGAGTGACAAGAAGAAGTCGATTCACCTGCTACATCTAATTGTATAAACGTTAACAGTGCAGTAAATTTTTATCAGCTCGTAAAAACTGTTGCGTACACACGGAAGGATGTTCACGTTAATAATGCAGCATTGTTATTAGTTTCTTGCGGTTATGCGAACTGATTGCACTTTGCAGTGCAACGCTTCGCTTCTTACATTTATGTTTGAGATCTTTGACAGATTACTGCGCTTTCGGAGAACCGTAAAACCACCCAACTATAGTCCCAAACTACAACTGGGTCATTCTCCAGATTTGTGCCTGCGTCTAAACTCAGTCAAACCATACTAAATGTATCAGACGTTTGACGGTGTTGAGTCTGACCGCAGTCATTTAATTTGAGAGTGACTCAGTTATGATCGACAAGTTCAAGGCGTAATCACTTTTACTATTCAAAATATTTTGACACAATATTTCGATCGAATTATTAATTATTATAAGAGATAGGAGCATTTAAAATTGAGATATTTAGCGGTGTGACAAATGGACGGACGGACGGACTGATTCGCACCATAAGGGTTCCTTTTGTACGTTTTTGGTACGGAACCATAAAAACGTATCATAATAGGCATTAAATTTAATCTCATCGTGACTTAGAAAAGACTTCATTCATTCCGGATGAGTCACCAATTACGTGTCTTCAATCTTCAATATGCTAATTACCTACATACATTATCAACACGGTTATGATGGTCTCTATGTTATCTACGTGACAACTTATATAATATTCATCTCTTTTAATTACGCGGTGTTAAAAAGTGACGCTTGCTCTGCCGCCTGGGTAACATCGTCCACCATACGGCCGCTAGAGCTAGAGATACCTACATGTTATAGGATTGGTATGGTTTAACGTGGATTTATAAAAAAACATCTTAGTATGTTTATTTTTAGCATTAGCACGACTAATGAGTTCATAGATCTATCTATCTATTAAGCCCTTTTATTCTGAGTTAGAGTATGTCTCTTATATAACTCAGTGTGCCGCTTGGCAAAGGCCCCTCCTCCAGCTCTTTCCATTGGGGTCTGTCGTGGGCCACTCTTCTCCAGTTCGGGCCCGCTGTGAGTTTTAGTTCATCCTCCCATCTTGTTCGAGGTCTCCTCTGGCTCCGTGTGCAACCTCTTGGATACCAATTCGTTACTATTTTGCTCCATTTTTCCTGCCTGTCTCTTAACATGTGGCCAGTCCATCTCCACTTCTGTGTTCATAGATAATGTTATTTAAAAGAAGAACATTCGAATGGTTTTGTAAACGAGCGAATGGAAACGAAATTCGAATGTCGATCGATACTTGAATGTCGATATTTAATTTAATGTTACCCACAAGCTGCTAAGAAGAATACTAAATATGGTGATTCCCGTTCTCTCTCTTATAATAGGTACCTGAAATATTTTTCTGTTCTCCATGCCGAAAGCGGCAAATTTCTGCGCGCTGCGGTAAACGAAGTTGCCGCTTTTCGGCTCCCTCGAACAGAAAAATAGTATTCAAACCTCGGGCAGTAAATAAGAAAGCCTCAGATCACACGTAATTGTGTAGGCCGAGGTGAATTTCTGGTCGTGTCTTTTTCTTAAATCCATCTTTTTCAGTACCTAGTTCAGTTTCAGTAGATCAGTCGTTCCTGTAAATGTGCTCTAAGCCCTGGACGATTATAGAACCCGAGTAGAATTAATTCATATACTGACTTTATTTCTAATAACATTGTAGGTTTATTTTATTGTAAGAATTACTAAATTTATTGGGAAACAATAAAACAAAACAATAAGGTAAAAACTAATCTAAATTAAATATAATATTAATATAATTATTCATATACTTCATTTTACATTACTTTAATATCATACTTTGCCTTATGCCGATAGATTTCACAATAGTCTGTATTAATTAATAAGGGTCTCAAGGATTACCTTCATTCATACTACAAAAGTAATAGGTAGCTTTGCATCTATAATAAAGAATTAGCATGACGAAGCACTCAAAGTAAACATGCAGATACTTGATTGCCACCAACTTATCTGCATTCAACCATTAGGTACTTTGAATCTAGGGTTGTCATACGTCGGGATTTCCCCTGACATGTCAGGATGTTTCGTCCTTTGTCAGGGTTGCACGGGGACATCGCGCGTGTCAGGATTTTTATTAATAGCATTATCATATCTCAACTAACCAGTAGAAGCTACCTAAAAGTTTGAACTTGTAGCTAGAGCTTGGCTTGGCTTGTAGCTAAAGAAGATTTGAAAAAACTTCAAGATACCAAAGCCTAATTAAAGAGACGTTTGGAGAAATGAGCCTCCTGCAAATGTCAGGATAGTTAGGGTTAGTGGCGATGTTCCATTTTTGCATATGGTAACCCTATGTATGGTAAAATACTTCCATATAAATTATCATACTGTCTTTGTCCTGTCCAGACAACAGTGACAGCACCATACTTATCGCGATTGCAAACAACTATAACCTGTCGGTCGAGTTCACTTTACGTCTTCAATAACAAAAGGTGTGAAGTATGCAACACTATGAACATTTGTTAGGACTTTTTAGCACGCTGGCATTGACCTAGTAACGTGGTGATTAAAACAAAATCGCTGGGCAATTAACAATCACACCAAACATTCATACATTTTCTAATTTAAGCGTATATGTATATATGCAATAGGTAGCTTACGAAGGTCAATTGTTTGTTACGTATGTTCAAAGTCGATGGCAAATTAGGAGGGTCTACGGTTGCTTAGTTACTTAATCAAAAATAATACACCTGTGATGCCTTAAGTAAAAAGTTTGCAGTGCCACCTATTGGACCGGACTGAAAATTAACCCATCAGCCATCAGTCCTTGGATCGAATATAGGTAATAGACAAATAAAAAATGTCTGTGAAATTAGATGTAGGTGGGTGCGTATACGTGGATGAGTATCAAAGCAATAGGTATTTAATGGTGCCAATACTCATTTTCAAGCCGTTAAATGCATGTTCGGGTATTTTTATGCACCTATAATGCATTATTGCACTCCTTCGTTTCATTCCATTTTTTAGGGCTCTGCACCAAAAAAGTGAAAAGAGACCCTTGCTGTGTAATTCTGTCCTTCTGTCTGTCACAACGCTTATATTATTATTATTGTTGCCTGTCAATTGTATGTACATTATAATGTAATTAGGTACGTACCTTGGTTTGCATTTGGGGATCTGAGATTTTGTTGGACCAGATGACCAGACGTCTGTTCACTTTCACCCTATCGTGATATCCAGGGATCGGAAACCGGTATTTTTTGTATGGGAACGAAAACGGTATTTTTTCGTTCTTTGTTAATGACTTCATTTCTAATTAGGCAATCTAATAATACGAAGTCGTTATCTGAAAACACGACTGAGTCTTACATTTAGAGTATAAAATAAACCGAAATATATGGTTATTTCGATGTTTTTGCAAAAAACCGGTTCCGATCCCTGGTGATATCAAGTATGTTCATTGGTTGTTCATTACTTCAAGTCAGTCAGTTCAAATACCCCATTAATTTATTGCATAAGGACGGAAGTACAAAGAACCTCTTCAAATGACGGCCTTCTTAATTAGTTGCGATTCTCAGCATTGTCAGCGGTTCCCATAGGGCAGTCAACTATTGACGCCGCCTAAGTATGCTAATGATAGTGTGTTCATGTTACATAGAAGTTTATCATAATGGATATTCGCAGGAGAACTAAGGGAACCAACTATATAGGCTATACATATCGGTATCCCGAAATACCGGAATATCGGACCGATATTTATATATGATAGGTTAAGTAAAAGTAAGTTTGAGTACTTACTCGTGTATTATTTAATGTTTATTGTGTGTTTTTATGATTCACGCTTGACGCAGTGCATTACGAACTACGCAACAAAGGAAATTGAAATATCTCTCTGATGAACGATTATATTTGCATATGATTTATGGAGTTAGGAAGTTTTGTGGCAACGGATAGCCAGCTATTAACGGACCCGCACCGGGCCGGTAACGGCAATGGTTTGGGTAGTTTTATTGTAGCTAGAAATATTCGCAACGGTAGAGGCATAAATATGAATGAGTGAGTGAGTGAGTATGAGATGTTATCATGTAATCAGATACATATATCAGAGTGGCCAAGTTGTTCGAACAATATCTAAAAGAACAATAATCTATTGTCCGTTAAAGTCCGTTGTAGGTTAAAGTTCATGGCGACAAGGAAAGGGTTGATAGGAAGACTACACACGCTGTAATTAGTATGCAAATAGATGTTTGTCCATTGTGTCATGGCGTATTATAGGAAATTATTGGCCAGGAATGTTCCCATAGGAATTTCAATAAGCCTGGCAAAGGTTAGGAGTTAGGGCAGTGCGGTGCCGCCTTTCGGGTTGGGTAGTCTTTCGTTCGAATACGAGATTTTACCTATTGGATGTGCGGTTAAATTTACATAGTTTCGTTACATGTGTATGAAAAACTTATAAAAAATACACGTCTACATTGCTCTACTTTTAATTATGATGTTTTTCAAGACTATAATGTTTTATACACGTTTAGGGTGTTTTTGTTCGATTCAGAGTCATATGTACTTAGGTACTTATTTTTTATTAGTATAAAGTACTTGCCGAGGCGTGTATTTGGGTCAAAATTCTTTTCGTTGTCTTGTTTCTGACCATCTTCTATTAAATAAATAAAAAAGTTGAGTGATATTGCATATCCTTGATATCCTTCTATTAGCTGTAGATCAGTGGTGGGCAAACTTTTTTCATGGGGGGCCAGAGATTTTAAGAAATTTTAGACGAGGGCCAGAATTGCAGCAAAACTGTGTTTTGATTTGCGATTATCGTGGGCCAATGCCATATACTAATTATTTCATAGCACCGTCGGCGGGCCGGATAAAAACATTAAAAACCTTTCGCGGGCCGGAGCTGCCCCGCGGGCCGTACTTTGCCCACCACTGCTTTAGATTATACCTAATTTACATGAGAATAATTAAAATATAAATTTCATCCCATACAAAAAGCTACACTTCGTCACATTCTTTGGGGACAAAAACAAGACTACGAAAATAATTTTGACCCACTTGACTAAAACAAAATAAATAGCTAGTTTTATGGTTTTACGGAAATGATCTAAGAAAATTCACTTCCCTTAATTTTCTTTACAGGTCTAGTTGAAGAGCAACCAAGGAAGCCGTTTTCTCAGAAACATTGAGAAGATGTAGCATTTCCAAAGAAGGAGGCCAGACTTCACCAACTAAACTGAAAGAATATGAGATCTAATTCACGAAAACTATTCTTAGAGGGAAGACTTACTGGTAGATCACCTTATATTCTGATAAAGTATGAAAAAAATCACACATCGATATCAATACTAAGATCTTCGGCGGATGCATAAATTTCCACACCACACCCCACGCTTTTTAACACCTGTAGGGGTCAAACAATGTTTGCACATTAAATACGACTGCAAGCCGATTATGCAAATCAAAATTGAAGTTAAACAAATAAAATTACACCGATAAATAACTTGTTTTGCTTCTACCTCTTTAACTAGTGCTTGGTTCAACTCCAAGGCGTGTTTTTTGAATCTATGAGGCTGTGAAGGAAAGGCCTATGAATGTCTGAAAGGTACGGGAAAGAGACCGAGATGTCGACGAGCAACGAGCTGAGCGAGATGGAGAAGCCGCGGATGAGGCCGGCGGTGAGGAAGATATTCTGCTGCAGTGTGACGGCTGCGTCGGGTTTCATCGCTGCATACGCGCTGGTAACTATTTTATTTATTTACTTAGTTTGGTAAACTTACTTCGATGATGTTTAATAAACATGCAGGCCGCCGACAGTAAGCAGATATTATTGTTTTAGGGGTGCCATCATTTTCCGGGGATATAAATGTGTAGGTACTTACTTAGTAGTAGATACGCGAGAATTTGCTGTCGCTGGGGGCGTAGCTAAAATGACAATCGTTTGCAGAAAACGAAACGAAACGCTACTGTCTTTCTATCACTCTTCCATATCCGTGCAACAGAGACTTAGAGTTTCGTTTCGTTTCTCTGCGAACGATTGTAATCTTGGCGGGGCCAGTTTATGAGACAAAATTTAAACTTCTAATCTTCTACAGTGCTCTACATAACTATATAATGTAATAAACGCTATTAATAAATATATCCGGGACAGAAAAAATGAAAACATTGATTGCAAAATAACATAACAAAGTAACACGAACTGCTTAGGTATGTGTCACAGAAATTAACATAAAAGGCTCACGTAACTCAACTGTATAATGTGTTATGAAACTTATGAGTACATGTTAATGAAGTCTATCTACTGATCTGACATTTTTAACGCCATTCATCTATGGCAGTTGTTTAAACATTGCTATGGGAGGACCATCTAAAGTTGGTCTCTCTTGGGCCATATAAATTCACACTATACTATTCCTACACGTATTTAGCAGTAGTGCTGAGTTTCGTGATTACTTCCTGGTTTTTCCAAGATGTATGTTAGCAATTTTTTTTCTGTATTTCTCTACAGTAGCAGTATAGCAGTGCCTACCTAACCTATATTTCTAATTTCTTGTTATTACAGTTCGCTAAACCCTAACTATAATCTAAACAACTAAGCTGACTATAACTATCCTAACTAATCAAATTATTAACAGTTTTGAATGATTCACGGTTAGTTTCACTAGACTTAAACCGTGATTACCTTTAGGGCAATAAAGGTTAATTTTCTTACTTAACCCTTATCCACATGAAAGGGTACTTTCTACATGCTAAATCATTATCTACATGCTCACAAGCTGTTAACTATTGTCCTCAGGAAAGAAAACTGTACAGTTTTGAAAAACACACAAGTTTTGTCTGATTTTATCATACTTATCCAAAAACAGGAGAACCTTTTCATGTGGATAAGGGTTTTATAAGAAAATTAACCATTATAGTCCTAAACTTTTGAGTATGTCTACAAGGAAGACGTGAACACGTTTTGTGTTTGACCCAGAAACAGCTTGCAGCATTTGGTCTTGAATCTCTTCAGATTTTTACTTTAATTATCTTTTGTCATATTTTAGTAGTACACAATAGCTTCAGCATATAAAGTAAATGTTATGACCCAGATCGTATTTGTAATAATATTGTAATTTATGGCAAAATCACGCGTTTCTTACACCTCTTAATTTTAACGAAAAGCTGTTACTCAGCATTCTGTTGGTATTAACAATTGTAGGTATGTTAAAATGATGCCGCCTCTAAGAGCTACATAGCCGCGATTCTCATTGGCCCTCGGGCCATAGATCCCAACTGGCTGGTGACCATATCGCACGTTATCTAACCGTGACGAAACTGACGCGTGCGCAGCGCAGTGAGAGTGAACTTTGGCAACCGGTCCATTGCTCGGAAGCTGAACGTAACGTAAGGGTAAACGACTTATTTACGGTTTCTTAATTGCAAAGTACCATAAAGTACTAAGTTAGTTAATCTGCTAATTTAACAAGTAGGTTAGGTAGAAGGCAGTAAAGTTTCTGAAAGTTTTTACACAGTGCTGTCATATTCTCTATAACTACACTATTAAACGACATATGCATTTTTGTATATGTATTTGTAAACCAATTCCTCGAAAAGGCTCGAACCTTGGATTATATTAGAGGTAGAGGCTTACAAATAACAAATATATAATTACTCCGTATGGTCAATTAATCTAAGCTGACTGTAATATAGTATGACAGATATTGTCCACAGTTAAACGACAATGCAATCACAAAAAGATTAATAATTTAACTTAGTAGGTATCTAGAACAGTGAAGGTTTAACCAAAGGGAAAGAGCACTTCCAAATTCGTGCACAGCAAATCTGAATTAACAGGTAAATGAGGTTAACTTCCGTAACTTAATTAAAATTAGATTGAAACAAATTAGATTTACCTACTAAGGTACGTTGGGATAAGTGCGGACTATTTTTCGACAACTTGGTAAGATTTCACGGTTTATTTTTTATAAAGTACCGTAAAATGTTACTCTTTTGCCCCAAAATTTGATAGAAACATATTATGTTGCGGTAGGTGACGATTTAAAGTAGACCATCACTACTATTAACTTGTAACATTTGAGTTTGTGCTATATTTTTCATTTATGGGAGCAAAGTAGGTAGGCACACTTTACGATACCGGGAAGACGTGTTTAAAAGAAATCGAGAGGACCTTTGCCCACCGCGACACACAAAGTATTGATATCGGCGGTGCATGAAATCGGCAAGTATTGAGCAACATGCACTTTTACTAGTCAAGGGTATCCAGTACTTATACTTACTATACTTGTAGGGTAATGGTAGAGATCCGGTGATATAAACGATAATCTACCGGAAATTGCTAAAATTGCGGAAATCAATATTTGGTGGAAAATATCCCTTGAGACATGAAAATGTATACTTTTGCGCCTTACTGTACTTCTATGTAATAATTAATACAGTAAAAAATGTAAACATATCTTTGACGGCAACTGTACGTACTGTTTTTTGTTTTGGTGAATTCCCTATAAGAATAGAATAGATTTTTTTTTATTCGTAAACACATGAATAGTCAATAGACATACATAATGGAGAACATAGTGATAATAAATCAGATTTTAATAGTCAAGTGAGCAAAGAAAATACATTGGGCTTAATTTAGGTATACAGGGTGTAATCGTCAAGTGTTTACATGTGAGTAGTCCGTAAATATATCAAATATAAAAAAAATACTGACATCGAAAGTACGTTACCCAGTGAGCAAAATTAGATCAATTACTTTTTTTATAAACTTAGAAAATATCTAAAACATTAAGTTTAAACGCCCCCATACATTAAGTACGATGTTCGCTGAGTAGTTTAATTTGTCTACAGTATGATGTAGACAAATTAAACTACCTAATAAAACTATTTTCTGAAATTGCATTTAACAGTAAAACAATTTCTAAATCTTCATTCATTGATAACGGCTAAATTACTGGGCCTTATAACTAAAGTTTCACGTCACCTCAGCGCACGTCGTACTAAATATATGGGACCGTTTAAACGTAATATTTTGGAAAAACGTACTTTCGGTATAAATTATACGTTTTTTGATATATTTTATATTTACAGAATAATCCCCTGTAAATACTGAACGATTACACTCTGTATATGACTTTAATTCTACGGAATCGATACGTTTTGTCAAATATGAGCTTTATTTCCTTAAAACCTCAATTGTATGGAACAAATCAACTTAAATAAAGCGCCTCAACAACTCAAACTTTGATTGCTTACAGCATTTTGTTGCGCACGTCAAATTGTAACATTTGATCTAATTTCACTATACCCATGTTTGAACAGCGATTAAGAAATGTTTTTACCATAAACAGTTGACTGCGCAACGAATGTCCGAGCGTGCTGACTGCACATGCATTTCAACGATATTATTCGGCTGATAAGAGTATAGCTTGAATGGTACTTCCTCATGAATCCTTATTTACCTATGATGACCGGACCGGTCCCGATGGTCCCGGGTTCGAATCCCGGTAAGGGCATTTATTAGTGTGATGAACGCAGATATTTGTTCCTGAGTTATGGATGCTATGTATATAAGTATGTATTTATCTATACGTATGTATATCGTTGCCTAGTACCAATAGTACAAGCTTTGCTAGTTTGGGACTAGGTCGATCTGTGTAAAATTGTCCTCAAATATTTATATATTTACTTAGACTCCGACCACGTTGACTTTGCACAAACTTGGCTGTATGAATGCATACATAAGCTGCATATTTGACATAGCATTATTAGGTATGAAAACTTAGCGGGGCTGACCCTAATATGCTAAATGCAAAAATGAGTCTGCTACCTACTCACACTTAAACCCCTGAACCGATTCAGAATAAATTGGACACGGGTACGTCCTTAAACTACGTCCAAAAGAGAGGTATGGGCATTGTGTACGTCATCTCGCGTGTGGTAGGGCACAGCGCAGCGGATGTCATTCGAGATCTAGAGCAGAGCCCAACTGGGGAAGTACCTCCACCTTACAGAAAACAGCAGCCAAATAACACTAGACCCTACTCATAGTGTTGTGTTCCTGCCGGTGAGTAAGGTTGCCAGAGCTCAACGAGGGGGGGCGGGTTTAGGGTCGGCAACGCGCATGGAACTCCTCTGGAGGAGGATAGGCTACGAAGACTGCTTACCATCAGGCGGACCGTATGCTTGTTTGCCAGTATAAAAAAATATTTTCGTATAATAGTAGTTCGACGTAGTATAAAAAAATGCTATGGGTGGATACAGAATCATAGGATAGTTTTTATCACAGAAATCACCTTTCTACGGAGACAAAGTCGCGGGCACAAAGCTAGTACTTATGTACTACCCAGAAGAACCCAGAGTACTTAGAACCCAGAGTTTTATAGTCGTAGTATACGAAAATTTTGTTGTATGTGGAAAATTGTGGGATGCAAAAATTTGCCATACCACAATAGATAGAATAATTCATCAATGGCCCCAGCATCCTTGTCGGATGGCTGTTGCAACGTCCTTATCTTCGGTCGTGCCGGTTAATGCAGCTCGCTTATGGATTAGTAACCCAATGGCAGCGCGACATTTTCACCTTATATTATCACTTATAATTTATGAAATGGACACTAGAAGCAAGTTTTTATTGAAATTATTTTTAATTATTTTATCGTCACAAAACTGATAGTCGTTAACTTTTCTTAACAACCTACGCTAATTGGGTACTTACACTATCAACTTTACACGAAGAGACACTTAAAGGAAGTTTTCAGAAAATAGTACAAGAAAACAGTGACAATGACATTAGTAATATATTCTTGTATTATAGTAAAATCATCGACTTTTCCAGATCGAAATTAAGCATTAAAATATTACTTGCCATATTTTCTGAGTCAAGTTGAAATTATAATCAATCATGTTTCTATTTAACTAATACATTATTTTGTTTTTTTCCAGGTAGCGTACGCGATAGCACTCATCTACGAGATAGTATGGGTGGTGGAGTCCCAAAGCGGGCTCCCTGTGGCCTCCGCGCTACTCATGGCGTGCTACTGTATTGTTATAGCGGCTACCGTCACTCTGGTCCACGGCCTTATTTCTGTGAGTACTCTACAGTTACTAAGTTAGTGGAATCTAGCGGCCTCCCTGTGGCCTCCTAGATACAGCGGCCACCGTCACTCTGGTCCACGAATTCTTTGTAAATACTCTACAGATAGTGCCTATGGGTGACGGAGTCCTAGAGCGCATTCACTGCATGATTCGTGAGTAACTTGTCCTCATCTCAGTAACTAGGATTAGGATAGCTTCTAACTTGGCGGTTAATATCACACTGGATGCGATTGTCACGCCGCTTCGATGTGCGAGCGGGATGTCGCTATAATAAGCGCATAGCGTTGTTTCGCTCAAACATCAGAGCGACGTACGAGTCGCTTCCAGTGTTAGCCTTATGGTGTAACTGATTTAGTTTTTATTAATAAAAGTACAGTAAGACACCTTGCATTGCAAGCATTGCGTACCATCGAACCATAACTGCTTGATCGGTTTCTTGATTCGTTTATTTTTATTTAAATTATTATTTGGCAATCAATACAATTATGGAATACACAACATAGGCATTGTAATTTTGTAGTTACCACATTATTTGCATAGTTGTTGGTTAAATTTCTATCCAACTGTAGTGATATTATCAATATTTTCTATATCGGCTAAATCAATCTTTCCACACTTAGAACCATCATTTGCTTTATAGTAGGAAATGTATCCCGAGTGTGTCATAATTAGATTATTATTTCTATCCAACAAAAATGAGTCTAACGAAGTCATTGAATAATGATTCATGTAGTCCCCGCCGATTTCGGTTACCTGTTCCGTGACTGGATCAAATTGGTATATTACCCTTTTGTACACATCCAAAATATATAAGTCACCATTAACATTCCCGGTAATATGAATCTTTCCGAAAGGTAAATCCAAGCGTATAGGTGTCAATTCATCTAATCCGTCTTTGTTAACCTTTAGCCAGTAGATTTGTTTATCTTCTCTAATGTATAGTTTTCCAAACGCATCAAACACTATGTCATGTACAGTGATGTTTTCAAGTGCTGTTACTCTTTTTACCGTAGATCCATCAAAGAAGTTCAACCCTTTCTCCGATTTCCATTTACCACTTTGACGTCTGGTGAAATACAATGTTCCATTGTAGCCCCATATTTTATCCAATCTTGACGCGTTATTTGGACCTGCTGTTACTATTTGTGGTTCGCTTGGGTCAGGCTCATATTTGTACAGTTTATTGGCATCCATACCAAATTCATAAATGTATAAATCACCATTTCCTGCGTCTATAGCCATGTCGTATATGATATTAGGTTTTATTATTGGGTACGATTTTCTGGTATTGTTGTCCAAGTTGATTGAGTACATGTAAGGTTCATCTCTGTAGTACAATATGTTGTCTTTGGGGTAGATCTTCGCTCTTGAGGCTGGAAGGATACTGCTGTTATCTATGAAAAGGGCAGAGTTGAGGCATCTTCCGCTGAGACAGATTCTGCAATTAGGGAGGTCAAAATCTGAGAGCTCATAATTTGAGGGCTCTTCTGGATCTGGGAGCTCAAAATCTGAGGCAGTAGCTGCGACTACCACACATAACACCACCAGTATCTTCATCGCTATACGATACAACAGCGTAGACGGTATGTTTTTAACGAGACACAAGTTCCTCCTAAAAGGCACACAGAGTAAGTACCGCACTCTCGAAATGAGAGAGCGAGAATGAGACTGACTAGCAACTTGCTTAATGTTCAGCCTGGTGAACAGACGATAAAAATATCGCGTATCTCAAAATTCAAGGCTTAAAGGTCACGAAAGATAAAATTTAACTTTTAAGATAAGTACAATAGGTTACCTACAGGTTTCGCCGATCTCAGCAAGCCATGATACCTACATCCGTATCATTCCACCAAATTAATATATCATAACAATCTTTAGAGAATCATTTATTTAATAACCCAACCCTAAACTTAAATTCCTATTGACTAATGGAAAAGATTTTATCTTAAGAGACAAAAATGTGTTTACATGACATCAATTCTCCGATATTGTTTTTGGCGACTGACATTACCTAAATTCGCATTACATCAAAATGAATGTATAACTATGTTATTGTTATCATTCACGAGTTTATATGATTGTTTCAGAAAAACAACAAGTGTCTGCTTTCGTGGCTGATCACTGTGATACTCGTGCTCATACCGGAGTGCGTGCTAGTCTTCTATATGTCAATTAGTCATTGGGTAAGTATGCAATAATTGACTTAGGCCTAGGCCCCTGACACATGACTACTGGTAGGCCTAGACCTTCGGCCTACCAATAGTCTAGAGTGTTGAAGAATATGCGGTGATACCTAACCAAGGTTCGTGGCTTCTCGTAAATATCTGACATCTGAGGAAATTTAATTGTAAGGGTGTGTGTGACGGGACAGACGAGTCATGCCAGTCTAGAAAAATATTTACACAGAAATTCCTTCACATTTTAAATTAACATTCTTAATTATATTCGTAGGTATTATACATGTTGATTTCTACGAAATCTTAGTAAGGCTAATACATGTTGGCTGTCATGTGGACGACATAGCCGTCAATAATATAAGCTACGCGGACGACATGGTCCTGCTGAGCCCCTCGGTGTGTGGGTTAAGGAAATTGCTGAGTACCTGTGAAAAGTTTGCCAATAATCATGGGTTGTTATATAATGTAAATAAATCCGAATACATGGTTTTTAGCGGGGGAAATAAAGCGCCTAGTAGTGTACCGGAGATTAAATTGTATGGTTCTCCACTAAACAGAGTGCAGCAATTTAAGTATTTGGGGCATATACTTACTCCAAGTCTTAAAGACGATAGTGATTTAGAAAGGGAGCGCAGGGCGTTGTCGGTGAGAGCCAATATGTTGGCCCGCAGGTTTGCTCGTTGTTCCAACGAAGTTAAAAAAACGCTTTTTAAAGCTTATTGCACATCTTTTTACACGAGCAGCCTGTGGGTAAACTACACTCGAAAAACTTACACCGCCCTACGCGTACAATATAATAATGCGTTCAGGGTGTTGATGCGGCTGCCCCGCTTCTGCAGCGCATCAGGGATGTTTGCGGAAGCGAGAGTTGACTGCTTTTATGCAACAATCAGAAAGAAATGCGCGTCCCTGGTGCGGCGGGTGCGGGATAGCCGCAACAGCATCCTGGCCATGATAGCGGATAGGATTGATTGTCCTTATATACGACATTGCTGCAGTGTGCACATCTCTAACAATGCTCAAGTAGTGGGGTGATGTGCACACTGTTGCAATGGAGTATTTATTTATTTGTGTACATAGCCATAGTAATATAAAAACCTTAGATATAAGAATACTAACGTAGATAATAAGATAATGAACTATTATGTTACTAACCATGTATTATGAATCCTTGTTATTTGAAATAAATGATTAATAATAATAATAATTAATAATAATAATAATAAGTGAAGGGAAGGTAAAGATTGCATGAGTCAATCTTTGCACCTGTGGCTAATTTAAAATGTAGTGGGTACCTACGTTTTAACGTTAAAATTGTACACCGTGCACATTCCAAAAATCAATACTTACTTATACTCGCGATTGATTTGTGTATATTATTTTTAAAAGATATACTTACCTAATACATAAAATCTAACGAACGAGCGAGCTAAGCGAAGTTCTTACATTTAACTTGGAATGGAATACACGGTTGACTAGAGGCACGTCCCGGCATATCGATGTTTCGCAAACAACAAGCGGTGGTCTTATCGCTTAAAAGCGATGTCTTTCAGACGTCTGTAGTTTCATAGTCAAGTAAACGCTTATCACCATTTGTCTTTTATTTCAGGGTCTACAAGGAGTGTATGGCGGTGCGGAGCTGGCATGCTACGTGGCGCGACTCCCTGCCATCGTGTGCGGCGTGGTGTTAGTGCAGTCAGCGTACGCCATTCGGGAAGCTAGGTATTATAATACAATTCATGTGCATAAGCATCTCTAATATTTTTCACAATATTTGGTCCATGGGATATCAGCGTAACCTGTGGAAGGTCTGCCGCATGGTGCGCTCTCCTCTACGGTACGAGCATCGTCATTTCAGAACTTGCAGTTTAAGATGACCCAACCACCCATAGTCCCTCCCATAGCGGCGCCCGGTACATGCTCGCGCCCTAAAGCCGATACTGTACTGTATTATTATTATGAAAATCGTTTCCCTTTTCAGGAACGCCGGGTATGCCAATGGAGCTGCAGTGGGCGGCAGCGAATTCGACGCCAGCCACTACGTGCCCGAAGCGCCGGCCGCGTTCACCAACGATGGCTTCATGGCTGACAATGGTACGGAACTTTCATTTACAAGTCTGAAACCGTTTACAATCTGCATATTTTGGTTCACAGCGACTCACATGAATGAGGACGCCAACGTGCAGAGCCTCTTCGCGGTCGCCACTCGTCGGTTTGCGGTCCGCTCATTGTCACTTCTGTCGTGCAGTCATTTTTTTTATCCTACGTCGGTGGCAAACAAGCATACGGCTCGCCTGATAGTAAGCAGTCTCCGTAGCCTATGTACGCCTGCAACTCCAGAGGGGTTACATGCGCGTTGCCGACCCTAAACTCCGCACCCTCGTTGAGCTCTGGCAACCTTAATCACCAGCAGGAACACAACACTATGAGTAGGGTCTAGTCTTATTTGGCTGCGGTTTTCTGTAAGGTACTTCCCCAATTGGGCTCTGCTCTAGATCTGAAATGACATCCGCTGTGCTGTGCCCTACCACACAAAGAAGAGATGACATTCACAATGCCCATACCTCTCTTTTGGACGCAGTTTAAGGACGTACCCGGGTCCAAATCCAGGGTTCTATCTCGGCGAACACCTAGCTCTGATTAAAACTTTTTACACATTGATAAATCTAAAACGGGTCTTATTCGAGGACGGCGTTGTCCCCGAGAAAAAGCGGTCTCGGAGAAAAATAGCTTAATAATTATATGCGATTAAGACCCATTTTATATCTTACCTAGCTCTTTGCTTTGCACGTATATCGACTCTAAAATCGCCTTCAAACCATTCATCCATTGTGTCATGCCTACTAGCGGTGGACCAATCAAATCGATTTATCATCTATAAGTTGATTCATCATCACGTCGTCGTCGTCATCACCACGACGTAAATTGATGCACAACGCAAGATGGTAAACTGATATGATATGCTAGGACTAGGATTACTAGGAAGTAAAGCCTGACCAGTAATATATGATCACGCGTCATGTTGCGGAATTTCATTGGAACTAATTTTTCCATACTAATCTGAAGTTACCGTGTGTGTTGTATATACATGAGAATAACAGCACCCTCTTGACAATGTTCATATATTACTGGTCGGGCTTTAAGTGATTGAAGTATTGATTGAGTAAGATGTGTATAATCTAAGACAATTTCGTGCTTCGAATTGAACAGGTAAACGAGATGGCGCTGTACAGCTCCATACATTTTGCGGTAATTCTGATTGTCAAAAGTTGATGTTTGACAATTCAGTGACCGACCGCGAAACATATGGCGCAGTACAGCACCATCTGTTTTGGATGTCAAACTAAGGGGCACGTTTTTTCTTAGACTTTATATTACAATCAATTCTCTTTGATATGTACCCACAGTAATTTCGAACGCAGATATTTTTTTTAAGGGTTTTCCTTAAATTTTGCCCAAATATAACATTAACAGTCACCGGCACGGACAATCGCTTAGAACCATAATTCTTACACAACGGTCATTACTGCAAGTTCTCACGATCACATTTCTATAAGCGAGATCCAAAACGACACAAATCCTGTGAAAATGTCTTATAGTCTAAACTATAAGTGTTTTGAAAATAGGTTTATAATCACTTGCAGGGTGATATTTATGTTTGCTACTTTAGCTTTAAAGTTACGGTCATGTTAAATACTTAACTTAGATATGGAAGGTCTGAAGTAGCTTGTATTAGCTTTAAAGATATGACATTTTGTATGAGTCAGGTTTTAACAGTCACTGTTACATATAGGCCACAAGTTTTGACACTAGCTAATGACTTGGTTATTTCTTCTGTGAAAGCATTGTAGTGCATTCTGCTGAATGCATAACGAGAAGTGAGAGGTCAAATGTGATAAGTCTAGAATTTTCTGCATTTTTTGATCTCCACGCATAAAACTAAACTAATTTGCTCGACTACCGGGTTTGACCGCTCTAAATATGACACATCAAATCTGAATTCAAGGTGTAAGATCTCTTTAGCTTGCCTAGTCTATCTAAATAAGGAAAGACTTCTAACCTATGGGGCCGCCTCCAACGGGTGTTTCAATAGAGCAAAGGTACACGAAGCATACTTCGGAAACCAATAACAACGAAGCAGTCAGAAATTTTCGTAAAGCCAACTATCCACTCCTTTATTCCCTTCTTTCGCAGGTGGACTGGTCAAGGCTATATCTTATAGATAATTTAGAAGAGGCGGTGGATTTTCTATACAATAAGATCAATGGTATAATTGAGACAGCAGTTCCACTTAAGAGAAAAGATACAGCCACAAAGTATCCCAGATGGTTTACTGCTGATTTAATTTATTACAACAACTTGAAAAATAGTTACCATAAGTTATACAAAATTACTAGAAATCAACTATTTTATGCATTTTTATATTATTATAGAAAACTTGTTAAAACAATGTCTGAAGAAGCTATGAGTAATTATTTAGATATCATACAGTCAAACATCACACGCGACCCGTTCCTTTTGGTCGTATGTAAAGCTAAATCGCGAGAGTCAGGAGCCAGCTGTATTCAGCGACATGTCACCGCAACAAGTAGCGGAGTCATTTGCTAAGTTTTTTCAGAGTGTCTTCCTCAATAGGCCACCTACCCTAGATGCTAAAGAGGCGATAGAGTCCTCTAACAAAACTACCGTGGGTTCAACCAATGTGCACATTGAACATATCCAAATAAGTAAAGTCCGTGCGGTTTTGAAGAAACTCGCGTCCAAATTCACTCAGGGACCAGATGGTATCCCGCAGGTTGTTGTCAAGGATTGTCACGAGATCTTAACAGCACCCCTTCATTATATTTTTAATCTTTCAATCAAACAAGGGAAATACCCTTTCTCTTAGGAAAACTTCAAAAGTAATACCCATTCATAAAAATGGTTCTAAATCCGAAATAAAAAACTATAGACCAGTGGCAGTCTTGTGCGTATTTGGAAAGGTATTTGAAGCGGTAATATATGCACGCCTATTCAATCAGCTAAAGGGTGACTTTTGTGATGAACAACACGGTTTCTTACCGCGAAAGTCAACCACGACCAACCTAATGAATATCACTACATTTATAGCGAATAGTCTGGAAGTTCACAGGCAGGTCGACGTTGCATACTTTGATTTTCAGAAGGCGTTTGATCGGGTTGATAACGGAATATTATTGCACAAGCTGGCTCAATGTGGTCTGTCGTTGAAGCTTCTTGATTTCATGGCTGACTACATGTCTACATGTGCAATATCAAGTATGCAAGTCCAAATATTATCAAGTAACTTCTGGCATAGGTCAGGGAAGCAATCTTGGGCCTTTGTTATTTTTAATATTAATAAATGTTAAAAATAACATTAATAAATCTTCCGGCATATATATCTCATTCCTTTTGTTTAATATTTGCCGATGATGTGAAACTGGCTTATCCTGTTGACGACTTGCGGGATACCGCTATACTTCAAGTTGATATAAATCAAATACACCAATGGGGCATAAGAAATAGTCTTGCGCTTAATACTTCAAAGTGTACAATAATATCATACACACGGTCAAAATGTCCATACCATAATGATTATCATATAGCGGGTGAAAAGATAAGGCGAACCACCTTAGTTAAGGACTTGGGCACTTGGTTTGATTCCCAGATGACATTTCATCACCAGGTTCTTCAAACCTGCAAAGAGGCCCAAAAACGTATGGGTTTTGTTAAGCGGCAGACCAAGCACTTTTCAAATAGACGAGCTCTGGATACTATTCATATATAAGAAGTAAACTAGATTGTAACGCCATTGTATGGAACCCTTACGAGGACAAATATGTCCTAATAGTTGAAAAAGTACAAAAATCCTTTGCAAGATATTTGTTTAAGAATATGTTTAATTTTACTATCCGTATCTGTATCCAACCCCGTACGTATTGGGCATGGTGGGATACCAGACACTTGAAGCTCGAAGAAAGGTAGCCTTGGTACGGTTCTTTCTTCATTTACTACGAGGTCAGACATATAACAGGTACCTCTTAGCGCAATTATCTTTCAACGTTCCACCTGTTTCAAGGCACAATCTCCGTCCTCGTAAACTACCCTTACTTAACCTCCCGAACACCAGTACCAAGTCGAATTCCCACTTACCTCTCTACGGAGCTCTAAAGTTCTTATTAACGGCATATTGACCCAGGACGATTCATTAGACCTATTTTTGACTCCTGAACCGAGATTCTTAGCCACAGCCGGGCGCTACCTCGAGGCTATAGTCGCCTCGAGCACCATTAGCACTAATTAGATAATATGTAGGTATATGTATATTTAAATTCTGACTAACTGTTTTTGGTAGTCATTTATTGTAATTTATTATAGCTATGTTATAATTCAATTCTTATATTCCTATGTGTCATGTCTGGTGTATACTGTAAGTGACATTATAAAAATAAATAATAATAAATAAAAAAAACTTCACCATCAAAGGAAACCCGTAGATTATTTTTGTAATAAAATGTTTTTTTCTATTTCCAGGCAAATCTGGTTCCATGCCCGACCTGCGGCGGCACCTCGCATTACGGCAGTCCTTCAACCAGGGCTACCACATGCCGCCGCCGCCGCCGGCCTACTGGCAGCACCTGGCCGAGCGGCAGCACGCCGCCAGCCTGCGCGGCCGCCCCGAGCCGGCCGGCTGCCCGCAGCTGTACGGCACCTGGGTCGGCCCGCGCTCCGGCCCCTACGACAACCCTTACAAACGCAGACACTCCATCGTCGGCGCTTTCGCCGACGAATACCCGGCTAAAGACTACGAATACGAGGACAGGGCTGACTGCAAGAGCGAGATGGCGTATCCATACTACAGGCAACACTATTACGACCCCAGAATGCACTATCCCCCCGATTATGACCCTCGATTTTACCCCAGGGACGACGCCTATGGCGTTAACTTATTGAGACATGATCCGTATCATTTTAGTAACGCGAGAGACAGGGCTTTCTATGGGCAAGGTTTGAGGAACAGCCATAATTCCTTCGGGAACGAGTCGGACGATTTGGGGAAATATAAGGATGTGGCTCTGTGATGATTTTATAGATTTTTAACTATTTTGGTGAGCGAATATCGAACTTTTTTCTGTTATATTAATGAGATTATCTTGTGAACACGTGCTTGAAATGAACGAGCGTAAAGATATTCCCTTGGTGGCATTAAAATTATCTCGCCGATTAAAATTAAGTCTATAGTAGGTAAATTAATTAAAATGAATTTGATGATTATGAATGTTCAATATGCAATGAATAAAAATGTATACGTAAATGTATTTAGCTTAAGTATTAGAAAATAAATAGAAGTACTTATTGTAAGAAATTAAGATACTTACCTATTTAGTATTTTTGTAATTATTTAGTTAAGTAGTTACCTGATAACCAAAGGTGTAAATATTGAAGAATCTATTTGTATTAACGGCGATCTACTTACCTATTTACTTTAAAAGTTTCGAGTCACTATGTTAAAAACGAGGACAGAATAAATGATATTTTTTAGATGTATTTTTCATTTATCCCAAAAAATTAAAATCTGATGATGCGACCACAGCCCCCCCCCCCCCCCCCCCCCCCTCCTTTAGCGATGCATGGGGTACCAACTAAAAACCGGGCAAGTGCGAGTCGGACTCGCGCACGAAGGGTTCCGTACCATTACTTATAAAAACGGCATAAAAATTATGTTTGTTGTATGGGAGCCCCCCTTAAATATTTATTTTATTCTGTTATTCGTATTTGTTGTTATAGCGGCAACAGAAATACATCATCTGTGAAAATTTCAACTGTAGCTATCACGGTTCATGAAATACAGCCTCGTGACAGACGGACGGACGGAGCGAAGTCTCAGTAATAGGGTCCCGTTTGACCCTTTGGGTACGGATCCCTAAAAATATGCATCAAGTTACTTCAGGAGGAAATGCAACTTTCTTGTCAGTTTTCGAATAATAAACACAGCCTTTACGAGCTGGTGTGGCAAATAAAATCTTATTAGGGTGATGCAGGTTTTCTCCATACAGAATAGCGTCATCTAGCGTGTGAAATGTAAACTAAATGAAATCTACGAATCCTGAGCACAAACTATTTCCAAAACCTCAGCACGTGGGACCGTGCGAAGTGCATGGTGGGGGTAAGTAAAGCGATCCCAGCGCATAAGGTGGTAAAAATTAGAACTGACTGCGAATAGCGTCTTTAACATTTCGTACAAGTTATATGGCTCGAAATGAAACTTTAATTTACGATTACTCTTGAAATATTCATTTAAATTGTATGGTGTAAGGGACCATTGTAATCTGTATGAAATGCGTAACTTACGTACCTATTTAATTTGATAATTATTAATACTGTATGTATCCGTCTAAATAGCTTTGCACGAGGTCTACTCCGACTGCAGCCATGGAGGTCATGCTAAACCTTCCACCACTGCACCTACACATACAGCAAGAGGCCAGTCTCTCAGCGGTAAGGTTGCGAACCCTCAAGATATGGTCTAACATCACAGGAGCTCTTCACACAAAATGCCTGGAAAAGGTGTATGACGAATTTCCAGTGCTTAGGTCAGGCACGGATCGGATTCACAAACAAGCTATCTTCGATAAAAGGTACAAAATACAGTTATATGAGGACGACAATCATGAAGGTCTCAATCCCCGGGAGCTGAGAATCTTCACTGATGGGTCCAAAACAGACAGCGGATCGGGCTCTGGAACCTTCTCAGAAGACCTGAACATGTCAATCACCACTCCGCTAGGAGGCCATAACTCGGTATTCCAAGCTGAGTGCATGGGCATCATAAACGCGGCGGCTGCCATCACTGCAAGGAAGGTAGTAGGATCCTCCATCCGCATACTCTCCGACAGTAGAGCAGTCTTAATGGCTCTAAATAGCCATATAGTTACATCCAAACTTATACATGAATGCCTCGAACGACTAATGGAGGTATGTCATAATAACAAGATCACCCTACAATGGATCAAGGGACACAGTGGATCCCGAGGTAACGATGCTGCGGACGAGCTTGCCAGGCAAGGATCGAATGCGGGGGCGATTGGTCCGGAACCGATTCTTCCGATACCGTTTAGCAAGGTACGCTCAATGCTGCTGGCACGTACAGGGAAACTACACACAGAACACTGGCTGAACCAGACTGGATGCAGACAGGCAAAAGAAGCCATGCCTGGCATCAACGGAAAACTCACAAGGGCGCTCCTGCAACTAGGGAAGGTCCGACTGAGTATGGTAACCAGTGTCATAACAGGTCATGGACTATTTAACAAACATATTTTCACAACAGGTGTCACAGACAGTCCCCTGTGCCGAGGATGCATGGAGACAGAAGAAACAGCCTCTCACGTGGTGCTGGAATGCAGCGGAGTGGCTCCATACAGGGCTAAACATCTCGGATCTCCGAGAGAGCTCCCCGAGGTCCTACTCAACATTAAAGGTTTGATAGGATTCCTCGAGGAGCTGGGCTGGCAGTACTAGCCCACCCCCAACATATCGAGGGCTTCAGGCCAAAGGGGCGTATACGCAAAAATGCCATTTTTCGTTTTTAACGGCATCGTATTCGTCTTGTAACAATACGTAAGCACAATTTTTTTCATAATTTTATCATAACAATTAGTTAAGTAAATAATTAAAAAATCATTTGGCGTATAACAGACAGTCATCATTTTATGTCGTTCCAAAAAGCCGTACTGAAGGCGTATAAGTGATATTTTCATTCAGTCCCCGATATTCATCGGAGTATAAAGGCGTACGTACATACTTCTCTCATGTGACAGTGCGAACCACCAAATAGTGTCACGCTATATAGGCGTACATACATACGACCATAAACTTTTACCAACTATCCTCAAAGTGCGTCGCGGCAAAGAGGCGTATGAACATACAACCGTACAAAAATTACGTGGGCCTTCAAATAATGCCGGGCCAAAGGGGCGCGGAGACAGCGTCCTTGATTGCCGCATATTGCTATCCCTTTCTGTCAAGCGGGTAAGCGCACTAGGGCCTCCTGTCTCTCAGTCAGTGTCTAGTTCCTTACAGTATGGTGTGCATCTCGTGCGAATAATAACAATAAAGTGGAGCGCTCTGATGCTGATGGCTCTGCCCTGGGCATTCAAGAATGACGTGGGCGGCTGTCTCCTCTGCCTCCAAGTACTCTCTGCAGAGGGGGCTATCTGTAACACGTAGTGTTAGTAGGTGTTTGTTTAGTGGGGCGTGGCCGGTTATGGCCCCAGTCAAAAGCCGGACCTGTGGCCTCTTCAGCTGTCACAGCCTCCTCGACAAACCGGGGTCGATTGTCGGGAGGGCTTCCTTCGTCTGCCTGCACGTGCCTAGGTTAGACCAGTACGGTTGGTGTTTTACCTTGGTGTTGTGTCGCAGCATGTTCCGGAGCCAGGCATAAGGCAGAGTTATAATTGGCTCCGGTCCTGCCACCCTCAGTTCCGAACATCCTCTCGCCAATATTTCGGCCGCATCGTTCCCTCGCGAGTTGCTGTGTCCCTTGATCCACTGCAGAGTTAAGCTGGATGGTGGTGCTTACCTCTGACAGAGCTTTGTGGCATTTGTAGATTAGCCCTGAGGTCAAAGTATAACTTTGCAGAGCTTGTAGTACTGACCAACTATCAGAGAGTATGCGGATGGAGTAGTCCAATATTTTCCTTGAGGCGATTGCGTGTGCTGCCATTATGATGCCAATTCTGCCTGGAAGACTGTGTTGTGGGCACCTAGTCAAGTCCTAGTGGTGTTGAGATATGTATGTTTAGGTCCTCTGAGAATACTCCAGCGCCAGTGCCTGACCTTGTCTTTGATCCATCCGTGAAGATTCTCAGCTCTCATGGGTTGAGTCCTTCACGAGGTTCTTCGTGTAACTGTATCTTAATTTCTTGTCGAAGACGAATTGTCTGGATATCCTGTCAGTCACCGCTTCTATTAGCGGTTCCTTACCTATCGCCTCGTAGAAGATCTCGGTGTGTGGTACCCTAGGTGGTCTCCAGAGATTAGATTTTTTGAGACGTACCGCCGTAGCTAGCGTTTCCTGTTGTATAAAGAGGTGCAGCGGCGGCAGGCTCAGTAAGGCTTCCAGGGCCGCGGTTGGTATTGTCCTCATGCAGCCCGTGGTCGCCATACAGGCCAACCTCTGGATTCGTTGTAGTTCAGCTTCAACTACGGATAGTGTGGTGCGTGGCCACCAAACTATCGCACTGTAGCTTATTATTGGTTGCATGGCTGCCTGGTAAAGCCAGAGTTATCTTTGGGGTTAGCCCCCAGGTTCTACCCACTATCCTACGACATTGTCAGATTACGACTGTGGCTTTGTCAATTTTGCCGTTTAGGTGATTGCTCTAATTTAATTTGCTGTCAAGTATTACCCCTAAATACTTTACTTCCGCAGATAGTTGGAGTTCAGTGTCGAACAGGCGGAAGTGTTTGTTGGTGAACATGACCAGCTCAGTTTTGTTGGGATTGTCTGAGAGTTCGTTGTTAAAACACCAGCGTTCCACGATGGCTAGTGCAGAGCGGGTAACATCGCATACCGTACCTGCATGATTGCCGCTCGTCAGTATCACTATGTCGTCAGCATAGCCGATTGTGTAATAGTGATTATTGTTTAGTGTGGTGATCAGGTCATTCACCACAAGGTTCCATAGTAGTGGCGATAGGACTCCTCCTTGGGGGCATCCTTTTGCCATTAATGCCTGCTGTGTTTCGCCCGTCCCGAGTTTGAGGGTTCGTTGGCTCAACATGTTGTTTATCTATTCTTTCATAACTGCATTAGCGCCATGTCTTACCAGTGCTGCTGTAATGCTACTGCACCTGGTCCTGTCGAAAGCCCTTTCTATATCTATGAAGGTTCCTAAGCACATGGATCTGTTTTTGACCGCCACCTCAATTTTACTTACTACTGCGTGAAGTGCCGATTCTGTAGATTTGTCAGGGCTGTAGGCATATTGGTTTGGATGCAAGGGCACATAAATTTGCACCCTCTCTCTAAGATACTTGTCACACAACCTCTCTAATGTTTTCAACATGAAAGAGGTCAGGCTGATGGGCCTGAAGGATTTGGGGTCCGAGTAGTCGTTTTTACCTGGTTTCAGTATGAAGATAACCTTGACCTCCCTCCATTGCTTCGGCACGTACCGGTGAGCCAGACAGGCGCGCAGAACGATGGTCAGCTTCAGAGTGAGATGCTTCCCGCCCCATTTAAGAAGCGCAGGGAAGATCCCATCCATTCCTGGAGATTTGAAGGAGTCAAAGCTGTTTAAGGTCCACTGCGTGCGCTGCGGGCTGATTACCTCATATGTCTGTAGCCACTCGTCCTCCGTCGGGGTGGTAGTAATTCTTAAGTGTAACATTCCTCTGTTATAATTTGATGGAGACGTAAATGAGTTAAGTTGTTAGCTAAACTACTTTTAGGTTTATTAGTACAGAAGATTTAATATTGTTTCTTTTTATGAAATGACGATAAATGATGTCGTATTTATTTGTTTAGAAGTTTTGATTAATATTTTATTGTTTAAGATAGTTATAATTTTGTTACCAGTGGTACCATTAAAGAAGGAGTAATGTTATTTTTTGAATACAAGTTTTGATACGTTTTAACTTTAACCTTTTGTTTTAGTTAATGCACTCTAAATTTAATCGTTTGATTGTTTCTTGACTGCTTTTTTAGTAAAGCTGTCATTATGTTGTCTTAGCAATTTCCATGCATCCTTTACTACCAATTTCAATTTTATTCTTTTCTATTAAATCGTTTTGTACTACTCGACTTTTGAGCGACTACCATTTACCTACTATCACAAATAGTAAAAATGATCTTATTGGAATTCAGTTAAGTCAGTTTTCTTAAGTAAGCCCACACGTCTTAACTCTAGCTCCCAGCGAAGTGCTAAACGACTGCTATTATAGGCAAAAATCAGAATAACGGCGTGATTGTCTTTTAAAACACTTCTTCTTATCGTGTGGGTTGTAAGATTGATGTACCTTAAAAACCCTGGTGTTAGAGTTATTGAGTCGCCAAAGGCCTCTGACATGGCTCTCATGACGAGCACCACCGGATAGATAGCAGCCGGGACCAACGACTTTACACCGTGCCTTCCGAAGCACAGAATCATCTTACTTTTCGGACAATCAGGTGATTCAGCCTGCAATGTCCTAGCCAAACCGGGAATAGTCTCACAAAGTCACAAAGCGACTTTTGCTTGACAGTGTCCCCACCGGGATTCGAACCCGGAACCTCCGAATCGAGAGACAACCGCTCTAACCATTAGACCACGGAGGCTATTGAAACACTGATATGCTCAAAGTGGCAATTCAAAATAGTTACTTACCCAATCGGTAACCAGCTCGAGTCGACATTGCTTAATGTCGTGGACAGTTGTGACACTATCAAAACCATCAGGAATCATTTTAATGGTAAAATCTAGATGAATTTATGAATATTTAGTCAAAATATAATTTGGCGCCCTATTATACGGCCACAAATAAAGGATACTTACACGATAGATTCGTCAGCCCAGACGGGCGTATAAAAATCAGAAAAAATAGAAGAAACTACACAATGATGACTAAATTACTGTAAAATTAAAGTATTTCGCATTATTAACAGTATTTCCACCTTTCATGATTAAATTATCGAATAGAAAAAAAAAAATGAATTATACGACCATAAATCTCAAGTATTTTTCAAAAAATTTCAACCTGTATGTCGGAAATTATTGTCGTGGTAAAGAGGCGTAACTACATAATTACTGCTTTTTAGAATACGTAGAACGAAACTAGGCATGACACATGAAACAGACAGTAATTTAAATACTCTATGCAAAATTGTAGAACAATCGGTACATTGTATCAAAAGTTATTCAGTTTTTTGTCTCTCCTGAAAAGTAGGGTTCTTGCTTATACGCCCCTTTAGCATGAAGCCCTCGATTATCACGCAAAATAGGCGCAAGTCGTCGAGTTGCGGAAAATCGCCCGAATACAATACAATACAATAGCTTTGCAAATGTCACATACTATGTGATCTTTTTCTAGAAGTTAAGAATGGGTATAGTAAGTAAGTAAGTAGACATTCAACATCGCGGAATTTTTTGTAGACCTATGAAAGAGAGACAACCCCACCATACATTGTGTTGTGTTGTTATAGCTTAAACGGATTAGGCAGCGTTTTCGATTAAACCAGCTCCTATATATAGCTCCTAGCTAGCGTGATTTTTTCCGACAACATCGTTATATTTCAACTAATTTACACAAAACCTTAACAAGTTTTAAACCTAAACCTTCCTCAAGAATCAATTTATTGATAGATGAAAGTTGTTTAAAAATCTGTTCAGTAGTTTTTAGTTTTGGAGTAGTTTTATAAGAGTGCATTGACGAAATTCGATCCCTTACTAAAATAAAGCTGGGAAATTCGAAGAAAAATATCAGTCAATGTTTCAGTTGTCGGGTGTCAGACCGTCAACATCTCCAGCATCTCCTGAGGATGCCTCGTAGAGAGGCGAAACGCGTGTCGAGTTTTGTACTTTTGGTGGTGGGTTGTTATATTTATTTTTGCGGTGGGAGGGTGGGAACATTAATTGCATGTAAAAATACGCAAGTAAGTATAACGGGTTAGCACTGATTTACTAACATGTCATATTCTCGCGGATTAGCGAAGTAATATTTCTTGCTTTAAGAAAAATATTGATAGATACTAAGAAGAAGATCACGCTAAGTTTTCATGCCAAGTGCTGCATCAAGTATGGAGCTTATATGCATTCTTACTGCCAGGTTTGTACAAGGTTAGCGTGGTCAGAGTCGAGCGCTCTTTTCAGAACAACTTTGAGTGCCTACCGCGAACCGCTTTGATCTTTCGTTCGTCTTCCCTCTCTATCGTTCGAACATGCAAGAGTATTGCAAGAGCGATAGAGAGGAAGATGACGAAATTACTTATTTTGATTTTTGCGGTAGGACCTGTCTCATTCTAGCGAGTCTCACAGGTATAGCCGTGTTTCGCTCCCGTGTTTTTTTATTTCTTTCACCCTGATAATATAATACAGTCTGTCAAACAGCTCTGTCAATAGAAAAGGCGCAAAATTCCGATTTTCTATAGGAACCGTGCGCGTTGAAGGGCCTGCCATCTTGTGGCCTGAATCGGAATCATAAACACGTACATTTTCACGTCACGTGTTTTCTTGTGCATAGTAGGTTCTGCCGTCGGAACAATAAACATCAAATTTACGCCTCGCGCCAAAAATCTGACAGCTCCTGTGCTGCCTCCTACAGTTCATGCACGCTCCCTATGGCACTGGTCCCACCGCCGGCTACAAACTATAAGCGAGTGAAACTATAAACTACAAACTAGTGGGCGAGCGGCGAGAAGCAAGTATAGTTTTACTAGTTTAGACGCTGAGCTATAAGCGAGTGTTTGCGTGCGACGGGCGATTACTCGCTCCACTAGCTCAGCCGGGTGGCCCAGCATAAAGGTAAAAAACTTAAGAGGGCCCTATTCGCCAATGACCTATACAGGGTGGAAATAGATTTTGGGTCAGTGAGTGCAGCCACCAGATTCCGTACTGCTAAGCGAAAATGGTCTTAGAAGACCTTCCTTCTATTTCAAATCAATAAAGATTGGCGTTTAAAGATTTTTGAAAAAACATACGGGGTGCGAGAAAATTTTTGACAAACTTTTTTATTATGTCTATCGATTCTATTCCTATCCAGTATCAATAGTTTCCGTGGGTCATTCTTTTCTGAAATAATTAATTTCTTGCATCCAACATTTTCTTGTCATTCTTTTTAAAATATCTTTTTTTTTCTTCCGTCTCTTCAAAATTGCCACTGCCACTACACACACGCTTTTATAAAATACATCATCATCGTCATCCGAACTGGACAACAAAGATAGTTCATATGATTGTTTTAAATTCATTGTAAATACGTGCACTCGCATCCATCTCATAAGGTAAAATGATCGGTCTGATCGCCAAGCAGGCACCGGCGAGTACCGCTGAGCTAGTTTTATAGTCGATAGCTTTTATCGCGGCGGTCAACTAGAAAACAGTGGTCCCACCGCCAACTATCAGCGAGCTCGGCTATCAACTAGTAAAATTATGTACTAGAAACAGTTGACAATCAGCGGGCGGCTAGTAAACATTGTATGGAATTATTGCTTACTCGCCGGGCGGTGGGAGAGTGTCTTCGCCGGCGGTGTGAACAAGCCAGCTATGAACTATAAATATATATCTCTCTCTTTTATTTACACGAAAGCGATTATCTTTTGTTCGTTTCTTGAGCTAGAAAATAGCCGATAGTTCATAGCTTACTCGCTCGCGGTGGGACCAGTGCCTAAGGGACGATAACCTTTGACGATAACCCTTTGCGTCTACATTTTTTAAATTTGCCGCTCTTTTCTGCTGACTGAAATGCCTTGACAGACCTTATTTTTTTTTCTGAAAACGTATTTTTAAGGCATTACAAAAGCAACCCGTGTTACCCATATGAACAAAAAAATTAGCAGTAACAAAACGTTTTCACTCTCAAGTATTGCCATTATTCAAACAAATTTTCCCAATTCCTATTTTGAATTGAACTGGCATACTCTGGCAAGTCAACTTTGTTTGTAGAAAAACACGCGGTGTTTAAAATTTGTATGGGAGATAGATCCTTCGCACCTATATTTTTCAAATTTTCCGTTTTTTTTCTACTGACAAAGCTGGCTTGCCCAGAAATATCAGATATTTTAATATTCCATGAAGGGCATAATAATAATATAAAGAATCACATACCCTGAATATAACAAAAAGTAAACATCGATTTAATCAGCGGATTTAACAATAATCATATTATTACTAATAGAATACTGGCCACTCACAATTTCACCTTAATTCGTGGAGTTATCAGAGTATACTGGCAACTTTACATTTGTTTTCCAATTAAGCACACAAAAAGTTTTTCATATTTCTATCTCTGTCAATATAAAAAAGAACGACAGAGAAGCATCGTTTTGTGACAGCACGGTGAAACACGGAGTTGTCTACATGTCACACGGGAAAGGTCACAGCCAAAATTTGTCGGCGTTGCCGTCGTCCTACCTGTCAAAGGTAGAAAAGTAGTCGACGGAAGTTTTAAAGTTATTTTACTATATTCCAACAAAGTTGTTTAGAAGCTGGATTATGCTAAAGTGTTATTGAAGAATTGATATGTTTATAATACCAATCGGACAAATACTAGGCGCTTGTGTAAAAAAAGGTGGTCTAAGTTGAACAACTGTTTCTGTTGTGTAGGTGGCTGTCCCGATGATGTGAAAGTGTATTTTCGCATAAAATTTAGATCCCATTGTTTAAATATTTCCTGGTAATTGTTGGGAAAAACATACGAGAGGCTTGTTGTGTAAGAATACAATCGTTTTGCAATGTGAATGTTGTCTCGGAGTCGCTGTAGATATACCGTGGAAGTAAATTTTGGTGAGTTTTTGAATTGGTATATCTTGTGTTATTTTGTCTAACCTACAGTTATGTAGCTTTCAGTGTTCTTCAGCCTATATAAAGTTGTAATTAGGTGAAAAACATTAATAAAACACTTCTGAATTTCTTTTTCAATACTGTTTGTTATTAAACATAATCCTAAATGATTTAGATGTATATAGTGAAGAAAACAGTTTGTATGTTAATTAATTTACATTATTAGACGTTTACGATCTTCAAAAAACCATTTGTTTGATAAATTATTCAGTGTCATGCAAGAAAAAATTGTATCATAGTTGGTATCTTATAATTAATTATAGTATCATCATGGTGTTGCAATCTAATTGATCTAGATAATAGACTAATATGTAGTTGCATAACAAATATTATGCAGCAATAGAGCAGGCAATTATATGCAATATAAAAGTAATTGAAAATGTGTATTGGCATATACCTAGTAAAGAAAAAAATACAAAGCCCTTCAGTGGCTGCAGCTTGATTTGAACCACCATTGTAAGCTTCTAAATTCTACTTTTCTGGTAGAATCTCTGTTTTTTGTGTAGATAATAAGTAACTAATTTATAGATTGTGTGTGTGTGTGAATTTACTATTATATGTTAAAACATTTACATATTTAGTGATAAAGAAATGAATACAACAATTATTTACAATAACAATATACATTATGGATATATACAGATGATTACTATATCTAAAATAGGCCCTTGAGGCATTGTACCAAGGATGCTGGTGGCATTTCCTTGTTGTATCGCAAAAGTGATAAATAAAACACAATATGTCCTTGCCTGTTTGGATAAACCATATTACATGAATTTGTCTTGTTTTTAGTGCACATATTTAATAATAATCTTAGTAACCAACTATGCTTATTAAAGGTACTAAATTATTAAACTAAAATGACAATTTGAGAACAAAACTATATAGATGGGGTAGGGCCGATAGAAACACTGTTTTGATAGACAAAACAAAAAGAATACAATTTTTTTAACAATATTCCTGATCATAAGAGAATACAAGTTAAGTTTTTAATGGGCCTTGGTTGTTTTACCAACTACAATAACAAGCACACTTTTGTCTTGTCTGATATAATCAATATTCCTTTTTTCTTGTACAATAAAGTGTTTACTTACTTACTTTTGTTGTTACTTATTTGTAGTTAGTATTTTTTTCTTTATTACAGTTGCGAAGAATCCGCAGCAATGGATGTGCCATCACAAGAGACTGTGGGACTCTTGTCTTCAGGTAAATTTTATTATAATTTAATTATCCTGTCCCTTGCTTAACACATTGAGTGATGGGAACCTGCTTAGCAGGTTCTCTGTTCATAGTTTCTCTACAAAGCGGAAAAACCTGGCATTAGTTGTAAGTGTAGTGCTACAAAAATGTTGGCAGTGAATGTGTCAAATATAATTTTAATAATATCAGCCTCCTTCCGTCACTACATATTTTACAGTTTATGAGGTTAAATATTATTGTGTATGAGCTTATCAAAATAAATAGATTGACAGATTACTATTTCAGTCAACTAAACATCGGTTTGGTCTGTATGCCACTTGGCATTTCTCTGTCTCTCATTTGCCAGGGCTATGTAACCGCGAAAACTGAAGTTTGCAAATAGCGGGCATCTTTCTCTTTTATCCCAATTAAGTTGTAATTAGAGTGAAAGAGAAAGATGCCCGCAATTTGGGAAGATCGGTGTTTGCAGTAGGTCCTCAATATCCATATCCTCGTTGAGTCATTGACTCTCCTTTATTATAAACTTTTGTTGTGTGTAATCTTTTATCTTTGTCTTTGGCATCATTTGCAACATACAGATTTGTGTTCAGGTGTGAGTCTTGCTATAGCAGAGTAAAATATAACAATAGAGTCCTAATATCTGAGACATAAAGATGTGACACTTGGATCATAAAAAAGTTGTATTTCTAATTGAAACCGTGAGCTCATACCATCCTAAGTAATGGTAGAAAAAATGTCTCATTATTTCTACCTACTACACTACATTCTGCTACCATTATGCAATATGGCAGTAACTACATAAAAAAAAATTGGGGACCGTTTTTATTATAAAGGGTGGGTGATTTTGTTTAAATATTATATACAATTTTGTAAATGAAAAAAAAGTGTGAGTGGCAATAATATAAGCCTAAAATGCGAACTTGTATTTGACAACACAAACCGGCACCATATTCTACTAAACCATGACCAACAATTTATTAAAAACTTAACTCCATTGTATATTCCCAAAGCATTTGTAAGACCATATGGCAATGATACAGTTACTTGCCTAATAGATTCTGTGGGGGTCCCGCGAACGGTAATGAACCTACCAGCCACGACAGAAGGTTCAAATTGGCTTGTATAACGTTCTAAGATAATGCACGCTTAGGCATAGTATTGATAAATGAGGTATTTCGAGAATGTTAGCCTTGTGTCTTTTACTAGGCATAGAACAATATGGCTAGTATTTAGTTATTATTATTTATTGTCACTCGACTTTACGGGGAGGGTTATGAGTTAAGCAGTATGTATGTCTTGTGTGTTCAATCGTAGCGTCAAAACTACTAAGCCGATGTTTGTAAAGTATCACAGATTTTTCCATGATTTCTCAATCTGGGCTATACACGATTCAAAATAATTTTTCCGAATTCACTGCGCAATAACCTTGCCAACTGTTAAGTATTAGGGCTATACAGACACATGGGACTGAGTAAATGTGTAGGTATATTCTTTTTTTTCTGGTTTTTAGATCAATAATAATGTTTGACTGTTAATTTATTTGTGTGTAGTTGGCGTAGGTGTCGCCATGAACTCTAGATTACTCGTAAGGTCCGCACAGAAAACCAGCGCCACGGATTGCCGCGGCATTATGCTGAGTGGGGATTCTATAGTTTAGCGTCCAAATGTTTTTATTTTTATTCTGCATGCCTTCCTTATCTAGTGGCGTATACCACGTGTTAGATATAAATGTATTTTCTTTCTTTCTTTAAAGTCGTAGGGTTATACGTACATAGAGGTAGTATTGGTAGAACATTCGTAGGCCCTTAAGAGGACAAAGGCTTGACGTCATCGATTCCAGCTCGCGCCGGAAGCCTCGGGTCCGGAAATATCGAGTTACAATCCGTGCGGGACCCGCCAGGTACCTCTACCGAAATATACTCAAAATAATATTTTCTCAAACGTGCTCGGAAATGCCTGTATTTCGTTCGTAATTCGAACGGGAAGGTTTGAAGTTTTATCTTTTCAAAATTATCGTAATTCCCTGTGTTCTTGTACAAGTACAAATTCTTTCGTAAAAAGTTTGGGACTCTTATAGAAACAAAAGGAATTGCCCTTGGTCTTACCAGGTGAATAAGTAGGTACAAACACCAAACGGGATTGGCCGGTCGGAGTGTTTTAAAGGTGCATAGGTTTCTCTGTCTATAAAATTTTGTTTTGTGGAATTTTATGGGTTAAATCTGGATCAGTAGGTATTAGCAATTTTAGCCATATTAAATTAAAAAAAAAAAACTGAAACAGGGGCTTATGCTGGCATCTTCTATAAAACTTAAGCAGCTGCCAACCCAACAATTCTGTCGTTGGATTTTCAAACGATTATTTTGCTGCTAGGGGTACCTCGGCAAGCTTCGCCCTGGCAACTGCCTCGTCAGAAAATGCCTCTTTTCATCCCTCGGCAACAATGTACTATTTGCTCATAAAGGCAGTAACACCTACATTATCGAATTTCCGCTTTATATCACATGCATTGCACACATAAAAATGCGTTAATTAAGATTAAATCTGAAAAACCGGCCTAGTGCGTGTCGAATAACGCGTAATGGAGGGTTTCTTATCTTCATACCATACGGAAAAAGCATACAAATTAAAACGCAAAATATCTAAATAGCGCTTTGAAAACGCAGATTTCGTTTATATATTCATTACATTAGGTGCATGATGCAATATGATATAGTGCAAACATTTTTTTATACTATGTCCGTGGCAAACAAGCATTCGGCCCGCCGGTAAGCAGTCTGCTATGGACGCCTGCAACTCCAGAGATGTTACATGCGCGTTGCCGACCCTAACACTTCGCATCCTCGTTGAACTCTGGCAACCTTACTCACCGGCAGGAAAACAACACTATGAGTACATAGTTAAAATCATGGTAAAATGCATGCATTACACACGGTGACTTAATGTTTATGTTCACTGATTATGTTGTTATCAGACGCTATAGACAGTACGAATGAAATAATGACATGACAGGTTCTTTACGAAAAAATGATTATAACATCTTAAGTCTTTCCTAGTACTTATTGCTTCAGTGTATTTTAAACCACATTGAATGGAAAAATAACCGCATTTCTTTTGTTTAATTCGGTTTTTAAACAAAAATTTCAACTAGGAGGAGGAAACTAAGTACCTAGAGCGTTCGGGCTTTCTCGGTTCCGTTCGGCTCGGCATTGCTCCGAGCAATTATTAGGGTTAGCACAACTTGACGTCCCTTTGCGTGAAAAACCATAGATAAGATAATTTCATGAATTTTGACAACCCTAAACAGCCGAAATGGATAGTTCCATACATTACAAAGGGACAACATGATTCGGCCCTAATCACTGTCAAAATTCGGCTTTTTAGGTAGTTTCCTGTCTGTACGGTAGTACTATTATTTATTCTGTGTGGTAATACAATTTAAAATTCAAGTTCATCTTTTGCCGTTAGGGTTGCTAGATGTCTTGAATTTTCCTGACATGTTGGACGTTTTGGTGAGAGAATGTTTTTTTTTTTTTGTGGAATTGTGGACATCATATCACCTGCCTGTGTATTGCGGGCAGCTCAGTCTCATGATAGATCAATGCGGTTTAGGTCTGAAGATATCGATACGAAAAAAGTGCCAAAAATATGTATACACGACTTTATTGCCTATATATTAAGGTAGTGTATACATATTTTTGGCACATTTTTGGTACCGATATTTTCAGACGTGACTGTACAAGTAGACTTTTCCCCTGAGGCTAAGGCTTAAGGCTTCTAGTTAGGGAGTTAGTTTCAGATTTAAAAAAAATGTCAGGCTTTTGAAGCTTGTATCTGGTAACCCTACCGGACAGAGGTGTATAGTTCAACATCCGTGATGTTAACGTTGTTCTTATTACTTAACGAGTTCTCGCCTCATTATAACCGTATCAACACGTAGTACGCGTTGTGACCTACTTATAATGGTTCGTAGGAGGCAAGCGTTAGGTACGCGATGAAAATATGTACAACCATTCTAATCGCTTACAGAGAAGTTGTGTTGATTGCTTTGGTGAACCAGTAGAACCATATTACCAAGATATCTTATGGTATATTATCGCTCCATCTGTGACGGACTTTACGCCTCTCCTAGCTGCTACGGATCTCAATACAGATACACTAGTACCCGAGAGTTCTCGCCTAGGCTAGGTAAGTGACGACAATACGGGGCCTAGATGGCTTCCCGCGGATCGATCGGGCGCCTGCGCGCCGCTCGCGCCCCGTACAAAGGCAAGGCTCGCAGCCCTGTCAAAATAATACTCGATTTTACCCTAATTTTCACCACTCACGACACTCGCTGTCCGAAAAAATATATAATCCTCACAAATGAAGTCATTTTAAATAGAATCAAATAATAATTCAAACTGTGACGCATGTTTATTTTTTCGTAAATTTATCGATTGTGTTTTTTAAAGTGTTTTTTTATTGATGTGCGTGTTTCGTGCCGGTTTTTGACGAAAATTGTCTGGTTGAAAATGTAGCGAGTTGAAGCCAAGGAGGTGAGTCTACTGCTAGTACTTGTGGCTGCTTACTTGTTGCGCCAGCTTGTTACGTAATGCATTTTATTTGGGACCACTGGGCTCGGATTCTGGACCCTAGCCTAGGAATAGTAAATCAATGTTGGTACGACTATCTTATTTTATAAAAAAAAATGCATAATAAATATAGATCTCATAATAATGCGCAGATATATACTTTATTTATTTAATGTTGCGTATATCGCAGATGGCTTTCTTCATGCGACTCTTCTATTAATTACGTTAAACAATAATTAAAAACCAGTGCCTTACAGTATCTGAGATAAGTACTAAATCAAAATGTACCCTAGGACGAGTATATACTTGTTTCAATAGGACGTGATAGTAATGTATTAAAACACAAATGAAATAAATAAAACCAAAAATGAATAAGCTGTATATGTGGATCATAAACATAATTTAAAAACCATCCATCCATCCATGAAATTATCTGTGTCGGACTGTTTTGATTTTCAGGCTAATTGATGTCAGTTTTGAATGCCATGCTTCTCTTTGCGGCCTAGTAAATTAGCCCGTTATTGCGAATATTTGAAGTGCATTAGCTCCTTAAGAAACAAAAATATGAAAAAAAAAACAAAACAGTCCGACACGGATATTAATAAATAATAATAATCTGTGTTGAAAAAATCATTGCTCTAGCTTCAAAAACCCCGGAGGAAACAGTCGAGTACGTTTGTATGGAGAAAAGACAACTCCTGCTGCCTCGTAAGCGCATGGGCATGAGTTACTATAATATAAAAGGTTACGATTAGTTTGATATTGAATATTTTAAGTAAAAAATGTTTAACTAAAATCACGCTCCGAAGTGTAGGTTTCGCAATGTAGAAAGACGCATAGATAAAAAGAGCAAGGAGATAAGAGTCCTCATTTAAATCAGTGCTGACATTTTCATGGCTAAGCAGTAAGAGCGTGCGACTTTCAATCCGAAGGTCGCGGGTTCAAACCACGGCCGTACCAATTAGTTTTTCGGAACTTTTTAGTGGAACGTAGTATGACATGTTAGGTAAATGATATTTACCAGTTGCTTTTCAGTGATAGAAAACATCGTAAGCAAACAGAACTAATCCCAATAAGACCTATAGTTTTCCCTCTGGATTGGAAGCTCGGAAAGCAGTCGCTTTCATAACAAGCTTAATAAAAAAAGTGGCCAAGTGCGAGTCGGACTCGCCCATGAAGGGTTCCGTACCATTTATGACGTATTAAAAAAACTACTTACTAGATCTGGTTCAAACCAATTTTCGTTGGAAGTTTGCATGGTAATGTATATCATATATTTTTTTTAGATTTTTCATTCCGTTATTTTAGAAGTTACAGGGGGGGGACACACTTTTTTTCACTTTGGAAGTGTCTCTCGCGCAAACTATTCAGTTTAGAAAAAAATGATATTAGAAACCTAAATATCATTTTTGAAGACCTATCCTTAGATACCCCACACGTATGGGTTTGATGAAAAAAAATTTTTTTTTTAATTTTTATGGCGTATTAAAAAAAAACTACTTACTAGATCTCGTTCGAACCAATTTTCGGTGGAAGTTTGCATGGCAATGTATATCATATTTTTTTTTTAGATTTTTCATTCTGTTATTTTAGAAGTTACGGGGGGGGGGGGGACACACTTTTTACCACTTTGGAAGTGTCTCTCGCGCAAACTATTCAGTTTAGAAAAAAATGATATTAGAAACCTCAATATCATTTTTAAAGACCTATCCATAGATATCCCACACGTATGGGTTTGATGAAAAAAGATTTTTTGAGTTTCAGTTCTAAGTATGGGGAACCCCCAAAATTTATTGTTTTTTTTCTATTTTTGTGTAAACATCATAATGCGGTTCATAGAATACATCTACTTACCAAGTTTGAACAGTATAGCTTTTATAGTTTCGGAAAAAAGTGGCTGTGACAGAATCGGACAGACAGACGGACATGACGAATCTATAAGGGTTCCGTTTTTTGCCATTTGGCTACAGAACCCTAAAAACTACGCCAATTCTTGGGATTAGTTGCTTAGCGGAACCCAGGCTCCAATGAGCATTAGCAATAAATCGGGACAAACGCTAGGAAGAAGAAAATTGACATTTTCAGGGCTATATTGGTACCTATTGAGCGTGTGTGGATTCTACCTATGGCGGCATGGTATAGCGTGGTGGTACCTTTAGTTGTGTTGTGGCCAATACCACCTACTACTACCTACCATTCATAAATTTTGTCTGTAAGCATGTACCGTTTGAGTAAATAAATAAAAAATTGCAACAAGCAGGCCAATTCGAACGTATACTGAAATATCTGAATGATGTCATTTAGTTATCGTGCGTCTCACTTACATATACGGACAATTACTAGCGAAATGCACAATAACTGAATGACACATTTTGATGTCAGTATAGGATCGGATTGGCTTGAAGGGGGTTGCATTTATTATATTACGTTCGATTACAAATGAAGTTTCACCTTATTTCCGAAACTTTTAATTTCAAATTTAACTCGCAGTTTTTTATTATGATATATTAATATTAAACCAGTGTGTTAAATAACTTTTTCTACTCGTCGACTGCAAAGCTTAAATTACGATTTCGTATATCAAACTATAATTGCGTGCTTTTCATGTATGGGCTCCCAACTCAACTCTAAGATTCTTTTCGATACGCTGTAGTCAACTATAAAAAAAATTGGCCAATCACGTGCAGCCGCGCTCTCATAGAAAATACTAAACGGGCGCGGGGCGCGGGGTCGTGCAGTCGTCGTCGAGAGTTCGCAGAGTTTATGTCTTTTGTACTACATTTTTGTCTACTGAGATACTTACCAATTTTCATCACTTATTTAGGTTTAATAATAAAAAAAGTATTATTTAAGATGACTCGTAGAAAAAGTACTGTATACAATAGTGATATAATCAAGCTTTTCAATACCTTACCTTACTTAGGCAACTCAGCAAGCTTCGTTGCCTAAACACGGTACTCGACTGAAAAGCTCTCTATTATATCACGATTATATAAAATACTATTGTAACATAAAGTAAAGTGTTGCAACTGTGTTAATAGTTCTGCGCACTATTTAGGTCATGTCGCCCATTCAACGTTTGCTTTGAGACCGCTAAAGAGTTCTTTAAAAGGAAAGGTCTATTCAGCAAAGTTCTCGTACAGAGCTTCCTATATCTTTGCACCGACTGCAATAGTAATAGTTTAGATAGTTTAGATATAGACACCCTGCGTACATTTTGCACACATAGGTATATACAATGACGATTGCGCTTAACCCTATGAACGCCAGATGGTGAAGGAATATGCCGTGCCAGGCGATCGTGATTATTTAAGCGAAATTGAACTTTACGGAGTCCCGCGTAACTCCCTATTGCATTGGCGAAGCTGATGGCTGTGGCCGTGGTTGGCGTCCTTAGCAAGATTTTCCACAGCCGTCTGTGGCGGTCAAAGGGTTAAAGATCTCTTATGCTTACGGTAGGTAGATAATACAAGCAATTTTTATTACCTATAGTTTTTGTAGTATACTACGTATACACCGAATTCCGATTCCAGAAAATTAAAAAAAAAAGATTTTCCCAAAAACAACAGATGCTTTCAGCACACATGCTATGTAGTTATTTGTAGGATACAAATTTGACCAAGTAGCGATGATAAAATTAAACTGTGCTCAAATTGGTTAGATAATCTATAGATACCTATGTATAGGTAAGTGACCTTGGGGAAAGACCAGAGATGCTTTATATAAGTATTGTTCGATGTTCGTGTAATAGCTGCGACGAATTACACACAAAGACCACAGACAGGTTATGAATATGCCTTTTAGTTCGTCTTATAGGCACATTAATATATGTATGGTTAGTTTGTAAAGAGTTAGGGCTATCTTTGAGCGTATTACTTCGCTATATTTTTTTTATACCACGTCGGTGGCAAACAAGCATACGGCCCGCCTGATGGTAAGCAGTCACCGTAGCCTATGTACGCCTCGACTCAATGTACCTGCGACACAGCAACGCAAACACACCTACTGGCGTGCCCCGCATGCCCGCATCACTGCTCGGAGCTGGATCTCAGAGACGCGACAGCCAGGGCTGTCAATACCGCTGCCTATTGAGCTTCCGTCGTATAAAAAAAGGAACCTCGACACGAAGAGAAGAAGAAGCCTATGGACGCCTGATATAGGTAGCTGAACGGCCTTTAGCCTAGTCGGTGGAGACCCTGCTTGCGAAGCATGAAGTCCGGGTTCAAATCCTGGTATGGGCATATTTGTGTATTCATCACATTTGTTTCTGAGTTATGGATATTTTCTATGTAATTCAAGTATTTATCTATTATATTATATGTATCGTCGTCTAGTACCCCTAACACAAGCCTTATTGAACTTTCCAGCGTCCATATCATCTATATGTGGGGCTTCAGAAAAAAGTGTACCGTTTACTTTTTTTTGGAAAAGTATTACATTTTGGGTTATTACTTCTCAGAATCACGAAGATTACCTGTTCAGTGTTCAGTAATCATTTAAAAAGTAGGTAGATCCCTAGTTTTCAATACAAAATGAGTGATTTTTTTTATGACGGTCCATAATATGTATGTGACATTCCACATGTATAAAAATAAGTTAAATTTGTACGAAACCTTCGATGGGCGAGTCCGACTCGTACTTGTCCGGTCCTTTTTAGGGTTCCGTAGCCAAATGGCAAAAAACGGAACCCTTATAGATTCGTCATGTCAGTCATGTCCGTCTGTCTGTCCGATTATGTCACAGCCACTTTTTTCCGAAACTATAAGAGCTATATTGTTCAAACTTAGTAAGTGGATGTATTCTATGAACCGCATTAAGAAGTTCACAAAAAAATAGAAAAAAAAACAATAAATTTTGGGGGTTCTCCATACTTAGAACTGAAACTCAAAAAATCTTTTTTCATCAAATCCATACGTGTGGGGTATCTATGGATAGGTCTTCAAAAATGATATTGAGGTTTCTAATATAATTTTTTTCTAAAATGAATAGTTTGCGCGAGAGACACTTCCAAAGTGGTAAAATGTGTGTCCAAAGTGGTAAAATGTTGAACAAGGTCTAGTAAGTAGATTTTTTTTTAATACGTCATAAATGGTACGGAACCCCTCATGCGCGAGTCCGACTCGCACTTGGCCGCTTTTTATTTCCAAAGTAGTGACCATTTGTCTCTTAACGTGAGACGACTTGTACAACTCATTAGTACCTATTAGTAAATGGGTTTTATGGTGCGTCATTATAACCGATCTAATCGCTAAATGAGCTTGGCTGGTCTAACCAGTCAACGTCTTAACCTTTCATGTATGTGTAAAATGTCAAAAATCGTAGGTCAAATCTTGATCTTAGAGCAAAATAAAAATCGTTTTTGTTTTTTTTTTTAAAGATGAGAATAATTCAGTCAGGATCCTTATCATGCGGGAGTTTTTCAGAAAATACTGTACACATTTAGCGTAAGTTGTTAAGAAAAGATAATCGCTGTCAGTTATGTAACGATAATTAAGCATGAAATAGTTGTCAAGCGGACCCCAGGCTTCCATGTGCCGTGGCAAAATGCCGTGAGGAAGAAGGAATTAAGCATGAAATCTTTATGGGAATTAACTTTTGCCTTTTTTTACATGGAATATCGCTTATAGTTTGTGAAATTAACACCAAAACCATTTTTTAATTGAAAATTAATTCTTAATTGTCGTTACAAAACTGATAGTGATTAACTTTTCTTAACTAACGCTAATTGGGTACACTACACTATCTTCTGAAAACTATCTACACAAACAAGAGGTTAAAGTTAAAGCTTTCAATTATAACGTGGCCGTTTTTAGTTTGCAGGTTGACTTGGGCCTGATGGTCGTAGGGCTAGAGCTCCAATATTATACACCCTATTCCATATATCAAGAATCGGAAGTTAGAAAATTTGTAAGCATGATCAGAAAGAGTAGCACGCATTAAAATAAAGAGTGACGGCCTGATTACTTCAGTTTTTTTTTATTCTAAACATTTTCAGTTTGCCCCTCGTAAAAAATCCGCGCGCGACAAATGTTCTCCACATATAGAAACATAATTATCTCTGTTTGTTAAGCTGTTGAAGAATGGTAGATACTTTTGACGCGTAGTCTAATCCGCTACTTTTGATGCTGACTGTACTTTGTTAAAGGGGCGCGAGGTATATTTATATCCGTACCTAGGTATATAGAAGCGACAACACGGCACACGGCCTACACGTGCCTATCAAGATCCGACTTTGCCGAAATTCTCCCAGGTATTTGCGTTCGGGCTTTCATATGATATTAAGCTTTAGTTACAAGGAACAGTCGAGCTGACAGGGGTTTCATACCCACGTTATACATACGATGTCGGAAATTTATGACATGTTCTCAACGCGCAATGGGTACCGATATTCTATAATTTTCGTTGATTCTGCGGGCTTTCGACACTACAGTGTCAGCTAACATGCCAATCGTTAACGCTCTGTAGGAAACGAAACGAAACTGTTACTGTCGCACTAATATGGAAGAGTGATAGAGAGAGATGACTACCCTAAGCTGCGGAACGTTAACGATTGGCAGGTTGGCTACGCGGGCTGTACTGCCCAATTTTTATTTTTTATTTCTTGATACCTACTACTGTTATTTTATTTGTTGTAGGACTTGTAAGTTATTAGCCGTTATAAAAATCAAAAATACGTTTCTCCTTTGAAGGGTAAACGGGACCCTTTTACTAAGAGATGATGTATTTCTGTTGCTGCTATAACAACAAATACTAAAAATGCGCCCAAGTGCGAGTAGGACTCGCTCATGAAGGGTTCCGTACCATTTATGACGTATTAAAAAGAAGATTCTGATTCTGTTATTTTAGAAGTTACACGGGGTGTGGGGGGGGGGGGGGGGGGCACATTTTACCACTTTGGAAGTGTCTCTCGCGCAAACTATTCAGTTAAAAAAAATGATATTAGAAACCTCAATATCAGTTTGGAAGACCTATTCATAGATACCCTACACGTATGGGATTGAAAAAACAAATTTTTGAGTTTCAGTTTTATGGGGAACCCCCAAAATTTATTGTTTTTTTTTCCTATTTTTGTGTGAAAATCTTAATGCGGTTCACAGAATACATCTACTTACCAAGTTTTAACAGTATAGTTCTTATAGTTTCGGAAAAAAGTGGCTGTCCCATACGGACGGACAGGCAAACAGACATGACGAATCCATAAGGGTTCTGTTTTTTGCCATTTGGCTACGGAACCCTAAAAAGTACGGATACGGAACCCTTGTTGGGAGAGCCCGACTCGCACTTGTACGGTTTTTTTCATCGAATTTTTTAATCGTTTACCTAATTACGGCACTTGAGATACAGTCTGTTGATAGACAGACAGCTGAGGCAAAGTTACAACGTTACGGTTTGTCATCCTTCGGGCTTGTAATCCTAACAAATATTTTCACAAAAATGTTACAGACTAGGGAAAGGTATTCAACCCTACAGAATTACCTTCAATAAGATGATACTTAATAATATTTAATTATAGGTACTTAACTATAAATACATACAAACATACAAAAGCGCCGGTGGCCTAGCGGTAAGAGCGTGCGACTTGCAATCCGGAGGTCGCGGGTTCAAACCCCGGCTCGTACCAATGAGTTTTTCGGAATTTATGTACGAAATATCATTTGATATTTACCAGTCGCTTTTCGGTGAAGGAAAACATCGTGAGGAAACCGGACTAATCCCAACAAGGCCTAGTTTATCCTCTGGGTTGGAAGGTCAGATGGCAGTCGCTTTAGTAAAAACTAGTGCCTACGCCACATCTTGGGATTAGTTGTCAAGCGGACCCCAGGCTCCCATGAGCCGTGGCCAAAAAGCCGGGACAACGCGAGGAAGAAGAAGAAGAAGACTTAACTATAAATACATATATACACACACATGTAAAAATTATATGCAGGTTATAAGTGTTTGCCTACCGCCCAACCGAATTCCGAATGTCCCATCGTCAGTCGGTACGCGACGTTTGTGGTTACTAAAGCTGATACCGAGATACCGATAACCAACCCTCTGACGGAAGGGGATATTGGCAGGACGTCCCTATCGCATGCGGGATATTGCATTCCCTAGTGGGATACCTGTGGATGTGTATTTAAGAGGGAAGTCACATGTTCGTCCATATTACAAAAAGAGAAAACATTTTTCCACTTCTAAATATAAGTATTCCATTCTACATGAGTTTTTAAGTATGTTATTGATACAATAAAAACCTAGGTTTAGAGGTTTTCTTTTTTTCAAAATTTGCAAAACAAAAAAAAATATCGAAAAAGCGAAACCTACTTATAAATCTAGAATATATTATCCTGAAGCGATCGACATCAAAATCAAAGTGATCTGTTAAGATTTATGGTAGTGGAAACCGTTTTCTCCAGCAATGGGGTTCTTAGAAAAAATTCCATTATTTCGTTAGATTCGAAAAACTTCCCTCTTCGCTCGTGAACATACTAATGTAACCCTTTAGGGAACTCTAGGTGATTATAACTAAATTAAATTAAAAAATAAATAAAATATAAAATTGGGGTATGAAAACAGTGTGGATAAATTGTGTGGCTTGCGCTATTTTATGGAATGTTTATTTGGGTTTCTTAAAAGTGGTATTGTTTTGTTTATCGTTAAACAGTTTTCTTACCAGAACATTTTTCGTCGGTCGTAACGGAACAACTATGGGGTGCCCCGCTATGAGGCGGATTATGTCGAATAAGTTTTTTTTTTTGTTGTATTTGTTAATAAATGATCGATACTCAAACATTTTTTTTATTCTACCAGTATTCTAACCTTTCGCGACCAATATCATACGAATCGCTCCGTTGTTTACTTGCGTTCCTATTCTCATCGGAACAACTTACTCTCGGCCCTATTAGCCCCAATCTCCCCTACATACATATTCTTTGGCACTTTGCCCGTGCCGATATTTAATACCTTGCCTGTACGTGCTTTTGGCTGGAGTCTCATTGGTGCTTTTTGGTGGAAATGAACACCCCTACGTGGAAACAAAATCGATAAGACTGTAATCTTTTTACGCTCCTTGTGTCTGATTCGTCGCTCTCTATTGCGCCCTCAGCTGTGAAGTGAATTTTGAACTCACTGTGATACATTTTGTCTCAGAAAATTTCTGATATTTTCATTTTATTCTTAATGACATCTAAAAATAAATATTGTTGTAAGTGCATTCAGAAACGAGATGACTACGAAATTACGAATACTTATTGATGAAATTCGCAGTACTTTATAATCTAGCACAACTTTCCAAGACTCCTAAAGGTATCCTTCGAAGTCGGAGTAATCAGCCTACACCAGCATTACTGCTGCAGTATTGCAGCGCGACATTACTGCCGACTGCATTGCTGTCACGAATGTCATACCAGATGTTGCTGCCTGGAATTTAGACATTTGCGGTCGCAATGCAGTCGGCAGTAATGTCACGTCACGCTGCAATACTGCCGCAGTAATGCTGGTGAAAGTCTGAATCCGAACGGCACCTGTAGTTGTAGACGCGCGACGTAAGTTGCTGAAGTTTAAAGTGCTTCTATTTTAGTTACCCCAATGCAGTGGTTCTTAACCTTTCCAATTCTGCCAACCCCTACGACTAACCGGGGAATCTGATTTCACCCCTCCTACCAATATTCTTTCTTTTAATTTTTATTATATTTAATTGAGCTTATTACCCCCGTAAAATACCAGTTTACCCCTACCGGGGGTAATTACCCCCAGGTTAGGACCCGCTGCCCCAATGCAACATCATTCTAAACCCTAACGAAATGTGAACCGAAATATACATGGTGTAACACGAGGAACCTGAAAGATTTTAACACTCACTTCTAAGGCCAAAAGAAGGTTTTTTTTTTATATGAGTAAATTTAAGTGAATTTCGCCAAAAAATTATAAATTTAGTTTTATTTTTCAAATTTTTGAATGTATTTGTACACAAAAAGTTAATGTTATAGTAAAACTGGCACTGAAAAGGATTTTTTTACGAACTTTTTTTGTAAAAGCTTGTTTCTGCACTTTCTGTTTCTTGTCACTTTTTGACATCTATCAATAAGGATATTTAGACTACGCCCCATAATGGTATCATCGCCATCAAAGTGGCTTTTTCCACTAAGTTACATTACAATAAGATGTTTTTTTGAATTGGTATTAATTCTAAAACTAGGCGAAATCCAGAAAAGTTTATATGACATTTTAGTCTCTAAATGTAATCGGTTACACCGTTCCTCACGCTACACCGTGTACAATCACTATTTCCTTACACAAAAATTACCATAAAAACCCCATTCCCCTCACCTCGAGCGGACACGGACAATGATCGAACATACAAAATGCATAATGTAGGCCGGGCCGAGCGACCTACTAGCAGTGGGTCAAGGTTGCCCGGGACCAGTGCATCGGGACCCCTTCCGTACTCCTGACGCCACAATAGGTGTCAAGTTGACGGAAAGGACGGTGGGAAATAAGCTCTTAGGCAAAAGTTGATGTTATCTTATTTAAGCAAATTGGGCGAACGAATGAACAGCCCTGACGTCTTTTGCGGGAGTATCTAAATTGAAGGCATTTGTATCACTAATGTTCTCTCTTAACTATTATATAATAAACTAATTCTGTGTTGGCTAGGAGCCGTATTCTGATATAATAACAGGTTAGCAATTAGAAGGTAAAATAGATATTTCTAATAAAAAAAAAAGTTATTATAATTCAATTCACAATATGCATATCGTAAAAATGAATCACACACACTCAATTTAAAGAGGCAACAGGAGTGGCCATTTCTTCCGTGGTTTTTGAAGCTAGAGTAATGTTTTTTTTTTAACACAAATTATTATTATTAATATCTGTGTTTGTTTTGCTTTTTTTTATTTTTGTTTCTTATGGCGCTAGTGCACTTCAAATATTCGTAAAAACGGCCTAATTTACTAGGCTGCAAAGAGAGGCATGGTATTCATAATTGGAATAAATTAGCCTAAAAGGCACAATAATATCATTACCATTTAGATCTCAAAATTCCGTTAAGTACATTCGGCTAAGTTTAGGAGGACGAAACAGTCGAGTACGAAACATCGGTTTTTTGAGGTTTATACGCAGGATTTTTCGCATAATCCGGCGTTGTCCTTATCGCACTAGTTTTAATAGCCGTTTCCGTTAGCGATATGGATATATTCACCTAAAATATTTAAATCTCAGCTCCCGTATCGTCTTAACGCCTTCCATTATGTAGCAGTCACATAAACTACTATTGTCTATCCTGATCCGATTTATCCTACAGAGCGGGGGCTCTTACTAAATTGGTCAATTCCCCGATGGTTGGGCGGCATAAATATTTACATGCGGTCTTTCCTTGTTAATTTGGCTTACTTAGGGCCGTGTTGTGCAGTTAATGGAATATTGGGGTTTGGACGGATACACACGTTATAGGACAGTCTAATAGAGATACGTTTACTTTTAGATACATCATAAATCAGATTTATAATACTACCCCCGACGTGATGTGTATATGGTTAAAATACCTGTGTGATGGTTTTATGAAAACTTGCTTTCACCTTGTTTCATAAACATTCACTCGCTTTTAATGCTTTCCATTATGTAGCAGTCTAGCAGTCACATAAACTAGTTACTATTGTCTATCCTGATTCCTGATCCGATTTAATCCCACAGAGCGAGGGGTCTTACTAAATTTGTCAATTCCCTGATGGTTGGTCAGCATAAATATTTACATGCGGTCTTTACTTGTTACATTTGGCTTAGTTAGAGCTCTGTTGTGCAGTTAATGGAATAACTGGGATTAGATGGATACACGTGCGACGTTTGGACGTTTATAGGACAGTCACGAGATACGTTACCTTTTAACGGCTTATTAGTAGTGTTGATTAAGACTCGATTCTTTTGAGTCCTCTGCTTTAAGACTTGACTTAGCTTTTTATAGTATTTTATGCAACAGTTGTAGTCTACTTATACAACGTTGCATACAATATTTTTCCTACGAGTCAACAAAAATAAATCTTAATTTAGGTAAACAAATTACAGCAAAACTATATAGCCAAGACGCGCGAGCATACCTTGTTACGCGCCCAGCCCGCCCCGGGCCGCGGCCAGCCGGTCAGCGACACCTCCTCGTAAGTCATGACATGAGGCCCTGGTACTTGCTACTTGCTAAATTAAATTTTTGGACAGTTTTTTCTCAATTTTGGCCACCGTAGCCTACGGAGACTAACAAGCAACGCTAAGCGGTCTTCGTAGTCTATGGGTGTTGCTATATTACGGGTGTCACATGCGTGTTTCTGACTTATGATTATGAAGTAATTATTTTTACTATGCAACCAAATGAATATTTTGTAAGTTGGCAGCAATGCACTTATGAGGAATAGACAATATAGACTTTTCTTGAAACCTTTTATATTCGTGTTAATGAATGCATAAATGACAGATAACAGTAGAGGAGTAGGAAAAACTTATAATTAAATCGACACTTGAGTTCATTTTAACCCCCGACGCAAAAATAGGGGTGCTATATGGTTGATGCTAATGTCTGTCTGTCTGTGGTAACGTAGCACTTCAACGGATGGACCTATATTGATGCGGTTTTTTTACGTGAAAGCGAGTGTCCTTGCGGTGGTCCTTAGCTATGTTTGATAAAAATCGATCCAGCAGTTTGAAGAGTATCAGCTTTTTTCAAAACGATGTAAGGCATTTTTGGTATAAAATGTCTTCTTGGTATAGTCCGTCCATTAGGCTTCACGTGTACAAGGGTTTGACAAAACGACTTAAATAATGTAGTTTTGTCCATCCCCGTTACACTGTGCAAACTTACCAGCCAAAATATTACAGCGAACACATTACATACGAAGCAATGGAATATCTTGAAAAAAATCCTGACAGCACTCTAAAAATCCTGACATTACCTGGACAGTGATTTTTCCAAACCCCACTGGGGTTTCTTTAATTTCGTATTTAGAAGTTTTTTTTAATCTGTAGCTGAAACTCCAAACTTTTATGAAAATGAAAATGATATTGATAACAATAGTTACAGGTCGTCTCTTGTTAAGAATATTAAACCTACATACACAAGGTAAGTTTATTGTTTTTAATTATACGTATTTACAATCGAAAATTCGTTACATTATTTTATACATTTAAAAATTCATTATTAAAAATTAAACTATAAGGTAAGTGGCATGTCAAAAAATTCATTGTAATCATAAAACGTTTTAGTAAGGAGCCACTTGTTTAACCTACATTTAAAACCGGCGGCGGAAGTTGTATTTCTGACACATTCCGGGAGGCGATTAAATACTGGTGGTCCGAGACTTTACGTGAAAAATAGAATAAATGCGGGATGGATGAAATGGCGACAGGTCTCTGGAACAACTTGCGATCCACGAATGCCCCTTAAACTTAAGGGGAAAATCTACAGGACGATCGTGAGACCTGTTGTAATGTATGGATCAGAATGCTGGGCGACGAAAGTGACGGATGAAAGAAGAGTGCACGCAGAGGAAATGAGAATGTTGAGATGGATGTGTGGAGTGACGAGAAAGGATCGAATTAAGAATGAGTATATAAGGGGAAGTTTGAAAGTAGCACCGGTAGCGGAGAAGATAAGGAGTGGTAGGTTAGCGTGGTATGGGCATTTAATGAGGAGGGATGAATGCCATATAGGAAAAAGAATGTTAGGAATGAATGTTGATGGACGGAGAGCGGCTGGTAGACCCAAAAAACGATGGATGGATTGTGTGAAAGAGGATATGAGAAAGAAAGGAGTGAGTGCTGAGGTGACGAAAGATAGAGGAGAATGGAAGAGAAGAACATGTTGTGCCGACACCACATAACGTGGGATAAGGGCAGGAGGAAGAAGGTCCGAGACTTTTAGCTAGCTTCTAGTGGTTAGTTGAGGTTTCTAAAATTCCTGACACTCGCGAACCGTGTGTCGTAGCCCTGACAAAGGCCGAAAAATTTTGAAATGTCTGAGGATTTATGGCAACGCTAGGTTACGCGGACTCCTATGCCTTCCTACACAAATTAAACAAGCTTTTAATTCTAAGGAAAACATCCTTCACTAAAATATCCTCTTACGGAAAGAGAAGGGTACCTGGCACCTAAAACGCAGTAAAAGCCCCTTGTGGGTTTAATGAGCCAATTAAACTCCAACAATAGCCTATTGTCCTCGCATTCGCACTTAACGGGTGTGAATTAGGATCTGTGTGCATTTTGACACGTACTTTTGGGATTTTGTGATAACTCGTTATGTGAGGCATTTTAAATTCCTCATGTGAAAAGAAGCGGAGATAGAACATTTCAATGTTATTCTTTGTCGCATATAGATGCCAGGCCATTTGGTTTGTGGGATTCCAGTGGCGGACTGTCCATGGATATGTAAGGAGTTAGGGAGGGATCATACATAAATAGACTAATTAATACTAACTATTTTGGTTCAGTGATCTACAAAGAAAGAATCTTGGCCGAGAGCTTGCCACCTGTCCCGATCCTGCGTAGCTTCCTGCCAGTAACTGATACGAAGCTGAAGCACATCCGCCACCACACTGTTTTCATAGCAATACCTGAGCCGACCCACCGGACGGCTACCAGGCGGTCGTCCCAATAACGCCCTCTTGACAGCCGGATCTTCTCCCATTATGAGTAGGTGATCAAACCAGGGAAGTCTCTGGGCTTTCGTTTCGTTGATATTGGGCTCGGCCACTAACCCCTCGATCTCGGCATTTTTCCGGATTCTCCAGGTGCCGTCATCTCTCTGAATAGGTCCCAGGATAATAAATAATAACGGACCACGCCTCACAGCCATACACAAGGTTAGGCCGTGAAACGTTACAAGAATACACGCGTCCAGCATGAAAGTATTCATGTTGGGGGTACCGTCTACCGCGGAGTTGACAAGTTTCGGTACCTTACCGACACATAAATAGGCAATTTAGATAAATATTTGACATGTGTGCCTACTTAGTTGATTGTACTATTTATATTTCCTTGTACTTCATTTAACACAGTACAGTCACGCCTTTAATTGTGACGATCAAAATCGAAAGGGTCCTTATGGCGATCGGCGCTTACGCCATTACTAACGGCGCTCCAATATTAATGCAGTACTACGCGACGTAAGCGCTGACCGCCATAAGGACCCTTTCGATATGGATTGTCACAGTTGTTGATCAATTTAGGGTTTAAGCTACTTGTATTACGAATCAATAATACAAAACTCCGTACAGTCCGTGACGGTACAACTAAACGCAAGTTAGTGTTTTAGTAAAATAAACTGCTTTAACACATTCACTGCCAGACAAAAAACGGCGCACTACCCCAGAAACCGGTGGTCTATAGCTGCGTACAAAACAACCCGTCCAGTGGGTTGTCCGGCATCTGAACAAAGTTCACGAGCGCCCACCAGGTGGGTTCCCGGCAGTGAATGTGTTAATGTTTGTCACATATCACAATTAACAACAATAACATATACTTCCACAGACAGCGGTAGAGCAAAAGTTACACAAAGCGAAACGTTTAGTTAGTTGTAGCAAACTTGACAAAGTTACTAACTCTACCGGGGTTAGCTCAAATGACTGTTGCGATAAACCTCAAACTGTTGCACGTTGTGTTATTGTTTGCTATATAGTATGTTTAATTGTTTATCTTTACAAAGTGTTAATGTATCTTCTCTTTTGAATAGGCGAAAACTACGTAACGTAAAACGGTTACCGTATGAATGATTCACTAACTCACACGTTAACGTTCGAGTACGTTTGTCTGTTACATACAGCACAACAATTTGATGATTCTTGAATTTTTACCGTAACTTTATATGCAAATAAATGTATTGGGGTAATTCAATCGTTCTGGGACTTGAAGCGGGACTGAACTTTAAAAATCTATCATTGCTTTCAAATATATGCTTCTGTGATAATGATAAGTAGGAGCTATAAATACCACAAGTAATGTCAAATTATGTTCAGATATTTAAGTTTGAAGACGCTAGTAAACAAACCATTAACAGAATCCATCCCATCAAAACTTATAAATTCCTGTATTTCCACCAAAAACGATTATTTGCTATAAAATTACCAACATTAAAGCTAATATTACGTCATCATGTCGCGGCTTAATAACCAGAAACGCGTACATGCGCGAATAGTGATGTGCCATTCCCAAATTCCCCTACCCGGATATTCATGTATTCATTGTGTTGCATTTAAAAAAACGAATATGACCTGTTTTTCATTTTCCGTAATTTTTCAGGGTTTTAAAACGATGCCTGAAGTGAAAAAAGCTAACGTGATAATTTTGGCCAGATATCAAAAGGGAGCACACGCGCCTTCACGTACACTATTATTAGATTAGCACACAAAATATTACATATTTATAACAATGTAGTGTTGTTGCAAGGATCATATAAACAGAAGAGCCGAAAAGACGGACATAGAGATTAGACAAAACAGATTAAATATTTACGTGGATAGATTTGAAACGAAATCACGCAGATAGACCCGGGAAATTAACGAAATTGAAACGAGGATTTGTACAAATCAAAGCCCCAATACATCTCACCTAACTAATTATTAATCAAGGCTACTTCCCAATGTTTCCGGAACCAACACATCACTAAAATGTTTATCGCACAAATGTTTATCGTAAACATTTTACGGCGCCTTAGTAAACGCGGCGTTACGACCAGATTAAGGGCGTTTTTTAATGGAGGGTAGAACAACAGGTCCCGGCTTTGGTCTATTCCGTTGGTCTTATTTAAGGCCGGAAGGAGGGTTTTATTATGTTGGATTCCTTAATATATCTGCGGAGCAATGATTCTGCGTTGATCGCTTAATAAGGACCGAATATAAAGAAATCGTAGCTTTTTTATGTTTTCACGGAGTACAACTCTACTGGTGTAGAGACAGACAGTATTTATTTCACTATTACAACATTTAAACACGACTTTTTTATACATAGACGCTTTGGTAAGCGGACGAGAAAGCGACTAGCGTTAGTCTATATTTCACTTATAAAAGTACGTGAACCTGTCTGAAAAAAATGCATCTGTCTAGAAGAAAACACTCCCCAAACCATTCAGAAACTATTTAAATCCTTACTTGCTTTTTGTTGATCGTTGGCATTAAAAGCAAAGCAGTTTACGGCTTTAAATTTTGCTAACATGGAACGTTTAAAGTAATAACATATAACAGTTGTTAAAGCAAGAAAAAACCTTTGCTTTTTGGATTGCAAACTAGTGTAATTTCAACTTGTTTTCTGTTACAGACGAGGGTGGCGCGGGCGGCAGTTCAGACTCACCAGACAGCAGCGAGGACGAGGTCACCTCACACGTCCCGCCCGCCATGACTGCCCGCGCCCAGGTAGTAGTAAGTGACCCATCTGTACCCTACCCGGTGTCTTGTGTGTTCAGAACCGTATCCTAAGACTGGTGGCAGTTCAGACTCGCCCGACAGCAGCGAGGACGTGGTCACCTCATAAGTCCCGCCCGCCATGAAGGTAGTAGTAAGTGACCCTTCTGTACCCTACCCGGTGTCTTGTGTTAAGAACCATAAGTACCATAACCTAAGTCTGTTGTTCGCCCCGTTGATGAGCATGAGACTAACGCTACGATGGCCGTAACCGCACGTCATTGGCCAACCGTAAGCAGCGTGTGGTCACCCTTTAGGCCATCCCTTGAGTAGCCACTAGCCACTACAGTGAGTACTAGACTTATATCCCGCTTGCCATTACTACCAGTGATACCTAAACCGAGTAAGTTAATCACCAGCTAAGTACTGCGTATTACCTTCCACTTCCACATTGCACGCAACTGAATGGAGAAATTTTAAACCTATTGGCGCATTCGGTAGGATGCTTCTTGGTGTGGTATCTTTCGTTTTCTATGTATTATTTTCGATATATGTTTAAATGTGAATTGACAAAATATGTTTCTAATGTGTGATATCGTGGTGTAGCGTATACCCAAACCAAGCCGAAATAGATACAATAACCTTTCTTTTTTAATACGCGTGCGTTTAAATTAGACAAATCGACTTGTACCGGGGTAAATCGCCCGGTATTGATGTTTGAAATACAGATATTGTAATATAGGTACATTTATTTCCAGGTGCCGACCATCAGCGTCACGCCACATAGCCCGGGCGTGCTCGACGACAGCCTACAACAACTACGCCAGCTCCATGCGGCCGTGCAACGTATGCGCGCCGCGCCGCTTCCGCTCATGGTAAGTGTGGCGTCTTTATATCAGCTTTACGAGGCACAACATTGAGCTTTTATCCTGTTCTGCACCTCATGCTACGTCTACCGGAGAAAGAACTTCCTCTAAACCTCGCTGTTTTCGATCTGAAATGGCACCTTCTGCTATGTATGTGCTACTATTTTTAAACCTCATTAGGAATCTAGATGTGCTTAATCGACCGCAACGATTGTTTTAGTCCACTGTGACCTTATTTACCTTAATCTATGAACTGTGGAAGCCTTAGTAATGGCCATGGACATGTAAATGTATTTTGGCTACGTAACTGTAAACAACACATTGACTTATTGTTCCGTATGTTGTATATTCTAGTTGATTAAGATTAGATTTTCGCTTCCAATTTCCTCGCGTGTATATTTCAAACAATGAATCATTTATGAAATAAAATACGTAGGAACGAAAGCGTCTGATCAAATCACTCAGAACAAAAAACAAGCTTAATTGAATAAAAGCGGATGCAAGAAGCAAATACGCTTCCCATTTTACCCCGTCTGTGAGAAATGAAATCAGTTTATGAATTCTCAAAGCTATTATTGGATTGCAGCCCCTGTTTCCACCTCATTCGCCTTGACACCCCTGACCTACTGGTACAGAATAACACCTAATAATACATTGATGCTGATATCACTCGTACATTATGCGTAGATAGAACGCGTTTTAGTGTCATGAATTAAAATGTAAATAGTATCATAGGGAAATTCATTGTTTATTATGTGTTGTAACCTAAACGTTTAAATATTAATGCCTGTAGATACACACATACACACACATTCCGTCCGTACGAAACGAAACTGTATGCATAACGGCGGCCTCATTATGCAGCGGCTTACCTAAATGTCCATAATAAATGGAAATAATTCGTCCATAAAGTCGCCTTGTCTGTTGTATTGCCAGCCATTAGTAATGTCTCACAGCCAGGAATATCTACTAAAATAGCTGTCACTAAAAACTACTAACTAAAACTAAAAGTACTAAAAGGGGTGTCAATAAAGCTTCATTCCCACCTAAAATTGAAAAAAGGCAATGTATACCTTTTATATACAAAAATCTATTGTTTACAGCAAGCGGGCGGCATCAGTCGTCTCAGCACGTCTTGTCCGTCGCTTTGCAAAGATAGCGGCGATCCAGACTACTCCTCACCCACACACCTGGACTTATACCCGCATAGTCGCAAAGGCAGCGGTGAGTATACTTGATATATGCTGCCATGAATAATCGATACAATCCATGGTTTCTTGATGTTCCCCGGAAGCTTCACCAGTTTATCTGTTCGTCTTGTAAGAGATCTGACCTACCTGAGAAAGTTGCTAGACATAGCGGGCGAGGCGAGGCAGGGGCTGAAAATTTATTGTCTACGACGAATGGTACGTAGCAGAAAATGCCCCAACAACATGAACTCTAGTTGAGATCTCGGGTAGCAGTTGGTTCAGGGTGGCGCACGACCTTGCTGTGGTGATGCTTGGGTAGACTTTTCTCCAGCAGAAGGTTAATTAAAGAATTCCTGCCACTTCTGCATTCTCTACCATTGTTAGCCCAACAACTCCTTGTGACATGTTGAGTGTTTGTTTGTCCAGGCGAGTCCCGCTCATGGGGCCTGTGGGACAGGCGGGAGGAGGGCCGGCGGAGCTCTTGGGCGGCACTGGAGCCCAACGCACACCAGCCCGACGCGAGCCGCCAGCGCAGGTATGGTCCATACCTAGAGACTCCATACCATACCACTTCTAGAGAAATAATCAATTTTTTAGATGAATCTTCAAGCGTTTAAGGCGAGCATCTATCAGGCGATATGCTCGCGTATGATGTATGCACGACAAGATCTTAAAAAAAAATACACATCAATATTCCTTTATCAGTATTTTGATCGACATCGCTTGTAGCATTCATAATTGAGATTATTGACGTTAAATTATTTACTCACATAATCTAGGAGACGATCGTCTTAACCGCTCAAGTCAAATGTCATTTATTGTTTATTTTTACGATGACCGATAAACTACCAAACGAAGTAGAAACAAAAACGTTAAAAACGTAGTACAGTGGCTTGATAACATAATTTAACTAGACATCTGAATTCCATCATACCAAAGATTTCTTGATTATAGAAAAACTAAAATTTGATACAAAATTACTGTTTTCCAGCCGAACTAAATGGCGGTTTAAGGCTACTTACTCAATTTGTCTGAAGTATTTACACATCTACAATCAATAAATCTTTGATATTACTAATGGGAATGTGGAGTCTGTGTTGAACGCGGTAACACATTCCAGTAACCTTAACGGTCACAGCGCGTCGCTATCATCAATGGAGTCAGAGGGCGAGCCCCGCGCGCGGCATTCGACGCACTCGCTCAACGATAACGACCTAGCCGTGAGTACAGCTTTTGTAACACATGCATAACGTAGCTTTATCCCTCGACCTCGAAACGCACGCTCCGAGCGTCACGAGCGCGCACGCTGGCCGACTGCCATACATTTGTAGCGTCAGCGTTGAACGTGCACACTGCTTATGCTTTGAGCGTGCGTTTCGAGGCCTTTATCTTAACATACTTAGATTATCTTAACTTACTTAGATTTGTAATCACCCGTGTCAAGTTTTCCTGTCCTTAATTCCCTTGCCGTAGCAATTGTAATTCTTGCTTTGTGTCATAATAACCCGTCATATCTTCTTTTGTACATATAATTATGCACTAAAAATTAAGTTTTTGCATAAATGTTTGGTATTCAAGCTCCTATTTGGCTCAAGCGACGAAAATCTAATGAATGCATGCTCGCTCCCGACATCTAACTCTACTATGACCCTTTTTATTGTGCACAATAAAGTGTTTACATTCATTATTTCGCTCATGCTACGAAATCTAATCTAAACGTGCTTCTGAACGACCTATGACCTTCCTTCTGTAATGAAGCAGTCGATAAAAACATTGTTGTGAATGCAGAAAGACTTCGAGAAGGTGACGGCGGCGCTCCGCGCGGGCACTAGCGTGGCGGAGGGCGCGCGGCTGGCGGCGCGGCTGCCGCTGCAGAAGTCCGTGTCCACGCCCAGCATCGTGGCCGCCGTGCAGCCCGCGCAGCCCCCGCCCGCCAACAACATGTCAGTACAGAGTGTAGTAGTATACAGACGGAGAGAAGGTGACGCGGGTACTAGCGTGGCGTAGGGCGCGCGGCTGCCGCTGCAGAAGTCCGTGTCCACGCCCAGCATCGTGGCCGCCGTGCAGCCCGCGCAGCCCCCGCCCGCCAACAACATGTCAGTACAGAGTGTAGTAGTATACAGACGGAGAGAAGGTGACGCGGGTACTAGCGTGGCGGAGGGCGCGCGGCTGCCGCTGCAGAAGTCCGTGTCCACGCCCAGCATCGTGGCCGCCGTGCAGCCCACGCAGCCCCCGCCCGCCAACAACATGTCAGTACCGAGTGTAGTAGTATACAGACGGAAAGAAGGTGACGCGGGCACTAGCGTGGCGGAGGGCGCGTCAGTACCTACCGAGTGTAGTATACAGACGGAGAGAATCAGTACACTGGTGTCACTATAGTATGAGTATACAGACGGAGAGAAGGTGACGCGGGCACTAGCGTGGCGGGGTGCGCGTCAGTACCTACCGAGTGTAGTATACAGACGGAGAGAATCAGTACACTAGTGTCACTATAGTATGAATTTTATGAAATGATTTTTTCGACTCGGACTCTAACCAGTATTTTTTTTCTTTATTCAGTGAGTACTTGTGCTAATTCATGAAACTTACCTATTCAGAGATAACAAGTTTTGTATTTTCTGAAAATAATGTCCCGTTGTTTTTGCCACCCGCGTGGCGATTGTTCTTCGAATAAGCTGTTACATGCATTTGAACCTTATTACTATCAGGATAGATGCTTTTTATAGACATTGTTTCTTTAGTACGTGCCGTGAAGACAGGAGCTGAACGTTCTTCATAAAAGAAACAAAAGCTTTTGTTTAACAGATTAGTGCCCGAGCCGAAAAAATCATCTCACAAAATTCATACTATACATCAATGGAGTATCACTCGAGTTTAGGGCGCGCTCGTCTCGCGACTTTCCCGAGTAGTAACTGTGGCAGTCTAGAGAGCTAAAGACCTGAATTGACGTTGCGAGACTACACTTTGCTCCGAAGACGTAGATAATAACGCAACGAAATTAACTATAAGATGACATATCTGTCTCTAAATCTAGAGGGTGAGAAACAGAACGTGATTTGTGACCTTGCGCTGTCATACATCGGCTTTATTAGACAGTGCGAATATTGTACGTACTACTATTCTATCATTATCTCGTCTGTGATTACTGCCTACATTGTCGGTCTAGCAAAAGGTCAGTGTCCAAAAATGGCCACATAACGATACCGACAACTAAAAACAATATCCAGATAAATCGCCTACAGATGATTGTTTCACATACGTCGTTATAGTTAAGTTCTTGCGCCTAGCGTTAACTAATGTCTTTTAGATACCATTTAAAATATTTTTAAACAAAAATAATACTTTTCTGAAAGAAATTTAGAAGACCTAATAAATAAATACCCAATATGTGTGAACACGAAGAAAGATAAATAAAGGTTTAGGTTATTTTGTTGTCTATTTCAATATTTCTAGCAATATTTTTGTATGTTGTAAGTTTTATGTGCATGTCTTTACTTTTAAAACTTGGTTATAAATACTGTAGCTTAAAAAAGTATTTCTAATCAATAATTGTTTGTGCATGTCCAAACATGTTTTATTTTGGTCCGCACCGTTTTGCTTTGCGATGTCTTAGCACTGGAAGCCAGAATCAAACTGGTACTTGAATTTGCACTTATTTTTTAACTAGCGTCATTGTAATATAAACATTTTGTATGTTCTAAATTATTCACACTACACACACATACTCAAACACAATGACGATAGTTGTACACTACCGCCACAAATAAAGCGCAACGTTAATACTGCGTCAGTACTAATAATTTTACTATGGACGATATTTTGTGGTGGTACTGTATGTAAGCGTTGTCTCACTCGATGTTAGCTTGTCCGGCGGCGGTGCGAGCGAGACGGAGAGCGACGAGGACGCGTCGGCGGCCACGGTCGGGGCCACAACGCAGTTACCGGGGAGAAGAAACAACACACATCAAGAGCATTTGGGATTGCATCGATTGGCGTTCTTGGAACAGTGAGTGGACTTTAAGGTCTTAATTTTAAAGTTCATTATCGATTGACGCTAGAAACGGCGTATCAAGAAATTTTTGGCCTGCAGCGTCTCGCGTTTTTTGAGCAGTAATTGAACTTTAAGGTCATAACATTAAGGTTAATTCTTGATTGTCGCTATAATTTGTGTTTTTAGCATTAGAAGGAAGGTATGCGATCTTGAAGTGTATTTTTATTTAAATAAAAATACTTTTGAAAAATAAGTTACAGCAAATATTATAAATCATATACGATTATTTACATTCTTTTCTTTCATAAGTAAAATTAAGGGGCTACCAGGCTAAATTCGCTGATGTTACGTCATTGCGTGCTTGAACGTTAGCTTGATAATTGTTCTGATATTTAAAAAAGCATACCGTATCACTAGTAAATATTTTTTACGTGAACCCTTTTCTCGAGTTAAAATCCGTATAAACTCCCTTATTATGCAACGCTTAGACACGAAAGCTTAACAAATAGTGAATAATGATGTACACTATAATTATGTCTACCGATTTTTCAACTATATAAATAGTTTTTGAAAAATCGATACTATTCAACTTCGTGCGTTGCCCCGGCGCACGGATGTCTGCGCGGCCGACGAGGGGCAGTCACCGCTTGGCCGTTGGACGGGGAACCTGTGTCACTCGATGCGACGCGCGCGCAATTATTCTCTGTGAATTTATCGTCTGATTTTGACATTTGAGAGTTTTGAGTGATAGGATACAGTTTATTTAATTGAGCGAACGGACGCAATAATTTGTGTACTTGTGCAAATTTAAGTTGTAAAGGTGAAGAACGAGGGAGTTGGAACGCGCGAGGTCATTCAGATAGGGGTCGGCCTTAAGTAATTATTTTATTCTTTGTTAATAAGGTACACCTCGAGATTGTTTACCAATTCTCTAATGCTAAAAAAACGGAATATAGTAACCCTGCGCATCATATGATCATCATCATATACATACAACATTTAGGCTTGCAATGAGAGGCGTTCTTTGAGAAGTAAGTAGACTCTTAAGTCATAATTCATATCATTAACGTTGGTATATCGTATCGGAGTTGCTGTGAAACTATCCTCGGGTAAATGGTTAATTACAAAACAGAGGTTTGTACTGCCCACTTAAACAATAATGAGAATTTGGTAAGTAATTTTGTTATTTAAAAAATTAAATAAATTGCAAATTTTCTATTGGCATGTTGAAGCACAAGCTTTGCTATTGTTTTCGTTCGTTTGTTACACGTTTTTCTGGTTTGTTTATTAGTGTGGCATGATTTTACTAGAAAAAAAATAATTTTCGATAGAGGAGGAATAATCAGAAGCATACGTCGAAGAGGCATCGAAAAAAAATGGTTTTGAATATTGTTTGTCATATGTTTTCTTTCCTACAGAGCGGCGTATGACCATCACGCAGAGAAGCGACGGAAAAGAGGCAGCTTATTTTTCAGGAAAAAGAAGGTTAGTATACCTCATTAATCTCATTATATATTTTTCATCACACTTGCTCGAAAAAGATCTTATTTCATGCAGGTGTACTGAAGGACAAAGGCTTATTTTGTTCCCGTGGGAGTTATGGATTGTGAAAAAAGCTATTACTCCCTAGGGAGTTATAGCTTTTTTCTTTAATTATGTCACTTATTTATACAAACCAAGTAGCACAAATGAGTTTTACTTTTAAAATACTGACGTTTACATTTTAATATTTTTGTTTATGTTTAAAATTATTTAATTTGATTATTTAACAGCCGTTTAAAATAATTTTCAATCGTGGCTGAATACCGAATAGGTCTGTGCCTTCAATGCCTCACCTGCCAAGAAATTACAAAATGACATGTTTGATATCAAACATTCGTCCGCCGTCACCGTATTTAAGAATTATTTTGCTTAAAATTAAGTTTTTTCTTCGCAAGTGTGATGAAAAACATTGTGTGTAACTCCGGGGGTAAACTCGGTTCTTTAATACCCTCCAGCCTGTGGCTGTCGGGAATTACCACCCTCGTATCCAAAATTTCACTTGCCCCCGTTGCACAATGTACTATTTTTATGTAGTGTGTAATTAATTTCGGGCCTTAGCTTAAGTTTTCGCTGAAAGGGATGATGTAAGAAACGTTACAGGGATGAAATAAAAAATTGGATAGCCGTAGAATCGCATTCGCATGTATCAGGACATTAAGGAAAATGCATAAGATTGGATTAAATTGTAATGCCAGAATATTCTCTCTTAAGTTTGAATAGGAAAGAATCTATATTTTATAATATATATAATCGGAGAAAACTAAAGGTGGAGTACCGCCGACTTAATCCTGACTTTTACAATATGAATATAAAAGTAAAATATAAAAACAATACAAATATATAAACACATTATAAAAACCTAACCTAGGGTGCCGCCAGCAGCGAGACAAGGCCCAAGCTATTTATACCAGATTAGAACCTAGTATTATAATACCAGAATCTGTAGCAATACGTTACACAAAAACATATCATGCTTGTAACATATCGTTCAAGGCGATGTTGCATACCCAGATACCCACCCAGCATAAAAAAATGGAATTCATTCGTAACGTGGGTATGCACTTATAATATTTAGTACCTAGTTCGCTAGTTCATAGTGACCTTAAATGAATTTGCGAATAACCTCACGACTGATTGTAAGACACGGCACTCCTCGCGAGGGGCTTGACACGAGGCACCGACTTTTGATCTCTTTGGAGATCCTTGCTAGTAGCAATTCACCTTACAGCTTTTAATTTACTGACCGACCGTTAGCGTAGCTCTCCACTTCAGACTGGGCACGCTTTTCGGTGAAGAACAACGTCGTGAGGAAACCGGACTAATCCTAATAAAGCGTAGTTTACCCCCTGGGTCCGAAGGTCAGATGGCAGTCGCTTTCGTAAAAACTAGTGCCTACGCCAATTCTGGGGATTCGATGTCAAGCGCACTCCAGGCTCCCATGAGCTGTGGCAAAATGCAGGGACAACGCGAGGAAGAAGATACTAGACATCCATCTACAGCCACGTCTGAAAATATCGATACAGACAAAGTGCCAATAATATGTACACACGACTTTATTGCCCATGTATTAAAGTTCTGTATACATATTTTTGACACTTTGTCCGTATCTATATTTTCAGACGTGACTGTACCTCTACAGCAGTCCTCACCGATATACATTATGTTCGCAGGACAAGTCCCGCAAGGCAGCGCACGCGTGGCAGGCGGCCACTTCGACCGCGGACTGCGACTGGTGCGGCCGCGCTCTCGCCGACAAGCCTGCCTTCTATTGTGAACGTAAGAGCGGTTCTGACCCGGGTAGTTGTTGGACTCACCTGAAGTAGTGCGCGATTTGAATGAAACATTCCTTTGTTGACCTTATTCATTATAAGTAACCATTGGCTTCCAAATCAATGATGGTTCCTGGAAAGCAGAGACGCCTAGCGAAGTTTTTTTTGAAGATTTAATTTAATAATTTGTTTTGACCATTATTTTAATTACAATTTAATGTTTGATTTTTGTTTTGATTTGACATTTAATATGATATTGTTTTATTTTATTTTATTTCAATTTTGAATAATGTTAATGTGTAATTTAATCTAGTATAAGTAATTACTAACGAACTATATGGGCCTATTTTGTCCTGAAATAAGTGAATTTATTTGAATTATAACGCTCGGACAGGTGTTTATAATGGTCGCAAATTCGATTCTTGCTCGACAAGATGAAATTTTCAATTTTTATTACAAATAAATATTGTAAGGCCTGAAATCACCATACAGAGCATATAGTGTCACTCACGAAAGCGATCTTAATTCGAAACAGAAATCTAGAAAGGCGTATTTTATTGTTTTCAGATTGCACCATGACAGTACACCAAAGCGTGTGTAAAGACTACATTGTTGAATGCAACAAACCTAAATCATCTAAGGTACGTACATTTAAACACCACCCCCAACTGTTGTACAATTTTAAATCCTATCGGCAATTAAATAAGGTTCACATTTTACAGACCTCCGTCGGCAAATCCTTGAGCGCGGCAAGTGGTAAAAGCAGCAAGAGGAGTTCAGTCTCTAGCCAGTCACAAAACCAAAATAGGTATGTTAAGAAAGTAATCAATCTAAAATCAGGCACATTTGAATTTATTATTCGAACTCGGTTTTAACACTGGTACATTAACGTTAAAACTGTTAATAAAAAAATAAACATTTTCTTTTTAAAAAGACCTCTAGCCATTTGACAGGCGCGGAGGCCTGCGGTTTTGTGTAGAATATATTTTGCGGCTTTATTTTTTCATTGTTGCAAGGACTTTGGCCACGAGCGAACAGCCAAGCGGGCGCCAATTTACGCTATGCATTATCAATTTTTTTGCGCGCAATAATGTGCAGGGTTTGTAATATGACTATTGACAAAACTTGAGTACTATTTAAACAAAAATATTATAATGTTATAAGTTATCCTTGTTATCATGGAGGCCTATATGAAGGACTGTATTTATGTTATAACTCAGGTATACTCTCAAACTGTTTTCATCATGCAATACGTTTAACTTTAAGATTTATTCTTGTTTACTTGTTCTCAAGTTTTCTTGATGGCTCGGCTGATTTTTTGTATTGATGACACATGCAAAGAAATGTTTAGTTGCTGGGTAGTCGACACTGCAAGTGTCCGCCATGACAGTGATTTGATTATAAGAAGATACACAAGTATGTGACACTGTGATATATTTTATTAAAAATAATCTTCAGTATATACACTCCTTCAATATATATATACACTTATTTATTTCGAATGCCTCGTTCCATTGCTAGTTTTCAGCCATTTTTGTATTGTTTTCAAACCTTCTTGTTAATTTTAGTTCGCTCAAATTTTGCCACTTTATGTTGTTCTATATGCTAGTTCTGTTTCTTTTTATAATTAGTTGATTGTGTCGAACGGAATGTCTTCTTATAAAGAAAATCATTCAACTGTGGAAAAATAGAGGTGCCATTAAAACATGTATTTTCCTAATTAAAACTATAATGATTTTTATGTCAAGTCAATCGGCTTTTGGCTTATGTTACTTCTGTTTTTCCACCTGCGTCGCTGTCAAACCAGCCCAAAGACGCACAGTCATAAGAATACAGATATAGAATCGAAACAGCGCAAACGCCAATCGCCGGACACTGGAAAAGAGACCTTGCGATCCACACCTACGGTTTCTATTCTTATGCGTGTGTTTATTTTCGCGGCACGCTAGCAAGAAGCAGTCGGGATGTTACTCGCCGTGGCGCCGTGTGGCTACGAAACTCGGCGTGCAGTAAGTGCGGGAATGCTGCGACATCGCGCTGTCTCTCTCTTACTCTCTCATCACACATGTCATGAGTCATCGTTTCGTTTCTCTCTTTCTCGACTTCGGCGCGGTTATGTGATCCTGGTTGCGCGGTTTGGTTTTGTTCGTGTATAAATTTTGTTAGATTTTTAGTTCTCGAGTAGAGGTTTATTTTTCAAGGTGAAGTATAAATGGTTTATTTTTGTTTCAATAAATGTTAGATTAGTTTGCTTTTTAATAAAGAGTTGTTTTAAAACGCGAAATACAATATCTTAGGAGTAATATCAAAGGACTAAGACAGTCGGTGACAGAACATAAAATATCAACAAGTCGATTTTTATAGTCGTTCATATGACGGCTACATAATGAAATGCTTTAAAATACGAGTGTGTGATTATAAAACGAACTGAAAGCTAGTTCTATAAAAACATCACGAGTGTTTTTAATGCCTAATTATGTCCAGTTACATACATTGCTATATCTACACACATATTATAAACTTTCTATGATGCGTTCAGAAACATCATCTCGACTGGTACTAGAAATGAATTCCATACAAATAACTTTGTTTTTGTTATTATAAAATCGATATTGATGCAATAATAATATTTCACAGATAAGAAATTTGTTCTTTCCAAACAGTATATAGAGATACTGTTTGGAAAGCTGGTCGTAATTTGCAGTTTCTAAACGCATCATACAGGGTTTATGATATATGTGTGAGATGAAGCTTGTTATAATTTAAAACATTTTTGTTTACACATCAGTACGCCACGTCTCTCCATACACATTACAAGATCTTCTAGTTGGTTCGTCTCATCCACAACGCCTTACTTGTGTATCTTTCTATCTTGAGGTAGTTCTGGTCGAAATTGTTGTCGTAGTTTGTTCTGATATTTTTGTTTCGATTTGTTTTCGCTGAGGATTTTAGGTTCAGTGTGTTCGGGAGGGACGCTCAGGCAGGAGTCTTAGGAATATAAGTTATTATAAATAATACAAATAATAAATAAAGGTCCGGGACCCCATGGTCCTGAGATATGGAAAGACATACAAATAATTATAAATAAATAATAAATATTATAGGACATAATTATTTTTACACAAATTGACTAAGTCCCACAGTAAGCTGAATAAGACTTGTTTTGTGGGTACTTAGACAACGATATATATAGTATATAAATATTTATAAATACATAGAAAACACCCATGGCTCAGGAACAAATATCCGTGCTCATCACACCAATAAATGCAAGGGCTGGTAAGGACCAGGTTTGAACCCGGGTCCATCGATTTCCTATACATATAAGATATCCCACAGACAATCATTGGCCGGAAAACATGTACTTCATTTTTTAATTTACGTAATAAAAAATCTTAACTTTGTATGAAATGAAAATGTTGTATAAAATATGCTTAAATCGTCTTTAGCCCACGCTGACGTTTTCAGTTTAAATCTATTTTTAATAAGTAAATTTAAAAATAAAGTAAATGTTTTCCGGCCAATCCTTGTCTATGGAAATATAGTTTAAAAAATTATATGTGATAGGCCACCTCATTGTTTTATATTTGTCTATTGAAAAACTTATCTAGTGACCTATGTATATTCCAATAAACGCGGCTTTGATGATTCATTTGAAAACAAGTCACATTTCCCGAAAATCAAATCTAATTTCAACCTTGAATCTGATTTCTAAGGTTGAAATTCTATTGGCGCTTATATGGTCGATAAATCGTACTATGCCTGGAAAAGTGTTAAAAGCCATACCATCAGGTGGGCCGTATGCTTGTTTGCCACCGACGTAGTATATAAAAAAAAAGGTGCATTGTGGCGGTATTCCCTCCTGTAGAAAAAAAAATCAATAAAATATCTTACTGCCTGGACGTCCTTGATACAATTTCTGATTATCTGTTCCGTAATTATTAAGTACATGTATATACATTTGATTACACTTTTATTAACAAATCTGCATGTATTTCTGATTCAAACTGTGGAAGTGTTTCTTTTACTGTCAATGGCTTCTTTTTTATTATTTAGGCTTTGCAGAGCGTGTTTTGTGATTGGTTTGTTAATAAACTTACAGCTTTGTCGAAGCTGGTAAACCGTAACCTAATGTTTCTCGTGTTGCGTCGGTTGAGATTGACCCCGTTTGCATTTGACTTCGTTCCTCATATGGCAACACAGAAATATGTACTTACATTAGTTTATTTTCCATTGATGTAAGTTTGTTTATAGAGAAGTTTCTATTTAATAATATACAGATCTACTTGACGCATATTCTAACCAAAACATATGTCGATTTACTTTTGAATACTTGTTACTTAAAAATAAAATGCTTTAGAGAATTAAGGGGAGGAGAGGAGTCTGCCTACTCGAAACTTTGATAAAATATGGATGTACCTCATATCGGTTGTATAATGTATATATGCTGTTGTTGGTTATTTTTGCTCCTTTACGGCGTAGCACGACAAAAGATTAGACATTTTATTGAATAAATCTTTATAAATTGTTACAAAATATAATGACTAAATTTAATTAAAACATGTAAGGTAAACATGGTTGCATTTTCTGTATTGCCATATTCTCTAACGCATGCTAGAAAGAGACTGACCTTTCATCTCGTTTCAGCACCAGCCACGTGTGCAACGACGACAAAGACTCGGACCATAAGCATGACCAAAGCAAGTAAGTTAAGACCAATGTTTGTAATACAATAATATATAATAATTCAGCCTTTAGGGCTCCCACTGCTGGGCACAGGCCTCCTCAGGAATCAGGAGGACAGGAATGTTTATAAAGCATAATATTTTCTGAGGATCTTGTCTCCTAAATCGGAAAAAATAACTGTAGATTGATCTTCACGCCAAAGCAAGTGTTGCCCTCTACAATTGACGTACTTTTTCTTGTGCAATGTCGGTTCTACCATCTTGTGGACTAAATTGGAAGCTTAATCTTGACATTTAAACTTCGCCCCCATAAACAGAGGGTTCCTGTGCTGCCCCCTACAGTTAATGCACGTTCCCTATACCGGAAATGATGGAAAATTTTAGTAGTTAGCGCATTTAAAAAAATAAATATTATTATTAATTTTTATTGTTCCATAATACAATTGAAATAATAAAAAGAGTACGTGTACCTACTATACTCGTTTTATCCACATGCTTTATCGACTCTCGTCTTAAACTTATTTTGTTGTAATGCTGGTTTACCTACCTTTCTACGTTTATAATATTAATAAGCATTTCGCAACTGAGCATTACTATTTCCTTTACAGTACATATGGTGATACTTTCCCACACGCGTGCGAGAATGAGCACTTTCCGTGCATATGTCGAAACTTTAAAGAGCCATATGTACTGTAAAACGTTGTACGATACACGTGCGAATAGTTAGGTAATTCGCAATCCGTGTCGATTTAAACCATTCCCTTCGATCATGTTTTTAGTTATCACCACTCGTTGCAAAAAAATCCTATTTTCTGCACTTGTATCGTGATAGTACATTACGATACAAATGCGAAAAATATGAAATTCAAAACGAACGAAACTTTACCGCACTAGTGCGAAAATTAGCATATTACGTTACTATGTCGAACATTTAAAAGGCCATATGTACTGTAAAACGTTGTACGATACACGTGCGAATAGTTAGGTAATTCGCAACTCCTGTCGATTTAAAACACTCCCTTAGGTCGTGTTTTAATTTATCACCACTCGTTTCCAATTTCCTATTTTTCGCACTTGTATCGTAATGTACTATTACAGTACATATGGCGCTACTTTACCGCACTAGTGCGATGATTTGCACATTGCGTATCTATGTCGAAAATGTAAAGGGCCATATGTACTGTAAAATATTGTACGATACATGTGCGAATAGGTAATTCGCCATTACTTTCATTATTTTTTTTCCGCACTTGTATTATAAATCACTATTTCAGTGCATCAGACGACGCAGGAGCGGCAGAGTGGCCGGAGGCCTATCTGACCCCCGACCTGCTCGGTGAAGAGGCAATTTTACTAGGCCTGGGGGCCTCAGAGCCCGACACGTGGGCTGCGGGCGCGCCCAAAGGGCTGGCTAAGTGAGTATCGACTATATGCCATGTTTGGAGCATGGGGAGTAATGGCGTTTAGCCGACTTTAATTTTGTTAAATATCACTAAATTCTAGGTAAATTCCTGATAATAGGGCAACCACATAAAATAACTAAAAAATGAAATTTAAACTATTTTATTCCAAGTAAAATATAACCATGTAAATTATAAACAGATGTCATATATGACTTAAAAAGTGACTAAAGCCTCTGGTGCTCAGGGCACCATGCGTCTCCAGCATACGCGCCTTTACACTTACTCGAGAAATTTCGACCGATACCGCTGTGATCTGGGCGGCATCAGGCGCTAATTCTGAAGACGTGGTTTTGATTCCAGCCTTGGGCACTGGAGGCCTTGGTCACTTTTCTTTCGTAACTACAAGGTGTAAGAAAAATAGTGAGGATCTGTTTAAGAACCCAATAAAAAAAACACGCGAAAAAAATTCTTGACTTTTTCCTAATCAGAACATGATACCGAATATGCCCTTAAGGGGGTCCCCAACGCCAATGACCTTCGATCTGAATCCCTCAGTTTTCTAATGTTTTTTGTAGCTGTAAGCAGTATAGTGTCACATATTTACTTCAAAATTTACTGTCTTCGAGATATTTGGCATCAAAGTTGAACAATTCTAGGCTAAAAAACTAGTTTACTGGCCATAACTTTTGTGTTTATTAGTTTTTAGAGACGTCGAAGACGAACCCAAATGTGTAGATTTCGTACATGTAAAATCCTTAACAGCAATCGAGTAACGAAAAAAGTGATTTTTTTAGACAATGTTTAAAAAAAAAGTGTTCATTTCTTTCAAAATCCGGCTGACCAGAATGGACATAAAGATTAAAGAACCGATAGCCGTTTGTTTTATAATTCTATCTATAGTGCAAATGTAGGAGTAACGACTCAAAACTAGTCATAAATCTATTTAAACCGCGGGGAGCCCCTTAAACAGATCCTCACTATTTTTGTTACACCTTAAATATGACATCTATTTCAATTAACCACATAAATTTTGTGATTTCAAATCAAAATCTCGTGGTGTGGCTCTCACATGTAATCAATCCAAAACTCTTTAGAACCAACTCCCAACTCAGATCAGTTCCCAACTGATTAGGTACAGCCCCACTTAATAATCGGAACACGAAACAATCAAAACTCTCGCTTTCGACTATTTCAAATGCTCTTTATCTAAACTTTTATGCACAGCCTCTACACCACAAGCTGATTTCCACTTTACACCACAGTAATTAGAATTTCTATACATAGTACACTCCTTATTATATCATTTTATTCACTCTTAGCCATAGAGATATAAGAAGTAAGCATAGAGTGCTCACTCCATACATCTGTTTTGGTACCAAAACGCTTAGTAGTTTCGTAGTTCGCTACTTGACATTAGATGTCTCGGGTGTACGAAAAAGCAAGGAGTTGAAAATAGATTTCCGGTTAATCCGGTTATAATATTAGCTGAAAATTGTTGAGCTTTAGACTTTTCGTTCGTCGCAACATCTATTGTCAAGTAGCAGTACTGATAATTCCGCTACTCGATGCTAGATGTATGCTACGAAAATAATAAGCGTTTTGGTAACAAATCTGATGTATGGAGTGAGCATTCTATGCTTACTTTTTATTTATCTATGCTCTTATCTCAGCAAAATCTGTACAATCTCTTAACGTACTCTAACGACATATACACAGACATCAGTATCTGTAGTCGAAAAATTTATATTCTTAAAGATTCTTTGTAACTTGAAATACATTAATCTTGTGATATAAGCTGCTTTCTCAGGCATATCGAGTTGAGGTTCCTACGTGTTTATCGGTGCCGCAACGAATATGATTTGTATTTATAACGTTTTAATCTGAAGCTAGTATGTTGTACCCGTCGAACATACAAGCTGGCGTTTAATCCAAAAGGTTATCAAAATTATGCTAAATTTAACCCTATCACTTTAAACTATACTTCAAAATTATTATATACCACTTAAAATAACGGCTAATCTCGATATTGCTAAAAAAACCAATGGCAGTTTCAAATGCCTTGATTGAATAGAAATCGAGTTTTTGAGTTTAGTGTTTTTATAGTTTTAGAGTTGATCCTATAGTAAAAGCAATTCAATATTGAATTTATCGCATACAATTTAAAACATATCAATCATATCGCATATGGCTAAAGATTAAAAAAACAGCTTAAAAAATCGAAACTAGACTTGCCTGTAACCTGTATCCTGGTACTATTTCTTTATCCACTCGATTCTGTAGAGTAGTCGTAGTGCACTCGCTTCTTTCATTTCCTGTTGCTTCGTAGAGCCGATGGCAACTATTGCGTAAAATTAGCATTTTCACGTTCGCTTCCAGGGCCATTGGAGACCGGGAGACGAAGAGGCAGGAGCATATCTACGAGTTGATATTGACTGAGAAACACCATTGCCTTACGATAAGGCTTATGCAGAAGGTAAGTTTAATTAATTGATATATTATTTGCTAGAGATTTGCCTGTAGCCGGATGAGGACAGCGCTGGATCGGGTAATGTTGAAATATTCAAGGAAGCTATGTCCATTAGGTGACGTCTTTTGGTTAAAATGATTATATTACTTATGTTTATGCTAACCATTGTAAAATAAATTGAATACTTTGTTTTGCTGAGCATACCACTATACTACTACTATTGGATTTAATATAATATTAAACTAATTTCAAGGGTTTGTCATTAAAAAGTGATCTATTTAATGCTGTAATTGCTGTAGTAGGTGCAAATTTTTTGCTAGTGCTATTTTCTCAATACTTCTGATAAAGCTGGGAAGCCGATGTTTGCATGACAAGATTTGATAAGTCAGCGTTAAGAGCCCGTTATCGATTTTAGTCGCAAAACAGTCAAATTTATAGATTTAGTCGATGCAATTTTACACCTTTCCTTAACTATTAGAAATAACAAGTACTGGTTACAATTTCAACGAATAATTATATCAATTTTACATTTTTGCTCTAAAATCGTTACCGGGCTCTTAAATTCATTGGTATATTCCATATAATTTCGCATCACGTCGCCGACAAATGCCCTCGTATAATCAGAGCGAATTTTAAATAGAGGTGGATTGTCAAAGAAAACTTGACAGTCCACCTCTATTTCAAATTCTCTTTGGTATATATATATAAATAACCTAACCTAAAGACAATGTTTTCCTACAGATGTTCGCAGAAGGCATGCTCCGATTCCCCGGCATAAGCTCAGCTCAAGTTTCCAGAATGTTCCCCTGTGTAGAAGAACTATGGACGTTACACGCGGCCTTACTGTCCCGGCTACGGGCACGGCAGCGAGCGTCGGCGCAAATCGCTTCTGTAGCTGATATCCTGGCTGACACCTTCGCTGCCCCGGCCAGGCATCGACTAAAGGCTGCTTATGGTAAGATAACCTAGGCGATAAATATCTTAGGCGATGGCTATTATACGTAGAAGAACGAGGTTACACACGGACTTACTGTCCGTGTGTAACCTCGTTTCTCGTGTAACCCGTTCCGTGTGTAACCTCGTGTGTGTATAAAAATATAACTAACTAAAATTGCTCGCTGGCGACGGCCCGCCCGGGTGCAACCCTTAGCAAACATGCTTAAATCTGTCGCGTCGTCTTATTTTTACTCGATATCTGCACATTTTTTTTGTTCGAAGTTGGACTACAGGTTATAAATTGGTGTACACTGCCCGTGCTAGCCAGCGCACGGCCTATAGTCGCCAAGTAAATCAATAGCAACAATGTTCTATGCAACAGAATCGGTGATCGGGTAGTCATTACTCAGACTAACCACATTCAAGTAAATGTATCGTTCAGGTGAATTCTGTTCCCGGCACCGCGACGCCGTGGACGTGTTCAAGGAGTGCTGCGCGCGCGAGCCCCGGCTGGCGCGGTTCATACGCAAGTGCCAACAGAACCCTCTGCTTAGGAAGAAGGTATGAAAACATACACATATTTTTACGATACATTATATATATTATTATACATACTTAAACCACTTTTCAATATATATATTTTGACAACGCTTGGCCGTCTATTATCCTTAACACATTTAAATAAATAATCTTTACAGACCCACTTAGTTCATTGATTAAGTGTAAGGTATGTGAAAAATAAATTAGTGTGTATATGAGCAGTTTTACTCTGAACTAATGAACTTCAGCTATGAACAGAATTGGTCGTGCGTCGATATAGATTTGTTACCGGCAAGTACCTACACTTTTGTAAGTGAGGCGCATGGCTGCCGCCGCTGGCTGGACCACTGCATAGTGACTAGCGCGGCGCGTCAAGCAGTTGTGAATACATATGTTTTAAATAAAGATGTGTATTGGTCTGATCACTTGCCATTGTTTGTTGAATGTAATATTGCAAACATTGTGCCCAAAATTACTACTTCTCCTCTACCATGTAACAAAGTGGTCTGGGGGGAAAGAGATAGTAAACAGATAAATTGGTTTAAAGAATATTGTAATTCAAAATTCAGAGAAGTTAATTTTCCTTCAGAGTTTACTGGTTGCGCAGATAAATTATGTGGTGATCAACACCATAGATCACTTTTGGATACTATGTACTCAAATATAACATGTGTACTTACGGAGGGCGCGCGACTTTGCCATAATGCGCCTAAAAGTAGGAAACATAAGTACATACCCGGCTGGAATAAGCACGTCAGCTGTGCTCACAGGGAGGCTCGGTTGTATTATCTAATGTGGTTATCGTGCGGTAAACCGGTTTCCGGAGATGTTTACTCTAAAATGTACGAATCTAAAAGAATTTTCAAATCTAAATTAAAATATTGTCAAATTAATCAAGATCAGATCCGAATGGATATTATTGCGCAGCTACATTCTAGTAAAAAATTTGGTAAATTTTGGAAATCGACTAATAAATTAAACCCTAAGGCGGCCTTTCCTGTGAGCGTAGCTGGGTTGCATGAGCCGAGTGATATAGCTAATGCGTTTCAGCGCCACTTTAAGGTTGATCCACCGCTGTCGCCCCCGTCTCATATGTGCGATGCTGATCGTCATCCTGAGGTTAATATTGTGAGATTCTCTGCTAAACAGGTAGCTTCAGTCATTAATAAGATGGTGCGAGGGAAGTCTCCTGGGAAAGACAGCTTAAGCATAGAGCATTTGAAGTACGCGGGTGTGCACCTACCAAGAATTCTTGCATTGTTTTTTAACCTTTGTTTGAGTCACAGTTATCTGCCGGATGAACTTACGCATACAGTAGTTGTCCCAATTGTTAAGAACAAAACGGGCGATGTTTCTGACATGTCCAACTATAGGCCCATCTCGCTAGCCAATGTTATTGCCAAGGTTCTGGACAGTCTGCTCGACAAACAGCTGGCTAAGCATATACACCTGCACGACGCGCAGTTCGGCTTCAGACCTGGCCTATCTACTGAATCTGCCATCCTATGTCTGAAGCAGACTGTCCAGTACTATACGGCAAGAAAAACACCCGTATATGCCTGTTACTTGGACCTGTCAAAAGCATTCGACCTCGTATCTTATGACATGCTGTGGCGTAAGTTACAATCTGATACGGATCTGCCGTATGAAGTTACCTCGTTGCTTAAATATTGGTATGGTAACCAAGAAAATAGTGTTAAGTGGGCTGGAGCGTATTCGGAGACATATAGGATGAAGTGCGGAGTGAGGCAGGGGGGGTTAAGTTCACCCCGCCTCTTCAACCTATATATGAACCGACTGCTGGAGGAGCTCAGTAGTGCCAGTGTGGGATGTTCCATAGACGGAGTGCGCGTTAATAACATCAGCTACGCGGATGACATGGTGCTGCTGAGCCCCTCAGTGGGTGGTTTAATTAGTTTACTGCGCAAATGTGAGTCGTACGCGGAGGCCCATGGGCTCAAGTACAATGCTAACAAAAGCGAGTTTATGCTGTTTAAAGCGGGTAATAAAACCTACAGCGTGCCCCCTGTGACTCTTTGTGGAACTCCTTTAGCACAAGTTCAGCATTTTAAGTATTTGGGCCACTGGGTCACCGATGACATGTGTGACAACATGGATATTGAGAGGGAACGCAGAGCGCTGGCTGTGCGCTGCAATATGTTGGCTCGTAGGTTTGCACGATGTACCGAAAAGGTGAAGGCTACGCTTTTTAAAGCCTATTGCCAGTCCTTCTACACGTGCAGCCTATGGATCAGCTATACGCAGCGGGCATACAGCGCTCTGCGGGTGCAGTACAACAACGCGTACAGGGTGGTGTTCGGGCTGCCGCGGCACTGTAGCGCCTCGGGTATGTTCACGGAGGGACGGATCGATGGCTTCCACGCGATCATCAGGAAGAGGTGTAGTTCGCTGTTGAGGCGGTGGCGCGCCAGCTCGAATACCATCCTGTGCACGTTGGCCGACCGGTGGGACTCACCGTGGCTGAAGCACTGGGTGCAGCTACATGCCCCTGTATGTAGGAATTTGTAGTAATATCTTGTCATACTAACCCTAGATTTAAGTATTTGTATGTTACTAACACAATATGGACATTGTTCGAAATAAATTCTTATTGATTGATTGATTGATTGATATATACCACATGTTTTGCGGTAGGTAACTGAGTGAAGAGAAGACACTGGGGAATGACAGTAGATATGGTAGTGTGCGTTAATGCAAGAAATTGCAATATTTTGCAGTTTTGCGAGTTGTTTGATGAAATGAGACACTTGAGTTTAAATATGTTTCAATGTATTTATTTAATCTTTATTGCATATAAGAAAACACACTGTACAATAGACGCAACATAACGCCGTAAGGCATTCTCTACCAGTCAACCTTTAGGCAAAGCAGATAAGTTGTAGGCGGTTGTAGACGTAATATTTTTTATTGTTTACGTGAAAATCAACACGTCTTAGGAAAAAGTTTAGTATTTGAAAAAAATAATGATAACCCTCAAATTGTTTACAATCACGCCATCTTTTGGTGGGTAGTTGGCAGGACATCACTAGACATCCAGCTTAACTTTTGATAACCAGAGTGGCCGCATAAGCCGAGGCGGGTACCGACAGCGCCATCTACTGCGAAGCAAGAACTTTACACATACTATTAATTAATTTTGGTTAGGTATTTTTATTAACGTTTAGCCATCTAAAATGTGTAATATTGAATATTCCGGAGTTTTATATTAATAAATAAATAAATATTATAGGACATTATTACACAAATTGACTAAGTCCCGCAGTAAGCTCAATAAGGCTTGTGTTGAGGGTACTTAGACAACGATATATATAATATATAAATATTTATAAATACTTAAATACATAGAAAACACCCATGACTCAGGAACAAATATCCATGCTCATCACACGAATAAATGCCCTTACCAGGATTTGAACCCGGGACCATCGGCTTCATAAGGCAGGGTCACTACCCACTAGGCCAGACCGGTCGTCAACTAACCAACTGTTTCTTTAACAACTGTTTCTTTGGCAGGGTGTCCCAGAGTGCGTGCTATTCGTGGCACAGAGGCTCACCAAATATCCACTGCTGCTGGAACCATTACTCAAGACGGCGGGAGACGATATCAACGAGAGAGAGCTGCTGCAGAAGGCACTGTGTGGCGTTAAGGTGAACATTTTATATTGCAATTATTATTATTTATTAATCAGGCAGGCAGTTGAAACAACTGATAGTGACCTGTATCTGAGTGATCTTCACTTCAAATGTATTCTTTGCGCTGGTTAAGTATTTCTCTAGCCTGTTTGACATTCAGTGCTTGAGACCACGTCTTTTGGTAGTTTGTTCCACGCTTTGACCACTCTGTTGCTGAGAAAATGTCTGCGGGGGTGGTTTTTATACAGTTCAGATATTAACTTATATTGGTGGCCTCGCAGACGGGTGTTACTATTGCGCTTGTACAGGTCTTGAAACTGGTCGTAGTGTCCCGTCAGAATTTTAAACGTTTCGATCAGGTCTCCGCGTTCTCGACGATCTTTTAATTTTTTTTTTAAGTCTTTCTTCATAAGACATGTTTTTTAATTATGTTGCCACTCCTTTCCGCCATCGCTACAGCATTTCCATCTTCACCACTTAGATGGTTGGCAGTCCTCAACTGTGCGTTTCTCCAGAATCTTCCTGCCTCGCACAGCTAAAGTGTGGAATGAACTGTCGCCTGCGGTATTTCTGGACCGATACGACCTTCAAACCTTGGAAAAAAGCGCGTACTCCTACAATGAATGCCGGCAACGCACTTACAATCCCTCTGGTGTTGCAGCTGTCCATGGGCGACGATAATAGCTTACCATCAGGTGATCCGTCTCCTCGTTTGCCTCCTACTGGGTTGTAGCAATCTAGAATTGACTTCCTTATATAACCACTAATCTTCCTAACTTTGTCATTTCGTTTGTTTCGTTTAAACGATGTATCTAATACATTATTTGTAAGACATTCATTGATACTAGCCGGGGTTCGAAAACTTGGAACCTGCGACCTTCGGTATAAAAGTTGCACGCCTTATGTACCGTCGGAAAGTTACCAAAATTGCGAAAATTGCACACGGAAAAATTTCGGGAACTACTCATTATTCACCTACATGTGTAATGTATAGGTATGTGAATCGAAATTTTCCATTTCCATAATGACAGTTTCCGTTGTTTCCCTGTAAAATTTCCCTTAAATTTCCTAGACCTTTTCCATGTATTTGGAAATTTTCCGCAACTCGCGTATCTGTACGCACGCTTTACCGCTAGGCTACCAAACTACCAACGCTTCCTCATTTACAAGGCTCAGAGAAACGCCCGTCGTTCCATATAACCCGTTATGTACAACGGGATTTCCTTATACCAATGTCAACGATTAAAATGTATAGGCAGGGGGGCTGTTCCTTTCGGGCAGTTCCGGCTTCTTTCGGCTCGGCATTGCTCCAAGAAATTATTAGGGTTGGCATAACTTGACGTCCCTTTGCGTGTACGACCACAGACAACAATGATTAATGACTTGAATTTTGACAACCCTAAATAGCCGAAAGGGGGTACTATCCCTATCACACGTACATAAGAAAGGGACAGGATGATTTGTCCCTGAATCGCTGTCAAACTTCGGTTTTGTATTAAGTGTATTTTCTGTATGGTAGTACTATTACTTATTCTGTGGTATAGGTATATGTATCTAGGTTAATATTTGCTTCACTGTCGCATTTGGCAACTGTTACGAGAGCTGTACCGTTACTATAAGTAAATAATGAATATGCCCCAGGGACATTCGTAGACAGTGAACGAACATTTTCATAAATGAGTTGATCAGTTTTTTTTTCAGGTTAGAATTCTTATAACCTCAAAATTAGTGGATACTGTTTTCCTCCAAAATAAAATCTGAGTAACTATGCACTGAATGATAGTGTTGTTTACATATTATTGTACCGCAATATATTATAGGAACCCTAGCATTTCGGAAGAAAAAGTGAACGACCACTATTTTTGAGGTTTAATCTGACAAAAAAAAACGGAGTATAAACAATGGTTGCTTACAAAATAACGAGCGTTTCTCCGAGGCTTGCTCATATACTAATTTTAAGTTATTTTTATAACAGGAAATATTAGTAGACGTGGACAACCAAGTGGCGGCGAAAGAGCGAGAAGACAGAAAGCTGGAGATCTACCACCGAATCGACGCGAAGTCCTTCGCCAACTTCCGCGGGCGCAAGTTTAAGAAGAGCGACATACTGCAAGGGAACAGGAGTCTTAAGTAAGTTCTATTTAAGTTTAAATTAGAATGACTTGCTGGAAAACTTAGTGTTTGTAGCAACTCGAGTCTTTTGAGTCTAAATTGAAGAACTCGACTTGTTTTTACGAGACTGTGAGCTTAAAAAACTTTCGAGTCTTTTAAGTCCCGAGTCGAGTCCTTTATTGAGTCTTTTTTAAGCGCAGCTCAAAAGGATTCGAGTCTCTGGATAAAGACTCAGTTAACAATTTTATAGGTTTTACCTAAACAACAGTAAAGTAAATAGGCGTTATTGTATGATTTATGTCATGTATATCCATTAATTTTACAAAAAGACAACGCATTTTGAAGTTATTTGTAAAAAAATACAAGCATACATTCTCCGAAAAGGACTCAAGTCTCTACAAAAGACTCGAGTCTCTAATAAGTTGATAAGAACTAGAGTTTCATCTTATTTATTAATCTGAAAAACTGAGTCGAGTCTTAAAGCAGAGGACTCAAAGGACTTGAGTTTTAACCAACACTAAAAATTGAGCTAAAATGTGACCGCGGCCGGCAAAACGTCCCACTTTGTCGCTTGCCATAAGGACGCCTTGACAAGTTATTTGTATAAAGATACAAGCAAATCTCGTCCTTACGTTAGTTACAAATTAAGTTGATGGGTTAATTGGAGGACTTAAATGTTCGCTGGCTTTATTTGAATTAGATGTGTTATTGTTTTAGATTGATTGCTTAGATGTGTTATTGAATATTACAGGTAATGTAGATGATGCAGTTCGGTTCCATAAATCATGCGCCTGACCGAATCATCTGGTTGTCAAAAGTTGTCGTTTGAATTCAGTTACTGCAAAACGTTTGATGCCGTCATCTTCTCCGTTTGTCAAACTCTGGGGCAGGATCTTTTCCTTAGGCTTTACACATACATTCAATGAGTTTTTGCTGCTATGCTACGATGAACCATACTGCCAAACCTTAAGGTTGATAGCACGATTATTCAAAGAGCTAATAGTTGTTCTAACTCAAGCTAGCTAACTTGCAAAAATGTTTTGATTTAAATTCGTGTTTCTCTCAGGTTCGAAGGAGTAGCGACGTTAATGCAGGGTCGCAGCAAAATGCAGACGCTCCTAGTGATCGTGCTGACAGACGTCCTGTTCTTTCTGCACGACAATAACAACAAATACACCTTCTTCACACCTGACAATAAGGTAATTTTTATAATTCATATTCTTAAGACCAATAATGTTAATTGCAGTACCTGCACCATCCCTGTGTCATATCTTCGTTGCACTCGATTTCGCACCTAAATGTCGCCAAGTCAACAAAATTCAAAAATCAAAAATTTATTCTGCAAGTGGGCCTCAAGGGCTCTTTTACAAGTCAATACAACATTTATAGTAACATCATATAGTGACATGAAAAATACATAACAATATTTATAAATACAACAGCCAATACCTGGGTAGACATTACATTATAATAATCTTAAAATAAATAATTACTACAATACAATAGAGATGTATAGTCTCTATGGTTAAAAATACATTAAATCTCGAGAAAGAGATTACTCAAACTATTTGGCCCTTGTAAACAATGTTATTTTTTTAACTTGCAATGAAATGTTGACATGACTTACTTCAAATTAGGTCCAGAATGCTACGTATCCGGTGCGATGAGTGAAGATATGTAAAGGAATTTCGTACAGCCTTACACACGTCGACCTGTAAAGCAACCTTTAAACGTCAAATTGTAACACAACGTCTTGGCATTCAACCATCAAATAGTAGTAGATTCGTAATTTGTTTTTAGCTGTGTAAACTTACAATAAAAAAATGGACTACATTTTTTTTTATTCATTGCAAGTTTGAGAAAAGCACTATACAAATCTCGGCGAGAAACGGGGATTGCGTCTGCCAATCCGTCTATATCTACTTAGCCTGCAACCCTTCGTTTCCCGACCTGTAGTGTACTACACCTCATATTGAAATGGGATTTCGAATGGCCGATTTATTACACAATCATATTTTGCTTTTGTACAGTCAAAGAATTTAATTTCCGTACCATTTCGTACCTTGTCGTCACAATCAATAATCGCTAGAGACCTCATACCATTGTCACTGTGATAAGGTACGAAATGGTACTGAAATGAAATCCTTGACCATACCAATTTTGTACTAAAATGACGAATTGGGGCAATCGAATTGCCGTTTTAGTAAATACATACATACATATAATCACGCCTATTTCCCGGAGGGGTAGGCAGAGACCACGGATTTCCACTTGCTACGATCCTGACATACCTCTTTCGCTTCCTTCACTTTCATGATATTCCTCATACACGCTCGTCGGTTTAGGGTGCTCTTGACCTGGCCTTTCTTCAGGATTTCTCCGATTTGATCAGAGAAAGTCCGCCGAGGTCTACCCCTTCCAGCTCGCTCTTCTACTTCTCCCTTATACACTCTCTTTGTTAACCTTCTTTCACTCATTCTTTCCAAATGTCCAAACTATCTCAACATACCTTTCTTAATTTTTGTCTCTACATTTTCGTTCAGTCCACACTTTTCCCTTATCACACTGTTCCTAATTCTATCTTGTAATTTTACACCACACACAATTCTCAACGCTCTCATTTCCACTGCATTCACTTGACTATGACCCATCTCCATCTCTGATCATCTTGATCTTTTTCCATTTTACTATATGTAAGTAATAAACTAATAAATACCTGCGATAAAAAAAGGATTAATACTGTATAATAAGTATTTTGTAACCGGAACGTGTATTTATTCCAAGTATTGTTCCAGACTGGAGTGGTATCGCTGGTGAAGCTGCTGGTCCGCGAGAAGGCGGGCGCGGAGGGGCGCGGGCTGTACCTGATCTGCAGCGGGCCCGCCGAGCCCGAGATGTTCGAGCTGCGCGTGCACCGCCCCAAGGACATCCACGCCTGGATACACAACATCAGGTGCCTCCGGGACTACTCTCTTCTTCCTCGCGTTGTCCCGGCATTATGCCACGACCCATGGGAGCCTGGGGTCCGCACTTGGCAACTAATTCCAACCCAGAGGGTAAACTAGGCCTTATTGGGATTAGTCCGGTTTCCTCACGATGTTTTCCTTCACCGAAAAGCGACTGGCAAATATCAAATGATATTTCGTACATAAGTTCCCAAAAACTCATTGGTACGAGCCGAGGTTTGAACCCGCGACCTCCGGTTTGCAAGTCGCACGCTCTTACCGCTAGGCCACCAGCGCTGTCTGTAGCTGGCTGTAGGTGCCTACAGGGTTACTACGTGACTCAAATCATTTTAGGACTGACAAAACGGTCTATATGCCGCCATCATTCACTTTGTTTGTTATTGCGAGGAAGGTGCAGATTAGAACCGCTTGTACAAAAGGCTTGTGGATCTGCCGTCGACAGTCCAGGCTAGAGATGTAAGACTGCAAGACATCCTGGACATTATGAACCCATCAAAAACATTCATGTAAAATATTGCCAAGACGAAACTATAAGGCTCTGTCAAAAAGTTATAAGATCTCTTGTGGAGCCAAGCTTCTAACTCTACAAGCCCTAACGTCACTAACTACACCTAGCCTTATGGTTTCGTCTTGGCAACATTTTACATGAAAATGTTTTTGATGGGATTTCACTTCTTTTTGTAAGTTGCTTATGACAATCTTCCATCCCCTAATTTAAAGGATTGGGGGTGATTGACTATTAAAAATCCTGAAATACTTATCTGGGGGCATCTTTTATACAATATGCTTTTTTACTGATTCCCCATACAAACTTCAACCCCTTTTCCCCCCTAATGCCCTTTTCCTCCCCTTTTTCACCCTTACGGTGTGATTTTGGCTTTGGAAACTATTCTATATCCTTCCTTATAGCAATAACTATCTACATACCGAATTTTAACTAAATCGGTTCAGCGGTTATTGATTCTCCATACAAAATTCTACCCTCCCCTTCCCCCTTAGGGGCCAAAATTTTCAAATTTTTGAAATTTGTTTGTTGTGTGTGTTCTAATACTATCTTACATGCCAAATTTTAGCTTTCTAGGACTTCAGGAAGTACCCTAAGGGTTCTGATGATCATCAGTGAGTGAGTGAGTCAGTGACGAAATCGGGTTTTTTTAAAGATATGATTAAAATCTAATGTAAGAGAGCTATGTAATTGAAATTTATTACGCTTAATAAGTCCACTACGTATTGACATTATATCCCGAGAATTTTGTTTATCTGGTATAATCCAAACCCAAGTAATAATGGTAAAAAAAAACGACGAAGCACTTCGAGAAAAGGTAGGTAGTGCCCTTCGCTTTGCTCGACATGGCGGGGGCACTACCGTGCTCCCAGATCTAAAATGTGTAAATGGACAGACGTACTCCTAGGTGACTGATTGTTAGTATAAAGCCTGAGTGGATGCTCGATGCGGAGCGTTCGGCGGGGCGTGCAGCGTGGCGTCAATCTCAAGTGATTCGAGCAGCGTGCACTAAGGCCGCTCCTATACCTTTGAACTTGTTTAACTAGAGCGTCCACTTGGGCCTTGGGTCTAGACTTTGCTTCGCTCATAAAAACAAAGAATATTACTTTGCTAATTCGCGAAAAGATAACGTGCTAGTCAATCAGTGCTAACCCGTTATACTTACTTGCGTATTTTTTTTTACATGCAATTAAAAAAATAATTAATTCATTAATTAGTATAACGAGTTAGCACTGATTTACTAGCACGTTATCTTTTCGCGGATTAGCAAAGTAATTTTTTTTTATTAGTATGGATTTCCGCAAAGTAACGCCTGATTCCATTCATTATTCGCTTCGCACGTTTAATGATATTGGTACATCCGTCAGGCTGGCGGTGTCGCAGTGCCCGTCGGAGGCGGAGGAGGCGGAGGGCGCGCACGCGTCGGCCGAGGAGCGCCAGCGCGCGCTCGACGCCCGCTACGAGAGCATAAGACTGATCACTGGTGAGTGCGATATGCTACTTTTTCTACTCGTCGACTTTAATAGTTGAATTAAGACTTCGCAACCAAACTGTAATCGAGTATTTTTCAGTATGGGCTCCCCGACTGAACCAATATTCATTAATTATTTAGGTTTTATAGTAAAAAAATATTTAAGATGACTCGTAGAATTTTTTTGTATACAATAATGATGTCATCAAGATTTTCAATATCTTACCTTATTAAGGTCACTCAGCAAGCTTCGTGGCCTAAACACGGTACTCGACTTAAAAGTTCTCTATTATATCACGATCACAATTAGTATAAAATACTATTATTTTGTTGGGGAATACTTGATACTACATTGAGCGACACTTAATGCGTAAAAAAAACATAATTAAGCGTAGTTAAGAAGCTGTGTTAAGTCTTAAGTTAATTGATTAAATTTTGGTTACAAATATTAACCATGGAAATTGTATTGTATTCTTTGTTCTTCATTCATACACATATGTAATTAGTCTATAGCACACGCTTACACACTCTAATGCATATAACTTAAGTAGAAATGGCTGAATTGTCGTAACACAATGGAATCAATTAACTTTTGACTAATTACAGGTCCTTAACTATGTAACCACTAAACTACTATGAGACCAACGTAAAGAGAGACCGAAGCCCTCTTACACGTATACATACAACGCGTCTTCATCAATTGTAACACCTGCAAAAGAGTCTTTAAGACCAAGTTCGGCCTGGCCAGCCACATTAGGGCCCATAATCGGCGTAATCCGTAATTGCTGAGGTCGCCGTCATCGAAATCGATGAGGACTATATTTTTTGGCAGATTACTCATACACGTTTTTATCATAAATTATTTAATCTAACAAACCAGTTTGGAACAACGAGACATACGACTAATCACTGGTGAATGCGATTATTACTTGAGGGATAAAGTCGAAAATTAATTAATCATAATTAAGAATTTATGCATAATCAACCTAATAAATAATTTTCGGGACTGGTCCCTGGTGAGAGAGGAACGCTAAAATTGATTAATAGGACAATAAAGTCGTAAATTGTTTGAGATCTAGCCTGTGATACTCGTGGTTTTAGCAAAATCAACCTAACAAAGCACAGATTCGAATTGTACCTTATTTTTTGAAATAAAGTCCAAATAAAACTGGGAGTAAAAGCCCATATTGATTGAACAAGAGCGCTCTTAAGATTTTCGTGGTTTAAACAAAAGCAATCAAAACTGTTAAAATAAAATAAAAAATTATGTCGACGCATTTACATATTTAATATTAAGAGGAGTTGCAGCTCGAACTAAAAGTAGTTAGACATCTTCATCTGTAAATATAACAGAAAACACATCCTTTACGCCCCGAGTCCTGAAACCTGGAGATAAAGTATTTTTAAGCCTTTTTACAATTGACGAGAATCATATTTCCCATGGACCTACAACTTATCTTTAGGTATTTAAATGAAAGTAAACAATTTGTTCATTTTCGGTTAGTTGTAACATTTATTGGTTAACCAACCAAATACGAAACCGCCTAGATCTGTCACTGAACGACCTGACTTTAACCTACATTATTTGATCATGTAATTTTCTCATCTACCCTCAACTGGCTTAAGGAGCCATTTGAGAGTAGATTTTGTTTACTTTTATTGAAATACCTAAAGGTACATAGTATGTTGTGTTAATTAAGAAATGTTAGTATGCGGTTTTAACTTTTCTTCATTGTATTATACTCGTAGTGGACTTGGATTTCCTACAGTGTAGAATAGTAATAGTTTTCAATTTCACTGCTTATATATACATTTTATTGGACAGATGAGACTCCATGGTGGCAAATAGAAGGTGATTTAATAACTCTAGATGGTTGCATGAATGCATGGCATATGTACAGGTCTTTCTCTGAGTACCTTCATATAAGATTTATCTTATTAATTGAACACATAAGTTGCTTATATGCGAAATATATATGTGATACAATAACTTGTACTTAAGAGTTCTAAATGTGGTTGACTAAGCAAGTACATAATAAAAATGTAATAATGCTTATACGGAGGTACATTTATTGTGTTTTAGTTTATTTATTCCTATTTTTTTTACAGATTTATGAATGAAATAGCATTATAAAACAGATGTATAGTATTAGAACCTCATTTTAGATAGTATGTATGGTCGCCATCAGTGCTCAGAAATATCTGAGCATGAACCTTAACGCCTTGATAATAGAGGCTTTGTTTAGATATTTGTGAATACCCTGAGCGCTTCCATATATCAGATGGCGATTGTACAAGGTCTTAGAATATTAGAAACAAAATAGATAATATGATTTATAACCAAATACATCGTATATTGTTGTATAATTGTATATTTAAAGTTCTGTTTAACTTTTAAATTCCAATTCCTGCTTGTTAATTGTCGATAAAAGTTACAAAGTAGGTACATAATAATACATATCTACAACAACATGTAGAATAGATACGAAAATATTTATTAGAAAGTATTACTTGGAATTTGTATTTCTGTTACTTTCATCATCACAGTTTTACCATAGTTTATCTGTAAAATTATTACTTTATATGCAATTTATTATTGACCAATACTTTTAAAATTTATTTTCTGGAATCGAACAAATGTTAAACAAAGTAAACTAAGCAAAGCTTGTACCATGTTCATTACACAAATAAATGCCCTTACCGGGTTTCGAACCCGGGACCATCGAATTAGATCGCAAACTCATACAATGCTAAAATTTAATATCAGTAATGGTTCAACCAAAATTCAAAGGCTTCTGCTACACCCATAAACAATCAAGCAGTTTTTTAAAGCAATCAATTACACACAGCCTTGTAATTGTTGTTTCATATATTACACACAATTTTTTTACTATAATTTATTTATTTTTAATAAAATAAATCTGCTTATTAATATTCACACTAAATTACTACTCCCTTATTCATAAACGTCTACTAAAGTTGACAAGCCGTTAATAATCGTTAGTCCCTCATCGACGTATCAGTATGATGGCAAGGGACAAACGATTATTAGCGGCTTGTCAACTTTAGTAGTCGTTTATGAATAAGGGGGGGCTATTTGGTTTCTTTGTCTCTTCTACGGTTTAAAAAATGATTCCACATTTTTTCTCGTTGAAAGAGCAGCAAAAATGTATTTATGATTTCGTTTTGTATATTCACACATCGCATGTTTTGTGCCAACAGAGGCGTTGCGTGTGAAGGACAGAGAGCACGCGACGCTGCTAGAAGAAAAAATGGCACTGCACATGAAAATGGTGGGACACACGGGCACCTCCACGCTCGACGTGCCCAGCACAGGTCTGTACTTCAGCTCATTCGTCAATATAGAAAGAAAGAAGAAAGAAAGAAAATAAATTTATTCAGGACGCTTACAATATTGCTTAAATCTACTAAAACACATTTATTAGTAAAAAGTATAAACATCACTGAAAAGGTCTCTCCTCAGCTTGTCGGCAAGTTACCTTTCAGGTATCTTGACGCTGGTCTTCCGTGGAGACCTGTCCAAGCGATCGCGTCTGTACGTAAACTTAACTAAAATTAAACTAAGTCGAGATGAGGATAAGAATCACATTTTGTTTTCCAGTTCGCGCTATTTATATATTATTTTTAACTTATTTTCTCAACGACATATGTGTAGGACTAATTAGAGTTTACCCCGCGGTTCTATGGAATGAAAATAATAAAAACTTAATAAAGGTTAAAGTTGGAGTTGGCACTTGGAGTAGATTTCTGCAAATTTAAAATGTACTTATTGTATTTTACATTAAAAGACAAAATTGAATGAGAGTTTAGTATGGGCGGCGGTATGTTGTTCCAGTATTTCGTGGCGGAATATCTAAAACTGCCACGAAATGCAGCTGTGTTGTGCCGTGGTATAGGTTTGGTTCTTCAAATAGGAAATCAATTGTAAGGTTAATGAATGAAAACTTTATTTGCAGGCAACTATTGGCCCATAAATAACCTTCAAACGTGCATACATATTATTATAAAGTATATCTTAAAACTAAAAATACACAATTATGGCTGCGATGCAGTTCGCAACCCCGCAGTGTTAGGGAGCCGGCCGCGGAACCGCCGGAACTTGACGCTCTTTGGCCTTTACTTTCTCATTGTAATGAACTATTTATTGAGGACTTACTTATTTAAAGGCGCGAATGATCACATCAAAACTCGTGGTTAATACGACATTTTGTTTCGACAAAAATGACAATTCATATAAGCATGTCACACTTACTTTTTTCAACCAAACTACAACGAGGCAATCTACTAAATTAATTGTTAACAAGCAGAAACGAATGCGAACGATGCTATTAAGCTTAGTCAAATTATTGCCTTGGGTGAGACTTGAACTTACGGCAGGATCTGTTTTTCTAAGCTTAAGAGGTAGTGTACGGTTTCTGATTAACTGTTTGTTTCACAGGTGTGAACACAGTATTTCCAGGGGGCTTGGTGTTCCCAGACTATGTGCGGCTGGCGGCTCCACAACCTGACACACACGCGTTATGGCAGGAGGTGTGCCGCGTTGTCAAGGTAAAATATTGACATTTCGGTCTCTCTTGTATGTACCTATTTCCATATGCCCTATTATCTTAGGTATATCTTTCGAATCCGGTATATTACGTCAGACGAAAGATTGTATTCAAAATTACATTTTAGGCTATCTAGGTAAATGGTGGATTTATTTACGTTCTTTATTTCTGAGGCCGACATTCAGAACCTCTTTCCGACTCTCTTATTGATCTCCTTGCATACTATTTTTTCAGCAGCAATTTCAAGGCTTGAACCCTTTATTTAAAGGTCGTTATGCAAAATGTGTTTTTCTGTTTTTCTACCATTATTATTCTAACTGAATTTTGTCATAATACATGCTATACCTGCCATAGGACGCACTGGAAGCATCGAGCGGCGCTTGGAGCGGTAGCAGCGCTTTAGGGCGAAGTACGAGCTCGGCGGGCGAGCGACATTCGTGCGCCTACGAGAGCCCCGCGCTACCGCGGCGGGCGGACACCTTCGCCGGCTTCGATGCCACCACCAACCGACACAGAGGTAAGGGACAGCTATATCTGCCTTTCCAGTGTCTGAGCAGGACGGCGATCAGAGTGGGATTATTTAAGCTGATGTAGCTCGGTGGGTGGAGCGACATTCGGGCGCCTACTACAAGGAGATGGTGGAGAATATCCACAGATTAAAGAAGGAATAGTTATTAAGAAAGGAATCTAGTCATCGAACACACAATAATACTTGTATATTTGCTACAGGCGTCAACCTCCGGTTATCAACGGACACGCCAGAGGAGGCTGAAGGCGAGACGGAACCTCACGAGCCCCACGAAGCTCCCGACAGACCACGCGTCTACGAGCAGACAGGCGGCGACAGCGCGCTCAAACTGCAGCACGCTGTGTACACGCTCACCTGCATCGTGTGGCAGCAGCTCACCACTATACACAGGTATTTACTGAAGACGAAGAAATCGGCAAACGAGACAGAACCACACGAGTCCCATAACATGCCATAAGTGCAACTAGTTAAGTCTACCAACTTCTAGGTAAGTGCACCAACACTTAAATAGCAGAAGCTTTATGCCCCAATTCTTTTCTACTGGTTCACACAGAACAGAACAGTCCACACCGAAACATCTTCATAGAGTTAGCTGCTTTGCGCAGTAATTTCTTGGCGTATTATATTTTTTCATTTTAGCATATATCACAAGCGTATGGTTTGTCACCTATCAGTTTAGCGTACTGACCTGGCATGATATTCCAGCCTGGAAGCGCAAGTGATGGCGTGGCGCGCGGCGCCGGGCGGCGGCGGCGCGGCGCGCGGGCACGAGGCGCAGCTGGAGGAGCTGCGCCACCTGCAGGCGCGCCTCACGGCCGAGCGCGCCGCCTGGGAGCACTGCCGGGCGCGCGACCACGCCAGCATCGCCGACGGTACGCTCTGCACCCTGTGTCTTGCAGAGTGCTGCACACGTGGCGCGCGGGCACGAGGCGCAGCTGGAGGAGCTGCGCCACCTGCAGGCGCGCCTCACGGCCGAGCGCGCCGCCTGGGAGCACTGCCGGGCGCGCGACCACGCCAGCATCGCCGACGGTACGCTCTGCACCCTGTGTCTTGCAGAGTGCTGCACACGTGGCGCGCGGCGCGCGGGCACGAGGCGCAGCTGGAGGAGCTGCGCCACCTGCAGGCGCGCCTCACGGCCGAGCGCGCCGCCTGGGAGCACTGCCGGGCGCGCGACCACGCCAGCATCGCCGACGGTACGCTCTGCACCCTGTGTCTTGCAGAGTGCTGCACACGTGGCGCGCGGCGCGCGGGCACGAGGCGCAGCTGGAGGAGCTGCGCCACCTGCAGGCGCGCCTCACGGCCGAGCGCGCCGCCTGGGAGCACTGCCGGGCGCGCGACCACGCCAGCATCGCCGACGGTACGCTCTGCACCCTGTGTCTTGCAGAGTGCTGCACACGTGGCGCGCGGCGCGCGGGCACGAGGCGCAGCTGGAGGAGCTGCGCCACCTGCAGGCGCGCCTCACGGCCGAGCGCGCCGCCTGGGAGCACTGCCGGGCGCGCGACCACGCCAGCATCGCCGACGGTACGCTCTGCACCCTGTGTCTTGCAGAGTGCTGCACACGTGGCGCGCGGCGCGCGGGCACGAGGCGCAGCTGGAGGAGCTGCGCCACCTGCAGGCGCGCCTCACGGCCGAGCGCGCCGCCTGGGAGCACTGCCGGGCGCGCGACCACGCCAGCATCGCCGACGGTACGCTCTGCACCCTGTGTCTTGCAGAGTGCTGCACACGTGGCGCGCGGCGCGCGGGCACGAGGCGCAGCTGGAGGAGCTGCGCCACCTGCAGGCGCGCCTCACGGCCGAGCGCGCCGCCTGGGAGCACTGCCGGGCGCGCGACCACGCCAGCATCGCCGACGGTACGCTCTGCACCCTGTGTCTTGTAGAGTGCTGCACACGTGGCGCGCGGGCACGAGGCGCAGCTGGAGGAGCTGCGCCACCTGCAGGCGCGCCTCACGGCCGAGCGCGCCGCCTGGGAGCACTGCCGGGCGCGCGACCACGCCAGCATCGCCGACGGTACGCTCTGCACCCTGTGTCTTGCAGAGTGCTGCACACGTGGCGCGCGGCGCGCGGGCACGAGGCGCAGCTGGAGGAGCTGCGCCACCTGCAGGCGCGCCTCACGGCCGAGCGCGCCGCCTGGGAGCACTGCCGGGCGCGCGACCACGCCAGCATCGCCGACGGTACGCTCTGCACCCTGTGTCTTGCAGAGTGCTGCACACGTGGCGCGCGGCGCGCGGGCACGAGGCGCAGCTGGAGGAGCTGCGCCACCTGCAGGCGCGCCTCACGGCCGAGCGCGCCGCCTGGGAGCACTGCCGGGCGCGCGACCACGCCAGCATCGCCGACGGTACGCTCTGCACCCTGTGTCTTGCAGAGTGCTGCACACGTGGCGCGCGGCGCGCGGGCACGAGGCGCAGCTGGAGGAGCTGCGCCACCTGCAGGCGCGCCTCACGGCCGAGCGCGCCGCCTGGGAGCACTGCCGGGCGCGCGACCACGCCAGCATCGCCGACGGTACGCTCTGCACCCTGTGTCTTGTAGAGTGCTGCACACGTGGCGCGCGGGCACGAGGCGCAGCTGGAGGAGCTGCGCCACCTGCAGGCGCGCCTCACGGCCGAGCGCGCCGCCTGGGAGCACTGCCGGGCGCGCGACCACGCCAGCATCGCCGACGGTACGCTCTGCACCCTGTGTCTTGCAGAGTGCTGCACACGTGGCGCGCGGCGCGCGGGCACGAGGCGCAGCTGGAGGAGCTGCGCCACCTGCAGGCGCGCCTCACGGCCGAGCGCGCCGCCTGGGAGCACTGCCGGGCGCGCGACCACGCCAGCATCGCCGACGGTACGCTCTGCACCCTGTGTCTTGTAGAGTGCTGCACACGTGGCGCGCGGGCACGAGGCGCAGCTGGAGGAGCTGCGCCACCTGCAGGCGCGCCTCACGGCCGAGCGCGCCGCCTGGGAGCACTGCCGGGCGCGCGACCACGCCAGCATCGCCGACGGTACGCTCTGCACCCTGTGTCTTGTAGAGTGCTGCACACGTGGCGCGCGGGCACGAGGCGCAGCTGGAGGAGCTGCGCCACCTGCAGGCGCGCCTCACGGCCGAGCGCGCCGCCTGGGAGCACTGCCGGGCGCGCGACCACGCCAGCATCGCCGACGGTACGCTCTGCACCCTGTGTCTTGCAGAGTGCTGCACACGTGGCGCGCGGCGCGCGGGCACGAGGCGCAGCTGGAGGAGCTGCGCCACCTGCAGGCGCGCCTCACGGCCGAGCGCGCCGCCTGGGAGCACTGCCGGGCGCGCGACCACGCCAGCATCGCCGACGGTACGCTCTGCACCCTGTGTCTTGTAGAGTGCTGCACACGTGGCGCGCGGGCACGAGGCGCAGCTGGAGGAGCTGCGCCACCTGCAGGCGCGCCTCACGGCCGAGCGCGCCGCCTGGGAGCACTGCCGGGCGCGCGACCACGCCAGCATCGCCGACGGTACGCTCTGCACCCTGTGTCTTGCAGAGTGCTGCACACGTGGCGCGCGGCGCGCGGGCACGAGGCGCAGCTGGAGGAGCTGCGCCACCTGCAGGCGCGCCTCACGGCCGAGCGCGCCGCCTGGGAGCACTGCCGGGCGCGCGACCACGCCAGCATCGCCGACGGTACGCTCTGCACCCTGTGTCTTGTAGAGTGCTGCACACGTGGCGCGCGGGCACGAGGCGCAGCTGGAGGAGCTGCGCCACCTGCAGGCGCGCCTCACGGCCGAGCGCGCCGCCTGGGAGCACTGCCGGGCGCGCGACCACGCCAGCATCGCCGACGGTACGCTCTGCACCCTGTGTCTTGCAGAGTGCTGCACACGTGGCGCGCGGCGCGCGGGCACGAGGCGCAGCTGGAGGAGCTGCGCCACCTGCAGGCGCGCCTCACGGCCGAGCGCGCCGCCTGGGAGCACTGCCGGGCGCGCGACCACGCCAGCATCGCCGACGGTACGCTCTGCACCCTGTGTCTTGTAGAGTGCTGCACACGTGGCGCGCGGGCACGAGGCGCAGCTGGAGGAGCTGCGCCACCTGCAGGCGCGCCTCACGGCCGAGCGCGCCGCCTGGGAGCACTGCCGGGCGCGCGACCACGCCAGCATCGCCGACGGTACGCTCTGCACCCTGTGTCTTGTAGAGTGCTGCACACGTGGCGCGCGGGCACGAGGCGCAGCTGGAGGAGCTGCGCCACCTGCAGGCGCGCCTCACGGCCGAGCGCGCCGCCTGGGAGCACTGCCGGGCGCGCGACCACGCCAGCATCGCCGACGGTACGCTCTGCACCCTGTGTCTTGTAGAGTGCTGCACACGTGGCGCGCGGGCACGAGGCGCAGCTGGAGGAGCTGCGCCACCTGCAGGCGCGCCTCACGGCCGAGCGCGCCGCCTGGGAGCACTGCCGGGCGCGCGACCACGCCAGCATCGCCGACGGTACGCTCTGCACCCTGTGTCTTGCAGAGTGCTGCACACGTGGCGCGCGGCGCGCGGGCACGAGGCGCAGCTGGAGGAGCTGCGCCACCTGCAGGCGCGCCTCACGGCCGAGCGCGCCGCCTGGGAGCACTGCCGGGCGCGCGACCACGCCAGCATCGCCGACGGTACGCTCTGCACCCTGTGTCTTGTAGAGTGCTGCACACGTGGCGCGCGGGCACGAGGCGCAGCTGGAGGAGCTGCGCCACCTGCAGGCGCGCCTCACGGCCGAGCGCGCCGCCTGGGAGCACTGCCGGGCGCGCGACCACGCCAGCATCGCCGACGGTACGCTCTGCACCCTGTGTCTTGTAGAGTGCTGCACACGTGGCGCGCGGGCACGAGGCGCAGCTGGAGGAGCTGCGCCACCTGCAGGCGCGCCTCACGGCCGAGCGCGCCGCCTGGGAGCACTGCCGGGCGCGCGACCACGCCAGCATCGCCGACGGTACGCTCTGCACCCTGTGTCTTGTAGAGTGCTGCACACGTGGCGCGCGGGCACGAGGCGCAGCTGGAGGAGCTGCGCCACCTGCAGGCGCGCCTCACGGCCGAGCGCGCCGCCTGGGAGCACTGCCGGGCGCGCGACCACGCCAGCATCGCCGACGGTACGCTCTGCACCCTGTGTCTTGTAGAGTGCTGCACACGTGGCGCGCGGGCACGAGGCGCAGCTGGAGGAGCTGCGCCACCTGCAGGCGCGCCTCACGGCCGAGCGCGCCGCCTGGGAGCACTGCCGGGCGCGCGACCACGCCAGCATCGCCGACGGTACGCTCTGCACCCTGTGTCTTGCAGAGTGCTGCACACGTGGCGCACGGCGCGCGGGCACGAGGCGCAGCTGGAGGAGCTGCGCCACCTGCAGGCGCGCCTCACGGCCGAGCGCGCCGCCTGGGAGCACTGCCGGGCGCGCGACCACGCCAGCATCGCCGACGGTACGCTCTGCACCCTGTGTCTTGTAGAGTGCTGCACACGTGGCGCGCGGGCACGAGGCGCAGCTGGAGGAGCTGCGCCACCTGCAGGCGCGCCTCACGGCCGAGCGCGCCGCCTGGGAGCACTGCCGGGCGCGCGACCACGCCAGCATCGCCGACGGTACGCTCTGCACCCTGTGTCTTGTAGAGTGCTGCACACGTGGCGCGCGGGCACGAGGCGCAGCTGGAGGAGCTGCGCCACCTGCAGGCGCGCCTCACGGCCGAGCGCGCCGCCTGGGAGCACTGCCGGGCGCGCGACCACGCCAGCATCGCCGACGGTACGCTCTGCACCCTGTGTCTTGTAGAGTGCTGCACACGTGGCGCGCGGGCACGAGGCGCAGCTGGAGGAGCTGCGCCACCTGCAGGCGCGCCTCACGGCCGAGCGCGCCGCCTGGGAGCACTGCCGGGCGCGCGACCACGCCAGCATCGCCGACGGTACGCTCTGCACCCTGTGTCTTGTAGAGTGCTGCACACGTGGCGCGCGGGCACGAGGCGCAGCTGGAGGAGCTGCGCCACCTGCAGGCGCGCCTCACGGCCGAGCGCGCCGCCTGGGAGCACTGCCGGGCGCGCGACCACGCCAGCATCGCCGACGGTACGCTCTGCACCCTGTGTCTTGCAGAGTGCTGCACACGTGGCGCGCGGCGCCGGGCGGCGGCGGCGCGGCGCGCGGGCACGAGGCGCAGCTGGAGGAGCTGCGCCACCTGCAGGCGCGCCTCACGGCCGAGCGCGCCGCCTGGGAGCACTGCCGGGCGCGCGACCACGCCAGCATCGCCGACGGTACGCTCTGCACCCTGTGTCTTGCAGAGTGCTGCACACGTGGCGCGCGGCGCCGGGCGGCGGCGGCGCGCCGCCTGGGAGCACTGCCGGGCGCGCGACCACGCCAGCATCGCCGACGGTACGCTCTGCACCCTGTGTCTTGTAGAGTGCTGCACACGTGGCGCGCGGGCACGAGGCGCAGCTGGAGGAGCTGCGCCACCTGCAGGCGCGCCTCACGGCCGAGCGCGCCGCCTGGGAGCACTGCCGGGCGCGCGACCACGCCAGCATCGCCGACGGTACGCTCTGCACCCTGTGTCTTGCAGAGTGCTGCACACGTGGCGCGCGGGCACGAGGCGCAGCTGGAGGAGCTGCGCCACCTGCAGGCGCGCCTCACGGCCGAGCGCGCCGCCTGGGAGCACTGCCGGGCGCGCGACCACGCCAGCATCGCCGACGGTACGCTCTGCACCCTGTGTCTTGTAGAGTGCTGCACACGTGGCGCGCGGGCACGAGGCGCAGCTGGAGGAGCTGCGCCACCTGCAGGCGCGCCTCACGGCCGAGCGCGCCGCCTGGGAGCACTGCCGGGCGCGCGACCACGCCAGCATCGCCGACGGTACGCTCTGCACCCTGTGTCTTGCAGAGTGCTGCACACGTGGCGCGCGGGCACGAGGCGCAGCTGGAGGAGCTTCGCCACCTGCAGGCGCGCCTCACGGCCGAGCGCGCCGCCTGGGAGCACTGCCGGGCGCGCGACCACGCCAGCATCGCCGACGGTACGCTCTGCACCCTGTGTCTTGTAGAGTGCTGCACACGTGGCGCGCGGGCACGAGGCGCAGCTGGAGGAGCTGCGCCACCTGCAGGCGCGCCTCACGGCCGAGCGCGCCGCCTGGGAGCACTGCCGGGCGCGCGACCACGCCAGCATCGCCGACGGTACGCTCTGCACCCTGTGTCTTGCAGAGTGCTGCACACGTGGCGCGCGGGCACGAGGCGCAGCTGGAGGAGCTGCGCCACCTGCAGGCGCGCCTCACGGCCGAGCGCGCCGCCTGGGAGCACTGCCGGGCGCGCGACCACGCCAGCATCGCCGACGGTACGCTCTGCACCCTGTGTCTTGCAGAGTGCTGCACACGTGGCGCGCGGCGCCGGGCGGCGGCGGCGCGGCGCGCGGGCACGAGGCGCAGCTGGAGGAGCTGCGCCACCTGCAGGCGCGCCTCACGGCCGAGCGCGCCGCCTGGGAGCACTGCCGGGCGCGCGACCACGCCAGCATCGCCGACGGTACGCTCTGCACCCTGTGTCTTGCAGAGTGCTGCACACGTGGCGCGCGGGCACGAGGCGCAGCTGGAGGAGCTGCGCCACCTGCAGGCGCGCCTCACGGCCGAGCGCGCCGCCTGGGAGCACTGCCGGGCGCGCGACCACGCCAGCATCGCCGACGGTACGCTCTGCACCCTGTGTCTTGCAGAGTGCTGCACACGCCACGCAGGCGCACGCTTCAGCTCTGTCGTGCGTGCATGCTGCGTGCACACCCGCCGATATAAATTTGCGTATTATTTCCTAGTTTCTAAACGACTACCAATGTTCGACAGCAGTTTATCGGACGAAGAGGAAGCACTCCTCTTACTTTAACACAAAATACTCCTGCGACACTACTTTCATGTTATTATACTCACCTTTCAAAAGCTGCATGCTGCTTGAACAATTTTGTGAAAATTACGCACGGCGCATAATATCAAATGAACTGACTTCGAGTCAAAACATGCCCAAAAATATAGAAGCAAGGAATCAAAACTTGGAAGGCAATGCAATAAGGCCTTTGCTTCGTACTAATGCAAGGTCACCTATTTAATGCCGCTATTGCAATTAGAGAAAAAAATGTCTCACTTCAATCGAGATAATTGAAAGTAAATAATATTGTTCATCGCACAATAGTTCATAATACATAAACTAAGCTTGTATTCCAATAGTACATAAATCGATTTGTTCCCACAGTACATTTTTATAATAAAAACGTTTTTTTTTTCGTAGTCTTTGTGCTTTATGTTGTAAATACATTCGTATCGACGAACCAGTTCAATTACTTTTTCATTTAACACGGAATCCTTCGCAGCCCGAGTTGTAAATAAAGAAAAGAGAGCTGCGCGTGTACACGCACAGCACCTATGCAGCACCGAACTGTGCGTGTCCGATACTGCTCGGTTCGCCCTCTCATAGGGCGTATCTCCGTTAAACACAATGTCATCACTGCACTCGTGTACGCAGCACGCAGCCGGTTTGTCTCGTCGGAGCTGCAATGCTTGCAGGTCACGCGCACGCGCATGTCACGCACACGTCACGCAAGCGGTGTGTCATATCTTATGAGAATTCTTAGTTTACAACGCAACGGGACGCGTACGTGCACGTGCACGTCTACGCACACGCAACCGGTGTGGCCTGGCCTTTATGCATCGTCAGGTAACGTGCACTGAGTTCAGCTCCTTGTCCAGACGCATCTCGCTGAGCACTGAGCGGACGGCCGTGCGTGCCCAGGATCGCGGACTAAATTGTTATTTTTAACAAATAAAAAATCATCGAGCTTAATCGACAAAATGAATCTCTCTACGAGGCTTTTCTTTTTTTTCCACGCGGCAGAATATTACCGATAGTATTTCACATCACTTAAAATATTTGTACTTCAGTAATATTTCTTGATTCTATATCCCCAAAGATCTAAAAGATTACTCCCGATATAGCTTTGACTTTAATCTGTGAAATCAACAAACATCAGTTAACATAGTCGGAGTTTGCAAAGTGCCTTATAGAGGTTTCGGTTATCGGTGGGCGGGCCAATATCTTGCTCAGTGGATCATCTATCCAGAAGAACAATGCGGTCAGCCCTCTAGGCACCAATCGATCACGACATTTTGTTATTTTTAAACTTTTAATTTAAGTGTTTTATTACGTTTTTACTAACTAGTGTTTCGTTGTACCAAATCATAGAAGTTGTTGTCGATAAGAATTATTAAGTGATATATCTTCTAACAGAAAAGCGGCAGCTTCAAGCGGCGCGTGAAGAGCTGCTAGAACAACAGAAAGACGTCGAACAGCAACGGGAGAGGCTCTTCAGGCGTCTCGAGAGGCTCCAGCAACACGGTATGCGTCTCTTTCACTCGTTGCTTTCGTGAATGTAGCTGTCCTACACATACACTTACGGGCTAACGTTGAGGAATGGAATTCTGTACATATTCGTGTAAATTACACTGGAAATCACGTCAGTTTTCTTTGTTAAAGGTGTTTGTTTGGTATTCCCAAAATAGGTATTCCAATAAAGTAGAAAACACACATGCACAGTGTACTGAAGATATAAATACGAAGATTATATAGTATAGTGTATTTGCAGACGCAAAAATATCACTTTTACACCACACGCACCGCTACAAGCATCATTTAAATTTTTGTTTAATGTATTTCGTACTTTTTGCACTTAATTTTAGAAACCGAAGAAATTCAACCTTATTTCCTAAAAAAAATCTTGGTCCTTAAGAGGTTAGTACTGAAAACATTCCACTTTTAAAGTCGTATAGTATTTCTCAAAACCTTTGACGTCCTACTTCTCATGTCACAAAGTTCAAAAACAACCCACTTGTGAACTCACATAGAAAATGTAATATTTATCCACGTAGTTCGACCGGTGGCGGTGACGTCATTATGTGTTTCAGGCGGCTCACAAGAGGAGATCGCGAGTGTTGGTACGCTGTCGCCCGACTCCAGCGTCAGCGATACCACGAGGAGAAAAGAACCTAAGTGGCGAAGTAAGTTTAAGTCTGTCGTGAAGTAAGTCGATCAAAACTAACAAATGCACAGACCAAAAGAGACAACACAAAAGTCGATGATTAGTAAGCATTAATTTTCGCTGAACACATTATTGTCCTACATTTGATCCGTATTAACGCGTTAGCTGTATAATACCTCATTGATCAAATGACCGAGTCACGTGGTTGTTTGTTGTGTGAGTATTGTTATGAGCTTACGCAGTTAGTAAGATAACTATAGTCTGTCATACAACTTTGTCAGTAGAAAAAGGCGCGAAATTCAAATTTTCTATGGTGTAGTGTGTGCTACACCTTAATTTATATGTACTCAGTTTCATAAAACTGTTTATTTATCAGTATATTTGTTTATCAACTTCCACTATCATTTATAACTTGAATGTCCTTGTAATTATCTTCTCGATCGTCCTGTCCTTGTAATTATCTTCTCGATCGTCCTCTGGCTGGCGCGGTGCGCAGGATCGCCATGTGATGTGAGGCGTTAAAGTATAACTATCTGCTCCTAAGTATATGTTTATTCTGTCTAGAATAACATATGTACGAGCTTATATAGTATAGGCTATGTCACGTCAGGTATAGCACACACTACAATGGGACGATATATTTATATTTTTAATTTGCTGCTTTTTTTCTACAGACGGAAATGACTTGACAGACTATAGTTTTTTGGGATTAGTAAGATCTTCGGAGGTCTAACTGGTCCTCTCTAAATATTTGAAATGGTATTATTTTTCTGTTCTGCAGACAGCCGCGGCTCGACGGGGTCGGAGGGCGCGCCGCCGCCGCGCGCGCTGCCGCCGCCGCAGCTGCTGTCCGCGCAGAACGAGAGCCGCGCCACCGCCGCCATCTCTGTACGTTCATATTACAGCATATACTCGTCCTACATATATATATATACAAGGACTAATTACCGTAAACGGACGGCGTATCATATTTATAAACTAAAATATTATATAAAGTTTACTCGTTTCGGACCGGCCTTAGACATAATACATTTTTTTTACCACGTATGTCCAAAGCGTGCATGCAACTTTCGTGTATAATCCTTAAGCAAAAAATTAAACGATAGTTTGAGATTTCCTTTTAATTGTAATCCTCTATTTCGGCCGCCCTCCTCTTTTGTCTTGTCTTTCAACGTGCCTCTTTTCTTCCAGCAAATGGTGATCAAACAGCAGCTACCACTAAAGCTGGCGAGTGGCAAGTCCCAGCAGCCGCCGCCCGGCTACCACCGCCTACACGAGTCCCCGAGCGAGGTAATTTGGACTTTATTACTAAGTAGACAAAATTCGAAATAGTACGTAGATATTCCCAACAATGGACCCACATTTGTATGCACAAACTTGTTAGGACTCACGGCCTGATTCGAAAATGTCAAAAGTGACGTTTTTGTTTGAAGAAACGTCCCGTTTGATACTGAAATATCTGATCCTTATCTTATCTATACTAAAGAGAATTTGAAATAGAGGTGGATTGTCAACGCCACTTTTTGATATGTAACAAATCTGTAAAAGAATAAGGATCAAAGTCAAATGTCGTAAGTTTTAATCATGTGTCGAAAGATGGCAGTAAATTTACTGTGGCTACAAAGTTTTCTTTGACAATCCACCTCTATGTCAAATTCTCTTTATCTAGACCCTAATGACCTCTTGAACTCCGAAACCTCAGTTATTCTGGGCGCTAATGAACTAAGTTGTTCGGAACCTAAGATCTATTTGTAAGGCTTCTATTTTCATTTTTAATTGTGTTTTTTATTTTTCTCTATTTGTACGCATGTGTGTGGGCGTAAGTGCTAGCATTACTTTTTATTACAAGCTTTTATTTAACACTTCCCGGTTTCCGATGAAGCTGAAAATTTGGATAAGTAGGGTGACAATGCAATATTATGGTACCATCGAGCTGATCTGATGATGGAGACAGGAGGTAGCCACAGGAACTCTGTGATAAAACAACGCAACCTAATTGTGTTTCGGGTTTTTAGAATGAGTATTAGTTGCCTGTGGAAAGAAAGGTACAGTCAGCGATAAAAGCTTGTACCAAAAATGAATTTTTTGGAACTTATTTTAGAATAGTTTGTTTGCTTTCTGTTTTAATCTTGTTGTCCTATTGTAAGTTTAAAGCTGTTGGTTCTCCTTAACATAAATAAATAAATATTTGACGTATCTTTATCTTAAAGTTCGAGTCGGGTTGTCAGATTAAGTCTTATTTCATGTAAAGTTTGCTGTCTTATTTCACTTGTTTTTGTAAGATCAAAATTAAAAATCCAGTGGGGTAAGGAGAAACTCGATTCTTAAGTTGGGGCGAGAGAGACCTCGTTCATAAAAAAAGTTACTTAGTGTATTCAAAAATAAGACTCTATAATTATATCACAGAAGTTAAGAATTTTATCCCAAATATCTTAATGTCCCACATGGGGTAAAACACCTATTGTTTTCTCCTCTCCAAAAGGCTCAAGTAGGAAAACGGTCAGAAGTTGCACCTGTACAAATTACGACTAGTATTTTGGGAGCCAAGATATCGGTGTTTTATCCTATTCATTTATTTCAATAATCTTATCCCTAAGTTGGCCTAACCCTGTACAAAGCAGATCAAATGGTTGGTTTTCAGGACTTCGAGTATCCAAACGTATTTTAACATCAAAGTTTGTTTTGTAAGTACGTTATTGGTGTCGAGTATTAGCTGTGCCTTCCAAATTCACTGTCGTATTATAAACACCCTCTGCCCTTTCGAGATACCCGAATAATTGTTGAACCATTTTATAAAAAATATTCAAATTAATTTATTTTCCGTATTTAAAAATAGATTCACACTGAATGATGTATATCTGACTTCTATTCTGTTTTTCTTTCTTGCTCACTCCTAAAGAAAATTAAGGAGTGAAAACATTTCCATCTACCTCTATTTCTCTCTCACTTTTTCTGTTCTTTGTAAAAATATCTCTTAAGTATATTGTATCTGTAAACTATATTTAATTATGTACAATTTATTCGGGTCCATAAAGGAATGTAATTGGCTTTAGTATTTGCACTGCAATTTGCTGTTAGTCAAAAAACATCTTAGAAACATGTTAATAGGCGCCACTTCATCATTTCCGAAAAAATCGTATTGAATGTGATAAAATAGTACATTACGATACAAGTGCGAAAAATAGGAAATTCGAAACGAGTGGCGATAAATTAAAACACGACCGAAGGGAGTGTTTTAAATCGACACGAGTTGCGAATTACCTATTCGCACATGTATCGTACAACGTTTTACAGTACATATGGCCCTTTAAATGTTCGACACAGTAACATAATATGCTACTTCTCGCACTAGTGCTATAAATGCCCCATATGTACTGTAAATAAATTTAATAGCTTTAGAGAATCTTATAAACGGTGGTTCGTTTTAAACACGTTTGTATTTCTCATGTAAATTATTAACTAAAATTAACAGTCCTATTTGACTGGAAATTACCATCATCATCAGCCCTAATCGACTGCACTGCGCTGCGTGTGCGTAGATGGGCACGTGCCCGTGCGCAAACATGTGGTGCCGTGCACGCACACGTCACGCAAGCGGTGTGCCGTCTCTTATACCGATCTGTATATTACATCGCGCACGTGCATGTGCACGCACACGCATCCAATATACACAGGCCTTTAAATCGTTAACGCGCCGCTTTATAACAAAAACGCAACCCATAAGATCTGCGTATACTTTGAGTCCCAGTGTCGTCGTCCTTTCAAACTACATATTTGGCCCCTGTTAATATGCATCTAAGCCTTCGCGTAGATAGGTGTCTACTTACAACCATTTCGTCTGTTCACCTTTTAATGTCATAGGTAGTAGGTTCTTCTAGATGCACAGATAATTGTAAAATCAGATCAATATTGCTGGACAAATGCTTATTTTATTATAGGTACATTTACTATTGGGTAATTCCACGAGAGTGTAACGTCAGTTAACAATTATTTCGTGTGTTTTTACATTAATTAAGCAAATTTAAGTGTCTGTATGTCGGGCGTAGCCCTACAGGTAGATATCTGGATACTTAAATTTGCTTAATTAATGTAAGAACCCAAGAAAGAATTGGTAACTGACGTTACAGTCTCGTGGAATTACCCTATTTCAAACTTATTTCAAAACAAGAAATTGGCAATATTTATATGGATAATTAATAGAAAAATGTTATATCGAAATGTTTGTCTAAATTCATCTAGTATTTGATATATCGTAATCGTAAAGGATTGGAGTAGAAGATGCAAGCTTATATAGCTCGCCCTTAGGATTGGTCACGGACGCCCAGTCTTTTTTTAAGATTGCATATTTGAGACCGTTACCGCCGTGACGGGGTTGCCTAGGTCCTAGCTAGAGGTCCGGCGGTGGTATTTTAATTGCATTTTTATCACCTGTTACCAAAGAGAATTCGAAATAGAGGGGGGTTGTCAAAGAAAATTTTATAGCCGTAGTAAATTTACTGCCATCTTTCGACATGATAAAAACTTCTAGAACGCCATTTGACTTTGATTCTTATTATTTCACTGATATGTGTTAAATTAGTTAAATATCAAAAAGAGGCGCCATCTAATCGATCAAAGGCCAAAAGTATGGCGCCATCGTTTCGAGCGATGTGGCTACAAAATTTTCTTTTACAATTACACCTCTATTTCAAATTCTCTTTGCTGTCACTTTCGCACTCATATACTTGTTAGAACGTGACAGGCGATACAAATTCGACCGTGCTACTAAGCCAGGTCGTTAGCCACGTATTTACCCCAGCTTGGTCACATTTTTTTTTAGTAGGCATATCACATCTATTTCAGTTTATAATCCCCAATCAACAAGACGCCACGGCAAGGCGTTCAATATAATGAATACCTATACCCCTATACCCCTTCTACAACCATTTGGTCTAGTTTAAGGCAGTATGGATTCACTTCGCTGTGTTTCCAGCACTCGACCGGGCTCGTGATCCACCACACGCGGACCGGCAGCTCGCCCGCTCCGTTGCCTACACAGCCGCCGCTCAACAATAAAGCTACCAGGTATGACAATCTATTATTTTAATGATTCGATCGTACCAATATGTTGAAAGTACCTAATCTATTTATAAGTTCAAATCGATCTCATACATGCTTTTTACAATAACAGGGTAGATGTCTCTTTTTAAGTATACAGAGATACTTGTGATAAGAGACACCGCTCTTCCGCAGTAAAGTATCTTAACTAACAAAGGTGATACAGATGAACTTAAAATACAGATAATGCTATAACCTTATATTACTACACGATGAGTTCTAGAGCTGTGCCTAGAAAATAGAAAAGAAAATTAATAAATTTACAGGGTAAAGATGCCAGGTTTCCAGTTCACTCGAGGGTGAGTAGGCACTTGAAGACAGTTCAAAACTATGAAACGTTTAATTTCAGAACAAACACATACCCCAAATTGCCGGACAAGTTCCGCGTGCGCACGCCGGACGCGCACGCGGCGGCGGGCGGGCCGGCGCCGGGCGCGGGCGCGGGCGCGGGCGAGGAGGAGGTCATCTACTTCTGACCCCCGCGCGGCCCGCCGCCGCCGCACGCGCGCCGCTCCTGAGACTGCCGCCTGTCCTAACTGCCGTGTCCCATCCCACCCCCTCCGGCCGGCCCGAGCGACTGCGTTCATTACCGGTAACCTCATTCAACTTTGCTCGGCGACTCGAAAAAACAAAACATATGTTTAGTGTTTGAAAACATCGCGTGTGACGGGGACTTGCTTGAATAAGTGTTACATTTAATGAACGTTTTTGCGTACAGATTACGTTTACTTGGTACTTTCGGTCTTAAACCTCTTCATATTTTCAGACAATGTGGCGATGTCTCAACTTCAATTTTTACCATCCTAAACGATCCACCTTAACTATACTTAATACAAGAATTTGCAAAACAATTTAAAAAATCCATATCTTGCAAAATGATGCCAAGCGGTTAAGAGTCCCCGGCGAGCTCGGCCAAATTACACCTTCCCATACAAACGGAGTTTCGTTCTCATTTTAAAACTACGTGTTGAATTATAATGAAACTTTGCACATACAATAACATAAGGTATATCTAGTCCTGTAATTAGTTTGTATAGCTTCAGTTTATAAAACAAACAAAATGGAACAAAAACAATGTTTGTATTCGCTGTATTTTTTTAACTATGGTATCTGAAGCTACATTAACTAATTACAAGACTAAATATACCTTATCTTATTGTAAGTACAAAATTTCAAAACAATCTAGCCAGTCGTTTTGAAATAAAAGCGTAACTACATTTGTATGAAGAATCGAGCTTCCTGGGCACCCTTAAGAGCCTCGAGACGTAATTAATTGCCATAAAATTATTTATTAATATTTATAAAAGTATAATCAAGATCTCTAAAGACACTGCCGCATACTTGATTTTAACACTTATTTAAACTCTCTCATATATGTATTTATAATACCTCGGTAAGTTATGGACACCCAACTCATGAATGTATGCTCAAACGACATACATAACTATACTTACATTAAATCTAAGTGACATAAACATTGTTACCGACGACACATTACTACTATCAGCATTTTCTTTTCACACACTAAAAAGCTGAAGGAAAACAAGGTCAATATGGATAAGTGTGGCTGCGGGGTAAGAGTGGCATGCCTTCACATTGGGGCCTGTTTACACATTGATTAGCGTTTATTGCAAGTTCATACATGTCCCACTAAACGCAAGTAGTAAGCAACCAATGTGTAAACTCGAAATAAACACTAATAAAATGTGTAAACACTAACCCCCTCATTCATAAACGCGTACTAAAGTTACGATGTCGCTAATAATCGTTTGTCCCTTTCCGACGTATTGGTATGATGGAAAGGGACAAACGATTATTAACGGCATCGTAACTTTAGTACACGTTTATGAATAAGGGGGTTAAAGGATTTAGACTGAAGATTCCATGACTGTCATTTTCTGTACAAGACAGTCAGCCGATTTTTGCGGCGGAGGGGCTTGTAAATACATGATGTAAAAATAGCCATGTCAGATAAACGTCAGTCCATACAAAACTATGCACAATTGTACAAGGTTTACAGCATAAGGGTAAGCTAAAATGCTCAAAGGTAAACCGGTCCAGGTGTGACGGACAGCCACACTTATCCGCATTGACCTTAAACAAAAAGGTATTATGTAACAACAAAATTGTGACTTACGTGTGTCACAATTTATTATTATACATTCCCCCATTATTGTATAATTGTTTTAATGAACTTAATATTACGCTTTAAACTATTTTTGTATTATATATAAGTAAATTGTAATCACCGTTACGTACTTAACAGGGGCCATCGTACTTATTTTATTTAAAACGAATATCAAATCACTCGAAATGTACAAACTTAAAATTGAACATTCCAGAAATGATCTCTATTTTATTACTTCATATTAATTTAATAAACCGTATTTTTAAAGGCAGCTCTCATGGAACATATAACTTTAAAGTAAATATAAACGATTAGAAAGCAGTTATTTGCCATAAGTCAATCTAATATCAATTTAATGACATTACAATAGGAGTCATTATACAATAGCGAGGCGGGCGGATTATATTTAAGATATCAAAAACCTATGCTAGTAGCCAAATGACTACGAATACGGTCTATCGTGAATATAAAGTTGTTACACTAGATGTTTTGGAAACTTAAAGTCTTGTTGTTGACATATACAATTAAACATTCGACTTAGAGTAGAGGTTTGAGAGTTACATCTGTCGGGACGCCACTTGGTACATGACGTGACCTTACTGTGTCGAAGAGTGCCCAAAATAGGCCGCATGCAAGAAACAAATCTAAATTTTGCCAATGAAATTAAAACCTATAATGTAGAAATAGAGCTGATTTCGGTTTGAGTGAAAATTTATCAAAACAAAACAAATGCAACCCTATACCGACTGAAAATGATTTAAATTTCATCGAACTTAATTAGTAATGTAGGTATAGTCACGTCTGAAAATATCAATACGAAAAAGTGCCAAAAATATGTATACACTACCATAATATACGGGAAATAAAAGTCGTGTATACATATTTTTGGCACTTTTTTCTTATCGATATTTTCAGACGTTACCGTACAGTCATGGACTTTAATTGTTGATCCATTAAGGCATAGTACAAAGAGTGGGGAAGTAGGTTATCTTCATACAAACGCACCGCGCGCGGCCTGTATGTGTGCGCCATATCTATGCGTCGCCGCACGCACACTCAAACAAAATCTCGACCCGTGTGTCAGTGCGCTAGTCGGGCCTTTTGTTTAAGTGTGCGTGCGGCGACGTAAAGATATTATGGCGCACACATACAAGCCGCGTGCGGTGCGTTTGTATGAAGATAACCTACTTCCCCACTCTTTGTACTATGATTCAGAGTTCAAGCTAATTTGGCTGTTAATACTAACGGTATGAAATGTCCAATGTAAAGTAAGCCCTAAATGGCTCATCAATTAAAGTCCGCGACTATACGACCGTGAGCCTTACAAGAGGTTTGAACCAATTAGATTACTTTTAATTTTGATGCTTAGGAATAAATGTGGTATTCTTTTTTTCGTTTTGCTACTACGTTGTAAAAACTATAATACACGTTTGTTTTAAAGCTTGACCAGTAATATATGACCACGCGCCATATTGCGGAATTTAATTAGAACTACATTTTTCATACTAAACTGGACTGTCACCCCATACATGAGAATAACAGCGCCCTCTTCACAATGATCATATATTTCTGGTCAGGCTTTACTTACATACTTATAGAATTTTATATACTTTAACTAAAAGCGTGCCTAAAATGTAAGACTATTTGTTGATTATTAGAAAGCTTGTACCAAAAATGGCGTCTCGATCAAAACTATGTTATAGCGTAAACTGTTGTTATGACACATTTTTATAAGATTCCTGACTAACACTTGTTACTCGGCATAGCGTTGTAGTTATAAATATGTATAGTCTTCAAACCTACCACAGAGAGGTTTAAAACTGTTCTAACTTTTAATATAACTGAAGAAAAGAAAAAAAACTATGAATATGTATTTAAAAAAAAAACTTGTGACGTTTTCAAATAAAAGTGGTACATTGTCAGTTGTCGATAAGGTTGACTTCTAACTAAAGCTTTATGGAAATAGCGTTTTTTTGACAACCGACAATAAGTATCCTTCTGGTTGAAGACAGCACATTTGTCCCAATAGTGATACGGATTTTAACATCTATTATTTGTTTTGCCACTTGTAACGTTTCGATATTCAAGTGTTAAAAAAGTACAATCCGACCACTGTTCCGACAAAAATCTTCAGCGACACTTTTATTGTTAAATTTTGAATTACCAGTTAATAAGAAAACACTTTTTTACTAAATAGCACGCTGTTTAAAAAAACTACTTATATTTTTAAATTGTTGACATACTGTTTTTAACTTTACACTTTTCGGAATAAGCTTATTACTGTATACTGTCAGTGTACATAGCATGTTGAACGTTTATATAATAAAGTGTTATTGTCTCCATTGTCAAATGTACTCTATATCTGTGAGAATACGGTTCGTTATTGTATGGTAGGACGAGTGGCATATGTAGCATAAACGCCGTGAGTGATACCAGTCGTCATACGATTATCGGTCTTATGTTCTACGTACGTTTGTAGGTTGATACGTTTTAGAAGACCTTTACTGAACTTTTATCTAACTTTTGAATATTTCGCCCATCATACTATATTTTCTTTAAAACTGTTAAATTATTTACTAAATTTCGGTACAATGCGGGAAGAAGTTGATAACTCGTGATATAAAATTTGAACTTAAAATAGAATTACATAAGGTTCAAATTTTTTCTCTGTAGTTGTCAACTTCTTTCCGCCGGGTCCTTTTTAGGGTTCCGTAGCCAAATGGCATAAAACGGAACCCTTATAGTTTCGCCATGTCCGTCTGTCTGTCTGTCTGTCTGTCTGTCTGTCCGAGGCTTTGCTCCGTGGTCGTTAGTGCTAGAAAGCTGAAATTTGGCATGGATATATAAATCAATAAAGCCGACAAAGTCGTACAATAAAATCTAAAAATTTAATTTTTTTTAGGGTACCTCCCCTACACGTAAAGTGGGGTTGAAATTTTTTTTTCGCTTCAACCCTAGAGTGTGGGGTATCGTTGGAAAGGTCTTTCAAAACTAATAGGGGTTTTCAAGAAACATTTTTTGATAAAGTGAATATATTCAGAGATAATCGCTCCGAAAGAAAAAAAAAATGTGTCCCCCCCCCCTCTAACTTTTGAACCATAGGTCCAAAAAATATGAAAAAAATCGTGGAAGTAGAGCTTAAGAAAGACATTAAATGAAAACTATAGCAGACATGATCAGTTTAGCTGTTTTTGAGTTATCGCAAAAAGTTTTCCCTTCATAGTAAAAAGACTTACTTTAATTAGGTACTGATTATGCAAATTTGCCTATTTGTTTAACTCGGGTGAAAGGTACCGTTTCATCCCTTGGTTAACAATTTACTATACTTTAAGCTCCAGTTTAGCTTATTGTGACAGAAGAGTAACTACGGAACCCTACACTGAGCGTGGCCCGACATGCTCTTGGCCGGTTATTTCTCCATACTGCCGCCACTACGTTTTTATTCAGTAAGTAGGTATCTGAAGTAACCTTAATTAACAATCCGAAAAGAACATCCAAAATATTGTTAACCTACTTCTGATAATCTTTTATTTATAACTCGTAGATAATTTACGTGAATGTACGGCGTGTAATAATATGTGTTCTATATTAAACCATGAAAAAGTTAGATAATTGCTCTTATAGGTGAAGAAGTGTTTCAAACTAGTCACCACAAGTATTAATGACAGGAAATAGTAAAGTGGGTCTAATACCAACATGAGGAAGCTCAGATACTCATATAACTTAAGATTCTTATGATACAGACACATAATATAAAAAATACATTTGACATACATAAGAAAATCAGAAGCTATTTCCCACTTTATAGCAAATTCAATCTACGAGTATTGCATATCTCCGGAAATATGGTGCGTGAATGAAGCAACTTGCTATGCCAAAAATGATCACATGCCAAATTTTCACTGCACTATATTTTATTGTAATTTTTACTGATGTTTGGCAGCGACATTCAATTGTGGCACGGTTACAGCACTCATGTCGTACAATACATGGCGATTCAGTACCGTAAAACCATTAACTATTCTACTCAAATCTCCTAACTATGGCCCCAGACTAAAGCAAGATAGAGTTATATTGGTTTAGGTGTGACAATTATTTGAATAGGCGGGTCCACACAGAACGAGCTGCCTCGCGAGGAAAATGCCGCGCGAAGCAGCTCGAAGCACACGCACTCGCGGCCGCAATGCCTAGGGCGAGGCACGTCTTTAGGACTGAGCTGCTTGATTGATTGGGGTGATTTTACGGTATGCCTAGCTTATACTATGTAATAGTCACGATTTTTTCATATAGTAGTTAGATGCAATAACCGAATGGTCTGAGCCCTGTAATTCGTGCCACCTAAAACTTTCTGCACACTCAAATTGTTTAATGAACTCAACACTATTTTTACAAGAACTCGTGAGACTTAGTAAATATTTTTTGTGCATTTACTGTAATCCATTTTACTATTTAGTCTTTAGAAATGGTGATATTTAAAACTACTATTTTCTTGTTTAGGGTACCTTTTCATACAGTGTATTGTGTATATATATTGACGTTGATGTTGAAAATAATGTAAGTGTATCATAAATTATACCGAATGAATGAAATTAGGTATCTATTGTGAATGAGCATTTTAATTGCAATAAATATTACATGAATTCATGTTTAAAAGTCTAATAATGTCATGGCAATCTTTGTATTAGTATATAAATATTAAATAATCGGGTTAAGAAGAGTTTGGTTCGTCGGCAGCTAGGCAGGGCTTGAAATATACCTGTTTTCGATTGTCTGCGGATTCCCTGGTGTTATTATATATTATTATCCATATTATTTGCTGTACTAATTTATTTACTTATCAATTTACTTGAGTCGAGTTGCGCGCAAGTAAGACCTACGCCTTTCCAGTTCGTACTGTGCGAAAAAGACGCGAGAAGTCACATCGCGCAACTTGATACTTGAAACTACAGCATTGTATTGTATTACATCATATTAATATAATAATATTTATTTCTTGTGAAATTCAGCACCAATGTTACAAGTATTTTCAATCAACTAACGGTACTTTATGACAATGATTCTAATTAAAATTACCGTTGTACCTAATGAATAAGTTATCTCTAGTAGTTGGTCTCAAGCCCCGCGGCTAGATGTTCCGACCCGAGAACATCATGACAATAATATATAATGTTCTATTTTTCTGATCGTTCGACGCAAGTGCCAGCTCATTGTAGAATGTTAACTTTAATGAAATATTTTATGCACTTTTGAAATATATTCTTTTCGGCCATTGTTTCCTTAAATATTTCACAAAATATCATATGCATACTACCTAGCAACATCACCAACAATATTTCTTGTTCGACGTAAATGTTGCTATCTAAAGATTATTACAAGCAATGGCCAGAAAAAGCATTTAATGTTATTGTTCCTTATAGATGTAAAGTTTTATTCCTTGGGTATTTTTGCTAATATAGATCTAAGCATAATATTGCATTTAACTTATTGAACTCCTTTGAGGGTTGATTGTAATCAGAATACAAAATATTTTCATATTCTCCAATGAAGTGATAACGGATAAATTATTTATTACACTTCACTTTAAAAATTCAAATATATGAATTGTATAAAACTTTCCTTCAGTTCTAAATACACGCATTGCAAAACGCAAAACTCTCAAAATACTATAATTAAGCAGTTTTTGTGTAATTACAACCAAATTACTTTTTTGTTGCTAAAGGTCCTTACCGAATGTTTGAAGAAATACCTGTTATGATTTCGCTCCTGGCAATGCTATGTATTTAGGGAACAACTAAATTCTACAGCAAGAATATGTAATATTCACCGGTTACACATGTGACCTAGTTCTCAGCGGGTATCGTCCGTGCCTTCTTAAATACTCGTAACGTTGCGTTTCAAGGTACCTAATATACGTTCCTCTATTATTTATTTGTTCATAGTGCATCTATATTGAGAGGAACATTATATTGTTTCTTACGCGTGTCACTGACATTGTAATTACTCTCAGAATTTTAATTTTAATCATTATGATATCTGAACTAAACCGTTTATAATTTCCACAAGTAAATTGTGTGGTTATTAAATTGTGAATAAAAGTGAAATGTGTACAACATATAAAAACAGATGTCGCAAAAGCTCAATAACAATAAATTACGTAAACGTTACGGTGAAGAAATGGTTACCACATTAAATCTGTAATCGTTGTTAACTCATTTCAATTGTTTGTGTGCTATGGATCTTTGTATATATCGTCTGAACACTTGTTTTAATGAACAACTGATATGCTTCGCGTGGCAATTCCTCGCGAGGTAGTTTATTCTGTATTACTTTTGTCGGTGACAGCGCAGTTTTGTTTATCAGGTGGACGAAAATTTAGTTTAAATTGCTGTAGTATACTATAGGTACCACATGTTTAAAGATAGGTTTAGCAGGAGCAGCTATTGGCCGTGGCTGTAACTAAGTTATTTCGTGGCAATATTTAACTATTAAGCTTTAAACAAATTACTTTACTCCTTGGATCCCTCCAGTTTTCGTTGTAATAACGACAATACAGAGATGTATTGCTCAATGTTATGCTCATTTACTTCGTCTAGTATTGATATTAAATTTAATTGTATGTGTATACGTTTCGTTGGTCACTTTGCGAGTGATTTTAGTATATTTTGTCAACTTTCTGTGACGATTCGCGGACCACGTCCGCTTTGTATTTAGAATAGATGAATGAATAAACATTTACTTAGAATCATTTCGATTTTTATTTTACTGTTATTCCTCACTAATCTTGTGTTCGTATACAACAAACAAAAAACCCCGTCTGTGCTGTACGAGGAACCTTGGCTTAAAGGACTCGCATCCAGGCCATAAATGTTTAAAAAAAAAAATGTACGAGGAACCCGAAAGATTTTAACCACGCAATTCTGAACCAAAAGAAGGAAAACATGTTATATGAGTTTAGTAATTTCGCCAAACCAAATTGTTTGGATATAAAAAGTAAATGTTATTGGTAAAACTATCACTTTGATATCTATCAATAAGGATATTCAGACTGGGCCTCATAATTGCAACATCGCTATCATACAGGCGTTTTGCGTTAAGAGCCTGGGAATGAGATTAAGTAAATTCAACAGGATGAGACGCATATCGAGGAAATTTCCGTGCGTGAGTTTCCCACGAGCGAGGCACGGTACGGCCCTTCGCCGACTTGCGCGGTAGGTAAAATCCGTCGCCAGTTAGCGTTGCTTATACTATTTTTCGTTGATTCGCTCACCCGCACCGTGCGCCCGCTCAAGTCGGTAAAGGGCTTACTTCTTCACAGACCGATACGCTTTGCGTGACAATTTCCTCTCGAGGCAGCTGCTTCTATGTGGACTATTATATTTACAGGTAACAAAAATACAATATTAAACAAAAGCTTAGGTTTATATTTAATGTTTATAAAAACAAATTCTACTTAATCTCGACCACCTGTTCATTTAGGTAGGTTTTTAGAAGTAAACAAAACCTCGAAATATTCAGGCAATATTATTAACATTTTGACAGAGTGGTTTTGTTTATTTATATTCTTTTAATAACATACCGAGAAGACAGATATAGAATTCAGAAACAATTTACAATGGCTGATATTAAGTCTGTATCTTTAGGTAGCTAAATAAATATAAACAATGTGTTGTTATATTTTCGAGTACTTGAAACTTTTTTTTTGTTAAGTAACCAACCAAATAGCACATGGAATACTGTTCTCATCTATGGGCAGGGGCACCCCAGTACCAGCTTCTACCTCTGGACTGCATCCAACTAAGAGCGAATTGAATTGTGGACTGCCAGCGTGTTTCGGATCGGCTTGACTCCTTGGCGCTGCGTAGAGATGTGGCCTCGCTCTGCATTTTCTATCGCATGTATAACGGGGAGTGCTCCGAGGATTGTTCGATTAATCCCTGCCGCTTCTTTTCGCCATCGCCTTACGCGACAACATTTCCATCCTCACCACTTAGATGGTTGGCAGTCCTCAACTGTGCGTTTCTCCAGAAACTTCCTGCCTCGCTCAGCTAAACTGTGGAATGAACTGGCGCCTGCGGTATTTCCGGACCGATACGACCTTCAAAACTTCCAGAAAAGAGCGTACTCCCATCTTAAGGACCGGCAACGCACTTACAACCCCTCTGGTATTGCAGGTGTCAATGGGCGGCGGTAATCGCTTACCATCAGAATATATCATTAAAAAAAAAACAAAGAAAACTGCCTAGATCTGTTCCTCGGCTAATTAAGGGTAATTATTCAATCTCGTTTTAGGTTCTTTACTAGGGCGAAGTACTAGCAAATATTACAAAACTAAATTACTATTGATTAATCAAATCATCCCGATATATTTCTATTAACAAAATAGCGCGATTACATCAGCTTCGTTGTTATGTTGAGTAAGTAATATATCATAGTAAAACTCTGTAAGTTTTGGAACAACTAGAGATGGGTAGTGAGTAAATAGATTGAATACTTTTGGAAGAAACCCGTTTCTAAAGGCCGAAAAAATGTTTATCCCTCTTTAACTTTCAAATCAAAGTTCAATAAAATATCCGGAGATTAGCCGTAGATAGATTAACGAAAAATAGTATGAGTACTAACAAAAAAATACTTTGAACATGACCGGTTGAGCCATTTTTGAGTTTTCATTAAAAAAGCCTTAATAAAACACTGTTCAATAAAAAACAAGTTCTTAAATCTTACTTTTTTAAATATTTTATTAGCAATCGTTTTTACTCACCTAAATGAGTAAATACGAGTATTTATCGAGTACTTTGAGTAAATACTCAGTAAATACTGATAAATACTCAGTATTTACTCACTCCTACCCATCTCTAGGCACATTGAATTAATTTACTTGAAGATTTCCTTGCCCAATAAAATACCAAATTCTGGTTTGTTTACATTCTTTAAAATACCTAAAGATACAGACTTATAGTTTATACAAATTTCTAGGTGTAGTGCAACTATACCAATTTTATATTGCGAGCAAACTTGCTTAGATTAGCTACGGCGATTTCGCATACTTTCTACATTTATAGGCAATAACTTCATGTAGAAATTACTTACATACATTTCGGATTAGGATATACAGGGTGATTCATGAGACGTGAGCAGGACTAAGCATACACAATCAGTAAATGTTAATGAACCGTTCATCATCATATTTAAGTAAAACAATCTCGCTTTATTTCTGTTATTTAACTTTTTGGGAAGGACAAATTTGATAATCTACAATCATGGACACCCTACAACACTTAATTTTTTTTTTTTTTTTTTTTTTTTCTTCTGGCTTTTACTCCCTGCCAATTTGCACAGGGTGAATTCGCCAATGTCGGTGTTGACTTTCACACGAGAGGAGAATGTTCGGTAATATTTTGAGCTTGTGGAAGGATGTGGTAGGGAGAACCTAAAAAACAAATAATTGTTATGGACATCACAAACGAACACATGACGTATACAATTGTTAGCAAATAAGCGGGAAGCGGATGACAGAACGTTAATAGTGCCAACATGAAGGAAGTGAGAGAGAAGAAAACCATATAAATGTATAATGTAGAGTGTGTATAAAATTAAAGATATATAATTAGGTCTGAAAAGATAATACTTTATTTATAGTTTAATGTTATTTGCTTGTAAATATTTAATTAGGATAGAAGTTAGAATAGGATCCATGTAACAAAGTAGCGAGCTGAAGCATATAGGTCGTGGAACATTATCGGGCAATACATCGTACAGTGAGTAGCTACACTTTGAGCATGCAAAGAAAATGTGGTCCAAGTTGCCCTCATCAAGCCCACAATCACACAATGAGTTCGCACGAACACCTATCATAGCCAGAAATAACGGAGTACATACTTTGCCCAAACGTAAACGACAGATGGTGGATATTACCCATTTCGGAGACGTACGGAATCGATAGAACCACGGTTTTCGGGATATACGAGGTACAACACTTAATTAAGAAAGATAAAACCTCTTTAACCGTTATGACAGCAGTTATGAAGAAAACAAAATGTCACACTTGAGTGAGATACGATTTTTCAAAAGTAACCAGACTACGATGACATTCAATTTGTCACTTGTTATGGATAAAACAAAGAGGGTGACCATACATGGCGTAAATAAATTAAAACATTTTTTTTGAACAGTAAAAAATAAAACAACGTTAATCTCACAAATACTGGTATGAAACAGTTGCTTATAACTTACTGAATGCTCAAGCTTGATCCTGCTCACGTATCCTGAATCACCCTGTATAAGTAAGTAAGTACATAAGAACTTTCTGTCACGAAAATAGCCGGGTCCACACAGAACGAGCATACGCGCGAGGCAATTTCCTCACGCACAATACGGCCCGAGGCACGTCTACACCGGCCGTATTGTGCGTGAGGAAATTGCCTCGCGCGTATGCTCGCTGTGTGGACCCGGCTAATCAGTTATTTTTTCTAAATCAAATGATTAGTTAATTATTATATTATTGTACAATAAAAAATAAGTAAATACAGTTTTGTTAAGCCAAAGTTTACGGGAAATATGTGAAGGGAACTGTAATTTAGCGAGTTACATTTAGAGAGGCAATCATATTTTCTGTTCAATATATCATAGTGTTGTTAGTATCACAATTTTAATTACTGTAAATATCTTACAAATACTAACCATGCAGTCTTATATAATATCATACTTATAGACACAGTACCTATGCATTTTTTCGGGGCTAGCTCTCAGACTATTACAAGCGTCTCAACCACGCGTTATCGCAAAACCATAAGCTTGATATATGTAGTATGTAGTGAAAATTTAACAGATATTTGCGTGGACATAAACATCATATTTAAAAACAGATAATCTAGATCACTATTTAACTATCCCGTCTATTGGCAGTTTAATATTATTGTAAAAGTTATAGTTACTTATATAATTTCAACATTGACATATATCTAAGGACCTTACGGGCACTAAGAATGGTGCTAGTTTAGTGGTGTCATTCACGAATTCGAGCCAATCGTGCAGTCTAACGCAACTAGTTGCGACCAATTGCGCGTGTGATACAAACTTACCAACCAATCGCGTTGTGGTGTTGGGCTGCACGATTGACTCGAATTCTTATTGCCCGTAAGACACGTCTTTAGATATATGTCAATGCATTTCAAGCATTATTTTCTAAGAAGGTTAAGGTAATGCACACTGCTGTAATCTAAGTGTTTAAATATATCTCAACACCTTTTTAAAGAGTATTCATACTTTTACTCTATTAGTAGGTATGATTAATTTGGACATATTGACTGTCTCCTTGTATTAACTGTTACAGTTCTGACTAACTAGAAGGCCATCTAAAACGTCAAATAAATGTTCAATCAAATAACAACAACTATCAGTAAAAAATGCAACTCTGTTGCTAACCACAAAAGGTTGGGATTGCTTTGTCGTCACTACAGGGAAATACTGAGAAGTTACTTAACTATTCCATGGCACTTGTGATTTAAGGCATACCTATTGCGGTTAGTGGTCTGACTTGCCCAGACATTATGTGATTACGTTGTTAGTTTAAGATGTAATGTAATGAACAGGCTTCGGAGTTTTAAGAGTCCCTAGTAAGCTCGGTTCTCCATACAAACGTAGTTGCGCTCTCATTTTAAAACGACCAGCTAAATTGCTCTAAAACTTTGTACTTACAATAGGATAAGGTATATCTAGCTGGGTAATTAATTTATGTAGCTTCAGATACCATAGTTATAAACATACAGTGAATTTAAGTTGTTCGTTTTTGCTCTATTTCATTTGTTTTGTAATCTGAAGCTATATAACCTGATTACAGGACTAGATATACCTCATGTCATTATATGTGTAAAGCAAGTGCAAAGTTTCATTATAATCCAACACATAGTTTTAAAATGAGAACGACTCTTAACCCCTTACTGCATGTAATAAAAAATATTTGTTGAAATTCGAACTTTAATAGACTTGAATATTATATCCGCCATATGTGACTTTGTATGCGGTAAAGGGTTCATAACTCATAACATTGCTGATCCAACACATAACTCATTAATTGTATCAACTGTGTCGAACATCAGTCTATAATAATCAACAACATTCATCAACATTCTCTCTGTCAACTATATTGCTGTTCAATAAATGCCTATTTAACTTATCTTATTCTTTAAACCCATACAGGCATCCCATCTTACATAAGCTTAGATATTATTTACCAAAATGTTAAAGAATTTTTTACAGCATATCCCTAACATTGTCATTAGCTGTTTTCTCCCAAATTTGCCCTGATCTGTACAGTCTGTAAATCTTATTGCTCACCAAGCTCGGTCCAAACTTCATCATGGCTGCTTCATATTTGTTCCGGAACACTTCCATCTGCGTCTCATTGAAACCTACACCTCTCGGATGGTAGCTGTTTGGGTCCCTGCATTCTGTATATTTGTGTACAGCTAGCAAATTGGCAGGTATTGCTTGCCCGGTGGTAGTGGTAGCATTGAAAATGTCCTCAAACGTGGTCATGGAGTCTAAATTTCTTATATACACTGGCCGCTTTTTCTCCTGTGGTAGTTGGTAGTAGTGCGTCTTTTTCATAATGTCTGGATAACCAACTTCTGAGTTGTCATCATCATTCTGATTTAAGCAGAATAACAAAGGCTCAACTGTAATTGATTTCTGCTTGTAGGTCGGGTCAAAATCAGAGATGACAGCTTTTAAACTGTTGTGGATGCGGGGAACAAGAAACTCATCCCAGGAAATGACAATAGCATGACTTGCCTTGTTTGTGTCTTCTTTGTCTAACTTAAAGTGCCGAAAGAGACAATCCAGCTCTATTGCCTGCTTGACTATGTCATAACTTTTGGCAAAGTTGAAAGGGAAATTTAAGGGGAAAAACTGGATGTCCCATTGAGTAATATCACTTGGTACCAAATTCAGTCTTTTTACAATGTCCTCAGAGATTAGACTGTCATAAATGGTGAACGAGTTGACACCCATCATGTGGTGAAACACCAAGGACTCTATGAGGGAGTCTCTGGAGACTATTGGCACTTGGTTTGGGATGATGCACATAGCTGGTACAACATTGTTGATAAATTTGATGTTGTTTGTGTACCTCATGGGTCTTGATTTCCTTTTTGTAGTTACATCAATCAGTCTATTTATCGGTGCATGAATTGGACTTACTTTGTAGTCATTGGCATAGAAGCTTATGCCTTTTAATTTACCTAAGTTTTGGCTTAATGAGCACTGAAATACGAATAATCTGAAGCCATTGATAGGCTGGGAGATTGTTTTGAAACTAAATGTGCCTACTTTATGTTTGGAACTGTTCTCTAGCCAGATGTTACAGCGGAAATTAGGACGTGCGTTCGCTCGTCCAATGACGATAGTGTCTATGTTGTGTGCGTGAGGCGTGAGCTTCTCGTACTTCTGATACGAGCGCAAAAACGACGAGTACGCGTAGAAATTGTCGTCAATCTGTTGGAACAGCGGCGGCGTCTCCCTCACTTCCATCGACGAGTTCCGCATTATCTCCGTGAGCATCGTAGCATTGAAGCCCGGTCCGCAAAACTCGATCTCGGACAAACCGGGCTTCCCGAAAAAGTTGAGCACTTCGAGAACATATCGCAGTCGGTAGTATTCGTGCCGGTAAATAAGAAGCGTCACGATGCTGACGAAGCACACTATGATGAGTATAAGTTGGTAATATTTCCTCATGATGGACCCTGACGACTTTCGTGGAGTCTTCATTAATTTGGCGACATCTGCAACGATTTAGTAAGTTTCAGACGCACTTTGGAGTTGTATAACAGAAAATCGAATAAATATTGTAATTGTTCACTTACGAATTATTGTAAAAAATTTAAAGAAAGAGAACAAGACAATAAAAGTTTTATTTCTCAGCCTATGATGAGCAAATTGGGCATTGCAGATTGCATTGCAGCTGCTGAATGTGACATTATGTTGACATTGACATTTGTTTTTTTTTTATTCAATAAATCACATGGAGACTAAAGTAATTGAAAGCACACTGCTTTTTACGGGAAATATTCGCAATATTAATACAAGGACAGGCATAAAACCTAAATAAATCATAATATAACATCAAAACTGTGAGTTGTAATTATTACACTTAAGAACAGACAGCATTATGACTTTTAGTTTTTTGGTTTTAAATTGGTATGTATGCTTTAATACTTCCTTTGCCTCTAATCTCTAAATGAAATGAAATGTCAAAAATTCTGAACCGTCATCCATTGCAACGAGTCGGTATTTTTATGTGTTTAGTTTTATTAAGACAATAAATTACACTATTCGTTAGCATGTCGGCTAATAAGGAGGACACATTACGACAGTTTTGTGACGTGACCGGCGCCGATGAAACTCGCAGTCGTTTCTTTTTGGAATCGTCGAATTGGCAGCTTGACGTGAGTTGCTTAAATTTTTGTTTGTGATTTTTATGAGTTTGTACTGTTAAATTTTAGTGTATGATACCTGTTTTCACTTGTTTAAGTATTATTGTGTTTATTCTGGTATTTCAGGTAGCGTTATCTAGTTTCTACGAGCACGGAGGAAGTGTAGACGAGGCGCCTATACCTACGGCTACTCCAGTGTCGTTGCCGACGCTGTCGGACAGCGACATGGAGTCCCCGCCGGCGTCTCCGTTGCGACAGAAGAAGGAGAAAAAGAAGCCCACTGGAAACTTCGCGACATTAGGGTCGCTCCAGCAGGAGAGCTCCAGTGATGACGATGAAGGTGGGTTGTCTATTACCTATTTCCGAATGGTTTTTGAACAAGCATTGAAAAATACCGCCGAAGAACAAGATATTACAGAGAATATTAATGATATTAGTACATAATTTACTACTATTTTGTATAAAAATATCATAGATTGCGTAAAAATATTTATATATAGAGAGCAAAACACTAATGTTAAACAAAATGTTTTGACATCAGTGAAAGCGGTTTGGGAAACAGAAAAAGACTATCATTTATATTGTGACATTGCTTCATGTTCCAAAAAGAATACTGATAACATAAACATGCCATCTACAAGTAAAAGTATGGATAATCCATCAACAAGCAAAAGTTACTCAGAACGTCCAGATGTTGTCTGTGAGAGTTTATCTCCTGAGGATGAGATAAAACAATTAAAAGAGAATATTTGCATATTGACAAATGAGAATCAAGCGCTCAAGGCAGAAATTGCAAGATTAAAAGGAGAAAGCAATACAGGTGTGTTAAGAGATGTGCATTTCTCCAGAACATTGTCAGGATACAATACAATACTCTTTATTACACACTTTAAATAGTTTCCAAAAAAAAATTACAGACAAAAAAAACCATTGGATAACAACAGGCGGTCTTATTGCTTAAGAGGTATTTTTTCCAGATAAGAAAATTGTAGTATTGTCTCGGCAGGAATTAAAATTAAAATAAATAAGGAATATAATTTGATCATTCAGCATTTAAGATATAATTAAGAATACATTATTCAAATTGTTTCAGGGCAAGCATTCTATGCGGGCGGGTCCGAAAGATCTGGCCAGCAGATCATTGGACCAGGCAAGAACAGAAAAGATATAGTCACTGAGATGTTCAAAAGTGTCAGAGAGTGAGTATTTCATTTTATACTTAGAGCATTTTTAACTAGCTGAAGTTAAGTGTTTATGAAAAGGAGGTTAGCCTTCTGTAAATATTTATTAACCGAAAATATAAGTACTAAAACACAACCATCATCTAAATCCACAGTGCAGGCTTTGTCAAAAGCATAGGTACTAAACGGAATCCACAACAAACTTCGTCCAATCTACATAAGTTATAATCTACCACAGGCTTCATTGAAAATGTATAAGATAAAATCCGCAACAAGCTTAGTCCAAAAATCTAACACTACCTACGCAAATTAAGATTATTCTGTAAATTAAGAAGTTGTTAAAACCTTGAAACCATTTTTTGGCCCCTTAGGGATTAAGTTTCAAAAACTATCCAGAAAGGATACATAGGGAGGAGATGAATAAATGTTTCAAATGTCATGGTCCCATTTTCAATGATTTAGTGACTTTTTTTGCAGCAATTCTCTCTGGTCATATGTTATATACTTAGTCAGGTCATAAGTTCTGTCACAAAGGTTTTGACTGATAAAAAAGCTACAGGCACAGATCCCTTATTATTCATAGTACCTGGGCGACCGAGCGTTGTTCGGTTATAACTATTTATTGTAATATGGTGGTGTATAGGTGATAATTTTAACTACATTTTTTTACTAAATTAAACTTGTCTAAAACAATAAAAATTAAAAAATTATATATAAACTTGAACATATAAAAAAAAACAAAAGTTAGTCACCAGGCGAGATTCGAACCCATAACACTCGTTTAGCAGTCCGCGTCTTAACCCACTGGACCAGACGGACAGTGACCGGCAACACGAAATTAGCGACCATATTCTGCGTCGAAAGAAAAACGCATGAAAACACGCGTTTTCCCAAACATAAGACTAATCTAGATAGATTGTATACCCCCAAAAACCCCCCTATACCAAATTTCGCCGAAATCGTTAGAGCCGTTTCCGAGATCACAGAAATATATATATACAAGAATTGCTCGTTTAAAGGTATAAGATATATGGGTTTTTTAATGTTGTATTATTTACAATATAATAACAGTTCTGTTCGAGGTGATTTTATCCCAAATTTTTTTTACATGGTGGAATCTTACATAATACAAAAGCTGGATCTTTTATCTTTCTTAACATATATAATTCATGTATATTGAATTGCCAAAATTGCAACTGTACGTGTTTTACCAAACCTACTCTTTGGGTTGTAGTCAGAAATTAGTGTCACTGAAAAGTACCCTAAGTTTGAAGGGTAATAGCTAAAGTACAGACTTGTCGGAGAACTAAATGCTGGTGTTAAAATAACGTTCTAAGAAAGTGGGTTCATACAAATAAACAATACAATTGTTATTAATATGCCACTGATTTTTACTCCCTTATGTAAAGAATAATTTTCCACAATCCAGCCGCGTATTTGCGTTTAACAAAAATCCTAAAGTAAACAAGTAGTAAATAAAGATGCGATCCAAATTTTAAACTAATTTACGTTTTGATCAGCATATAACAAGCTTTCAAATCATGGCAAGCTTTTATCAGTCAAAACCTTTGTGACAGAACTTATGAGCTAAGCGATCTATATACCCTCGCACACGTAAATACGATACGACGAAACGTGCCGAGAAAAGATAGGTACTGTCTTTTGCTCTTTGTCTTGTCTTGGCGGGGACACGGTCGTGCCCCCGAGATTTTGCATTGCCATTATCGCGCTTCTGAATCGCTGCAAAAAGTTGCCGTAGACTACCCCCCTTTAGCTCCGTTGTGCGTGCCGTCATATGGCGGTCGTAATACAGCGGTGAACGTTCACTAGAACGCGGCAGGCGGTCGCTAAAACGTTGTCAATGTATACAATATGTCGCAGTTTCCTAGAGGGTGGTGATTGAAGGAACATTATTTTTGCGTCCGTAATATTACGGCCGCTATATTACGACACCGTTATCCCAGGAAACCAGAGCTGTAGTGTAGGCTATGCATAGTGTCAGTATCTAAACGGAACATTTTTATATGTATAGGTTGACAGGGTAGTACTAATCTTCTACTTGTTTGATCCACAGGCGCGGGGCCGTGGTGTTTGAAGACGAGCCAACAACGGCTAGCCGAGGCCGCGGTGGCGCCTTTAGTGGTACTGGCTACAGACTTGGTAAGCAACCAATAATTGTTGCATGATAATTTTGCATGTTTCCAATGTATGGAGGATGTATCTTTCAGATAGGTTTAGTTAGGCATCTAAACATGGATGAAAGTAGTGGCTAATTTAATCTTATGATTTCTACAGGATCGAATGATTGCCCATAAAACTGGAAAAAAAGTCATAAATATTTCCTGTTGTATATAAATGATTGTAATTTTAGGACAGACATCAGATGACCACGAGCCAGTGTCGGCACCGGGCGCGCAGTCGCAAGGGGAAGACATCCGCGCCGTGCGCCTGCGTCTGTATAGAGAGGGCTTTACCGTGGACGAGGGCCCCGTGCGCTCCTACACCGACCCCGAACATGCAGAGTTCTTAGACAGCATACGCCGCGGGTGAGTGTTGTTAGGTGTGACAGAGGCAGCGCTACTGCTTTCGTTCTAATCGCTGTATGATCCGAACGATAATCGCGAACGCACTGATATTATAATTCTCTATAAAGTCATTAACAACATCATCGACGCCCCTGAGTTATTAAAATCTGTTTCATTTAGAGTACCCCGTCGTTGTGAGCGAGCATGTAGAAAGAAGAACCTCTTTTATATTCCTCGTAGTTGAACCGCATATGCGAGAAACGGTTTCATTAGAAGAGCATGCAGGATGTATGATGATAAGTTTCAAAATGTAGATATTTTCAGTGAAAAGTTCGGTAGTTTCAAACAACTTACATTGAAATGTATTAATGGACTTAAATTAGATAGTTAACTTTAATTACAATAATTGTTTGTTAATAGTGTTATTGCAATGTACTTCATCTTTGCTTTTATTTTTGTTAGGATGTACGAGCATTATTTGTAACTTCAATTTGGCAACTTAGAATTTCAGGTTTAGTTTAGTAAATATATATATTTAGGTTATATGGTTTTCATACTATATTTAAGGAAACTGTAGGTCTATAAGTCTATTACCCTATATTGTAAAAATTTATCAATATAAGAGACTGTTTGTTTCTAAATAAAGAAAAATAAAATAAAAAAATAAATAAAAATAATATATCCTAACTTAATAGACCTAGATAAATCTTTAAAATGTGTTTCGGAAATTATTTTGAATGACGAATTGATGTGGTTTTAGGGAAATTCCTGCGAGCCTCGGCGGCGCTGGCGCGGTGCGAGTGTCGCTGGAGGACCGGCGCCACGAGCCCGCGCCCGCGGCCAAGTCGCAGGCCTTCGCCGGCAAGGGGCAGATGCTCGGCAGGTATGTACACTGAACACACTGTCTAGTCATTCACAGAGCCACTAGTATAGTTGATGTTGCTTACGCCTACTTACGCGTTTACTCGCAAGTATATTGAAACGTGTGGTGTTGCAGTCCAACGCCGCCAGTGGTGGGCGCGCCAGCAGCGGTGGGCACGCCGGCCGCGGCGGCCGCCGACCGCGACGCCAACACGCGCGCCGCGCAGGCCGCCGTGCAGCTCGACGACACGCAGCCCGCCACCTCCATACAGGTATACACACTATACAGTAGGAACACCTGCCGCGGCGGCCGCCGACCGCGACGCCAACACGCGCGCCGCGCAGGCCGCCGTGCAGCTCGACGACACGCAGCCCGCCACCTCCATACAGGTATACACACTATACAGTAGGAACACCTGCCGCGGCGGCCGCCGACCGCGACGCCAACACGCGCGCCGCGCAGGCCGCCGTGCAGCTCGACGACACGCAGCCCGCCACCTCCATACAGGTATACACACTATACAGTAGGAACACCTGCCGCGGCGGCCGCCGACCGCGACGCCAACACGCGCGCCGCGCAGGCCGCCGTGCAGCTCGACGACACGCAGCCCGCCACCTCCATACAGGTATACACACTATACAGTAGGAACACCTGCCGCGGCGGCCGCCGACCGCGACGCCAACACGCGCGCCGCGCAGGCCGCCGTGCAGCTCGACGACACGCAGCCCGCCACCTCCATACAGGTATACACACTATACAGTAGGAACACCTGCCGCGGCGGCCGCCGACCGCGACGCCAACACGCGCGCCGCGCAGGCCGCCGTGCAGCTCGACGACACGCAGCCCGCCACCTCCATACAGGTATACACACTATACAGTAGGAACACCTGCCGCGGCGGCCGCCGACCGCGACGCCAACACGCGCGCCGCGCAGGCCGCCGTGCAGCTCGACGACACGCAGCCCGCCACCTCCATACAGGTATACACACTATACAGTAGGAACACCTGCCGCGGCGGCCGCCGACCGCGACGCCAACACGCGCGCCGCGCAGGCCGCCGTGCAGCTCGACGACACGCAGCCCGCCACCTCCATACAGGTATACACACTATACAGTAGGAACACCTGCCGCGGCGGCCGCCGACCGCGACGCCAACACGCGCGCCGCGCAGGCCGCCGTGCAGCTCGACGACACGCAGCCCGCCACCTCCATACAGGTATACACACTATACAGTAGGAACACCTGCCGCGGCGGCCGCCGACCGCGACGCCAACACGCGCGCCGCGCAGGCCGCCGTGCAGCTCGACGACACGCAGCCCGCCACCTCCATACAGGTATACACACTATACAGTAGGAACACCTGCCGCGGCGGCCGCCGACCGCGACGCCAACACGCGCGCCGCGCAGGCCGCCGTGCAGCTCGACGACACGCAGCCCGCCACCTCCATACAGGTATACACACTATACAGTAGGAACACCTGCCGCGGCGGCCGCCGACCGCGACGCCAACACGCGCGCCGCGCAGGCCGCCGTGCAGCTCGACGACACGCAGCCCGCCACCTCCATACAGGTATACACACTATACAGTAGGAACACCTGCCGCGGCGGCCGCCGACCGCGACGCCAACACGCGCGCCGCGCAGGCCGCCGTGCAGCTCGACGACACGCAGCCCGCCACCTCCATACAGGTATACACACTATACAGTAGGAACACCTGCCGCGGCGGCCGCCGACCGCGACGCCAACACGCGCGCCGCGCAGGCCGCCGTGCAGCTCGACGACACGCAGCCCGCCACCTCCATACAGGTATACACACTATACAGTAGGAACACCTGCCGCGGCGGCCGCCGACCGCGACGCCAACACGCGCGCCGCGCAGGCCGCCGTGCAACTCGACGACACGCAGCCCGCCACCTCCATACAGGTATACACACTATACAGTAGGAACACCTGCCGCGGCGGCCGCCGACCGCGACGCCAACACGCGCGCCGCGCAGGCCGCCGTGCAGCTCGACGACACGCAGCCCGCCACCTCCATACAGGTATACACACTATACAGTAGGAACACCTGCCGCGGCGGCCGCCGACCGCGACGCCAACACGCGCGCCGCGCAGGCCGCCGTGCAGCTCGACGACACGCAGCCCGCCACCTCCATACAGGTATACACACTATACAGTAGGAACACCTGCCGCGGCGGCCGCCGACCGCGACGCCAACACGCGCGCCGCGCAGGCCGCCGTGCAGCTCGACGACACGCAGCCCGCCACCTCCATACAGGTATACACACTATACAGTAGGAACACCTGCCGCGGCGGCCGCCGACCGCGACGCCAACACGCGCGCCGCGCAGGCCGCCGTGCAGCTCGACGACACGCAGCCCGCCACCTCCATACAGGTATACACACTATACAGTAGGAACACCTGCCACGGCGGCCGCCGACCGCGACGCCAACACGCGCGCCGCGCAGGCCGCCGTGCAGCTCGACGACACGCAGCCCGCCACCTCCATACAGGTATACACACTATACAGTAGGAACACCTGCCGCGGCGGCCGCCGACCGCGACGCCAACACGCGCGCCGCGCAGGCCGCCGTGCAGCTCGACGACACGCAGCCCGCCACCTCCATACAGGTATACACACTATACAGTAGGAACACCTGCCGCGGCGGCCGCCGACCGCGACGCCAACACGCGCGCCGCGCAGGCCGCCGTGCAGCTCGACGACACGCAGCCCGCCACCTCCATACAGGTATACACACTATACAGTAGGAACACCTGCCGCGGCGGCCGCCGACCGCGACGCCAACACGCGCGCCGCGCAGGCCGCCGTGCAGCTCGACGACACGCAGCCCGCCACCTCCATACAGGTATACACACTATACAGTAGGAACACCTGCCGCGGCGGCCGCCGACCGCGACGCCAACACGCGCGCCGCGCAGGCCGCCGTGCAACTCGACGACACGCAGCCCGCCACCTCCATACAGGTATACACACTATACAGTAGGAACACCTGCCGCGGCGGCCGCCGACCGCGACGCCAACACGCGCGCCGCGCAGGCCGCCGTGCAGCTCGACGACACGCAGCCCGCCACCTCCATACAGGTATACACACTATACAGTAGGAACACCTGCCGCGGCGGCCGCCGACCGCGACGCCAACACGCGCGCCGCGCAGGCCGCCGTGCAGCTCGACGACACGCAGCCCGCCACCTCCATACAGGTATACACACTATACAGTAGGAACACCTGCCGCGGCGGCCGCCGACCGCGACGCCAACACGCGCGCCGCGCAGGCCGCCGTGCAGCTCGACGACACGCAGCCCGCCACCTCCATACAGGTATACACACTATACAGTAGGAACACCTGCCGCGGCGGCCGCCGACCGCGACGCCAACACGCGCGCCGCGCAGGCCGCCGTGCAGCTCGACGACACGCAGCCCGCCACCTCCATACAGGTATACACACTATACAGTAGGAACACCTGCCGCGGCGGCCGCCGACCGCGACGCCAACACGCGCGCCGCGCAGGCCGCCGTGCAGCTCGACGACACGCAGCCCGCCACCTCCATACAGGTATACACACTATACAGTAGGAACACCTGCCGCGGCGGCCGCCGACCGCGACGCCAACACGCGCGCCGCGCAGGCCGCCGTGCAACTCGACGACACGCAGCCCGCCACCTCCATACAGGTATACACACTATACAGTAGGAACACCTGCCGCGGCGGCCGCCGACCGCGACGCCAACACGCGCGCCGCGCAGGCCGCCGTGCAGCTCGACGACACGCAGCCCGCCACCTCCATACAGGTATACACACTATACAGTAGGAACACCTGCCGCGGCGGCCGCCGACCGCGACGCCAACACGCGCGCCGCGCAGGCCGCCGTGCAGCTCGACGACACGCAGCCCGCCACCTCCATACAGGTATACACACTATACAGTAGGAACACCTGCCGCGGCGGCCGCCGACCGCGACGCCAACACGCGCGCCGCGCAGGCCGCCGTGCAGCTCGACGACACGCAGCCCGCCACCTCCATACAGGTATACACACTATACAGTAGGAACACCTGCCGCGGCGGCCGCCGACCGCGACGCCAACACGCGCGCCGCGCAGGCCGCCGTGCAGCTCGACGACACGCAGCCCGCCACCTCCATACAGGTATACACACTATACAGTAGGAACACCTGCCGCGGCGGCCGCCGACCGCGACGCCAACACGCGCGCCGCGCAGGCCGCCGTGCAGCTCGACGACACGCAGCCCGCCACCTCCATACAGGTATACACACTATACAGTAGGAACACCTGCCGCGGCGGCCGCCGACCGCGACGCCAACACGCGCGCCGCGCAGGCCGCCGTGCAGCTCGACGACACGCAGCCCGCCACCTCCATACAGGTATACACACTATACAGTAGGAACACCTGCCGCGGCGGCCGCCGACCGCGACGCCAACACGCGCGCCGCGCAGGCCGCCGTGCAGCTCGACGACACGCAGCCCGCCACCTCCATACAGGTATACACACTATACAGTAGGAACACCTGCCGCGGCGGCCGCCGACCGCGACGCCAACACGCGCGCCGCGCAGGCCGCCGTGCAGCTCGACGACACGCAGCCCGCCACCTCCATACAGGTATACACACTATACAGGCCCAGGATATCGTCCTAGGTTACATCTCAATGGCACCACGACAAAGATCGTCAAAGATCTCTCAGAAATGGCGCTTATTTGTTTCTAGATGATGGTAATCGAGTAATAGCCTTACAGATCTTGTCGATGGCGGTCATGAGGTAGATGCGGCTTACACTGACTTTTCGAAGGTTTTTGATAAGGTTAATTACAAAATCTTAATAAGTTGCACAATTTTGGCATTGCAGGTAGTTTACTTAACTGGTGCCAATCTTACCTTCAAGGCAGGCCTCCAACTGTGGCAATAGAAGGCACTCAGTCTGACTGTTATATTGCACTGTCCGGTGTACCACCAGGCGCGGATCCAGCCCTCAAAAAAGGTTGTGGTCATAGCCACCCGAAAATCGGCCAAGTGCGAGTCGGAGTACGAACTCACTCATGAACAATCATGACTAATGAGTCATGATCGTCATCGTTCATGAACGATCATCAGCCTATCCATCTCAATAGACCGTGAAAGTGTTACGTCACAAGACTATCAGGGGGTACCTAATGATTCCCCAACCAATTTTTTTGTAGATTATCGATTCGCAAACAACGTTTCGCCGAACATCGTTTTGCATAGGGATTTATTCGTACCTAGATGTAACTTTTAGTCGACTAACGTTTGGTAGAGTCTAGGTTCACAAACCGTTAAATTACAATTATTGGAAGGATTGCGGAATATTGCTATTTTACAAAAAAAAAACCGAATTTCATTTCCCAACATTTTTTTTCCAACTGTACATTTTTCAATAAAATTTTCCCTATATACTTGTTTGACAGATTTCAATTTAACAAATTACCATTTCCCTAATAATAATTAAACAACATTCATTAGACCAAAATGTCTCACTTGGTTTTAAAATGTTTAACAATTTTTAGTTTCTCAAACATGTTCAGTCTATTTTTTTTTTATTTTTTTTTTAAATAAAAAAAAAATATCATTTAAAGAATATTAGAGTATCTACATAGAGATTACCGTATCAAAAGTTTAAGTAAATCGCATTAGCCAGTGCGGGTTTTTTCTATTTATAAAAAGTTTTATAAATTTATAGCTCAGAAAAAAAAACAGAGATAGGAAGCTGAAACATGAGGGCTCTTAATAAAAAAATACTGTAAACATTTCGTGGAAAGGCCGCTTTTCTATCAAAACACGGCTACACTCTTTAGCAACTAAATAGTTCGAGGAATGGTGACAAACAATTTTTGAAATACGTAAATGTCTAAACATTGTTTTTCAAAAAAAATCTCATGTAAATGATTATTTGGCGTTTATGTTATTGCGATAGATTCTTTGGAAAATGAGAATCAAGCAAAAACTTTTGGTAATATTTTGGGTCTTGGAATGGGTGTTTTTTTTCGTTATTCCTTATTTTCTTATTTAGCAATAAACTTGGTAATCCATTAGTAACCTAAGAATTTCATTTGGCAGAGTAATCTGGCCGATTAAACAAATTTTACTCGAGTAAACTTTTTTCAAATTTAATTTCGAATAAAGTAACAGTTAAATAATAACAGTTTAGTTAGGTTAGCAATTGCGGTACTACATACATATTATCGGCGTATAAAGTAATGTATCCGAAATCGCAAGCAATTTATTGCAGTCCATGGAACCGTATAGATAGATAACTACGCTAAAAAACTCCTACGCCTGAAAATTAAAAGCTGGTATTATTTTTAGAAATTTGTAGTAATATTTGTAAATATTTCAGGTTTCTAAGACTCCTTCTAAAAACAATGGCCCCTGTAATGTTAGTAAATAATTATTATTCTTGTAAATAAGTATCAGCTAATATTAACATGCTCGAATTTCTAATTAATACATAAAAATCACTCTAACTATCGTGTTTCGACACTTTCGACCAAGGGTTTCTCGGGTAATTGTGACGGTTACTAAACGATTATTCTACAAAAAGTAAATCTGCTTATCAATGTTATGCCGAGTTGCCAACTGTCTACTGTGCGTAATGAAATTCTGCCGAACAGTCGTCTGCCAAAGCGTCTGCGAAACAAAAATCGGCGTAATTTTACTCGGCGAATCAATAGGGCACCCTATTAGGGTACATACCTATACACACTATACAGGCCCAGGATATCGTCCTAGGTTACATCTCAATGGCACCACGACAAAGATCGTCAAAGATCTCTCAGAAATGGCGCTTATTTGTTTCTAGATGATGGTAATCGAGTAATAGCCTTACAGATCTTGTCGATGGCGGTCATGAGGTAGATGCGGCTTACACTGACTTTTCGAAGGTTTTTGATAAGGTTAATTACAAAATCTTAATAAGTTGCACAATTTTGGCATTGCAGGTAGTTTACTTAACTGGTGCCAATCTTACCTTCAAGGCAGGCCTCCAACTGTGGCAATAGAAGGCACTCAGTCTGACTGTTATATTGCACTGTCCGGTGTACCACCAGGCGCGGATCCAGCCCTCAAAAAAGGTTGTGGTCATAGCCACCCGAAAATCGGCCAAGTGCGAGTCGGAGTACGAACTCACTCATGAACAATCATGACTAATGAGTCATGATCGTCATCGTTCATGAACGATCATCAGCCTATCCATCTCAATAGACCGTGAAAGTGTTACGTCACAAGACTATCAGGGGGTACCTAATGATTCCCCAACCAATTTTTTTGTAGATTATCGATTCGCAAACAACGTTTCGCCGAACATCGTTTTGCATAGGGATTTATTCGTACCTAGATGTAACTTTTAGTCGACTAACGTTTGGTAGAGTCTAGGTTCACAAACCGTTAAATTACAATTATTGGAAGGATTGCGGAATATTGCTATTTTACAAAAAAAAAAACCGAATTTCATTTCCCAACATTTTTTTTCCAACTGTACATTTTTCAATAAAATTTTCCCTATATACTTGTTTGACAGATTTCAATTTAACAAATTACCATTTCCCTAATAATAATTAAACAACATTCATTAGACCAAAATGTCTCACTTGGTTTTAAAATGTTTAACAATTTTTAGTTTCTCAAACATGTTCAGTCTATTTTTTTTTTATTTTTTTTTTAAATAAAAAAAAAATATCATTTAAAGAATATTAGAGTATCTACATAGAGATTACCGTATCAAAAGTTTAAGTAAATCGCATTAGCCAGTGCGGGTTTTTTCTATTTATAAAAAGTTTTATAAATTTATAGCTCAGAAAAAAAAAACAGAGATAGGAAGCTGAAACATGAGGGCTCTTAATAAAAAAATACTGTAAACATTTCGTGGAAAGGCCGCTTTTCTATCAAAACACGGCTACACTCTTTAGCAACTAAATAGTTCGAGGAATGGTGACAAACAATTTTTGAAATACGTAAATGTCTAAACATTGTTTTTCAAAAAAAATCTCATGTAAATGATTATTTGGCGTTTATGTTATTGCGATAGATTCTTTGGAAAATGAGAATCAAGCAAAAACTTTTGGTAATATTTTGGGTCTTGGAATGGGTGTTTTTTTTTCGTTATTCCTTATTTTCTTATTTAGCAATAAACTTGGTAATCCATTAGTAACCTAAGAATTTCATTTGGCAGAGTAATCTGGCCGATTAAACAAATTTTACTCGAGTAAACTTTTTTCAAATTTAATTTCGAATAAAGTAACAGTTAAATAATAACAGTTTAGTTAGGTTAGCAATTGCGGTACTACATACATATTATCGGCGTATAAAGTAATGTATCCGAAATCGCAAGCAATTTATTGCAGTCCATGGAACCGTATAGATAGATAACTACGCTAAAAAACTCCTACGCCTGAAAATTAAAAGCTGGTATTATTTTTAGAAATTTGTAGTAATATTTGTAAATATTTCAGGTTTCTAAGACTCCTTCTAAAAACAATGGCCCCTGTAATGTTAGTAAATAATTATTATTCTTGTAAATAAGTATCAGCTAATATTAACATGCTCGAATTTCTAATTAATACATAAAAATCACTCTAACTATCGTGTTTCGACACTTTCGACCAAGGGTTTCTCGGGTAATTGTGACGGTTACTAAACGATTATTCTACAAAAAGTAAATCTGCTTATCAATGTTATGCCGAGTTGCCAACTGTCTACTGTGCGTAATGAAATTCTGCCGAACAGTCGTCTGCCAAAGCGTCTGCGAAACAAAAATCGGCGTAATTTTACTCGGCGAATCAATAGGGCACCCTATTAGGGTTGTGGGCATGCCCATCATGCCCACAACGGTGGATCCGCCCTTGTGTACCACAGGGGTCTTATTTGGGGCCATTATTTTGTTACATATTTATTAACGACATTACGTATGAATTCAATAATTTAACTGTATCGCTGTTTGAGGATGATTTAAAATTGGTCCAGTCACAAGTATGCTTACAGAGAGAGTGGTCGTTGGCTGTATATAACATTTCCTTTGTCAGTCTAATCTTAGTGGGCAAATTTAAAAAATGAGAGCATCGGGCAATAATGTATGTTTCATACTAACTCCCTCCATTACTTCTTGGCCTAGGTCAAGAAGTAATGTCAGGAGTCATAACAGAGGAACTTCATGTCTTCATTTCGTGACATGAACGCATATATTTTGGAGTACGTTTGAGAAAACCTTATTATTCCCAGTTCCGGCTAGCGGACGGCAGCCGCGTGGCGGGCCGCTTCAACCTGTCGCACACCGTGGCCGACCTGCGGCAGTTCGTGGCGCGCGCCGAGCCCGCCTACCAGGCGCGGCCCTTCCTGCTGCTCACGTCCTACCCCTCCGCCGAGCTGGCCGACTCCGCCGCCACCGTGCAGCAGGCCAACCTCGCCAACAGCACGCTGCTGCAGCGGCTCAAGTAGACCTCTCGACTGTTGGTAACGACCGCCGTGCACAGAACACACTTTGGAAAACGATTTTTTTTTTGTATGAATTAGATGATGTAAAATCATTTAATCTTAGCTAGTATACTTAGTGTAGTGGAAGTAAATAATAAATCTTTGAATAACGGTATTAAAGTTCCATTATCTATTTCCATCACCAATCATGCACCATCATTACCAATTTACGGAAATTACAATACCAGTTCGCCAGATTTATCTTACCAAACAATTCATCCTAAAGGCATTTTGCCTAAAGCATAAGCTTTGTAAAACAAACTATCGTTTTGAAAGGCAGGTTATACGTTAACAACTTCGTAAAGTTAGGAAAAATACTTTTAGGACAAATGATTATATGACTACGTACACATACTCCTTTGTGGCTGTATACTTCGTTTTTTTTTTCTATATTTTAAATAAATGATTGTTTTAAGGAGTTCATAATTCTATGACAAAAATTATAACAACCCATATAGAATTATTATTTTAGTTGAATAATAGTTTAGAATGCAAATGTATCACCAGACCGCCACATATTTGTAATCTTCACTTACCTATGTTATTTTATTAATATTTATGCGTAATCTAAAAATTAATAAAATTCACAAATGTAAAAATAGAGGTCGCCAGAAATGTTAACAACTTTACTACTTAATAAATGCATAAATCAAATAATTTCTGCGTAATAACATTTGATAACGTTCAGAATATTCACTTCCAAAGATTTGAACTCCATGTATAATAATTTAGTACAAATCTGTTCACATAATTGGCGACTTCTATCCACCTAGGGGAATCGCGTTAATCTTTTGAACGCCAAGAACATCTAGTCGTAACGAATGGCGCCCACCGCGCCATGGACATGTGTTATGGCGGACGCTATCAAAGTGACCTTCACACTTTCAAGTAAGATTTACATTAGCTCGCTTGCGCCCAGGACCTTGGCGTGTCAGTGACGTTTTTGTGGTGTATTCCCGTCTGTGCCCGCCCCACGTGACCACCGCCATACAAGAAGCGGGCACAGATAGGAATGATTTGTATGTAGCGCCTATTCCCATCTGTGCCCGGCGGGGACAGATGAGAATACGCCGTTTTTGTTTATAACCTAAAGCGTTCAAAGGGTTAAGGCGTGCCTCGGTAGCCATCTTGTAAGCACGGGATGGACAAAATGGCCGACACTGTTTTCCTAAACACAAAAAGCGGGAACTAAATGATATTTTTATATTATAGCGTGTTAGTATAAAAGTATTTGCTTCAAAGACGTGCAACGCAAGAAATGTACTAATTGAAGCCCCCATGTAAAGATTTTTCAATAAATCTGTATAAACAAGATTTTCTTTTGACACTTCATCCATTCAAAACAAACCCTTCGAACGCCATTAACCCTTAAAGTTGTTCTCTTATAGCGCCATGAATGCCTATGGCGTAGACTGTTAAAACAACATTTACTCTGTCATTTGCTTCAAGGTATATTATTGTAATCACGTTGGCGTGTGCGTCACATTTTTCGTTGATAAATGGCGTTCAAAATGTTCAATAGCAAAAATAAGTTGCTCTAGAGTAGACGTAATCAAAGCCAAACTTCGCTTGCATTCGGATCAATTGTAAAATAAAAGAATGCTCAATGAAGTACGAATATGTATGATAATCTGATTTCTACTATTCGGATTTGAGTGTACAAGTGGATTTATTTGTTGGTTTGAGCTCTTGTTTGTACAGTCAGCGTCAAATACTTTGTAGCAGTTAGTGGCCAAATAGTTCGGTACACCATACTAAATATATGGTGTACCGAACTATTTGGCTACTTTGGTTGCTACAAAGTATTTGACGCTGACTGTACTGTAGATTATGCAATGGTCTAAACGATTTGTAATATAGGAATTTTCTATCAGTGAGTAATGTGTAAGAAATGATTTATTTCGCATTTTCAGCCTTAACCCTTTCGACGCCAAAAATAAAAGTCAAGCCCATTATGCTGTGAACGCTCAAGTATTATGACGAACGTTATAAATGTAATCTTTATGTACGTTATAAGGTTCTAATGAGGTTTATATTGGCTCGCTTGCCCTACGATGCTAGCGTGTGAGTGATGGCGTTCAAAGGGCTAATGCATTTTATAAAGTGTTCTTATTTTAATAAAATTCAAAATACCGAAAACGTTTTTTAATTTAAATAAAATAATTTACAACCAAAACTAGAATAGAGGCTTATACTAACCCTAATTACCCGTTAGATTTTAACCAATAACCTAGTGTTTACCTAAGGTCGGCGAATACTCTTAAAAAAACGTAAAAAAAAACAAATCACAGCCCGAGTTGGCGTACAGATGTGCAAGATGCAGAAAGTTTCCTAAACTTTGGAAAAAATCTCAGAAATTTCCGCAAGAAGTTACATTTTTGAAATGGAAAAAGTCGATCTCATTTACAAAAATATGAGTAGTTTCCGAAATGAGACCATGTGGAAATTTCATAATTTTGGAAACATTCCGACGGCACATCAGAGTTGGCGCCATTTTGAGAACGGCACCATTTTGACCACGCTCAATTTGGAGGCAAGATGGCGGCGGCTAGCTGCAGCACGCCGCTCTTGGGAACGCGCAGGCGCACGGGTCCGTGGCGATGCACTCCGCTGGGCACGTGCAGTCGCACGCTGGAAATAATCGTTCAATTAGACTTGAGCTTCGAGAAAGAGGTAGGTATGTTACGTATACAAACCATACACACATTTTTCTTTCATATCCCAAAAGTTGATTGGTGAGATGTTCACAATTATTGGCACAGACAAAAATTAAGTTAACCCTTTTCCAGGCTAATTTGCATGTTTTTCCCAAAAAATCCAAATACATTCCAATTAATTCAGCTTTGAATGATTTCAAGAGAAGTCACACTTCTCGAAAGTACAATCTAATTCGGTCCTTAAATAGGATTACTCTTAGGTTGAAATTCCATTCGTTCGTATGTGGTCGATAAATCGCAATAAGTATGCCTGGAGAATGGTTAAGGATAATATATGGAGCCTGGAGGCTTAACGCGATTACGGTGCCTTTCTGGGAACATCGGATACCCTAGAGTTTACTATTTATTTATTTATCCGCATAAAAGGTTGTCTTACGTTTGCAATCACCGTAGCTGCAGGGATCGATGACCTGCGAGCAGTCCTCTCCTGGCGGCAAGAATGACGACCTGTAGACAGTCGTGGCGTCGATCTGTGGGAAAACGGCACAGAATTAATTATGGAAGTTCTTAAACCAACCAGAAAGCTGAAGCGCGATATTTAGGAGTAATTGGTCAATATAAACACGCTGAATCTGCTGGAGCAGATGTTTCGTACATAGAGGCCTGGCCAAGACGTCAATGCTTGATAGAAAACTGCAATTGAAATGCAATAATGTACCTACGGAAATAGTCGCGTTACTTAGTAGCATCTGTCAATCTCGATACATTTTTTATTTTGGTTTGGCGTTAGGCGTTTGTCGCGTCTTGGCTAGTTTGCCTATGTCGAGTCGATGTTTTTTCTGTTAAAATTTCCGAGAACTTTTTCATGATTTTGGTAACTTTCTATCCTTGTACATCCGTAATTACGATCATCACAAGCCAAGGAGCCGGAGCAGTGCAGTCACATATAGTTCGTGTCATCTACGATGACGCGCTGATTTGTCAAATCTAACCTTTCATAACATGACAATACGATTAAAGGCACACGTCTTCATGAGTGACACGATCTTTACTCATGCTGTTTATGTCGGCGTTTGAGGCGATTTAAGGCCTGCCATGTGGTGATACGCATAAATACATAAAATTCGGAGGTCGTCATAGTATTGTATTTCTGATGGCACTATCCCCTACCTTCTGGCACGGTTTCTGGTACTGGCCCTTGCAGGCCCAGGGCGGGCGCTGCGGCGACGGCGCGCACACGGGCTGGTACGACAGCTTGTGTGTCGTTGAACCCTCCATCTTGGCTGAAACGTAAGCAGTGTTATGTCACTCAATTGTTCGAGCGCACTCTGCTAGTGGCTGCCCCAAGCAGTCATTAAAGACATAATCTAAGTAGTTTATGAGCAATTGCGCTTGCTTGGCCAATGGCGAGAATCTTTCGACTACTTGCTGGTAGTGTAGACCAGTAATATTATAACCTTCTTAATGAAGTCTAGCTAAAGCGCGCGGTTGCTTTATGCGATCAACGCAGCGTTGAACGCATTCGATAAACGGAATGTAGGAAAAATTACATTTTAAATTTCGACGTTCGACGTGTTGCCTCTCTGTCACACTTACGTACGAATTTACAAGTGCGACAGAGAGGTAACACGTTGAACGTGGTTCGCGGTAGGCCCTCAGAGACCTAATCTAATGACCGTATATTGTTTTACGCGGTGAACGCACCGGTAAGCGCATTGTCATTTTTCATACATTCCATGATCGCATACGTTCAACGCTGCATCTATCGCACAGAACAACCGCGCTCTTAAGAGCCCTTATTCCTTGGAGCGTTCTCCGATTTCACGAAATAACGCTCGATAGATGGCGTTGGCGCTCGGTACGCGAGCGCCGGCAACGCGACGCGCGTTTCAATGCAGACTAGAATAATCTTGATAGTTTTCAATATAATGTCAAGCAACATTAATTTTAGTGTTATATGATATCATATGGGCACACTTTATTTTATTTTATATGCACAGTAGTTTTTTTTATGTACACTACTACTAAGTGTACAGACTACAGAGTGTACTATAACCCTTGCTCTTTATTCTGTCTCTTTCACACCAATGGAAAATGAAAAAGTTAGTAAATGACTACAGGTATAAATAAAGTATATTAGTGCGATAGAGAGACAGATAGTGTTTCGTTGTCGTGACGTAAAAGATTGTCATGTTGGCTATGCAACCATGGCGCCTAGCCAACATGACCATCGTTTGCGCATGTTAGTGCTATAGAGAGACAGTAGTGTTTCGTTGTCGTATCATAAACAATTGGCATGTTGGCTACGCACCCATGATACCTAGCCAAGAAGCCAATCGATTGCACATATTAGTGCGATAGAGAGACAGATAGTGTTTCCTTGTCGTATCGTAAACGTTTGGCATGGTGGCTACCAGTGGCGGATCGTTCAAAGAACTCGATTCCCACCGGCTTGTCTAATTTCAGCCCGTTAAGTACTTTCACGATCGGTTTATGGAGAAAAGGAAAGCAAAATTAGCTCCGGGTTTCCTACGAATATTTGTGACGCACCGCCACTGGTGGCTACGCACCCATGCTGCCTAGTCAAGATGCCAATCGTTTGCGCACATTAGTGCTATAGAGTTTCAGTTTTATTTGAAATCACGTTAGGGTTTGTATTATTATTTTTGACCCGAATGAAGTCCATCCAGGTTCTCATGATGGAGTCAGGAGTTGGTCACCAGGAGGCCTACCGCGAACCACGTTCGACGTGTTGCCTCTCTGTCGCACTTGTAAATCCGTACGTAAGTGTGATAGGGAGGTAACTTGTCGAACGTGGTTCGCGGTAGGCCCTCTGAACTCCTAATCTATTCATTATAATTCCATCGTGTTTGGGCTCAAAAGATTTGCCCTGACGAACACCATCGATCTAGATGAGGTCCAGGGTCTCATGACGGAGTCAGGAGTTGGTCACCAGAACTCCCCAGAACTCCTAATCTACTCATCATAACTCCATCGTGTTTGGGCTCAATAGATTTGCCCTGATGAGCACCATCAATCTAGATGAAGTTCAGGGTCTCATGATGGAGTCAGGAGTTGATCACTAGAACTCCTAATCTACTAATTATAATTCCATCGTGTTTGGGATCAATAGATTTACCCTGACGAGTACCATCGATCTAAATGAAGTCCAGGGTCTCATGATGGAGTCAGGAGTTGGTCACCAGAACTCCTAATGTACTCATTATAATTCCATCGTGTTTGGGCTCAATAGATTTGCCCTGACGAGTACCATCGATCTAAATGAGGTTCAGGGTCTTATGATGGAGTCAGGAGTTGGTCACCATAATTCCTAATCTACTCATCATAACTCCATCGTGTTTGGGCTCAATAGAGTTGCCCTGACGAGCACCATCAATCTAGATGAGGTCCAGGACAAACACGATGGAGTTATGATGAGTAGATTAGGAGTTCTGGTGACCAACTCCTGACTCCAGCATGAGACCCCGGACCTCATCTAGATCGATGGTGCTCGTCAGGGCAAATCTTTTGAGCCCAAACACGATGGAATTATAATGAGTAGATTAGGAGTTCTAGTGACCAACTCCTGACTCCATCATGAGACCCTGGACTTTATCTAGATTGATGGTGCTCGTCAGGGCAAATCTATTGAGCCCAAACACGATGAGGTTATGATGAGTAGTTTAGGAGTTCTGATGACCAACTCCTGACTCCATCATGAGACCCTCGACCTCATCTAGATCTATGGTGCTCGTCAGGGCAAATCTTTTGAGCCCAAACACGATGGAATTATGATGAGTAGATTAGGAGTTCTGGTGACCAACTCCTGACTCCAGCACGAGACCCCGGACCTCATCTAGATCGATGGTGTTCGTCAGGGCAAATCTTTTGAGCCCAAACACGATGGAATTATAATGAGTAGATTAGGAGTTCTAGTGACCAACTCCTGACTCCATCATGAGACCCTGGACTTTATCTAGATTGATGGTGCTCGTCAGGGCAAATCTATTGAGCCCAAACACGATGAGATTATGATGAGTAGTTTAGGAGTTCTGGTGACCAACTCCTGACTCCATCATGAGACCCTGGACCTCATCTAGATCTATGGTGTTCGTCAGGGCAAATCTTTTGAGCCCAAACACGATGGAATTATAATGAGTAGATTAGGAGTTCTAGTGACCAACTCCTGACTCCATCATGAGACCCTGGACTTTATCTAGATTGATGGTGCTCGTCAGGGCAAATCTATTGAGCCCAAACACGATGAGGTTATGATGAGTAGTTTAGGAGTTCTGGTGACCAACTCCTGACTCCATCATGAGACCCTGGACCTCATCTAGATCTATGGTGCTCGTCAGGGCAAATCTTTTGAGCCCAAACACGATGGAATTATACTGAGTAGATTAGGAGTTCTAGTGACCAACTCCTGACTCCATCATGAGACCCTGGACTTTATCTAGATTGATGGTGCTCGTCAGGGCAAATCTATAGAGCCCAAACACGATGAGGTTATGATGAGTAGTTTAGGAGTTCTGGTGACCAACTCCTGACTCCATCATGAGACACTGGACCTCATCTAGATCTATGGTGCTCGTCAGGGCAAATCTTTTGAGCCCAAACACGATGGAATTATAATGAGTAGATTAGGAGTTCTAGTGACCAACTCCTTACTCCATCATGAGACCCTGGACTTTTGATGGTGCTCGTCAGGGCAAATCTATTGAGCCCAAACACGATGGAGTTATGATAAGTAGATTAAGAGTCCTGGTGACCAACTCCTGACTCCATCATGAGACCCTGGACCTCATCTAGATCGATGGTGTTCGTCAGGGCAAATCTTTTGAGCCCAAACACGATGGCATTATAATGAGTAGATTAGGAGTTCTAGTGACCAACTCCTGACTCCATGATGAGAACTTGGACTTCATCCGGGTCAAAAATAATAATGCAAACCCTAACGTAATTTCAAGTAAAAATGCGTTTTTCAGAATATCGCCGCCAAATAACACTAAACCCTACTCATAGTGTTGTGTTCCTGCCGGTGAGTAAGGTTGCCAGAGCTCAACGAGGGGAGGGAGGGGGTTAGGGTCGGCAACGCGCATGTAACTCCTCTGGAGTTGCAGGCATACATAGGCTACGGATACTGCTTACCATCAGGCGGGCCGTAAGCTTGTTTGCCACCGACGTAGTATAAAAAAGGACCACTGAAAATCCATCGATAAGCGAGTCTGTTGTTAAGCATAGTGTAAAAAATGAACTATTATTAAGATTTTCTAATCGCAGTATATAGCACTTCTCGGAACTCCGTAGCTGATTACGAACGTAACGAATGCCTTACAATCGAGCACAGGTCCGTCCTCTAAGCGCGCTCCGCGCGGACTGAGAGCGGGGCGTCGCTGCTGCGTGATTTATACGTGTTTTAAAAAAATATAAATTTACAGCAATGTAGGTCCCATAGTTATGATTTTTTTTTTATAGGTTAACATAAAGTTACAGTTTGCTATAATATTATTTTTAAAGCAAAATATGCGTACAATTTGCGGAAAAAATATATAATAAAACCCTGTTTTCGCCAAAAAAATGAAGAAAACTCGGAAGGTTATTTATCAGTTTTTTCAAATGAATCTTCGATTGTTCATCATTCCAGCCCCTCGTACGAGATATGTTGAATCAAATTGTAGTCATTCATGTACCAAATGATTCTTGTTTACAGCAAAATTGAGAACCGAAACGCCACATCTCACTGCAAAATTTGGAAAAGACTCCCAAAAAAACTCATTAAAAAAGAGGTTTAAAAGAGAAAATGAAAATTTGAACTGTTGGAGCCGCTAGTTTAGGAAACGATTATTTAAGTACGTTACCAGTTTTTGAATAAATACTAATAGTTACGTCGTAATCTTGAATGAAAAAGGAAGCATTTTACAAAATACGCTCGTCTGTAGGAATAAGGACTCTTAAATCTGGAATGAAAATCTGTGGCTCTTGTAAAAAGGGGTACAAGTCTCGTGCACCTCTGGGGAAAAAGGGTATAAGTGTTATATGGAACTTATATCCCTTTTCACCTGCGCTTCGCGAGACTTGTACTCCTTTACAAAAGAGCCACAGAAATAGTTACCTGCAGGTTTCTCGTAGCACTTGACAGGCGCGAATGAGGCCGCGGGCGGCGCGGGGCCCGGGTTGATGTACGACATGCGGTTCACCGTGCGGTCTGCGGAAGAACATACACAGAAGAACGTAATTACAAGGGTAATTTCATGGACTCTAGTTAAATCTTCTAGTTTTCGTCGTTGTAGCGTGCTTATGTGAACTTTGATGGTGTCTTCTGTTGCAAGTAAACTTTGGTGTACCTGAAGGCATCCGCTTGACAAATTTTCGTAGAGGTAGTGGTAGTAAAATTAACTTATTCTAGTTTCTACTTTCAGAGGCGACTCAAAAATATATCTACATCAGTCAGAATCAAGAGTAGTGGATGAGACTACGCGCCAAAAAAAGAATACTTTTTCTAAGAGGTAGGTAGCTTCATAAAAAGATCTCTCAATGTTACGAATAAACAATTAGAGAGCGGAAGACACTTTTGAACGTGAGGTGTAGAGACATATTTATATTTTTTGAAAGCTTTAGTCGAGGATCTCGGATACTTTTAGCCCGTTATTTCGTGTGATTTTGACTGTAGGACTGCGTGCAGGGGAGTGGAATATGTAAAATTTGAGAACGGCTCTAGTGTATAGAACATTGCTGCCCGCTACACTGCCTGCCCCGCTGCACGCCCCGCTGGACGCTCACCACTCAGGCCGGACACTTACTCTCAAACGGCGACTCGACGCTGTGGAATTTTGGCGGTGGCTTGCACGATTCCCTGATGGCTGAGGGCTTGGGTACGTAGTCGTGGCGCTGCGTGGTGATGGCCTGCATGGGGCCCTGTCCCCACATGTCGTGGTGGCACGGCCGGATAGGCTGCGTCACGCATACCGGGTTCGGCAGGAAGGACAACTGAGGACAAACGAACCTTTTTAACGGATTCTGTTAGAACAAGGTCTTTTTTTATGGAGCCCTATGTAAGCCTCCCTATTAGCGAACACCATCATAGACTTGATCTTATTATATAAATACCACACTAGACTTGATTTTAAGGCAGCAGTGGTGGCTTTCTTACAAATATAGGTCCCAATGAGCAATGAAATCAACAGAAGTGCCAGGTGTCCATAGAAATATTTAAATTCTACAGGCTCGTGAATTACTTTGGGATGATTGAAGTCTAGATACTCGTAATTTGTGCCGATCTCTCGAACGACTTATAGCAAATCTATACAAATTTGGTATATTTCATCAACTTAATAAACAGTCACTACATTCAATAAATTAAACGACTAAGTATTATACTGTACGTTAATAATCTGAAAGTCAAACCAACCATTCAAACCATCAAATTTGACGGTAAAATATGGTACTACCTTCTGCACGGTATCTCCCTCCATCATCGCAGTAGACGGCACAAGATTGGGCACCGGTTTCACAGGCGAAGGGATTGGTGCGGCCGCAGGCAAGTAGCTGCAACCCAGAAGTATAATTTTAACACTTATTGATCCAATGGATGGACGCTTGAAGTGGGCGAAAGAAGGATCTAATTTGTAACTTTCGCATCTTTCTATTTTTTGTTCTAAAAAGATTTTATTTGTAGTTTTGTAAACCGCTTGTTACGCTAAGCTCAGGATTTGAGAAAGGTATGCGGTAGTTTGCAACCTGGAGTGTTGTATCCGGGAGCTATGCTCCTAATCAATGATTTTCATACTCAATATTTATAGGTAATATCATACCTGTTCTTGTAGATAGTCTGAGTCTCGAATCTCTTGGACGAAGTCACGGGGTTACCACAAGAATCTGGAATGATCGCGCGTCGCCGGCAGTCGCTCTCTGCGTTCAGGTAACTGCATAAAATGTTACTCATTAGGTACCTACTAAATTAGCCATTTCCTTTAACCCTTAATCAAACGGACCACTTATTATGAGATTTTTGAAAACTAAGAATGGTTTTTAGGTAATTTGGGTGCGTAGATTACGAAAAAATATATTTAACAAAATTAAGTGGGGGGGGAAAGGGGGGTTTTGCGGTGGGAAATAATTTCCCGTTATCCGGTACGGAATAGCAAAATTTTGAATGATGTGGGAAATAATTTCCCATTGTCCGATACGGTTACAAACTTTTTACTAGTTAGTAGCTCCCCCCGGCTTTGCTTGGAATTCAAGTATGATTTTTAGTAACAGTAAAAAAAATTAACATGCAGGCCTAAAATGAAGGATTTATTATCTTATTACAAGAAGTTGGGAATACAAATGAAAGATTATTATTATTATTTATTTATTATCTTATTACAAGAACTTTGGAAGAAAATCTTTGGAATAGTATTAATTAAACAATGCGAAATGATCAATGCAATTAGCTTATCATCTAAAAATATTACAGTGCTTCTTCAGATGAAATAGTATGAAAAGTAGGTGGAGAACAAACATTGGGAAATAATTTCCCACTTGATAAAACCTACATTTTTTTTAAAAATCGTTAGTTCAGGAACAGACAATGGGAAATAATTTCCCACTTACTAAAACCTTAAAATCTTGGCTAAATCATATCGTTATCACAATTGTTTTAAAGCAAAACACAGGAAAAATAAGTTTAGTTTATGATAGTAGTCAGTGTATGCACTTACCAGATTTTTTTTTGCACTTAACCTCAAAACACTAAAAAAAACTGTTGTTATTGCAAAAAAATCACGACAACTGACATTGACTTTGACGTATGGTCACAAATGGCGGCCATTACAAAAGTGTTGCCATTTTTCAAATTCAAATTGTTACTAAGATTTTAAATCTGTATGGTTGGTATCGCTGAGTGCTGCCATTAAAAAGATAAAAAATATTTCGTAAATTAGAATGAAGTGGGAAATAATTTCCCGGTATTTGATTAAGGGTTAAGTAAGCCTTATGCGAGTGAGGACTTATGATCAAGATTCTTCTTCTTTTTGTGATTGATGGAGATTAATTCTTTTGTTGAAATATTGTAATGTCATTCATATTGCGACATACTCAAAATGTCATTTTTTTACTTGCTTATTCACTAGGTAAAGAAAGTCAAGAACCTAATAACCTACCATACCTAAAGTTAGATAAGAACATCAAACTGCCCTAGTCAATCTTCATGTTCCTTTTTTTGAAGTCAGATTTGTGTACCTATGTGAAGAATGCTGGTGTTAAGATAATGTTTCGCTTGTTGTACCTCATAGCGTAAGTGGTGCTGGAGTCCAGTTTCTGACAAGGCTTCTGGTACTGGCCCCGACACGCCCACGGCAACGGCTCTTTCGGATTTATCTAACGACAGATAAACATGATGTTAGTAGATACATATAGGAGGCAACTTAGGAAAACATATAGACATCCTATTCGTAAATAATTGATGATCGTGAATCGTGATGTAAACTTGGAGTTTAAATTTATTTGGAGTCTTGTTCGCCCAAGAAGAAATTTGGAGTTTGTAGAAAAAGCTAGGAGTGAAGTATGGTGACACAACATTTCCTATCTCTATCGCACGTGCATTATTATATTGCTGGCCTGCTCGCACAGTGGCGTTGACCCCCGGCATCATGTACGAAATTTTTCAAGCTTACTTTATAAAGTTGCAACGAGATCTGATGAATGCACCCGAGCAACGTGCTGCTTCATGAATGTTGCGCTGGCAGAGCATACTCCGAATCTGGACGGATCTTGAAGATAGATTTCTAAATGGTCTATTACCGGGATCGGCATGTAGCTCATCTTCTGTGTGGTAGAACCGTCCATTTTCGCCACGGGCTTCTCGTAGCAGCGCTCGGGCGCGAACGACTTCACCAGCGGCACCCGCTCAGGAGGCAGGTATGACAACTTGTTCACCGTGCGATCTACAATGTAATATTTATGCAGCATGAGATATTCATTGAAACAACCGATCAGAAGACAAAAAGTGGATAACACATTAATTTTCCTTGTTTTGTAGATATCACCCTTCTTATACTAAATCTTGGTAATTTTGTAAATTGGGTACCTCCTGATTAATTTAGGAGCTAATTTATTTATTTATTTTTATTTATGATGAATAAAATAACTAATGATTGTTATTCGGCATACCGGCATAGTTTCACTGGTATGTTTATATAAGACATTTTGTCTCTGTAGATCGAAATAAATGCAATTTATTGTTAAAATCAGATTAAGGGATTATGTGCATTAATTGAAATCTACACAGATAACCTTCATATTTAATAAAGTCGTTAGAAAATGTGATCATTGATTACTATAAAAAACCTAACTAATTTTCTGATGACATTCACAGTCAACATTACAAGGATTCTTTGCCAGGTCAGACCTGGCCGGATCTGTTGCGAAAGGCGCTAGAATTCCACTATTTGTTAAAGGTGCCAGGTTGGAAGGTAAGTTCTTTCTTTTAAACGAATTCTTTACAGGATTGACCTGGGAGACAGCCTGGGTTGCCATTTGGACTACAGCCCCTCCGCGTGATATTTGGTCGTTAAAAGTAGAGTTCTTAATTGGATGGACCTCGGAGTTGCCCTTAGGTGTTGCATAGTGGAGTAAACTGCGTACACCGGACGAGTCCTGGCTTTTTGAACGGCACTTATTTCCAAACTGCATCTGAACTGGCTCTATTTTGGAACCAGTTTGCGCTGTCTCTAGGCTTTTAAAAGCCGCTTTTACCAGAAAATGCTTAGAGGGAATCTTGTCCGTTGCGTATGTAGCTAGAGCTCCTTTACTTACTAAGATTTTTTTCTTAGATGGTTCCTTACATTCACATCGCTCCTCGTTGACCTGGGGCAAAGTCGCAAAGGGTCCTACATCTTGGCTACTTAAAGCCAGACTGTTTAAGGGCTTTTCCAGGACCTTGGAACTAATCTGATCTATCGCATACGGGGGTAACCTTTTACTCAACAAAGCTTGAAGACTCTCAGGACTCTTACTTTCGAAAGGCTGCTCGACGCTATGGAACTTCGGTGGTGGCTTGCAGCTTTCTCGGAGCACGGAAGGTTTGGGCACGTAGTCGTGGCGCTGCGTGGTGATGGCCTGCATGGGGCCCTGCCCCCACATGTCGTGGTGGCACGGCCGGATCGGCTGCGTCACGCATACCGGGTTCGGCAGGAATGATAGCTGAGGACAATTAGTAATTACTAGTTTACTGACTAGTTTACTCACAATTATTTTTCCAAACTATAGCTGCGAAGAATAAATCCTACTCCTAACTATAAATGAACATTTTAAATATTATATTTCTCTTCGGTTAGATTCTTGCTGTCGGCAACGGGCAAATAAAACAGCTGTATGTCAAAGAGCCTTCAACAGGTGCCGGCAGCTTGACGTACAGTAAGCTGCAAAATTGTATACCTATTAGTTGGTGTACACAGTGGCCAGTGAACATCATGCCCGTTCTCATTTATTCCAGTAGCAGTCCAGTCCAGTAATCGAAGCCAGCACTGGAATATTACTGGAATAATGTGAACCGGAATTGGAATATACTCATTCCAGTGAACAGTCCAGTCACTGGATTGACGGTCTACTTTTTGATTCCAGCTCGTCCAATCCAGGGTGATTGAAATAGTGACAATAGTGTAAACAGCCAATCCAGTCCTGGATTGAACGTTAAATTGTGGACATGTATTGTTTTTTAGTAACAGTCTCCACAAATACACAGGATGATGAAAATTACTGGAATAATGTAAACGATACGATCCAGTCCAGTTACTGAAATGCTACTGGAATAGATGTGAACGGGGCATCAGTCAATACATTTAGGTTCATCAGCTACCTTCTGCACAGTACATCCCTCCATAGGCTCGCAGCTCGGCACCAGGTTAGGCGCTGGTTTCCTGGCCACTCCGCGCAGGTTTTTGCTGTCGCACGTAGGCAAATACGAAAGCTTGTAGGTCGTGCAGCCTTCGACAGGAGCCGTCGGCTTGACGTAGCACCGGCGTGGGGCGTACGAGTCAGGAATCTTAGGTTGCTTGTAGCACTGGGGAACGAAATTTTGCTTAAAGAAGACATCCAGGATATAAATGGTGCAAGTTTGCATCCTAAGTTATGAGTTCGTTTGAACATTTCCATACTACATATATTAAATCGGGAAGTGACTGTCTGTCTGTCTGTTCTGTTACTTCTTCACGCATAAGCCGCTGTATCGATTGAGATGAAATTGGGTATGGAGATAGTTGAGGCCCGGGAATAGACTTAGGATAGTTTTTGTCAATCATCCTCGCAGACGCAGACGAAGCGGGCAGAACCTGAGTAAGCTCAAATATTTAATTTCCTAATGGGGCCACAACAGAAGACCTTTATGAAACGTAATATTCCGTCATCAAAAAAATTGGTAAAGCCAACTTAAAAGATATGTAATGGTTGGTAAAGCCAACTTAAAAGATATGTATATATTTTTCGCCATAAATAACGGCATCTATATATGTAAGTGGCTAGGGTGTCCTATTTGGTGTTGGAATAATACTTAATCACTTTTATCTATATCTGACTCCGTATATTGAATAATACTAGTTAACTGTACAATGGTCCCGTTGCTACGTAAAGCTAATAAAGCTTTTGGTTAGTTAGCTCATATCGCGGTACACGCGCCCTTAAATGAGCTGACATAGCTAAACTGTTCCTATAGGTACAAAAGTGTAAACATAATATCTTTGACCTCAACTGAACAAGCGAGTCAAGTTTACCCTTCATCAAAAGCATACATAAACCTTACTTCTAATTGTCTAAAGTAGTTATCATTGATAACAACAAAGAACCCTGTTGTTATCAAGCTTTGGCTAAATACCTCATTAAGAACTACCTCATTCGCTGTTTATAGCTTCCTCTCTGTCGTTCGAATTTACAAGAGCAATCGCTAGGCATTAAAGCCTGACAACAGTTTATTTGACCCTCGTCATTTTGCGGATTTTCAATGGTACTAATTTCTTTTACTGGCAACAAGTACTCTTTGACAACGAACGTTGGATGTCACCGAATGTCACCGATGTAAACAAACAGAAAATATCTACGAATATATTCAAATATAAACGGTTTTATTACAAAAATGCCAATAAAAAATTCCAAAGATGCGAAAAAAATTGCTTAAAAAAGACGAATGATTACATAGCATTCCAATAAACAATGTTTTAAAGTTGGTTGTTGACATGACCGGTATTGACATTTTATAGTGCGGTTGTATTGAACTGGTACTACAACCTACTACTGGTACTGGCTAGTAGTTTGGTTTAAACTTTAATATTTCATTTAAGGTTTATGTAGATCGACGATAAAAAATATTTCTAAAAATAATGAGATGGTCTTGACTTTGCCACCTGTACAAAACAAAGCCCCACACAAAAAGAGAATTCCAATAGACGACTTCGATAAATGTGCCATAACGCATAAAATTCACGAATTTTATGCCGTGCGAAACAAGTACCGAGTATCAAAACTCTGCTCACTGCTTTGAAAAAAGACATTGGATTTACAGGCAGCAGAGAGTACTTACGAAAACTAATGCACAGTATGGGATTCAAATATAAAAAAATGCGGAAACCAACGTTCAATATTGATGGAGCGTTCCGATATTGTGGTTTGGCGTGAAAGTTATTTGGATCAAATACAAGAAGTAAGGGATAAAAATATGCCTCTAGTTTATTTGGACGATACCTACATTCATACTTCTCTGAACTACGCCAAATGTTGGCAGAGCGAAAATGAACCTGGAGTATCGAAAGCCGTTTCAACAGGGAAACGACATATTATTGTTCATGCCGGTGGACTATCCGGGTTTGTTCCAAACGCACTTCTGGTATATAATGATAAAGAAAAAAAGCAGATTACCATGATTCGATGCATAAAAATAATTTTAAGAAATGGGTTACGCAGAAATTAATTCCCAATCTAAGTGAACCCACAAGTATAGTTATGGATAATGCCCGATACCATTCCTTTCGCATTAATAAACCACCAACATCTGGCGACAGAAAGCATGTCATTGCAGAGTGGCTGCGGTCGAATAAAATTTCATTTCCACAAAAAGCATCCAAAGCTAGATTGGTGGAGATTTTGAGACGTCACAAACCTGAACCAATATATGAAATAGACACGATTCTCTCCACATACGGACACAAAGTGATAAGATTGCCGCCATATCACTGTGCACTGTGATTTAAATCTTAAGGCCCTGATCGACGAGCGAGTAAAACCGCGGTTTTGCGGCTCGTCGGTAAAGCTCGCCGGTGTATCATTGCAATACCGCGGTTTTATATAACGACGATCCGGGCTCGTAGCTCGTCAAGTATGTTTAATTTTTTACTCGGCTCGCCGTGTAAAACCGCGTGTCGATCTCGGCCGGCGAGCCGAGCCGGCAGTTTTCGGCAACTGAGGGCCTACCGCGAACCACGTTCGACGTGTTGCCTCCCTATCACACTTACGCCGAATTTACAAGTGCGACAGAGAGGCAACACGTCGAGCGTGGTTCGCGGTAGGCCCTCTGATCTTGTCCATAAGGACTATCGGCTTGCCAGTAGGTATATAAAACTGCGGTATTGCAATGATACACTGGCGAGCTTTACCGACGAGTTATTAAACCGCGGGTTTTACTTGCCCGTCAATCAGGGCCTAGAAGTTGCGAGTAAAACTGTCGCTGTAAAACCGCGATATAACGGCTCGTACGTCGATCATCCGCTTTATTGAGATGATTTGGGGCATTGTAAAAGCTAAAGTGGCAACTAAAAATGTGTCTATCGATAATAAGGCTTTTTAAAGCTTGTTGAAGATAGTTTTCAGGTATAAAACTTATTTTAATGTTGAGAATTTAGTTATGTAAACTATTTTGAATTCAGTCTATATCATTAACCTTTTGAACGCCAAGAGCCACTAAAGTGGTCGTGTGCTGTCGTGCCTACCACGCCAACGACCACTAAAGAGATCATGGCAGACGCTGTCAAAGCAATTTTACTGTTGACAGATAAGGTTTAAATTAGTTTCTCAATAGTTGACATATTGGCGTGTATGCCACATTTTGATGCGAGGGAGAAGGCGTTGAAAAGGTTATAATGATTAAATTTTTTAATAAATTATTATCGTATAGTAACTCAAGAAAATTGGAGCAATTGCTGTGACCGTGTTAAAAAAATTGAAGACGATTATAGGAATAAAGGTCCTATAATCGAATTGGAGACGTTTTATAATCGAGGTTGGTGGTCCTGAAAGTGACACAACATCTGATGAAAATCAGAATTCGTCAGAGTCAGAAAACGAAGAATATATAAATATTGAATTTTTTGACGAATAGGTAAATCGAAAGAACCGAATTCTCTGTAAGCAATGTTTTGACATACGAGTATCAACATGAAGCCAATGCCCACTCCCCGACTATAAGTACATGACGTACGCACATTATTGCCATACGTAAGCTGTTTGCAGCGACACTATCTCAGGGTTAAATAAACTTTTGTCAGGCTTTAAATACACCTCCCATTATTACGGTAATTCCCCTGTGCCCTGTGCGTAAGATAACCTATAATAATTGGACGAATATAGCACACTTTAATATCTCTACGCTTCTTTGGTGTCAAGACAGACAAAAGACCAATTCCGATTCACCAATTTGTTTAAGTACGAGTATATTATGATTTTATTATGATACGACGTTGTCACAACTGGCAAGGCATCGTACGCGCGCCGATTTATAAGTGCAAGCGAGATGCCTAACCGCACTCCTATTTCGCATGTACCGTCAATATCGACACGGACAAAGTGCCAAAAATATATATACAAGCCCTTATTGCCCATACATTAAGGTGGTGGTATTTTGGGCACTTTCGATATTTAATACCCTGACTATACCAACCAATCAGGTCATATCATAACAAAATCATAACTATAACGATTTGTGCAACAGAATCAGCCTTGCCAGCAGTTGTAAGCAAGAGATTAGTATTCTAACGACTATTGAGTGATAAAAGATGACTATTTTAGACATACGTAATGCCGTTTAAAGTGAGTCGTGTGAGGACGCACTGGTGCGTTGCGTTGCGTCGCGTTTTTTCGTCGCAGGCGTCCCCGCAGCGTCGACGCTGCGTTGTTTTACATATATTTTTTGTGTCACGCCAAATTAAATGCGTCGCGACGCAACACAACGCAACGGACCAGTGCGGCCTGACCCTTACCGGGTTCACTTTCGGAGGCTTGCCGCAGCAGCAGGTCCGGCATGGACACGGCGCGCCGGCCGGCGCGGGGGGCGCGGGGCACGCGGGGCATGGTACGCACCTGGGTAGTGAGCAAATATACAACCGTACCAATAATTAGCCATATATATGACCAAATGGACAGAGCAATAGCTTCATAGTATATACGCCGTTCAATATATACCTACTATAAAATAATATATATGATAATAACAGTAGCGGATGAGATAACGAGTATCTGCAGCCACCCTAGATTACTTATCTAAATAGAGATAAATCTCTGCACAACATGTTCAAAATAATCTGTTACAGTTTGTTCTTCATATAGAGATATATCTAGATCTCTTTGATTAAGCTGTTTTGCAATGGTAGGGTGAGGGGGGAAGTGCGCCTACCCTATATCTTATACCTTTAAACGAGCAATTCTTGTATATATATATATATATATTTCTGTGATCTCGGAAACGGCTCTAACGATTTCGCTGAAATTTGGTATATGGGGGTTTTTGGGGGTATACAATCTATCTAGATTAGTCTTATGTTTGGGAAAACGCGTGTTTTCGAGTTTTCATGCGTTTTTCTTTCGACGCAGAATATGGTCGCTAATTTCGTGTTGCCAGCCACTGTCCGTCTGGTCCAGCGGGTTAAGACGCGGACTGCTAAACGAGTGTTACGGGTTCGAATCTCGCCCGGTGACTAACTTATGTTTTTTTTTTATATGTTCAAGTTTTTTAATTTTTATTGTTTTAGACAAGTTTAAATTAGTAAAAAAATGTAGTTAAGATTATTACCTATACACCACCATATTACAATAAATAGTTATAACCGAGCAAAGCTCGGTCGCCCAGGTACTATCTATATTATATATATTAACTCTTCGTATGTCTAAGCACTCATCAGTGCGTACAAATTTAAACCTGTTGTAATAAACAATGGATTTAAATTCATACCCACTGATCAGTGCTAAGATATACGAAGGGCCTTTGAACGCCAAGAACACCTAAAGTCGTCGTTACTAGTTGTACCTACCCACAGCGCCAAGGACAACTATAGGTGTTATGGCGGACGCTGTCAAAGTAACCTTCACACTTTCAAGTAAGGTTTGCGCCCAGTAGCTTGGCGTTTGAGTGATATTTGTGTTTATGACAAAGCGTTCAAAATATTAACGACTTTTATCTCTGCTCATTTAATAATTCACATTTTACCTACGGTTATATGAAGCTATAACTCGGTCAATTCGCTCCTGTGCCATAACCACATAGATTAACCTCTCAATTGGCATTAACGCCTATTATGTAACAATGAAACCTACAGTTTATAACCGACCTTCACACTTTAGCATAAAGTTGCAATTGTAATTTGCCTTAAAATCAAATAAAAAATCAAAATTTTAAATAAAGGTCTTCTAATACTTACGCTAAACCTTAAATTAGGAGCGAAAAACAAATTCCATACAAGTTTTTAAATCCTGGTTATCATTAAATTATATCAAAATAAAGGGACCTTACGAAGGGCCCTCAGCTGTCTCTACTATAGCACTCTACCAAAAAATTAAATATTTAATATTACTTACTCAGGCATGATTTAGTAGATAATAATTAGACGTGTCTAAAAAATACTGAGTAAATAAAAAAATAACATAAAAACTAAATTGAATCTGAAAATAACTGAAAACAATTTTAAAAATACATTTCAATCGAAAGGTCCATAGTATAAAAATGACAGTAGGTATGACACAAGCTATTGTTTTGCTCGCACCTATTCAAATTTCATAGATTGTTCTTTATTTAAATAAAAATAAGTTATGCATGTAGTTATGTTACTAACTAAAAAGTTTGTTAAGAACTAGTACGGGCGCACATGACCAAAACATGACGTACGTCTAAAAATATTGACACAGATAATGTGACAAAAACACGTATACACTACCCTTACATTAAGGTCGTGTATATATATTTATGGCACTTTGTCCGTATAGATATTTTCAGACTTTACTGTACAAAGGCGGAGAGAGACAGAGTTAATATTATGCCAATTCGAAAATTGAACCATATTACGGAGCAAATAAGTGACCACTGATCACCATGAGACGAGAGGAAGTGATCCGAAAAGAGAACATCAAACCCAAGTGTAGGTACCACAGGTAGGTAAACATTCTGAATTAACACTTCGCTGTCAAAACTTTGACGCACCGTTTATTGTTTATGCATGGCTTGCTTCGAACGTAATTAACAGATTAATAAATTATTGTGTAATTTTTTAACTCAGGGAGTTCTCATTTATCGACTTCCGATACACATAATATCGGTACAATGTGGAACACAAAACATTAAAAAGATAATAGTTAATGGACATTGACTGTAAAAGAAGCTTTTTTTTTATTGCACATATCTAATTCGCATTTTCTACTCATCAAATGTTTTCTGAAACAGATCGCTCTTTAGCGATAAGACCGCTTGTTATATAACTCTACTTTAAATATTTTTTAATATGTTGTATTCTAAATTGTATCGATATACCTACGTCGATAAATGAGAAGTCCCTAATTGAAACTGCCACGAGAATTCCAGCCTCTGATAATTAATAATTCTTCGCTAAGATAAATCCCTTACAAAATACTTTCGGATTTATAAGTGCGTGTGCTGGGATTACCAGTTGTACACAGACAAAGTCGCGTGCAAAGGTAAAACTAGCTAGCTTGAGATAGAGATGATATATAGTTACAAATAAATTGCTTGACCTTATCTCAAAATGACAGTAGGATGAAGCGATAACGGTATATTTCATATATTACTTTGCTCTTTGCCGATAACCGCATATCGATACCGACACATGATACAAGCCATGATAACATTTCTGATATTGACACAATGACCTCTCGGGGGGGAAATCAAAATATGAATGGGGTTTTCAAAAACAACTTTTACTCACAACATCGATTTTTTGTAACTTGCAAAAATCACACCATTGCAAAAATCAAGATAAATAGAGGATGGACAAGATATATATTCACGTGAGTATACGGCCTAGGATGACAGTAATTGGTCTTATTGCAGTGCAATTTCAGTACATTATGCATCGTTACACGAGGCAAAACCTAGGGTTAGTCGCTACGACATAGTACTTATATTTTCCAAACAAATAAAATAAAAACAAACTCCAAAAAAAAAACTCTGCTCGTATGCCAGGTAAGTTTAATTAATTATGTTAAATATTTACAAAATACAAAATTTAGGTTAAGGTTATACAGGCTGTTTATTTAGTCACCTGCAATAATTTACGGGCTGAATATATAGGTCATACTGCGCAACTTTTACTATGGGACCACCCCGAAATCACGACTACAACACCTGCAAGGTTGGCGCGATGACCCAAAATGAGTCTTGGCAATAAATTAATAAATTACATGAATTAGGTAATTACATCATAAATGTTTAAAGACCTTTTTTGTTGAAGTATCCTCAATGTCAATACTTAGAAGTCTTACAATAATATTATCATAGGCAACCCTATTGTTTGGATCAAAGATTATAACGTTTATATGTAAAATGTATAAACAAACGTTTGTATTGTAATTGTATTAGTTCTCACATGAATGTTGACTAGAGCAGTTGTGTATTATCAGAATATTTAAAAAAAAACTAGTGTTGCGTACTCTATATTTACTGTGATCGAGGACCTATAAATTAAAAAAAAAACTGTTGTAGTAAATATGCAGTGCAATTGTGACCATCTCTTGGACAGTTCCAAGGACCACTACTCCAACTGTAGTCTCGCGTGGGATGAACGCAAGATTGGCTATCCATGTCCGAAGTAAGCCCGAATAATATTTTTACTATAATACTTAGGTACTTAGTGTATAGAAATATTTTAAAAAGAAGAAAATATAATTGTGACTGCAGAACTACAATAAAAATTTATCAAAATTGGTTTAACCACTTATGTGTTTTGTTGCAATTCGTGTACTTAGTCAAAATACATAATGTTACTCAAAAGCGGTAGATTTATTTTAGATTTTTTGCGACGCTTGTTGGGAATTTATTTCATTACAATAAAAAAACATGTACTGTAAGATCCGGAGTTAAGTGACCCCCCCCCCCCCCCACATAGGAATATGTTTCTAATTTACCCGCGCCTCGCGCTCGCGAGATATTCGCTCAGGTAAGACACTGCCTAAGACGGCGAGCCCTTGTGCCCTTGTAGTCATGTGGTAGTATCCCAATATACCTATTTTATCACACTTAAGTTTTATATACTTCAATCTTTTATATATACTTTTAGTAAAGAAACTGTTTTATTTCACAAAAAATACAATTATAATTAAATTTAGCTGAAATTTAGGCCTAAAAATAAATAAATAAAAACTAACAGAAACAAATTAAGCTATGAATGAAACTAAACGAAAAGTACCTAAAAAGTAAAAGCCTACAAATAAAAAACTGGCCCCAGGTCTGTGCCGTCCAGTTGCCGCGCTGAATGGCAACGCCAATGCGCTGGGCGAGGTAAGCCTCAGCCTTCCTTCAGCGTTTAAATTAAAATAACATTTATGCGCATTGTTAATATTTCTGTGAAAACATCCTTTGTAAAAATGTTATGTTATAAATAAATAAATAAATAATTCATTCTATTTCGGATAACAATACCCATACATTACTAATTACATAATATAATTAAAATACCTGCATAATATGTCATACCTCAATGTCAAATCCATAATACTTATTTTCATTAGTTATTTGTAATTTCTATTAACTCCACTTAAATAACATAACTATGACTGTAACAGGAACCGTGACGGCACACTAAGTTTGCGCAATCCGCACCTGCGACACCTGGAGCGTGACTTCATCTACCACCTGGGCCTGGACACCAGCGCCGACGTGCCCGCCATGTTCGGAGACGTCAAGGTTAGTATACAGCTGTATACAGCACTACGCCTGGAGTATTACGTCATACCACCTGGCTTTCGCTGACGTGTCCGCCATTAGACATTGTATCAATATTGTCCGCTTTTATTATTTATTTACCTCCGCTGTTACATATTCACGAGGTGTCAAATCGATTAAATCAGAGAAGAATCGATTCTTTAATATAATTTTAGATATATGTAATTATCATTACAGTCTGCCGCATAAAAATCGGGGACCTTCCGTGAACTACTTCGTACGTTTATTTGCCTCTCTATCGCTTGAAAATGCAAGTGATAGAGAGGCAGATAACGAATTTTCGATTTCCTATTTTGGCGGGAGGGCTCCGTTGCTTTTTAGTGTAAACTGCAATGTTTTACTGGCTTTAAGACAATAGGGTTGTTTCCATCTACAAATCTTAGGGCAGAATTGTATCCCAATAAATTCTTTTGGATTATAAGAACATGTTAAACTACTTTTAGGAGACCTGTAATGACCATATTTTTGTAAATATTGGTGACGTCACACAATTTTCAAAGAGCGTTTTGGGTGCGAAAGCATCTGTTAAAATATATTTTGTTAATTTAACATATTAAAAGCCGTTTTTAGTATAAAAGTTGAATTTTAGGGCAACTTTTAGTTAATATAGAACGTAATACAACCGTTTCAAAAAAATTGAAACAACCCTATTGACAGTATTCATATAATACGTACTATTTTATTCGTTAGTGGTGTAGTACTTTTAGCCTGTATGTATACGTATTACTTTGACTAATTCGTAATTTATAAAAATCTAAAAATACACGTTAATATGATGACCTTCAGAATAAGAAAAACATACATTTTAGGTACAAATGTTATCACTATACAGGGTGTTTATTTAGTCACCACACCTGCAATAATTTACGGGCTGCATATGTAGGTCATACTGAGCAACTTTTACTATGAGACCAACCCCGATATCCCGAAAAAAAAATATCCTCCCATAGAAAATTTGAAGGTCAGACAGCCAAAACATATGGTATGAAACAGCCAATTTTTTTTCGCGATTTCACTCTGTAAATTATTGCAGGTGACTAAATAAACATCTTGTATATGTATGTCATTGAAGAGGTTTATCTCGTAAGTATTTGTCCTAGGACTAATAGATCGAATGACAGTTATGATAAGATAAGGTTTCTAAGTGAAGAGTCGGTCCTCGATGGAGTAAGTTGGTAATACAGGGGCTCTTAAGATTACTATTTCATATGATAACAGTACCCCTAGTGTAAATAAATTCGATTTCGAAACGTGACGTACGCGTTTGCGTTAAGTCTCATTTTGTATGGGTTTTTGAACAGCGCGCCAAGCGGGACGTTTTGGAAAGTCAAAAATCTCATACAAAATGACACTTAACGCAAACGCGTAACGTCACGTTTCGCTGTCGAAAATATTTACACTAGGGGTACAGAACAAACTTATAAAAAGAACGAACTAAGAGTGATCGAATTAAAATTATCTTGATTCAATGTTGATTTGACATTAGGTACATGTAGTACATACAAAATAAGTTTTTTTCGACTAGTCGACTGTAATGGTTGAATTAAGATCGTATACCAAACTATAATTGCGTACTTTTCATGTAAGGTAGAAGTACTAGTGCTCGATGCTGCACTAGTCACCGACATGGGCACTTTATTTCATGGAAATATAAGTTACATTTGAACAACAAAGATTGTTCTGTATTCGAACTTAATCCTTGTCACTTTGACATAAAGTGCCCATGTCGAGTACTAGTGCAGCGTCGAGCACTAGTACTTCTATCTTATGGGCTCCCACTCAACTGTGAAATTTCTTACAAAACGCTGTAGTCAACTATGAAAAAAATTGACCTATCACGTGCCGCCGCGCTCTTATAGAACGCGCTACGGGCGGGCGGGGGCTCGCGCGTTTATGTCTTTTTGTCTACTTAGATACTTACCAATTTTCATTACTCATTTAGGTTTTATAGTACAAAACATATTTTTGATGACTCGTAGAAAAGTATTGAATACAATAGTGATATAATAGAGAGCTTTTCAATCTCGTACCACACTTAGGCAACTCAGCATGCTTCGTTGCCTAAACACGGTACTCGACTGAAAAGCTCTCTATTATATCACGATTGTATAAAATATTATTGACGTTGACATGAGCAGAGGGCTTACCGCGAACCACGTTCGACGTGTTGCCTTTCTGTCGCACATGTAAATTCGTGCTTAAGTGTGATAGGGAGGCAACACGTCGAACGTGGTTCGCGGTAGGCCCTCTAATAGTTATCTTAATAAATCTTAATCATCATAATGTGTTTCAGTTTGTCTGCATGGGCGGCACCAAGCATCGCATGCGTGAGTTCGCTGCCCACGTGAGACAGGCACTTGGTCTGCCTGACACAGGCAAGCTGGAGAACCTGACCAAACACGCGCACCGGTACGCCATGTACAAAGTGGGGCCTGTCATATCTGTCAGCGTAAGTGTTGTAACTTATCTGTATGTTGTGCGTATGTCAAACCAAAGAGAATTTAGTATATGGAAGGTAGAGGCAAGGAACAGAATCTCCATATACTAAAAAGTGTCCGACAAAAAACATACCTACAATACCTAAAATACTTGAGAAAAAAAACTAATCATAAACAGTGCACTTCACTCCGTCAATAACGCCTAGGTTCTTAACTACTCTAGCGCTACTCTGGAGAGATTTGGAACTATTATTTATAGCTGACATCTGGAAACTTTTGCAACAGTTCTGCCTAAGGAGATTCTGTTCCTTGCCTCTACCTTCCATAATTTAGTGTAAAGGCGTATTGTCAAAGTAAATTTTTAACCGACTTCAAGATTTCAAAAGGAGGAGGTGCTCAATTCGGTTGTACGAGTACGTTTTTTTTAAATGTTTCTTACTTCATAACTTCATTTCTGAACCGATTTAGAAAATTAATTTTTTGATTGAATTTATATACATACAGATTGGTCCCGATTTTGTCAAACCTCAGTTCTGATGATGGGATCCATGAGGAATTGAGGGAACTCTTCAATTGTGAAAGGCATACATATAGTGATTTTTGTATTTTAAACAAGTCAAGCATTTACATTTAAAAAAGTTACATTTGATGAAGTAGAACTGCTGATGCTGATCAGAATGGAACTCTTCAACGACACATAGTTCCCGCTTGGCGTATTGTCGTCTTCGTTATGTTTGTTAGGCAAATTAGGTTTTCAAGACAATTTTTTTAATTTCATTGTATGAAATCCAAAATCAACAATAATCTTTCTTTCACCGGTCTCCTTCATTGAAGTCGGTTTTTTTTTCTTAAAAATTATGTAGTCAACTAAATTTACTGCTATTTTTCGACACAGGATTAAGACTATTTGACCCATGTTCTTTCACTAATGCGGAAGGAAGGAGTCTGTGCGGAAAGAGAAGAGTCGTCGAATGTATTGGATCCCATACATTTCACGACTCTTCTCTTTCCGCACAGACTAAGTATATGTGCTAAATATCAAACGGTGTCGCCATCTACTCGAGTATACATATGCCAAAGTTAAATAGAGACCGGGCAGCTTGTGGCCTGAATCGGAAACATAAACAAGCTCTACCATGCTCGTACATTTTCTTGTACATAGCAGGTTCTGCCACCTTGTGACTTACATTGGAAGCATAAACTTTACATTTCATTATTATTATTGGGGTGTTGCCTTTGAGTGCCACGTCAACCAAGCAGTGATCCATTGTGACGGCCCTTTAAATTTCATTACTAATGCCCGTGGAATCCAGGAAATTGCAGATTCTTTGGGCCGTAATGTTTTATACCTCATAGGGTTGCAATACATGCCGCCCTAAGTAGGTACTTCTTTTAGACATTAGTGGTCCACAGGAACAGAGAATGTGCATTGCAGTCTAATCGGACTCCCGACAGAACCTGCATGTCGCATCTTGTGTCTTTCCAATTTGAAACATGTGTTTGCTCAATTTTGGGTCCTCACACTCCAAACCCGAGCCGAAATCGGCTAAACTTCACATTTACACCTCGCGCCAAAATTCTGACGTCTCCTGTGCTGCCCCCTACGCTCGCTCGCTCCGTATCGCCATACATTCAAGCATAAAATTTTCTTGATTTTTCGAGGCGCGTTTATTCTTAGACCTTATTTATCTGTCATGTCCTGTGTTATTCTGTGTCGTCCGTAATATTTTTTTGTTTTAGGCCGCAATTAGACTATAATAGAAATGATCATAAATAAGGGATCCTATCTGACAGTAATCCTACAATTATGATCATATATATACGTCGAATTTGTTAAATTATACCATCATAGGTTTATAATTTTCAATGAATCCTAAATCTACGAGTATGAATGATTACATTTCTATGATAATATAATTACAAGCTTTTATTTAACACGCCCTATTAGTATGTATGGGACAAATCTTGCAAGTTAAATTTGACCCACTTCCCGGTTTCCGATGAAGCTGAAAATTTGCATACATAGGTAAGTCGGGTGACAATGCAATATTATGGTACCATCAAGCTGATCTGATGATGGAGACAGGAGGTAGCCATAGGAACTGTGTGAGAAAACAACGCAACCTAATTGTGTTTGGGGTTTTTAGAATTGTCTCAATGAGTATTAGTTGCCTGTGGAAAAAAAAGTACAGCGATAAAAGCTGGTACAAAAAATTAAATTTATGCCAAAAACTTATTGCGAACTTAGGTTCCCAGCCTGTCAGCCTATAGGGGGCATAGCATCTGTCATTACGATACTTTTTTTCTACTCGTTTGGTGTTTGTCGATATACTAAGATTTAGATTTATTTATATCACGATGAAAATTACACTATAAATTTGGTATCGTCTTGGCTCGTCTCAATCGTTTTTGTTTAGTTCTTAAATTCGTCCCGTTGTGCTTTCGTCACCCATTCTTCATTCGTCACTTTCGTGGGTCGTCCATATCATCTTTGGTAAACTTTGTTGTTTGTCTATTTCTTATTCCGGCTCGTTATTGGTCCTATTCGGTTTTTGACAAGTTCTTGATGAATACCGAAATGAGGCGGAATAAGCAATAAACGACCCACGTAAGTGACAAATGAAGAATGGGTGACGAAAGCAGAACGGCACGAATTTAAGAACTTGACAAAAAACGATTGAAACGAGATTTCATTCATCAAAAGTATGTTTATCTTCTCACCATGATCGTCAAACATTATATTATAAATTAAAAATAATAAAATGAATTGTGTTTCCCAATAAGGATCGGCATGTGCAAAGAAAAATATTTCAAACAATTGAACCAATACACCAAATAATAAACCAACTTAACATTGATTTGGAATTGTTGTTAAAATCTCAAAAAAAAGATAAAATATTACAAAAAAAAACTATGTGTCATGTTTAAAATACAAATGCACACAATATGAATGTCATCTTGGCTAGGCCCCCAGGTAACCAGCTCTGGATATCTCATTCATGGATTCTGTTACTATTTATAATTCCATTTTCCAGTTCACCGTCATAAACTGTGTTAATATACTGCTATCTTTTTCCAGCACGGGATCGGAATACCATCTTTAAGCATCCTCCTTCAGGAGATGTTCAAATTGCTCCACTACGCGCGCGCGAAGGACCCAGTGTTCTTCAGGATAGGGACCAGTGGGGGTCTTGGAGTGCCCCCAGGGTCGGTGGTTGTGTCTTCGTGGGGCCTGAATGGGACGTTGGAGAAAAGTTACAATATTGTGAGTGTATTGCTTACCCCGTGTCGTTCCTGGATAGGGATAGAGGGATTAGTGGTGGAGTTCTCGTGGACTTTGAAGGGAAGTACAAAAGATAAAACAGTGTGTTTTTGTCCGAACTAGGGGCTGTGTAGAGCACCCTATGTTGTTTACGCACTTTAAATATTTCCTGGAGTTCATGTTCATGACGAGAAAAATAACAGTATTTTGAGCGTTTTACTCTGATTCTATGTTTCCGGATAGAAGCAGTGGGCTAGACGTGTCTGCAGGGTGTGATACTTCTGATGGGACTTAATGGGTTTAGGCACAATTTGCGTAAGGGAGGGATCAGGTTTGATCGGTCACCATTAAAGCATGAGTAAAATCTTGGAAAATAAAACGAAGTATCATTCAAAGGCAAGCTGTTTATCTATAATTATAGACCAGCACCTACATATCTGAGTTCAGATCAGGTGAACAAGCTGTGAATGAAACTGCTCGCGAAAGGCTCTCTTAATGTTTGCGTGAATTACGTTGCACGGTGTGCAAAAGCACGATAATTTCGCATAAGGCTCGCTAGCGATGCGGAGCTCTCACCAGATCTGCACCTAATAAAGCTGATTGAATCTTTGCTTCAGCCTGTGCTGGGCAAGGTGCGTAAACTGCCCTCATTCTTCGACGAGCGGCTGTGCCGGGAGGTGCAGTCAGTGGCTACGAATGAGGGCTACACCACCTATATTGGAGGCACCATGGCCGCCGATGATTTCTATCGAGGTGAGAAATATGCTAGCGCACATTATTAATTAAAAAAAAAACACGTTGCTCTGTCCCTATTATGTGTATCTACTATGTGTATTATGTGTATCTACTATGTGTATTATGTGTATCTACTATGTGTATCTACTATGTACATTCCAAATACTTTTTCACCACACTAACTGGCAAAGGCTCTCTTGATTGTTGAAAAAGTAATGAGAAAGTTGCATTTTATCCATACATACATACATATAATCACGCCTATTTCCCGAAGGGGTAGGCAGAGACCACGGATTTCCACTTGCTACGATCCTGACATACCTCTTTCGCTTCCTTCACTTATCCATATATGCGGCAAAGTAATCAGATGCAAAGGACAATGGGCACTTTTGTATGGGGAGTGTCCCATGGATGTATACTGTTGAGACATATGTCGTTTTAAAGCTCTTAATCGTAGTATTATTTTAATGTATGGCACCAACCTTGGACCACTTGCAGGGACCGAGCTATATAAAAAAAAAAGTTGCGCATATAAGCAGTTATATTTCCTTATACGCGGGATATAAAAAGTTTTAGCGTATTTTATTCGAAAGAATATAAAAAATGCTTTATGTTTTTTGTATCAACACCAATGATAAAGTATTTAAAGGGACACAATGTACAGTTTTAAAAAATCGTAATTCTAAAAATTACTTGATACACAGCGAAATAAGAGTGTATACAAATGCCATGTATATCATGTGAAAAGTATTTTTATAAGCTATTTTTCGTATAATATAACTGGGGTCAAATCGTTGCAGGGACCAAAATAAAACCATTTAATGAGTTAACTAATTGTAGTTAATTACGCCTTAACTTTTCTACTCAACGCCAGATGTCGCTCTAAAGCAAAATTCTACTTGACGTAAAACATTTATACATAGCGGTAATCTCGTCAGTCTTACTCCATCATTTTAAAAAGTATAGACTAGTTTATGGGTTTCTAAAGTTATGTCAAGATGACTCTGAATGTAATATTGTCAACAATAATTGTCAAAACACGCAATTTAAAATATTCAACATTGTAATTACAAAATAGTATATTTCTAATACGCTATAATTTTCTCCAATCGAAAGGCACTCCATTCCATTGATCTCAGAGAGTATGCTCCTTGATGATCTTCACTATTCATGGGGTAGGTAAGATAAAAGTATTATTTTTCTCGTATAGCTGCTATATAGCGTTCGACTCCATGGAAAATAAAGGCTCCAAATTATATAAAAAATATAGCATATATACAAAGTGCAATTTAGATAGTATTCCAGAAAAAAATGCGCCAATGTAAATGCTGAAAAGTTTCCTATCGTATTGTCGAACAAATTCATATCTACTTCTGATCTACGCGACCTTAGAAGTTTGGATTGTCCTACCTAATCATTTTACATTTTATTGTTTTCAGAACAAGAATTATTTTACTTCCCACTGTCTATGTAAGGGGACTTAGAGCGGATTCATACTTTACTATACGTGTCGTGTCGAATGATAGTCCCTATGTCAGTTTCTCCAATTCTATTTTGCGTAGGATAAGTTAAAAAAATAATTAAAAATATGTGTTACCGTATTTTTATTCGTGAAATGTTACCTATATTTCTAAGTTAATGATTGTACTATACTTCCAAAAATATGTCTGACAAACATTTTACATTAAAGCCATTTTTCCATGTAAAAATGAACTGTTATTGGGACCATCTTCTGAATTTATGATAATTTATTCATATTTTAATGTACTCGGGTAATATTGCAGACATTATATCAGCACCAAATAAATGCTGTGAACCAGATATAATAATATATTAAGTGGCGAATAACGTTTCCAAATCGCATTTTCTTTTGACATATTTTTCTTTTTTTTTGCTCTTTTTTTCACGACCGGTTTGGCCTAGTAAGTCGATGATCCTGGGTTTGAATCCCGGTAAGAGCATTTATTTGTGTGATGTGCACAGATATTTGTTCCTGAGTCATGGATGTTTTCTATGTATTTAAGTATTTGTATATTATATATTATTATGTCGTTGTATGAGTACCCACAAAACAAGCCTTCTCGGCTTGCCGTGGGACTCAGTCAATTTGTGTAAGAATGTCCCTATAATATTTATTTATTGTTATTATTATTGTATGTCCGGTAACAGAACTCCCCAGGAGCACTCGGGTGTGTAAGGTCGCTACTCCCCAACTTATTATAATTGTTATTACTTTCAGCATTTTTAAGTTGTTCATCGGACACTGAGGCCATTGAAGTTTCAAGCTGGCGGCATCAAAATGGAGTACCTAGGTACTGTTTCAAATAAATGGGTGGTAAGTAAGTACATTTGGTGAAGTGGAACTGCTGATGTTGATCAGAAACGGAACTCTTCCACGCGCGTGATTTGTCTTCTTTGTTAAGTTTGTAGCGAGTAAGTTTCAAGTACCAAGGTTTTTAGGAACCTTTGTGTCAAGGTAAAGGTCTGACGATGGGTTCCATGAGGAAGCGAGGGAACACCTCAAATCTTATAGGCATATAGTCATTTTGGATTTTCATCAATACCTTAAGCTTTTTCATTCCCACTAGTGGCATTTAATGAAGTGGAACTACTGATGTTGACCAAAACGGAACTATTGAACGCGCGAGATTTTTCTTCTTTGTTTTTTTTTATGATATAAGAGGCAAACGAGCAGACGTCACACCTGATGGTAAGCGATTACCGCCGCCCATGGACACCTGCTAAACCATAGAGGTTGTAAGTTCGGTGCTGGCCTTTAAGATTTGAATACGCTGTTTTCTTAAAGTTTTAAATGTCGTATTGGTCCGGAAATACCGCAGGCGACAGATCATTTCATAGTTTAGCTGTATGAGGCAGGAAGTTTCTAGAGAAATGCACAGTTGAGGACTGCCAACCATCTAAGTGGTGAAAATAAAAATGTTGTAGCGTAGAGCGATGAAGAAAAGAGGCGGCAAGGATTAATCCGAGCAATTCGATGGAACACTCGCCGTAATAGATTTGTCCTGATAAGTTTGTAGAAAGTAAGGTTGTTAAGAAACATCTGTGTCTAGATCCAGGTCTGATAGATACCTCAAACCTTATAGAAATACATATAGTTTTTTTGGATTTACATCAATAACTTTGGGCGTTTTATTAAAAAAAAGCTACATTTAATCAAGTGGAACTGCTGATGTGTTCCAGAACGGAACTTTTCAACGCACACGTTTTGTATTCTTTATAAAGCTTGTAGTGAGTAAGGTTCTTAAGGTGTACTTAATACATCAATGTCCAGTTCTGATGATGGGGTTCATGAAGAATCGAGGGAATTCCTAAAATCTTTAAGGCATACATGTAATAATTTCTGGGATTTTATTCACATATCAAGCATTATTATTAAAAAAGTGTCATTTGACTAAAACTAACAGCTGATGTTGACCAGAATGGAACTCGCCAACTCGCGCGCGATTTGTTTTATTAGTTAAGTTTGTAGCAAGTAAGTTTTAAGTATTAAGGTTTTTAGGAACATTTGTGTCAAGGTAAAGGTCTGATGATGGGTCCCATGAAGAATCGAGGGAATTTCTTAAATGCTATAGGCATATATGTAGTACTTATTGGATTTTCATCAACATATTATCAACTTTTATTCACAAAAGTGACATTTGATGATGTGGAACTACTGATGTTGACCAGAACGGAACTCCAACGCGTGCAATTTTTCTTCGTTAAGTTTGTACCAAGTAAGGTTCTTAAGAAACATTTTTGTCAAAGTACAGTTCTGATGATGGGTTTCATGAAGAATCGAGGGAATTCCTAAAATCTTATAGGCATACATGTAATAATTTCTGGGATTTTATTTACATATCAAGCATTTTTATTAAAAAATTGTCATTTGACTAAGTGTAACAGCTGATGTTGACCAGAATGGAACTCGCCAACTCGCGCGCGATTTATTTTATTAGTTAAGTTTGTAGCAAGTAAGTTTTAAGTACTAAGGTTTTTAGGAACATTCGTGTCAAGGTAAAGGTCTGATGATGGGTCCCATGAAGAATCGAGGGAATTTCTTAAATGTTATAGGTATATATATAGTACTTATTGGATTTTCATCAACATATTATCAAGTTTTATTCACAAAAGTGACACTTGATGATGTGGAACTACTGATGTTGACCAAAACGGAACTCCAACGCGCGCAATTTTTCTTCGTTGTTAAGTTTGTAGCGAGTAAGGTTCTCAAGAAACATTTTTGTCGAAGTACAGTTCTAATTATGAGTTTCATGAGAAAGCGACGGAACTCCTCATTCTCCTCAATTTTTATAGGTATATAGTAATTTTGGATTTTCATCAATATCTTTAGCTTTTTTTATTCACATTAGTGGCATTTGATGAAGTGGAACTAGTGATGTTGACTAAAACGGAACTCTTCAACGCGTGAGATTTTATTCTTTTTTTGTTTGTTGTGATATAAGAGGCAAACTAGCAGACGAATCAACTGATGGTAAGCAATTACCGCTGGCCATGGACATCTGTTACACCATAGGGATTGTAAGTGCGGTGCCGGCATTTAAGATAGGAATACGCTCTTTCCTTAAAGTTTTAAAGATCGTATTGGGCCGGAAATACCGCATGCGACAGATCATTTCATAGTTTAGCTGTATGAGGCAGGAAGTTTCTAGAGAAATGCACAGTTGAGGATTGCCAACCATCTAAGTGGTGAAGATATAAATGATGTAGCGTAAAGCGGTGACGGAAAGAGGCGGCAGAGATTAATCCGAACAATTCCTCGGAACTTTTAAGTTTGTAGAAAGTAAGGTTCTTAAGAAATATCTGTACTAGACACCAGTGTCTAGTGTCTAGGTCTGATGATGGACACCTCAAACCTTATATAAATACATATAGTTTTTTTTTTTCATCAATATCTCTAGGTGTTTTATTTAAAAAAAGTTATATTTGATCAAGTGGAACTGCTGATGTTGTCCAGAACGGAACTTTTCAACGCACGCGTTTTGTATTCTTTATTAAGCTTGTAGCGAGTAACGTTCTTAAGGTGTATTTATATCAATGTTCAGTTCTGATGATGGGTTTCATAAATAATCGAGGGAATTCCTGACATCTTATAATTTCTGGATTTTTATTTACATATCAAGCATTTTTATTAAAATGTGACATTTGACGAAATGCAACAGCTGATGCTGGCCAAAATGGAACTCGCCAATTCGCGCGCGATATGTTTTATTTGTTTATTTTGTAGCAAGTAAAGTTCTTGAAGACATTTGTGTCATAAGGTCTAGTTCTGAGGATGGGTTCCATGAGAAATCGAAGAAATTCCTCAAATCTTATAGGCATACAATACATACAGTAATGTTTGGATTCTCGTCAACATATCAAGCATTTTTATTTAAACAAGTTAGTGATATTGACCAGAACGGAACTCTTCAACGCGCGCGATTCTTATTCTTTGTTAAGTTTGTAGCAAGCTAGGTTCTTAGGAAACATTTGTGTCAAGGTCCAGTTCTGATGATGGATTCAATGAGGAATTGAGGATTTTAAATCGATTTGAATTCACAATTAGGAGGAATTGAGGATTTTCGTCAACATATCAAGTTTTTTTTATTTGAACAAGTGATATTTGATGAAGTGAAACTGCTGATATTACTGAAACTATGCTGATACTGCTGAAATGGAACTCTTCAACGACAAGTATTTTACCTTAGGCGTTTTTTTTATTTTATTTCGTTTATAGCATGTAAGGCTTTTAAGGAACATTTGTGTCAAGGTCCAGTTCTGATGATAGGTTCTACGAGAAACTGAAGGAGCTTCTCATATTGTATAGGATAGGCATACATATAGTCATTTTAGGATTTTCATCAATATTACAAGCATTTTTACTCAATAAAGTGACATTTGTTGAAGTAGAATTGCTGATGAAGAACGGAACACCTCAACGACTTCCAGATTCTTTATTTTTATTACTCTTCTTTCTTTTTCATTATTCTTAGAACAGGTATTTCTACGAAGTGGACCGAACTGCTACTATTAAAAGTAGGTAGGTAGGTAGGTTAAATAGGTTAAAACTGTAAGGATTATTATGTATAAGTAGTTTCTTTTAATTAAACATAGGTAAGTAATTCTATTTAAGTATAAGTATCTTTAAAAAAACATCAATCGACTCTTATCTGTCACTAGTTCCAGTTTCAGAGTATAAAATCCGGGTACACAGCCACGGCTAGCCGGGTAGCCAGACAGTTCGAATACGGACAAGTTATTGTGAATAAAAAATCTTATCGTCTTGCAAAAGTTAATGTCATAAATGTATAGGTTTCGAATACATGAATATAAACTGAAAATGCTGGTAAAAGTATTAGTTTTTATCATTAACCATTTTATATCCCAACAAAACTGTTACCCTTACAAAAATAAAATGCTTTCATTACCTAATGTAGGTTACGTTAGGTAATAAATAAATAAATATGTAGGGACAATCTTACACAGATTGGCCCCAAACTAATCAAAGCTTGTACTATGGGTACTAGGCGACGTTAAACATACTTATTTAGATAAATATATATTTACGTATATACATAAAAAACACGCAAGCCTTAGGAACAAATATCTGTATTCATCACACAAAGAAATGCCCTTACGCGATTCAAACTCGGGACCATCGGCTTCATAGGCAGGGTCACTACCCACTAGGCCAAACCGGTCGGCAAAAGGTAAAGATAATTAGGTAAAGACAATGAATAATTAAACGTATTATAAATTGACACCAATATCCATCAAATAGTATAACTAGGTATGCTAAGAGCGGGCTTCAGGCCATTACGTCGCACCTTTAGAATTAAATTAATTTGACTCAAAAAGTACGACTACTTTATATATGTAGTTTGGTAGAACAGTAAGAACTCACTATATGTGTCTCTTTTTCATGCGGTGAAATCCCCCCGACCTGGAAAGGATAGCGACGCCCATTTTATCGACTCTCGAGTCGACTCCAATCTGATACTAATAGTAAGTAAGTACTTACTTAGTAAGCAAATTGTAGTAGTTATCCCTTCTTAGTAAAAGGAAGTATTGTAAAGATACTACTTTTTAACCGACTTCAAAAACTTTTTTTTTGTATATATGTTAAGTAAGATCTTCGTCATTTCTGAACCAATGTTGAAAATTAGTTATCGTTTGAAAGTGGGTGTATAGTTCCAAGATGGTCCTATTTTTGACAAAACCACGAGGAATTAAGGGAACTCGCCAAATCTTATAGGCGTTTTTTAGTTTCATCAACAGACCAGGCATTGCCATTCAAAAAAGTGCTATTTGAAGAAGTGGAACCTCTGATCAGGACCAGAAAAGAACTCTTTAACGATGCGTATTTCACGCTAGACGATTTGTCTTCTTTGTTATGTTTGTAAAGAAGCTACTTGCTTAACGAGGTTTAAGGAATATTTGTGTAAAGGTCTAGCTTACATCATGGGTTCCATGAGGAATTGAGGCAACCTCTCAATTCTTGATGGAACGTAAAACTGTTTATTGACATAATTGTCGATAGGTATCCCATCTGCTCTAATTTACCCCACTTGAAAAAAAAGGTACTTACATGAAAAAAAAATACTTCTCTTAAAAATAGGAAACCGACTTCAAACATAGGTATTAGAAAACAATACAAAAACTGTTATTGTATTTTCAGAAACCATACGGAAATAATGAGGATGCATCGACATAAGAAGAATCGAACATGGGCAAGATAAAGTTCAAGAAAAAAGCAAATATAATGTGTACTTGTGTGTAGTCAAAGAAAGTTGAAAAATAAAGCATAATTAATGGCCATAGAATACAGAACCGATACACGAACATTAAGACTATTAAAAATAGACATATAGGTTGATCGTACTACTCGTACTAATGTATATCTTTTGTTCAATTATATTATTGCATTAAAGTTAGATTCTCTAGATATATATTATTCATAGGTTCTGTATTCTATACGAATTGTTTCAGTGTAATTATTGTACTAAATACCGTTGACCGCCTGTCAACAGTATTTATTTCTACATTACTATCACAGAAGATTTTAGGCCCTACCGTACAGTTTTTGAATTAGTATTTACTATGGACATATATAGCGAAATGTGAGTTTTTACCTAAAATATCAATCTTTTGTGAACGTGGTGTAGAGTATATACCGCCTAAGACTGAAGTAGCTACGCGGGTTACGTTTTAAAAATAGAATCGTGTTCATGGTCGGCCCATGGTAAAAATAATTAGGTACCCGTAGACCCGCTGGTGAACACTGTTTATGATAACACTTAAAATAAACCCCGTGGACCCACCAGGAGAACATATTGGAGAGACTAGAGATAATACACCGCTTTAAGGGCGGTCGCACTCGGCATTGACATCTGGCATCTAGATGGCGGGTGGACCTCAGCGAATTTCAAAGAAATATTTATAAACATCCAATGACGTTCGGCTCGGACACCAGATCTTCAATCTCCTGATTCCTGTGGAGTCTCCAGGTTCCATCCTCTCCACGTGTGAGTCCTAGGATTTTTCGCGCTGCCAGACTCCGATGACTCGGGCACGTAGTCCAGATGGGTGAGGATCGTGCAGCCTGGAGGGCGTACTCTGAAGTTCCAAATGGCCGAAGACCATCTAGACGTCCTAGGTAGGTCCCGCTGGAGAGACGAAATGCAAAAAGACCTTAGCGAACTCGGCGCCGTCGACTAGATGGAAACGGTTTTGGACAGAGAAGCATGGCGGTCTTTGGTGTCGGAGGCCAAGATCCACTTCGGGTCGCTGCGCCATAGCAGTAAGTATTTATAAACATACTGTACCTTCTGTGTACCTAACCCAAAACGAGATATTTAAGAAAAAGTCCACCCGCCATTCTGACGTCTGGATTGCGGTTGGACCTATGAAATCTTGCATTATACCGCACTAAAAGTATGCAGTTATATGGTACAGTCGCCATCAGATATATCGGAGTGGCCGAGGTGCTCAAAGATCTCTAAACACGCACTCTAACCTCTTGACAGTAGAGGCATGTTCAGATATTCGTGGGTACCTTGGCCGCTCCGATATATATGATGGTGACTGTACCTTCAGTGTACCTCTGTAAATAGAAATAGAAACCGGTGTACCTCTCCCCAAAACAAGCTAGGCTAAGCTCATGCACAATATAACTGCATACTTTTAGTGCGGTATAATGCAAGATTTCATAGGTCCACCCGCCATCCTGACGTCAGGTTGGCGGGTGGACCGTTTTGTAAAATATCTCGTTTTGGGGAAAGGTACACTGGTTTCTATTAAAGGTACACTGAGGTACACAGAAGGTACAATATGTTTATAAATATTTCTTTGAAATTCGCTGAGGTCCACCGCCATCCTGACGCTTACCATATATCTAAGGACCGACCTTAGGGGCAATAACGATAGTGCTAGTTCAGTTGTGTCATTCACAAATTCGAGCCAATCGTGCTGTCTAACGCAACTAGATGCGATCAATCGCGTGCGTAATGCGAACTCATCAACCAATCACGTTGTGGTACTTGTGGCGTTAGACTGCACGATTGGCTCAAACTCGTGTGCGTAACACCGCTGTACTGGCCCCATTCTTATTGCCCGTAAGGCCCGTCCTCAGATATATTATGTCAATGACACAGTCGCGATTTTAAAAAATCACATCGCTTCTGCTACCAAGTTGTTGAGCATAACGTTTTCCTATCCATAGGTTCCATCTGTCCAGTAGGATCCACCATCTCGATCCACCAGATTGAAGAGATTGTTACTTAACTGATGGATCGAGATAATGAAACCTACTGAATAGAGCGGGTCGATTGGATATAACAAAGTACGCTTATATGAAACGCTACTCCGGTGTGCGAGTGAGACAGTCAGGCCAATTTGAACTTGCATTTGACAGAAAATTGTCTCCATCAAACGCTACCAGTTCCATTGCCGGCCTCTTCGCTGCCTTCTATAGTGGTTCAATCTTACCTTGCTTATGAATAAAAAGGGGCGTGCACACCGATATTAGAGTAATATTGGAATCATATCAGTTAATTGCGGGCGTCTCGCTCGCACAAATACATGCGTATAAGTGCGAAATGAACGCACGAATGACAGCTAACTGGTATCATTCCAATATTATTCTAAAATTGGTTTAATGTCAGTTGCACTTTCGAATTGGCCTACATAGCGATTTCCTTAGCCTGCACACCGGATCGGCGTGTGGGCCGGCATCTAGCTAATGTAAAGCCACCTCATTAGGTGCTTTTAGCCTTTTGAACGGCAAGAACACCTAAAGATGTGGTGAGAGAAAGCCGCGCGTCCCTCATGCACTGCACTAGCTTTACAGCTTGCATTGCGACCAATGTATGCCGCTCACCGCCCCGCCGGTCGCGTGGGTCCAATCCGCGGCCCTAGAAGACGTACTTTACATATAAACAAGAGCACGCGAGCATATTGCGAGTTGTGTATGTGTACTTGTGTTATCTAAGCGCACAAACGGTTACAATAACAAGAAGTGTACACCGCGTGTGCAGTCCAACACGGGAGCACGGGTGCGATTCGAAAATAACGCGCTAGCGACGCATTACGACATTGATACTTTACCATTTGAACGCCATAAACAAAAACGTTACTCACACGCCAAGGTCACGGGCGCAAGTGAGCTTGAAAGTGCATGAGTATTACATTAGGGACTTTGACAGCGATTATAACAGCTATAATCATTAATGTGTTCATGGCCCTTAAATCATGTCTAGTGACGGCGCCTTTAGGTGTTCTTGACGTTCAAAAGGTTAAGGGCGTTTGCTAGCTGGCGCTAATGCACGGAGCGGGCAAACACGCGCAGGTGCCTTTGTAAGTAAAATCAGTCGCACGCGTCCGCGCCAGTTAGCGTTGCTGATACTGTAAGCCGCACGCCCGCTCCATGCACACGCGCGACGTTGCGGACGCCCTATGCCCTAAACCTTACTTGAAAGTGTGAAGGTTACTCTGACAGCGGCTATATCAGCTATAATGTATTTATGACGCTTTGAGCATAGCTAGTTAAGACGCCTTAAGGTATTCTTGGCGTTTAAAAGGTTAAGGGCGTTTGCTAGCTGGCGCGAGTGCACGGAGCGGGTGCACGCGCGCGGGTGCCTTTGTAGGTAAAATTCGTTGCACGCGTCCGCGCCAGTTAGCGTCGCCAGTTACTGTTTTTCGTTAACCCGCTCCAGCTAGCAAACTAATCGCAAATGGTCCGAGATTGGCGCAATAACCATGCATTACCTTATCTGGATCTGGATGCACCTATTCACCAATGCTTGCTTTAAAGTAACTTGTCGACTCGTCCTGATAATATTTGTGCGACCGTGAAGAAAATCTATGCCGTCACTTATTTTTCAATTTATATGAAATAAAGATGTTAAATGTATTCAAAAGTTTTTATTTAATAAGGTATGTATAAGTGCTCTGTGCATCCGCACCAGCTAGCGGTGCCCTTAGCAAACCAATCGCAAATGGTCCGAGATTGGCGCAATAACCATGCATTCTCTTATCTGGATCTGGATGCACCTATTCACTAGAAAATGTATGCCGTCAGTTATTTTTCAATTTATATGAAATAAAGGTGTTAAATGTATTCAAAAGTTTTTATTTCATACGTATATATAATGGAACGAAATACAGCTACTATCTTAGCTTGGCAAACAGTTAAGAGTCGCTGATGCTTGTAATGTATTCACTGCGTTAATTTTAGGTTTAAGATTCTTTATTCTCACTAAGAATTTGACAATTCACTTACATGAGAACTTAAAACTACACAATTTAATCCTGCTTCATATGGCAAACGAAGGGAACGTTGCTTTGAACCGCGGCGCAATCTCAAATGTTTCACGTTTACACAATTTTCCTGCAGAGAGACAAAACAAGTATGTACATAGTAGGGAATGCAATAACCGGGCGTTTTTCATTACCGGTAATTTACCGACGCGAGGTCCCACTAACCGGTTAACCGGTAAATTACCGGTTATACGTTTATGAAATAAATAACATTGGTTTTGCATTATTTTCGTCAGTAACCTTTAAAAGTAATCAACAGCACGTTATAGAAACATCGACAAAACAAAATAATGAAAATAAACCATAAACATTAAACAAGATATATTTACTAATCATATTAAATAAAAAGACAAACATGTATCATTTCAAAGCGAAATGAACTTGTACATTAAATAAGCAACATTAAACTTTTTTAATTCTTTAAAAATCGCAGTAATCAAAGGGTAACAAAAATTATAACTAAAGAGTGACAGTCGTCATTTAAATGTCATACAAGTTTGCATTTACACATCTATCAGTATAATATTGTTATTAAAGTAACTAAAACCGTAATCAACATTCATTAAAATGTAGTAAAGTAAGAAAAAAAAATTTAACAGCAAGATTAGTTTCATATCATTTTGACACTAGTTACTTTAAAATTGCACTTTAAGAGGCCGTTATCGATTTTAGTCGCAAAAATGTCAAATTGATAGATTAAGCGCATGAAATTGTACACCTTTTGTTAACTATTAAAAATGACAAGTACTGGTTTCTTTTAGCACGTCTTGTTATCTTTCATTATAATAATTTTTTTTTTAAAACGGACTCACTTAATTAGTAATGTTTTTTTCTGATGGACGTTTAGGTAAACGCGCGAAAAGCAGTGATTTTGTCGATCTTATTTGTAAATTTCGTTAAGTTTGGACTGCTAAAAATGGTAATTTTGTATTACACATATCCTGTACTTCAACTTTAATAAACTACATTTTTGTTACTATAAATTCGAAGTAGTGTAAATGAAAGTTAGACGAAATCAATTTTCTCCAGAAATTACTTCAAAACAAGTGACAATTTCTCTGAAAATTTACTTAATTTCAACGTAATTTTGATACTTAAACAATCTACAACATTTGCTGAAACTGTTCTTTTACATCATTTTGTATAATTTACTACCATAATTTATATGAATTTTAAAAAAATATCCCTTCTCGTCACCTATTACCGGGGACGCACGCTTGCGACCTCATTATTAAAAGGCAAGATGAAAAAACGTGCTAATAGAAACCAATACTTGTTATTTAGTATTACGTAACAAAAGGTGTACAATTCCAACGACTAAATCTATCAATTTAAAAATTTTGATCTAAAATCGTTACCGGGCTCTTAAGATAGGAGTTGGAATCAGGAACATATCATCATCAGATCATTCTGTTAATTATATATAAAATAATTGCGTTTGTTAAATATCTAGGCGATTAATTAGAACGTTGCTTAGACATTCGTGAACGATATCTTGAACACAAGTAACCAGCGGTAGAAAATGTTCTTTCGCATTCTACACTTGTCGGACACTACAGACTAAAACAAAGGACACTGAACATAGTAAGGCGGGTCGGGTAGGGGTGGCGAGAAGGGAAAGGGCGAGGGATTAGCGACCACTCATTTGTCACAAAACATTGCTTCCTAAATAGTTCCTACTCCGACGAGATCATAAGATGCAGAAAAGTAAGTATTTTAAGTGTCTCTTCGTAATCGTAAACCGTAGTATTTGTTTTTTTTTTGTAAGTACGAAGACATAGATGGGCTAATTCAACAGGTTTTTACATTTTTATTTGCCTATACAACGTTCGGTAAATTCCCGGTTACGGCTGGAAATTACCGGTATTTTACCGACTGTAATATTGGTCAAATTACCGGGTAACCGGTTAACCGGTTAACCGGTTAGCATTCCCTAGTACATAGTACCTTTTCACGATTTATTTTATCGTAACATATAAACTTAGATTTATTTTCTTGCTGCTAATTATGGTACTCCATAAATACATTTACTTACCTACTTATTGCTTAGGAATCTTATTTCATGTTTAATAATAAGTTTATATAACGTTTCTAGCGGGACATAACGCGAAATTTAAAAAATATAATGCTTTTTCAAGAGAGATAAATAGACGACACTTACTCGTTCAAGGTAACAACTCGTTTTATTGTCAAAGTTCCGAATTAAACAAACTTATTCTTCGGTGACATTTTTAAGCGTTTATAAGCGACTATACGGATCCAGCATTTGCCGCTCATTCGGTTCTCCTATTGCACGCAAGATGTCAGTACTAGAGAGGATTTGAAAAATCATAATTAAGTAGTTTAGTGCCATTTATTAAGCGGTAATAATTTTAAATAATATATATAAATATATAAATTACTTTTTCATTATATTTCAGGCATGCAAAGTGATGTAAATGGTTACAAAAGTAACTCTATATGAATGACATTTTTTAGTTCCAGTTTACGCCGCAGCGCATGATCAAAATTATTAATATCATCTTCCCTGGACACTTTCGGTCTTTGGTGTCATATAAGTAATTAATGCTTAATTGAAGACCTTACAAATAGGATAAAACTCAATTGTATATACCACTAGTAAAAATTACCCAAACGGCTACCAAGGCTCCATCTAGTGCCAGGTAGAACAAACAAAGCGGCATTTACCACACTTAATTAACGAAAAAACTAGTTTTATTACCGCCCCTGCAAGCATTTGAGTGCAAGTATATATATATTAAAATACCTTATAAAAATGTCTTTTAAATGATATATATGGCTTGAGTATACAAGCAAGTTTCAGTGTTTAATAGCAGTATTTTTAATTCAAGCATATGTTTTATCAACTAATTCCAGCCCTGTACGTACTTAAACGTAAGTAGTGGTAAACAGAAATCTAGAATTTCTCATATTCTTTCATACAAAACACCTAACAACCGGCTACATAACAAGTACTTTGTAAAACAACCGTTTATATTGGCCACTCTTTTTTTTAAATTGCTCAGTCCCTGCAAGTTATCCAAAGTTGGTGTCATACAATAAAATAATGCTAAGAGTAAACCCTTTCAAACGAGATATGTCTCAACAGTATACATCCATGGGACAAATTGCCCATTCTCCTTTTAAGTTTCTTCCGTATGTACCTAGTAAAAATTTACTTTTAAGTGGTGATTATTAATTATATTTTTTATTACTTTAATTTGGATTTGATTTATTTGGTATTTCATAGTTCGTAGTTTCCTCGCGTTAGTGTGGTGAAAATTTTTGTGTTTCACTCGGAGGCAAAGTTTGTTTAACTCTCGTGCCTTGAAACCCTCGCAACGCTCAACTCGCTACGGTTCCATTTTGGATTCTTTCACTTACTCGGGTATCAATATTAGCATGAGTGGTTAAACAACAACTTTGCCCCCTTGTAAAACAAAATAACTAATATTCACACCTCCAGTAATAATTCATTTTATTGTTTTTGTTTTTACTGTGGACTCTAAATTGTGCATCTGGCTGAGACTGAAAAATCCAAGGTCTACTAATAATTCTGTCCTTCATTTTCTAGGTCAAGCTCGACTTGACGGACCATTCTGCGACCATACAGAAGCGGACAAAGTGTCCTTCCTACGCACCCTCTTAGACCTAGGTGTGAAGAATATAGAAATGGAGGCCACAGCCTTCGCCGCGTATACCAGGGAGGCAGGCGTGCGAGCAGCTGACGTATGTGTCACCATTCTAGACCGACTACAGGGCGACCAGGTTAGTAGCGTTGACGAGAGAGGGCACTGATATCAAAGCGCTGTTATCTCAGTTTGCTTATAGATGGCGTGATAGTCAAAATGGGTTGTTAGGAAGATTGATGATTAAAAAAGCGGCCAAGTGCGAGTCGGACTCGCCCATGAAGGGTTCCGTACCATTTATGACGTGTAAAAAAACTACTAACTAGATCTGGTTCAAACCAATTTTTGGTGGAAGTTTGCATGGTAATGTATATCATATATTTTTTTTAGATTTTTCATTCTGTTATTTTAGTAGTTACAGGTGGGGGGGGGGGGGGCACATTTTTTCACTTTGGAAGTGTCTCTCGCGCAAACTATTCAGTTTAGAAAAAAATTATATTAGAAACATAAATATCATTTTGAAGATCTATCCATATACCCCACACGTATGGGTTAGATGAAAAATTTTTTTTTTTTAAATTTTATGACGTATTAAAAAAAACTTCTTACTAGATCTCGTTCAAACCAATTTTCGGTGGAAGTTTGCATGGCAATGTATATCATATATTTTTTTTAGATTTTTCATTCTGTTTTTAGTAGTTACGGGGGGGGGGGGGGCCACACATTTTACCACTTTGGAAGTGTCTCTAGCGCAAACTATTCAGTTTAGAAAAAAATTATATTAGAAACCTCAATATCATTTTTAAAGACCTATCCATAGATACCCCTACACATAGATACCCTACAGATAGATACACGTATGGGTTTGATGAAAAATGATTTTTTGAGTTTCAGTACTAAGCATGGGGAACCCCCAAAATTTATTGTTTTTTTTTCTATTTTTGTGTAAACATCTTAATGCGGTTCATAGAATACATCTACTTACCAAGTTTGAACAGTATAGCTCTTATAGTTTCGGAAAAAAGTGGCTGTGACATAATCGGACAGACAGACGGATATGAGGACATGACGAATCTATAAGGGTTCCGTTTTTTGCCATTTGGCTACGGAACCCTAAAAACATGTCACGGGCTATCTGGGTGGGTTTTTGATGAGGGATATAAATTAGTAATGTGTGTGTACCTTCATAAAAAGAGTAACAAATAGAGACCGTGAAGAGTTGGTCGGGTGAAAAAGGTATAGCTTATTGGTATTAACCAATATCAACTTTGTAAAGGTAATAAATATTGATGCAATAAGTATGGATCATCCTGGACAAGTTTGTGCATTGAATCCTTTAACACTAGGAGTGAATTCTTTTAGAATTATGTAGTTTGTTTATTTACGGGCTGGCCCAAAAATTCTATGACATTTATTAAATCCTTTGAACGCCATCTGTCAAACCCAAGAACGTCATGCACACGCCAATATCTCTGGCATAAATAAACCGTACTGGAAACCAAAGAGCATATAATCACTACGACATGGAAGGTTACTTTGACAATGTGATGTACAGTCAGCTTCAAATACTTTGTACCAGTCAAAGTGGCCAAATAGTTCGGTACACCATACTAAATATATGGTGTACCGAACTATTTGGCCACTTTGGTTGCTACAAAGTATTTGACGCTGACTGTACGCTACAGTCGCTACAGCACTTAGCTATAAGCGTTCTCGGCGCCATGGGCACGGCTTCTTACGACGCCTTTAAGGGTTCTTTGCGTTCATAAAGTACCTACATCTGGGTAATAATTTTAACAAATGTTTGCGTTTATGTATAGAGTTAGACCAAACTAAGGTCGCAGCGATTTTGATAGCCCAGCATGTGGAAGTGTTAAGTAAACGTCATAATTTCATATAAATTTAACGTTTAAAATAACACCTAGGCTGTCAAAATCGCTGCCAACTTATCTTGGTCTGTCTCTGATGTTTTGTTATAGTAATTATGATTGTAATTTTCAAATGACATTTTGTAAAAGATGTTTAAGTACGATAATTAAATTTGCCAAATATGGGCCTCCTATATGTATTTCCTTTAACAAATTTGTCTTTCATTGTACAGGTGACATCAAGCAAAGCCACAATGCTGGAGTGGCAGAGCCGTCCTATAGCCCTGGTGGGGAGTTTCATCGCCAGCTGCTGCAACCGCCGGGCTTAGTTATTGTTAAGACTTAAAAATTGATATAAAAATGTAATCCCGCGGTGGCAGCATGGCTCCATTTTTATTACTTGTCAGTATACCCGTCACTTTCGCGCTTACATACTTGTTAGAACGTGACAGGCATGGTGAGAAATGATAAAGAGCTGATCATCTTAGCCGTAGGGCTGAACTATAAATAATAAATAAAATAACTAATTATCTCTTAAAATATGTTTTTGTATTTATCTAAAGATGTCTGAGTACGAAAAAGGTAACAGATTCAAGTATTATTAAATAAAATAGGTATTCTTTATACTTAACTAGGCAACTAAGGCCCCAGATAACTATTAATATAAATCTAGCTAACATCCTGTGTATACCCTATCTTACGCAAATAAATTAGTTATGACTTATGACTTAGTATACTTACATTATGACTCTGGCGACATCATAACACAGTTGCATCAACAGTATCTCTTCTAGCACGACGTACATTCTGGCGCGCGACTCCATAATTAAAGCCGCGCTAGATGTATGGAGTCATGGAGTCGCGCGCGAGAACGCAAGTCATTCTAGAGGGTCTGGGATGGGATGGGATTGGCCTGGCTTCATTGGTGTTTAGGTTGGCCAGAATGCTGCATTAAGTACCTTATGTACCTATTGTTTACCACCGCATAAGTTAAGCAGCAAAAGCACTTACAAATCATAAAACGGTCTTAGACATTCGTCAGAACGTAATGACATTTCCATGAGTTCACCTGATGGATCCCCTAGGGGATCAGGCTAGGGGACTCTGGTAGACGGAATGTCTATCTCTGACCAGTGATGGAAACTTCCAAAAGTTCACATATCTATCTCTTCACACATGATAATGTCAAAATCTGTCACAGTTAAGGTTAAAAAAAAATTATACCGGAGGATATGAGGAATGGGAAGATTTATACCGATTTATACTACAGAATAAACTTGTGTTTCTTTGAATCACCATCCCTCTCTCTCCTCAGAACTAACTAGGAAACCCTTGCTCATGTCGTTGTAGTTGATGCATGCATACCTAGTTTCTTAGAATTCTGAAGGCAGACAAGTTGCAGTAAGATGGGCTGGTCATAGTGGTCATGTCTGCCGTATGCCGAATCATAAATATTTGTTCCTGAATTTCAGATCTTTTCCATGTATTTTATCGTTGCCTAGTATTCATCGACAAGCATGCTTAGTTTGGGGTTAGAGCTAGACCAAAATAAGTCTGCAACGATTTTGATTACCTCCACCTTCCATAGTCATAATTTCAGAAGTTTAACGTTTAAAATAACACTTGCACTGCGTGTGCTATCAAAATCGTTGCAGACTTGTCTTGGTACGGCCCTAGGTTGATCTGCCTGGTAAGAGTCTACAAATACATATTAATTTTACTCTTCTAATTGATGAACTGATTTTTATAATATTAGCTCGCTAAAGTCACATTTTAAAGGGGAAAAATAATTCGAAACGGTATTTCCGGTATTTCAACAGACAGAATAACCGTAAAACAAACAGATAGGGTAACCGTAAAACATAAACAGATAGGGTAACCGTAAAACATAAACAGCTAGGGTAACCGTTAAACATAAACAGATAGGATAAATGTATAATATCCCTTTTTGTTTCGGAGGTTAAGAGGGAAGTATACCACGTGATCGTCCATCCAACCAGAGAAAACTTTTTTCCACTTCTAAAATTTTCCATTCTCCACGATTTTTAGTATGTAATTGACACAATGAAAAACACTAGGTTTATAGGTTTTCTTTTTCAAAATTTGCATAAAAAGTTTTTTTTTTTCAAAAAAGCGAAACCTATAAACCTAGAATATATTATGCTGAAGGGATCGACATCAAAATCAAAGTGATTTGTTAAGATTGTGTTCCTGCCGGTGAGTAAGGTTGCCAGAGCTCAACGAGGGGGGGGCGGGTTTAGGGTCGGCAACGCGCATGTAACTCCTCTGGAGTTGCAGGCGTACATATAGTCTAAAATCTCTAAGAATGAACCTTTGACACATCGCAACGCCCGTAGAACGTAAACGCGCAACACACTTTGGAATTATAAACAAAATCCCATAACGATACTTACAGTACATATGGTGCTACTTTACCACACTAGTGCGAAAATTAGCATATTACGTTACTGTGTCTAACATTTAAAGGGCCATATGTACTGTAAAACATTGTACGATACATGTGCGAATAGGTAATTCGCAACTCGTGTCGATTTAAAACACTCCCTTAGGTCGTGTTTTAATTTATCGCCACTCGTTTCGAATTTCCTATTTTGCGCACTTGTATCGTAATGTACTATAACGATATTACACCTTGTCATGTACGTAAACACAATATTTCACTTTTCATAAACATAACTTAATGAATGTTAAATTTTTTCATATCTTAGTTATTGAATATTTTACGATAACAATTTAGAATGCAAACAGTTACGGTCTACGTCTTTTTTTAGGGTTCCGTAGTCAACTAGGAACCCTTATAGTTTCGCCATGTCCGTCTGTCTGTTCGAGGCTTTGCTCCGTGGTCGTTAGTGCTAGAAAGCTGAAATTCGGCATGGATATTTAAATCAAAGCCGACAAAGTCGTACAATAAAATCTAAAATTTTAATTTTTTTGAGGGTACCTCCCCTACACGAAAAGTGGGGGTGATTTTTTTTTGCTTCAACCCTACAGTGTGGGGTATCGTTGGAAAGGTCTTTCAAAACTAATAGGGGTCTTCAACAAACATTTTTTGATAAAGTGAATATATTTGGAGATAATCGCTCCGAAAGAAAAAAAAATGTGTCCCCCCCCCTCTAACTTTTGAACCATAGGTCCAAAAAATATGAAAAAAATCGTGGAAGTAGAGCTTAAGAAAGACATTAAATGAAAACTATAGCGGACATGATCAGTTTACCTGTTTTTGAGTTATCGCAAAAAGTTTCTCCTTCATAGTAAAAAGACTTACTTTAGTTAGGTACTGACAGAGATGGGCATTTCGTAATTGATTCCTGATTTCATGATTACTCGAAATTACTTTTGGAATCTGATTACCGGTTCCCAGATTACTTTGTAATCTGACTAGCTGATTACTAAGTACAATTACATTTGAGGAATCTGGAATCATCTGTTGGAATATTAAAATTACTAGTAATTGGGAACCAGTGTAGATTCCTTATTACATGAATGGATTACTTGATTCCTTTCAGATTACTTCAAAATATATTTTGTTATACATAAAGCTATATTTCTGACTACAGACGTAAAGTATATTTCGATTTACTATATAGATGCATCTTATTTGTATCCAGTGTGCAGATTTCGAAAATTATGCCCATTTGAAATCCAAAATGGCCATCATTTTCGAAATCTGTATTCCCTAAAACCTATAAAACGACATCCATGACGATTTTTATGGCATACTGCATGGCCGCCATCTTGGATTCCAAAATGGGCATCATTTTTCGAAATCTCCACTCCTGAAAACCTATAAAACGATATCCATGACGATTTTTATCACGTAGTGCACGGCCGCCATCTTGGATTCCAAAATAATCATTATTTTACAGTAATTATAGAGTTTCACACATAAAATGTATTTGTCTTCTGGGATAAAAACGAAGGAAATTATTTTGACATTAAGTAATTGTAATTTAGTCTGGATAATATTACGTAATCAGATTACTCGAGTAATTGATTACCGAGGAATCACGATTACACTTGTAGTTAGATATATTCAATTCCGAAGGAATCAATTACGCAAGTAATCGGCGGGATTGACTACAGTAATTTAGATTACCAAAGGAATCGATCACTAAGGAATCATGATTACTGTAATGTAATATGTAATTTAATTCCAAAAGTAATTGATTATGCCCAACTCTGGGTACTGATTATGCAAATTTGCCTATTTGTTTAACTCGCGTGAAAGGTACCGTTTCATCCCTTGGTTAACAATTTACTATACTTTAAGTTCCAGTTTAGCTTATTGTGACGGAAGAGTAACTACGGAACCCTACACTGAGCGTGGCCCGACATACTCTTGGCCGGTTTTTTTAATTTAGTGTTGTGACCATGTTTGCTGTTCCGATTCATGTAACATTTCCGTAAGTCGATAAAAATCGATTATGTAATCAATAGGCAATATAAATATATTGTATTAATTATGGAAATATTATAATGTCATACATAATTAATAAGTAGATAACAATTATTAATTTGAGAAGATTTGTGATACTAAATATATAGGCATATAACAAGAAAAAATCTGTTGTAGTAAAACCGATTTGAACAATTCATAATTAATCGCTAATACGTCTTAGCCCCATCACTAATTACGTCAATACTCAAGTGTCAAAAGTTCATTCTTAGAGATTTTATACTATAGGCTACGGAGACTGCTTACCATCAGGCGGGCCGTATGCTTGTTTGCCACCGATGTATTATAAAAAAAAAGATTTAGAGGAAAACGTTTGCACCCGAAATGGAATTTCATAGAAAAATTACCGTTATTTCGTTAGATTCGAAAAGCTATTCTTCCCTCTTAAGACTGACTTGTAACTTAAAAATTAAATAAAATCTGCATTTCAATTACTTTATTACATTACAATCAATATTGCAAACAATCGACGTATAAAACACGTTAGACATCCCATCCACAGCCTCCTTGCTGTTTTGCCCCTGTGCTCGCTCGGAGGGCACGCGGACTAGATGGGACTTGCGGTGTCGGGTAAGTTATAACCGTAGCTTGTCTGACTTACCCCGTGGCTGGGTGGGGACAGGTGGAGCTACCAACCCACGCCCGTGGGGTAAGTGAAGTCCATCCCTGTGGCGGGGTGCAGCGCGTGGCCGGATTTGATTCCTGCGCTGCGCCAGTAGCCCGCGCATACATACATTGGTCTGTAATTGTAATGGGAGTCATTTGTAAACCAAGCTAAAATAGCATTTGATAGGGTATAGGAGACACATCACTGCAGGTCAACACTTCTCAGACAAAAAAAACTCTAAATAATACTTACTGCGACGTGTACAGAGGCATAATTATTACTGGTACACAGTAATATATCACAGAGTTTACAAAATTAATTTTAATCTAAAAAGCAACTTGAAATATTTTTAGTGGCATTTATATCAAAATGGTCCTACTTCTAATGCATTTGTTTTTTGAGCTTAAGTCAAATTGTAAGGAATATTGTGAAGAAAATAAGTATAAGACAGTAAAGAGTCTGTATAATAAATACCTCTAATTATAAATCCTCTATAAAAATTGAGTTGAGCAGCTAGCTAGGAAGAGAAATGTTGCTTTTCAAACTATTATAATTCTAACAACTACATATATAACCCCAACTACATATGTACCCAAGTACTTACGAAGCACCATCCATTCATGCTATGCACTGTTATCGTGTTTAATATGAAACCAGGCACAGCGAGATTAGAATGTATTTATACGAGTCCTAGAACATCGATCGAAACCGGTGATAGGACCAAATCCCTCGAAAAAAGACAGGCTAGCAATGGACTGATACATAAGGCTGCCTTTCCATCTAGACCAGTGCATATATCCGGCTGATACTTTGTCAGACGATAGTTAAGATGCTGTTTTAAATTAAAAAAAAAAAACCGTCAGCGGTTGTATCGCGGTGGAAAGACCGCCAGCTATTCACATGAAGATTTAAAAAATACTTGCCTTACCACTTTATGTGTAAATTGTGTCATTTGTTTATTTGAAACGGCTGATAGAATGCTATATGCAAAGTTTCATGATTTTGTTTTACTATGATAAAAAGGTAAAGCGCTCCTTTTTTACATGATCAAGCGATCAGCTGACGTTTTTACCACCGCGATACAACTGGCTGACGTTTTTTTTAACTAACAGTAGCATCTGAACTATCATCTCACAAAGTAGTATCAAACGGGAGGCGATGACAAACTTTTTTGGAGCGGCTGCTGACATCCACGAGGGTTCATCATATATAGCCGTTAACCACTATACGAGTTTTCGCCCGGGAGGCGATTGGTCACGGAAATCTGTTTCTGGCTCGCGGTCTAATGTAGGCGGAGATGAGAGGATACGTGCAGGAATCAAGTTATAGCATTGGTTATAATCCAGCGGAGCGGAGAAGACGTGGATTACAACCAATGCTATTACTTGATTCCTGCACGTGCACGTCTCTTATCTCTGCCTCAGCGAATATCGGTACTATATTTAGCTGTTTGTATGTGAATCTTAATTTGAATTGTAACCTGTCAATAATTTGCATGAAAAGCATTCTATGATGTAGCTTCATGATAACAGAGAACATTTGTGAAAAAATTATTGCATTAACATACAACATAATATACCTGTACCTATATATGTAATATAGAATAAAAAGCTAGAACGTTCATCCCAATTACTTTATTACAAAATTAGTATTGCAAATAACATTTCTTTGACATCACCAGACAAGGTTAAATTACACCACACTTGTAAATCACGTAGACAAAGCTGGGTTTCTTACCAGGGTGTCTGGCCTAGATACGAATATAGAGGCAGAAAGCTTTGGCATCTTGGCTAGGCCCCCAGGCACGAATATGGGTTATAACTGTACGGAGAAGAATAGCATGAAAAAATTAAGGGTCCCGCAGTCACGCTCTTAGCCTGATTTGACAGCCAGGGGCACAGATGGGGGCACAATGACTAGAAGTTATAGCAGCGGGGCCAGCACGGTGAGTATGAGTAGCATGAGTAGCACAGGTATGGGTAGTTAGGGCTTCCGCCGTCGCGCGCGTAGCCTGATTTGATACCGGCGCCCGGCCAGCATCCGACGTGGCAGCCCCTGCAAAGATTTAGTTGAATATTTGAATGCCATGTCCTGTAATGAAGGCGTAAGATGCCAGCAAATTGGGAACTTCGATATTCGCGGGTATAGCACAGACATACAGAGTTACTTTCGCATTCCTAATATTACGAGCGGTCTGGCCTAATGGGTAGTGACCCTGCCTATGAAGCCGATGGTCTTGGGTTCGAATCCCGGTAAGGGCATTTATTCGTGTGATGAGCAAGGATTTGTTCCTGAGTCATGGGTGTTTTCTATGAATTTAAGTATTTTAATCCTATATTTATCGTGTTTTGAGTACCCACAACACAAGCCTTCTTGAGCTTACTGTGGGGCATAGTCAATCTTGCGAGGATAGGACGCTAGATCAGATTAAAACTTAGACCAAACAAACGATGATAATACTAAGACGATTCAATAATACTTACATAATTCAATATGTAATATATAGCAGAAATAACTAAATTCACAACACTAATTTTATTTTAATATGTAATTGAAAATAATTTTGACGGCATTTATATAAAAAAACGTCAGTTTTATGACGACTTGCTTCTTTTCTGTTTTGAGGCTCAGTATAGATAATACTGCATGAAGGTTTATTTCCACTTTCCAGGTTTTGGAAACGCGAATATCTGAAATTTTGGAATTTCGGTATCGTGAATTCTGGGACTCACTCCCAAAATCTTGACGTCCCACGTTCCTGGAGTCCATTCATTTATACAATACAATAACGTCTAGTCATTTGATAGAGAGCGACCGTGAGTATTGTATTCTTTGGGCAAGAGGAATCTATTGATATATCATTTTTTTAAATCCGGCTAGAATCATAAGCTACAGGCTGTACTGAATCATCAGTACTTAAAGCCCTTCTTTCTGGAGAAGTCGCAGTCAAGTAAAATATTGATATTGGGGTGGATCATGTACAAATGTATACACAAAAGTAGAATTAATATTCCTCCGAGTTTCCTATTTTTTTTTTAATAGTTTCCTATTTAAATAATGTCCCCTGGAAGTGTATAAGGGCTAAAGCTAGAATCAGCAAGTGTTTTCTATAGCAAAATGTATTTTTTTCGCAAACATATCTAGACTTTTTTGTGTAGAATTTAATAAGCTTTAATGTTGTCTTACACCCACCATAGCGTAGATTTTGAGGAAAATGTGAATTTCTCTAGGATGGTATCGAAAATGTATTTCGAAGATGGCTGCGATTCCTCGAGGTCCCCAAATGTCAAATAGTATGGACATGAATATAGGGGCCTTTTATTTACATACATACCAAATTTCAGGACTGTCCAAGAAATTTCGAGGTTTTTTCTATTCCGATTGTGCTGTATTGTACGATGATAAATTGCAAAAGTAAACTTTTTATATTTTGTAAGACTTCTGCTGCCAAAAACGTAGCATTTTAAAAAGATCGTGTCTTTGTCTTTAAGTTGTTGTCCAAACATACTGTTGCTAAGTTCTTAGGTTGGGAAATCATGCGATTATGGTGTTGAGTTGCCACTTATTCATTCGGCAAACTGAAAATATGCGAAAAATTGGTAGCGAAATGATATTCGGTAAAATAATTTTCGGCAACTGATATAGAGAACCATCAGAAAGTAGCAGCCGCGGCAGCCACGATGTTACGGCATTACGGAAACCAGGGAACAAGGAAATATGGAGGCCTGGCGTGTTAAAATTCCTGACAGCCCCCGAGTCCCTCAATACTCTACGTCACGAAATCCAAGTCTTAAGACGTGTAATGCTCCATGATCGTTAAAAACATGGACTTTTATTTTATTTTATTTTATTCTATTACGGTCAAAATTTAGAATTAGGGCATCACTCGTCACACCTTCTAAATAAATAAAATTTTAATAAATTTTGTTTCTATTCGTCACGCTCCATTGGGCTGCCGCGTGCCGCCTATGTGGTACGCAAGCAAAAGTTCCTAGTAGGTGTAGGGTAGGGTAGGTAAGTAAAAAACACAAAATTGAGTAAAGTACTAATTTTATTAATTTCTTGCACCTAAAACATAAATGTTTTCTAATTATATTGTAACGAAATTTATTTTCCTTAGCTTGTTAATGCACTTTGGAATTACACTGTGTTTTAACTCAGCGCTAATCACATGTTGTCGTTTTGCCTCTACGAAGCATTTCCGCTTCATGCCGGGAAAGCCATGTTATCGGCTACGACGTAGCGCTACGACTGTAGCTACGCGTTGAATTTGCTTTGAGGTGCCGAGATGAGAGGATCATCATTCACATGTCGGCCTAATCCCATTGATGTACGTTTTACTTACATCAATGCCTAATCCCTATTAAAGAAACAGCTAGCCCCTGGGGAAAACGGTACGTGATATTGAGAGCAACAGTATGCTATACTATCCGTATTACCGAACACAGGCGCCTGGCAGCTGTTCACCATCCATCATGGTATATTTACCCATTTTTGCGGAAAACTTTCAGTCTTAAGAACCAATTAAAAACACGATAATTTCAATAAATTTATTACAAAACTGTTTCACTTGACAATATACGATGACCCGTGTCTACCAGTATTCACGTGACAGACAGTGAACCAGTAGACATTCCAGTGTCGTGTCTACCAGTAGGAGACGGGGAGCCTCGGGTACGGGTAGTCCTGCTTGCCGTCGATGCAGCGGCCGTCCCGCGGGCCGGACTTAACGCCCGCGCTGGGCCAGCACGGATCATTTGCTGGCCATACTGGAGGACACCTGTAAATTATGGAAGAATTATTTAATTATAATTAACAAAAATAAACCGGTTTTGTTCCAAGGCAATGGGGAAGGCAACTGTCATAGGTGTTTATAGATGGCGCCGTCATAGGTTTTTTCCGTTTTTAGTTTTGTTATATGAAATTTTTTTGGCCTAGATGCTTCCAACAAGACTTCCAAAAAATAAACAAGAATATGAGACAAAAAAAAATTCAAAGGTGTATGAGACTTCACTCTAATCCGCATTCGGCCAGGAGAAGCCCTTTCGAACATGAGAGGAGCCCTGTGCCCAGTATATAGTGGGACGTAGGCTGAATTCTTATACACGACACGAACGTAAATACGAACGATACCTACGTAAAAACGACTGAGGGAACTTATTGCAATATAATTATGGTTCACATCTGATTATGACCGGACATAAACTTCATACTCGTACTGCTACACAGATGATGGTGGAAATCATGGACCTAGAATACTAATTGTTCCTCTATGGTGGAAATATGAACTAACAAAAAGAAAATACTTACCTAAGCATGATGCTGTTTAGTTGTTTAATTTGTACGAAGAGAAATATCTATTGTTAAAGTGGTCGTATTTTTATATATTTTATGTATTTTATATAAAAAAGGTTGCAGTTAATATTAAACAGTTACCCAGACGGTTACTCAAGTACGAATGTGTCAAATTGCTCAAAAAATCTTCTGTTTTTCAGTAACTTGTTCCATTTTCAAAAATAAATGGTTTTTCTGTGGTGCCAGCGTCTAGTGTGCGACAACAAACTGCGGGACTCGAAAGTGGTGGTGGTCCAGTGGTCTCGTTTTCATTTATTAAAAATATTATATTATATTATATTATATTATATTAGCTGTATAAAAAGTCCTTTATACAGCTAATATATTATTATCTAGAATCTAGAAAATTTAAGGTACTATTGCTCTGCAATAGAATGCTAATAAACGTACTTATTGAGTATGCTTAATATGAGCATGCCTTTAAACTGTTTGCTATTTGCCACTAAAAAGCATGCGTAAAAGTAGCATGTCGTAAACACACATGCTAAAGAAGAGACGCTTTTCGTACATTGAGAATTTCGTAAAATATCTGATTATTAAACAAACGACGGCATCTACCTAATTACATTTTTATAATCACTTATTATTGACTGCATTAACAATATGGTCTATGGCGTAGAGACGATATATGGTGCTACGAGTGTAAATGCACTCAATGTTGCATGTGTGTGTTGTGTAACTCTTCTCGTGCATGAGAGGAAGCCTGTGCCCAGCAGTGAGACCTACATGGACTGGATCAAACATGTGTTATTATTTTATTACAAGCTTTCATTTAATCTGCAGTGTTTGCAATTTGTTTGTTCGGGTCAAATCGTGTATATATTTAAATGTAAGTTGTGTGACAATGCAATATTATGGTAGCACCGAGCTGATCTGATGACGGATACAGGAGGTGATCATTAGAACTCTCTGATAAAACAATGAAAACTAATTGTATTGGGGTTTGTTAGAACTGTCTCGATGAGTATTAGTTACCTCTTGAAAGAAAGTACAGTTAGAGATAAAATCTAAGTATCAAATTTTTTTTTTGATAACAAACTTGTTCCAGGAATGTAGTGTAATGTAGCCCGCATGAGTCACATTACGAAGAGCTCTCTCGAGATGCACCTTGACTACCCCACCGGCCTACTAACCCTCTAGGCTAGACGATGTAAGCTTACACAGCGCTCTAAGCGCTGCTGGGGGTTGCTACGTGCGCAAACCGATTTCCCCCCAAAATTCTACGTCAGTACGTAGAGGCACCCCGCGCGAGCCACCCGCTACGCTCCACCCTCGCGTGTCTTTTGTTTTTGCAGGCCAATTTTCATTAATAAAAACCCAACCCTGTGAATAATAAAGAGGGTTATTTTTGTAAAAAAAACTTGTTGTTTCGTTTAAATTGTGCGTGTTTATTTTTATCTGTGCAACTTGATGAGATTAAGCTAATCGTTTGCGTGTATTGCCGTTTTTTGAATGTGAGTGTGTGAAAAGTGCGTTTTTTGGATTTGGATGTGTTATTAATGAAAAGTAAGTTTAATTAACCGCTTTAAGTATTCTGCTGATATTTGAATGTTCTGCAATTTTCAGTTGGAGTTAATTCTTTTGTTTCTAATAATTGTAATTTTAAAACGTTTTATGTAAATGTGGTTAAAATCGTTGTCGTGCTAGCCCGGGGTTTATTGCAGCATTGTTAGGAACAGGGCAAGCACGATAAGCAATTAGATTATGCATTAGGGCTGATTAATCAATTAATTATGTACATTATTACTGTATAATATTTTTTTAGGGTTTGTTTACAAAAATGGCATTTTTACCGAATTAGTGACCATTTATATATTTTTTTGTAATTAATTAGAAGTCGAATGTAAAGTACAGTCGGCAACTAATATATAAAAATAAGGATGTGATCATATCTGACAACTTTGACTGGCACTATTTCATGCTGATCGTGCACTGTTTTCTATCATTTTTGCATCTCATCGATTTCTTGAGGTCTAGATATCATTATTTAAAAAATCGATTTGATCTCTTTTTCGATTCACTTTAAGGTAAGTTAATCTCATAGAAATAAGATTTATTTTTTAATTAGTGTCTGTGTTGGCGGCGTCAACTTTATATGAGATTTTTTCAGTTCAGGATAAGCTTGCGCCTCAATTTCAGCCCTGTAACCGTTTTGTGAAGGTTACATGTAAATGGCCAGTGGCGAATTAATTAGCACAAGCTTTTACTAGCCAGCCAGTAAAATCATAACCATAAAAACTTCGTTTAGGGAAAGTGCTGTTTTTCCTCTGACGACATGGACCTTTTCTGAAATCTAAGGGCTTTCGGTGATTAATTATGATAATTTCTGATTAATGATGTACAAATTGTCATTTGAATCTAATCTTTGCCGTTAATATAATTATTCTCATTACTACCATCACTTCTTATAACTCTACTCGAATGAGATAAACCTAAAAGAGGAGGGAATTATAACATCCCTGCCCTGCTCGCCACCCCCTAAGGCCGCCACTGGTAGTATTGTTAGACCCTCGCGTGCGTCCGAACTGACTTTGCTTAAATTAATTAATTCACTAAATAGCATGGTTTTCCTGGTATGTAACGAAAATGCTTGTAGAAACTGGGCGACCATGTGTCAAGCTCTGAATGGAATAAGCAACGTGTTACTGGTATTATTAATTCTTGTAAATACCTGGTAATTTGGATAAACATATGGGTGCTGTATATTTTAATTACCAGGTAGTTAAATAATATATAACGCATTGTCCTACATTTATAAAATGAAACAGTTCAAGGACTAAGAAAATTGTAAGCTTTGTCTTCTATTTGTGAACGTTTCTTAAATAAAATGCCACTTCCATAAATTTTGTATTTCTTCATAAATTTTGTGTTTTTTGTACTCAGAACCACGAGCTCTTTCGATCCTAATGGGGTAAAAAATGTCCCAGAGCATTTTTCCTATTGTGTTACAATTTCCCCATATACTATGTTTGGCGGTGACAAAAAGGATTTTTTTAAATGTAAGTATGGAAGTTTTGGGACACTTTTCTCCTATAAAGGGTAAAAGGGCTCGCTTTTTGCCACTTTTATATAGTCAGGATTGATTAGAAATAACCCAAAAGTGGCAAAAATATCACAAAAAAACAACAAAAAAGAAATGCTCTTGTACAAGTATCATTATTATGCGCTTTATAACTAGCAAAATGGCGGCGAATGAGTGCCGAAGTTATTGGAGCCCAACAAAAACACTGTAAAAATATAATTACCATTAAGTAATACCATTTAAGTACCTAGTACCATTTTCATGGAATAAAGTGTTAAAATATAATATAATTTTCGCAGGTAATAATAATATGTCTTTAACGACAATAGCGACCAAATAAGTGGTAGTAGCTGAAGGGATCTAACGTCCGACTTTCAACCGCGGGTTCAAATCCTGGCTCGTACCAATGAGTTTTTTGGAACTTATGTAGGTACGGAGTATAATTAGAAATTCACAACTAGCTTTTTGGTGAAGGAAAACATCATGAGGAAACCTGCATACATCCGCAGAGAAATTCAAAAGTGTATGTGAAGTCCTGGAGCGTGGAGAGATGAGAGGACAGCTGTGCCCAGCAGTGGGATGTATATAGGCTGAACATTAACGATTAAATAATAATAGGTAATCAAGCGTAAAGTTCAACCAACCTTAGTATTGCACGTTGTTATATTAAATATCGATTTCTGGTGGTCGAGATTTTAATTAGAGTCCAACTAGTACGAGTATTAATTAAAGACTTAGACCAGTATTTGGATTTAGATCCAAATTCAACAGATCTTTCGTACAATTTGGTGTTGACTTATAAATTGTTGAAGATCTACGCATTTTAAGTTTAAGAGTTGTTTTAGGGCTCCTCTACACGATGGCCCAGGGTAGGCCAGTCTAAGGGACGCAGCTATGCGGTGGAATGAGATAGCGATATCACTTGCTCCCTCTAACGCATAAATGCGTCCTTTGGACTGGCCTACGCTGGGCCATCGTGTAGAGGAGAGGAGCCATTACTCTAACTGCTATACAACTTATGGTTATTCATAAGAGGTAACGTTTGTCCTGATTTATCAAAATTCTTACATAAAATCCACGCCAGCTCTCTTGAATATGGCGTGTTACATTCTGTCGCAGAACCTTTAATGTCTAGACAAAGTCCTTGCCAGTGATATTGGTTGGGTGTTGCCAAACCAATCCGAATCTAGGTCAACGAACTGCAACGCATGCGGGACGAGTCAATATTTTAGGTAATCATTGTAGTTATAAGCATGGAGAAATCTTTAGCCACGTTTTCACTTGTTCTGAACAGTTTTGAGCGATCAATCCTTTGTTCAATAACAGTGGATTGCTCGCTCAGAATTGTTGAAAACGCGATTTGTTTTTTTTTTTTTTTTGTAGAATCCCTGTACTTACCTAGTAATTAAAATCAAATGACGTGTAATAAAAATTGAAATGAAACTTAAATATACAAAATGTTATTAAAAATGTAATTTACCTGTGTAAATGTAAACAATAGGTGCTTTTATTGAACACATAATACGAAACAGGAATAATTAAATAAAAACTAATAATATAAAATTAACTAAAACAAAAACTATTAACTTCAAAATGTTCTTCTTTAGCATTCCTAAACGCAAACTTTTGTTAATATTGTCACCAATGTGCGGAATAATAGTTATTTACGATACAAGTGCGAAAAATAGAAAATTCGTAACGAGTTGCAAATTACTTCTTCGCACATGTATCGTACAACGTTTTACAGTACATATGTACTGTAAAATATTATGTACTGTAAAACGTACGATACATTTGCGAATAAGTAATTTGCAACTCGTTTACATTTACCTGTAGTTTACATTTTTAATAACATTTTGTAAAATACATGTACATTTTGTCAACGTGCTTTTGCTAAATTTTGTAAAAGTAACTAATTTGTTCGTTAAAAATGTACCTTTTACTAGCTAATTAAAAAATAACGATTGTGCGCATGATGGCTGTTATTTGTGGGCGACGAATCGGTTCATGTTATTACTAAGAAAGAAATGTAGGTAATATTAAAGTTAACTATGTACCACGACGTCTGAAATGATTCCTACATAGCTAATACAATTAGGAAGGCAAGCAACGCGGGACGCAGACACAGAATAATGCGATACAGGAGGAAGTCCAGAAAGTTGCGAATTAACGTCAGGCGGGGGGAGCCGCGTAATTACGGTTATTTATGGGTGGAACGTCGGTTCATCTTGATTCTAACTTTGGAAGGAATGCGTAACAAGCTGATCAGAAGCTCAAAGAAAAAAAAGAAAAAGAAATAAAGAGAATAAAAAATAAATAAAAAGAAAAAATAAAGAGAAGGTGAAAGAACGTGAAGGGAAGGCCAAGTGCAATATTATGGTACCATCGAGCTGAACTGATGATGGAGCCGTGAGAACTCTGTGATAAAACAACGTAACCTAATTGTGTTTGGGGTTTTTAGAATTGTCTCGATGAGTAGGTATTAGTTATGCGTGGAAAGTCAGCGATAAAAGCTTGTCCCAAAAATGAAATTTTTGCCAAAAACTTATTTGTTTGTTAAACCAACAGTTTTGAAGTAATAAACCCATTAATTTGACATGCATTTTGAATTTTCTTGTAAAAAACGCATTTAACTGATTTGCAAGACCGAAGTGATCCCATAAGTGTTCCGTGAACAAAGCTTTGTACGGAACACTAAAAATTAGAGTTTTCTGAAAACGATGAGCGAAGGCTCTACAAAAGACTTGGGGTCTCTAACAAGTTTCGACATACCTATATAAGTCTGAAAAGACAGTAGATTCTTAACCCTTTACCAGGCTAAGGGATATATATTTCCCACATGCGGCTCTTCAATTTTCGATGAGTAGGACTGACATTCGATTGTTATTTTTGAACTGTCAGCCTGGTAAAGGGTTAACCATTCACGTGCTTGATATTTTTCACTGACTTCTATTATAATAATAAAATAAGGGTGACAGCTGGCAACTACAGTTGTCAGAAGCACGTGAGTGACTATAGCAGGGGACTCAAAGTACTCGATTCTTTACCAACACTGCCCTGTGCTTGTAATCTTGTCACGCATTCCCATTTTGTCTTAGCAGTTTAATACAATAGGGGTTCGTTCGCCGAAAGGATGAAATAGACCATTACCATGCGAAGACACAGGATACGGTTTGATTATTACGGCTGTTCAGAGTTAAACACCCTCTAAAGTACGTAAGTAGTTCTAGTTTTAGTTGCAATAAAGATAATTTGAAACAGAGGTGGATTGTCAAAGAATACTTTGTAGTCACAGTAAATTTACTGCCATATTTCGAATTGATGAAATTATTTTATGAATTAAATTTAATGATTGATGAATTAAAAAAAAAACAAATAGGCCAAATGTATGGTGGTAGCAATGGCGCCATAACATTGACCTATGCTTTATTAGATGACGTCACTTTTTCATATTTAACAAATTTAACACATATCAGCAGTGAAAGAATAAGGAAAGACAAATGGTGTTCTAAAAGTTTTAATCATGAGTCGAAAGATGGCAGTAAATTTACTGTAGCTACAAAGTTTACTTTGACAATCTACCTCTATTTCAAATTCTCTTTGGTTGCAATTATATAATATGACAGTTAAAAATTTTCTTTTCGGTGCAGTAAAATGGTGTATGTTTTATTTTTAAACAAATTATGTGCTAAGAAATATTTTTTAACTCTTAAATGAAATATCAGAGTTAAACCAATTTTTACCCGACTGCCAAAGGGAGGAGGGTAATGTTTTTCGAGTGTATGTATGTATGTATGTATGTCTGTTTCTTTGTGGCCTCCTGTAGCCTAAACGGCTTGATGGATTTTGATGTATGAGGTATCGTTAGATTCGTCTTGATCACTGGAGTGTCATAGGATGTTTTTTGGGGGTAACTAAAAAGTTATAAAATATATATATATATATATATTATAAAAAAAACTAAAAACCCGACTGCACACTATAAAAGAGGAAAACAAGCCCCACAAGAATATGTGTTGTTCCGGAATTTTGCGACGGCTCATGGGAGCCTGGGGTCCGCTTGACAACTAATCCCAAGATTTGACGTAGGCACTAGTTTTCACGAAAGCGACTGTCATCTGACCTTCCAACCCCAGGTAAACTAGGCCTTGTTGGGTAAATTAGTCCGGTTTCCTCACGATATTTTCCTTTACCGAAAAGCGACTGGTAAATATCAAATGATATTTCGTACATAAGTTCTGAAAAACTCATTGGTACGAGCCGGGGTTTGAACCCGCGACCTCCGGATTGCAAGTCGCACGCTCTTACCGCTAGGCCACCCACCAGCGCTTATGGAACCAATCTTGGATTGAAAAATCGTAGGATCAAATAATATGTACTTAACACTTTTCCATACGATTTATCGACCACATGACGCTCCGATAGAATTTAAATGTTGGCATTCCGATTTATGGGAAATGTGACTTGTTTCCAAATTAATCATCAAAGCTGGATTAATTGGAATGTACTTGGATTCTTTGGGAAAACCTTGTACATTAGGGCGGCCTGGAAAAGTGTTAACCTAACCTAACCTAAACATAAAATTCAGGCGATTTCCTTAAATTCCACAACCTTCCCGCGTGCTAAATTAAACAGATGTAGCGCTGAATAGCTTTAAAATAGCTTCGACGGAAGTCTACGAAATTGGGGCGAACTAATTTCTTGGACGTAGTTATTTATTTACGAAATATTCTAAGAATGTGACTTAGGCCTACATTGTGCGATATGGAGGATTTTTATTACACCAGGAAAAATCCTTCCTTCCTCCTGCCCTTATCCCACGTTATGTGGGGTCGGCACAACATGTTCTTCTCTTCCATTCTCCTCTATCTTTCGTCACCTCAGCACTCACTCCTTTCATTCTCATATCCTCTTTCACACAATCCACCAGGAAAAATGATGTTTGAATACAATGCATTTGCTAATTCTTATCCTCTACGTTTTATTAAGTTTCTTGAGTGCCCTTAGCGAACCGGAGGAGTTCGTAGCAGGATAAGGTTCTGAATAAGATGTGTTGGCGATTTGATCGTAGCAGGAGAACGTTGAATGAGGGCAGCGCACGACCGATCGCTGTGGAGAGCCTTGGGTCTAGCAGTTGAGATTAATACAAATAAAACATTTAAATATATTTTTAAAGGATATTAAAAAAACTCCCCTTTTAAAAGTTATTAACTCTGTGTTTATGAATGTAGCTTTGCTCGGTTTAAAGGCTTATGTTTATTTTTATGAAAAAATATTAAGCATAGAAATGATTTTAAGCGAAAAGAGAGGCGTGAAAAGGGTTTACCTGTTCGTTGATTTTTTTTATGTCGTTTAGGAGTAATTAATTAAAATCTAAATTCGTAAAACTTAAAAGAATAAATGTCTCTTCCTAACAAACGAAAATGTCAAAATAACGGATACCTACAGTTAAACGTTTATTAACGGCTCGTTAACTTTGACAGACGCTAATGAATAACTCCATTAAAATTTATTGAAACGTCTTAAAATAATAATTGTATTGTTCCGTCCAGTCTCACCTTTAAAAAACCTTTCTTACCTTTTCAAGTTAAAGCGACCAACAGTCAGCCGGTCTAACCTGACCTGAACCAATTCAAGTCTCCTTCAATTGGGGAACGATGCACAGAATACAAGAGGCAGAGAGTTCGTTTAATTTCATTGGAAAAACAGTAAGAATATTTTAATACGATTTCTTAACCACAAGCAGCATTGAAACTTTAAAATTAGGGGGCCTAGACAAAATGCCAATCGTTTGCGCAGTAGCGAATGAAACGCTAATATGGAAGAGTGAAATAGAGACATCACCCGTTTCATTCGCTACGGCGCAAACGATTGGCATCTTGACTAAGCCTTTTGTCTGGCGTTCGCGTTGTCACGGCTTTTTGGGGTCCCTGGTCTGATTTGCAACTAATCCCAAGGCACTAGTTTTTACACTGCCAACTGACCTTCCAACGCAGAGGGGAAAATAAGCTTTATTGGGATTAGTCCAGTTTTCTCACAATGTTTTTCTTGACCGAAAACCGCTCAACTTTAAAATCTGATCCGTATAACCACGACACTACTGTGTAATACTGTATAATCAAAATCAATTTTTTAAAGATTCATTCGGTCGCTTCGTGAGCTGTTCAGACAAAATACCCGAAATCACAGAGTAGATAATAATACTATTGTACAGAGTTATCAACGTTATCATAGTCACTAATCATGTTGTCCCTCCTAACTCATGCCTTTTCTCCTGTTCTCATTTCTTTAAGTACTAGGTGAAACTATACATAGACATAGACATAACATATGACATAATATACATTTAAATACTTATGGACTATCCATGGTTCACAAAGAGGCTCGGCCTCGTTTGGGGACCACTGTTAACTTTTTTGATGTACTTAATGCTTTTTTGCCTCATTGAACCTTTTCATTTTCATTTATACAATTACTATCTACTCGAAGTGATCGCATTGAGTGACATATCACTGCCCAAAGTAACCAACAATCTAACCGCCTATTAACATAAATACGGGCCGCAAAAACGCATTAAATATGATTTTTAATAGTGTTTTCTTGAAAATAATAACATAGATAACGATGAAGTAGCGCTACTCAACCTGGAACTCTTTTATTAAACAACATTATTACCTGTATTGCTCTCTCTTTTATATTTGTCTATTTTGAATCCTTTAAATAAAACTAGGCCATACATTTATAACCCCTTCGTATTTTTTTCAATTTTTAATGAATACGTAAAATTATTATAATCTAAAAAAAGTACACCATCTGTTTTTCTTTGTGCCATGACAGATCTTTGTAGAATGGTTTTATTTTTGGAACGACAAAGGGAATTTTGTACTTTTCACAATGAAAGCCTATTTATTTGCATTTGCTTGTTATTATATATATTTCGGGGATCTCTGAAACGGCTCTAATAATTTTGATGAAATTTGCTATATGGGGCAGAAAATCGATCTAACTAGGTCTTAAAATCTCTGGAAAACCGCGCATTTTTGAGTTTTAATATGTTTTCCGAGCAAAGCACGCTCTCCCAGATATTTTTATTATTACTTATTATAGTTCGTTGGTTAACCCTGGAACACGTAAGTGGCCCTAAGTATGCTAGTAGTAGTTTTGCCAATACTTAGATACTTCCATATTTCAACCGGTTCACTAATGTTTAACCAAAACAATGTTGGCAAATTTTCATTTTACAAAAAACGTTTCACCAAAGTATTAATCATCGGTAACAAACTATAGACCAATCACAATTGTCCCCACAATATCAAAAGTGGTAGAATCATTAATATCTCACACTATAATGAACCACATGGAGACAAATAACCTTTTGAGTGACTCTCAGTATGCATATAGAAAAGGAAGATCAACTACCTCAGCAGCATTGCAGCTTACAAATGAAATCATAAAAACACTAGACAAGAGACAAAAAGTAGCCGCAATATTTTTAGATCTATCAAAGGCCTTCGACAGTATTGATCATCAATTGTTATTACTAAAAATAAAAATGTATGGCATTAATGGATCTGAGTTGCAAGTTTTAGAGTCATTCTTAAATAACAGAGAACAGACAGTGGAAATTGAAATAGAGGGAAAGAAAATAAAATCAAAACCAAGAACGGTTCCAAATGTAGGAGTACCTCAAGGGTCAGCGCTAGGCAACACTCTATTTTTGCTGTTCATGAATGATCTTGCAGAACTAGACATAGATGGTAAATTTATAATATATGCAGATGACACTACTATAGTCGTGAAAGGCAATACCAATCAAATAATTATAGAAAAAATAAAATTAATAATGGAAACTGTGCATACGTGGTTTAACGATAATGGCCTTACTTTAAACTCAGACAAGACCCATGTTATGTTCTTTAACGGAAAGACTGCTATCAGTGATGAAGTAAAAATAGATTTATCAAATGGTTCCTGCTTAAAAAGTTCTAATATGGTTAAAATGTTAGGCTTTACCATTGATCCCGCTCTGACATGGAAAACTCATATAGACCATGTATGTGCTAAAATGGCAACTGGCGTTTACGCCCTTAAACAACTACGTACAATTATTTCACGTGAGTGTCTAATTCAATCATATTATGCTTATGTACACTCCATTATGTCATATGGTATAATACTGTGGGGAAACTCATCAGACCATGAGAGAGTACTGAAAATGCAAAAGCAGGCTATAAGAGTGATCATGAATGCCGGATACAAAGACACATGCCGAGAATTTTTCAAAACCCTGAAAATCATGACGTCAGTGGCTCAATACATATTTGAAACTATTATGTTTGTTCGGGAGAATATACACATGTTTCGAAAGAAAGGAGCATCTGAGCGCCCGAATCGTTACCCAAACGACCTCTGTTTAAGCCCCCACAAACTCGCTATGTCAAAAAAAATGCCAGGAGTTATTGGTCGTAAACTGTATAACAAATTACCCCAACATCTCAAAAAAGAACCGTGTAAATGTTACAAATTATGACATGCATGCACTTTAGTTTTAAAATGCCTGACTAGTCGCACTTGTTAGTAGTATAGATATTATGTACATGATGTATATTTTAAATGTACCTATTACCATGTGTGATGAATAAACTATTATCTATCTATCTATCTATCTATCTATCTATCTATCTATCTATCTATCTATCTATCTATCTATCTATTATTTGGCAAATATGTTATTCCGCAAATGTATCATTTTACAAAAAGTCACTTGACAAATAATCATTTAGTAAATAATACATTATTACAATATGTCAAAATACAAAGTATCAATTTTATATTTTTCATGTCACCTGGTAATATGTTTAGCAAAATACATTCACCAAATGTCATGTAACACATTGTTATTTGATAAAAACGTCAGTGTTGAAGGTACTATTCTGCATGGTTGCAATTTTCATTTGGGCCAGATTATTTTGAGGTAAGTTACTTAGTTGAAAGACAAGCAAGCAATCGTTGCTTACATTTTTCGCGTTGTTAAAAAAAAATAACCTCGAAGCCTAAGGCGGGAGCAAAGCTCCCGCCTTAGGCTTCTAACCTAACCTATCCGAGTCGGATTGCCCCGACAGGTCTGGCTCGCTCGCTTACAACATTTCAAGTGGAGCAAGTTAAATATCTTTACTTTTTAATTATTCCATGCAATAGTTATCAACTAATTTTCTTTTTTTTTTCAGGATAGTCAAAAGTAGCGGCATGGCGAAAAAGTATGCACAAAATGCACATTTTAACAAGGATATTAAATGTCTACTCGCGCTCAGCCATCTAAACGAAACAGATATTCCACTATATTTTAACAAATATTTAGAAAACCTGACTGATGAAGATAGCAAAACTATTGCATATTGGTTTGAAGAAAACGATTATTCAGAGGTAAAATTATTAAAATCGCTGTCAGTTCATTTAAAATTACAATAATGATGATTGAAGTGTGTAAAATGTATAATTAAAATATATGATTTGTTTCAAAATTAAATGTTTCAATTCGACCCATAATATAAATAATTAGTACAGAAACACATGTCAAATAATACATTATAGCAAACATTTTTTGACCAATGATAGATTTATTTGTTAACTTTGTTGTTAAATAATCATTTGTCAAAAAGATCTGTTATGAAATGAAATTTTATTAGTTAATTTATTTGGTAATAAGAATAAATTGTCAAAAATATTGTTGTAAAAAAATGATTTGCTAAAATATAATTTTGCCAGTAGTTGGTTGCCAAGTGTCAATTTGCTAAACATCTTTTGGCCAAACGACAGGACACCATTTCAACCACATTTGGCTCGCAAATAAACTAGGGAATCTACCATAGAAGTGCTAAAAACAGTAAGTGTGGCCCTAGACCCCCTTGGGGCTATGTGAAACTCACTTTGTTAATTAATTAGTAAGATCTTCATTACTCATTAGTTTGATAATTCTAGCTAAAAGGTAGAAAGGGACTCTAAATGAAAAAGAAAAATGCTAAACCACGCTAAACTAAATTCGCCAACAAACTGTCAAGCTGTTTGGCGAAAAATATGTAAAATGAATATTGCTGTGTCTTTATTGAGTAAAAAAAATAAAATGTGGTGTACATTAGGTAGACTATTTAAAAAAATAATTAAAATAGGTTTTTTATCCATAACATTTTCCAATACAATAGTTTTAAATCATTAGTTACATTATGCGTGGTACCATCCATCCTACTATCACAGCTAGAACACTTAGGTATCCGTGGAAATGCCTTAAAATTATTTGAAAGCTACTTTACCGACAGGAAACAAGCGACCGTTATCGATAGTTACAATAAAGATACAAAAAGTGTTGAAAAAGTACAATCAGAATACAAAGCTGTAAATTTGGGCGTTCCTCAAGGCAGTATTTTAGGGCCTCTTTTATTCCTTATCTATGTCAATGAGTTACCAAATATTATCGAGGAATTATGTGTAATGTTTGCCGACGATGCAACAATTTTATTTTCTGGTGAAACAATAGACGATGCTTTTTGCACAAATATCAGTAAACCTGTAAAGACTGTCGTCAGTTGGTTAAAAACAATAAACCTAAACGTAAATTTAACAAAAATTAAACTTATGCAGTTCAGGAACTATAAACAAACTTCGATAAATTTGAATGTGATGGAGTCGGGCATTTTACTAGAAGAAGTAGACAACATAAGTTTCCTAGGCTTAACAATAGATGCTCAATTGACCTGGAAACATCATATAGAGAAGATTAATAACAAAATTTCCAGTCAATGTTACGCATTATCTATATTATCAGAAACGTGTTCTGAAGATGTTGTTATTAGTGCGTACTATGCCAACATATATTCTCCACTTACGGTGTCATATACTGGGGCAATTCCGTAGACGTGGAGTCCACATTCATTTTGCAAAAGAGGTGATTAAGAATTATCTATCGTATTAACCACGGACAATCACTGAGAAATGTTTTCAAGAACAAAGGACAAGAATTACTTTACAACATTAGCTTCCCTCCGCGATAACCTTCGCTCTCAATATAAGTACAATTTAAAACTGCCTCTAGTCAGAAATAAAACTTACGATAAAAAAGCACATATATTACTGCCATTCGAGTCTTTAATCAGCTTCCAGATGAATTAAAAATGTTAGATGACATGGAATTTATGCGTAGTTTAAAAAAATGGCTTATTAAGAATGAATTCTACTCTCTAAAGGATTTCTTTGAATTATATTCGTCATGATACCGTATACTCTGTATAGATTGATATGATATGTGTTTAATGGAAATGTGTTTCTTACTTTTAAGTTAGTTTTAAGTGTATATTGTATACCCGAATTGGGTTACCGTTGAAACTTACACATGTAATTAAATAACACCTCTGTAACACGGTTACAATAAATAATTATCTTATCTTATCTTATTAAAGTCAAACATGCACGGGTTACTTTGTAAGAAAATTTCCAAAATAAAATTATCCTTGTTCATTTCTCTTAAGTATATTACGATACTTACTAAAAATTAGACCAACTCAAAGCTTTTATAATTTTCATAGTCCCAAATAGCCCCAAGCGATGCTACTGTACACATTGTACCTACTCAAAATGTCTCCCTAGGGGCGCGGTACCTTAGTCTAAAACTTTGATTGCTTGCCAACTTTTCCCGACGTTGTCCGAATTCCATTTGCCTTTGTAAGACATTAAACAAAGTAAATGTAATGTGTATTGTAATAGGGATCTTTTATATCAGTTTTTCCCAACCTTTTTGTAGTGCGTCCCACGTACTTAGTCATCTTTTTCCTCGCGTTGTCCCAGTATTTTTGCCACGGCTCATGGGAGTCAGTTGTGTAACGTTTTACAAAAATAAGTTAAAAAAATCCTTCGGAGTGATAATTTTGTCTCTTAAACCTTTAAAAATAAATGTTTTTATAATTATACATTTTATAGACAGATTTTTGTCGGTTGCATCCTTTTCCCTAAATCATGTCCAAATATGACTCATCCTAGAAGTAAACAATATTTTGTCTCTATACTCCATTCCGTAGTAGATTTTATCTATTTAGAGAATCAAAATAAATTGCAACGTAAAACAAACAATAAATATATATTTATTAATTGATTGAAACCGGTGTATGGTAATAATGTAGTTATTCTAGGAAGCTAAGAAATAAACATGCACTTTACTCAACAATGATTTAGAATACCCGCGGGCGGTGATATCACAACATGGCAATCCAATCACGGACTCTTGTATTCTAGAAGTACACAAGCGTGCAATAAAACGGGACGTTGGGAATATCTGCAATAACTTCCAGTTAAGTGTAGTAAATAGTTATTTGTTTTATTCGATATCCGATTCCAAAATGGAACCACAGCAACGCGAGAAAATTAGGAACTATAAAAAAAATCCAAATAAATCAAATGAATGTAATCCAAATTAACGCTTTCAAATATTTATCTTTCAAAATCATCACTTAATAGTCAATTCTAATTCTAGCCAATATCAGAAGATAACTCGCATCAATTTACTTTGCCACTCTTGTGGATAAAATGACACTTTCTTATCAATTTTGAAGAAATAGGAGAGCCTTTACGAGCTGGATTGGTAAAAAAGTATATGATCATGTACTTAACCATCTTAATTATAGAGGTTTTATAAGATATTTGTGAACACCTTGGCCGCTCTGATATCTTTCCTTCTTCTCTTCTCTTTTTAAGCTCGCTCAGCACATGGACGTGGATCTTACACTACACATAATTATACACATGTGCAGTGTGTTCTTATTAATTTCCTTATAACGGGAAAAATGCAGCCGTTCTGCAACATGCAATGAAATTTATAACTTAAGAGTTATCATATCATGTAAGCATGAAGCCAGGAAAATGTGCAAGAAATTTTATTATGCTTGTTTTCTAGACATAGACAAGCGTGCAATAAAACGGGACATTGGGAGGACGATTCTATTTTAACAATTTGTTAGTGTTTTGAACCGGTTTTGATATGACCTTGACGATCGTCCTGGTGATTGGCGCGTATCTCACGGACGACTTTAACTTCATTTCGCATGCACCAATCAGGTTGAGCGATCATCAAGGTTGTGACAAAACTAGTTTAAAACCAATAACAGTGTTGAATGATTCACGATTAGTTTCACTAGACTTCAATCAACTTACGGACAATGAGAATGGGAACAGTACAGCGGTGTCACGCACACAAAATCGAGCCAATCGTGAAGTCTAACGCCGCAACGCGATTGGTTGATGAGTTCGCATCACGCGCAACTAGTTGCTTTAGACTGCACGATTGGCTCTAATTGGAGAGTGACACCACTGAACTAGCTCCATTCTTAGCGCCCGTAAGGCCGGTCCTTAGATATATATGTCAATGCGTTGAAAGCGAACGCAGCCGACGCCCACGTATGAGGGTAGACCGAGCGCGGTCTACACAACTTTGACATCCACCCGCTATCTCCCCGTGAACAAGATGCATGTAACTGCGTCGAAATATCGGGAGCTCAAAAACAATGTAAAAGGTAATCATGGTCTATATTCCGGTATTTTCTAGTGGGAAATATAGCTTTGGGATCCTAGGGATATAACGGTAATTTTTCTATAAAATTCCATTTCGGGAGAAAACGTTTTCCACTAACTAAACTTAATAAATCACTTTGATTTTGATGTAGATTGCTTCAGCATAATATATTCTAGGTTTAGGTTAAAAAATATATATAAATAAATATTTGAAGAAAAGGAAAACCTATAAACCTAGTTTTTCATTGTGCCAATAACACACTTAAAAATCATAGAGAAACGAAGATATTTAGAAGTCAAAAAACATTATGGACGATCACGTGGTATAATTCCCTCTTAAGTCTAGTTTAGAACCATAAGAAATTGTTGAATCTGAATCAGGCTTTAGGACAATTTGCAACAGTCACGTACTGTTATTGTTATTGTATATTTTTAGTTTAGCTTTTTGATAAATTCCACGACGATGGCGAAACTCCAATAAATAAATAAATATTTGGGACAATCTTACACAGATCGACCTGGCCTCAAACTAAGCAAAGCTTGTACTATGGGTACTGGGTGACAATATACATACGTATATATATAGATAAACACATAGTTATATAGTACATATAAAACACCCATGACTCAGGAATAAATATCTGTGTTTATCACATAAATAAATAGCCTTACCGGGATTCGAACCCAGGACCATCGGATTCATAGGCTGGGTCACTACCCACTAAGCCAGACTAGTCGTCAATCTTGAGAAGAGGAGAAGGTTAAAGGACAAATGTACTGCTAATGAGAGAAAGAGTGAGGTGAAGGCCAGGCCATAGCCGGCAAAAAAAGAAAGTATAAAAGGTATATATTAATAGGTCAATTTGCAACTTCGGTAGGTGTTAATTCGGAATTCAATGCCCTGACTCGGCATTATGAGATTCCAATTAAAAGATTAACGTATCAATTCGAGCCATTCATTGCAGGGAACTCATTCCAATCTACCGAGTACGGGCGAGTTGAAGGCAGTCAGGGGTGCCAGTATAATGCCCCGCCACTCCTCGTTCTGCTCCTCGCGCTGCCGCGATGTTGTCTTCTCTGGCCACACACTGTTCTACTCCTGCGTATAATCGCAACGCTCCGTACTATAGTAGACGCAAACCAAACTGAAGACCGGGGTCGAAAAACTTCTCGTTCACGCCCACGCAAGCGTGAATGAGAAGATAGGGTGAGAGAGATAGAGAAATGACTCCGGTCGTCAGTTTGACTGACGGGCCATGGCGAGGAGCATGTTGTGCGGCATGTTGGTTAACGTTCCCTCACAAAGTATTACGTCTCCGCCTGCTTTCCTCGCTACTTCCCATGCCATTCGAAGAGTGTGTGACAGGGACCCGGTATAAAAGGTATATTAACAGAAACCCTCTTTAACTTAGCATAGGTGGATCTTATAGCCTTTCAATAATGTTTATGCATTGTCTGTTGTAACCATTTGAAACCCCAGCGCCATCGATGACGCCATCGTGAACCTTATCGGAATGCACGAAGATTGACATTAGGTACTCTGTAGCCGTACGCGTCTGTTCACTTCTTTGGTGTTCAAAGGGTTAACTACTGGATGTTAATACGATTCACATTGACCGGGCTGAATCACAGAAGTGCGCGACCGCCGGTAACCGATCGCGTGTTACCAACCGTACAGGATTAGAGTTCCTTTGACATGTACCATATGAAGCAGTAAGAAGCGCTTCACCCAGGCCGGTTGACAAGAATTAAAGTGTCAATCGTTTACAGAAAACGTTACCTAATAACTAATAACTTTCATCTGTCATCCTGATTTAAAAAAACTAGCGTTCGTCCATATAAGATCTTGGCTACAGCCCAAGAGTGGTGTCAACTTCACTCTTGTCATTAGTTTTTCGTTTATTTCTTATTTCGTATTATGAATTATTCGTCACTCATTCTTTAAACGTTTAGTCCGTTTTTTGCCATAATCGACAAACGAATGAGACGAGCGTTGTAATACGACAAGGGAAGGGCTATCACATATACCGCACAAGACGGAACTAATAAGAGCATCCGCTTCTAGTCGCGGGTCCAGATAGGCGGGTTTATGGAGCGACTCTGTCCGTCCGTCCGTCTGTCTGTCTGTCTGTCACATCGCTAAGTATGTCGAGAACCACTTAAGCTATCGATTTTAAATTTGGAATAGTTATGAACAACGCTAACCCAGACACATTGAAAGTGTTTTTTTTTGTACTGTCGTCACGTTGTCGCGATGGAACATGCTCAATATGAAGAGGGGGCAATATTTCAAAGTCTAGTGACTAGGTCAAGTGGACTATCATTTGAAAGAGTTCAAATTGTACATTCCAAAATATTATTTTCAAAGGTAAAAATTAATTTCCCTTAACTTTGCGATATCTACAGGAAAGAGGCGACGAAGTTTGCAAAAAAAAAAATAGGAAAAATCCGTCGTACGCATTAGCGTCAGTTAGCGTTGCTCTGCGCGCCAGCTAGTCCCCCTTAGCCTTTAGGTCACGTTACATTGGTTATTTCGAGAGCTTGATTCCCCATTTGCAATACATACACGGCCAGTAATAATGGAGTCCCAGTGTTGACGAGCGAGCGAAAGTATCGCCGTGATTTATTAATCAAGGTTCACGTCGGGTGGCATTTCAGTTGACCTGCTTTTAGAAATAACATGAGTAAAGTTAAAAGGAATTTCAAATGGTAGACTGTATCAGGGATGCAGCCGCAGTGAAGCATGTGAAACATCTTATGTGCATTAAAAACAGTGTGCCCCCTAGTGTAAATTTATTCGATAGCGTGACGTGACGTGCGCGTTTGCGTTAAGTCTCATTTTGTATGGGATTTAGAAACAGTGCGCCAAGCGGGACGTTTTTGAAACTCAAAATCCCATACACAATGACACTTAACGCAAACGCGTACGTCACGTTTCGCTATCGAATAAATTTACACTAGGGGTACTGATATCGGCTCTCCTGTAGCTTGGCCTTTGGCAGCACGTGTTTGGGAATGCCGTATTCTGACGCTTGGGGTTTTCAACCTTACGTACCTAGAGCTGGCTTCAAAATAACATATACAAATCTTCATTAATAGAATGAGGCGTTACTTTGGAGTAATCCATATTAACAAAACATAAGTATTTCGGCTCAACAGAGTGAGTTGGACTGATAGAAGACAACGGATTGCAGCCAACATATTATAGTACATTGTGTAACGAGGGGGGTAAGTGAAGTTTTGGAAGCGAGGGTGGTAATTCCCTCTTATATTATTCTCTCCCTCCGGCTGTCGGGAATTAAACACCCGAGGTTGCAATATTTTTATCCCCGGAGTTACACACAATGTTTTTCATCACACTTGCGAAGAAAAAACTATATTTTATTTTAAGCGACATTATTCTTAAATACGGTGATATTTCAAACATTCGTCCGCCATATTGTCATTCTTTGACAGGTTAGGCACGATTTAAAAATTATGTAAAAATATTTTAAACTGCTATTAAATTAATCAAATTAAATATTTTTAAACATAAAAAAACATATCAAATTATTAACGGCAGTATTTTTAAAGTAAAACTCATTTGGTTTCTATGAATTCGTGACATAATTAAATAAAAGTTATAACTCCCTAGGGAGTTATAGCTTTTTTTCATAATCCATCACTCCCACGGGAACAATATAGGTCTTTGTCCTTCAGTACACCTGCTTGAAATAAGATCTTTTTCGAGCAAGTGTGATGAAAAAGGCATTGTAGTTGAGCAAACGTGGCCGACATGATTTGGAATTTTCGTTTTAAACCTTTGCTGTTATTCTTGTTGTTTCGTTTTTATTTTAAACTTCACACTCCTCTAATAATCACAAAAATTAAAACAAAAGAACCGAAAGGGCATAGCTGTGGACTGTGGTTAATATACATCAAATTACTTAATAATAGTTTCCTATATTAATTAATATAATTATATTAATATTGATTGAGAAGAGGGGTAAAACGTCGTCATCCCCTTTCTTAAAGCATCCAAACCAGCAGGTATTTAATATAATAATCCAACATTTATAGCCATCGGCAATCACGGCGTACTGCTAAAACAGGATTATTTTCCACAATTAATTCGAAACATAAATATCAAACAAAGGGAAAGCCCAGGTTAATATTATTCTGAAACCAAATTATGCGGCTCAGAACTTCGTTATTTCATTCCCGGCGGGTAGATGTAGGCGTTTTAAATTTAGGCAGCGTTTAGACCTAATGACCGCTCTGGCCTAATTATCTTAAAGCTTATTAACGTTATGCATGAAATAAAATAAAATTCTATACCTAATGGTTCTTTGCGTTAAACTTTCACGCGAAGTAGTTACACCAAGCTGCAAAACTATATATGCACTTTTGTAGCTCGCTGTTCACCGATTTTCGTCCGTTGATTTCAGTTGTTTTTATTCAAAATATTAATTACTTTATAAGAACTAAACGACTGCATAAAAAAGACAGATTATATTAAGTATTAGTCGTTAAATTATTTAGGGCACTTCACACTGTCATAATAGCCCAGGCAATATATAGATGCGCTAAACATGTATTTATAATACGCTAATATTTTTTTAATCATGTTCTTTAGATTATTTTAAGATAAATTTTCGAATTATTCCCGGAAGTAGGTTAGAAAAAGTGTTAAAAAACAGGCGTTCTCGTTTGTTCAAATTAGTAATTAGTATTTTTATTTTGTATACGTGACAAATATAATGTTATCAACAATGAAATCTGTCGAAATATTTACACGGGATGTAACTAATTCAATAAATGACGTGGCCTCAGGGATATACGTCATAAGTTGATAGAGACAATTAATAATTATAATAATAATCCTTGTGGACCGCGAAGTACCGAACTACAAGTACTCACCTGCGCCAGTTCTCGAAAATGGTCGTGCCACGCTCTCTTGGGATCGATCTATTATCACTGACAGGACTATTGTAGCCAATAAGCTTGACATCGTGATAATAGATCGTTCACAACGCCGGGCCGTGTTCGTAGACATCACCATCCCCCATGATGAGAATCTCGTGAAAGCCGAGAAGGACAAGTCCAGTAAGTACCTAGACTTGGCTCACGAGATAACCGCCATGTGGGACGTTGATTCGACGATCATTGTCCCGATAGTCGTTTCAGCGAACGGTCTCATAACGAAGAGTCTCGGCCAACACCTTGAGAGACTCTCGCTAGGTAGTTGGATCAAGGGTCAGATGCAGAAGGCGGTGATCTTGGGCACGGCGCGGATAGTCCGGCGGTTCCTCTCTCTGCGGCCCTGGACCACCGGCAGCTTGGGTCCTGCTCCGCTGCTGGCGGCACCCTAGGTTAGGTTTTTTATAATGTGTTTATATCTTTTGTATTGTTTTGTGAGTTTTTTTATATTTTACTTTTATATACATATTGTAAAAAACCTGACGTAAGAAAAAAATGGAATAAAGGGAATAATAAAATTACCTCAGTAAGCTATTTATCCGAAAATCTTACAAAAATAATAATGCATTAACGATTGTGTTTATAGAAATATTATTATAGAAGTATGAATATGTCATTAATAATATTGTCATTCCTTTGTTTCATTCCAATTTTCTATTACTTATTTTCATTCTAATCCATTACTACTCGTACTTACTGTTTCCAAAAACTCCTTACTCATAAGTAAAACACTTCTTTCAGGATTGCGGTTACGTATATGTATGCGAACTAGACATACTAATATCATATTAACGACTTTGATATACACCTTAAACTCAATGATATCATTGATAACTAAATGAAGTCATTCAGTTATCGCGCATTTCGCTCGTACTTGTCAATATATTCTTTGGTGCGAGTGTGACGCACTACAACTAATGACATCATTCACATGTCAATGTACGTTCGAATTGTTCTGATCATTTTTACAAGCTTTTATTTAACTTGCCGTTAGTATGTTGTATGTATGTGTGGGTCAAATCTTGTAAGCTAAATTTGACCCACTTCCCGATTGAGCTGAGAATTTGCAAACATATGTAAGTCGGGTGACAGTGCAATATTATGGTACTATCGAGCTGATCTGATGATGGAAACATGAGGTAGCCATAGAAACTCTGTGATGAAACAACTTAATCTAATTGTGTTTGGAGTTTTAAGAATTGTCTCGATGAGTATTAGTAGCATGTGGGAAGAAAAGCACAGTCAGCGATAAAAGCTTGTCATCTTTATCGGATTTGAGTCCCCAGCCACCTTCTCTGAAAGGGTACCTCAATCCCTTCAGGGTTAGTTGTAATATAACCTGTCCCTTCCGATCTTTTCTCCTATTATAACTTTACTACTAAAGAAATCCGCTAAGATGGAGTCGAGCCTTATGCAATCGGTGTTCCGTCTTGGAGGCTAATGTGAACGTATATTCTGATTTCTAAATGATATCATTCGCGCGTGCATTCGTCCGTATTTGTCCATACAATTATAGGCATGAGCAAGATGCACGGACGAATGGTAACAAGTAGTAGTAGTAAGTTAAAATTGAACTGATGAATTTTCCCGGGATATTTATCAGTAACAGTTACACAATGTCTTAATTTTTAGGCTTTACTTACTCTGGTATCCTTTACCTGAACTTTAGGTAAGTACTTACCTATGCCATTATTTATTTATTTACTTACTTTAAGGAGAACCAACAGCTTTAAACTTACAATAGGACAACAAGATTAAAACAGAAAGCCAATCACAATGCACTGTCTGTGTATTGTGTACTCAGTTGCTTACTTCCCAGGCCCAGTATCGGTGAACCGCTGTAATTGTCTAGCTTTATTGTTACTAACATAGTTTTAAGTTTTTCTGCTATTGTAATATTTGTAACTAGCGTTGTATGAGCCTGAGCTTGAAATAAAGGTTCATTTAATTGTTTTAATTGTTTGTTTTCATTCTTTGTTTGTGTTTTGTTTTTATTGTTTTTATTAGCTTTTCGGTGAAGGAAGACATCGTGAGGAAACCTGCACACATCTGCGAAGAAATTCAAAGGTGTATGTGAAGTCCCCAATCCGCATTGGGCTAGCGTGGGGACTATAGCCCGAGCCCTGTTGCACATGAGAGGAGGCCTGTGCCCAGCAGTGGGACGTATATAGGTTGAATTATTATTTTTATTTTTATTACAGGACCTCACAGGTAGCACAAAGCATTCTAAAAGAAAGTAATGGCAGCACTTACGCACATACACCATGTTGGTGTTATGTTAAACCCTAATAAAATCTGTGTGTATACGTAGTGTCAATATTGAAAATATGATCCTCATAAGTATCAAAACATATTATATTAAATACTGAAAAAAAAACAGGTTTCCGACATACATCATGATCATAGATATTCCGTACATATATTAATTTCGATACGGAATAATAAAAGCTCTTCAAAACGCATTAATGGAAATATAATAACTCTGATCTCTTCAAACTCAGGGCTTATATAAATTGAGTGACAGTGACAGGGCTAGAATGGGCTTGAATGAGGTTTTGTAGTAAGCCTGGCACGTCGCCAAGAATTACGAGTTAAATCGTTAGCGCTTGCCATAGACTATCTCCAATAGACTCCGTGTTAAATAATAAAACGTCGACGAGCTTTGGCAATCATTATTCATTAATTAGCACTATCCAACTACCTCACAGAGTAAGTTTACTGGAGGTTTATTTACTTTACCCAATATTGTATAGATTTTTTTTAAATTGAAATCATGAGCGGTATATTTAGCTTGCAGTAATAGGGTTGTTTCCAATTTTTTGAAACGCTTGTATTACGTTCTATAGTAACTAAAAGTTGCTCTAAAATTCAACTTTTATACTAAAAACGGCTTTAAATATGTTAAATTAACAAAATATATTTTGACAGATGCTTTCGCGCCCAAAACGCTCTTTGAAAATGGTGTGACGTCACAGTTTACGGTTTGACACATAACTACATACACACGTAGAAGATACGAACTGTCAACTGACATTTGTCATTTGTTGTTTATCGCCTACCTGTCAACAGTGTCAATCCGAGAGTTGTCACGTCATCAGAATCTTCAATGACGTTTCGAGTTTGGTCACGTGACGTGTGCCAAAAGATATTTTAAATTCAATATTTACAAAAATATGGTCATTACAGGTGCCCTAAAAGTAGTTTAACATGTTCTTATAATCCAAAAGAATTTATTGGGATACAATTTTGTCCTAAGATTTTTAGATGGAAACAACCCTATTGAGCTTGAGTCGGGCAATCTCCGTTTTGACTCGGGCAATCTGCTTTCGTATGTCCGGTCCTCCTCTACAGTGAATTTCAGAGAAGTATCGAAATGGTACGGTTATTATTTTAACAGAATATATTGTTGTTAATGCTAATAAATTATATATAACATTTTTTTATTATATGAGTAACTATCTTACTAAATACAAAGACTTTACCCAGTTAAAAAGGTCTCAGTAAGTTGTAAGTGAAAGTGTTTATGTGTTTATACCTAAAAATGTAATTTTTCTATATACAGGCACTAATATCTATTTGTTACGCTATCTATTTTCACGAGTAGTCATCCCTTACCACCCTTCACCCTTATTAATACTTATTCTTGATGCTGAGTGTACAATCGATCACACACACACTTACCTACACTATGTGACCGATAGTTAATCTATAAAATACATCCGTAGGTAAATGATCTGTGACGCGCGTTAATCCGGTTAAAAGGTTAAACGCGTAATAGGCGCCGTTGGTATTCAGACGAGTAATTTCACACTTACTTGAGTAACGGTAACAGAGTGGTTAATTCAGTGACAAGTAACATAGTGGTCACAAAATAGTGCTAATAAGCGTAATTCATAGATTTTTAGGCAAAAAATTTAATATTGCAGTAAAAAGTGTGCATCGGCCCGATTCGAAGAATGATAAACACGTTTAAGATCTTGGAAAGATCATTAAAAGATCGGTAGCTAAACGACATGTCAAAATTGACGTTTATTTCGATTCCGCTGTGATCCCCATAAGATTTATCTAAGATTTATATTTCTAACGTCAAAGTGACATTGGTTGCCCGAATCGAGCTGCTTTAGTCAATTATACGACATATAATCGATATCTAAATGAGAACTTATCTAAACCAGAACTTATCGTTATCGTATCTCATTCTTCGAATCGGGCCGTATGTGTCAGCTTCGACTCACGGCTGGAGTTTACTCCTTACGAACGATTGTAAAATAAACGCAACGCACAAAACATTAACGTAACGCGTAACGTAACGTATCGTTTGATTTTACTCGAGGAGATCTCTATCTGGATCAAACAGAGAGTCACATCTTAAGGGTTCCTTATTACCTTTTTATTACGGAACCCTCAAAAAGGAAAATGCTTGCATGACTATGTAATATTGATCCTTTTATATAAATATTTTTTATTGATCTAAACATACTAATAACAGTGCCTTCTCTCTATGTACTCGAGGTTGGTAAGTATGTGAGACACATGAGTTCCCGACTGCAAAGAGTCATTCCGCAAGGAGGAAACCAGGGCTGGCTGTCCCCGCGCATAGGCTTCAGAAAACCGGTGTAATGGGTGCTAAAATATATAATTAAATACCTGAGTCGATCAAAACCGTTACGACAGATGGTGCCCTTGCCTTGTTCGCAAGCTATTACTCGGTAAATGAGTTCCTGGAGGATTAATATGTTCAAGTATTCTATCAAACATGTGCATTAATGTAACTATTTTTATTGTAATTATTGTAAAAATCGTTTGTGGAATTGTAATTTGAATTGTATCTTTTGTTATTGTTTTTAATTTCTCAATGTAGTTCAATTATAAATTCGTTGACATTATTATTTCATAGTTATGTGTATTTAAATAATTCATTGACATGTAAATCTAAATTTATTATCATTTTGTTAATTAATTATAATTATGTTTACCAGTACCAGTCTGTACGTTTTGCTTGTTTTGATATTCTTATTCTTATAAAAACTAGGTTACTTTAAAAAGTGCTAAAACCACCCAAATAAATGCACCGTAAATGCAAAAACTAAAACGGTGAGATACAGATAATTTCTTTCGGATTCCGTTGCCGAAATTTCGTTACGATTGGTTACGTTTTGCGGTATGTACTTGATTGAATACTGTATAAATAATTATTAATATATTGGAATAATTACCTAGCCGAATACCGAATAGAAATAATATTCCTGGCATCTGTGAAATATCATTATCGTATCATATCATTCAATTTCAATTTGAGTCTTTATTGACAAATCAAAATTGCATGTGTCTTTTCAAGTTTTGAATGATATCTTAGACGCGTTGAAAATAGGCCAAACCTGCATCCCAGCCCATTCCCAGCCCGATGCTAATTTAATAAGTTGTTACGGTTTTGATACGACATTAAGTCGTGTCAACAAGTATCTTACGCGCAACAATAAGTGCGAGCGAGATGCCTGAGGGCACAGAGCGCGCGCATGCATGCGGGTGGCGTTACCACAGAATAAATAATAGTATTACGTACAGAAGGTTCACTCTCTAACAAAACGCGTCTATTACGACAGATATGACTGCAAGGTGGCGCAAGCGCGAGCAGGCGTCCGTTCCGTAGCGGTGCGCGGCAACTACTACTGCTAGCAAAGAGAATTTGAAATAAAGGTCATAAGGTGTATTGCCAAATAAAACTTTGTAGCCACGTAAATTTATCTTTCGACACATGACTAAAACTATTAGAACGCCATTTGACTTTTATCCTTATTCTTTCACTAATATGTGTTAAATTTGTTAAATATCAAAAAGTGGCGTTATCTTACCGGGCACAACCTAAAGGTTGTGGTGCCATCGCTCGAAACGATGTCACCATACATTTGGCCTTTGATCTATTTGATGGCGCCACTTTTTGATATTTCTCTTTGCTGCTAGTCACCAGAACTGGTGTGGGCCGCATGTACTTGTAGCGACGCGACGAAATCGCGGAGTGTGGTACGCCTGGCGTTGCTCGTACTATTTTTGGATACTCCGCTACGCCCTGATGAGACCGTCGCTAACGCTGATCGGTGCTGACGATCAAGGTCGTATTAAAGATCAAAACCATATCTAATTGTTATAACAGAGTCGGCCAAGCCTCTCCATGCATTAACAATGTTTGTGGACTGTTGAGTGCATTAACCCCGGCTCTTTTGAAGGCTTTTACAAACCTTTGTAAAGCCTTCCGACTAAAAGCAAAAGGAACTAACGAGAGCCTTTTGAATTGAACAACTGCGGGTGGTTGTGATGAATAGTAATTATTTTGAAGGTGGATTTCTCTAGAAATCAGGAACTTTGCTATGTATAGGGTACAGACCAACGAGGCGGGTTTCTGTTAGTGTTGGTAGGAACTCGAGTCTTTTGAGTCTGAATTAGAAGAACGACTCGTTTTTACGAGACTGCTTATAAAATTTCTGAGTCTTTAAAGTCCCGAGGCGAGTCCTTTATTGTCTTTTTTAAGAGCAAAGCACTCGAGACTCTGAATAGATTCCTTTAACAATTTTATAAGTTTTATCTAAATAACATTAATGAAATTATGAGTTATTGTATGATTTGTGTACCTAATCTACGAATATTACTTAAAGACTAGTCTTTGTGATGTAAATTATACACATGCAAATTCTGAAGAATTTAATTATAACGATTTCATGACACATGTAGACGATGTAGAGGGAATTTTGTGCCATACCACAAATATAAAGCCTCTGGATTTATTAAGAAAATATTCTAACATCAATAAACTTCAAAGAGTTATAGGTTTTATGTATAGATTTTATAATAACTGCTTGAACAAAGACAACAAAATTACAAGCAGTTACTTAACTGCAAAGGAATTGCGTGACTCTATGACGAAGATTGTACGTTGCACACAGGCAGAGCATTTTGGTAAAGAATTAGTCCTGCTCTCAAAAAATAAGCTTGTGTCAATTGGTGATCAATTAGCGTTTCTAGATAAAAACGGTGTAATTAGGGCCGTGGGGAGACTGCAAAATGCAGAGAACCTGTCTTATGACAAGCGGCATCCATCTATACTTCCAAAAAACTCCTTTATTACCGATCTCATTATAGAACGAGAGCACTTGAGACTTCTGCATGCAGGCGCTAGACTAGTATTAGGGTCTCTATCTCAGAGACATCATCTTGTGAATGGTATACGGGAGGTAAAAAAGGTGGTGCATAAATGTATGAAATGTATACGAATGAAAGCTGAAGCGGCAAAGCAGTTGATGGGAGATCTTCCTAAAGAAAGAATCACTCTGAGCAGACCCTTTCAGCATGTAGGAATCGATTTCTGCGGTCCGTTTAACGTAAAGGTCTCTTGCATTAGAAAACCTATTATTACTAAAGGCTACATTGCGCTTTTTGTTTGCTTTGCTGTAAAAGCGATTCACTTAGAACTTGTTTCTGATCTCACGACTGAAACTTTCTTAGCATGTCTTAAACGATTTATTTCTCGGCGTGGCATGCCCACAAATATATTTTGTGACAATGCAAAAACCTTTAAAGGTGCTTGTAATACGTTAAAAGACTTGTATGACCTATTCTCCTCCAAAGATTGTAGAGACTCTGTCTACAAATATTGCTCAGACAAGTACATAACATTTAATTGGATACCGAGTTATTCTCCAACATTTGGAGGAATTTGGGAAAGTGGCGTCAAAAGTGTAAAACACCACTTCAAAAGAATAGTAGGCAATCTATGTTTGACCTATGAACAACTTAACACTGTAATCATAGAGATTGAAGGAATTTTGAACAGTAGACCTATACTTTCTGCTATTTCTAATGATTGTGATTATATAACTCCTGGACACTTCATTTGTGGCGCAGCCTTAACAAGTTATCCAGAAATTGATCTCACGGAAACTTCAGTAAATCGGGTTCCATTTTGAAAAATGTGCACTAAAATTAAGCAAGACTTCTGGAAAACCTGGTCTCAAAGTTATTTGACCCAACTTCAAAGCCGCCCCAAATGGAAATACCAGCAAACTAATTTAAAGGAAGGTGATTTGGTAATTGTAAAGGATATAAACACCTCTCCATTAAATTGGCCAATGGCTCGTATAGTAAAAACGTTCCCTGGTAGGGACAGGATTAGTAAGGGTAGCTGATGTTAAAATTAATAATAAGATATTTCGTAGAGCCATAACTAAGTTATGTCCTTTACCTGTATTGTAGTTTTAATAACTTCTCTTATGTTTAGATTCCTGTTGGAATCTTTACCTTTATGTAATTGCCTGGCCCCAACTATGTTTAATACAAAACATATAGCGTGTAAGCTTAGCTTAAGTTATTTTTCTATATAGCAACATATTTTGTAGTTGCCCTATAATTTGCATGTGGCAACTCTCTCTCTTCTTTCTCGATCCGAACCGACGACACGTCCCGCGATCACCTTTGTAATAATTTTTAATATAAAAGTGAATAAAAGTTCATTTAAACTTAAAAAGCGCATTTTGTATTCTCCACAATGCATTTCGAAATTTTGCAAACAAAAAAAAATTGATCTCTGAAAACGACTCAAGTCTCTACAAAAGACTCGGGTCTCTAAGAAGTTAAAAAGAACTCGACTTTAGACTTAATTATGCGACTCTGAAAAACTGAGTCTAGTTCTAAGCAGAGGACTTAAAGGACTCGAGTCTTAACCAAAACTAGTTTCTGTAGTACAGGGTTGTATTAAGCTGTCGTCACCCTATTCAAAGTTTCTGAAGAAAAATAACCAAATCACTATAGATGTGTACGAATATATATACATACCTATTACCTTTACTAAAATTCAAACTAAAAACCAACAAAAATCCAATTTCAAAGATCCGTTGTCTCCAAAATCCCATGAGCCCATGACCTGAAATTGACCTGTGATCCCATGAAATCAACGACAGCAACCAACTCCAAAAAAAAACGTTTTAAATTTGTCCACACGTCGTCGAGATTTATTAATTTAAAAAACGTTACGCCTATTTTTAAAAATTCCATTTTTTCAGACGGGCGCTAGAGTGAGTGCGTACGCGCCATGATCGCGTGCGTGCGCTGCGACAGCTGACAGGAGCTGCACCACGTCATGTCCACCAAGAAGCACTCGCCGCAAACCAGTAAGTGCCTAATGCTCTTTTTATTTCACATTCCTCCTCCTCGCGCCGTTTCCTCATTGCTGAGCGTCTTCTTTTTGAATTTCTTGTTGGTGATGCTTCTTCATCTGTTTCTGTCCTTGGTGGTATGGAGAGCATCATGTGGCTTTGTGAAGAAAATTGAGCGGATTTGGTCGGCCCGTCTTATTGGACAGCGACCTCTCGGTCTCTTTCCATTGACTTTCCCAGTGATCATCAGTCGTTCGAGATTATGTCCGTCTTTCTGGGCAAAGTGACCGAAAAGCTGCAGGACCCTTCGCGAGCAGGTGAACTGGAGATTCTCGATTTCCCATTGAGCTATAAGGATAGACGCGTTTTGGTTCGAAATGTGGTGAATAGAATTAGAAGCATCACTTTAAATAATACCGGTTAGTGCTAAATTTCCCCCAGTTAATGCCCAATGTTGCACATTGTCCCTTATCTCAAGTATTGTATAACACCAGGAAATTGCTCTATAAACATCAATTTTTCTTTCTGTCTAATCCTATCTGGAATAAAGTCTATGTGGCTTTCCATCAGAAAATGGTCATTATTGCAGTTGAAGAATAAGGACCCTTCTGTGATGGAATATCACATATTTATGTATAACTCTGTTAAACATTTGTCGTTTCCAGTCATTCAAACGCATCCATGATAAATCTAGTCATTGTAGCTAGGCTGTTAGATTCATTAATAATACCAATCGAACATCGTATTTCCATTGGCGAAAACAGTCGTTAGAAACTTGACGTACAAGCCAGGGCCTTCATGAATAATTTAGTTTACTTGAGTTAGGTATACTTACTAGTTTATAGAACGGTAAACTTTGCCTTAATACTATGGCCTATGGCAAACCTTTTCTTATGCTCTGAAAGTGGGTCGTTGTTGTTCTAAAAAGTGTGCAGAAAATGATACGTTTCCGCTTCTGCTCTAGAGCTCTATACTTTCCGAGTACGTTTTTTTCTTGTTTTGAATGCATTTGTTGTACAATTTCCATTCTGATAATTAACTCCCCATTCCATAAATATTTCCCATTCGATATTTTTACCTAAATTGTTAATTGAAAGTACTCTCAAGAAATACTACGGAAGTTTATACTTAGCAGTGTTTTTTAAAATGCATATGTATTTTGCTATCCTCGTATTCGAAATAAAAAGTAGAATGTATAACTCGGGTAAAGGCACCATTTCAGCCTCGGACTAACTGGTGTTCTCACTGCGTTCGAGCGCCAAACTACCTCGACACACATGGTTGCCTTTTATCCCTTGGTTAACAATCTACTATTACGTGCCACACTTTACCAGGCTTAAAAAAGCTGGGTATATGTTTATTCTTAATAAAATAAAAGTAAAAAAATCCTTTCAAATTTTAATCATCAACTTATAACCTCATTATACACAATTTATATGTTCATAAAAGCTTGTCGCGCGATTTAATTGTATAAACAAACTAGTACCTCTTTAATTAAGTAACTTGATCTGCTAAGTTTAAATTTTCAAACATTTTAATTTAATTGAATACTTATAGGTACTTAAACCTCGCGACAAGCTTTTATGAACATATAAATTGTGTATAATGAGGTTATAAGTTGATGATTAAAATTTTAAAGGAAAATTTTATTTTCTTCTTTTTAGAGCATTTAAATAAAAGCTATTGGTCCGCCATGTTGGATTTAGAATGACGTCACATTTATCATGCATTGTCATCCAAACTAAACGTGTATACAAAATTTCAGCTTAATCGGCTGAAGATATCTGCTTCAAAATTGAGTAGCAAGATTCCACCCGAACAAACATACATACATTGCAAGTTAAATAAAAGCTTTTAAAATGGCCGCCTTTCACCAATACGGATGTTTCCTGTATTTAATACAAATTATTTCACAACATGCACGTAATAAAGCACCGGATGATTATTATAATAAAACCGGCCAAGAGCATGTCGGGCCCCGCTCAGTGTAGGGTTCCGTAGTTACTCTTCCGTCACAATAAGCTAAACTGGAGCTTAAAGTATAGTAAATTGTTAACCAAGGGATGAAACGGTACCTTTCACGCGAGTTAAACAAATAGGCAAATTTGCATAATCAGTACCTAATTAAAGTAAGTCTTTTTACTATGAGGGGAAACTTTTTGCGATAACTCAAAAACAGCTAAACTGACCATGTCCGCTATAGTTTTCATTTAATGTCTTTCTTAAGCTCTACTTCCATGTTTTTTTTTATATTTTTTTGGACCTATGGTTCAAAAGTTAGAGGAGGGGGGACACATATTTTTTTCTTTCGGAGCGATTATCTCCGAATATATTCACTTTATCAAAAAATGTTTGTTGAAGACCCCTATTAGTTTTGAAAGACCTTACCAACGATTTCCCACACTGTAGGGTTGATGCAAAAAAAGAAATTCACCCCCACTTTACGTGTAGGGGAGGTACCCTCAAAAAAATTAAATTTTTAGATTTTATTGTACGACTTGGTCGGTTGTATTGATTTATATATCCATGCCGAATTTCAGCTTTCTAGCACTAACGACCACGGAGGAAAGCCTCGGACAGACAGACAGACAGACGGACATGGCGAAACTATTGAATTCATTGAATTAGATAGAACAAGCTAATAAGTAAAAAATATGAAAACATCTTCTTTCTAATGTAATTTCACATAAACTTTTTGTAATTACGAAGCTCATATTGAAGTCTACAGTGTTCCTTCCTCTTTTTCGTTACAAATATCTTTCATTTGACAATGAGAAGTCCCTAATCATTTTCAAAATATCTACTAGCTTCTGGCCTGCCCGCGACTATGTCTGCGTGGGGTGATCATGATGATTGATAAAAATATACAAAATTTCATTTCAATCGGTTCAAATTTCATTTAAATCGGTTCAGCGGTTTAAGCGTGAAAGGGTAACACAAAGACAGAGTTAATTTTGGATTTATGATATTAGTAGGGATTGTGTGACCGAACCTTTCCCGAAGGTGTCTTGCGGTCTGACGCCACTTAATCAAATCAAATCGTGTTAAGCTCTGTTCGGGTCCCCGCAGATTGTTCATGACGACACTGAGCGTAGTAATTTGACGCCTACGCTACGTTTCCGAGAAACGAAACAATAACGGCGTATCTGATTGACTGACGTACTCAGATTTAGGTTCTGTTTGTATTTTCTGTTCATGAATGTTAAGTTAGTTAAGACTTAGTTTCATTGGTTGATAGGGCCCGCAAGCGGGGTGTGGGAGATTTCTGTAGCGCATACCATTATGAGTTTCTTTGGTCGTTATGCCGCCTTATTGCCTGCGGGGAGTCACTGCACGCTGTATATCGAAGGAGTAATAGACCAATGAAACTGATCCTTTAATTATAAAATTCTTTTTTTCTTAGCTCTTACCATTGACATATATCTAAAGACGAGCCTTATGGGTAATAAGAATGGGGCCAGTACAGGGGTGTCACGCACACACACGCACCAATCGTACAGTCTAACGCCACAACGCGTTTGGGCGCGCGATTGGTTGCAACTAGTTGCGTTAGACTGCACGATTCGCTCGCATTCGTGAGTGACATTGCTGAACTAGCACCATTCTTAGTTCCCGTAAGGCCCCTATAGCAGCCCGCGGCGCTATATCTGCCGACGATAGCTCAATGGAGAAGGCACCGGGCTGTCGCCACCACTCCTACTGCCAAGACCGTGACCACGGCCCTCTACGTCGCCGCGTGAAGAGGAGCGAATACGATACGCGAGGAGATAGCTAAATAAACTACTGTTACGCACAAACTCACTTTTATTAAACGCGATACAAAGGTATAAAAATACTCCTACGATCCCTACTACGCGATTGAACCGCTTCTGGTTCTCTTCCGGTTGGTTTCTTCTTGAGGCTTCTGGTTGCTGGATCACTCGACGACTGACTACGATTTCACTCCGTTCCTTCCTCGCTTATATACGAATTTCGTAGAAAAGGAACACCCTTACGATAAGGAGATAAGACGCGTTTCGATTCGTTCTGAATCAAGCCCTCTGATTGGTCGGTTACTTGATTCGGCTTTGTTCGGGTTAAATCGTGTTATCTCGTTATCGTTTACATAACTATAATTCTCACAAATATCTAATTATTGACTTAAATATTGCATAACACGCTAACTCGGTTACTAGGTCAGTGAAACAAAACAATAACACCTGTCCGACTCGCTTACTTTACGAATACAAAGCCTATTGTTCGCCCGCGCTCGGAACAATAGCCCGTTTCTCGACGGTTTACGGCATGCTATTATCTAATAGCTAGGATTACGATAATATGACCTATATTAGGGTGTTAAGCAATTCACGCTCTACGATTATACGTAACATTCATTTGTCTAATTAAAGTAATTACTGCGATAATAACCTAAATATATGCGTCTCATAGTACAACTGAGCGTAATCGAATTCTGTACGGGAAATTGACTGACCAATCACGATCGAGATTTTCTGTCTCACTGTTTCTTACCTTTCCTTGTCTTTATTTACGTGTGATTGGCTATAATTATGAACCAATGAATAAGTTTTCTTTATTTTCTTATTCCTTCGTTCATCTCGCTCTTCGAATAAGGAATTGGGATTTAGGGTTTGCGTGACCTAAATATCGAATAATACCTGATATAACGAACGATTACACAATTCTTATGTCTAATAACAATCTAATTATATATTTGCCCTACCTAACGGATAAAATCTTTATTTCGAATACAGCCTTAATCGTATTTCAACTTAATTAATCTTAGCGTCATCTAAGGTTTTTCAGTCGCGTCGCTAACATTTTGTCCCCGCAGTCGAAGACTCCTGTTGCATGGGTTGCGACGCGATGACCGCCAGTCTGCAGCTCGGCCTGCGCAGCGTCCCGTGCCTCGTCCTGACGTCTGCGGAGCGGACCCGTCCATCGGGGCCTGGATAGACGACCTCGACGACTCCTTTGGGCCATACACTGCGAGGTCCATTGGGTTCTGCGATGATGACCACGTCTCCCGGCTGGATCTGTCGTCCTCCCTCGTCGGACGATTTACGTGGTGCTAACAGTGGGAAGTACTCTTTCGTCCAGCGCCGCCAGAAGTGGTCTGCGAGCGCCTGTGCAGCCTTCCACTGCTTCTTGTCGTTTTCTTCGTAGACTCCGATCATAGGTAGGTTTGCGTTGTGCAGTAGTAGAAAGTGTGCCGGTGTAAGACTTTCCTCGGATTGCGGGTCGACGTTAACGTGTGTGAGAGGTCTTCTATTAACGATATTCTCGATTTCTGCTAATAGTGTTTCGAAGACTTCTGTTCGCGGTGCTCTTGTATGGAATGTGTACGCCATTGCCGTCTTCACGGTACGCACCATGCGTTCCCAAGCTCCGCCTGCAGAGGGATTACCAGGCGGGATGAACTTCCATTCCATCCGATGATGTAGACCGTAAGCACGTAGCTGTGGTAGCCACTGCTTATATGCTTCTCGTAGCTCCGTTGATGCCGCCTTGAAGCATGTCGCGTTGTCGCTGTACATCGTGTGTGGCCATCCTCGTCGCGCAGCGAATCGTCGTAGGGCGAGTAGCGCGCTGTCCGTCGACAAACTATGCACGCTCTCCAGATGGATGGCTCTGGTGACTAGGCATGTGTATAAACAGACCCAGCGTTTTTCTCTTCGCCGGCCTATTGTCACGTACATGGGGCCTAGATAGTCTTGCGCGGTGTAGGTAAACGGTCGTTGATAAGCCTGTAGTCGCTCGGGGGGTAGGTCTCCGAAGGGCTGCGCTCGCGGTGAAGCTCGACGTAGCTTGCAAAGTGCGCAGTCTCTCGCTACGGCTTTCACTATCGGTCGTAGATGCAAAATCCAATAATCTTGACGTAACTGATTTATCACGGCTTCGTTATGTATGTGCGCTGATCGTCTGTGGGCTCTCTGAATCAGCAATCGAGTAAATGAGTCTCTGCCGTCCAGTATTATCGGATGTAGTGACGTGTAGAGTACTGGAGCGTTGCCCAATCTCGTTTTCATACGTAGCACGCCGTCGTCGCATAACTCTGGTGCTAGCGTATATAGCTTCGATTTCCTGTCGATTTCGCGTCCGATGTGCAGAGTACGTATTTCGTCTGGAAAGCTTCTCCGTTGACTATTCTGTATCCACATATGCTCTGCTCGCTTAATGTGTTGCACTTGTAGCTGTAGTCTCCTATTCTTGGATTTCAGCTTATCGATGAAAAGTAGCACGTAGGCTGTAGAATTAATCAATCGATCGTAATTACTGAAGCGACGTATATCGGGTAATACGCTTGATGGCTCCATTTTCGATGTCGTAGTCGATAAAACGATTCCTGACTTGACTTTCAGCTTCCTTTCAGGGAGATCTTCGGTGCGGCTTACTGTAATATCTCGGCTCGGCCACTCCACCTCGTCTAGGTAGAGAAACTGCGGCCCTCTGTACCAATCATCCTGTATGTCGATCCTCCTTGTAGGCTTGCCTCGTGTAGCATGGTCTGCCGGATTAAGATCGGTCGGTACATATCTCCATGCTTGACGATTCGATTTCTCGGTGATCTCGGCTAATCGATGTGATACGAATGGCTTGTAATTTCGTGCGTCGTCTTTGATCCATCCTAATAAGACTCTCGAATCCGCCCAATATATCACTTCGTCGATGTCGTATCGTTGCTCGTTGCAGATCGTTTCTGCTAACCGTACTCCGATGACTGCCGCTGTTAGCTCCAATTTCGGTACGGATAGCACCTTCAGTGGACAAACTCTGCTTTTGCCCGCTGCTAAACTTACTCGAACTTCTTGCTCTGAGTTTTCTATGCGCCAATATGCTGCAGCGCAATATGCTTCCGTTGACGCGTCGGTGAAAATATGCAGAGTATATTTCGTAGCAGCTCTCGGTGTCTCGTACTGTCGCGGTATGCGTAGCGTAGCTACATGTTTCAGTGCATTCAGCCACTGAAAAAAGTCTTCAGCTTCTTGGTATGGTAGCGGTGCGTCCCAATCCGTTCCTTTTGACCAAACTCGCTGAAATATTATCTTCGCGCTTATCACGAATTGAGCGATAAGTCCCATCGGGTCGTAAATTGACATTATCGCGCTGAGTAACTCTCGTTTCGTCGGTGGTCGCTCGTGATTCTTTACTGCGTCCGGTACGCGCAGCATCTTCGTATTGTATCCTAGAGTATCGGTGCTAGGATCCCAAGTCATTCCTAGAACGGTCTGTTGCTTCTCGCCTAGATGCGTCGGTTCTTGTGCGTGAAGCTCTGGCTCGATGCTCGCTAACAGTCGCTCGCTGTTGCTCGCGTAGCCTCGTAGGTGAAAGTTTCCCTCGGCGTGAGAGTCTCGTACCTGCGATGACACTCTCAGTAGCTCGTCTTCAGTCTTGTAGGACGCCACATAATCATCCATGTAATGATTATTGTGTATATCGTAGACCGCCTCTGGATACTTGTCCTCGTTGTCGGTTGCGTTACGATTGCGCACTGAATGCGCGAGAAACGGTGACGATACGTTTCCGAAACAAACTCTGTTTAGTTTGTAGACTTGCGGCTCCATGTCTCTTCTCGTACCTCGCCACAAGAATAGCTGGCTCTGCTGGTCTTCGGCTCGAATCTGGATTTGCAGAAACATCTCCTGTATATCTGCTACTACTGCGAAGCTCCATTCGCGAAACCTCAGTAGTATACCCAGTAGGCTTTTTAGCAGGTCTGGTCCCGCTAAAATATAGTCGTTCAGACTATTTCCTTGACTTTTCGCGGCACAATCGAATACGGCTCTTCCTTTGCCTTTATTCAAATTAAAAACACTAAAGTGCGGCAAAAACCAAGTCTTATCGGTTTGCGGTGGTTCCATAATACGCTCGGCATATCCTTTTTTCAGCAACTTCTGAATTTGGGCTTCGTAGTCCTCCGCGAAGTCCTTGTCGCGACGCATTCTCGCTTCCAAGCTATGTAATCTTGAACGCGCCATAGCGTAGCTCGGTGGTAGCTTCACGTCGTCTGACGCCCATAGCTGGCCAACCTCGTAGCGATTTCCAACTTTTCTCACGGTTTTATTAAATATATCGATGGCTCGTTGATCGCTCGGACTCACGTTCTCCTTTTGCGTTACGCCTAACGCCTCGATCGACCAATGTTTCTTCACTTGCTCGATGAGATCTTCATCCCCCATACGGCAGTGTAACACGGTTTGCTCGTTCGTACGAATAATGCGTGGCATTCTACCGAAAAACGCCCAACCTAGTGGTGTTTTCATAGCGCACGGCTCGTTCTCGCCGCCCTGCCTGATTTCCGTCGGTGTAATCAAGTGACTATAATCACCTCCGATTAACATCTGTGGTACGCCTGTTCCGACGTAGCATTCGTCGCCTAAGTCCGCCAGATGTTTATATTTGAGTAGTTGCTCCTTATTGAGCGACTGTGACCTGATTCCTAGGCCATCTACGGTCTTGACGGTAATCTCGTGTTCGGTACCTCCTTTCGCCGGTCTCACGGTGGCCTTAACAGTCTGTGTTATCGACGTGTGCTTGAGATTCCTTATTCCTCGAATACATAACGGCTCGTCTTGACCCACTGCACCTATCTCATCAGCAACGTCTTGATCGATCATCGACAATGTCGATCCGTCGTCGATAAAAGCGAAAATATGCGCTGTTCCTTGCGGGCCTGTTACCGTTACAGGCAACACTTTCAACAACACGTTGTAGTTCGGGGTCGATGACACGTAGACTCGTGGGTCGTTGTCCTCTCGTTGCGTAACTTGCGTAGATTGCGTCTCTTGTGCCGCCGTCGGCTCGATCGATGCTGTAGTAACTCGCGCTACGGCCGCTCGTTGCGTAGCATGAGTCATCGCCATCGCGGTATTATCACGGAGCTCCTGCGTCGTCTCCGCGTGGAGCAGACGATGATGCACGTGCGGACAGCCTGCCACACCGCACCCTTTCGCCTTGCACTGTATTTTGAGGTGCTTCGCGTCCATGCACCTATAGCATATACGGTTGAGCTTTGCCCACTCCCATCTTGCGCCTATGCTCTGTGCGGCTAGCTTGCGACATTCCGGCGTTGAATGATTGCCGCCGCAATACAGGCACGTCGACTTCGATGTACTGGCTTGACGCGTCGCATACGTCACCTTCTGTGCTGTGGCGTATCGACCTCCGGGTGTGGTAGCGGGAATCGGATAACGCGGCGCGGATGTATTCGTACGAGTGCCGGTCGCGCGCGCGTTCGGTGCTGCTGACGGTACCTGCGCACGCCTCGGGGCTGCGCGGGCATGACAAAACGCCATTTCTTGTTCACTTTCCTCCATCAGAAAGTCAGCAAGTTGCAGGATCTCGGGTTCGTCGGTATCACGATGATTGCGTGCGTAGTCGCACCACCTGCTTCGAATATGGGGCGATAACCGGTCCGTTACTTCGCGAATCAGCAACGGGTTGTCGGCGTAGTGTCTCCGATCTATATCCATAATAGTGGACACTATGTTCATAATTTTGATTGCGAAGCTGTTGAGATCGTTCGCTGTAGGTCCCAACGCTGGCAGCTTGCGCAAATCTTCGATTGCTCTGTCTAGCAATACTTCGCTCCGACCAAATTGCTTTTTCAGTATTCGTATAATCATATCTGGACGAGTTGCGGTCGATAGGACGTGTGACACACATGTCTTCGCGTCCCCGCGTAGCGCCATACGCAGTCTAGCGACGTTCTCGTAGTCGGTAAACTTATATCTTCTCGATGTCTCGGTGTACGTGTTGTAGAAACTTCGCCACTCACTCACATCTCCGTAGAAGTGAGGAAGTTCGAAGATATCCTTCGGTGCCGGTCGAGCCGCCATTTGCATCTTCTCGAATAACTGCAACATAGACTCCGCTACGGTTCCTTCCTGAGTGAGCTGTGTACGCTCCGTGTGCGGCGTACGTGGCTCGATCGGTGGCGATAACGATCGCCGACGGTCCTCGCGGCTCGGTGAGCGACGTCGAATATGCCTCTCTTCCCGCGTGGAGCGCCTTGGAGTCTCGTAATCCGGTGGGGGCTCGTTGGCTAACCTCTTCTTGGACTTGACGGGCTCGGTTAGCGTCTTGTCCTGCGATTCGTCCATCCATGTCAGGATGCGCTGGTGTTGCGGTCCGATTTCGCTCCTATCGGATGCCGCGTCGGATTCACTGGCTTCTGCACGAATTTGCAGCTTCTGGGCTTCCAGCCTCTTCTTCACTAACTCGGCTTCTAACTGCAGCTCCTTCTTCTGTATCTCCGCTAGCCGCTCGCTCGCCTCCAGCTCGGCTTGCGAGAGTCTGGCCTCGATGACGGTACTCGCTTGTGAGCACACGGACTGCGCACGGGTGTGCACGTGCGGAGTGCTCGCCTCCTTTAGAGTATCCTTCGGTCGTTGCGATGTGGTAACGTCTTTAACCACTGTCTTCGGATGACGTAACGGGATCGGTGTAGGTCTCGCAAGACGTCGCAGGCGTTTGTTCAGGTCCCTACGCCATAGCAACATCGTATCTTGCGAGGGAGACCTCGGTGGCCTCTGGTAGACGTCGTCGATCGATAATGTAGCCGCTGCGCCTAACGGTTCCGCGCTAGCAGCTCGATGGGTGACCGCTGCCGCGTCGGCCGACTCGCCAGGGGGGAGGGGAGGGCGCTCCGCGTCGGCGTCCTCAGTCCTCTCAGCGTGTTCGCGGGCAACCTCACGATGTTGGGCCGCCGCCGCGCCTTCTTCTAGGAAACGCTGCCTGTCTTCGTCGCTCTGTACCGACGTAGCCTTCTTGGTCCGAATTATCGGCATCTTGACGATGTCGCACGATGGGGTTCTTCACGCAGAGTAGAAGCTGATCTCGACGGTCTTGATGGGCTGACAGTTAATCCGGTTCGAAGGACCAGGAAAATATAGCAGCCCGCGGCGCTATATCTGCCGACGATAGCTCAATGGAGAAGGCACCGGGCTGTCGCCACCACTCCTACTGCCAAGACCGTGACCACGGCCCTCTACGTCGCCGCGTGAAGAGGAGCGAATACGATACGCGAGGAGATAGCTAAATAAACTACTGTTACGCACAAACTCACTTTTATTAAACGCGATACAAAGGTATAAAAATACTCCTACGATCCCTACTACGCGATTGAACCGCTTCTGGTTCTCTTCCGGTTGGTTTCTTCTTGAGGCTTCTGGTTGCTGGATCACTCGACGACTGACTACGATTTCACTCCGTTCCTTCCTCGCTTATATACGAATTTCGTAGAAAAGGAACACCCTTACGATAAGGAGATAAGACGCGTTTCGATTCGTTCTGAATCAAGCCCTCTGATTGGTCGGTTACTTGATTCGGCTTTGTTCGGGTTAAATCGTGTTATCTCGTTATCGTTTACATAACTATAATTCTCACAAATATCTAATTATTGACTTAAATATTGCATAACACGCTAACTCGGTTACTAGGTCAGTGAAACAAAACAATAACACCTGTCCGACTCGCTTACTTTACGAATACAAAGCCTATTGTTCGCCCGCGCTCGGAACAATAGCCCGTTTCTCGACGGTTTACGGCATGCTATTATCTAATAGCTAGGATTACGATAATATGACCTATATTAGGGTGTTAAGCAATTCACGCTCTACGATTATACGTAACATTCATTTGTCTAATTAAAGTAATTACTGCGATAATAACCTAAATATATGCGTCTCATAGTACAACTGAGCGTAATCGAATTCTGTACGGGAAATTGACTGACCAATCACGATCGAGATTTTCTGTCTCACTGTTTCTTACCTTTCCTTGTCTTTATTTACGTGTGATTGGCTATAATTATGAACCAATGAATAAGTTTTCTTTATTTTCTTATTCCTTCGTTCATCTCGCTCTTCGAATAAGGAATTGGGATTTAGGGTTTGCGTGACCTAAATATCGAATAATACCTGATATAACGAACGATTACACAATTCTTATGTCTAATAACAATCTAATTATATATTTGCCCTACCTAACGGATAAAATCTTTATTTCGAATACAGCCTTAATCGTATTTCAACTTAATTAATCTTAGCGTCATCTAAGGTTTTTCAGTCGCGTCGCTAACAGCCCCGTTTTTAGATATAAGTACATATGTCAATGGCTCTAACTCACAACATTATTCGCCGTCTGAACATACTATTATATTAGCACAAAGAGCGCACCGTGCGGCATAGGCACGGTGCGCTCTTTGTGGAAGTCAAAGGTCTCTTATGATCGGATCCCACTTAATCAAATCAAATCTGGTTAAATTCTAGTTGGGTATTGGGGTTGGGAGTCGAAAGTAATCTTAGCTCGATTATTTTTGAAAAATTTAACAATAATAGCGTTATCGGGGACCTATCTAAGTGACAACAGCTTAGGTACCTGTAGAATCTGCTGATTGAAATGAAGACCTGACTTTTCGTTTCATCTGTCATCCCGATTGTATTTTGCATCGTCTCTATTTCTATTTATTTTTTGCTAAAGTAAAGAAGACCAGGTGAAATAAATATCCTCAATTTTGATGCACTTCATAACTAGGTATGCAATGTCGAGACCGGTTTTGGACGCTACACATAAGTCACAACCAAGAAATAGGCCCAAAAAATAGAAAAACACATTGTTTTTTTGTGTGTACAGTCGATGTCAAAGGGGTGCAAGTCTAAGGTACAAGTGTAAACATATATTATCTTTACGTCGACTGTACCTATGACCCACACAATGTAGATGAACACACTATTTATTGAACGTATCACTTTTTATCAAAAAGTACGTTCATCTTAAAGGCCGGCAACGCACTTACCTCTCTGGTGTTGCGGGTGTCTATGGGCTACGGTAATCGCTTACCATCAGGCGATTCGTCTGCGCGTTTGCCTCCTATCATATCATAAAAAGTTTCTACTACTTCTAGTTACTATTCCTAAGAAAGTACAGTCAGCATCAAAAGTAGCGGATGAAACAACGCGCCAAAAGTATCTGATATTCCGGATAACTTTTCCAAATATAGATAAATTTCTAAAATTCGCGCTCAAAAGTATATCTTTTACAGTCTTAGTTGTTCTGTATTAAAGACATCACTTTTTGTTCAGCTGTTACGGAATGGTAGATACTTACATATGAAACGTTATTTGATCCGCTACTTTTGATGCTGACTGTACGAACGAACGTACTTTGTTAGGAATAGTGGCGACTTTTTCGAGTCAAATTTAGTTCCGTAGTATTCACCTCATTATCTGTTTCCCTAAAGTTCATATAAGCTCTTTCAGTGTACAACACAGGAGCTCGGAAATGTAAACAATTAAGTACGCGGCAGTTGTAGACAGATACGGCATGTAATTTGTGTTGGGTGACATCCGCAATGAGGCACTGGAACTTTACACATATGGGTAATTGGGAAGGTCCGGGTGATATCTGGGGCACGGATACATTTATGTAGCTGTTCCTACATAATTATTATTTTAGATGTTTGGCGGGGTGAATTTTAAATACATGCACAAATTACTTAATTGAAACATGATAAATGCTTTATTTCTTCTTCTTCTTCTTCTTCATATTTAAGAGCTGCGCTCTTGTCAGTGGAGCAATCTCCAAGTCGTCTGGTCCTCTGCCAACTCCTTAACCTTCTGGTATGACACGACCTGAACCTTTTATTTGGTTGATTTTTTTTCTCGGTCTTCCTCTTTTACCTGGTGCTGGCTGGTGGTTATTTTGGTACCTGGGTCGCCTAGCAGGAGGACGTCCTATCGGACGCCCTAGGTATCGCTGGAGCGACTTGGTGGAGGCGGCTCTTCGGTGACCAGTTACGTCAACCAGATGCTTCGCGATTTAATTGGCTTGTCGCATATCCAGAATTAGAAAGAGTAATAAATATGGCAGAAGTCTCTGCTAATATTAAAAATGCAAAAGCAACACAATCTGTCTAACAGATCTTTACGCCTAAACCGCTGAACCGATTTCGATGAAATTTGGTATGGAGCTAATTGGAGGCTTGAGCAAGGACATGGGATAATTTGTATCGACCATCATCATCATTCCACGCAAGCGAAGTTGCGGGCAGAAGCTAGTATTGAATATGACAATGAAGGATTGTTGAATACAACATTTATTGTGCAATTTGTGGTTATGGCGGTTCTACAGTCCGCAGCAAGCTCGGCTGAATTTCACCTTTTCATACAGAGTTTCGTTCTTATTTTAAAACTACGTTTTGAATTGTAATGAAACTTTGCACATACAATGACATGAGGTAAATCTACGCCTGTAATTATTTTATATATTACTTCAGCTTATAAAACAAACAAAAAAGAGCAAAAACAAGTGTTGTACGTACAAAGTTTGAGAGCAATCTAGCTAGTCGTTTTAAAATGAGAGCGTTAATACGATTGTATGAAGAACCGGGCTTCCTGCGGATTCTTAAATACGAGAACTTAGTATGTAACGATTTGTATCCATTGAGGTGTTGGTACTCTGTGAGATAACAACATAGCCAAAAGCTTAATAATTTGTTAATGTAACGTAAGAGTAAAGTCCTAGCAGAGAAGCAAAATACGTAGCCTGCCTAAGTAAATAGGTAAATATATATATTCAACAATTCCATCGTGAATCGAAGAACAGAATGAATAATTGATAGGACGAGGAAGTCGAATCACCAGTAATTTGTCATAATTTGACAGGTGTAATTTGACGCTATAATGTCGGTATACATCGTGTCATTGAGGATGACGCGCGAATTAGACAAATCTAACCATTAAAGGCATGACAATACGAACCAAGGCATGCGTCCTCGTGAATGACGCGATCTATATGGTAGGTACAAAATTAGATTTGTTGTGATTTGTTTGCATTGTTGGGAAATGCCTATTTGCCGGCCTATATGTTAATGGAAAAATATAGGTTGATATGAAAATCAAAATCAGGTCGAATAGATCTATGAAAGAAGAGCGAGTGAGATGGCTGAATATGAATGAAAAGGGGCGCGAACAAATGTTGTGTTTTTTTTAATTGGGTACAATCGTACACAGATTGACCTAGCCCCAAACTGAGCAAAGCATGTACTATGGGTACTAGCCGACGATATATATACATGTATAGATAAATACATACATATATAGAAAACACCCATGACTCGGGAACAAATATCACATTCGAATCCGGGACCATCGGCTTTATAGGCAAGGTACCAACTAGGCCAGATCGGTTGTCATTCTGGTCTGATTTAAAGTCGGACCAAGGTATTTGAATTCACGAAGTGTGGCAATATCATAGTTAAATTTATGGAAAATTTCTATGATGTTTATAATGACACTATCACTTTGTTCTGTTCAAAATGGTGCAAAGTTAGCTTAGACGGAAGAATTTTTATTTCTTATAATATAACTTAATGAGACTGGGCCGGCCAGGTCTGCCGCCTGCACCCACAAATGTGTGCCAAAGTAACCACGGTATGGGTGCCGCAAGACGGGCGAGGATCTGGTAGGTCCAGACGGAGATGGCGTGACAACCTGTAAGGGCTCCTCTACACGATGGCCCAGCGTAGGCCAGTCCAAGGGACGCAGCTATGCGGTGAAATGAGATAGCAATATCACTTGCTCCCTCTAACGCATAAATGCGTCCCTAGGACTGGCCTACGCTGGGCCATCATGTAGAGGAGCCATAAGCTAATCTTAACGATTGGCCGGAGATTGCTCAAAACCGAGACGAGTGGAAATAGAGGGGGAGGACTTTGCCCAGCAGTGTAACACCGTATAAGCTTATAATAAATATTTTTTAAGGCTCATTATTCAAAGAGTAGCGAGGAAATTACAGACACAAGTAAATAAAGTATGAAGAGAGACTTCCAAAAAATTACACAAAACAGTGTCATGTCTATATAAGATATGTTAAATTTAAAATACTTACCTTAACTTCCATGTATATCTTTGAATGCAGTAAATTTGTAAGAAAACATTTTGAACTATATACCCCAGTAACAGATATTAGAAGAAATAACAGGAATCTTAATAAACTTAAATTGCCCTTCTCGAGAATGAAAATTGTAACGTCTAGCCCTCACTACATGATGATCAAGATATATAATAAGTTACCTAACTCTATAAAAAATCAGGAAAAGACTACTACATTCACTAAATTATTAAAAATATTTCTAATAAATAAATGCTATTATTCCCTAAGTGAATACTTTGAAGAGGATACTAATGATTGATGGTAATACTAATGGTTTATGCTAAAACTCATGTATTTAATTGCAATGTTTAGATTATTGGTTTCTCATTGTTTAAAGTAGATTTAGTCCTCTTAAATTGCTGTGCCCTTGCAGGGCGTCACATGTACTTCTACACTTTCTGTTCCATCTTATGTGATTTGTGATATGCAATAAAGATTTGACTTTTGACTTTTATGTTAACGGCACCAGTCATAGGACATTTAAGAGAAAACTTGGAATATTTTGATATTTTTTCGGCACCTGTAAAACTACCACTTTATGCGTTAAAAGTTGAATGTCCTATTCGTCCTTTATGTATTTAATGAAAGATACTGTAATTGGTTTAAATTTTATTACAAAATAAATACTAAGTTTTTTTGCTCTAGTCATGGGATGTATGGCGCCATTCATTTCAGAACGAAGAGAAATTATTGAAACATCAATCTTAATCAGCTCTATAGGGAGCGTGCATGAACTATAGGAGGCAGCACAGGAGCCGTCAGATTTTTGGCGCGAGGCGTAAATGTGATGTTTTTTGTTCCGATGGAGCCCACAAGATGGCAGAACCTACTATGCACAAGAAAACACTTGACGTGTAAATGCGCCTGTTTATGGTTCCGATTCAGACCACAAGATGGCAGACCCTCCAACGCGCACGGTCCCTATGGCTCTTGTATATGGTAAAATGTTGCCAGTGACTCTGATGATAAATACTTATTTTACAGGATTTATCTATACCATCCCATTACTGGCCTGTTATATTAGCCATTATAGGGGTGTTTACTATATATACAGCTGCTTGCGTGACCGCTCTCTAATGGAAGAAAAGGTCTAGCTTTTCCTATATGTAGTTTCTATCTTTCATCATTCGTTTCATCCGTCTGCTTCTTTGGAAATTGCGAGATACGTAAAAGATACTAGCGATGGAGATAGTTTTACTCGGATTTAACTTTCTAACTAATTTCAATATTCTTCATGTATAAATTAAGTTTAGTGCTAGACCTAAAGCATTCCTTCTCTAAACATCTAGAAGCCTGTTAAAATCTCAATTTTTTCTTCTTGATATTGTGCTGTTGCCGCGCGTGTCGTTTGACGTCTTTGAATATCAAAGGGTTAAAAATTCTAAGTTCAAATTTGCGCAGGAACAAGGCTATAACTGTGAAAATAGAAGTTCGTCAATTGCGGGCATTCTTCTCTGTTACTCTAATTACGTCTTAGTGAGAGTAAAAGAGAAAGATCGCCGCAATTTGCCAATCTCAGTTTACGCGGTAGGCCCCCAGTTGCCTGATTCAAGATTCAGGTATCGCCCCAGAGTAGGGCAAGATCAAAACCATAACCTTTCCATTATGAATCAGTTTCCATTCTAGCCCTCGCCGTAAGACTTAATTATTTCCAACACGCCAAGTCTCGTGTTGGAGCTACATAAAAGTAATGTAGGTCCTGTCGGTAGTACCAACTTACAGGATATTTCCCGTTGTTAGGTTGGTAGCTGTAATTACCCACGTTCTTGCTAGTCTTGCCACTGGTACACGATAATTTAGGATCTATAGATTCTTTACGGTTATTTTTATTAAATTTGTCCAGTGTTGCAAATAAAAGGGATAGAGGAAAAGGAAAGAGAATGATTATGTTAAAAAGGATAATCTACAAGTAAATATAGGCAAGTAAACTTTGCGTGACTGAACATAATGTGCTTATTTATGTTCCCTGTGGTACAATCGCTTTTTAAAAACGGTTCTAATATTTAAAGTATATTCCCCTTACTCATACAATTTAAGCCTCAATTAGTTAATTTGTGTGTCTATTTCTTTCTTACAAATATATACCTAAGTCAAAATGACAAATTAAAGCAAACGATTAAAAGCTAATTGAGGTTTGTAGCGCGTCTATGGATAACGCTATAATTGTCTAAGGTTTAATTGGACTCCATTTTCTTTAACAAAATAGTTTTAAAAACTCTAACTCTTTTGGTCTGTCTGGGTACTTCAAAGGCAATCTAGACTTGCTACGAGTATTCAACAATATGGACGGTTCTAACTTATACCCGTACACGTACAAGATGAATCAGACAAAGAGTCTACATTGGTTCAAGGTCCAATTTTAATTTTGTTGACGATTTTTTGTTTTGGATAAAACTTGGCTTGTTTGAAGAGCTCCTCAATCTAAGTGGAATAAATAGGAAGTCGGAATGAAATTTTCTGTTGAGTTACGAAAATACCATACGGTTTCGTAAGTCAGTGGAAGATTTTTTTAATACGGTCTGTGAAATTGCGCTTTTTATGTACAGAATAAACAACTCTATCTATTTAACAACCAAATTATATCAAAATGTGACGAATAAAACCACATCAAAATAAGAAACGGCCCTCAAACGCGTTTTAGACTATGCTAAATTTATGGCCCCTATATCCTGCTTCTTCATACCTCTCTGTACTTGCTAAATCTATTTACATTGCCCTGTATGAGAAATAGGGCTCCCGAAATAGTATACTTAGTCTAAATGTGCTATTTTTTATTTGTTTTTTTTTCTCAAATTTTGATGAAAGGTGGATGGATCGAGTTCCTTATTTTGTACAACATAAGCGCCATTTCACCATATGTCCTATAAAATCTTCCACTGCACCGCTATTCCACGAAAACGTATGGAATTTTCCGTAACTCAATGGGAATTTTCATACATTGTTTTCCAAATTTAGATTTTGTATACCAGAAGCTTTTCAAACGTACCGATTTTTATCAAAATGTGTCAAACAAATAAAAAATGGCCATAAAACGTTTTAATGCAGGTTAGACAAAGTTAACATACGCTGTTTAATTATTTACCTAGTTTTTAACAGGTTAACTAATCGTTGTTTTTTTCACCAATTTTTTTTATACTACGTCGGTGGCAAACAAGCATACGGCCCGCCTGGTGGTAAGCAGTATCCGTAGCCTATGTACGCCTGCAACTCCAGAGGAGTTACATGCGCGTTGCCGACCTAACCCCCTCCCGCCCCTTGTTGAGCTCTGGCAACCTTACTCACCGGCAGGAACACAACACTATCAGTAGGGTCTAGTGTTATTTGGCTGCGATTTTCTGTAAGGTGGAGGTACTTCCCCAGTTGGGCTCTGCTCTAGATCTGGAATGACATCCGCTGTGCTGTGCCCTACTACACAAAGCGAGATGACATTCACAATGCCCATACCTCTCTTGTGGACGTAGTTTAAGGACGTACCCGGGTCTAAAAATAGTGATGTAGGAAAATGAACAAAGTACGGTATAAGAGTGAAAGACAAAAGCCTGGCATTTTCTTACAAAAAGGATCCCCGAACGGTGATGCGATCATTCAGGAGCACTTTGTATCCGTTATCGCACCTTTAGGCCGCAATAATATACAGGTTTGAAACAGTAATCTTAAAAGTTTAAGGATTTATTATTTCCAACGGTTATAATATTATTCACCTGTCTTCTTCTTCTTCCTCGCGTTGTCCCGGTTTTTTGCCACGGCTCATGGGAGCCTGGGGTCTGATTGACAACTAATCCCAAGATTTGTGGTAGGCAGAGAGAGAGAGAGAGAGATTATTTATTTGTGAAGGCACTAGTTTTAACGAAAGCGACTGCCATCTGACCTTGCAACCCAGAGGGTAAACTAGGCCTTGTTATTAATCCGGTTTCCTCACGATGTTTTCCTTCAACGAAAAGCGACTGGTAAATATCAAATGATATTTCGTATACAAATTCCGAAAAACTCATTGTATAATTACGTAAAAGGCCATGATTTGCACCGTAGTATCAAAACTCCTGGGTGCGTAGACAAGACGCCAGTCGTCCACGCTCTGTAGCGTAGCGTAGTTAACTCTCTCTATACTTCTATAGCTCTACGTAACTCTTCCATATTAGTGCGACACAGACAATTGCGTATCGTTCGCTACGGTGCGTTAACGATTGGCATCTTGTCTATGCACCCTGAGTCGATTTTGGTGATAGAAGAGACTCGATTCCTTCTTTGTTACGAGCAAAGATGAAATATACTTAACTAGTCTTACTAAATCCTTGGAGCCTTTTAGACTTCAGTTTCAATATTAATTTCAACGACATATTGAAATTATATGGACATCGGTATTACTTGGGTACGAATTGCTATGGTTCGAACAATCAGCAGCGGGCTACTGGATTACTCGAAACGCAAGTCGAGTACAGAATACCTGGGGGACTAGCAAGGATGATAATCATACGTTGACAGACGCCAAACGAAAAGAAAAAAAGTATTGTCCGACCAAAACATGTCTTTTGCAGAAACCGAAACCGAAGGTTCCGGCTTTGGGTCTACATAGTTTCGGCCGAAACAGAAACCAAAACTATTGTAGACTTGTAAAATCTTTGAAAAAATGACATAAAACCGCTGTATAAATACACTTATTAAGACTGCGTCGACAGTCTAGTGCCGCCCTCATTAGGGGAATAGTGTTTTCCAATAAACCAATTAATTTCTGTATACACTCAGTACATTAATATTGCATTTAGTAAGTTTCATCTCGGCCGAAAGCTTCAGCTATTTTTTGACCGAAACCGAAACTATGGCCAAAACATGATTTTTTGTCCGAAACTGGCCGAAACAGAAACCGGTTTCTTCGGTCGGACACGAAAAAAAGTATCGAGATAGCAAATGCTACGAAAAGTTACGTGACTATTGTATGGAACATTATTTAATCTCCTAAGACCCTGAGTACACATTTTTGTACATATTCCAAAATCTATTTTGAATCTTTATTATATAACTAAGGGTTCCAAATTAAAATAAAATAAAATAAATAAATAAAATATTTTTTTTTCTGAACCATAAAAATTCCATAAAAAATTTAGTACCATCGTTATAGCTAGGGGTTAGTTAGTACATTAAAATCAAATCAAATCCAAATATAATAAGAATTATAAATAATTAATAATATTGACATAATAACAATGAAATCATGATTCATAGTAAAATAAAAATTAGTTGAAATAATGAATACAAAAATAATTAATAAATTAACATGTCAAATTCAAAATAAAATAGACTAGAATAATAATTACGATTACATATTCCCATAAATAATGATTTCATGTCAAAAGAGCAATGGGTACAAGTATAAAAATGTCATTATATTTTAATTAATAATTTTTACCCATTTACACAGGATGGAACTCTCTGGTCTGTCGGCAATTACCTTCAGTATCCTGTTGTCGCTGCCTTGGATGCGGTTTAGAATAGATGCGACCCGCTTTCGCCTGATCGCATAAAAGTCGTCAGTGTGCGCCTCGGCAAACATTCCTGAAGCGCTACAGAACCGTGGCAACCTCAACAGGATTCTGAAGGCATCATTATACTGGATACGAAGAGCATTATAGGCTTTCAGCGTGTAGTTGACCTATGGCTACCCGTGTAAAATACTTGGCAGAACGCCTTAAAAAGGGTGATTTTAACTTGTTTTGAACAACGGGCAAACCTACGAGCCAACATATTGATTCTGACCGCTAATGCTCTTCGTTCCCTCTCCAAATCGAGATCGTCTTTGAGGTCTTCCGTCACAAAGTGCCCGAGGTATTTAAACTGTGACACTCTCTGAAGGTCAATACCATTCAAAGCTATAAAAGGCACTTGCTGAGGGTTCATAAAATCATTAAAAAACAAAACAATTTCTTCTGGGTATCAGGAGGCTAAGTTTCGATTTGCTATCAAAGAGTGGCATCTTGGCTAGTAGTGCAAAAAATATTAACAATAATCTGCTACTTATTCAATTCTGTCTACTGCGCTGGAAGTCAGGAGAGGCATTTTCCCGCGCGTTGTTTACGCGCTGCCGTTAGCCTCTGGAGTGAAATATGGCTGGATTTTGTTCCGAGACAACGTATTCAAAACCCGGAGGCCTATTCACACTATAATAATTCTATCTTGGTTTGCTATTGAGATGTTCTTCGTATTGGGCTTGCTTGTAGATGCCGAACACGCTAAGGTTGCGCTGACTTGACAGTGACAATGCATACCATATTCCACACTTATGGTAGGACAAAGGACATACGTTATAAGAAATATATACCCTCATCTGTTGTTTATTTGTGATGGAAAAATATATGAGAGTTAATATTCACATTGACATATTGCAAACAGGTTGCCTATAGTTACCTACATTGCGTACGGACAGTAACTTTTTTTCTACTTTTTTTTTGTTATTTAATCGTATATTACTCAGATCATAGAAAGTACTAGATGGCTGACGGAGGCGTGGCGCGTGTCGCCGCGACATGGCCACATCGTGGCCATACCGGCCCGCCGTAAGACAGTAGCAAATTAGCTGTCATTGAACAATGTGCGCGTCAATTTTATTGAAATGCCGAATTATAGCGTTATTTTGTGTCGAAATAGGAGTGCATCCAAAAACTATAAGGATCATGGAGTTACATACCACATTTTTTTTCACGTATTAGTCAATAAAACCACACATTTTAACAAATAAATCCAGTGACATATGATTTTTCTGAGTCAGACCATGTTGTCATACAAACGCGTGGCAATTTGTCTATGCATCCTACATTGACGCTTTGGCATGGAAAACTATTTGTAGTGTCCCTAGCAACGGCGCAATGCATTAAACCGCTAACGATATTCACAGGGGCATTATATTGTTTCTTGGTGACCACCGCCAACCGCTCCCTTCATTGACGCCGCGAAGTAGAGTGGTGCTCGTGCATATAATTGATCTTTGAGCGTTATCGATAAAAATGTTTGGATATAGTGTGTATGAAAGTAATTATTTTTCAAGTAAAATTTTACAATTATTTTATATGCACCTAATGTTTAATTTGATACTTATTAATTTGGATTAAAAATCGAATAGGTAAGCCAAAAAATAAACTGATTTAATTAAGTACAATTTATTTATAACATTATAGTTTATACCTATAAGTATATTTTATTCAGGTTCTTAGCAACGATTCGAATAACTGCACAAGGTATAATCAAATATGTTCATGATTGCAATTTTTTTCAGTTTCCCGAAAAAATCCAATATTAAAGAAAAATAGATAGATGCTACAGGTAGAGGGCCCTAACTGGTTTACGAGCGAGAAAAGTGTTATTTGTTTGGATCATTTTCAAGAAAAATGTTTCCAGTTACACTTCGCCTCATTTATACATATAACGATAGAATATAAATATGTTTAAAATAATAGTATATTGTATACTTAGTCGATCCAGAAGTTCTATGGGAAAGATTTTTACTGATAATTATGATTACTCTTTCCTTATTATTCGTACATATGATTTAAAATCTTATTTAATGGTGCATTATACTTACTTACTTTATTTATAATATAATTTACTATAACTTGCTTTCGCAGTTCTTCATAACTCTATGTAACATGCTGGAATTGCTCTTAATTGGTGACAAAATATGCTATAATAAACTGAAACTATTTTTTTAATGAAGCGCTCACGTCTAACGACAATCCCAAAGTAAACAATTTAAACAAACATTACATCAAATAATGACTAAAATTTAAACCAATTTGATTAGTTAAGCATAAACAAGCTTTCGCATCATGGTACATGTTTTTTTTTTAAATTAAAAGCTTTGTATTACATTTTATCAGTAAAAACCATTGTGAGAGAACTTATGGATCAACTAATATACCTTACACGTACCTTATAATTCTTAGCTCGTAAATAAGGTCAAAAATTTAAAGGAATATAAATTAAGTCTATGGCAATTATTACTTAAAACAAAAATGTCAAAACTATGTTCAGAACATGTAAAATATCGATAGCTCTATCGAATTGTCCTCACTCTAGTGCCGCCGCTCTAGGCTCCTACACCGCGCGGTTTGGCCAATCACAGCGCGTGATTTGGCTGTCTGGCCACGCCTTCAATGATGTGGTGGGGGGCTGTTGGAGACAGCGAGACTCGTTGAAATTATGCTTCGTTATAAATCTCCTTACTTCTTATATCTATGGTATATTATATCAAATTAAAGCTTATTTTTTACTCGTATATATAACCAAATATTTAATAGGTTGCCTTATTAAAATGTTGGACCAGTCCAAATATAAATCGGTTAACGACTAGTTGCCTCCTACACTTACCTGTGAATAATGAAACATTAAACAAATAATCATCATCTACTCAACGGTTAACTGAGAGAGATCCCTTAAAGGCATAAGTTTGCCATTCTACTTAGCTTTTCCTAATTGTAAGTTACTGTTATTATGTGTTTTTGTACAATAAAGAGTTTACTAATACTACAATAAGTTTGATATCGGGTAATCAAATACAAGAATGTGCCTCCAATATAACGACTTAATTGTGTAAGGTGAATTGCGGTAGTGGCATTGATGTTTTCGACCCTTACACCGCTACGTTTAAGAAATGATTGACTGGCATCCTCTTCTCGCGTTGAATACTGACATCTGATTCGACCTTTGTTTGTTTCATTTGTGAATATATAATATTAATCTCTAATAAAATGTATAGTTTATTTTTCCCTTATATTGTAATAAAATCATACTTAAAATCTTACATAAAATCTTTATTTACAATAACAATATACATAATGGATATATACAGATGATTACTATAACTATCTAAAATAGGCCCTTGAGGCATTGTATAGCTACCAATGCTTAGATAGGTAGTTATTTCTTCCTCGATTCGATGCAGGGCCCGAAGCCGGTTTTTCTGAAAAACCCGAAATAGCCATTTTTTTTTAATACTACGTCGGTGGCAAACAAGCATACGGCCCGCCTGATGGTAAGCAGTCTCCGTAGCTTTTGTACGTCTGCAGCTCCGGAGGAGTTACATGCGCGGTGCCGACCCTAAACCCCCTCTCCCCCCTCGTTGAGCTCTGGCAACCTTACTTACCGGCAGGAACACAACACTATGAGTAGGGTCTAGTGTCATTTGGCTGCGGTTTTCTGTAAGGTGGAGGTACTTCCCCAGTTGGGCTCTGCTCTAGATCTGGAATTACATCCACTGGCTGTGCCCTACCACACAAAACGAGATGACATTCACAATGCCCATACCTCATTATTGTATGCTCTTAACGTAGGACTGAATCATGTATGTAGGTAACATATTCTTATTATTACATTGTCCCATTAAAATGAAAAAATAAACCATAGAACGAAAAAGAACGTTATATACCTCCGGTATTTTTTGTATGAAGAAAATCCGGTTCCGAGCCCTGCCTCGATGTTCTTCACTGAACTTCTTTAAAAAAATCAAGAAAAGATTTTAAAACTTCAAATAGATCCCTTGCTCCGGCTGAAATATAGCAAGTCAAATAAAATAAACTCCTAAGGAAATCGTATGTCGTTATGACAACTATGCTATGTCCCTTGATTTACATAACATGACATTTTGTTCAAAATGGCATCGCTTTTCCTGTGTACCAGCTGTCGCCCGCGACTTTATTCACTTTATTATTATTTTTTACCTATAATATAATATTGATGGTTTAAATTCGACATGAATACTTTGCAACAGTTGGGTTAATAATTCGATGACATTAGTCAATCGAAATGTCTGTCTACGAAGTATAAGTCTTACTAAAAAAATCAACTAGTCAAAAAAAACTGTTTTTCCGCTTTTCTAATTATGTGTGTTTCTACGAAAGTTCATGTTCCTCACTCAAAATAAATATACCGAATTTTCAAAAACGCTAAAATTACGTTGCTTGTTTTCTAACAATATTTGGTCTTTCTACGAAGTTTAAAAATTGCACACGATACGATCTTTCAATCCCTTTATAATACTTTTTGAGGCTGTTTTTGTAAAGTCGATTTAATTATTTGTCTATATTTTTAATATTGTCTTTTTACGAAGTTTCAAGTCTCTTATACAAATCGCTACACATCCCTGCCGCTCTTAGCAGCAGAATAGGAGAAAGTTACATTATTTAAGTTATAGGCGTTATAGCTATTATATGTAGACCAACGTGTGTGCCGTGTGTTATGGGATTGACGTATTTTGAAAATTACCTAAGTCTCTTCAGTATGCGGGATAATTTATATGATCTCTAACTCTAACTGTAGGTAACGAAAGAAGATAACGTGCTTGCCAATACGAACTAATCAGACGTTATTTGGCTCTACCGAAGATACAGTGTTTGTTCGTGGTAAATTCTCAAAAACATTGCAGCTATCCGGCGTATTTCTATCTTATATGAATAGACCAATTACATTCACCTATTAGAACAATGTTGATAAATTGAAAGAACCGCAAAGATTTCTCGAAATTGGGACTAACAATTTCGATCGCTCGTTGCGCCCTGGTTGGCGGTAAATCACAAATTCTACACGAAAAAACCTTTGGCCGTAGTTTCGGTATCCGCAAACCACTTTGATGCCATTTTAACATGTGAAAATGTCATTTAAATATCAATTAGTGTTAAGTGAGCGAGCACACATTTGCCACTATACTAGTAGCAAATGTATGAACTTACACTTAACTCTAATCAATGTGTAATCAATGTGTGTGTGTGTGTGTGTGTGTGTAGGCAGGTGTATACAATAATGTTAGAGCGAGCACTCAAAGAGCAATGTCACAGTTAATAGACTTGGCGTGTAAATAGAATCCATTACGTTCTGCATAAAGCCTCCGGTAGAATCTAGATTTTAGATGCTCTAGATTCCAGGGCATTCAAACGGTGTCCTAAGTGTCGGCTTGCATAGTCGACAGTTTCCGGGCCGCGTATTGCCATTGCTTAGCGAGTTAAGGCTAATCGAACGCTCAGTCAAACCAGTGTTCCACACAGTTACGGTGAGAGATTTTTATTATTCACTACGGTGGCAAACAACAGCTGGCCTGGTGCTAAGTAGCATCTAGGCACTGCAGCCTATGGGTGATTTCAACTCTAGTGGCGTTACACGCGCTTTGCCAACCCTACAAGCTTACAAGGTTTTCTGCTTGACAACACTGGAAACCTCATTCACTATCAGGAGTAACATTATTACAGGCCTTTGCGTCTATTGCAGACGATTTATGCATTGCTGTTTAGACAAGGGTTTGGTGACTGCGATGCGATGCGTGAGCGGCATAACCTTCCACATTTTTGACAGAGAAAGGTCATGCCACTTGAGGCACACAAAGCAGACCGGGAATGGAACGGTTTGCTTTCTGGGATATCAGGAGGAACACATTATAATATATGTACGAGGTAAGAACAGTGCTATAATATTATGGCTGTGGTCTTCTGTAAGGTGGAGGTCCTTCTCCAGTTGTGATGCTCCCGATTCGAACGAAATATTTCCCAGTCCCAGTTTACATCTCTTTTTAAAAGAGAATATTAGACGTAACTGTAACTTATTAACCCTACTGCTATTGCTAATTAAAAATGGGAAAATTCGGTCGAGATTCAACTCCCGGCCAACAGAGAAACTGTGTCACAGGAATTTACCTCTCTATAGCGAAAATGTTCTAGGGGCGTAATAGTCCCATCTACTGTATAATTATTACCTATGTCACTGACATAATTGAGAAGAACATGCTCGAACAATTGACATATTCCTGTATTGCGCTATTACATTTGCTTACTATTTATCGATATTTATCTATTTATTTATGCTGAGGAAGCGTAGGGATGGACGTATGGTCATGCGTTGGGCAGACAGAATAACGTCAGATACAAAAACCACATTATAGGCTAGCATGCACTGGGCCCAAGATGCGGCTTGGAGAGCACTGGTGAAGAGTGTCCGCAGTCGTAACGTCCCTCAGCCATGAGGATACGACAAGGAAGAAGACTATTTATCTCGAAGACTTATACTAGCTTGTCAAAGACCTACGTTTGACTGGATCGGAATAACATCGTTACTGCTCAAGATAAACTGCTAAAGCCGGGACATCTTTAACCTGGCGAGGCGTCTATTGAACACGATTTTCACTGGCTTGCCTTTTCAGGAAATTTATATGAAAACAGCCCATCCGAATCAGGCTAAGTATGCTGAATAAATAAGAGGGACATAATTTGATCTAGAGAGACTTTGTGGCAAATAAATTTAAGTTTCCAAATCGCTAAAGATGATGTGGATTTTTTTTGCGAATAACTACAGGCCGATATCATCCGGCGAACTGTTAATCAGTGGGCACCTTTACAATATAAAATGCCTAATTGTATTATTCAATCTTGTTTTTATGTGAGACTTTGCCATTTCCAAATCGTATCATGTCAATTACGTAACACATGTAGGGTAGGTATAATCTGTCGTGGAAAATAGTTATTTGTACAACAAGAGACCGAAGTTTGATATTTCTTCGAGTGCTTATTTCGAGTGCTTATACGTAGTTAACAAATGTGGCTTATCACGTAATTTTTTTGATAGTTGTGTCTCCGCGAAAAGTGGCAAAAAAATGGAGCAGAAAAAAATTACATTATTTTTTTCATCCAAGTTCAAGGAAATGAATGTCTGTAAAAATATGCATTATGAACCCCATTTTATGCTCCTTAATTCTGAATTTATTTTGTTGCTCTGGGTTGCTTGGTTTAGCTGCAATAACAGTTTAAAAATTACCTTGATTTTTTGACATTTTCGTGGATAAGTCTGAAACAAAAGAAGATCGAAGGCTGATATTACGCATACAGTGTTCTTAGGACCTGCCACTACTGCACCTCAAATTACAACCAAATCCCTTGCGGGGGCCAATCTTCTTAGCTTAGCTTGCTAGACCCTTTCAAAATAATACGGAAATAATTAAGTAACGAACATCAGTTGGGATCTGACCTGGGTGATCTAGCTTAATATAAACATATTGGGCTAGGTCACCTATCTTACGTTTTTTTTTATAGTTTTTAATTTTAGTTTTGTAAGTAGTTTTGATTTTAGGTTACTTTTTATTCTAAGTTTGTTATTGGTTTTAATCAAAAATTTAGATGATTACATAATTAAATTAATACCTAAAATTGACAGTTCAATCGACCACTCTTTTTTGTAAAAAAAAACTTGGTGAGATACGATCCGATTTGCGGATATAACTATTTGTCAACTATATTAGAGATCCTTAAAAGTAGAAATATTTACTTTGCGTAACAATTGCGTATTTTTTTATGTTCATTGTTTTGATTATATTAAATACGTAAAATATGGTGTTTTTATTAAATTTTAAACTTTTATTTTACTAACTAACTAACTAAAACTATTAATTAATCATTACGATTGAGGACTCGTAGGGTGTTTTAGAACGATGCGGTCTGACTTTTTTTGGGGTCTAATATAAACCGTTAATATACCGTTGAATTACGTATTCACTTATTTTTGTCTCTTTCTTTTTGCTAATGACGTGAAATGGACAAAGACAATAGAATTCAAATATTTCGAACTTGTATTAGGCCCCACACGTTGAAATGACATTCGAATATTAAATAAGGGCTGCTTAAAAACAGTGAGCAAAATGCGATTTTGCTCACTGTTTCAGCCCTTGTTCAAGCTGTTGACGTGAAAAGATAATTATTCGGCATCGGCAGTAAGAAGACTGCAAAAATAAACCAATTTAATGAAAAACAAGACCCTCTAATGGCTCATGTATTATTCAATCGTCAAGTTACAAAGTTAATCGGTAGGACTCTTTTACTTATAAAAAACCTTTTAAGATTATTTTGGTAAAATTCAAGGCATAAAATTAAAATTAACTTGGAGGATAAAAAGCTCGTATTTCTCTACTTTTTCCTTATATAAAGGCATTAAAAAAATATATTAAATTATTATTTTCTAATGATTTACCACAACCTTAAGGGATGAATTTAGCTTTTTTTCCTCTGCTAATCTGTCCTCCACCGATTAACAGCTGCCAGGTGCCTGGTTCTAATAAACCGGATGCTAGCAAATTAGCATGATAAGTTACAGTGCTCTGAAAATTGTTTACACAGATATGTAATCTAGAGAATGTAGAGAATGCCGTGTGGCATTAAGTCCGCCGTTAGTCACTGTATATTTTTTACTCTGTAATAAAGTTGATAAAATAAATAAATGTATTCCTGAACATTGTCGTGTTCAAAATACGGAAATAAAATAAAAAAAATTACCTACTAACTAATATTTATTTATTTAATTTCATGCCATTGCATGACACGCAGAATCCATTTTATGTAAACGTTTTTCCTTCCCAGGATTCGTTCATTCGTTATTCGTAGCTGTTCATAGGATAACGACCCTTTAAATTCCGCTCCTACCGGCCCAAATAACCCCCCAAGCAATTGAGGGCGCCCTCATAAAAGAATTCACACCTTTAGAATCGTAAACATTTCGTTTGCGGATACGTAGCGTGTGGCCTTTACCGGCCCTTTGATATACATTTTATACTGGACTTATCCTGTATAGCACTATTGGCCGAAGTACAATAGTATAGAGATTAAATGATGGAGGGGGAGATGACCAAACGAGATGCTCCAGCGCAGCCTGCAACAGCTTGGCCCAGGACTCGCTCATTACAAACATAGATAGAGAGAATCACACTGTCTCTGTCTTACGCTAGTACTAGCACCCAAAAGAAAGGGATGAGTATAATTTTCCTGGTTCTTACTGACAAATTGTGTTTGCCAGACTATTTACGTATTTATTAGTATGCTAAGCGGCTTAGTTACCGTAACCCGTCTACAGGGATTAGGTTTAATGTAAATTATACAAGCTTTTCTTGCGTGCCAGTAATTAAGAACTTTCATGTTTTATGCTGTAATAAAAATAAGATATAGGTAAGCCGCAAACTTTACGTTGAAGCCTTATTTTATTTGTAAAATCTCGCGTTCAAATTTATCGTTTAATAATAGTAACTGTGGTTATGCCTGCAAGGAATTAGGATTACGGCGGTTTCGTTTGATCTCTTCCTTTCCTCAGGAAACCGATTCTCAAAAATAAAGTACTCTGTCCGTGATCACGCCTTAAGCTTTCTATTAAGATATACCTAAAATCTTATTGTAAAGTCCACATCAAAGATTTTTTTTTAACTTAAATGTAAACTAAAGTTATTATTAAATTTAAGTTACAAAGTGAGTTGAGTGAATTTTGGGGCTTAAATTTAAACAGCTTCCTGATATTTACTCTATTGATATTTAGAGTACTTCCACAATTCCGATGACAATGCAATATGCTACCATGGATGCAGTCGGAACTTCGGAAGATAGCCAAAGGAACTCCTTGATAAAAAACACAAACACATTGAGGTCGCGAGAAGCGCTTGATAGACATCAGTTTGAGAAGAAGTACAGTACAGGAGAAGAAGTACAAAAAAATCACAGCAAGTAATTAACTTGTTTCCCTTCTAGTTGGTATGTCCGAATAAGAATAAGAAACCATTTATTGCCACACAATAAAAAAACAGGCAGGTTACAAAATACAATAACATATTTTTTTACATGCTCAGCAAAAGGAACGGGCTCAGCATACACTGCGTCAGCCTCATTACAAATAGACCGCGCAGCTCTGATTTTCAGTCCGTCCCCTTCATTGAACCACATTGATATGATATGCGGGTTAAAGGATTTTTTTAAATATGGCATTACCGTATTTATTCTTTATATATTACGCCAGTGTTTGTTCAGCGCACCGGTAACCTATTTAAGGGTGGCACCCTGCTAATGCAGTAAATTAAGTGGCTCAAGTGTCCCTCGCGTCTCGTAATATAATTTTACCCTGGATAATACTGGTACTTAGTGCAAGGTTAGCTAGCAAAAACCCTATTAACCTGTGAACCCTATTAGGTATTATGTTGATGCGTTTGTTGATTGTACTAGCTACTAGTATCAGTGCTACTAGTCATATTTATAATCAATATTTTTTTGCATTCAGCTTCTAAATGGGCCCACTGATTACCTGTTTGACGATATCGGCCTGTCAGTTATTAGCAATTGTCAGCTTTTGCGAATAGCTGACAGGCCGATATCGTTCGGCGAAATGGTAATGAATGAATGAATGAAAATGAATGAAAATCATTTATTTCGAGCTATAAACTCATATAGTGTTAGTACATACAACAATTATTATTTATCTACCTATATATCTAAGTTAGTACAATATAAACAAAACAATAAATACCTAAAACTACTTAACATAATCTATTTCGATGATGCGTTGGTCCGTTGGGTTCATGCAGTTGGTTCCAACGCCTCATCAGTGGGCAGTCTACTCTGACGACAAATACGTTAAGGAGACTGTTGGTGCTACCCTGCAACCTATGCAATAGGGATGCCGCTCTTTTACGCATAATAGCGTAAAAGTCATCCGTACGGGCATCGGCGAACATCCCCGACGCACTGCAGTATCGAGGTAATCAGCGGGTCACTTCAAGTAACTATTAGGTTAGCTGAAAGCTGGAAGAGATCCCTTAATTTCGCCTTTATGTCTCAATTCTGTTAATTATAATAATATGTTAATCTGTGTTGTGTACAATAAAGTGATTATTACTACTACTATTTAAATTAAAAAACCTTAAAAATTAGACTATTGTAAAAATGTGCTATAACTGTCACATAAAATTTTGGCAAGTTGAACGACGTGCTGCAATACTGCACTACTGATATAAACCCGAATGTGGAGACAGGTCAGCGTGCAGTATACATCAAGGCCTCTACAGACCTTGCAACAAATTGCATGCGATTTTAGATAAGTGCTAGCTGCTAGCAGCTGCTAGCTACGTAGGAGCAATGAATTCAGTCGATCGTTCAAATGGCGTAATATATTGCAAATCGTATGCAATTATCGGTCAAGCTAAGGGAGGTCATTATAAATGACACGTCAATGAATAATACACATAATATCAGTCCAGGCGAGTTGGGCTCCCTCCGGCCAATTAGTGACTACCAATTTTCGATTTTAGTCAATTTCTATACAAACGTTCTCGACGTTTTCCTCTCCAGATTTTGGCCTTGGATGAATATTTTTTATATGAGTTCAATATTGCCTAATAACATAATAACCTGTGTCTGTACGTTTTGCTTTTTGGATATTCTTGTTTTTATAAGAAGTAGGTTATTTTATACTTAAACAGACGCCTAGCATACAAAATCGGCAACACTAACGCAAAATCAAAATGGTGACACACAGATTTCTTTCTCATTTTGTTCCCAGATTTTTGTTACGATTGCTTAAATTTTGGAGGAGGAAAATGTCAAGAACGAAACCTCGATTTTTGAGATTTTCACGCAGGATTTTTCGCCTAAGCTGCGGTTGTCCTTATCGCACTAATTTTAGGAGCCGCTATTTACCTAAAATCAAACATAATCAGATCTGAGAAGGGGCTCCACTGGTATTTCCAAATAGCATATTTATTTAAATTATAAAGCGATGTAGCGAATACATATTAAATTTTCCCTAATTTGTAATATACCACAAATTAGGGAAAATTATTATTTTTTGCTTAATTTGAATTTATTAACTACTTTCCTGGTACTATGCGTAGCATCCATCATCGTTTTTTTGGTATTAAAAATTGTAATCAGTATTATACTGTTCGTTAATACAAGTGGTATAAATCCTGAAAATTCATTTTGAGGAAATAATTTAAAATGTTTAATAAGTCAAATAAACGAAGTTCAAAATTTCAATCACTGAGGAATATTGACGAGGAAGGTTTTGAAGAAATCGATATTAAAAGAAATCTGAAAGACTATAACCTTCAAAGAATATTGTGGCAAGGTATGTACGAGTATTTAGTTGAATATATTTCATGTGAAAATAATTAAAACACTGGAGAGAAGATTACGTTTAAAAAATAAGAGGCCGATCTTGTGCGGTTATGATGGTCACCTTTTTTAATGTCCACTGACAGCATGATAAAGATACGGCCCGATTCGAAGAATGAGATTCGAAGATACGTTCTGGTTTAGATAATTTCTCATTAAGATATCGTTTTTATGTCGTATAATTGACAGAAGCAGCTAGATTCGGGCAACCAATGTCACTTTGACGTTAGAAATGTCGTAGATAGATCTTATTGGGATCACAGCGGAATCGAAATTTTTACATGTTTAGCTATCGATCTTTTAAAGATCTTAAAAGTGTCTTAATCAATCTTCGAATCGGGCCCATAGTGCTGGCACAGTCTATAAAACATTTTACAGTACATATGGTACAACTTTACCGCACTAGAGCAAAAATTAGCATATTACGTTACTGTGTCGAACATTTAAAGGGCCATATGTACTTTAAAACGTTGTACGATACATGTGCGAATAGGTAATTCGCAACTCGTGTCGATTTAAAACACTCCCTTCGGTCGTATTTTAATTTATCGCCACTCGTTTCGAATTTCCTATTTTTCGCACTTGTATCGTAATGTACTATAGTAGTAATTCGACAAAGCCGTCTAGACAGAGGGCAATCGTGCGGGGTGCGAGAGATGAGGGTTGGGTCGCGCGCACCCGAGCTGCATACATCGCCATTGTTAGCAGCTCGGTACTACTTACAAGGCTGCCCATATTGTTTTATTCAGCTATCCTTTTGGGCAGTTCTGTAAAACTTTGTGACAACCCCACTGTGTTCTTGTGCGGTGTCGGCATTTACGCAAATATCAAAGGCGTTGGTTCACTGTTACTTTTTACACTGTCATGCCGGTCTTCAATAGCGCGGTGTTAGAAAGTGACTTTTATCATGTCGATAAAGGCATCCAATATTTACCATCTCTTTCGCTCTTTCCGTAATCGTGACATCGGGATATTTTAATTGTACAGTAGGCGCTCGGGAAGCGTAGGCGCTCGGTAATCGGGTTCTTGAAATTTTCTCCCAGTGGAAATTGTCGGAATTGCGTTGGCTTTGTATGGAAAACAAAAACATTATATACCAAATAAATTCTATTTGCTCTGTAATCGGGCGTTCAGCTGTGTAATCTGCTGGATTATAGAGCGGGTCACTGTGTCGCTAATTGCCGAATTACTGATCATACCGGATTGGTGAGCACCGGATTACCAGGAGTTAGGGTTTGCACGACGGATCTTAAATGTATAGGAAGATCCGCGGATCCGGATCCAGATCCGGATACATTAATACATTTTGGATCCGGATTTCAAACCCTACCAGGAATTTACCGTATTTCCGATAACAAGTCTTATGGTATTCCTTTCTACTGAAAGCAATAGGTGAACCTTATCTCGTTGTAATAAGGCTTACAACTGGCCAGTAAATTATGTCAAGTATAGTTTACGTGGGTGTGCGTTAAATATAACAAGTACTTGCCTACTTTACCTTAACGACTGACCCTAGAGGGTAGAGAATTTATTATATAGGACGGGTTAATGGTTTATAGGTTTTATAATAGTTTGTTTTTACGATGCGAGCGTAGATATTTGTAGGTAAATAAACACACAATATTTTTTGGTTAGTTTTAGTGACATAAAACTTGATTAGATACTTCAAAATAAAGAAAAATATACATATTATACAATTTTTTTTTTATGCAGGGAGCGGAAGTAGTTGCAAGGTGCAAGTAATCGTATAAATAAAAGTAATGCAGTTTAATAGGTATGCTAAAGAGCGATATCTTCCGGGCAATCAAGTAACAGAACGATTGGTTGTATCATAGGAGCATTAGTAACAAATTTGGCTCTGCAAAGCGTAATGCCAAATGCAGATAAAAGTACAGTTCGCCACAAAAAAAGATGTGCCTCACATAAAGACAAGTACCTGGGCGACCGAGCTTTGCTCGGTTATAACTATTTATTGTAATATGGTGGTGTATAGGTGATAATCTTAACTAAATTTTTTTACTAATTTAAACTTGTATAAAACAATAAAAATTAAAAAATTATATATACCGGGCGAGATTCGAACCCGTAACACTCGTTTCTAGACTTTCTAGCCGTCCGCGTCTTAACCCGCTGGACCAGACGGACAGTGGCTGGCAATACGAAATTAGCGACCATATTCTGCGTCGAAAGAAAAAAGCATGAAAACCCGAAAACACGCGTTTTCCCAAACATAAGACTAATCTAGATCGATTGTATACCCCCAAAAACCCCCATATACCAAATTTCAGCGAAATCGTTAGAGCCGTTTCCGAGATCACAGAATATATATATATATATATATATATATATACAAGAATTGCTCGTTTAAAGGTATAAGATAAGGCCGGGGATAGACTTAAGGGGTAGTCTGATTACCTACCAGTTTGCTGGACGATATCGGCCTGTCAGTTCTTCGCGATTGTCAGGTTTTGCGGCAAAGGTCCCACGACACGTGTCGCAAACGACGTCGGGTGATGTGGCGCGACGTTGTCGGACTTCGCTCGAAATGTCGGGCGACATCATACGTATATTTAAGGCGCGCAATGTCGTCATACCGTTTATTAATTTGTATACTTAATCGTTGATCGTTGTTGAAAAGCAGCTTTAGCTTTAGTACTTAATTTCATTACGTAATTGATACCTTTATTTAACTATTCATAAAGTTTGTCACGTTTCCATGAACAAAGTCACTTGTCACGTTTTGATTAAAATTGTTAACCAAATGTGAGGCCCATATCTGAAATTAAAACGAGTGACATAAAAGTGTCACGAAACATCGCATGTTCTGGTTCTACATTTTTTATTCGATTCGCGATATAAGAATTATCACCAGTTTTTTGACTTTTTTTTTATTTATTTTTTACTAGTTTATACTTGCAACTTTGTCTGCGTAGGATGATGATGTGATTGTATAAAAACTATCTTATGTCCTTCCTCGGACCTCAAATAATCTTTATACCAATATTAATCTGAATCAAGAAACAGACAGACAGACATACATACATACAGAGTTACTTTCGCATGTGACTAAATAAATAAAATAAAAATCATTTATTTCAAGTCTTAAAAACTCCTATGACATCCGTATCACATTACAAAAAAAATACATTAAAAGGGAAACAATTACTTACCTCGCTACATACCTAATTACTACATAGAATAATGAATTAATTATTATTAGTTGAACTATTGCGTAAAAATCATCGCTTTATTTGGCCAGTGATTCTGATTATTTCTACGTTTTCTTTGTCATGGGGCAGTCCAAGCGATCAGCGAACATGCGTTGTACATGTACATGTACATGGTGTTGTACAGCAGACACGTCTTTAGTGACGGCCAAAGTAGCCAAATAGATCGAAAGTATATATGATAATACACTTTCGATATATTTGGCTACTTTGATATAGGATAACAAAGGTGTGTTACGATATATTTGTTCACTTCGGCTGTTACTATTTGATTCTGAGTGTACGAATAATATGACCTACTTTATCAATATTTTTTCTGGTGATAATAAAAAATTTACATGTCATAGGGGTAACATTGATACTTAGGTCGATGTCACTTGAATTACAATTCATTAAAATTATATTCATTAATTAAAGTGAAAATGAAATAGTACCTGATACACAATAAATAATAAATACAATTTAAATATCCAATACCTACGCCATTTTAAAGTAAACGGCCCGATTCGAAGAATGAATAAGACACGTTTAAGATCTTGGAAAGATCGATAACTAAACGACCATGTCAAAATTGACGTTTATTTCGATTCCGCTGTAATCCCAATAATATCTATCTACGATATTTTTTAACGTCAAAGTGACATTGGTTGCCTGAATCGAGCTGCTTCAGTCAATTATACGACATATAAATGATATCTAAATGAGAACTTATCTAAACTGGAACTTATCGTTATCGTATCTCATTCTTCGAATCGGGCCGTATATCAGTTTCCCTAAACAAAATAATATAATTTCCTAGCTTTTTGTCGATGTAATGTACGGATTTAAAATAGTTTATAAGTTACAATTCGGACACTGAAATTCGCAGACAGACATTTAATTACTGTAACACTTCAATATGATTAATGTCAAAGGTGAACGAACCGGAGGGGCTTGTCGGACTAAAAGTTGTAACACAAGAACTAACTATAACTATAGGTACAATTTAACTAAGGCCCCAGTTGCATGTGATTGTCTACAGTTCGCAAAAAGACACTAAATAGATTACGTTGAAATTGATATAATGGATCTTACTTTCTGAAAAGTAAAATTATTTCGTGGAATGGAATGTATATCCGATCACTTTTACCAATAGGCACACTAGTTTAGCTACCTTATAACTATTTTTATTGAATTTACTATTTTTTTATGTGCCTTAAATTAGGCTTTAAGGTACCTACTTTAATTAGTCCCTAGAATTTTTCTTTTTTCAACCAGGTGTGTGAAAAAATAAATGCGTATAACCTACTTATATATGTATGAGACATCATTCGCTTCAGTTGCGAAAGTGACATAGCTTGGCATTAGTGTAGCAATGGTACCATATTTATAAGATTTGGCTGAGATATGACGGTTTTCAAACTTTGTTTACTCTATTATTAACCCTATTCAAATATGTATTATTGAAAGACTAACTAATTAGGTATCTATTCGAGGCAATATTATAGCCTCGGCGCCAAATTATAGATTCCTCTTGTTAATAGTTAAAGCTGATATTGATTTTCGCCACCAATGTGACATTTAGGTCAGGCATTTAATCCTATCAATTAATAGAATCTATACCAGTACCCCTAGTGTAACTTTGATCGACATCATAACGTGACGAACGCGTTTGCGTTAAGTCTCATTTTGTATAGGATTTTGAGGTTCCAAAACGTCCCGCTTGGTGCGCTCTTTCGAAATCCAATATAAAATGAGACTAAACGCAAACGCGTACGTCACGTTTGGAAATCGAATTTAGTTACACTAGGGGTACTGTAGACAGTAAAATACCTATGTTTATTTCATATTGATACCAGATTTCAAACGCTTTCCTTTCTTTTATTATTATTATTATTATATAATTATAGGCGAGCAGCTATTTAGCAGATGAGCCTATGTCACACAGTGTGTGTGTGTGTGTTTTGCTAAAATATATAAAAACGGGCGGCAAAACGTCCCACTTTGTCGCTTGCCATAAGGACGCCTTGTCAGGTTATTCGTATAAAGATACAAGCAAATCTCGTCCTTGCGGCAAGCGACAAAGTGGGACGTTTTGTCGGCCTCGTTCACAAATATGTCCACAAGTTTTCATACCACAGATATTACGGTATTGTAACCTATTCATCCAAACTGTTTAGTTCAATGGAAGGCAGGGATCGGAAACCGGTATTTTTTGTATGGGAACGAAAACGGTATTTTTTCGTTCTTTGTTAATTATTTCCTTTCTAATTGGGCAATCTAATAATACGAAGTCGTTATCTAAAAACACAACCGAGTCCTATATTTAGAGTATAAGATAAACCGAAATATAAGTTTATTTCAAAGTTTTTCCAAAAACCGGTTCCGATCCCTGATGGAAGGAACTATAAAAAAAAAACTATTTTCATAAAATATTTTTTGATTTGTATTTTCTATATGTCACAAATGACCGGGTGGCTTAGAGCTAATGGCGTAGGCCACGAAAGCTGATCACGCCGATTAAGATTGTAATGATTTTAGAGTTAAAATGTGGCTTCAAATTATATTCCAGTAGGTGTATTATGGATGGATTTATCCACGTGATAAATCGTGGCTTTCCAACACAGAAGGGGACTTATTGCACATAAGGGAGTATCAAAATTTGTGTTGAAATTTCAGAAATTGTCCTTATTGCACTTGAAGCATAAGAAATCTTCTGTGGTGGAAAGCCACAATTTAGTGTCACTTTTTAATACTACGCAAATGAAAGTCTCTTGTCTGTCATTGTTAAGCTATTACATAGACAAAAGGTACAATTAAGACCATCATAATTATTCGTACAGGCACCTATATAAGTGCATATACCGCACCCACACGAAGTACTTCAACTTTCAACCCAGCTCATGCTGAGTTTTAATGAACTGTCTGACCTTGCTCATTTGTATTATTTTTCATTTCTACCGAGAATCCCATTTAGTAAATAAACCACCTATAAAATTAACCAGCACAGATACAGCTTTTATTATCCACTATGACATTTTAGTCATAATATAGGTAATGGCCAATAAATAAGATTCGGACCCCTGAACGAATTAGGCAGAATGACCATCAACCGCGGAAAATGGCGAGAAATCGTACCGCAAGCATCATCTGTGCCTGGTGGCAGCAGTTGACCACGATACTCTGCAAAGTGTATAACGACAAAGAAGAAGAAATGAGATTATATCACCATTTCAACTTCAACGTACCTATGGATTATAGTTTTTGGTTTTCACTTCTCATACATACGTATATATTCTTTATAGCGTTCTTTTCAACCCCTCTACTCCCCCATATCTTAAAGAGCGTTTTACATATCTCTCCTCCGTCAGGCCTTCACGGAAATATCTACTTGTTCCCCCTCCATCCTCTACAAAATATTATACTGACTCTTTCACTTTTCGAGCTGTTCGGCTGTGGAACAGCCTGCCCTTAGATATTAGGTGTGCGAAAACTCTTCAAAGCTTTAAAACCCTACTGAAAAATCATTACTTGTCTCTTTCTTAATGTGCCGCTGTGTTATATTATGTATGTATGTATATTTAGATATGTATCTAATATTTATTTATTTTAATATAGGTATGTATTGTTATATTTATATGTTTATTTAAATTGTAAATGTACTGTATGTACTGTCTGCTTGATGTATGTGTAATTTTCCTATTCCTCTAATTCATTCGTGCACTACCTATTCTAAAAACTTACTGTTCTTTATATCCTGCTACCCTAAGGTTGTCTGGAAGAGATCGCTTACAGCGATAAGACCGCCTGTTGCTACCTTTCTTTACATTGTAAATCTGTTTTTTTTTTTTAATTTGTCTTCTTTGTGGTGCAATAAAGAATATTTACTTTACTTTACTTTACTTTATATTTGTCTATAGCTGAGTTGAAGCTACATTTAAGTCTTGATTTGGATCAGCCTGGTGGTTCGTACCGGTAAATCACCTAAAGCCCTATTTAGATCGTTCAAGAACTTATATGCAATTTTCGTTACATTGCGGTATGTATTTGGTTGATCGACTGAATTCATTTTATGATTGTACTTTGTACCTAGTGAGCAATGTATTGAATATTGCATGAAAGTTCTTGATTAACCGTCTAAATGCTTCAGTCACCTGCGGCTATAGCACGGCCGCATTTTTGTCACTTGTCACTATGCCTGTCACTTTCGCACTAACATACTTGTTAGAATGTGACAGGCATAGTGATAATGATAAGTGATAAAAATGCGACCGTGCTACTGCCGCTGGTTTGTTACGTTTTTGTACAATCTAATATAGGAACCCCGTAAGGAAACAGAAAATAATATGAATTATTCCAACTGGGGGCCTAGCCAACTTGACAATCGTATATTGACAAAAGCCAAACGAAAAAAAAATGTATCGAGATGACAGATGCTACGATAAGTCACGTGACTATTTCCATGCATAATAACTATAATAAGTTTCATTTAGCGTTTTCTACCAAACCATTGTCTCTTGGATAAGTCCCCTGAGTGAAAAGAAAACAGAGAAGTTATAAAACAACAAGTGTATTAATTTAATAAATTCATAACATGGTGTCTAGGGTTCAGGGTATATTATTACAGTAATAAGTCTGAGAAAGAGTTGCGATGTGACAGGCTGACGTTTACGACACGAATCCCTGGATACAAATTACTAACAACCTCCATTGGAATATGAACCATATCCATATATACATAGAGTAGAAACAGCGACATTTAATTCACTTTAGAAAAGTTATAGGAATAAGGACATTATTGGCAGCACGTAAGGCGTAAAACTAGTTGGCAACATTTTAGGGATGTCAAATGTTACAAATAGTTAGGGAATTGGAAATACATTATCGCGTAGGCCGGCCGTGGATGTTTGCTAACTTTATTATTTACGGGGTACCTGCCTGACAAATCACAATATGACCTATTATTATTGTGTGTGTTAATTTACATGTGTGTGTTCGGGACGTTAAAAGGTGCTTATAGACTTGAGTATTCATTCGACCTGCTTTTATCTTTGCGTGTTATAAGTGCGTGTGATGTTACATTCGCTAGAATGCTCATTACACGTGAATGCTCAGGTGTATCAGCACCTCTAGGGGATCGAAAATATAATATCAGCTTTAAATCAAATTATATGAGATAATTTTATTCTGTTTTATAAAAAAAACTAGCGACCCGCCCCGTCTTCGCACGGGTTAACAAATTCTACACCTAAACCTTCCTCAAAAATCACTTAATTGATAGGTGAAAACAGCATCAAAATCAGTTCAGTCGTTTAAGAGTTTATCGCGAACATATAGACATACAGACAGACAGACGCGGGGGGACTTTGTTTTATAAGGTGTAATGAATATGTATACAAATAATTATGATTAGAATGTTTATCTAACGCGTAGATTATGACTATGTGATGCAATGATGGGATTGATTAGAAGTGCGTTTTATGTTCGAGCTATTCACCTCTTAATTGACCAAGCGTTAGCGAAGGTCTCCCTTTCAGCTTGGGCAAAAATGCTTTCGTACTCGTATGTCAGGATGTTCTCTACAAGTCACATTTCTCAGCCGATTTTCGTGTAATTTTGTGAGCAGGTTGGATGATTTTTTTTAAATTTTTCGATTTTTTTGTTTTTTTTTTCAAAATGGTGGAGACATAAATTTAATCAGTTTTATGCTATGCTCACGAGATCTACAGCTCACAGAGCCACTAGTTTTAAAACTCTTAGGGCCAGTTCCTCAATGTCAGAGTAAAGTATTGGATAGCTAATTAATAAATAAAGTAACTGCCAGATAAAACTGCGTATCTTAAGTTATAATGGTATTTTTTGACCAGATCTGCTTATTCGTAGATTGTGAAACGCCAACGATGACTTTATACGGCTTAAGACATTTATTTCTCAAACAGAATACAATTCACTTAATATGAGAAATACAAATTACATTTTACAGTAGCTTACACAGTACCATGCAGAGAACTATTTACAATTTCTTAACATTAAAAGCATATAGCGAGTAGCAGGAAAACATTAGCAAATTATTTTAACATTCCCGCACCAAAAAACCCGATGTATGATCAATATGATCATAACAAAGTTAGGCTATGAGAATGAGGGTAAGGCATAGTTTAGGTTGGAGGTAGATGGATGCGTATGACGCTTATCGGCCGGTTAATATTGTATGTATGTATGTATATACTTTATTGTACATAGAAATAAAAACACGAAAAACACAGTTACAGAGTAAATTAAATACAACAAAAGCGAACTTATCCCTGTATGGGATCTCTTCCAGTTAACCTTTGAGGAAATGAGTAAAACAGAAGTAACGGTGAATGAATGAAATACAAACAAAAGTGTACAATTACTGAAATTAATGAAATGCACGTTTTGAATACACATTGATACAAATATAACCATAAAATAATGCATACATATATATATATAAATAAATAAATATTCAATATATAATATAAATAGATATGAATTCGAACCAGAAAAGTAAAGGAAATTAAAGAAGTAAAAGTACTCAATGGAACTAGGAAGTCGTAACCAAAGTATCGGAAAGCCACAATTTTTTAAGCTTCTCCTTGAGTGATGCTACAGGTTGGGATTGCCTCACGGACACCGGAATCTCGTGCCATAACTTAACGGTATGGACAGTAAAGGATTTCTTGTATGTGCGCGTCATATTGGAAGGAATTGTGAGTGAAAGATTGGTGCTTGATCGAAAGCGATGACCACTACCAGCAGCTAAATAACTAAACCTTTCGGAAAGGCGCGGGACTTATTACGTGTGCATACAATAGTAATTGGGTACTACTTATAGTAATTAGATATCTTCGTCAGATCAGTGGCAAGTAGCTTATTCAGGACTTTACTTGGACATTGTGAAACAGGCCTTTAGGTTAAAAATGTTATTTGTTGTCTGTCAAGGCATCCGCTAGATACAGTCAACTGCAGAGAAAAGGTACAGTTGTGTGCAATATAATAGCAGTACAATATAATTGCAGTACACTCTGCGACGAAGATCGTCTTACAGAAAAGTTTATTTTTTTCTGGATAACTTGGGTTTAGATGTAAAGCTTTGATTGGAAAATAATAGGAAAGTTTCTAAATTACAATTATAGTACCTACACAATTGTATTTTTTTCGTAGGGTTTTACGTTTTTATAGGAATTTCCGCAACTTAGTAAAAACAGCCGATTTTTATGATATTTTTTTTTACTTCCAATATCATCTAAGTAAAGGTTACAGTTAATTTTGAAACAATATCAAGTAATGGCGAATAATTATATAAAAAGATACAATATTATTGATTTAAAGATATAGTTTTCCTTTAATTTACATTTTCTTATGTACTGCACACAACTGTATGCATAGAAGTTTATATGCAAAGGTGCTAAGCGAATAGTATTGGTGACTGTACTTGGAAATTTCCAATAAGCAGAGAATGTTTCATGACCTGTGAGATTGTAAAACTTGATATAGTCATTGCGAAATAAGCAAAATACTTAAATTTCACATAATTTCGGTGTCTCGTAATACAAAATACTAACGAGTATTTAGTCGTTTTACGAACGTAATACCTATATCAATTTATAGTGCGAGGTTTTGCTTGATATATTCGCTGAAGGAAAATTACAGGCTATTACAAGCAAAACAAGCTTTTAACTATACATTTATGTTAGTGTTACCTACTAAATATAATAATTATCAGGCAAGCTATAATTTAAGCTACGTTCTAGAATTGTATGACATAAAAAAACCGGACCAGTGCGAGTTGGACTCGCCCACCGAGGGTTCTGTACTATTTAGTATTTGTTGTTATAGCGGCAACAGAAATACATCATCTGTGAAAATTTCAACTGTTAGCTAGCTATCACGGTTCATGAGATACAGCCTGGTGACATACGGACGGACGGACGGACGGACGGACGACGGACAGAGTCTCAGTAATAAGGTCCCGTTTTACCCTTTGGGTACGGAACTAAAAAAAATTTGCACAAATACGAAATCTGTGTGTCTATTTAAAAAATTGGTCTCTGGTTGACGCGGTACTCTGCTTAGTTACATTCGCGTTTTAGTTCTCTGCCATACTATGAGACGCCGATGACTATATACAGCAAACCAAACCCTTAGAAGAAATACAGTTCCTTTCATGGATCTGCACGCCCCGCTCTTACACCTTTTACTTTGTCAGTAGAAAAAGGCGCGAAATTAAAATTTTCTATGGGTGGACCAGCATTCGCGGCTACTTTTTTTAAATGTCACCTTTTTCTACTGACGGAAATGTCCTTCCAAACTATACTTTAGTTCCTCAGTAAGTCCACCTTTCTTATTCTTAATTAATTTAAATTTTGTCGACAGAGCGGTCCGAGGCGCTAAGCGGGCGGCTGTCGAAGTCGGCGTCCGAGCTCTCGTGCGCGTCGCCTGCGCCGCGGACGCCGCCGCCGCGCGCGCGCTCCGCGCACCACCACGCGCCGCTGTCTGTCGTGCATCGCACGCAGCACTTCTTTACTAACCTGAAGGTGAGTAGCAATAGGCCGCTAGATGGCGCTGTGCAATGTTATGCGAACCCCTAGATCGTTGTGTCAACGTAGAATCCCTAAGTAAACAGGGCGATTTGTTCCACTAGCTACTTGTTACGCGAGTCCGTTAGTAGAGCGGTTCGAGGTCAGTCAAATTCGGCGTCCGAGCTCTTGTGCGCGTTATCTGCGTCCCCGGACGCCGCCGCGCAGTTTGAAGGTGAGTTACAATCATCTGCTTGATTTCGCTATAGGTACGAATTCTTGATCTTGCTAACGATGTACCTATGTATCAATGTAGAATCCTTAGGCTTTTACAATTGCGAAGGGTACGGTGACACTTGATTTTTTTTTCCTTCCATGCCATTGACGTTTCGGACCAATCCTTTATTAACAAAAATAACTTGAATCCCTTGAAATCAATCAAATTTATTATTGTGAATTCATCTCATCATCATTTTTTATTATTTATTAAGATAAGTTTCAGTCTTAAAAATGAAAAGTCGAACAGTTTCACGATAAAAGCCAAACTAAAACAAGCCTTTGTTATTTAGCAGCTTTCCAGTACAAACAAGGAAATTTCCTGAGTAAACTTGGCGTTATATTGTTCTTGATCAACAAAAGAACACAAAAAACTTTCACTCGTCGCTATTATGTATATTGGAGAAATTAAAGGAAAAATCGTATGTAATAATGTAACGAGTTTCTTTGCGAAACTTCAGTGACAACGGAATATTTCATTTATTCCATTTCAAATAAAATGAAAGGTTGCTAGGAATGCATGGGTTATTGACGTAATAATTCCTTTTTGTTCTTTTATTTGTTTTTCCTTTTATGTTAGTTACACTTTATAGTCATACTTTTCCCAAACCACATTTTGACCAACCACAAATCCATTCCATAACACCATTTTTTCCTTGCATAATTTACAATATAATAAATCTTATAATGTTGTAATTAAATCATTATCATATCTTATCTTAAAAAGTACTCATACTCATTTATTCATAAAGCCAAATTATATGTCAAAATTGAATCACAAAAAAATGAATTGAAGAATAGAGCCGTTGCCACACTTTTTGTACAATTACAAGCAATAATGTCTTGCGCAACGCACGAATATTGATATTGGGCACTGACGCGCGCATCAGTTGACGTTTTTCGTGGTCAAACACAAAATAAGATTATCAGACGGTGAGTGCCCTTATCATTAATGGCAGGTAAAGCCTCCATCTACAACTATGTTCTGTCCAGTGATATGGCGGGCAGCATCGCTGGCTATGAAGGCCACGGTCTTCGCCACGTCCTCCGGTTTGATGAACTCTCCCAGAGGCACGCTCGGGAGTAACTCTCGACCGAACTCTTCGGGATCTGTGAAATTAGATAGATAAATAATTTTTTATCACACTTTCTCGAAAAAGTTCTTAATTCATGCAGGTGTTCTGAAGGGCAAAGGCCTCTTTTGTTCCCGCGGGAGTTCCATATCGTGAAAAAAGACCTATAACTCCCTAGGGAGTTATAGCTTACTTTTTATTATGTCACTTATTCATACAAACAAAGTAGCATAAATGAGTTTTACTATTTTAAATACTGACGTTTATAATTTAATATTTTTGTTTATGTTTAAAATGAAATAATTTGATTAATTTAACAGTTGTTTAAAATATGTTTATATAATTTTCAATCGTAGCTGAATGCCGAATAGGTCTGTGCTTTCGATGCTAACCTGTCAAAAAATGACAAAATGGCGGACGAATGTTTGATATGTCACCGTATTTAAGAATTATTTCGTTTAAAATTTAGTTTTTTCTTCGCAAGTGTGATGAAAAACATTGTGTGTAACTCCGGGGTAAGAATATTGAAAACTCGGAACTTTAATTCCCTCCAGCCTGCGGCTGTCGGGAATTCCCAACCTCGTATCCAAGATTTCACTTACTCCCCTCGTTACACAATGTACTATACTATCACAACAAAGGTTTAAGTTAAAGCCAAATATGTTCTTTACAAGACCTTGATTAATAGAAAAGAAAAGTAATTACATAGAAATGGTTCTAAGAAGTAAGACTGGCCGATTGTGTTCATTCATTGGGTTCTTCAAAAAAAGAGTGTACCTACAGGTTTTTAAAGGGTCGGCAACGCGCATGTAATGCCTCTGGTATTGCAGGCGTCCATAGGCTACGGTGTCTGCTTACCATCAGGCGGGCCGTATGCTTGTTTGCCACCGTCGTGGTATAAAAAAAATCCATAAAGATATTTGGCAGTATTTATTTTTCGAACATGAAATTTAGAAAATCTATACCTAATTAAATTTTCATATATTTTATTTATTTTTATTTCTTGTAATATTCAAGCTATACAGACAATGATAGTAGAAATTTATACTTAGGGCAATCACAGAAAAAAAACAATTTAAAACTTTAAAAAGCCCCTACGCAAAAAATGGCTTACATCATTTTGAAAAAGAGCTGATACTCTTCAAACTAATAGATCAATTTTCACCAATCATAGCTAAGAACTACCCTAAGGAAACTCGCTTTTACGTAAAAATCGCATCGAAATAGGTACATCCGTTTGAAAGCAACGATGCCACAGACAGAAATTGGTTACACAAACAACAGTTAAGTAGTAGGTAGTTTTCTTTTCTCTATGAGGGTAATAAAACTGGAAGTCCTCTGCGTTGAACATTGCGGGTTTTACCTCATTAAAAATGAGTCATAAGATTGCATTACAATCACTAATAAATTAATGTTCTTACCTATATTCGCTTTCTCTATAATCTTCGTGCCCGTGACATAACCCAGAGCTACAGAATTAGAGCGAACTTTCTTCGGCCCCAGCTCGTACGCGACATACTTTGTCAAATGCTGTATGGCCGCCTTTGACAGGCTCTCAGTCAGTAGTCCTTCCACGTACTTGACTGCTTCCACGCCGGATATGTTGATGACATTGCCTGCACGCAAACGTAGAATTATTTTATAATAAGTAATAATTGAATGACTATGGACAAAGATATAATCACCGCTTCTCCATACAAACGTAGTCCCCATTTTCTTCTCCTAGTGTGAATGAAAATATTTTTACATAATTTTATCTCAACTGATGGTGTTCTCATTTTCCTCTCGGGATGTTATCATTGTAGAAAGTATGTTAATACAATTTGATGGATATCAATCACAGCTATGCCCCTTTGTTTGTCTTTTTTCGATTTTTTTTTATTATTATAAATTACATATATTATAAATTATTGAAGCGCTGGTGGCCTAGCGGTAAGAGCGTGCGACTTGCAATCCGGAGGTCGCGGTTTCAAACCCCGGCTCGTATCAATGAGTTTTTCGGAATTTATGTACGAAATATCATTTGATATTTACCAGTCGCTTTTCGGTGAAGGAAAACATCGTGAGGAAACCCTGGGTTGGAAGGTCAGATGGCAGTCGCTTTCGTAAAAACTAGCGCCTACGCCACATCTTGGGATTAGTTGTCAAGCGGACCCCAGGCTCCCATGAGCCGTGGCAAAATGCCGGGACAACTCGAGGAAGAAAAAAAAACATACAAATTTTTAAATGCTTCTAACTTCTTTAATAATTAAATGAAGCCGACGGTCCCGGGTTCGTAACCCGGTAAGGGCATTTATTTGTGTGATGAACCTAGATATTGGTTCTTAAGTCATGAGATGTTTTCTATGTACATAAGTATGCATTTATATATATACGTTGTACATCGTCGCCTAACACCCATAGTACAAGCTTTTCTTAGTTTGGGGCTAGGTCGATCTGTGTGGTCCCAAAATATAAAAAAAAAAATTAACTAACTTCTATAATGTTAACATTCCGAGAGGAAAATGAGACCTACTTTTGTATGGAAAGGCGGTTTCGCGCGGTACGTCCGCTTTCATCTTAAACTATTATGATATTATCATTATGACCTTGTAGGTTGTTTAATGAACATTTAATTTTGACGAATAAGATAAGCATTGCAAAGCCAGTGTACTCCGCAATCTCGTCGCGCTATCGAGACGATAGGGGAGGTCAGGGAGTGAAAAAAACAAGTTTAAATTAGTATGAACATTTCATATTCAACCGAAATAAAATCAAATATTTTCAGCCAAAAGAAGGAAATTAATTACTTAGGTACCTACTTGGAGTTTTTGGTATGACCATTAAATTAGTACCTAATAATCTTTCGTGGATAAACTCTGCATTAGAATAGATAATTCATAATTTGAAAAAATGAAATATGTAGTTATTAGTGTGGTTGATATACATCAAATTATGTCGAAATATTTTTAATAATGTATTCAGAGCGAAAAATTAACACTATCAGGCCAATTCGAACGTGCACTAACCTCAAACTGATATTAAAATTATATTGGAATTATATCAGTTAAGTAGCTGTAATAGTGCGAGCGAGACGCCCGCGCGGATGACAGGTAACTAATATGATTCCAATATCATTCTAATATCGGTTTGATGTCAGTGCATTGCGTGCAAACATTAACATCAACACCAAAAACAAACATTTATTCAGCAAATAGACTTTTACGTGTCAAATTTTTACAAGCAATAAAAATAACCAAAATTTGTAATATTACAATTACAAATATGCAATCAATAGGTATATAAAATGCCACTCGAAAAAAAAGGAGGATGGGTAGATTTGTATGGACACTGGCCTATGAACCAATAAGAATAAGCGACATACCATCGGAAAGGTTTTTTTATGTACTCCATTTTTAGGGTTCCGTAGCCAAATGGCAAAACACGGAACCCCTATAGATTCGTCATGTCCGTCTGTCTGTCCGATTATGTCACAGCCACTTTTTTCCGAAACTATAAGAGCTATACTGTTCAAACTTAGTAAGTAGAAATATTCTATGAACCGCATTAAGATTTTTACACAAAAATAGAAAAAAAAAACAATAAATTTTGGGGGTTCCCCATACTTAGAACTGAAACTCAAAAAATCTTTTTTCATCAAACCCATCAAATACGTGTGGGGTATCTATGGATAGGTCTTCAAAAATGATATTTAGGTTTCTAATATCATTTTTTTCTAAACGGAATAGTTTGCGCGAGAGACACTTCCAAAGTGGTAAAAAATGTGCCCCCCCCCCCCCGTAACTTCTAAAATAACAGAATGAAAAATCAAAAAAAAATATATGATATACATTGCCATGCAAACTTCCACTGAAAATTGGTTTGAACGACATTTAGTAAGTAGTTTTTTTTTAATTCGTCATAAAATTAAAAAAAAAAACATCAAACCCATGCGTGTGGGGTATCTATGGATAGGTCTTCAAAAATGATATTTAGCTTTCTAATATATTTTTTTTCTAAACTGAATAGTTTGCGCGAGAGACACTTCCAAAGTGTAAAAATGTGTCCCCCCCCTGTAACTTCTAAAGTAACAGAATGAAAAATAAAAAAAAATATATGATATACATTACCATGCAAACTCATAAAATTAAAAAAAAAAACATCAAACCCATACGTGTGGGGTATCTGTCCCCCCCCCCCCCCCCCTGTAACTTCTAAAATAACAGAATGAAAAATCTAAAAAAATATATGATATACATTACCATTCAAACTTTCGCCGAAAATTGGTTTGAACGAGATCTAGTAAGTAGTTTTTTTTGATGCGTCATAAATGGTACGGAACCCTTCATGGGCGAGTCCGACTCGCACTTGGCCGCTTTTTTATAAGGCGAGACTTGCCAAATCTCAATTTAAAAAGAATATGACAAAAAAAACAAAATCATTAACAATAACAAAACCTTAATGATCTGCAACACAGGAACTTAATATCGAAAAAAAACTATACATATAGTCACGTTTCAACTCACACTACTTTTTGCGGCGATAACTTTTTTCACACAAAGATTTGGGATTAGCTGCCATAGTAAAATATTTACAACTTAGAATAACCTATCCAATGACATACGGCTTGCACTTATTGCTCAAATAGGCCAATTAGCCCACCTTCCTTTTTAACAGTTAAGGGCAAATTGAAATTTTCTTACGTTACGTTACGTTTTGTTTAGGTTTACGGTTAATATTACTACACGCCGTATAGGAACTTCAATTGTCGAAAAAGACATCTCTACGGATAATTTGATAATAGTTTAAATAGGTACAGATTTTACTTTTGACATTTGCAGACTTACTTAAAGAATTTTCGATTTTAAATATTTGTCTGTTTGATTGTTATTTTTTAATAATATTTTATTGTGTAATTCAATATTTTAGAGATTGTATATGCATATCTCTTAGTAACTATGGTCTGTCAAGCCATTTCCGTCAGTAGAAAAAAAGCGGCAAGTCATAAAAAAAAACATTTCGCGCCCATTTCTACTGACAAAGTTGTTTGACCGGCTATATCTCAATTTATTTTTGTAATTGAATTTTATAGTTATATGGTGATTTACTGATTTAAATTTATTGCGTGTAAAGCAACTTGCAGTGCACTTGTAGCCTATTTATTAAAAAAATAATAATAATAATAATTCAGCCTATATACGGCCCACTGCTGGGCACAGGCCTCCTCTCATGCGCGAGAAAGCTCGGGCTATAGTCCCCACGCTAGCCCAATGCGGATTGGGGACTTCACATACCCCTTTGAATATCATCGCAGATGTATGCAGGTTTCCTCACGATGTTTTCCTTCACCGAAAAGCTAGTGGTAAATATCAAATGATATTTCGTACATAAGTTCCGAAAAACTCATTGGTACGAGCCAGGATTTGAACCCACGACCTCCGGATTGAAAGTCGGACGTCATATCCACTCGGCCACCACCGCTTTTTGAAAAAAAATAAGTTTAATAATTTTAAGTTTTTAAATTACAACACCTTTGTGGTTAAAATATAAGACACTTACCCTGTGACTTGATAAGAAGTGGCACAAATTGTCTCGTCAGATTAAAAGTCCCTCTCAGATTCGTATTTATATGCGCGTCGAAATTTTCCATAGTAGCCGTAAAGATATCATCAGATATGAATACCCCGGCATTGTTCACCAATACATCCAGTCTTCCGTATGTTGCAGTGACTTTATTGACAATTTTTTCGACATCAGCATCCTTGCTGACATCCGCTTGTAACCCCATAGCTTCATTCCCACTGTTCTCCGTGCAAATATCCTTCACTTCATCTATATTCGTTTTAGTACGACCAATGATGACTACTTTTGCTTTTTCTATAGAGAAATGTATGGCTATCGCTTTGCCGATGCCCGAGCTGCCTCCAGTGACCAGCACGACTTTATCTCTGAACGCCATAGTAACGAATGCATCGTTTATCAGCAGCGATGCTATTTAAAGGCATGTGATTTATATTATCATAGCAAATTTGTATAACAATCTGCGGATTTGTGAGCCGGTTATGGTAAGTCACCTTGATGCACTAAAGCGCAGCGTGTTTGTCGCGAATAATAGTATAAACAAGGCGATCTTCACATCGGACACCGCTCCGAAGTTCGAGCGGGACATCACTATTACGTGCATAGCGCTGTCACGCTCATACACTGGAGCGACGTACAGTGTAGATAACAAGCGTAGTAAGATAAGGATAACTGATTTGTGTGTTGAGCATGGTTAGCATTTTATATGGAAAAAGATGGTATATGTAGCATGTCGATTCCTGATGAAGGGATCCACGAGGAATCGAGGGAAGTCCTCAAATCTTAAAAGCTTGCTTATAGTTTTGTAGTTTCATCAAAAAGTCAAGCATTTACATTCAATAATGACATTTGATGCAGTGGAACTACTGATGATGATCAAAACGGAACTCTTCAACGAAGCATAGTTCACGGTTGGTGATTTGTTCTATTAGTGATGTTTGTTAAGCAAGTCAGGTTTTCAAGCCACACCTTTGTCAAGTTCGAGTTCTGAGAATGGATAGTAATTTTTTCTATCTAAAAACCAAGCATTTGCATTTAAATAGTGCTATACAAGACCGTTGTGTATGATCGTGTGAATACTACTTAATAAAATCAAAGACTTCACACAAATTTTAATTTTTTTAAAGAATCTCAAGTGTGTAAAAACTACTTGAGAATATAGCCTGTATTGCACAATTCATCATCATCTTCGTCGCGTTGTTCCGGCATTTTCCCCACGGCTCATGGGGTCCGCTTGGCACTGGCAACTAATCCCAATAATTGGCGCATGTACTAGTTTTTACGAAAGCGACTGCCGTTTGACCTTCTAACCAAGAGGGTAAAGTAAGCCTTATTGGGATTAGATCGGTTTCCTCGCGATGTTTTCCTTCACCGAAAAGCGACTGGTAAATATCAAATGATTTTCGTACATAAGTTCCGAAAGATTCATTCGTACGAGCCGGGGTTTGATTTGAACCCGCGACCTCCGGATTGTAAGTCGCACGCTCTCACCGCTAAGTCACCAGCGCATCTCCTGTATTGCAAAATGATTACCATAATCTGGGGGCACGGTAGTGCCCTCGCCAAGAAGAGCCAAGTGAAGCGCAAGGGCACTACCTACCTTTTCTCGAAGCGCTTCGTCGTTTTTTGAACCCTCATAACTTAGGTTTGGTTGGATTATACCAGATAAATAAACAAAATTCTCGGAATATGATGTCACATAATTATATTGACTAACGTCTAGAGTTTGTGAAGTTAGGGCTTGTAGAGTTAGATTAGAGAAGTAAGAGAGCCTTATGGTCTCGTCTTGGCAACATTTTACATGAAAATGTTTTTGGTGCTATATTAATTAACATGCTGCTTCATTTGAATTTAAGCCTTAAATACAAACTGGTAAGATTTATATTGGAGTGTAATGTTTCACAATTTTGAATTTAGTGGCGTTTGCCGCGCGAAAGCTTAATATTGCCATACAAAAACATTGAATTGAATAAATGGGTAAAATTGTACAGTATTTTGCTATCATTAATACCAATTAATTTGTAAAAACCTTTAAAAAAAGATGATTTTTAATAGAAAACTCCAAGAATCTTATGTAGGCTCAAGTTTAATAATTTGATAAAGAACGTTTCTTCAAAGAAAGTACTGTTTGTAGGTTTATAGACTTTGTAGTATTAGCTGAGTAATAGGTTTTAATTTGTGTGTTTGTGAACACTCCCGTCCCGTTGTTACCAAGGCTTGTTGTTATTATTAGAGTTTTAAATGTTTTTATGTGATTTTACTTAGTTTTGTGCACAAATTAATATATAAAGTTACTAAAACAGTGATATTTTGTGGGTATAATAGTATGGCAAAGGTGGTTATACAATAACTGCAAAAGGTCGCGCCCAAGGACACACCTAGCGCACGCTTCACTTTTATCATGAAAAAAAGTACATAATGGTAAGGTGTTTTTTTTTTGTTCCGAGTTGCCTAGCCAGAATTTTCACGCGCCGCTACTGGTATGTACCTATGTAATTATGTATTTCAGATTGAGCTGAAATTTTGCATACATATGTATGACAATGATCTATGATGATGATGGAGACAGGAGGTGACCATATGAACTCTGTGATAAAACAACGCAATCTAATTGTATTTGGGGTTTCTAAAATGTTTCAATGAGTCAATTGTGTCGGCCATGGAAAGAAAAGTACAGACAGCGATAAGCATTACTTATACTTAAAATTTAATTTTTGCTAAAAACTTATTTACCCATACATCAGTAATACCGTAATAAATGAAACAAGTATAATTCAAAGAGTTGAGTAAAAACATATTATAATAACCACATATTGCCCCGCCATAAATCCAAAACATAACACCATATTTTTTCCCTTTATCTTCAACAATATATTAGAATTTCAATGTTGTAAAAAGTACAGCTGCTACCAAAAAAAATTCTACAGTCATCCCTTCTAATAATAAAAATGCGAAAGTAGCTCTGTGTGTCTGTCTGTCTATTACGTATTCGCATTCACGCTTTAACCGCTAAACCGATTTAGATGAAATTTGGTATGAAGATAGTTCGAGGCCCGAGGACGGACAAATAATAATATTATTATTATTATTTAATAAGCAGTTATGACAACTGATATGACCTCTATTCAGTAATCATAAAGATAATTATCATGAACGAGTAGTAGATATAATATGCTTGTCTAATTTATTTTTAAACTGGTTCACATTTTGTGCTGAAACCACATCTTCTAGGAGTCTGTTCCAAGCCCTCACTACTCGGTTGCTCAGAAAGTGTTTGTAAAGGTTATATTCATCATCATCATCTTCATTATCCCACGCAGACGAAGTCGCGGGCAGATGTTAGTAAGCAACAATGCATTAAACAACGAAGCTCGTAAACATAATTTATGGGCGTTTTTTAGAAACTTATGTACATACGTGACTTTTATAAATAAATAAATATTATAGGGACATTTTTACACAAATTGACTAAGTCCGGTGGTAAGCCAAGAAGGCTGGTGTTGTGGGTGCTCAGACAACGATATTATATAATATACAAATATTTAAATACATAGAAAACATCAATGACACAGAAAAAATATCTGTGCTCATCACAGAAGTAAATGCCTTTACCGGGATTCGAACCCAGGACCATTGGCTTCATAGGCAGGGTCACTACCCACTATCGGCCTAGTGGGTAGTGACCGGACTGGTCGTCAAAATAGGTCAATCAGTTTTATGGTCACTTATTCACAATATTTCAACCTAGCCGGAATCTCCGTAGAGTCATATTCAGATACTCGTAAATCAGATGACTGTTGAAGGCAGTAATGTAGCCATGGCAGTGAAGGCCACTGTCTTCGCCATATCCTCTGAGGCAATAGAGTTGTATCCAAATATTTGATATCATCAGATATTAGAGTTACACTGGTCGGTGGAGCGATTTCCATGTATGTCGGTACAATGCCTTCTCCTTTTACAGCCTTATATGACACAATGTTGAGTTTTCCTTTACAATCCATGTACTCGTACGCTCTCGTTGGTTTTCCCTTCTTTCTGTTTGCTTCAACTCTGTTTTTGATAAATTCGTCGTGTCGTAGCAGGTGTCCAAGCATCTTTCCTCTTCTGTTTTCTATGGTTCTCAACAAACTTCTCGTCTCTTCCCACTTACTATGCGTAAAACCTCTTAGTTGTGTGTCTTGCGTATTGCAAAATGTTAGATGGTGTACTTCGCATTAATAGCAACTGAACCCTCCGTCCATAACTATGTTCTGTCCAGTAATATGGCGGGCAGCATCGCTGGCAATGAAAGCTACTGTCTTCGCCACGTCCTCTGGTTTGATGAACTCTCCCAGGGGTACGCTTGGGAGAAACCCTCGACCGAACTCTTCGGGATCTGTAAAATTATAGACAAAAATGTTCTTCACAAGGTCTTGTAAGCCAAAAATTTAAAAATAATCATAAATGGCGTTGGAGGTAGAACTGCTAGATTGAGTTCATTCCACGAGGAAGACGATTGGCAGTATTTTTTTAACATCTATAATGAAATTTTCGAATATTTATATCTCCAAGCAAAATTTTGGGCAATCACTGATTAATAATGAATAGTTTAGTATAGTTATTAGCTTTGTAGCTGGCCCGTAACACAGGTAGTGGCACGCGCGGTTTTAGTTAACAATAGACAAAGGATAAGCCGTTGGGGCCCAGTACAAAACTAACAACTATAGTAGCAAAGAGAACTTGAAATAGAGGTGGATTGTCAACGAAAACTTTGTAGCCACAGTAAAACGCTCGAAACGATGCCGCCATAACCTTTGCCCTATGCTCTATTAGATGGCGCCACTTCTTGATATTTAATAAATTTATAACATATGTACGTATATGTAATAGTGAAAGGATAAGGATCAAAGTCATATGGAGTCGAAAGATTGCAGTAAATTTACTATATTAGTTAGATTTCATTTAAATCAGTAATAATAGGTAATAAATATTTAAAGTTTTACCTATATTCGCTCTCTCTATAATCTTCGTGCCCGTGACATAGCCCAGCGCTACAGAATTAGAGCGAACTTTCTTCGGCCCCAGCTCGTAAGCGACATACTTTGTCAAATGTTGTATCGCCACCTTTGACAAGCTGTCAGTCAGCAGCCCTTCCCAGTACTTGACCGCTTCCACGCCGGATATGTTGATGATATTTCCTGCACGCAAACGTACAATTATTATAATAATATAATGACTAAGGATAAATATAGTTATTGAGTCTATTAAACTATTATCATGCGTCCTTTTCAATTGTTGAATTGACTAATAAGATAAGTATCGCAAAGCCAAATATATTCGAGCATGACTAATATGTGATTAGATTTAATTGAAATAACATTCGTGTTTTCTTGCAAGTAGAATGCAGGTTTGTATACTGCAAATACCATAGGTACCTATCATGTACATATATAACTTTTGATCTGTTATACGCGAAGCATCGGGTCGGGATTTGGGACAAAAAAACAGTGGTACCGGATCATGGTTTATATCCAAACCTAGGTAGGGTAACAGCACCAGTGGCCAGCCAGGGACCAGTAGTCAGCCTTTTAAGTCGTTTATTGGTCATAAATATCTGGTATATTCGATTAAACAAATCGCGTGTAGTCAAATAGGAGCTCTGATTCCTTATTCGTTAATACGTAACGCGGCAGGTGCGGTGAGGTATCGGGGAGAGGAAATATACTCGTTCATAAAGGTGATGTTTGTTGACGAGAGCTGGAGTGTCATGTCCGCCATATTTTTTACTGCACGTGGTGTTCTTTTAACGCGTGAGAAAAAATATATTTTAATATAAAAAGTTACTGTTTTTTGTTAATGATGGGTTTATTGGTTAGTTTATCTATTAAATTGCGTTATATTTAAATAGAAATATCAATATTTAACTTATAAATTGAGGAGGTTGACCACTGGATACCACTTTTTTACAAAAAATCCAGTGCCCAGCCTCCCGCGGCTGACTTTCGGGTTATTAGTTATTTTTTTTATTTTCGATCTAATGCTACCGTTAGGACCGTTACATTTACATTTTCAAATTTAGTTAGGCATGTCTCAGTCAATTTAAAGTAAAACCCAGTAGTCAGCCGCATTTGAAATAACGTTTTAATGCGGCTGACCACTGGGTTTCACGGATCCAGTACTCAGCCATTATCTTCCTTGGTACGTCGCTGCCAAATATTATGAACTTTAACTCATTTAAATAAGGTTGTAAAGTGTATACATACTTTTGTTGAGAAATATTCCAATATCTAACGGACCCCTGCACGGGTTTCACCAGCATTTAAACCGATTTTAAAAATAATGAATTATATTCAATAAACAGATTCATTAATAAAAAATAAGAAGATAAATACAGTGTTTATTAGTTTGCAAGAATAATTTTAAGTACCTATGGCCTACAAATTTCGTGGCATGAGAATTGTACTTATGAGAGTATAGGTACCTAGACCTACCTATACTCTAGCTTCCTACCTAGGAATGATAAATATTATAATATCGTTAACTTTAATACAAATAATAGTGTTTTTTATTTCATTGTTATTAATAGTTTATAAAGGCTGAGTACTGGGTACACAAAGGCTGCTTACTGGATTTTAGAGGCTGACTACTGGAGAAAAGTGCCATTTTTTGTTTAATCTTAATTATAGATATTATAAAGAGGATTGTTATTTTTTGACATACTTTATTTCAAAACTATAATAAACACTTGATCTAACCATGTCATGCGTTTATTTATCCGACTAATCCTTTAGAAACGTCGAGAGTACAAACTTTAAAAATGCGTTATAAGGCTGACTACTGGTGCCTTTACCCTATAGAAGACACTTCAAAATCCCGCTGTTACAATTCTTAACTATATACTCGTATATATAAGCGCGACGAGCTGAAGGCCAGACCACCTGTGGCCATACTTTACAATTATATCGGAAGGGTGCTGACTTGCAGCGAGTGTGGTCGCACATTTGCTGCAAATATTGTCATCTTGGCTAGGCCCCCTGATCTACGTGCTACAAATGTCGTGGAAATCCCTTGTTAGGTAGAGAGGCACTTTATCTGCTTTCATATTTTATAATATTTTAATCTCCTAACATCTGCCTATAACAGAACACTCATTCAAATACTTACCGTATTTCCGCGCTATAAAGTACAAGATCAAATCCTATAATTTATGTTTATTTATTAATAAATGTCGTTGTAAATATGTTTTTCACAAGTACAAGTAGATAATGAAATTAATGAATGATGTGGAAGCCTACCGTAGTCTGCAGAGTTTTTTGATACATTTCAGACCTTGCTTTGTTTTTAATAACTTCGCGTCACCCTAAAGAGCACTAAGTAAAAGGACAAGTAGTCAAAATATCCAACCTACCAGAGGGTGGTTCACGTTTGTATGGGAAAAATTGTAACTCTAGCCAGAAGACTTGCCACCCCCTAATTTGATACCTAATATGTGGATAAAATATGACAAATTTTGTAATTATATCTCAACTACAAAGGGGTGCTAAACGGCTATAAAATTTTTAATGTAGTATGAAACCTAAACAAATAATTAATATTTTACAGATTTTAATTTAAGTAATACCAGTACACTGACCGCCCTAATTATACTTAGAGTTGAGCTGTTCTCACAAGCACTCCGTTTTGTATGAGAATAGCTCGTTTCAGCTCGAGAATATTTCCCGAAATGGCAAAACTCTAATAATACTAGACATACGTACTAGCAACACGGATCTTATATGTTGCCGCAACAGATGCTTTTAGAGTCAGTTACGGCAATTATTTTGGTAAAATGTATCAGACTTACCCTGTGACTTAATAAGAAGTGGCACAAATTGTCTCGTCAGGTTAAAAGTCCCTCTCAGATTCGTATTTATATGCGCGTCGAAATTTTCCATAGTAGCCGTAAATATATCGTCAGATATGAACACCCCGGCATTGTTCACTAACACATCCAAATGTCCGAATGTTGCAGTGACTTTTTGTACTATCATTTCAACATCAGCATCCTTGCTGACATCTGCTTGTATCCCCATAGCTTCATTCCCACTGTTATCCGTACAAATATCCTTCACTTCATCTATAGTTGCTTTAGTGCGACCAACGATGACTACCTTTGCTTTTTCTATAGAGAAATGTATGGCTATGGCTTTGCCGATGCCCGAGCTGCCTCCAGTGACTAGGACGACTTTATCTCTGAACGCCATAGTAACAAATGTTGCGTGTATCAGCAGCAATGCTATTTATAAGCTTATTAGATTTACTTATCATGGTAAATTGATAATAATATCTGCAGATTTGCTACTAGTATCTTGTGATAAGTCGCCTTCATGCTGATTACGCGTGAGTCTCTAAAAAACCTAATAAGATAAGATGCCAAAAAAATCCAATGTCTGGATGGACATAGGAATTTTGGGGGCAAAATGTTATGCCAGGTAGGAACTTCCTATATCGATAAACTGAATTTACAAAAACGTACATGGGCCAAGCATCGATAATGTGAGTTTCTTAATCAATAAAGGAACTCCCTATGACATTGAGGTGTTATAGTACTAGAGTCAGCATCTCTAACAAAATGTTTCCGCACCTCAATGAAGTGCAAGCACTTCACTGCGTTTAGTACGTCTCCAACTACTGGCGAGATGCCACGCATGTGATAAAAATTAAAAAAATAATAATTAAAAGTGCCATTGTGCGTTACGAAAATGTATTCTAATAATATCAAGAAACATAATAAAAGCAATATATTAACAATCCACTGCGAAAAACTCTTGTTTTAAGCTCATTTAGATTATTTTGAAACGTCACTTTAAACACTCGCGGTGGTACGCCATTTTCTTTGGCGCATAGATTACATTTCGCAGATGTAACACGTAGACACACTAATGATTACCTATCTTATTGTTTGCAGCCTATATACACAATTATGATATATTACTCTTCATCTCGTAATTTTTTGTAGTGTATTTCTTATATGTAAATAGTATATTATTCTATAAGCGCGATTTGATCAAAATTGCTACGAGTACGAGAGTCAAATAGAAAGAGTTTTATGACTATTTTTATAAATTTTAATGTCGTCCGTGTTACATATTTCAAAACACTTAAGGAAATAAATACATTTTATCTAGATTCTTTATAGTGCGTATGTAGGCAGAAACTAAACAGTTGCCATAACAGTTTCGCCTCTGGCTAGCTAAACAGCTATGCTTATTCTTTAGCTTAGTGACAAACGTCAAACGCCAAAAATGGCGGATTGGCGGACACAATTTGTTCTCGATAGCCTGTCTAGTACATTATGTCAGTGCCCTATGTGTCATTAAACTTTGTTCCCAAATATCCGATATCTTAAAAAAAGATAACAATATTGCAACTTGAGGCCAATTCAAACTTAAATTGTAATATCAACATGATATTTCAAATCACAATGATGTCAGACATATGATTTTTTTGCAAGTTTTACCTTAGATTAAGGGGCCTCTCCTCTCGGATCCACAAATATGGATTTTCGTCATAGTCAGACCAAAAATACAAAATTCAAATTAACGGCATCGAAACTTTAGTACACGTTTATGAATAAGGGGATTAGTCAATTCGCTTTTACGAAGTGATTTCTTATAAAGCTTTAAAAGACTAACAACGCAAATATGACACAAGCAACAAACTACTAGTATTTATAGGGGAAGCCAGAAACATAAATCATTTACAACATTTAACGTTTTAACGACTCATATGACAATGCAGAATTCGAACAAGTTATTCGAGTATTGGATTTACTCACTGTATAATTGTTAGTTTTGACCTTGAAAGTTTACATAAGTACGAGTACATACATAAATATTATCAATAACGGAATTAAGTTGATAATAAATGTGCTTAGTGCATATAACGCTTTCACGGTGGGTCAAGAATCAAGTTTTTCGATGGTACATTTTTCGTCTCTCCCTGCCACTAGGGCGCTAAGAAAATGGCGGTAGAGAATAAAAACCAATTATCATTTGTACTCCATTACGAGTGACCGCACTGTGTTGGCACAGAAGATATTTGATACAGGTATTAATACCTCTGTTATAGCAGGACACTTGTAGGACACTTACCCTGTGACTTGATCAGAAGTGGCACAAACAGCCTCGTCAGGTTAAAAGTCCCTCTCAGATTCGTATTTATATGCGCGTCGAAATTTTCCATAGTAGCCGAAAAGATATCATCAGAAATAAAAACCCCAGCATTGTTGACCAATACATCCAACCTTCCGTATGTTCCAGTGACTTTATTGACAATCATTTCAACATCCGCATCCTTGCTGACATCCGCTTGTATCCCCATAGCTTCATTCCCACTGTTCACCGTACAAATATCCTTCACTTCATCTATAGTCGCTTTAGTACGACCAATAATGACTATTCTAGCTTTTTCTTTAGCGAAATGTATGGCTATGGCTTTGCCGATGCCCGAGCTCCCACCGGTCACTAGGACGACCTTGTCTCTGAACGCCATATTGGTCACTGATGCTTGTTTTGTAAATGAAGCTACTTATATGACTATTAGCTTTATAAATACAGCAATTTTGAAGATAATGTCTGTCGTTTTGTAATGATTATAAGTCACCTTCATGGATATTGTTCGCTTGTAGAACTAATTGGGGTAATTTAATGACAATAGAACCACATGTGTGCGGCGTGGCCGGAGTAGCTGTAAATAGTTGACAAAATATAATTTGGGCACATCTCTCAAACAATTTGTATGACGAATTATGCAAATGATTTCGCCAACCTATAATATTCATATTTCATGGCCTATGAACTGTGGATTCCGGATGGCTTTTCGGTGGCAAACAAGCTTGCGTCCCGCCTGATGGTAAGCAGTCTCCGTAGCCTGTACGCCTGTAACTCCAGACGAGTTTCATGCGCGTTGCCGACCTTAACAACACTCCATACCCTCATTGAGCTCTGGCAATCTTACTCACCGACAGGAACACAAAACTATGAGTAGGGTCTGGTGTTATTTGGCTGCGGTTTTCTGTAAGATGGAGGTACTTCTCCAGTGGACTCTGCTCTAGATCTGGAATGACATCCGCTGTGCTGTGCCCTACCACACAAAGCAAGATGACATTCACAATGCCCATACCTCTTTTATGGACGTAGTTTAAGGACGTACCCGAGCTTCCTTAAACTACGTCTTAAACATCAATAATCTTATAATTTACCCCGCAATACTGCAACAGTTAAGGTGGGATCAGCACTTTCAACCTTTCATATGTGTGTGGTGGTAAAAAATCGCGGGTAGGTACCTCTATAGAATTGCAAGTTTATATTTGTGGAAAAAATGCTAAGCGATGACTAAAATTCGGTCAAGATCCCTTTCATAAACGGAGAGGTTAAGTTAAATCATTTAATATTTTAGATATCAACTAAGGGTCCGTTTTACAAAGTCTGAGTAAAGTATTGGATAGCTAATTAACAAATAAATTAACTGCCAGATAAAACTAAGTTTTAAAGGTATTTATCTACCAGTTGATGTATGGTATTTATCTTCAAATATGAAACAGGCCCTTAATGGTGTTACAAAGGTCAAAACTTTGATATTTGCTGCAGTAACGTCGTGCTACAGTACGAGCTGCCGTAATGCTGGTCTGAATCCAAACGGTACCTTAACAGTGTTGGTGTTATTACTATCAGGGAAACCGTAAGTATATCGGGTACCTTTCAATGAGCAATATTAGTATTTTAGTATATTTCGGGGATCTCGGAAACGGCTCTAACGATTTCGATGAAATTTGCTAAGTATATGAGGGATTTCGGGGGCAAAAAATCGATCTCACTAGGCTTTATCTCTGGGAAAACGTGTATTTTTGAGTTTTTATATTTTTCCGACCAAAGCTCGGTCTCTCCCATTAGACATTTTAAATAATTTATAATCGTGATCGATTCATATGACAGTGCGGAATTTGCGCAACGTTAATCAAGTTATGGAGTTCGAAGAACTTGGAAATGGAACATGGACACGTCGCCCGAACAATGGAATTGAATAGGGGTCACACACTTTTTATTGTATTATATATGCTTAACTCATTAACGTGTTTCCTGTAGACATCGTAAAGTTAACAAAATCAAAAGTCTAAAAATAGACTAGTGGGAATTAGTGGCTACTCATGCATTTTTTTTTTGGTGGTGTACCTCCGCGAAAAGTAAAAAAAAATTGGAAGGAAAAAAATATTTTTATTTTTTGCAATGAAGTTTAAGGACAGGATGTTGGTAAAAAATATGCATTTTGTAGTTTTTTTTTATTGTTATCAAATATAATTTTGTTTGGTTCACGTAACTTGAATCGTTTATAAAATATGACACTTTCAATGATACCCTAATTATTTTACGTTATCCTGAATAACTCGCAAACAAAAGAGAATCGAGGTCTGATGTTAAGCATGGAGGGTCCTTAGGACCTAACAGTACACTACCAGAACAAAATCCGTCGTTGGGGGCACTTCTTGTTCGCTTAGCCTGCTAGACCCTTTATAAAACTCCCCAAACTGTGACGTTTGATGGCGAGGTATATTATATATTTAATTTATATTTAAGCATTATTTAGTGTATTTTGTCGTGTTTAATGGGCTCAGGACCGCTTCGGCCTCAGTTTTATTTCGTCAACTTCTTAAGTAGTTCTCATTCGCATTTGGTCTACTGTTCCGATTCGCCAGCATTCCTATATCGTCACTTTCTTATCTCGCCCGCTTTCTTACGTGGGCCACTGTAGTAACTTGGTTATATTCCTAATTAGACTACAGTGCCGATTCGTCAACACTCCTAATTCGTCCATAGTGCTTACTCGTCAACATTCCTATTTAGACCACAGTGCCAACTCGTCAACTAAAAAAACTTGAAAAACGGTAAGTAGACATATTCTGTAAACCGCTTTAAGATTTTCACACAAAAAAAATATATATATATTTTAGGGCTCAGTTTGAAGTATACTTCAAACAGAGACTCGCAATTTTTTTTCGTGAACCTATGTACGAGTATGTATGGATAGGTCTTCAAAAATTATATTGAAGTAACTTTTAAAATAAGAGAATGAAAAATCTAAAAAAATATATGATGTACATTATCAATATTATCATGCAAACTTCCAGCGAAAATTTGTTTGGACGAGATCCAGTAAGTATTTTTTTTATACTACGATACCCTTCATGGCTGTGTCCGACTCGCACTTGCCTATAAGATTTCCAATGAAACACTGCCTTTAGACTTTACCTTACCGTTTATCCTAGGTCGATAAAAGAACGCGGACGAGTTGGCACTTTGGTCGAAATAGGAACGTAGACAAAAATGGTATATTGACGATATCAGATATTGGACGAGTTGGCACTATGGTCAAAATAGGAATTTAGACAAAATGGGGTATTGACGATATAAGAAAGTGGACGAGTTAGGAAGGTTACGAATTAGGAATTGTAGGGTGACGACATAACACTGCGGACGATTTATGGAGATGACGAAATGAAACTGGGGCCGAAGCGTTCCTGAGCCGTTTAATGGCGAGGTACGTGGCGTTTTAAGCGGGTACTTGCGACTAAAATAAGAAAAACATGATATTCATGTACCAGATCGTTAAATTCTATTATTTATTGGGACAACATAAGACGATATACAACATATACAGTAAATAAAGCATAAATAAAAATTAAATTAACTAACTATTCATTAAAACTAAACGTTCATTATAATGTCTACAGAATAATATATCCCATCAAAACCATTTTCATGTAAAATGTTGCCAAGACGAAACCATAAGGCTCACACTGCCAAAAATTTATCAAATATCTTGTAGAGCCAAGTTTTTAACTCGACAAGCCCTAACTTCACAAACTCACTACTATAGTACTCCCTTAGTCAAACAAGTTACTGCTAAACAGTGTGTGTGACTGCAAAGTACCGTGGCTTTTTCTTTTAACGTAAAGAAAGGAGTGTAAAGTGTGGTTAAATATCGTTTAATTTCATATTTTGTCGCGCACCAAAAGGTTCATTTAAAGTTTAAAAGGAATTTAATTTATCTGTATGTTTTAAATTTTTAAGTAATAAAATCTTCCTGACATATAGGCAACTTGATTTTTTAAATATAATAACACGAAGTAATAAGTTAATCAGAAACCCACAGACACGATTTGAAAATACATAATATACTTATGTAAAATTTGGAAATATCTAGGAAATTGTTGATGATATGACCGTTAGTTTTAAGATAATTTATATATTTTAAACCGTGTAAGTACCTATACCTATTTATATATACAACAATGACAGGATTAAATTTATAATAATATGGTAATAACACTAATAACGCTATTTAATGTCATATTCAATAAAAAACCCACACACACGGAGTCACACAAAAAGTGGCATAGGTAAACGTCGCCCGTACACACGGTTATTATTTGTCAGAAATTTTATGTTATATAGCTGCGAAACCCGGCGTTGCTCGGGTTAAAATACATCGCATGTTTAATGGTATAAAAAATATTTGAGGATGCATTTTTTAACGTAGATAATATAGATTTCTATCTTAGATATTGAAAGTAAGTAAGTAAGTAAGTAAGTAGTCGACCATTAAATATGCGGTGTATAGAAAGTATATTTAATTAATTAACTAATTGAAATAATTATAAGTTAAAATAAAAACCGGCCAAGAGCATGTCGGGCCACGCTCAGTGTAGGGTTCCGTAGTTACTCTTCCGTCACAATAAGCTAAACTGGAGCTTAAAATATAGTAAATTGTTAACCAACGGATAAAACGGTACCTTTCACCCGAGTTAAACAAATAGGCAAATTTGCATAATCAGTACCTAATTAAAGTAAGTCTTTTTACTATGAAGGGAAAACTTTTTGCGATAACTCAAAAAAAGCTCAACTGATCATGTCCGCTATAGTTTTCATTTAATGTCTTTCTTAAGCTCTACTTCCACGATTTTTTTCATATTTTTTGGACCTATGGTTCAAAAGTTAGAGGGGGGGGGGACACATTTTTTTTTTCTTTCGGAGCGATTATCTCCGAATATATTCACTTTATCAAAAAATGTTTCTTGATAACCCCTATTAGTTTTGAAAGACCTTTCCAACGATACCCCACACTCTAGGGTTGAAGCGAAAAAAAAAATTCACCCCCACTTTACGTGTAGGGGAGGTACCTTAAAAAAAATTAAATTTTTAGATTTTATTGTACGACTTTGTCGGCTTTATTGATTTATATATCCATGTCAAAGTTCAGCTTTCTAGCACTAACGACCACGGAGCAAAGCCGCGGACAGACAGACAGACAGACAGACAGACAGACAGACAGACAGACGGACATGGCGAAACTATAAGGGTTCCGTTTTATGCCATTTGGCTACGGAACCCTAAAAAACACCTTAGTAAATGGAAAATTTATGTTTTATTCACACAATTATTTACATATGATATTATACGTATTACATATATGATAAATACATTTACATATTACACATTATATGTGTATCCCAATGATTATCGTTTTCAAGTAGACCTAATCTTTGACATGCTTCACGATGTCTCAAAAATGTAACCATTGACAGTTTTTAGGTCTTCAAAACACGTTGGACCACGAATAGTGTGAAGTAATAAGCGTAGATAGAAACATTCAGCGTTTTTTGGATGCACTGTGTAGACTCGTCCTATTGTGTTACTCTTGAACACATCATGTCCTTCTACTTGCATTCCACGTTTTCGAGGATTAAATTGTTTACTTGTTGTATCCCATGTATAATAGCTGGGTACTTCTGAGTAAAGTCTTAGCAAATTGGTCTTTCTGGCATAATTCAAAAAACGCTGTTAAAGTTGTTCGAGTCGGTGGTTCCGTCGCAACTTTTTATGCCGTTTCTGTTGTGAAAAACACACGTTGTCCATTTTATAGGTGGACGGATAAATGTTGAACCGGTGGATCTCGATCGTGTATTGGAAAACTTAAAATTCGCCAAATTGCTTCGTTGGTATTAATGTAACGACCCATTTGATACTGTACTATTTCATCATGCTGGTTTTCATTGGTTAACGTAAAAACAGCCATATCACTGCCTTTATTAATATATTTGCATACATATTTTATCGATTTAACAGAACTGCAGTATTCGCCTTTAAATTTCCGTGCATGACAATACTCGCATATCGTATCCATTTTTCCGATGACAATACTTGGATGTTCATTGTATTGTTTTTTGCAATCATAATGGAAAGCCTGAAGTTCTAAACTTCCAATTTTACATGAAGCAGCTCGTCGTTGGCGTAAAGTAGTCATTCTTTCTTGTTTTCTGGTATTTTCCAGTTCATGTTGATCAGCCGATTGACGATTTCGGAGTGATCTTACTCGACATCGTGTTTCTTCATTAATACGTGCTCTTTCCTCTTCGGTTAAATTTTCTCTAATTCTTTTTACTCCTTTACGAATGTTCAAAAGACGTTTTTCTCTTTGTTCTTCTGTTTCATTGTGACGTGCTATTTTCCTTCTTTTTGAAACCACTTTGGGTTTTGCAAATACTTTTTTTCGTCTTGGCTTTGTAAATATAAAAAGTGTAATAAAATTAACCAAAACGCATATCTTGGTTGTTACAATGATAAAACTAACAAAAAGTCACTCACTTTCGGTTTATATACCGTTAGAAATAGAAATTTCTAGTATCAGAACACTCTAGAATAGTCAAATAGTTTTTACTTTCTCATTTGTTCAAATCACTTGAATTTATGTAATCACTGTTTACTCTTGACTTCAATTGATCTTTTCGCGACTGTAAACACGGTTCAACTGACAAAAAGTCACTGATTTTCGGTTTATATACCGTTGGAAATCGAAATTTCTAGTATCAGAACACTCTAGAATAGTCAAATAGTTTTTACTTTCTCATTTGTTCAAATCACTTGAATTTATGTAATCACTGTTTACTCTTGACTTCAATTGATCTTTTCGCGACTGTAAACACGGTTCAACTGACAAAAAGTCACTTATTTTCGGTTTATATACCGTTGGAAATCGAAATTTCTAGTATCAGAACACTCTAGAACATTCCGATGTACTTAATTTCGATCTGGATCGTCCGGATTAATTTCAATAGTTGCACACATTTCGGAACTTTCTAGAAGCTTCTAGATTATTATAGTCATTTCTAGAACTATCTAGAGCATTCCATATGGATTTTTTAGAACCTTCTCGAACATTCTAGATCGATTGTTACAGTTGTACACATTTTAGAGTTTTCTAGATTAGTCCAGAAATTTTTAGATATTTCTGGAACATTCCATACCGATTTTAGCAGTTGCACACAATTTTGAATCTTTCTAGATCATTCCAGACATTTCTAGAATTTTCTGGAACATTCCACATCGATTTTAGCAGTTGCAGACAATTTTGAATCTTTCTAGATCATTTCAGACATTTCTAGAATTTTCTGGAACATTCTATATCGATTTTAGCAGTTGCACACAATTTTGAATCTTTCTAGATCATTCTAGAAATTTTTAGAACCTTCTCGAACATTCTAGATCGATTGTTACAGTTGTACACATTCTAGTTTTGTAGATTAGTCCAGAAATTTTTAGAACTTTCCAGAAGTTCTCATGAGTCAGAAAAGGACAGATGTATATTTTTTCATATTTTTGCCACCCACAACCACCCACTTCCACCCACCGCGACCAAACTCTCTTATTCCCACCGGGAGATCGAGGGGTATTTACCACCCCAAAAGGAAGTTGATTGAAATTGGTGGTGGTAGAGAAAACCCTGTCTTTACGTACGCACATTAGCATTATATATATATATTAAGATTAGTACTTATCCTTTTTTGTGTACGAGTATTACCTTCAATTAGAAAAAACTGCAATCGGCTCAATTTTAATGCGCAGTATTTAGTACCTACCGTACGTAAACTCATAAGCACAATTCGATTTTTTTCAAATTCAAATAACATTATCCAGCAGCAAATTCACAGAAATAATTTTGTTAAATACGTGCAAGTGCAGCTCTTTACACTCGTAGCTCGGTTCACATACAAATGAGATTGTGGGATACCACACCATTGTACGGTACCATTACGGTGGCAATGCGGGCAAGTTGCACGATCAGGCAAATCAATATAAGATTAGGGTCCTCCTTATATTGGTTGGCCTGATCGAGCACCGGAATTTCTATGGTCAAGGAATAACACTGTAGGTTCCTGAGGGGAGGAGGGTAATTATTCCAGCAGCGGGTTGCAATGTAGGTACCTAGAGGCCTACCGCGAAAATCGAAGTTCGTCAATTGCGGGCATTTTTCTCAGTCACTCTAATTACGTCTTAGTGAGGGTAAAAGAGAAAGATCCCCGCAATTTGCGAATTGTTCATGGAGCACTTACGGGGTCACTTCAATCTTGGGAATCGGTTAAATGCATTTTTCCCCCGAGACCGTTTGACGTACATATATAAAATTTGGAATAGTTATAGCAACTACCACCATTAACACAATGATACCGTTATTTCTTATTATAGGGGTAAACATAGAGAAAGTACGGGGGTTGAGAGGGATAAGCTGAATTTATTTATTATGGACCTTGCGTTACCGTGCAATTTTTCGTTCAACAAATCTACGTGCACGAGCTCGCTCAACCAATGAGTATGCACAACCAGTGTGGATCTAGTATGTACATTGTCTGAATTCATAAATTTGCAATTATTTCTACTTACTGCATTATTTTACTCAATTGGTTGGACGTGTGACGTTGGATATTTCTTTTGGCCTGTAAGTACCTATTAAAAATATTTCAAAACCTTGCGGAAAAAACAGATATATTTATAATAACTCGAACTTCGTAAGAAAGTTTGTGGTGCAAATCCATAATCTTGAGGCTGGCAGTCTCACGCCTGGTCCATCCGGCTAACGCGACAAATAAAAAGATGAACAGCAGAAGTTATTAAGTGGTTGAAGTTTTCAAAATAAAATCAACAACACTTTCATCATCTTCCTCGCGCTGCTCCGACTTTTTGCCAAGGCTCGTGGGGTCTGGGGTCCGCTTGGCAGAAATCAACAAAACTGTATCGTTCACCCTTTTCCAGACCGCACCAATCTACAAGGTTTTCCCGAAAAATCCAAATCAAATATATTCAAATTAATCCTGCTTTGATGATTTATTTGAAGACAAGTTTCATTTCTCGAAAGTGTAATCTAATTTGAACCTTAAATCGAAATGCTAAAGTTGAATTCTATTGGTGCGTGTGTGGTCGATAAATCGTACTACGTCTGGAAAAGGGTAGAGAGATTAAGAGCGTATGCAAATCTTTTTAAATACCTCGCCCGCTTTGCTACTTGTAATGCTACCGCCTGACGGCACCTACGCTTCGCTTGCATGTTTTATAAAATGCGGAAAAAAGAAAATTATACATACATTATGTCTCCCATTATGGGGCTATAAATGAAGGGGTCGATTCTCATTGCTCAATCGAGCTGATTTTACTATGGGACCAACCCCGAAATTACGTTTTTTTTGGATTTTTCATACATTTTGGCTGCAGATCAGATGGATTTATATGTAAAACCTTGCTGAAATTGCAAAGTAGCTTATATATTTTTGCAATTTCTTTTATAGCAAGCATGCTAAATATGAAAAGGGCTCCCTAGATAACCCAGATGCACTCAAGTCATAAAAATGTCGAACAAGTATGCATGATCTCTCTCTTATCTCCTTAACAATAAAGTTGTCCTCAGAATTTTGAACACTTCGCTCGCTTAATAATTTCTGCTGACTGTACCATAAATTGAGCACGTAGTACGTTTTATGCAGTATTTTCGGTACAACGTGAGCTTTTACATACATTTTAAATTATTATGCATTATGATAATGTTCTCTGACTGAGAGAGCAGACAAATAATTCAAATGGGGTTATTTAGTACCTAGCTTGTCGGATATGTTTTCTAAAAGGGACATGAAATGAAAGTAAATATCACGTAAATACATGATGTTTATTTAGTCATCTGCAATAATTTAAGGGCTGAATATATAGGTCATATTGAGCAACTTTTAGTATGAAACCAATACCGGAAACGTGAAAAAAAAAGTACGTTAAGTATGTTAAGGTAAGACAGCCAAAATGTATGAAACAGCCAATATTTTTGTCCGTCTTTCGACATATGATTAAAACTTTTAGAACGCCATTTGAATTTGATCCTTATTCTGTCACTGATATGTGTTAAATTTATTAAATATCAAGAAGTTGCGCCCTTTAATAGATCATAGGCCAAAGGTATGTCGGCATCTTTTGGAGCGACAATCTTTTTCTTTGACAATCCACCTCTATTTCAAATTCTAAGTTAATCATCAGAACCATAGACGAGTATTAAGTTTACTTATTTTAGCCAATTTAGTATAAGGTGGCCAGTAATTGGAGGGTGGCCAGTAATAGACGGCTTACCCAATATTACTTATTATTACTCTTTATACAACATTAATGAGCAAAAAACAAAAAACTCAGGATGACTTCGTTATTCGTTAAGTTCAACCGGAAATCATAGCGTTACTTAGCCGTTGTAGAGTGAAGTTTAATAACTTGAAAAAAGAGAGAAGAATAGCTTTGGGATCGAAGAGTAAAGTAAGTATATTTAGTGATCGTAACGAAATAACGGTACTTTTTTTTACGCAATTATATTTCGGGAGAAAACGGTTTCTACTTACTAAACTTAACAAATCACTTTGGTTTTGATGTCGATCGCTTCAGCATAATATATCTAGGTTTCCTTTAAAAAAAAACATTTCTTTTGGATTGCAACTTTTGAATAAAAGAAAAAATAAACCTAGATTTTCATTGTGTCAATAACATACTAAAAATCATGGAGAACGGAAATTATTTAAGAAGTGGATAAACGTTTTCTCTTTATGTAAGAACGATCATGTTGGATATACTTCCCTCTTAAGTAAGCTTGCGCGAAATGTTAATGCACATTTTATCTAAAGTCCAGAGTCCAGAGTAGGTATTCTGCTCAGACAATTACTGCAAAGTGGCAATTTGCCATAATTTACTTCAGTTTTACTGAGAAGAGCAATCCAGTTTTATGTTTCAAATGAGAAGATAACCTTGGACCTAACTGTATCTACCCGACTAGACTACTATAAACGCACTAGATAGTGACAATATTCATAATCATAACCATAGTGCTTTATTTGTAAATCATTGGTAGGTGTCGTAGGTGTTAGGTATATACATACATTGAATCGCTATGTTTTGCCGATTGGCATACAAATGTCAAAAGGCACTAAAATCTAATTAAATAATACAGATGTTATTTATTACTTATAAAATAAATAATTTAGAATTAATTACATTTAAAATTAAAATACAATTAAATTTAAAATAGAAATATATAATTACTCATTAATCATGATTGTAGGTAATTATTGTTTTATTTGTTATTGCCATCAAGATAGGCTTTTATGGAATAATATTTACTAAAAGTTCTTTTTTGAATATAATAAAAAAATCCGGAAAATTATTCCAAATATCCTATTAGGAAATAGAACTGTTTTATATGGATTATTCTTTATTTTGTAAATTATTCGTGCAATGTAACATTTTGGGTATTGACCTATATTACTTATTCAATTACGTAGTGTATTAGTTTTTGTATCTCCTTGGATTTCACGGGCCAATAAATCCCGGTCTTTTGATAGGCCTGCGTGGGGATATAAATGTACGTGTACCTATAGAGGCCCATTGGAAAGCTTTAATGTCATGATGTCATGTATTATTTTAATTATTGTCTATTGTATTGATCCTTTCCTTCCTTTCCTTTGTTTTATCCTTTTGGGTAAAATACGGTGTCTTTTTCTATAAGTAATAAATATATCTATTTTTATTTATTTATCATAAAGGTACATAACATTGTGACACCACTTTATTCCTCGCCAAACTGCGATCGTAGTTTGTTGGCGAGATTGTGCTCATTTATACATTTTGATATCTATGCTATGCACTTAATAATAAAGCTATCTATCTATCTAAAACAATTGTCTAAAATTGCATGAATCATTAGGATTAGTAATTATAAATAGCTCTGATATTGTGGAATTTCAAAGCAGAAGAGTGTTCTTGGATCCTGAACCATTAAACTTGATTTAATGTTGATGCTAAAACAACCTATTTAAAGAACGGGTGAAAGGCCAAAGATCAAACTCACTCCACCTATGTAATTTGGAGCGGGGATCAAAGCTTCCTCAGATCCTCAGAACTTGGCCGGTTCTATCGCATTATCTTCAAATTAAGACCGGTTACATTACACATTTTTATAAAATACCTTTTTAAATTGACGCTACGTGTTTTGCCTGGTGATGAGCTATTTAAGCTCAAGGGTGTAGGCGATGTATATTCACGCACAGTAAGCTGCAGAGATAACAGACCCTCCTGCATAGAAACTTGATTGCATGGGAGGTCAGTTATCTGTGCAGCTTACTGTACCTATTACTGGTGCGTTTTTATTATGTTTAAACTCGACTGGTGTTTTTAATTGATCTGATTTTCTATCTTAACACAATTAAATCAAAGTCAGAATTCCAACAAAATGCCAAAATGGACGCACCGCGTGTAGTTAACATGAAAGGCCTAAATTCCACCGTTTATAATTGACGCGAACGTAAATTTTATGTATACTTAAAAGTTATCGGTTAACCATCAGAGGGCCTACCGCGAACCTGGTTCGACGTATTGCCTCCCCTGTCACACTTAAAGTGAAATAGAGAGGCAACACGTCGAACGTGGTTAGCGGTAGGCCCTCAGAGTCTCGATATAGAGATAACAGAGATAGCGTCGATGAGGCAAGCTGAGCTAGATAGGCCAGTTCGAACGAACACTGACAATAGAATGATATTTGAACGATATTATTTAGATATCGTGTGTCTTGCCCGCGCCAATATATCTATGGACAAGTAGGAGTGTTACGATAACTGAATGACATCCGTTAAATATCATTTTGATATCAGTGTAGGTAGGTACGTTCAAAATTGGCCGGAACGTCGGAAAGGAATCGAGACTTTGGTTACGAGCTTGAATATTTAAGAACTTGACTCAATTTATACGAAACTTGGAACTTCAAGTGCTTGAAGTATTTTTAACAGTGAGATATTTTCTTTCTTTATTGCCTAAAGTGAGTAGGTAGTGCAAATTTTTCCATATGGGAAATAATGACAGCAATTTTTTTTATCGAAATATGCAAATATTTATGTATCTACACTAGCAGGTGTGTAGGTATCTGAAGGGGCCCAGTGATTACCAGTTCGTCGTCGGACAATATCGGCCTGTCAGTTATTCGCAAAAGCTGACAATCGCGAATAACTTACAAGCCGATATCGTCCTGCGAACTGGTAATCCCACTGATTACCCTTAAAGGGCTGAAAGTAACGGGTATTTATCATTGACATTGACATGTATATCTAAAGACGGGCCTTATGGGCGCTAAGAATGGTACTAGTTCAGTTGTGTGACTCTTGAATTCGAGCCAATCGTACAGTCTAACGGAACTAGTTGCGACCAATTGCGCGCGTGGTGCGAACTCAACAACCAATCGCGCTGTGTCGTTAGACTGCACGATTGGCTCGAATTCGTGTGCGTGACACCGCTGTAGGTACAGGGCGGCTACCGGGAAAATCGAAATTCGTCAATTGCGGGCATTTTTCTCTGTCACTCTGATTACGTCTTACGAAGAGTAAAAGAGAAAGATCCCCGCAATTTGCGAATTTCGGTTTTCGCGGTAGGCCCCCTGGCCCCATTCTTATTGCCCGTAAGACTCGTCCTTAGACATATGTCAATGGTATTTATAATTTACAAGAATTGTCCAATAATTTATTTGAAATTACATGGAAAAAAAGACTTGTCCTATAGCTAAAAACGTACAATAATCGAGTTTTTCCAGCACTATCTCTGAACATCATTATTAGAACAAGATCAAAGTCTGGGCACGTAGTGTGCCAGCCCAACCCGGGAACAAACTAGAAAATACAAATGGAAAACTAGCAAACTCTGATTGAAATGCTGGAAAAACATTCCGTATGAATCGGGGTTCTGGGATAAATTTCGACGTAATAAAAGTACGAATGTACTAAATATAAAAGAGTCAGAGTCTCTAGAGTCAGACCAATATAAGTTGGCAGCGATTTTGGTAGCCCAGACAGTGCAAGTGTTATTTTAAACGTTAAATTTCTATGAAATTATGACGTTTACTTAACACTTGCACAGGCTAGGCTATCAAAATCGCTAAGGCTTGTGTTGAGGGTACTAAGACAACGATATATATAACATATAGATATTTATAAATACGTAGATACATAGAAGACACCCATAACTCAGGAACAGATATCTGTGTTTATCTTCATCACACATATTTATTTGGGCATTTGCCCTTACCAGGATTTGAATCCGGGACCATCGGCTTCATAGGCAGGGTCACTACCCACTAGGCCAGACAGGTCGTCAGAATACAACGACTCACTTCATCATCTATATAAGGAGCTTCTCTGTCAGAATATTTTGCATCTTAATCAAAATGTTTGAGCTCCCGTCTTGTTAAGGAGGATTAATCTCACTTCATTGCTTTGTACTTTCCCTTTGTTGATTTATTAAGGAACTTTGTACTCATTAATAATTTGTTTCATGATACCTTGTGAACGCTGCCAAAATTATTCTACATCTTCAAGAGTAGCTGGGTGCATAGTTAAAGTGACAATCACTTTTGCGCTTGCGCTACGCAACGAAACGCTTCGTGTCGCTTTATAGATCGTGTCATTCACGAAGACGCGTGCCTTGACTCGTATTCTCATGTAATCATACGTTTGATTTGACAAATCTGCGCGTCATCGTGGATGACACGAACTATATAGTAAACACCCCTATGATGGGAGTAGCACCAGTAATGGGATGGTATAGACAAATCCTGTAAAATAAGTACTTATACCATCAGTTTTTAACCGCTGGCAACATTTTACCACAAACAAGAACAGCAGAGCTGCTTAAGTTTAAGTTTTCATTGATATTTGTTAGTTAAAAAATAATGGCGATATAGGTACATCCCATGACTGGAGCAAAAAACATAGTTTTAATTTGTTATTATATTAATATTGAGACTAATTGGGTACTTTACACATGTTGAATATTATAACAAAATTTAGTAAAATGGATAGAAAATGAGCCATCCATTATAAAAAAGTAGAATTTAAAAAATTATATTGAAATTATAAAAAATTACAAGGCTCCGAAATCTCAAAAAAAAATTTGTCTTTCAAAAATAGAAAAGACAATGGTACCATTCGATTCCTTACATTTTATTAAAAAATAAATTGTAAGACAACTATACACATAAACGCAATATTTCAGGGTCAAAACAAGTAAGTTATTCGCAAAATCTGTCAATCGCGAATAACTGACAGGCCGATATCGTCCGGTGAACTGGTAATCAGTGGGCCCCCTAATGTCGCAACAGTAGTGCAGCTGCTACCATCGGAATGGCATCTTTACTGGTGCGGCGTTTGATGCGGGCGCTGTGACTGTCAATTTACCTGATTAACCTTTTCGCCGCCATTGACTTGATATAAAGTCAGTACATTTCATAGCCCACACTCCACGACTTCATATCAAGTAGTGGTTTTAATATTTGACGTGGCGTTGATGACACTTTATTACCTACTTCATTGTCGTGGCGAAAAGGTTAAAATAGTGATAAAATGAGTGACGTTTGTCGCCGTAATACTGCCGCGATTGAAACGTTCAAATCTGTCACTCATTGTCACCTTTAGAAAAACGGGACATGAAGGTATATCATAGGCTCTTTGTCTGAAGGATTCTTTTAATTCCAGAGCCGATGGCAGCGCAGCAAAAGCAGAGAGCGGTGTCCGGCCGGCACGGCGTTCTCCCTGGCGCCCGGCCCGGACAGCAGCGGCACCGAGTACGCTGGCGACGGGAGCTCCGAGCACAGCACGCCGGCCAACTCCCCCAGGAGAGGCAAGACTGGTCAGTATTGTTAGAGTAAGACGTATACACAGTAGAGGAGAGGCAAGACTTGTGTCTTAGAGAAAAGGTAGATCTCACATAAATATTATACCTACCAAGGTGTAATATTAAATTAAGGTTTGCCTCCTTAACACAACGTAACATGATAAGGAGAAGGGTCTGCTAAAGAACTGGAGAATATCAGATCTATAATCGTTAATACTCGTAAGTAATATACTTAATGAGATTATCGGTAGGCTTGCCATAATTATTCGGAACTGATACGGGACAATACAGATTTTACAAGATTGACAATTTTGACAAGTTTTTAATTTTGTATGCCATATAATTCCATTTCTATCCAGCATCAGCATCTTCTACCACAAATTAAAGAAAATGTGCAAACAAAACGGATATCCACTGTAAGTACCTATACTACTTATATAATATTTTTAAGCAACATCAATACACCTTATAAAACAAAGTTCCCCGCCGCGTCTGTCTGAACGGATTATCATGCGTTTTTCATTAATCATTAGAGTGATTCTTGAGGAAGATTTAGGACTTTTAGGTGTTTAATTTGTTTGTCTAATAACCCGGGTCGCTAGTTTAGTTATAATAATCGCGCATGAATATATCCCGGAATATGTAAATGAATGTTTCCTAAACCGTATAACGAGCATCAACACAAACACACTTGGCTCGCTGCGCTTTGAAAACAACCTCCATTTTGCAAGTTTAATTTGGCTCCCATAAATTACCGTAAAACATTTACATCCACATATTGATTAAAAGTTAATTTAAAACCTATACTTTATTGCTATTGCCTTAGAGTTTCTTTTACGAAACGAAACGAAACGAAATTGTGTAAAATAAGTCATTTGGAACTAAGGAAATATGCATCGAGAATCGTGTGCTAACTTTCTGAATCTAATAACTATGTCTGCTCGACTTTTTTGGAAAACGTGGACTTTATTTTGTATTTTGTACTATATACAGTTCCCTTTGCAATGGCATGTTTAAGAAGGGCACGATCATTCCAAAAGTACCGACTGAAAATCTCGCGTTCACACACATTTATTCTTGAACACCAACCTAACTTTAACCCAGTTTCAGGTACTTAAAATCAATTAAGAGATATAAACTAAACTTTGCTAGTTGATAATATTTTTGAATGTCATTTGTCAATGGATAACATTCAGAAATGTTTTTTAAGCGATGTTGGCCTAGCAGTGAGATCCGACTTTCAATCCAGAGATCACGGGTTCGGCCCATCTTGTGTAAATGTGTATGGTTTTTTATAATTATGATATTTACTAGTCGCTTTATGATGAAGGGAAACTTACATCGGCCGATCTTGTGTAAATGTGTATGGTTTTTTATAATTATGATATTTACCAGTCGCTTTATGATGAAGGGAAACTTACATCGGCCCATCTTGTGTAAATGTGTATGGTTTTTTATAATTATGATATTTACCAGTCGCTTTATGATGAAGGGAAACTTACATCGGCCCATCTTGTGTAAATGTGTATGGTTTTTTTATAATGATGATATTTACCAGTCGCTTTATGATGAAGGGAAACTTACATCGGCCCATCTTGTGTAATTGTGTATGGTTTTTTATAATTATGATATTTACCAGTCGCTTTATGATGAAGGGAAACTTACATTGGCAAAGTAATTTTTTATAAGTTGTACATATGTGAATCCGCGAATTGTTAAATTATTATAACAAAATTATAAAACAATAATTCATAGAAACACCAATCAAAGTAGGTAATGTTTATCACTCAGCGTCCTCTGTGTAGCATTATCTTACCTTATCTTGATTGTAATATAGCAATGACCTTATTTCACAACCTTCATCTCAATCCCGAAATTTAATACCTTTTTATCTTTTACATCTGGCTTAGCTATTTTTATTCAATTCCCTCCGATTAGCACCTGATCTTTCTTAATTGGGTCCCATGTTTACTCGGAAAGTCGGGATCGCATAATCATGGCGTCTTTTTATGACTGCTTGTGCCCGATGGCACTTAGAGATAAAACAGGAAGCTATTTAAATATTAGGGGATGTTAGAAAGCCCAATTGTAGGTACTGGGGGTTGCTTTGTGTTTCTCGCAATAGCAAAATGCCGTACCTAACTGGTGAGCCATTGAATCGAAAATTGTTCTAACAATAGCGAAACTTAAGATCTAGGATATGAAGTAAGATTAAAAATAAAGATATTTTATTATTCACGTAGGCATGTTACAATGCGCTTATGAACATAAAAAATAAGCTACACCGGCTCTAACCCTACACCTCTGACCCGAGAAGATTTAAATCCCCCCTCAATTAAAGGAGGGTATACCAATATGGACCGGCACAAAACTCGGCGGGGCACATCTTATAATTAACATGCATTAAATAAGAAAAAATACAATTTAGATTACTATAGAAATCATGCAAATACATGCAGTAGCTACTTTATAGAAAAAAAATTATTTATTAAAAAAAGTAGGTATACATTATGTATAGGTAACATATTTGTAATACAATATACTAATAAAAAGTGACGATGGGATTAATGATAATGCTGAAGAACCCAAATGTAAGTTCCTTAAATCAGCCTATTCAGTGGCCCGAAATAAATAATTCAAGTGTTAATTTCCGTACCAAATATCGTTTTGTTCGGAAAACGCTAGGTTGTTGCCGTATGTTCAGGTCATTAATATATAAATACCGCGTGTAACCTTATGAATACCGCGTGAAATATTTAAGCCAATTTGTTTTACTTACGAAATTTCGTTACGATTGGTTAAGATTTGGACGAGGAAATGTCGAAAACGAAACGTCGATTCCTGAGATTTTTTCGCCTAAGCTGCAGTTGTTTTTATCGCACTAATTTTAAGAGCCGCCCCCGTCAGCGCGACGGAGATATTTACCAAAAATTTTGAAATTTGAAAAGGGACTCGGCTGGTATTTCCTCTTAATCGACTTGGATAAATTCTTACAACTTCGCGAGTTATTTCCCTTACTTCCCGATTACTGTGAAATATTGAAAAAGTTCCTTTATTCAGAAATAGGTACGCCATGCGAAATAAAGCATACGTCATCTGACTTAAATTTGATCATTTGCCTTTTAGACCGTATTAAAAAGTTTTGACGTTAAAGTACTTTCACTTTCAATCGTGGCTGGAAGAAGTGACGTGGAAAGTGGAGGCTGGGGACTGATTTCTGGTCCAATGAGTGCGTGTCATTTATGGAAATTTGATAGCCAAATGGTACAGGCTTGCAACATCCATTGGTTGTGTTTGAATGCTAACAAATAATTGGATGAAATTTACTTTTGTGAAAACTCAAAAAAATACCTATGTGTCTTACCAGTATTCACTGAAAATCATTTACCATAAAAAAGAAACATACTTTCAAAAATAAATTTACTTATTTCATCGCAATCAAGAACTATTCGTTTTTAAAGAAAGGTACTTACTCGTATATATTATACTTTATGTCTACTGAAACGGTCTCAAAATCTACTAAATACTTTTAATTTTCTTTATCATCTTTATTGCAGTATTAAAAAGCTAAATACTTCTCTTTTTATAAGAAAAAACCGTCCCAAAGACAATAAAGTTCGTTCATCGCTAGGCAATACTACCTATGTAGTTCCTTTCTAATCGTCGACAGTTGGACTTGTTTACAATAATGTTTTTAGAATTATGAAGACAGTCCACAGTGGTGCCATCTCTTTGTAGGCTATCCTACACGTTTGCTTTTAGCCTGCTGTAACTGAAAGGCTCTACTACGTTTCACTTAGTACCTTTTTGTTGTTAGTCGCGCCATCTAGGAGTTACACATAGAACTACGCAGTATGCTTCTTTAAGAATGACTTTGATAGTTCCTTGTTTTTCCGTTTTCGGTAAGTGTGTCGCTTTATTGTTTAACGCGAAACATGAAAAATTGAGATATCGTTTTCTGCCTCTCTATCGATTTTACCCATTCGAACGATAGAGGCAGATAAATAAATTTCGATTTTCGTGTTTCCCGGTAGGCCCTCAGATAAAAGTCATCCTCTCTGACTCCTCTCTGAGGGCCTATTTCTTTGTAGTACCAGAAGATTTATGTTTATGTTTGAGTTTAATTAGGTGCGCAAGAAAATAATCATGTTACATACTTACTACTATTTATAACACCGAAACGTAATAAATAAATAATAATAATAATAATAAATAAATAAATATTATAGGATATTATTACACAAATTGACTAAGTCCCACAGTAAGCTCAATAAGGCTTGTGTTGAGGGTACTTAGACAACGATATATATAATATATAAATATTTATAAATACTTAAATACATAGAAAACACTCATGACTCAGGAACAAATATCCATGCTCATCACACGAATACATGCCCTTACCAGGATTTGAACCCGGGACCATCAGCTTCGTAGGCAGGGTCACTACCCACTAGGCCAAACCGGTCGTCAGAATATAATATAAGATAAGATAAGATAAGTTTATTAACCTCAAAAGTTTACACCTAATACATAATTTCTTATAATATATTACATAGGATTCATTGTCCAAGAGTTTTTCGCTGATACTTAAAATAGGTATGAACCTGTGCTATAAGTACCAGTTACCTTCCATTTGTCTATATACTTTATACATGTATTATATCTAGACGGGTGTTATTTATAATCATACTGTAAAGAAAGTTATACACAATCTATGTAAAGATTAGGAAATATTACTAATAATCTATAATAATATTAGAAAATAATATAATATAAGTAATTGGACTTTCCTGGCTACATATTCATAAACCTATAAAGAAAGTATTATAATATAATAGTAGTATAATAAGTGTCATATTACGTCAAATACTAACAATTTTCCCGCGTGATACAAATTGACAAAATTATGTACTTATACCTAAGTGTTTGCTTACATTTAGGCAAATTTAGATATAATGTTACCCGCTATTAAGCACATTACCTACATTTTCTAGTGTTTGATAAGGTCGATATCATATTATCGATAACTAAGTGTAAGTACCTAGGTACAGTCTCGTCAATCTCCTGCAATAAAATCTTGGATAATGAAGCGTGTAAAAATATTTGACATAATTGTTATCTGCACAAATGTGCTACAGGTTATATTGATAATACTTAATACCCAGTACCTGTTTCCTTAGGACCAGGCCACACTGGTGCTATGCGTTGCGACTGCGTCGCGTCGTCGCAACGCATCAATGTGGCATGTCATAAAATATATATGTAAAACGACGCAGCGTCGACGCTGCGACGACGCCTGCGACGAAGAAACGCAACGCAACGCACATTTACGCAACTGTGTAGATCTATAATTAAACAGATTTTCTTTAGACAATAATTGAAAACATGCATGATCATTTTGGATTCACGTGTCTTTAATAAACCTACCTATCTAGATTCTAGAGTATCCCAGAAACATACAAAATGCGGAAATAATCAAGTACTTATACTCGTAGGTACGTGTATCGAGAGATAAAACACAAGACGTTTTTAAAATGGAGTATTTTACAAAAATGTTTCAAAATAATTCCGGATTTGATTGAATTTTGATATATTTAAAAACATGCAGCAGCATATAATTTCAAGTTACTGCACATGCAAAAATGTAACCATATATTAATAACTGTTTGAACTACAAGATAAGGAGCTTTAATAAATTGCGGATTTCCACATTTATATATTAATTCAGTGTTGTTGATCATGATTATTGAATAAACATGACGGTATATTGTCATACCTACTCGTACTCGCAATTCATTGTTAAGTATAAAACGTCTTGTGACATAGAAACATGAATGCGGTGAATTCCAATAAATTGTGTTGATTTAGGTGAATTTTATAGCTAAAAGGATGCGTAGCCAACTTGCCAATCAATCGAAAAAGAAACGCAACTGTCATTGTCGCACTAATATGGAAAACTGATAGTGAGAGATGACTACGCTATGCTACGGAGCTTTAACGATTGGCACGTTGGCTAAGCACCCAGAACAGAATAAACATCGTCCCGCCAAACTTCGCTCATAATGTTAATGACCAATAAAAGTCACAGCTCTGCTCAGTGCCAATTAGTTTCCACGCAAATCGATCCCTCCCGAAAAATAAAACGTTACCGAATAGTTACGTTATTTAACGTTTTATGATACAACAATTTCTTGTAACGTTTTGAAAAACGTACGAGTATCTCGCAACAAGACGCATTTGTATTTTTATATTTTTGTCGAGGTTGCTTTGTTAACCTATATATGCCACCGGGGTAAATTATGCTCCCCTCATTTTTATTCATCAGCTAATATGTTAATTATTTTTGCTCATGAGTATTAATTACTTGCCTAACAATATCTTGGAATTCAGTCTTTCATAATCCATGGACAACATTTTCGCCCCAGAAAATTGATTTCCCCCTTAGAATATTTCCTAGTATAAATACATCTTATAAGTTTTAAGTATAAATTCAGTAACTGCTTTAACAGGCATACCGGCAGATCTATTTTTTCATTTTTTATGCAAGGATAACGATTTCTAGAACGTTTTAATCGAACCAAAGCTTTCTGATTGAATAATTTCCGATGCTAAGTTTCTAGCAGTCTGATGGATGTCCCAATTAAAAACTTAAGGGACCCGTCAAGTTACTATTAGATTAAAAGCCCCATCTTAACTTACTACTTACTAATTTTTAACATGAGACAGATCATAACGAATTTGGATTGTTCTATTACAAAATACGGTTGAAGAAATATAATTTGCACCTATTGGTCACAAAACTTTATGCATAGGTGTGAAGTGCTTTGCCGCACGTCCCATCCATACTTATAGTTATGATATTTTATGTTACGGATAATACCTACGTTACTAGGTACCTAAGTGAAACTTTTTTAGACGCACTTCGTATTTACTTTGAGATTAATGTTTCTTTACATATATTTTTTTTAATAATGGACTACGAATTGAAAAATTGGAATACTAGGAAAACTTAGATATTAAAAACGGAGAAAATAACTAGATTAAAAATTGTTTAGCTTAAACCAAAATCAGATGCTAATTTGTTGTTTTATTATAACATTCACCGGTGCAATTATTTCTTTGACTGTATTAGCTTTTGATCGTGACTGCGTCTGCGTACCTAGTAAGATTAGATGCCGAAATTGGCGTCTGGGGTCTGTCTCCTTGATTAGATTTAATTAGATGAAGCACTCGCATTGTGGACTCTTCGTTCTCTTTTTAGCGTTTTCTGAAGAGTTTGTACCGCGCATAAACTTGTTGTTAGAGAGAAGTATTTTCGTAAATACAATTTTTACTTCATTGGATTTGTTATCATCTTTCTGATGTAAAATAACTAAAAAGCAATTTTCATAGACTTACAAACACATGCAAATAGCTGCAAGGCGATCCATTGAGTCAGCGCCACCCAGCGTGGAAACTTGTGTATCCAGCTGGAAGACTAAAATCGATGATGATGATATAAGTATATTTTTATTATCTACTGGGCCTGTTACACAATGATTTCATATGGACAAAAGTGCCAGGAACAAACCCTAACAAAATGTGGCATTATCTATGAAAAGGGAACTTATTGTCGATGGTGCTTACACCGCACTACGTCGCGTAGCGTTGTATTTGTATCGGAGCATCGTTTATGACGGCGGAAGCGCCATCGACAATAAGGTCCTTTTTCATAGATAACGTCACAAATAATTCTGCTATAAATATGTCAAGCTGTACTTCATTATCGCAAAAAAATAATGCTTACGAGTATCACTGTAAATTAATTTGTAATAGTCAACATGGCGCCGCGGAAACAACAGAGCCTCTAGTGTAAATTTATTCGATTTCGAAACGTGACGTACGCGTTTGCGTTAATTCTCATTTAGTATGGGATTTAGACACAGCGCGCCAAGCGGGACGTTTTGTAAACTCAAAATCTCATACAAAATGAGACTTAACGCAAACGCGTACGTCACGCTACGGTACGCAAATTATATTTATGGCAAATATTACTCCCTAAGTTTAAAAAATACGTTTTTTTTTTTTTTTTAAATCTCAATTATTTCTTTACTTTTTCTATTTTACACAACTTTTGATGTGTTTTTCGAAACTCTACGGGGTACAAAACTAGGACTTATTAGGATTAGTCCGGTTTCCTGCCGATATAAATAGAGCAAATTTTGTTCAGCATAAATATACGTTAAAGTGTGTAACGTTGTCACCTTAACACGATTCACACAGTGTCCATTACGAGCCTGACGTGAGCTCATTTCAGTGATTTTGTCTTGCGTGTGCGAAACGCACGCGGGACCTATTTTAGTTTTCGCGATTTGTCTAGACTATTAGGTTTTCAGGATTTACTTACGTAAAATAAGCTCAACGACTTATTTCGTAGACCTTTATTTAAAAAAAATGTTTTTTTTTTTTTTAATTAAATTTGTAAAAATTATGTTAAATAAAATTGGTAGGGTGTAATTTCGTACATATGTCGGATTGCCCGTATGGAATTCCGTTATAATAAGAGTCCCTTTTCGGAATTATCGGACGGTTTTTGATGAGTGTTGAAGTATCGTAAGTGTTACTAAAGTATGAAATGCTCTTGGTTTTAGATATGATTAGATATACAATAATATATTTCAATTCAATACTGCTTCATTGTACTTGCATGTTTTACAGATATATAATGTTTAGTGAAGTGTAAATATTTTTTGGCTTTTTATTGATTAAAAAAGAAAATACTATTTCAAAATAGTCAATATTTGTCATTATAACTCAAAATTAAAAGTGAATCAATAGACAAAATAATTTTATCATACACAAAAAATAAAAGCCACCGAATCCGGAATAGTTAATCTAACTCCAGATTTGTATGATACACAAGCAGATTAAATTAAAATTTCAAAATAATTATTACCATTCCATAAAATTACATTCTGTTGTCTCCGGATTTTGAAATTTCAATAAATATAGGCAAAATCGGTACCGTCAACCGAGATTAATAAGGATGGCGGGGTGGATAGAGACGACGGGGTGAATAGGGATAAAAACCGAGAATGACATTTCTAAAAACTACCCAAACAAATTGCATCATGCAATTGAAAATAATAGTAGATTCTACATTGTCATTCCCGGTTTTTATCCCTATACACCCCGCTATCCCTATTCGCCCCGGTTGATGGTATTATAGATTTCACGATATCTACAAGTGTTTTGGTTCTTATTTTAATAGAGTAAACTTAATTTGAAGTTGTGAGTGTAGTGTGTGGGTGTGACATTTCGTGCCAAGGACAAATCATACTTCGTTTACTAGATGGATTTTTTAAAAGTCGTCATGAATGATATAACAGGTAATTATAATTGGCCGATTTTAATTGCTTTTTTCAAGTTGTTATTATAAGGTGAATCAACTTTTACTTGTCACTGTGCCATGGTTAGGGTCTCCTGGGTCACTGTTAACATCCTGGTATTATGGCATTTAAATAGCATTAAGTATACCACCACCACCAAAAATTACCCTAAGGTTACCCAAAAATGAAGTCTAAAATTATACTAGTTCTAGTTGTTTTAGTCACGACTGCACTTCAAATTGTATTCAATATAAACCAAATATTAATTAATGGTCACTAAATCTTAGCAAGTAAATGAATGCCAATTTTCACTTAATAATTTTTCAAATAGAATAGCCAGATGTAAAAATGGATGGAGCTTTCATAATGTTGGTGATTATTTACTACATATTTTTGTCAGTAAAAATGTTTTCCTTGACGTTATATTTTACTATATCTAGTGATCAGTTAAATACAAACCCATTTAAATTAACCAAACATGCATTTGTATTTTCGGTTCTTAGGTTCTACAATGACCCAACTCCCAAGCACAATAATATAACGTGGCACAGTCAGCATCAATAGTAACGGATGAAACAACGCGCCAAAAGTATCTGACATTCCGGATAACTTTTCCAAATATAGATAAATTTCTAAAATTCACATTCAAAAGTATATCTTGTACAGCCTTAGTTGTTCTATATTAAAGACATCACTTTTTGTTGAGCTGTTACAGAATGGTAGTAACTTATGAAGCGTTATTTGATCCGTTACTTCTGATGCTGACTGTAAAAGAGCTAATACTAACAAACTGTGCTAGGTAATATTGTCTCCTGGCTAAAGGGACAGAATGACAACAAAAAATAGTTGATTCACCCATTACACGCAGGCTTACGAGGTAGTATTTTTTTTAATTCGCGCGTATCACGGAGGTTATAGTCACAATCATAAATATCATTTATTGCAATCATAAATATCATTTATTGCAATCATAACTATCATTTATTGCAATCATAAATATCAATTAAAGGTACGTTAGACAAGTAGGTAATTTATAAATATTACTTGAAAATTACGAATATTTAGTAGTAACTTTTATAATTCCGGTTACGCTTACTACATTAATTAACTTAAAATACATATATATGAAACTATTTGCACTGTGTGCTGTTGGCGTGTGTATATTTGCATGCGCGGGCATGTTTAGGCACTAGAGTTGTTAGCAACACACGCGATACGGTCAACCGAAAACATGAAGCTAGCTAGCTTTTATAATAAAGCGTTTTAATAAATACTTCAGGATTTAATTTATGAAAGCATTGCTTAATACATTGTATGTAAGCCGTTACAAAGTATTGTATATGCCAGCCGTTACAATATTTGCAACGTGAATTCAAAGGTATGTTCTACGGCGTAGACTTCCTACGTGCGATGCGTGTAGTCTACGCGATGGACATAGGGTAGAATATAGGTCGGTACTTTAGGTATTTCTATAAAAACGCAATCTCTTTCATTTATGAATTCTCTCGATGAATAGTGCCGTCTGTGCTACACAGGTACAGTCACATCTAAAAATATCAATGCGTACAAAGTGCCAAAAACATGTATTCACTACCTTAATATATGAGCAATAAGGTCATGTATACATATTTTGGGCACTTTGTCCGTATAGATATTTTTAGACGTGACTGTAGAGCTGGCACAATTTTATCGACACCTGATTATATTTTTAGGATACTTTTGGTGTCTTCGGGGATCGGAATACTATAATTTTAATTATAGATAGGTATATTATATGCAGTCTGGCAAACCAATTTGTCATTAGCAAATGCAATACGAGTAAATTATTAAAATGTAGACGCGTAGTATTGTACTCCCATAGAACTGAAAAAATTCTAATATACGTATTTTTGATACACCTGCATTTTGCATATTTTTGTTATATATTACGTCGGTGGCAAACAAGCATACGGCCCGCCTAATGGTAACCAGTCTCCGTAGCCTATGGACGCCTGCAACTCCAGAGGAGTTACATGCGCGGTGCGGACCCTAACACTCCGCACCCTCGTAGAGCTCTGGCAACCTTACTTACATGCCTTCCAGGTACTCTAAAAAAAACAAAAAAAAAAAACTATAAAACCAAAAAGCATGTACTCGTATACTCTAAATGTATAATATTGATTTCAAAGATCAGATTTGATAATGAAATAATGATAAACAGACAAACAGTAAACTTCCATAATGTTTAAAATGTCATATTCGGAAAAGGAAAAGCAAAGAATAAGTTTGTCACGAAGTTGTCACTAGGGACGACAAATGGTGAATAAGATAAGGCTCCCGAGTCCGGAATAGCAAATAGTTTCGGTCTGTCTGTCACTTAGCGGATTGATTATATTATCTGGCGCCACAGAATAAATAAATTGTTTAACATTTCTAGTTAAAATCTAGGATCAAGCCATGCCCCTACCTGTAGGGCTACGCCAGACATACGGATACTTAAGTTTGCTTAATTAATGTAAGAACACACGAAAGAATTGGCAACTGACGTTACAGTCTCGTGGTATTACCCATGTAAAGCCAGAAAATTTAAAGGAAAAGAAAGATATGACGTGTCTCGCGAAAATTGCAATGGAAAATACGAGTCAGGGATCGGAACCGGTTTTTTGGAAAAACTTTGAAATAAACATATATTTCGGTTTATTTTATACTCTAAATATATATAGGACTCGGTTGTGTTTTTAGATAACGACTTCGTATTGTTAGATTGCCCAATTAGAAAGGGAATAATTAACAAAGAACGAAAAAATACCGTTTTCGTTCCCATACAAAAAATACCGGTTTCCGATCCCTGATACGAGTATGACCATCGCGTGGGTTTTTACCTTCTCAATAACTGTGAAAATGTACTATTATTTAAAATTTTGCACGTTGGATCCCTTGGCTATGTATATTACTATCTACATATATTGTACTGCTGTCGAATGCAGGGTAGAGTCAGACCAAGCTAAGTTCGCAGCGATTTTGTTAGCCCAGACGGTGCAGGTGTTAAGTAAACGTCATCATTTCATAGAAGTTTGACGTTTAAAATAACATTTGCACTAGGCTGTCAAAATCGTTGCCTACTTATCTTGGTCTGACTGTAAGAGGGTAATCACAGTGTCTGATCCAATATTGGATGTAGGACCGATATCCGACGATGTGAAAACGCTGTAACGATTTACAACTAAATAATATACATGTTTTTTTTTATCGACACAACTTTAAACGATTTTAGGTTTCGATTAGAGTATGTCCTTACAGATAATTAATTACTTACGCGTGTTGGCGTGCGTGCTGGCGTGCATACGTACGTGTGTGCGTGCGTGCGTGCGTTCGTGAGTGCGTGCGTGCGTGCGTGCGTGCGTGCGTGCGTGCATGCGTGCGTGCGTGAGAGCGCGCGTGCGTGCGTGTGTGTATGTGTGTGTGTGTGTTGGTTTGTGTGTGTGTGTTTGTGTGTGTGTGTGTGTTGTTTAGGGCATTTGTCCTTGGTCACACTGTCACATGTCAAATTTCAATATTAAAGGTACAATTTTGTGTTAGTTCCGTCTTAACATGAGCATGGCATGGACAAGTAAAAGGAAAGAATAAGTTGCTTCCGAAGATGTCACAAAGAATACCAAAAGAAGAATAAGATAAAGCTGCCGAGTTCGGAATAGCAAATAGTCTGGTGCATTAAGCTGCCCTACTTTCGGTCGTCTACTGTCACTTAGCGGATTGATTATATTATTCTCTGGCGCCAAAGAAATATAAGATGTGTAAAGTCTAAAAACATCCGGTATACGAGTTTGACAGTTGAAGAAAATGATGCTAAAAGGCGCCATATGTAAATATATACTTTACTTTCGGCCCGATTCGAAGAATTTATCGTAATAACAATAAGTTCTGGTTTAGATTAGATAAGTTCTCATTTAGATATCGTCTGTATGTCGTATAATTAACAGAAACAGCTCGATTTGGGCAACCAATGTCACTTTGACGTTAGAAATATCGTAGATAGATCTTAATGGGATCACAGCGGAATCGAAATCAACGTCAATTTTGATATGTCGTTTAGTTGTCGATATTTCCAAGATCTTAAACGTGTCTTAATCATTCTTCGAATCGGGCCGTTTGACTTGTGAATCGTCAAATGTGCAGTTCCGAACTCAAGCCGTACAGTAGCACAAATATAAATAGGGATTTTGTTTTTGAAGTTGTATGACGATTGGCGTTTGATACGTCAGCGTATTCACTCGGAGCGCTATGGCGGCTCTCACATTGGATGCGCCGCGCCGCTCTGATGTGTGAGCGTGACAGGCCTATGCAATGGCTATGCATTTATATAGCGATATGTTTATGTATCCCACTAGCACATCGGAGCGACGTGCGGATCCTCAGCACTGTGATAACCGCGTATTTCCCGGCCACGGGGTGAGCTCACGCTTGCCGCGGGCTGAAAGCTGACTTCAATATGGCGGCTCCTTCATTATGCGGGCTCAGATGCACTCCGCAGAGTTACACGTACACTACGCAACCACATATAGCACAATTGGAATAGAACAAACCTTGAAATCTCTGAAACAGTCCTGAAATTTGATGTGTACCTATGTAAATGAAAGGCCCCTTTTTCAAGTCGACACCATTTGACATTTGGGGACCTGGAGAAATTCGCATTTTACTCTAAATCTACGTTACCTAGGAAAATACGACCACGATTTCTACACAAAAAAGTCCTTTATGTCTTTGCGGAAAAAATACATCTTGTTATAGAAAATACTTGCTACACTTCCAGGGGACATTCTTCTGATAGAAAACTCAGAGAAATAGGAATTCCACTTTTGTCTATACATGTACATGAACTACCCTAACATCAACATTTTACTTGACTGCGATTTAACCAGTAAGTAAGGATATGGGTTTAAGTACTGGTGATTCAGTACATCCCTGTAGCTTAGGATACAGGCCAGATTTTAAAAAATTACATATCGGTAGATTCCTCTTGCCCTTCATAACCTGTTTACACTTGTTTCGTTAAAGAAAAAGCAGTACAGCCGCCTTGTGAGGACACCGAATATTAAATCATATTTTTTCTTCTAGCGCCTAAACTATTAAGAGGCTGTCAACACCCAATGTCCTTGAAATTGATGTTACTTAAACAGTTTTTTAAGAAAGACTATTTGTTTTAGTCAAGTAAGAAAAATATATGTTCATATTGGTTATACTCGACACATGATTGAACGAAATCGGCTCGATAGAAAATAATTGCAAAGATTGGTCTTAAAATCACAATTAAACGGTTCTATGTCTTTATTGTTTTGACTTATGGGTCTGCAATAAAATCACAATTTCAAAACATTTATATCTAAACCGTGGTTGAGTAAAATATTACACTAATAATCCACTTTTGTTTTTTTAATATTATTCTTATTATTTCCTTGCCCAGGCCCAGTAACATGCGACAGTGCTATCTCATTTACTCCGATAGAAATAGACAGTGTGCGCGCTTTAGGTATTGACAGCCTCTTAAGCGGAGTTCAATAAAACATCAGTAGATCCATAATTGGTAAACGGGTAAGCGTAAATGGTAAGCGCCATTTTTGTCATATGACTAACTGGGGGCACGATTTTTAGGGTTTCGTAGTCACTTAGAAACCTTTATAGTTTTGCCATGTTCGTCTGTCCGTCTGTAGAGGCTTTGCTCCGTGATCGTTGGTGCCACTTTTTTGATATTTAACAAATATAAACCATATCAGTGAAAGAATAAGGATCAAAGCCAAATGGCGTTCTAAAAGCTTTAATCATATGTCGAAAGATGGCAGTAAATCTACTGTGGCTACAAAATGTTCTTTAACAATCCACCTCTATTTCAAATTATCTTTGACCATAACTATGCCCCTACGAGTTTTTTGATTATGGTGAAAATTATGTGCGAAAAACAGATTTCATACAAATTTTAAAATGCTCCTAACTAATAATAATTATAAACTCGAAGAAAAAACAAATGTTTGGGCATAGCTTTGTACAATAATAAGGTAGAAGTACTAGTGTTCGACGCTACACTAGTACTCGACATGGGCACTTTATGTCAAAGTGACAATGATTAAGTTCCAATACAGAAAATTCTTCGTTGTTCAAATTTAACCTATATTTCCATGGAATAAAGTGCCCCTGTCGATGACTAGTGCAGCGTCGAGTACTAGTACTTCTACCTTATTATTGTACAAAGCTAAAAAAAAAAGAAAAAAAAAGCTAAGCTTAAGGGCATTTCATAATCCGGATAAGAATTGTTGATGGGGTCGCCATTGCCGGATTACGGCAAGGAAGGAGTAGTAGTAGTAGTACATAAGAATTGTGTTAAAATATTTTCAATAATGCTAATAAAGAGGAAAATGAGTAACAAAGTAAATGTTTGTATCAAAAGGCGAATTCGGGCGAGTCCTCCACTTTTGTCTTTATGCATTTGGCAGTAATTTAGTGTGAATCCGAATGGTACCTTAAGGTATATGTAGTAGCAATCTATCACGAGGACCATGATAAATCTTAACGAGACCAGAACGAGCACCGTGTCGAAGTGAGAGCTTTCTGCCTAGGTTGTGCGCTGACTTCTAAATCTAGGTCACTCATATTGACTTCTCCCTGAGAATATGGTACTTACACATACCGCGCTTTACCCTGCTTTTGTAAAATGTTCTTCATTTTTAGGGTTCCGTAGCTACCTCAAAAGGAAAATACGGAACCCTTATAGGATCACTTTGTTGTCCGTCTGTCTGTCCATCTGTCTGACAAGACTATTTATCTCGGAAACTCGTAGAGGTATCGAATTAAAATGAAAATCATATACTCCTGAGTCCATTGAAGCTGTAAAAAATCAAACTTCTAAGTTAAAGTAAAGAAAAGTTACGGACGATTATGCCGTAAAAAACGTTTTTCGATACTCTCAAGAGAATCAAAATGTATAGGGACATAGAACTATGAAATTTGCCAAGTAATATCTTATACTAAAAGTACAGGGAAAAATATGAAAACTATAAATTCGTAATATAATAATGAAAAAAAGTTATTTAGCCGTGAGTAGATATGTAGGTACCTCAAGATGGCATATCCCGTTAAGAAGTAAAGAAAGTTCGTTAAATTTCATATTTGCCTTTGCATCGTTCCTTATTAGTAGTTAATTTTTCAGTTTTTGAGCCCTCAAAAAGTGTCTTATTATGAATTCTTAGTTTCATACATTTTAAACGTTATTCAGAATTGTTAACAACCGGCAACTAAATAATATTCAACCTAAATATTAACAAAAAAAACCGGCCAAGTGCGAGTCGGACTCGCGCACGAAAGGTTCCGTACCATTATCTATAAAAACGGCAAAAAAAATACGTTTGTTGTATGGGAGGCCCCTTAAATATTTATATTATTCTATTTTTTAGTATTTGTTTTTATAGCGCCAACAAAAATACATCATCTGTGAAAAATTTATCAGTCCAACTATCATGGTTCATGAGATACAGCCTGGTGACAGACGGACGGACGGACAGCGGAGTCTTAGTAATAGGGTCCCGTTTTACCCTTTGGGTACGGAACCCTAAAAAGTAGTACACGGAATAAAATGCATTTGTATGTAGCCCGTGGAATACTTCTTTTGAAAAAAAAACCTAGATTACCTACCATCAGCATAATAGTTGAATGTTTTTCTAACCCCTTAATTGGCGGGAGTACACGTTCACGGTCGTTCCAACTTAATGGCCCCAATGTATCGTTTCACGAGGTCAATATGTGGATCAAGTCCAATTTATAGCGGAGTTCGGTCAAATTGTACTTACAACCGTTCGTTATTACGAGTAGGTACAGTCGCCATCAGAAATATCGAAGCAGCTAAGCTGCTCATAAATATTGGAACACGCCTTTATTATTTGATATTGACCACTAACATTTCGAATGAAGGAAAACATCGTGAGAACATCCGCATATATTTGCAAAGAAATTCAAAACTCAATTAGAGGTCCCCAATGACCCCAATGCGCATTGGGCCAGTGTCGGGACTACTCTGGACTATATATGAAGCTCCCTCGTACATGAAAGGAGGCTTGTACCCAGAAGTGAAACTTATATATTTAGGTTGAATATTATTTATTTACATTTCATCAGTTTTTAATAATCTTGTCTGACTCACTGATAGAGTCCATCTAATCTAACTGTGCACCGACTTTGATGTGACAAAGTGTAATGGTGACGTAATAAACGTCATAGATGTTTTTATAGGAATTAAACGTTTATTGATGACTTTTCTATATTTTGTTAACGCAAAGTGTGTTGGTCTAACTCTAGTGAGGGCATAAACTGAAACCGATGTCAATTACTCAAGAAGTGAACATAGATTTGAACTAATATCTTCACCTAAGAATCGTTTCCATTTTTAAAAGCATCTGTCCAAAAGCCAGGTAGTCAACTTGCCCATGAATATTTTGCCTCCGAGTATCTTTAAGTCATCGCGAAAAATTATAAATATAATTTGTTTTCAACTTGTATTCGTATCCATATACTTATTCATATTCTAATTGGTATCCACCGCTACTTAATCAACCATGAAATGAAAGGAACAAATTACGAAATCACAAAACTTCACGTTCACGCATGATTTAGGGCAGAAATACCTACGTAGACCGTAAAACATCGGAATACATCATTGAGGAGGTAATACATTATACTTTTTAAAGGTCTTCTCGCATTTACCCTCGATTCGTTGCGTTATAATGGACTACTCTCTAGGGACCAGTCGTTTACTTTTACTCTCAGTATGAATTACTTTTAGGGGTTTTTTTAGGTTTTTTTTTTGAATTAGTTGTCAAGCGGACCCCAGGCTCCCATGAGCCGTGGCAAAATGCCGGGACAACGCGAGGAAGAAGAAGATGAATTACTTTTAGGCTCATAACACATGCTACGCCATAATAAAATGTTTTATGCATATTTAGGTGGTATTTTAGCCTTGTATTGGTTTTTTGTGGTTATTGTTTTCATTTTTGTCTGTCATAAGAATATTGTAGTTAAGTACTAATGTATATAGTCACTCAGCTGGTTCTTCATCATTGGCCACACCATCTGTTGTAGATGCTTGTTGCGGTGCTTGTGGGTTTATGGGGCTGGGCATCGCCGTTGGTGGCTATAAAGTCCTATAGCAGCGCGACATTTCTTCCCACATCATACTGGCCCACTAAGATGGGCCAGCGTGTAGAGAGGGTTAGTGGTGTCGGGTGGCTTATGTGTGACGCGTGGCCCATTCCATAGTGCGTGCTCTGAACCATCGAATGGCATGGTGGTCCAGCGCTGGACCATCGTGTAGAGGAGCCAAAAAATGCTCAGTATAGGTACGGTCACGTCTGAAAATATCGATACGAAAAAAATGCCAAAAATATGTATACACGACTTTATTGCCCATATATTAAGGTAGTGTATACATATTTTTGGCACATTTTTCGTACCAATATTTTCAAACGTGACTGTACAGTCACAGAATAAGCATGTGCATTTTATAGTGCATTCATTCTTGACATAAATGTTGAGCATACACCGAATTACAACAAGGATGCTTGACATGTAAAATTTATCTTGAGTATCATGAGAGAGTAGTAAGTGGCCATTGTCATAGGCCGTATTTTATCCCAATATCTCCGGTGAAATATAATTGTAGCCCTCACAGCCCTCAAAGGTGAAAACCTTACTCCGAGATAATGTCAGAGTATAAATTTAGTCCCGTAGTACCTGAAAGAGTTATAAGATTGTTGCCCATTCCGAAAAGAATTGTATTTCAGAAAGCCGATTCTGAGTCAACAAATTGATATGGTTTTGATATTATTTTGATATGACCTTGACCGTGAGCCGCCATCAACCTTAGCCGCTGACGCTCACGAAATGCAATCAGGGTGCTTAGCTCCGTAGCATACTTATCTCACTCTATGACTCTTCCATATAAGTGCGACGGTGATGGTTACGTTTCGTTCGCTACGGAGCGTTAACGATTGGCTATGCCAGGGGTCTCCAAACTTTTTTACCTGAAACTTTCGCGTGGGCCACCATTGGTTCTTGCGCCAGGGGGGGCGGGGGGTCTAGTTGCTGCTGCTACAAACAGTTCCGTTTGGCAACCTCCCGCGGGCCGGATTAGAACGCCTCGCGGGCCGGGGTTTGGAGACCCCTGGGCTATACACCCAGGAGTCGTCTCATAAGCGTTTCAATCACACTTAAGGGGCCCACTGAATAACAGTCCGCTAAACGGTATCGGCTTGTCAGTAGTTCGGAACTGTCAACTTTTTGTTCTAACTGACAGGCTGATACCGTCCGGCGGAGTGTTAATCAGTGGGCTCCCTTATTGGTGCGCATTCTACGTGTGATGCCTGGGGCCTAAGCCAAGATGACAATCGTACATGTAAAAACGCCAGAAGAAAAGAAAAAATACATGGATCCCCATGCTACGAGAAGTCACGTGATTTTTTCCATATATTATTTAATTTTTGTTCGACGTTTTCTATCAACGATTATCATGGCAGTAGTAGATACAGAAATATCGAATAAAGCTTTATCTGAAGTATTAGCTGGAAATACATCAATTAAAAGGAACATCAATAAAACTATGTATACGCAAAAGAACACACGACAGTCGTATCATAATGAGATGAAAAACATCAAATTGTTAAGTCAGAATCAGCCTTAAGAGATTTAGTGCCTAAAACTAGAAGACATATACAGGATAAAAAACGAAACTTACTTAATAAATTATTTCGGCCAAGCGCAAGCCCGAGTCATATTTGCTCATAAATTAAGTTTCCGTGCAAAATTTATTTACAATTTTCAGACATTTGAGTGTAAATTTATTTTAGTATTCAGTTCACGTTTATTCCTTGCAGTCAATGGTACATTATACAGCTTAATAACATTAGCTATTCTTATACAACTGTACCAAAAGATTCCTAATTAAACTTGTGTCTCTGTGAGATGTAGACCTCGCGATAAGCTTAAAAATGTAGAAATAAAAGGGAGTTCTCAGAATGTTTGTTAAGAAAAGTTAATTGCTGTCAGTTTTATAAATTTCATAATATGTATAACAATAATTAAGCTTTAAATCATTTTGGAAATTACCTTTTTGCCTTTTTTACATTGTAATAACCGGATCCCTTTGTTTGACATAATTATTGAAAGTAATAATGTAATGATTGTCAGTTTATCATTTGTCATAATTCTGAAACCGTTAACTTTTCAGGATTGTCGTAAGGTTATCCTATAAATAGGTTAGCTTAGGTTTGTTTTATGGCAATTCTGAAAAGTTACGCGTTTCTGAGAAAAACCAAATTATGACTAACGAGAATTCGGACAGACAACCATTATGACATTTATGACTTATACCTTTATGGAAAACTATAGAGACCCTGTAATATCACTTATAGTTTATGAATTGAACACCAAAACCAAGTTTTAATCGCAATTTGCAACAACTCACACTAATTGGGTACACTATTCTGAAAATTCCCAAAATACTTCGTTGGATCATTATCACAGGTACTGTCAATGGTCATAGGCGCCATAAAACATACTGCCGCTTAAGTCGATTATGCAAATATTCCGCCATTTTCAAATTTTCAAAAAACAAAAAAAAATCGCAAAATTTCACGTGAATCGGCCGAATACAGAACAAAGTGAAAGTGAGAGAGAGTCGAAGAAAATTTACATTAATAATAACATTGCCAACCTTTGTCATTGTAAATGCAATGCAGAGTTAGCTTGGTCCGACTCTACGTACGAGCCAGGATAAACATTTACCTCCTTATTCATAAACGTCTACTACTGACAAGCCGCTAATAATCGTTTGTCCCTTTCCGACGTATTGGTATGATGGAAAGGGACAAACGATTATTAGCGGCTTGTCAACTTTAGTAGACGTTTATAAGGGGGTTACTTTTGTCCATAATAATAACTTTAGCACGCGTCTTCGTGAATGACACTATAGACAATAAATATTAAAGGTTAGATTTAACAATTCTGCGCGTCATCGTGGATGACACGAACTATAGCCAGAGTTCGTATTTAATCCCCAGGTACTAAAAGGCCGGTACACCTGGCCACCTGGAAAACACCTTATGTTGTACCTAATAATAATCTAAGGAGGCACAATAAAAAAAATGGGTTCGTAACTGACTATTTGTGAAGCCCCTATTACTCGGTCTACACCTAAGGCCAACTGGTTAAGTGTGTTTCTGTTAGTATTTCGTATCCACCCTTTAAAAACCCTTTTTAAGTTGTCTGGAAGAGGTCGCTTTTTAGCGGTGAGACCGCATGTTGTTACCTGGTTCTATTTTCCTTTAAAATTTATTTGTAGTTTTACATGTATGTAAAATGTATAATTGTTGGTACAATAAAGAATATTTACTTACTTATATGCTTTGAAAGTTCAACAATGTGCTTATGAAGTTTTTTTAACGAAAGCTCCGCCTGGCAACACTCGGCGCCAACAGTCCGCCCCACGCCTCCACGGGAAAAGGTCGCGTTCCATTTTCAAACCGTTTGACATTTGAATGATTTTCCCGCCTATTCTTTCTTGTTTATTTTTAAAAGTGCTGTGAACGGATCGGCATAGATAATAAAATTCTTCACGCTGTGGTTCTTTATTTAAGTGCACAACAGTCTAGTTTAAGTGCAAATTGAAAATGTTGGATGCAGTGCCTGGAAGTTTGTGATGGTTTGAGCAATTTTGAACGTGACGTGATAATAAAGTGCTACATTCTACATTCATTTTAATTTATGGGTCATTTATTAGGGTTTTACGGAAACATAATTTTTGAGGATTTGCCTGTAATCTGTGCCCGTACCTGTCTTGCCTTTTTTTCTTATTGACTTAGGTATCTTTTTAATGTTGTGAATTGTTTGAGGTACCTATATTCTTTTGTATTAGTTACGTCTTAAATATTTAACTACCTATAAAAGGCAGGTAGACAGTAGGTATAATATTATTATGATGACTTCCATGGTAAAAATCTATCTAGTTAGGTATTTATTGAGAAAATTCGTAAATTTTCCATGATTTCAGATCTCGGATTTTGTAAGCCCAAATACTGTGATAATTATAATGATAATGATGACAATCGATTATTAGCCAATAAGTTACCGACAAAAAATTTACTAATGTTTTTATTATGCGCTGACAGAGGTGAATCAACTTTGTCTTATCTCTTATTGATTATGATTAAGTTCGTCCGGGTCACTCATGAAACCCTGGTTTTATGGTAATAAAAAAAAAACAAATATACATTTTTGTGGTGATCATAAGCTTATTTATAATGGATAATCTAGTCAGCGTATTAGTAGAAGAAACATTTCTTTTGCTGGTGGGACAGAAAAACAAGAAGAAAATTATACACCCACTGAATCCCACATCTCATTTGTCTGTTTTTCGTTATTATCGTTGAATAATGCAAAATTTCATCAGATTACCATTATTTCTATAAAACAGAATTACAGAAAACCAGGACTGCTCTTCGACTTTATTGTTTAACAGGTTTTGACATTGCAATTGCCAAACTTTATAAACAGGATACACACAAGTTTACACGCATGAAAGGGTTTTTATAAATATAGTGCTATTTCGTAATATAGCAATATTGCGAAACAATGTTAAATAAACATAATAATCTCCTCCCATTAGTTTAGACCCGATTCTTTGTGCGGGGAGGTTCTATTTTCATCTTTAATTAAAATTTTCGTGATATTAATATTAGCTTTGATAAAGTTTAGCGGCCCAATTATTAGATTATTCAAAATAACTGAAAGGTCTACTAGCTATTTTTTTAATTTTTTATCTAATCATCATTACATATTATAGCGGTCAAGAGGACGAAACAAAACGATAGCTCAAATTAATTATTTATTTTAGGTTGTATAGTAGAAATAATTGCTTCATAAGTTATAAACGCACATGTAACACCCTTAATATAGTAACATCCATAGACTACGAAAAGCGCTTACCATTGCTAGTTAGTCTCCATAGGCTACGGTGGCCTAAATCGAGAAAAAACTGTCTAAAAATTGAATGTAGGAAGGAGCCAGTACCAGGCCCTCATGAGTTACGAGAAGGTGTCGTTGACCACCCCGCCGGGTCCCGGCTGCAGCTGCTCGCGTATCTTAAAGAGCTGTATACTTTTGGCTTGTTTATCTGTATGATTTTATTAGTTTAATGTATTATTTTTATTGACTCGTAGAAAAAGTATTGTATACAATAGTGATATAATCAAGCTTTTCAATCTCGTACCTCACTTTGACAACTCGGCAAGCTTCGTTGCCAAAACACGGTACTCGACTGAAAAGCTCTCTATTATATCACGATTGTATAAAATACTATTTATAAGTTGCTGAACAAATGTTGGTAAGTTTGAGGTGTACAGTAAAATTTTTTGCTCCTGGTATACCCCCGGTATAACTCGCTTAAGCTGATTTTTGCTGTTCCTTTAAAATCGTACCTACTTTTAAAGTGAAGACACGTATTTTTTGTGACAAAATTCTGTCCAGAAAACTCAACACACAATTGCTATTCTTCATGAAACACCCGCTTAGAAGACAAAAGGTTAAAATGCTTGAAAACGAAATGTGCTTTTGTTTTTGTCTCAACATTTTTAATGGTAACTTCGTCCTTTCTCATGTAACATTTACGAGGTAAATTAATTTACTTGGAAAAGGTCAAAGTTATGTACGAGACAAACAAAAAAAAAAGACAAAAAATGTATAAAATAAGTCCATAATGTAAAGAAAAAAGTAAATACCTACGTAATTATTAACGCCACAGCTACACACTTTACTGTATTTACTACACACAACCTATGGCATGATTATCGGCCTGATTCGAAATTTAAGATAAGTCAAATATTAGGTTATGGATACGATGTGCATCGGATATGTTTTCTTCAAACAAAAACATCGTTTTGACACTGATGTATCCGATCCATATCGTATCTAGACCTAATATTTGACGTATCTTAATCAGGACCATCATCATACACAGACAAAACATTAATTCATGATTTATAATCGACAATTTCGCAGACATGTTATGATATAGGTAGGTGACTAGGTATAGCGTCTTCCCTGAGTAATTGTATTAGCTCAGCATGTAACCTGCCATTAGGTATCATTAGAGTGAATCAAGCTCGCCCGATTCGGCAAGTAAATGCTATTAATTCACAGATATGAAGTAGATAGTACAAAATAGACAACATGAAGGATAGCTCCTAGTATAACCACATGTATAGAATGTACCATTTGCCTGTCAAATATCAAAAGTCCTACCAAAATCGGAATGCTATTGTATTGTATATTGTATTTATTGTATACATGTACAGTGATGCATCAGGATTCATGGTGGTAAATATAATTTGCTACCATGTGAGAGCATTACAATGTCTTATCTCTGTATATACTTATTTATTATTATATTTTGTCCATCTTGTGTTAATGTGTAATGTCAAGTCACTGATTTAAACTTTCACGATTTTTACATACCTATTATTAACGAACATCGGAATTAATCACGTATAATTAAGTTTTACAATTTACCTCCGAAGTTTCGAGGACGGCGTTGTCCCCGTAGACTCGGGAGGACTCCGAAACCACGAATAATCTTGGAATAAATTGAAAAGTGGAAAAATGACTGCCTTGGTTGAGACTTGAACTTACAGTCTCTGGATCGATATTCCAGCGCTCTGCCAACTGAGCCACCAAAACCTCATCCATAGCCGGCTAATTTCTCCACCATGGGGACCCTAGCGCCATCTACCGTAAGAGCGTACCTCGAATAATGATGTTAAGTGTTATTGGAAGTATTGAATTCATAAAATCAAGAAAATGTGATTGCTGAAATGATTTGCTTTTGTCACGCTATATTCCAAGATATAGTGACCAACTGTATCTGATCTCCTAAATACAGCTTTTCCCATTTTCCAGTCCATTAACGTTACGTATTGGATTTATCAAACAGCCGCTATGAATCTCAAAAGTGGTAAATTTTTTATTTCTGCCTATCTCTTTCGCACTCATGAAATATTCATAAACGTGATGAGCTGATGAGTGATGACTCCCTTTTGCACACTTCAATTATCTTTTACACTTTACCGCATATCTAATCATATATGGCAGTTATCATATTCAACTTTATTGACAGCTATTAAAGTTCAAATTATTATTTATGACATGCGTTAAGGGGTTCAGCGTTTGAGCTATTTTAGATCTGTGGGTATAAACTAACTAAGGCTCAAGTATTGGGCAGAGAGTTGATTTGAATTAAAAAATCCAAGTATGTCTAAAATTCCAAGGTCTGCTGTGATGAGGGTAATACCATTCAATTTATTTTAAAAACAGGGCAAAAATAAGGAAAACGATAAATATATTATATTTAATCAAAAGAGTATCAATCAATATTTGAACCCTAGGCGGGTCCAGAGGGAAGGTGGATGGGGGACGTGATCCCCCCTTCCTCCGCCGAGCCCTGGGCTGAGCTTACAATAAATAAGTGTGAGTGTTTTATTCGCGAACAAATAACTAGAATTTGACCATGTAACCCTTTCTCTGAAAGCTGGATCCGCCCTTATTCAAACAATAAGACAGCCTTTTCCTACCCAAATTGGATCGTCAACAAAACAGAAGGGGTTGAATAAAAATAGAAAATTTTCCTCATTGTCCCTTTTCAGTTGGCTATTCCGTCTTTTTATTCTATCAGTAAAAGATATCAAATCGATAAACATATTGTTTGTGATAAAAAGTGATAAAACGGAAGGACGGTTTGGTCAAGAATGTCAAGATTGCCGAAAGCCGTTAAATGAGAGCTGCAAAATTGCATGGATAAGTGAATCCATTAATAGCAATGCAATTTTGCCACTGGGTATACAACGAAATAAAATACTCTGTAGGAAACTCATTACCAGAGTTCGAACTTCACCTAACCGCTCGGTTATATCAGTAATATCTTTATTAACTACGAGGTACTGCCTCTTTCAGGAATTAAAACTATCTCCATTCCAATCTAAATTGAGTCAAGAAAACATCGTAAGTACGTAAAGAATATAGTTCAGCAGTTTAAACTATGCTTGCATGCTTAAGCATGAAGAGGTTACAGACAGACAGAAATTATGGAATTTTTAATGTTACTAGTGACCATTGACCAGCCTCTTTCTGCGACTTCACACAAAAATGTAGTACGAGTATACTTCGTCACTCTCAAGGGAATCAACATTTATAAGGTACTTCCCGTTGACCTAGAACTATAAATTTGTTAAGAAAAAGTTACAATCGTGCGGAACCCTCGGTGGACGAGTCCAACTCGCACTTGTCCGGCTTTTTCTTAATGGAGGAACAAACATACAAACACAAACTTTTACATTTTTATAGGTCGTGTCATACACGCGCAGATTTGTCAAATCTAAACTTTAAAAATATGACAGTATGATTCAAAGCACGCTTCGTCGTGAATGACACGATTTATAATACGTATCAGTTGTACAGTCACGTCTGAAAATATCGATACGAAAATTGTTCCAAAAACATGTAGACACCACCTTAATATATGGGCAATAAAGTGGTGTATACATATTTTTTGGCACTTTTTTCGTATCGATATTTTCAGTCGTGACCGTACAAATACCGACATGAATTGATGCTTGAATTCAAACAAAAAATTCTATAATACCTACTTATCGACCTTTCATTAGTATGTAATAGGGGCTTGTCCGGCAACACAAGGTCAACGAAGGTTGTTCGTATTTCCGTACTCCGAAAACTGCAGACGAATTTCTACGAGCTATTATCAAAAGTTTTCCCGTAGGATTCCGCGTCTGAAAAATATGCTTTTAAAAGGGAAAATGAAGAAATTTTGCGCCCGAGTGAGATTCGAATTCGCTAATACCTTTCTCCACCTTTTGGAACACCGGTAAGTATAAGGCTGGCCTTACACGTCCGGAATGTCTCTCTGAATTCAGAAAGCTTTGCCTCACACATGTCTTAAACATTCACATTGATCAGTTGTCTCAAGAACGTCTGTCTCACTCTCTCCCATGAATGACAATGGCAAATTCATAATATGATTCCAGCGTGTGAGTGTTCCTCCATACATAAAGTATGGAAAGAGTTGCGTCCGGAATTCATAATCTGAATTTTCATATTCTGAATTCAAAACGTACCTAAGTATCATTCTGACCAATCAATCTGAGTAATTTATAATCTGAAAAAATCAGTGCGTGTGGGGAATAGTTAAATTGTATGCAATTCCGTGCATTCTGAATTAATAATATAAAATCAGATTATGAATTCAGATTCGGATTCAGACTGTCTCGGCCGGCCTAAGTACTGCGTGTATTTTTAAAACCGCATAATCAAAGGGTATTTAGTTAAGGCTTTAATAAACACACTATCATAGATTTCATAAAAAAATATGAGTACTTTTAGTTTTCCATATAAAATAATTCAGCAAGCAATGTATTGTATCACTACTTAGTTTTAACTCAAAACGTCGCATTTAATGACGCAACGTCACACCTCAAAAAAATTAAAAATTAATTATTCTCTGGTAATTAAGACTAAATAAAAAAAAACTTAGAATTGGTTTATAGCATTAAAACCTACGTCCAGTTTATAGAATTAATATTAACGTTATGAGATAAAAATACAAATTGTTTCCATATTTAAACTGTCCATCCATCAAATATGTCTTGGTTAAAGTTTAATCCAAAGTTGGTTCAGGCATAATACAACTGGCTCAGTTCGTGGATTCAACTAAGCTTCCGAATGAAATTCCCTGCTCTATAGAACGAAGGTACAGCTTATCCCAGCTAAAGCTTTAAAATCGAGATATCACTTCGAACGTACGCTGACTTCAGAATGACATTTGAAACATGTTATTTAGTGATCGTGCGTCTTGCTTGCGCCAAATGCACGGACAAGTGCGAGAGACAGAATGATGTTTGAATTATGCTTTTTAGTTATCGTACATTTCACTCGTAGGTACTTGTATGTACATGTATTGGTGCGGGCGAGACACACGATATCAGTGTACGTTCGAAATGGCCTGTACCCCTAGTGTAACTTTGATCGACATCATAACGTGACGAACGCGTTTGCGTTAAGTGTCATTTTGTATGAGATTTTTGACTTTCCAAAACGTCCCGCTTGGCGCGCTGTTCAAAAACCCATACAAAATGAGACTAAACGCAAACGCGTACGTCACGTTTCAAAATCGAATTTAGTTACACTAGGGGTACTGATAGTTCATTGAGACCTGTGTATGTGTGCGTTTTACGTTTGCGCGCTAAGTAAATATTTAGGCAAGCAAAAGCATGCTCTAGTTGAAGTTTAAAATGCAGTGTCAATACTCCTATCAAAATATTGAACTCTTAAATTGTCGCGCATACACCTATAGGAAAAGTAGGATTTGTTGTTTATGTACATAGGTTGATTTCTAATTGGACACATTCCTTCAAGGGGATATTGACCCATATTAAGTTTTATGGAGTCAGGATCAATGGATATAAAATTGAGGCATGTTAAACGTAATATTCCACCGTCATAATAGTATTTTTATTATTCTATCATATTTAATTTAAGGAGTGTTTGCACGTCAAGTACAGACTGGCCCAAAAACAAGTTAAAGCCCGACCATAAATATATGATCATTGTCCAGAGGGCCCTATTTTTCTAATAAGGGTGACGGTTCAGTTTAGTATGACAGTTTTAGTTCTAATGAAATTCCGAAAAATGGCGCGTGATATATTACTGGTCAGGCTTTAACAAAAATTTTTACCGCGGTATATAGTAGATATTTTTTGGGTAACCGTTTGCTTTTTAGGGTTCCGTACCCAAAGGGTCAAACGGGACCCCATTACTGAGACTTCGCTGTCCGTCCGTCCGTCCGTCCGTTCGTCCGACTGTCACCAGGCTGTATCTCATGAACCGTGATAGCTAGACAGTTGAAATTTTCACAGATGATGTATTTCTGTTACCGCTATAACAACAAATACTAAAAACAGAATAAAATAAATATTTAAGGGGGGCGTTTTTATAAATAATAGTACGGAACCCTTCGTGCGCGAGTCCGACTCGCACTTGCCCGGTTTTTTGTAAAGCAGAGAATATTTTGAAGATAGTAAGTATTGTTTTTAGTTAAATGATTCTACATAGTTTGAAAAAAAAACGTGTTAGTAAGGATGTATTCCTAAAAATTATTTGCTTAGGAATTTGTGGGTAATTCTGTACTAATCAGACTTTAATGAGGAGCTGACTTAATGCAATTGGTCCCATATAGACAATTGATGCTTACGATAAACCGAATCGATTACCCTTGTAGGCCAATCAAATTAGATTAAAAAAGCGTTTGGAGGAATTAATTTTCAGTAACCTGGAAATCATTTTAAAACCTTCATTTGGACCTAAATGGGTGTAATCCAAGTTTGCACAATCCCAGGGGGTGTGCATGAAAGTCTAATTTGATTGGTTCATTGGTTGTATTCAATTTGTTTTGCAATAAGTCCCCATCATTCCGTTCATAACCATCGCCGGGGTCAAAGATAAATGGTACTCGTGAACAAGTTAGCGTACCAGCGTTTCACAACATTTTTGTATTAGGTATTATTATAAACTGATCGGCGATTTGCCTTAGTCACACCAGATGGAAAGTAAAGACAGAGCCTTAGATGGAGCTCAATGGTTCAATATAACCTATTCACTCTTGCTTTAAAGAGACAGATGTCATATTTAACAGGGAATACAGATGGCGGGAGCGCATGCCATTCTTTAGCTTGCTTTCTTTTGCTTTTCCGTTCTATAAGCCTGAAATAATTTGAAGTAAAAATGAGGTCATTCCTACGCGCTGCGTTACGGTCAGTCGGTTACGGTATCCACAAGGTCATTGCCGGCGTCTTCCATAATTATTTGTCAGTTTTATGCCAAGGGCACGCCGAACGCTCGACTGCTATCTATCTAATTTAAGTATTCCTTTATTTCTTATTGAAGGTTATATGGGTTAGTTATACATTGTTTAACATCACACTTGTGGGGAAAAAATTAAATTTTAAGCGAAATAATTATTAAAAACGGTGACATTTCAAACATTGATCCGCCATATTGTCCTTTTTGACAGGGCGAAGGCACAGACTTATCCGGCATTCAGCCATAATCGAAAATTTTGTATAAATATTTTTAGCAGCTCTTAAATTAATCAAATTCAATATTTATAAAAATACACATTAAAAAATAATTTATAAACGTTCGTCTCGGGCTCGACAGGGTTACGATAGTGAATTTCTGCCTTTACAAGGAAGTGCTGGCAACATGAGTATGTAAAATGAAAATAATGTTGACTAGAGAATATACGGCGACGCCGTTCTCAACTTCGCATTTGCACTGAAATATCTCGGCGGAATCGCGGTAACAATAAGATAAATTACAACTCTAGAGTCCAAAGCATTGTACGTACATCTGCAATCGCTTTGGAATATATGAAATAACATTATCTAGTGGGCCGTAATATAAAACGGCTAACATAGGTGGTAATGGTCAAAATAGGTCTGGTAAATTAATAAATTGAGAACCTTTGTTGTAAAATTTAACAAGCCTGATATCAAACTATTTTGAATTATTTGTAAGTATGAAAAAAATTGCTAAGAAAATAGCTTAGACAGACGGAGACAGAGACGGAAACGTTTTCTTAAGGACTCATCAAGAAGTTCATTGTGTCCACCTTAAATTCTTTGGCTGGAGAATATTATCTATATTTACATAAGAGATATATAATAAAGGGGTATTACTATAACTAGTTTCAATCTAAAATAGGCCCTCGAGGCATTGTACCGAGGTTGCTGGCGGCATTTCCTCATTGTATCGCAATAATGATACGTTCTGCAAGGAAGCCGCTATCTCTTCGGTCCCCAGTTACGTCAACCAGACGCTTCGCGATTTCTGCAAAAAACTTGTGCACGCTTGGACGCCATTTCTTTGGCTTAGTCCTTCTCCTTGCATAATTCGTCATCGCTGTCGTATTATAGGCACTTTATTATGTGCCGAAGCAGTTTCCAGTGTAGAAACTAAGGCTTTCAGGGTGAAACTCTATCGATTTTTCAAATAGCCTAATACCATATAAATCATCCATTAAATATCAAAGACTGAACCGCTGATCTGCCTTGATCAAACAATAGTTGTAGTTTATTTTTTATCAGTATTTCATAACTAAATAAATTCGTGTACATAATTCAGTACAAGGCAGGATAATGTCATTATTATGCGTGGGCAGGATGAGACAGATAACAGCATTGTGTACGTGCCATTGTAACGAGCCAAATATATTGTATTATGTACAGTCAACAACATAAGTTGCTATGTACGGTACGTGTTTGAAATTATCACCCTCACAAGCACAAAGTTCACACCTTGTCACCCACTCTCACTCTAAAACACAATTTTAAATTAAGTTTAGCTTATCTAATGTCAATGTGCGGCTTTCGGTGTCCACGGTCAACTGTCGATATGATATTTTCGCTAAAAAAAGGAAAAGTGTAGGGAGCAAAACCGTCCTCTCGTCGTAGCTTTTGTCGACTTAAACAAGGCTTTTGACACTGTGAGCAGAACGGGGCTATACTCGGTTCTTGTCAGTATTGGTTGCCCTCCTAAGCTCCTGAAGATAGTACAATCATTCCACGAGGGTATGGAAGCCACAATCCTCCACAACGGAGATACATCTGCCCCCTTTGACGTATGCCGAGGCGTTCGACAAGGTTGTGTATTGGCACCTACTCTCTTTGGAATATTCTTTTCTGTACTCTTGAAGGTTGCTTTTGGAGACGATCTACAGGGCAGGGGTCAGATGTACAATCTTACGAGTCTCAAGTCCAAACGTCATAGGGAGGACTTATTTGTAGACAGCCTTCTCTTTGCTGACGACGCTGCTCTCGTCGCTCACAGTCAGACTTAGCTGCAGACCATCTTGGACAAATTTTCAAGAGCATGTGACCTCTTTTCCATGTCCATTAACGCCAGAAAAACCGTCATACTAGTGCAAGGATGTTCAGAACAGCCAACGATTATACTTAACGGCGCACCTCTCGAGGTGGTCAGCAAGTTTTGTTACCTTGGTTCGCTTCTGTCGAGCAATATCTCGCTCGACGTGGAGATCGACTCCCGCATCGGCACAGGGGCCACTACGTTCGGGAGACTCCGTGCAAGGACTTGGGACAACAAGCATCTTACGGTAAGAACGAAAATGCTTATTTACCAAGCGTGTGTCCTAAGCACACTTTTGTACGGAGCGGAACAGGATTCCGCTTACAACGCAAAACAAGAACAACGGCTGAACTCCTTTCATATGCGCTGTCTGCGGAACATACTTGGCATCACATGGAAGGATCGCGTGACAAATGAGTCCGTTCTAAGCGAGGCACAGCTCCATAGTATCACAGCCATTCTATTCTAATCTTAACACGATTTTACTTCCTTTAATAATAAAGGTATATAGATCATTTTAAATCTTGCCCGTTTAATTACATCGGGATGTATAGAAACTAAATATACCTACTGCAGGCGATTATGGTGCAAGTAAAAGATCTTGATGTATACTTAATATGGATTTAATATCCGAAACTGATACAAAATTGGTATTCGCGAGTAATAGGTATGTAAGACGCGTGCGGCGTTGTGGCGGCCGCTGGAGCTAATGGAGTGTGGTGGGGTCCGTACCCCGCGCGCCCGCGCCCCGCGCGGTCACTTGTTGTCGTAGACATGCTGGGGGGCCGTTGGAGGAAGCTGAAGGGTCGTTAGTACTGGCTGGCGCTGAAGCTTCTTCCAACATCTCATCATTGTCATCAGGGAGGGGGCACACCTTGTTCAGTGCCCGTCGTTCGATCCCTCTAATGGTTCTAAAATCGCCAACCCTGGCGATTCCGTCCTTGCCGTAGTATAGTCGATGGACTCGTGCTAGTTTCCATCTCATGGGAGGTAGGTTATCCTCTTTGAACACTACCATAGCGCCTTCCTTAAGATCTCTGTAGGGATGCCTCCATTTTGTTCGTTTTTGTAGCTCTGAGAGGTACTCGTTTTTCCACCTCTTAGCAAAACTGTCACGCAGCGACTCGAGCAGCTGATAGCGCGTCTTTATGCCCTTTCCGGATGCAGCAGGAGGGGACGCCAGCGAAGTCAAAGGACGCCCGATGAGGAAGTGCCCTGGAGAGAGTGGAGAAAGGTCGCTGGGGTTACATGTAAGAGGGGTAAGGGGTCGGGAGTTAAGGACCGCTTCAACTTCCGTGCAAAGGGTACTTAACTCCTGAAACGTTAAGCAAGAGTTACCTATTGTTCTTTTTAAATGATATTTTAAGCATTTCACGTTGGCCTCCCACAGTCCGCCGAAAGTGGGGGAATAAGGGGGATTAAAAATGAACTGAATGCGCTCTTCGGCTGTGTAATTATATATGGACCTCATGCCTGCCTGTAATGCTCGTCCCAGTTCATTGTTTGCACCAACAAAATTAGTACCGTTATCGCAATAAATTTGACTGGGTCTTCCTCTACGCGAAATGAATCTGCGAAGGCAAGAAATGAATGCTTTTGCACTAAGGTCACTAACGGTTTCTAAATGGACTGCCTTAGTCCAAAAACAAATAAATATAGCAATATAGCATTTGCTAATTCGATTTCCGCGTCCTATTTTGCTTGAAATTGGAAATGGACCACAGAAATCTGTTCCTGTTATAGCAAAAGGATAGCTAGGTGTGATTCGACTAGTTGGTAGTTGGCCCATTAGCGGCTTCATGGCTTCGGCTCTAAGACGAGTGTCGAGTGACGAGTCATATTACGCAGCGGTGATATATGCTTCGTGCCAACGTTCTACCTCCCAGGGGCCAAAACTGGTCCTTGAAGCTTGCCAGGAGTAGCTGAGGGCCAGCATGCAGTAAGCGTAGATGCTCGGCACGCATCAACAATTTCGTTAAGTAATGTTTAGCATGTAGTAAAACTGGATGTTTTTTATCATAGCTATATTCACTATTATTGAGCCGACCACCTACTCTCAGCAAGCCGACGTCATCAAGGAACGGACACAGCTGTAACATATGGGACGAGGTAAGTTTTTTATTGTTTTTTATTAATTTAAGTTCGTTTTTAAATGATTCTGACTGGGCTATTTTTATAAGGTAAGTTAAGGCTGAACTAAGTTCGTTTTCTTTAAGGGGTCCAACTGATCGATTATGTTTTTCTATGATTTTACAATTACTTATAAATCTTTGTACATAGGCAATTATTCTTTTTAAGCGTAATAAACTTGAATACTTTTTTATGTCAATCAAGTTATTCGTTTCATTGTTTTGATTTATATTTGATTTTGATTGTAACACTTTTATTTCAGGTAAAACCGTCTCAGTGGTGGGGTTTTGCGGCCATTGAGATTCGTCATGTTTCAGGAAAACTGGACCTTCCCACCACAAAGATGACTCAACAAGGAGACTTGGAGCTACTCCTCTCGAGGCCAGGTCAGCGGGATTTTTATCAGTAGGCACATGACGCCACGAGTCTCTAGAGGTAAGCTCACGAATCTCATTCACTCTGTTACACACGAATGTTTTAAGTATTTTAGGGCTTGTTTTTATCCAGCCAAGTGCTACAGTTGAGTCGGACCAGAAAACTTTTTCCTGTATGGAGCAACGGAGAGCTCCGCTGACCTTGGAAACGAGTCGCGCGCCCAGTAAGGCTGCTGCCAATTCAAGTTTCGGTATAGTCTGAACTTTAAGGGGACAGACTCGTGTTTTGGCGCAAAGCAATCTGACAGTTATGACGTTTGAACTATCCGTGGTGCGTACGTATACGCACGCCGCGTAAGCGTCTTTAGACGCGTCTACAAAACAATGGATCGCACAAGCGACAGGAGACGAGCATCGTACATGTCTAGGTACAGAAACTGAGAGTAAAGCATGCAAGTCGTTATGTAATTTTAGCCACATTTTCTTAATGTCCGCGGGTACCTCCTCATCCCAAGTCAACTTGATAGGCCACAGTCTTTGAAGTAAGATTTTAAGTGTTATAGTGCAAGCACTTAGGAGCCCAAGAGGATCAAATATCTTACAAGTGTTAGATAAGATGGTTCTCTTTGTAACTATTTCATCTTTAGGAATTGGTTCTATCGCAAAGGTAAGATTGTCAATATTTGGTGTCCACTGTACACCTAGCACACTGGACTGTTTACTTAGGTTTAGATTATCAGATACTGCTGAATCCTTAAATATTTCAGGACAGTTGCTACGGAATTTATGCACTGGAAAGCATGCCGAATTAAGTGTGCCTACTACTCCGTTGAGTATGTGAAACAAAGTTTCTTTACTGTCTGCACCTGTTAAGATATCATCCATATAGCAATCACTTTTAATGACTTCAGATACTAAAGGATCCGGGCATTCTAAGGCGAGCTGTAAAAGGCACCGCGTGCTTAAGAACGGTGCTGAGGCCGTGCCGTAGGAGACAGTATTTAATTGAAGCACTTGCAAAGGCTTTGTGTCATCTTCGCGCCATAATATTAACTGTAAATTTCGTTGCGAATCATGAATTAGGATTTGGCGATAACATTTTTCTATATCTGCCGTAAAAACATATCTATGTTGACGGAACCTGATCAAAATATTAAAAAGATCGTCTTGCACCACAGGGCCTACATATTGTATGTCGTTTAGGCTCTTTAAAGAGGCGCTTTTCATGCTACCATCAAAGACTACCCTTAATTTGGTACTTTCACTATTTTCTCTTAAAACGCAGAAATGTGCTAGGTAATAACCGAATTTCGGCTTATCGATTCGTGTGAGATGACCTAAAGACTCATATTCATGTATAAAATCACTATATTGTTTTTTCAAATTAGGATTGTTATTTAACTTTTTCTCTAAGGTATAAAATCGTTTGGCAGCTCCTCGGTAAGAGTCGCCTAGTAACATTTCAGGTGTCCCTTTCAGTGGCATCTGAACTGTAAACCTGCCGTCTGGTAAACGGTAAGTGTGAGCTTTAAAGTGCTCTTCACAAAACTCCTCGTCAGCTGACAAGGGAGCTTTGGCTTCAGGAAGTTCTTCAAGGTTCCAGAACCTGGTTAACTTTTCACTGATTTCCTTTGTAAAAAAGCAATTAATCTTCTGTGGGGCTTTAGGCTTAGGGCAATAAGTTGGACTTAAACGACCTGCTACGATCCAGCCGAACTCTGTATTTACAAGAATGGGCATATTTGTGCCCAGAGATATTTTCTCAGAACCTAATATTTCGTAAAATATTTCAGCACCTAGCAACATATCAACATCAGAAACTTGATGAAATTCAGGATCAGCGAGCTGAATATTTTTAGGTAAGTTTAGTTGAGTAAGGTCTACAGGCAAGTTAGGCAGCTGATCTGTAATTTCAGATATGACTAAGCAGTTTAAGGTCACTTGGAACTGATTGGACAGGGAACTGACACTTACGTCGCATTGATCGGATACTGAGAGTTTAATATTTTTTATGCCCGATATGTCTAAAGAATCGGGTTCAGGATTCCCTAATCCAAGTTTGTTTTTTAGGTCTTCAGTAATAAAGCAAGATTGGCTGCCTGCATCAAGGACAGCGCGAGCTACATAATCTACATTTGTATTGGGATTGAATACCTTAACTAAAGCGGTACCAAGCATAACCTGCCTACCTGAACGGACTGATAAAGCCCTATGCGGTTGGTTGACTACTTCAAGGTCATTTGATGATCCAACCGTGGGTGTCGTCACAGGCAAGGGTTGAGTTACGTTATTTTCTTTATGTAGTAATGTATTATGCTTCTTATGACATAATCTACATTCTCCTAATTTACAATTACGTGCTTCATGTCCGCGTCGTAAACAGTTGGTGCAAAGTTTTAACTTTAAGGCTTCGCTCCACTTGTTTTCGATCGGTAAAGATTTGAATGATTCGCAGTCTATGATTCTGTGACCCTGACTACACATTGGACACGAGAAACCTGCTGGTTTAGAAGCACTGGACGTGAGGAAACTTTTTGAAAATTTACTATGTGTAAATGAGCCTTTATGTTCATTCGGCGTGAATGAGCCCTTATGTTCACTTTTCGGTTGACTATCTTTATGAATATGAGAGAAGATTTTATCATGTCTATTAGCTAATGTAGTTTCTAAAATGTCCGCTCGATTGCGGAGAAACTCGATAAAATCGTCCAAGAGTGGCAAATCGGAGAGATTATTTCTATGCTCCTCCCACTTACCACTGGTGGTCGAGTCCAGTTTACTGGACACCATAAATATAATCAGCGTATCCCATTGGTCAACTGGCTGACCAAGCGTAGTCAGTGCTCTCAAGTTTTTTGTCACAAGGTCAATTAAGTATCTTAAAGATTTATGAGATTCTCTGGTTAAGGGTTCTATTTTAAAGAGAGCCTTCAGGTGGTTATTTATAAGAATTTTCTTATTATTATACCTCTGACATAACAAATCCCATGCAACCTTGTAATTTTGTGACGAAAATTCAATGGACTTGATTACAAGTGCCGCGCTCCCTTCTAAGGACGATCGTAAATAATGGAATTTGTTTATGTCAGGGATAGTTTCATTATTATTTATTAATGACTCGAACGTATCGCGGAATTCCAGCCATAAAAAATAATTACCATCAAATATCGGTAATTTGATAACTGGTAACTTTATGTTTACATTATCCTGACGCGAGCAACTACTGTGCGAACTTTGCTTATCCTCATTATTTATGGGTCGTAATTTTAATAATGTTTGAGCACAGGCAATACCACTGTAAAACCGGCTTTCAGTTTTCTCTCTTTCTTGAATTTGTTCATCCACGTTAGGATGAAATAGTTCTATTTGACTTTGACAATTTTCAAAATCACAGAATAATGCTTCAATTTTTACGCTTCGCAAATTCAATTCATTAAATTGTGCTTCGGAAATTTGGTCAGTTTTTATCCTTTTCAACTCTTCAATAAATTGTTCAAAATGTGTCAATCTACCTCTAATTGAACCGCGTTGTTTAATTAAATCTTTAAGCTTTAATTCATTTTCAATATCTACACCGCCTTGAGGGGTTCCGGTTGGAGACATTATGTAAATTTATATTAATATATTTCTTACGCGAGACACTGAAGTTGAAATGGATAAATAATGACCCAACAAAAAAACGGTAATAAACGAGATCTAGTGAAGGGCAATCAATAAACAAGATAAGAAAACTGTGCATCAAACCAGGCAGGAGTTCCAGGTGCGCGGAGACGCCGCGCGAAAGTAGGTCAAGTCTCGCTCGAACAGCTGACGCGAAGTAGGTCGGCACTGCAGAGAGTTGCTAGGCACAGCCGACGCGAGCGCAGTCAGTCCGAAGGATTTATCCTGGAAATGTCGGCCCGAATCGAAATGAGCTATAATGCAAATATATAAGGTATCTAATTGTTTGGACCTTTGAGGAATAAACACTATGTTTAATAATGTGAGAAAATAATTATAAACTTGTAACAAATTAATTTTACTAATTTAGAGTTACTTAAAAGAATTGCCTTTATAAAATAGCTTAGCGAAATAATGTTTAAGGAATGCTTTGTATAAAGAAAGCGTGAACAAAGGCGTGTTCGGTGCACAAGCACTTATTATTTTACGTAAACAACTTAAGTTAAATTATAATTTTAAGCAGTGCAAACTCAAGATGCAATGCAATTAGCACTTTATGACTTATAGATTAAGGTTGATTAGCTCTAGCAGGCCAACGGATAAATTGCTTTTAGGCTTAAAATGTTTTACTTTTCTGAGTAATTTTTAATGTTGTATTATGTAAAGGCGCGTAGCAACATAGGCGAAGAATGCACACAAGATAAGAAAGATGATTACCGGAATTTTAAGAAATTAATAAATGTCGATTTTATTTTCTTTTGGAATAAAGTACACTAAGCACAAAAATCAAAACTAGGTAAGGTAAAGAGGTAAAGGATAACAATTGGGCACTCCCCTGGAAGTAGATCGCCGTGGAGACACGCGTGGCATGCAGTCCAAAGGTTACGCGCTGCAGTTTCTTTGTTCGCGCTTCTCGAACGTTCTGTCTTCCTTGTTGCTAAGTCGCGTACGCGCAGGTATGTTGAGGTAACTCGTCGTATCACGGTCGCCAAAAACTTGCAGGCGATTATGGTGCAAGTAAAAGATCTTGATGTATACTTAATATGGATTTAATATCCGAAACTGATACAAAATTGGTATTCGCGAGTAATAGGTATGTAAGACGCGTGCGGCGTTGTGGCGGCCGCTGGAGCTAATGGAGTGTGGTGGGGTCCGTACCCCGCGCGCCCGCGCCCCGCGCGGTCACTTGTTGTCGTAGACACCTACAATATATGGGACGTTATACTACTATAAAGAATATTTTACATGAGTAGCGCTTACGAACTCTACTTTTATAGACTTCATCGTACTTTTGTATTTTTTTATGATGCTGGAGGCAAAAGAGCAGACGAATCGTCTGATGGTAAGTGATTACTGTCGCTCATAGACACCCACAACACCAGAGCAAGCGACGTGAACCGTTCTCTTCTAAAAATTCTACATAGGTATTATTCACTTTCACTAGTCTAGCCTTCGTTAGTTTTCTTATAGATTACGTAACTTCTTCGAGCAGATCTGAAAATTTGGTAGTAAGCTCGCGGTACAAATATCTGGTAATATCAGCCGCCCACGCCACGGAGCTGCCCGAAATAAGCGAAAACTTAAGTTAAGTATAGACGGACCCAAAGCTGGGAACCGGTTTTTTCTTCATACAAAAAAATACCGGTTATTAGGTTATTTTTCGTTCTTCGGATTATTATTTAATTTTTTAATGGGACCATCTAATATGTAATACGAAGTTGTTACCTAAATACATGATTCAATCCTACGTAAAGAGTATGAAATAATTAAAAATATTGGGCTATTTGGGTGTTTAAAACTAGACCCTATTCTATAGCTACTAAAATTAGTGTTGTTTAAAACTAGACTTCTTTAGATTCTTCTGTTTTAAGACTAGACTTAGTTTTTTCAGACTCTAATAATTAAGTCTAAACTAAAGTTCTTTCCGACTTGTCAGAGACTCCAGTCTTGTCTTCTGTAAAGACTTGAGCTTTGATACTTGAAATAATTTTTAAAAACCTTCTAATTTATTGATAGTCTTTATTCGGATCGGATAAAAACGACTTTACTTGAAAGGTTTGGAGCTTTTTAGGGTTCCGTAGCCAAATGGCAAAAAACGGAACCCTTATAGATTCGTCATGTCCGTCTGTCTGTCCGATTATGTCACAGCCACTTTTTTCTGAAACTATAAGAGCTATACTGTTCAAACTTGGTAAGTAGATGTATTCTATGAAGCGCATTAAGATGTTTACACAAAAATAGAAAAAAAAAACAATAAATTTTGGGGGTTCCCCATACTTAGAACTGAAACTCAAAAAATCTTTTTTCATCAAACCCATACGTGTGGGGTATCTATGGATAGGTCTTTAAAAATTATATTGAGGTTTCTAATATAATTTTTTTCTAAACTGAAAAGTTTGCGCGAGAGACACTTCCAAAGTGGAAAAATGTGTGTCCCCCCCCCCCCCCCCCGTAACTTCTAAAATAACAGAATGAAAAATCTAAAAAAAAAATATGATATACATTGCCATGCAAACTTTCACCGAAAATTGGTTTGAGCGAGATCTAGTAAGTAGTTTTTTTTTAATACGTCATAAAATTTTTAAAAAAAAATTTTTTCATCAGACCCATACGTGTGGGGTATCTATGGATAGGTCTTCAAAAATGATACTTAGGTTTCTAATATCATTTTTTTCTAAACTGAATAGTTTGCGCGAGAGACACTTCCAAAGTGAAAAAAAGTGTGTCCCCCCCCCCCTGTAACTTCTAAAATAACGGAATGAAAAATCTAAAAAAAATATATGATATACATTACCATGCAAACTTGGTTTGAACCAGATTTAGTAAGTAGTTTTTTTAATACGTCATAAATGGTACGGAACCCTTCATGGGCGAGTCCAACTCGCACTTGGCTTTTTTTTAAAGACTCAAAAGACTCGGAGACCTACCGACACTGACTAGAATCAGCATTTAGAATAGTCGCAACGCGCTGTAGGTGCCTGCTTAATAAAGTAACGTCTGTGTGGACCCAGCATAAAACGAAGCTACGCGAAGTAGAGCGAAGCCTGAGGTACTTATATTAAAAGAGTAGCTATGTTTATGTTGATACAGGCAGCCAATGTGGTTTAATTAATATCTTCATGAGATTCACTTTATCTTTACAAAGTTAGTCTTATTTTTGTTTAAATGTCAAAATCTACAATATTAGTAGTGAAAGGCATCCATTTCTGTCGAAGTAGCTTGACACTAGAGAAATTAAGGCTTGCATTTCTAGTTCATACTCGTCATAATATACTGTATTCAAGAAAATAAAATATAAACCGAAAAACACACATCAAACTATTTAATAAAATAATTTTATTTTGTTCCCTAAGTTAAAATAAAAACTAGGTAGGTACCGTCAACCGAGGTGAATAGGGACAAAACTTAAAATGTGATTTACCTGACAATTTCTTAGAAAAAAATCACACAAATTTTATCAAACAAAATCTAGTATTATTTTAATCGAATGATATAATTTGTGTGAGTATTTTTTAAGAAATTGACAGGCAAATCACATTTTAAGTTTTGTCCCCATTCACCTCAACTATTCCTTTTGACCCTGGTTATTGGGTCAACGAGATGCTCGCAGTTAAGAAATTGCTTACAAATCTAGTCTCGCTTATACCTATACATAAAAATACTTCATTGAAGCAGAACGACAACGTGTCGTGATAAGCGCTGAATGTATTAACACACACCAGCGTATCATTCATGATTTCAAATCAGCATTAGTTGAAAATTACTCTCATTTCCTTAACTTTACTACGTCGTTTCAAACGACTGTTACCGACATTTCCGAGCAATTTGTCGCTGAGCGCAGGCAGGGAGCCTATAAAAAGGCTTTTATTTGGCAACACTAAAGCTTGTAGTAGCACTACGACTCGTATTTCTATGGAAACTACCCTACCAACATGTACCCGTACACAGAGAACGGACAAAATACTCTGCTGCGATGTGTTGTGTTCCAATCCCGTAGTGTCCGAATCAGTGTTGGCCGAACGTACATTGCAATTGAACATCAAACATTACAAATTGAACCGTAAACAAGAACGGACGGTTACAGTTTACGGTTCAACTTGTAATGGTTAATGGTCAATTGCGTCAACGTTTCGGCCAACACACTGGTCCGAATCGCTTGATAGCGGCTTGATTTTATACCATAAACTAGATAAAACACCAAACGTACTCGTAAATCTGTACACAATAGCATAACACAACTCCATCACGTGTAACCACCGTGTAACAGTCATTGGGATACTGATTCATTAATAAAAGTTTTATTTTAACTTGCCCTGCTAGTAAAATTAGTGTGGATCTAATCTTGGAAGCTAAATTTGACCCATATCCTGATTTCCGATTGAGCTAAAATTTTGCATGCATATTTGAATCGGATGACAATGCAATATTATGATGACATAGAGTTGATCTGATGATGGAGACAGGAGGTGGCCATAGGAACTCTGTGATAAAACAACGCAAACTTATTGTGTTTGGGGTTGTTAGAATTGTCTCGAATAAGTGTTAGTTGCCTAAGGAAAGGAAAGTAATAATAAAAGAGATAATAAACCTTGTGCCGAAAATGAAAATTTTGCCAAAGACAACTATTTTAATCATATTTTCACACAGAAATTTCAAAAATAAACCAGGAAAAATAATAGCCTTTGGAAAATCTGATATATTTTTGAAATTTCTGTTTCAATTTCTCTTTTTTTTTTCAGCTGTTAACCCTTGTATGTTTTTCGTACATGTCAAATACAATCCTGCAGACTATCGATCAATTGACTTGTCATTATGGTGATTGGAGCATAAATCATTGTTCAATTTCAACCCAACTGCTATTTATATCGCTTGCCGACTTATCACCTCAAGGTTTCCAGCGGCGGTATGATGGTCGCATTTTTATCACTTGTCATGTCATGCGTCACTTTCGCACTTACATACTTGTTAGAACGTGACAGGCATAATGACAGATGATAAAACACCGACTATCTTAGCCCTACAGCGGTGGCAGCATGATTCCATTTTTATTGCCTGTCACTATACCTGTCACTTTCGCATTTACATACTTGTTAGAACGTGACAGGCATGGTGACTGGCGATAAAAATGCGTCCGTTATACGACTGCAGTATAATTGTCATGATCTCTGAATCTTATGCCATGTTCATTTTGTTTCTTCTTAGGCTATGTGCCCGTTACGTGTTAAACTAATATTACATTAGTAATCACATGTGCTCGTGTAACAAATTAAATGGCAAAATAGAATAGAAGAGAATATAAATATTTTTATTTGTAAACAAAATACACAAGAAAACCTACAAAGAAGAAAGGCCACGAAATGGTCGCATCTCAGCATGCTGCTGGTGACTTCCAGCGCTGATCTTCCGATGAGACTATCAAGTGAGAAGAATCACAGCAAAAAACAAACAACAGGTCAAAAGAAAAGCGACAGAATAAATTACATATAGTATATGCTGTACAAATGATTAAATAATAAAGGTATGAAGAGAAAAGATGCAATATAATAAAAATATAGGTACCGTGTAGGTTACACAACATTAAATTAAATTGGCGGTCTTGCTCGAGGGTATATCAGTTAGTGGCTTTGTCACATTATTATCTATCAAATTATTAATAGTGACCCAATTCTCAAATCGATCGAATTGCATCTCTGTCGTAGTATGAAATATTAAGTCCACTTCTGCGGAATCTGGGCTGGACATCCCGATTGAGATGCTCTTGGGAATCGGATATTGATTAGAGTTAAGTATTCATTCTATAGTTTGCTAGAACGTTATATAAAATTAAGAGTTATTTAATCCGAAAATACTACCTATTATAATGTTCTGTAAAATAAAATACATTTTCATTTCATTTCATTTCATTTATTAATTGTATAGTCATGTACATACATTATTAAGGTGTTGCAATACAATTCAGTAAGTCAGTCCATGACGCCCTGTGAGGACATACAATAACAATATACTAATACCTTACAAATCTAAGCTAATCATTATAACTAATTTTTACGGTTCCGTACCTCGAAAGGAAAAAACGGAACCCTTACAGGATCACTTTGTTGTCCGTCCGTTCATCTGACATTCTGTCAAGACTTTTTTTCTCAGGAACGCGTGGAGGTATCAAGCTGGAATTTATATCAAATACTCAGGTCTACTGTCCCTTGGAGGTGTGAAAAAAGCCAACGCAATCAAAAGTGTACAGCCGTTTATGCCGCAAATTTTCGACATTCCCAAGGGAATCAAAACCTACAGGGTACTTCCCGTGAACTCAGAATCTTGAAATTTGGTACGAAGCAACATCTAAAGATAAAGCACAGATAAAGGAAAAATTGCGAAAACCGTAAATTTTAGTTACCTACATCATATTAATAATACAGGTTTGTCAGGTTGTTGTTAGTCCGACTCGCACTTGGCCGGTTTTTTTGTTTTATTGCTAAAACTTGTTCGCAGATAGAAATAACTACAAATATCGTAAGTACCTATACATGTGTTAGAGTTACGAAAGCCACAATAATTAATTGCACCGGTAGAACATCTGTCATGTCATGAGATTCATGACATGACAGATGTTCTACCGGTGCAATCTATAATTTTTTTATAAAAATGTCATTTCATTTGAAGTTTAGAACACACCTCCATTGTCAACTTTTTTGATGACTAGCCGTAGAAGTTCATTATTTCGAATTCTCGACTTTTTTTATGTGAGCGCTTAATAAAGCTACAGAAGCCTTCGTATCTCAACAATCTGCATTATGCCGTTTTCAGTCCTCTTTAGTCTTGCCTAATATGCCCAACTGGGAAATTCTAGTTCTAGCCCCTTCTGCCTTCTGCCTACGCAAAAGGAACTTTATAGACGGCCGCAAATGAAAGTTTATAGCCGGCGGCATCTGGCTTAATTGCTAACAATCTGGGATCCGACATAATTTGTTAGACTTATTTGTTTTGTTGAGAATGTTACAGATGAAGACTGAACACAAACATATATTAAGATTATGTGCTACACTGATTAGTACTATTTTACGTAAACACAAACCTAGGTATTTTCATTTTGATGTAACATAAAATTGAAATAAATATTTATGTTTGTAAATTAAGTAATTACTTAATTCAATGTATTTATTTCAAGAGACAACAATGGTCCATAATGGTTAGTAACATTTAAGGTTTAAAACTAAGTGTTAGTAGAATAAATACAAAAAGAAAAGCGAACAGTACAGCAACAAAAACAAACAATCACCTGGTAGCGGCCTGGTTTAATGATAACATTGATTCTTCTAGTCTAGCCATGAATTTATTTGAAGTTTTTTTTTTGTTTTGTATCAATTATATTCAAAAATTGATGATAGTTAGTTTCATTTAAGTAAATATTTCTTTCTTTATGATATAGGAGGCGAACAAGCAAACGAATCGCCTAATATAAGCAATCACCGTCGCTCATGGACACCAGCAACACTAGAGGGGATATAGACACTACACACCATCTAAGTGGTGAAGATGGAAATGTCGTGGCGTAGAGCGATGAGGGAAAAAAGCGGCAAGGATTAATCCGAACAATTCCTCATAGAACTAATAAATAAATAAAATAATTGCTTATTTACATTTTATTGCAACTGCAATCATGCAATCTAAATGCATGTAAACACGAATATTGGTGCATAAAGTATCAATTGCAATAAAACGCACGCGTGGCCCGGCCTTGGCAACTTTGGCAGGGGTTCAAGTTCCAACCGAGCATTCAGGACATGCGGACAGCTTAACAAAAGTCCTGCGATTTATGTCCGGGAACAGTTTTAACACAAACATAAAAGAAAACTTTAGGGAATACTGCTGAAAACTTTAACCATCGTAAAGTTTGACCACGCTAAGTCTTCTTGCCAAGTGTTACGTTACATGGTGCTCCTATGGAAATAAACGTTGGTAGCTTAGTGGCAAGGCGTATGACTTTCCATCTGAAGGTCGAAGGTTCAAACACCGGCCCCGTCCAATGAGTTTTCGCACTTTTGAATGTAATATCATTTATTATTTCGCAAGCGATTCTATGAAGGAAAATATTGTAAAGAAACCAGTCTAAAAACTGGTTCCTTCTCCAATGCTTGGGATTAAACTCCCATGAGCCTTGATAAAAAGGTTGGACAATGTTAGTGCAGACTTAACGTGGTTAGAGTCTTGAGTTGATTTTGGATTACATTTATCGTTGACAACTCTCATGAGATGTTCCTTGCGAGCCACACTTGCGAACAAAGTGAACGACTTATGTCGGGCCGATATTGGAAGTTTCAGTTCTCATATATGAACTGCGGGTTATGAGGGACTGGGGTCTAAGTCGATGTCTAAAGCATTTTTTCGCCTGATGCTTACTAGGTCTGGTCACGGAAGACTAGCTATGTAGGTAGTCTTCCGAGCCATAGCTAGTGCAACCTGGCTGAAAACGTCAGATAAAAGGTAAAGTAATTAAATTTACAAGACATTAAATATGTATACAAAACGCGAGAGTATTATGATGCTTACCTCCTTCTTTTTCAACTTTGCTTGTAAATATATTTTGAAATCGGCATTTTACATTCCGCCATCATAACAATAGCTTCAGCTAAAGTTTACTCTTATATTTAATAAACATTTCCATTACCTATAGGTACATAATTATATTATATAACTGTTCAACTAATTGGCCATGTTTAGAACTCAACATATAGGTCAGGGAAATGTTCATTATGTTATATCAAGCGATTACCTACGTCCAAGTTTGTTTTAAACCGTTCGTTTGCTTAACCCCAGCAGTGAAGCGTTTATGAAAGGTACGAACGACTATTATCGTTGAATCTCAGTTACCAACCACTTTGTATTCAAAGCAAAATGCAAATGCTCCCTATTACAAAAGCGCCCTAGGCCATCGTCTTTAAATAAACTAGGAATTCCAATAATATTAGGTACGTTAAAATTGTATATTTCAGAATAAACGTTATAAAATGTTAAACGAGATACTCGCTTGTAATTTTCTCCTCCGTTTTCCCCAAACTTCTGCCATGGCAATAAAGTTATGAAACAATTGAATTTACTGAATCATTGAACATGTGTTTTACAAGCGATATTAAACTATTAAGTCGGAAAAATTGCCTTTTTATGTGTGTTATACTGATTGTAAGAACACAACGAGCTGTGCTCTGAAGAACTGTTTGACATGACGCTTTCTACCACCGCACCGCTCATAGTCAGCAGGCCGTTCATCCTCATACCCCGGAACTTAAATGTGCGCGCACTGTGCAGTTTGAGCAATTTCGTCCCGCGGACGCTCCGGCTGTAAAATGAGCCAAAGTTTTCCCGAGAGACTATAACATTAATGTAGTTCTTCAAAAAAGGAGACATAAACGTGCATGTAACACCTCTGAAGTTGCCGGTGTCCTTAGGTTATGATGACCGCTTACTATCAAGCATATCTGTCGATCGGTTCTCTTTCTTTTACCGTCATCGCCACGGATATAAATTTTCTAAAGGATTGTACGCCAGATTTATGTCCGAGGTATCATTTATAATTTGTTCTACTCCTCCAAACTCGAGTAGTCAATTTTGCTAAACGTTCATGCGAAAATGTTTACTACTAAACGTGAGTTGATACTCGACGGGATGGAACTCTAGGTCTAGGCCACCAAGGAACCATGTTAAATTGACAAATAGTAACACATTTATTTCGACACTGACTCAGATTTCCATTGTCGATGACAACCCATGTCAGGCCGAGAAATGACTAAGCTCTTGACTGAAGTACCGAAACGTGACTTGCTAGGCCAAGCTGAGACTAAGGTTTCGAGTGCTTTTGTAAAATGATCACTCGGCAGATTACTGTGGAAAATGTAGGTTTATGTAACTTGTGGGTGGATCAACTATTAATTTGTTTTCTGTCCTTGGGGCCTAGTCAAGATGACAATCGTATTTCGGCTGGCGTTTTCTATCTACGATTGTCAACTTGGCTAGGCCCCTCAGCCAGAATACGACGGTAACACAGAAGACATTTTGTAACATATTCTACGAGCATACTTATCTACATAATGTATGTTCCATTATTATTATGTTCGTAAGCGTTGGTGGCCGAGTGGATATGACGTTCGACTTTCAATCCGGAGGTCGCGGGTTCAAATCCTGGCTCGTACCAATGAGTTTTTCGGAATTTATGTACGAAATATCATTTGATATTTACCACCAGCTTTTCGGTGATACATACATATATATCATAATAAAATGGAAACCGGCCAAGTGCGAGGCGGACTCGCGCAAGAAGCGTTCTGTACCATTACGCAAAAAACGGCAAACCACGTTTGTTGTATGGGAGCCGCACTTAAATATTTATTATTTTCTATTTTTACTATTTGTTGTTATAGCGGCAACAGAAATACATCATCTGTGAAAATTTCAACTGTCTAGCTATCGCGGTTCATGAGATACCGGCTGGTGACAGACAAACAGACGAAAAGGTGGAGTCTTAGTAACATGGTCCCGTTTCTACCCTTTGGGTACAGAACCCTAATAACAACCAAGAAATGCATGTTTGGATAAGCACTTATGGCAACAACTCGCAAGAAAAAGTTGATCCACTAATTTAGCAACAACTAACAGTTGATGCCGGAAGGTAACCTTAAAGTGATTTATTTACGAATAATTGTTATTCCTCGTGGTTAGGAAGATCAAAATCACGTTTTACCTAATTTATGGTTTTACCTTAATTAGTCATTTATAATACTGATAGAGTCCTTCTTTAAGTCTTCACGCCAGGTGCTACGTCAAGTACCTATGGTTTGGTTATACATTATGAATGTTAAATAGACACAGTTTATTGTTGTTTTTTTTTTGTTATGGCCAGTTTATGAGCTCTAAGTTCCAACATTTAACAGTTGGCTTTTGAAGTTTGTAGTGAAGTATCGTTTATTTGATAAACGAATCGTTCTCTAGAGATTATAAACTCGTTCGAATCGATTTTATAGCCGATTTTTGTATCTGTATTATTCGTTTGTATTCGTTTCATTTGTATCAGTAACTAACCTTTTTATACTTATATTTTGTGTGCGTCTTAAATGTATCGTTTATTATTACATTATCAATTTTTATCAACTTACGGAAATGTCATATGAATCGAAACGATAGAATCAGCCACAACACTGTTTAAAAAAAAATAGGCATAATAGGTAGGTAACTGTTTGCGTGATAAATTATTCAATAACTATGATCTAAAACAATGCAGCATAAGTTAAGTTATGTTTAAGAAAATCTACCTAAGCTGTATAAGCTACAAACTACGCAACATATGATGGAGTGTTCCCTGTGTCCAACTACGTGCACTGTAGAAGACCTCATAAAAGCTACCCCCCGGGGGTTAGAGGTGGCAAGATATTGGCAAAATATTATTTAGTCATGATCCCTTCACACAAAAAGAAGAAGAAGAAAAGCTAAATATTGTTTTTAGTTGATATGCCCTAATATTATTACGGGATTTTATGTATAATTTCAATTGGTCATGCGCGTTTACGTTCTATGGGCGTTGTCACGTGTCAAATGTTAGAACTTAGATCTCACAAACTATAGGTACAATACAAACTTAGCGTAGATGGAGTTTATATGCAAATGATGTATAAATATTGACTGATCTTTAATGGTTATTGTTATTACTAGTATATTTATATATAGAGCGGTCCGACATTTAAATCTGCCTAGCATGACCCAATTTGAGCTTTACATCGATACTGTCCGAAGATAACGTAGGCAGAAATAGATAGCGTACCGTATATTCATGCAATAGGCACATTAAAATTGTGCATACGATCAGGAACAAGTTAAAATTGTTAATACTTATGTACGGTATATCGTTTAATATTTACCAGCTTTTCGGTGAAGAAAAACATTGTGAGAAATCCTGCATACATCCGCGAAGAAATTCAAAGCCCAATCCCTGTCATGCTTCAGAGGAGGTTTTTATTATTTATTATTAATATTTAGATCACCGATTTGAATCACCATATTGTCATCTTCCCCACATAGGTACCTATATGATTGGCACTCCTCAACTGTCCGTTTCTCCTTCCTCCAAAAACATTTTACTATTAATATTTAGACACCGATTTGAATCACCATATTGTCATCTTCCCCACTTAGGTACCTATATGATTGGCAGTCCTCAACTGTCCGTTTCTCCTTCCTCCAGAAACATCCTATATGATTGGTAGTCCTCAACTGTCCGTTTCTCCTTTCTCCAGAAACATCCTATATGATTGGCAGTCCTCAACTGTCCACTTCTCCTTCCTCCAGAAACATCCTATATGATTGGCAGTCCTCAACTGTCCGTTTCTCCTTCCTCCAGAAACATCCCATATGGTTGGCAGTTCTCAACTGTCCGTTTTTGCTTCCTGCAGAAGCATCCTGCCTCGCATATCGAAACTGTGGAATAAATTGTCGCTCGCGATATTTCCAGACCGATACGACCTTAAAACTTCAAGAAGAGCACGAGCGGTGTTCCGGGTATCCATGGGAGACGGTCATTGCTTACCATGAGGCGATTTGTTTGCTCGTTTGCCTCCTATATTATAAAAAAAGATACGACTCCTTTTTACTCTCTTAGGTAGTTAATACCTAGGATAAAAATATTTAGGCAAATCTTAATACTTATATATATTATCTACTAAAACCATTTGTATCTGATATATGTATCTATTAAAACATTATTAATGAAGGTCTTCATTAACACCGCAGACTGTCTGAGTCACCAACTCCAATTAAATCCGTTAATTTGTAAACAACCAAAGTCAAATTAATCTATTGAAATTATTATGAACAATGTGTCATAAAGCTCAGTTTCGTTTTGATCATATCTGACTGATGGCGCTATATTTGATAACATACACGTTTAACGGCCCGATTCGAAGAATGAGATACAATAACGATAAGTTTTGGAACGAAATCCCCATTACTATGCTAATTGAATCGTCCAGACTTGTCTTGCTTCTCAGCATTTCGAGACAATAAGTTCAAATGTCAAGGATTACTATTTTAGAAGATCAAATAATGCAGAATTGTCTCATCATTATTAATAGGTAGTGGGTACATTATTCACTTTGCTTAGGGAGACATCGCTATATGCACAGCACACTATAAATAAATATTAAATATTCAACTTAGATACCTAAGTCTAACCACTTAGAATAAACTGTAAAGTGTAGTAGAAATCAAAACATAAGTTATTTTAAAAGTTAGTTACATGGCAAGCCTGCATGGTGCAGCCACCGTGCGCACTCGCCGGTGTTGAAAAAACTAGGCCAGTGTTGCTTGTTTTTTGTTTTTTCATGTAAAATTTTCACTACAATTTTTAGAATAGCGCAACTCAGATTAATTTAATATTATTTAAAGCTTAAATGCTAAATTATTGTTGAAAATTACTTCTAACGAAGCCCTTTCTAATACATATTTTACTCTTTGGCCCTTTCTTTTGGTAAAAAATTGAATACGCATGATTGAAGCTTCTTTTTTTCTTGATATTCGCTGCTAAAGTTTTATCTGCTTGCGCCTGGCGAGCCCGCGTAGCCCGCAGTAGTACCCGCGTACCCCGCAGTAGTACCCACGTAGCCCGCAGTAGCACCCGCTGCCGGAATTCATCGTTCGGCTCGATGAACATTGTAATTCGAAACTTAAGGCCATATTTATTTGGTTTAGACTCGCGTACTAACGGATATTATTTTATTCTATTGTACATATTTTAACTATTATATTGTTTTACTGTAAGAACATAGTTTTCATTTACCGCTCTAGTTAGTCGGCTACAAAATCGCTGAACAAATGTTGGCTTGAAGAGTACGGCCTACAGTTTAATTTAATGCTGTTACATGTCCACCCGGTATATAATATGCTTATAAACATATTAAGGCCCTGCATCGAAAAATAACGGGATCTTTGAAGCGTGGCAGGGGCTAGCCCCGGAAACAAACAGACGTGATTTTCGGATATATGTATCTTGACTATATGATAAGAGGTATGATACTAGTCGAAACAAAAAGGCTTAAAATTTTCTCGATAGAATATAAATCCAAAGTTACATCTACATTTTTAGTGTTTACCTCAGTGCAACTAGAAAACACATCTTCATCCAGCATAATCCACTTTAAAGTAAAGGTTTTCATCTCGTCTTAAACATCATTCAACTAAATATTAACTTATTATCTTATACAAACGGATTTATTCTCGATTTTGATTTTATGAATTCAACAGAAAACGCCCATTTTACGCAGTTCGGCTTCTCTTTCTGTCATGCGTCAAAGTCATAAATGCGTCCTTTATGCCAGTAATGTTAGATGGCCGTGGTGCCTCAAAGAGGTAAGACCTATGTCAAATCGCGCAGCGCTCCAAATTACGTAAAATCGACATATCCAATAAACGTTGAGTCGTAGCTCTATTAACTAGTAACGGAATCCGAGGTCTACTTCGAATGGAGCTATCTTTACAGGCCTATACGTTACGCATGTGTGCGTGTTTGCTTAGCTACGTCAAAGTCTAATACTCTTTGAACAATTACAACGAGTAAGGAAATTTCGACAGCTTCTGTAATGTATCGGTAGCTGTGTGGTCGTGTAGACACCAAAGAAAAAATGCGAGTCATCTATAGACCCATCAAATCTAATCGTAACTTTTTGTTTTCTTTTTTGTTCCTATATAATATCTATATTGCTTATTTTCTATTTTATTGTAAAAGTAAATCTTGTGTGTCTTATACAGAAATAAAGTTATTCTTTTAAATATGTGTATTAAAAGCATATTTTAATGACACGAATAATTTTATTTTATTTATACCAATTTTTGTATAGCCTAGGTAATCTTTATGTAAAACAAATATACTTATTATATTAAAAAAAACTAAAAAATTCAACACGTTTATTAGAAAAAAAAAACTCGTTTGCACGGGCCGGGGTTTGAACCAGCGACCTCTGATTTGTAATCCGCATGCCTTGAGAACAATTCACATAATTTATTTAACAGGATACTGTCAAAACGTCAATGACTAATATGACTTTTCAGCAAAGAGTAAAGTAAGTATGATTTTCAGTTTGATTTTACTTGACAAGGAGCAATAAGAAAAACGTACCGAATCGTCCCTTTCTTAAAATTGCCATTCAAAGAGAGAGATGGGCATTGTGATAAGAGAGGTATGGGCATTGTGAATTTCATCTCGCTTTGTGTGGTAGGGCACAGTTAGTGGATGTCATTCCAGATCTAGAGCAGAGCCCAACTGGGGAAGTACTTCCACCTTACAGAAAACCGCAGCCAAATAACACTAGACCCTACTCATAGTATTGTGTTCCTGCCGGTGAGTAAGGTTGCCAGAGCTCAACGAGGGGGGGGGGGGGGGGGCGAGTTTAGGGTCGGCAACGCGTATGTAACTCTTCAGCTCGTGTGTGGTGCTATCTATAGTTTTTTTTATATGGGTACGCTGACAGCTGTCGTTTCAATACGATTTTGCGAGATTTGGCCTTTTTAGGTTAAAAATTATATAGAGATAACACCTGTCACCCTACCCATCGAGTTTGAAAAATACTATAATATTAACATATACAGGATGGTTTTTGATAATGTACATCTTAGAACTTAAACTGTTTTTAATTTCTTTTTTTTTTCAGATTTTAAAATTATACCGCTCTACTTTTATACCTTAATAATATATCTTAGTCTTGACAAAGACGATTAAAGTTTTATACTTAGCAAAATCGCTTACTAACAATGTCTTTACAAAATCGCTTTCCTGTAAGTTGAGGCAACTGCTATAGCCATTTAACAGCAGTATCAGTTCATTACACTTGGTTCGGTGCTTCAACCTCTTGTCTAACTGTCTGATAATTAAAGTAGTTCCTAATAGACGGCGTTGTGCAATTATGGATATCCCGATCAAACTTTTCATTTCAGAGGAACGCGATTCTGTGTTGATAATGTTAGTCTATACTTTATTTGTCCATGCTCTTGAAACCATTAGCCAACCAATTAGCTTATGGCGGGCATTGAAGGGTCGTTCTTTGAAATCAGATTATTAAATATAATTTCAATATAAGCACATCAATCGAATAGGCATACATTTTGGTCAATTTATTACCTATCAGGGGAATAATAAAATCGATAAAAAGAATGTAAAAGCGACGAGGGAATGAAAAAAACCGATAAGGGAATGACAAGGAATGACATAATGACAATGAATTTCGGAACAATTCGTTCCAAAATAATACACTGAATCATAGAACACCCTTAGCAACTTAATGTTATTTTTAAGATCTATAGAACGAAGTACCACACGTTGATTTTAGTTAAAACCCCAGTCCAAAGGCATAGAATGAGAACCAGGGGAAAAGAAATAAGTATGTCTTTGATCAACTGTTATGATTACGATAATTTTTACTTAATCCATGAAAGTAAATAATCATTTACTTGACATATGATTTAACATTGTACATGCCCATGAAGAATACATTTTATATCAAAACACACGGGAATGAAAATCACAGTGAACCAAAGCCAGGGGAACGATATTATGAAATCGTTTATTTCAGGTGAAAGACCCATAATTACATCACAAACAATCGAAAATACAATACAAATTAACTTAAATTAAAAACAGTCAAAATAACAATTGTGTTACCTGTAAGAATAGCATATATTTTTAAGAAAATAAGTAAACTAAATGTCAATATATTTAGTAATTTACCTCTAGTTTTATGTCAACCTAATATCCTAAGAGCATTTATTAGAAACATATTAAGAAGTTCTAAATGTCACGGAACGTGTAGTGTGACTTCCTCCGATTTTATGATATTTTATTTTTCTTTGAAAGTGTTTTTGGAAGAATTTTATATCAAATGTTAACACTTACACCTATTCCACAATACGGTTTAAAAATTGTATGGATATATAACGACTTTATAACAATTTTTACAGTACATATGGGGCTACTTTATAGCACTAGTGCGAGAAGTAGCATATTATGTTACTGTGTCGAACATTTAAAGGGCCATATGTACTGTAAAACGTTGTACGATACATGTGCGAATAGGTAATTCGCAACTCGTGTCGATTTAAAACACTCCCTTCGGTCGTGTTTTAATTTATCGCCACTCGTTTCGAATTTCCTATTTTTCGCACTTGTATCGTAATGTACTATAATAACATACATCTTGTGATCAGTTTTCGTGTCACCGACGCGCGTGGTAATATAAACATGCAGTACTCGGTAGAAAGTTACCTTTACGTCTGGCAGCCTTTTTAACGCTTTTTTTTAGAACAGCAATACTGTGTTGTTGTCAGATTTGCAAATGGCTGAAGGGAGAAGTGTTACCGAAAATTATTTATTTGTGTTACTTAATTAAAAAAAAGGTCAACCTTAACGCGTCACCGCCGTGTTTGAGTTTTAAAAGTCAGTACTCATTTCACGTTATTGTTTGTAACATAAGATATACCTAATACATTCGAGATTGAGCTAATTATTTAATATTTGCAAAGTCAAAGGTAATTTTTAGGTAATACCGAACATGTTTCAAATTGTCACGACAGTGGCCTCAAAATTCTGTCCCCGCCACGGACTATTGAATCCACGTTCGTGTCATATAGACACGTGGTCGTGACATTCTCAATTAGTTTGATTAATTTAGAGGCATATTCACTCTTTAGAAATGGATTTTATTACCTACGTTCATTTGTTATTATTGCCCAACTGCCCAAAGCAGAAAAATGGTTTCCGCGTGTATGTGGATGTATGATGTGTATCCGATTCTTTGTCACGCTCTACAGCGCTAGTATGACGAATTTCAACGTATGAGCTGTCATTCGATGTGTCGTAGTCATGGGAGTAACTTAGGCTATATTAAAAATATTGTATAATTCAAAATAGTGGAGTTGGCCGCCAAAATGCCGAAACGTCACGACTGAGGGACACTTTGTGACAGCCGTGATTATGTACTCATTTTATTTACCTTTCCTGAGGGTATTAAGCTTGACCATATGCATCAAAAAATGCTTTTTATACGTAACAATATGTGAAAAATAAAAATCTTTTATGAAAAAATATTTTTCTGGACACAATTTAAGAATCACCCTGATTGTTTGAGTAATTGTTTCAAAGTTATTAGTTGAATATTACATATTTCAGCGTAATAAAAATACTTAATTCACTTTTTTTGGTAGTTTTCGTTGTTACCATATTACTTACTTTTTTCTTTTTTATATGTAGGTAGTTACCACTGACAACTGTGATTCAATATCATCCGAAAAATTGGTCGTCGGAAAACGGCACCCTGTATTTCCTGCCTCAACAATATATTACTAAATAAAATATGATAACTAACAATGTAATCTTACATTGTTAGTTATCACACCGAATTTAAAAAGATAGGTAGACTGTACTATTAACATCTTCCAAAAATCAACAATAAAATTTGGCTATATTGTAGTCTCAGATTTATTACAATTTACAACAATATATTTTTTTATTTTCTAGTAGCAAGTAATAACGCCATCTTTTTTATTTTCTAAGAATTAAGTTTTTGGCCGACCGCGTATAATCGTAGTTAACTTTTGTAACGCTAGATGGAGCTTTCACCTTCACGTGCGCCGCGGACTCCGCGGAGCGCTTCCATGTGTGCGTGCTAGCGGGGAGTGAGGAAGCTAGCGGGCGTGGCTTACGAACCGGTATTCACGGCTTTAGTAGGCCCTTAAACATCCATTGCAAACACCCTGGAGCGGCATAACACTCCACATAGTGGAATAACCACTTAAGTTTGCTAGCACCGACCGACCATCGACCGACCGACAGTACTTAACAATAACAACAGAATAGTTGGATCCGGTCACTTACGTCCATTTCCCCAAACGACCACCGTCCAAATTCCTTGTTCGTTCATTTCTTAGTTGGCCCACTTTTTTGTCCGTTCATTCCCCAAATGACCGCTGATGAAAATCCTAGTTCGTCCATTTCCCCGAAAGACCAATGAGTGAATTCTTAGTCTTAAATATTATTACTATCGCATTTATTATACGTAGTTAGGTAATAGGAATGTCAAAACTAATGGGCAGCTGGTGGATGCAAATTACTTATATAATAATGCCAACTTTGACTACTAACTATAAAGAAATGAAAACCCAGAAGCGTATTCTGATTGTAATAGCACGTTATAAATTTGATCTGGATTTGTTAGGGATATGATCTTTCAGTGTCAAGAGTGACGTTTCTAGTTGAAGAATTTCCACTTTTGACACTGCCAAATCACAGCCATAACAGTTCCGTACCCGAAGGGTAAAACGGGACCCTATTTCTAAGACTCCGCTCTCCGTCCGTCTCGATGTATTTCTGTTGCCGCTATAACAACAACTATTAAAAAGTACAGAACCCTCGGTGGGCGAGTCCGACTCGCACTTGTCCTATTTTTTATAACCTGTTACTACAATCAGAATACGCCTATTGTTGGAAATCGAAACAAAATAATCCATATAACCGGAAATTCTAGTTTTTCATATCTAGTTTGAATGCAAGGGGTCTAACCAACATGCCAATCGTTTGCGTTGGGCCGTAGCGAACGAAACACTAATGTCTGTCTGTCGCATTTATATGGAAAAGTGATAGAGAGACATTACCGTTTCGTTTGATACGGCGCAAATGATTGGGATCTTAGTTAGGCGCTCAGGCGAGGATTTTAATTAATTGGGGGTCAACCTGCTGAAGGACACATTTTTATCTGCTGTGTTGTGCGTTGTTTATGTGTTGGTAATATTGGTAGCTGCGCTAAGATTTAGAAACAAACGTGAACTACGTGCTAAACTTACTTGAATTTTTAAAGTTTTATTTCTTAAATAATTAGCAAGTAAAAAGTGTTTTAGCCAAACCGACCGATTATTCTTAAGTACCTACTAGGTAAGTAATGCAGTTAGTTTTAAAATTAGCCAATCACCTGATTAGCAAGTGTATACAAATTAAAATAATGGCCATGCCTAAAAACACTTAAAATAAATAAATAATAAATATTATAGGACATTATTACACAAATTGACTAAGTCCCACAGTAAGCTCAATAAGGCTTGTGTTGAGGGTACTTAGACAACGATATATATAATATATAAATATTTATAAATACTTAAATACATAGAAAACACCCATGACTCAGGAACAAATATCCATGCTCATCACACGAATAAATGCCCTTACCAGGATTTGAACCCGGGACCATCAGCTTCGTAGGCAGGGTCACTAACCACTAGGCCAAACCGGTCGTCAAAAATAGAAAGTGTGTTGTCCCGTTTTTCTTTAAAATCCTTATCGAATGCTTTTGACGGCTCACTCTTCATCACCGACATGGGAATCTGGCACAGCTTTGTCTCTCATCTCATATGGTTCTTTCTAATCGACTAGCCCTCCGAACGGGAACCATCTTTCAAAATTTAGATTGAAAGGGACTTAAAAAGAGAGACGGCTGCGTGAAATCGCCATTCTATACAAACATCGTCCTCATTTTTCTGTGGATATTAACATAATTGAACATATTTTGACACATTTGATGTATATCAGCTGTGCCCATTCGTTACATTTTTTCTCCTAATTCTTATAATAATTAAAACACTGATAAAAGTTAAATGAAGAGGCATAGGGCATAGCTATAAATTATGTAAAAATATTTTCACCACACCAACTGGTAAAGGCCCTCTTGATTGTTCAAAAACGAATGAGAAAGTTGCATTTTATCCACATGTGGGGCAAAGTAAAGATGCAAATTTGAGTTGTTTCCTTATGTTAGCTGGTAGAATCGACTTTCAAATGATGATTTTGGATGATAAATGTTTAATTACGTCCATTTGGATTTGTTTTGTTTTTTTTTGCTATTTTCATAGTTATTATTTTCCTCGCGTTGGTGTGGTGAAAAACGTCGTGTTTCACTCGGAGGCATAGTTTGTTTAACCCTCGTGCCTTGAACCCCTCGCTCCCACGCTCAAGATTCCGCTTCTCGAACCACTCGCTACGCTCGTGGTTCAATTTTGGAATCTTTCGCTTGCTCGGGTATCAATATTAGCACGAGCGGTTAAACAACAACTTTGCCCCTTGTAAAAGAAATAACTATTTCCAGAATGTCGATATACAGAGAGGAAAATTGGGACAGCGTTTGTATGGAGAAGCGGTCGTCTCACTTACTTTTACTGACCGAAGCGTTAGCGAAGGTCGCCGTTTCAGCTTGGGCAAAAATGTTTTCGTATGTCCGGATGTTCCTTTACAGGTCACAATAGGGTTGTTTCCAATTTTTTGAAACGCTTATATGTGACGATCCACGGTAAAAGGTACCTTATGGCGGTTGGCGCTTACGCTGTTATTTACGACGCTCCAATACTAATGCCATGCTATGCAACGTAAGCGCCAACCGCCATAAGGTACCTTTTACCGTGGAACGTCACATATTACGTTCTATATTAACTAAAAGTTGCCCTAAAATTCAACTTTTATACTAAAAATGGCTTTAAATATGTTAAATTAACAAAATATATTTTGACAGATGCTTTCGCGCCCAAAACGCTCTTTGAAAATTGTGTGATGTCACAGTTTACGGTTTGACACATAACTACATACACACGTAGAAGATACGAACTGTCAACTGACATTTGTCATTTGTTGTTTATCGTCTAACTGTCAACAGTGTCAATCCGAGAGTTGTGACGTCATCAGAATCTTCAATAACGTTTCGAGTTTGGTCACGTGACGTGTACCAAAAGATTTTTTAAATTCAATATTTACAAAAATATGGTCATTACAGGTCCCCTAAAAGTAGTTTAACATGTTCTTATAATCCAAAAGAATTTATTGGGATACAATTCTGCCCTAAGATTTGTAGATGGAAACAACCCTATTGTCAACCGTTTCTAGTGAAATTTTGTGAGGTTTGATTTTTTTTTTTTCAGTTTTTGTAATTGTTGAATATGCAGGGTGAAGCCATGGAGGTTCGTGAGGTCTACCGCTCACAGAGCCACTAATAATTATTCTAGGACTATCTTAAGCCATTATTTGTCTTTTATTCACCGATAATTTACATTTATAATTAACCATTTCACTGCCACGTCAATGAAGTAAAAGTGTCAACAACGCCATGAAAAAATTGCACGTAAACAACTCGTATAACATATGAAGTCGTGGTGTGTGAGGCACGAAATTTACTGACTTTATATCAAGTCAATGGCGGCGAATAGGTTAAAACGTTATTGACCACACATTAACGTTTTTCCCTAAACGTGTTAAAGCCACCGGTGATTTCCAATGCACGTTTATTTATTATGCATCCTAGTAATTATAGGTAATCGTATTGTAAATAACATAAGAAAACCGCCTTTCTTTAGTAGTACGTCAAGTAAGAGCTTTTCAAATTATCTACACACATTTACTTGATGACGCGACGGTCCGCCTTCGTGAATTTTATATTATGACAGACCGCACGCGATGCTATTTTGTTGTGGATGGTTAAAAAGTCAAGTGACCACTAGTGGACCTTATCTCTTTGCAATACGGTCGATGATTATACATTGTCTTGTGTTTATTTTGGGTTATATTAATTATCTTTTCCTTATAAACGATTATAATAGGCTATACGGGGTAAAGTGGCTCAATGAAATAACGGGTTATTAATCTATAAAAAAAATAGAGTATTCAAATATGTCTTTCGTTTCTTTTAGGGTTGCGTACCTCAAAAGGAAAAAGGGAACCCTTATAGGATCACTTTGTTGTCCGTCCGTCCGTCTGTGCATCCCTCCGTCCGTCTGTCTGTCTGTCCATCAGTATCTCTGTCTGTCTGTTAAGACCCTTTATCTCGGGGACGCGTAGAGATATCGAGTTGAAATTAAAACCATATAGGTACTCAGGTCTTTAGTCTCTTGAAGCTGTGAAAAAATCAAACTTCTAAACGTAAAAAAAATATTCGGTCGTCAATGCCGCAAAATCGTATACATATCAACACTCTCAAGGGAATCAAAATTTAAGGGTACTTCCCATTTACCTGGAAGTATGAAATTTAGCAAGTAATATGGGTTCAAACTACAAGTACAGGATGAAACCTAAAAACTATAAATTTATAAGAAATTAAAAAAAAATTGTACCCTCGGTAGGCGAGTCCGACCCGCACTTATCCGGTATTTTTGTAAGCAGCATATATGTTTAAATATAGTCTTTTATCAATAACTATGTATCATGCAGGTGCACATAGCACACCTAACATCCCAATGATATAGGTACCTAGTATGTACGGCTTATGAATTCAAAATTTAAGTAGGTAAGTAATTTTCGCAAATCAGTTTTACATAATATAGCATCGCATCTTTTATATTTAGTTGTATGTTATATTCATTTAGCTGTATTTGATATGAATAAAAAATAAATAAATAAATAGTATAGGACATTATTACACAAATTGACTAAGTCCCACAGTAAGCTCAATAAGGCTTGTGCTGAGGGTACTTAGACAACGATATATATAACATATAAATATTTATAAATACTTAAATACATAGAAAATACCCATGACTCAGGAACAAATATCCACGCTCATCACACGAATAAATGCCCTTACCAGGATTTGAACCTAGGACCATCGGCTTCACAGGCAGAGTCACTACCCACTAGGCCAGACGGGTCGTCACACAAAGAATGAATGATGAAAGAATGAATGTCATGGTCACAAAAAGGCCATTTCTCCATACCGTTTAGTTAAAATAAACAGTTTTTTGGGGTTGTAGATATACAACAATACCGTGTGTCATTTTATATTCATGCAAAGTTAATGGTGTTTGCCCACCGTTGGCAGAAGCTTTCTGTAATGCAAATAGCTTTAATGCCATGTTTGTCGAGTGGGTTGTTTCCATCGCTCCGCGCAATAACGGTAATATTAATTATAATAACGGTTGTTTATAGGTATTAAATTTATTCTATGGTTAAATATTTAAAAAAACATTAAAATACAAAAATATTTGGTTTTCGAATTTGTCGTAAAAGGATACTTAATTTTTTTGATATCGTGTAAGTATACCATAAATAAAAAAGGGATTGAATTTATAACGGGAAATAGGGGCGTGTGACGATTGCCACATTTTTTCATTGCAAATGCCGTGCAGTTACCTTGGTCCGACTCTAAATTGTTTACATGCCGTCAGTGCATCACTAAAACTGACATTCGACCTGCAGAGCCTACCGTGAACCACGTTCGACGTGTTGCCTCTCTGTCGCACTTGTAAATTCGTACATAAGCTTGACAGGGAGGCAACACGTCGAACGTGGTTCGCGGTAGGCCCTCTGGTCTGATCCCCTTTCTATACATCAGTACACCTTTTAAAACAAAGTCCCCCGCCGCGTGTTGTCTGTCTGTATGTTCGCGATAAACTCAAAAACTACTGAACGGTTATTCATGCGGTTTTCACTTATCTATAGAGGGATTATTGAGGAAGGTTTAACTGTATAATTGGTTAAGGTTTTGTGTGACCCTTGCTAAGCCGGGGCTGGTCGCTACTATCTTATAAACTTTGCAGCTCAATGCACCACTATACCATAACTTCTTTAAAACTTTAATATCTTTAAAAATCTGGCATTAAATTGCACGCCTGAATTTAAATTTTCATTTAACGTTCTCGATCGGAAGGACTTACGGCCGGTTCCGAAGAATGAGATACGATAACGATAAGTTCTCATTTAGATATCGTTTGTATGTCGTATAATTGACAGAAGCAGCTTGATTCGGGCAACCAATGTCACTTTGACGTTAGAAATATCGTAGATAGATCTTATTGGGATCACAGCGGAATCCAAATAAACGTCAATTTTGACATGTCGTTTAGTTATCGATCTTTTAAAGATCTTTCAAAGATCTTAAACGTGTCTTAATCATTCTTCAAATCGGGCCGTTATATTGTGTTCGGTTTGTAACAACGACATGGGTATTATCTTGTTTCCGGAAATACGACTGAGCAAATAATAATAATGTCGCAGTTTTATTTATTAATATTAATATTATGAGACAAATTTACGCAAATCTGCCAAGCAAATCATTAAGAACCTCAACACCCTTAAGGCTTGCCTACCGCGATCACCGTAGTTCACAAATTGTGAGCATTTTTCTCTTTTACTTCAATAAGACATGTAATTAGAGTGGCAGAGAAAGATGTCCGCAATTTTCGTACTTCGGTATTCGCGGTAGGCCTTCAGACCGCTCTCTGTCTGTACAACTGGCCGCCAACCTTTATTATGTAAATTATGGCATGTATAATTGTACAGTAAGTCTTAATGATAATGATAAATCATGCAGTAGGTCCCAGCATTGCTGTTACTATGTCCGAATCTCAATCACTGCAGAGTGCATCATAGTAAGTTCGTATTATACAGTCAAAATCACTTTGCAATAGCCTACCGTCACCTGTAACTGGGACACGGGACTGTATCTCACAGTAAATTAATTGAAAGCAGTGTAACAAGTTGAAAACATAAACGTCGTATGTTTATTTACTCAAAACATAATTAAAAAAAACACTTACTTTTGTATCGTTTTAGGAATCGACATTACTTACAAGTAGGTTATATATTCTACCTACTCAGTACTCAGTACTCAGTAAGAATCAAAAAGCATCCAATACACACGTGCGGAGTTTACAAAGTTAAACTTGTTGAACTTAAAGCGGAACTTTGCTGGGTTTCTTTAAGAATTTAAAGATAAACATTAAAGAAACGAGCGAAATTGTGACACTACGTAACTATTTTATAAACATTTAATACGTTTTGCCACATTTTGTCTTGGCATGTAATTTGAAAATCGAAGACCGCCCGTCTCGAGTTTATCAGTAATCTGTAAGTTTAATCTGTATAACTAATAATAAAACTATACTCTCTTTGTCATTCTGTCTAATTCATATGGCTACTTACTGTGCAGGTACAATCAATCTTACGGAGCAGCCAAGGTGCTCAAAAATGTCTGAACATCTACTGTAATGTCTTGTTAATAGAACGCTTTGTTCACATATTTGTGAAGATCTTTGCCGCTCCGATATATACCTATCTGATGGCGAATGCACCAAACCGCTGCCGAAGTTTTCCTATCAATGAAAGAGCAATAATTGTCTACTTTTAGATTCCTTATTAACTTATTCAAAAATAGTAAATAATAATCCAAAAAGTATTCTGCAAGTAGGCCCCAAGGGCTCTTTTTTCAAGTCAATACAACATTTATAGTAACATCATAGTGACATGAAAAAAAAAACTTTTATAAATACAACAGTCAATACCTTATATTTGTATGTCTGTAGCACTTTACTGTCATCCCAATGTAATAATGATTCGACGATAATTAATCAAGATTAAGCACATTACAATGCGTCTCAAATCGGTAATGAAATGACGATAAGTACAGTGGATGAGAGGCAGTAGATGTGCACAGTATGGCGGCGGAGGGTCGTCAGCGCGCTGCTAGATTGTGTGCTGATGAAGAGACTTAAGCTCGCCGTCAGGAGGTGGCGGAGGATGCGCCTCTTCCGGAAGAAGGAGGGTGAGTAAGGATGGGAGACAGATGTGCACAGTATGGCGGAGGATCGTCAGCGCGCTGCTCGACTCTGTGCTGATGAAGAGAGTTAAGCTCGCCGTCAGGAGGAGGCGGATGATGCGCCACTTCCGGAAGAATGAGGGTGAGTAGGGAAGGGAGACAGATCTGCACAGTATGGCGGAGGGTCGTCAGCGGGCTGCTCGACTGTGTGCTGATGAAGAGACTTACTTCAGCTTGCTATCAGGAGGTGGTGGAGAATGCGCCTCTTCCGGAAGAAGAGGGTGAGTAGCGATGAGTGGTAGATGAGCACTGTATGGGAATCGTCAGCGCGCTACTCTACTATATGTGCTGATGAAGGGACTTAAGCTCGCCGTCAGGAGGTGGCGAAGGATGCGCCTCTTCCGAAAGAAAGAGGATGAGGCTATTGGTGGGTTTTTTGACCTGAATCGGGAACTTTATGGCCACGGACTGAATGCACACGACCGACGGTGCAGCGAGCGGCAAATCAAGGCCGCGCCGCAGGTCACGTGGCTCCAGTCCATGGGCTAATACTTAATACTATGGAGGGTACAGGTAAGGAGAACAATCTGTGTATGAAAATTATCCATCAAACAACCTTAAACTAGTGGCGCTACAATACATCATTAACAATTTTTTTATTTTAATAAAAAAAAATCACTGACAGCGCACTTCACTCCGACAATAACGTTTAAATTCAGGTAATGTCCTTGTGCTACCCTAGCGCCACCGGAGAGATTTCCAACTATTATTTACAACTGCCAGCTGGAGCAGCTATTTCTTCCATAAAATATTGTTCTTACCTCTACCCTTCAAACTCAATACACTTATAAACAGATGCTGCCATAAACAGATGCGTTTGTAGGGTCTGCCATTAAGTGGTCTAAATTGGAAACATAAATTAAACATAAGCTGTAGGGAGGTATTGTGCTACCCCCTACAGTTTATGCGCCCTCACTATCGTCAATACAGGCGAAATCTGGATTCTGGATCATTCGGGACAATAGTTTTAAAAAAATTGTATGTATAGGTACGAGTATTATGTAGAATGACCCCCTGGTTAGACTTATTTTTCTAGGTACAAGACTGGCTGCACGGGGTATATATATGTATCGCTATTAGAGACAGGTAACTTTTTTGATGGAATAAAAAAATATCTGTGTTAAGTAGGTAAGTATATTACGAACTTTTTTGTTCCAACTTGTATAGTTCACGCAAATAATATTTTTATAGAAAATGATGACCGATTTCTTCGCCGAGTGCCGAGACCAATAAAATACAATAGCAGGTAATAAAATTGGTTTACAAAGAGGTTTTGTATTGAGAGCAATGGCGAACTATCTAGACAAATCTAGTTCCATTGTACACTCTTAAATAATACCTACAATAGAAGAAGTATTATTTAGTTTCTTATGATATGTAGATAGACAATATTTACGACAGCCTAGCTGAACATAAAAGCTAAGCAATTCTCAAAGTTTTCGTAACGCAAAGGTGTATTGTATTCTGCAAGCACATTCTACTCACTGCCTTGTTCGTTGTTCAACGCTTAAGGGCAAAAAGAAGCGAGAATTTGCGTGCTTAATAATTCGGCGGATAACCTTATTAAGCTTTGATGAAAATTCACAATTCTCCTGAATCTCAGACAAGTACTTATAGGTACGTACTTATACATCATGTCATTCACGACGACGCGTTCCTTGATTCGTATCGTCATATTATTAAAGGTTAGATTTGACAAATCCGCGCGTCATCGTGGATAACCGAACTATACAAGTGTATCAAAGAATCATCAAACATAATGGAATAATGAAATTATATTTCTAACCTCTAATCTATAAAAATAAGTGATACAAGTTTTTACTTTTTGGAATACTTTAGGTTTAAAGATCTTTATTTCTTTATTCCTACAACTTTATTCCATAAATCTGCATAGCTTTTCCTGAATTCAAAGTTTTATTAATTATTATATCTTTTTGAACCACTTTAATTTTGCGTTAACTCGAACTGGAGTCATTTTTCGTCAACGATTTTGCACGCATTATAATTCTTTATCCATTAGCAAATCCCCTCTAGGGAATTTAAATTTATTTTCCTACTCCTCTACTGTTATCTGTCATTTATGCATTCATTAACACGAATATAAGAACATACATAAAAGATTTCAAGAAAAGTCTATATTGTCTATTCCTCATAAAAGCTCTTGTGCTTTTATAAGCTATAATGTTACTGCGATTAATGGCTACCAACCTAACAAAACCAAAACGAATACAGTTTTAAACTAAGTGCATTGCTGCCTACTAGGGATTGCAAACCGGATTGATTTTCAATCCGGCCGGATCCGGACGGATTTTGGCTGTAGTCCGGCCGGATCCGGCCGGACCGGATCCGGTTTGGTATAGGAATATAAAAGTTAATTAAATGACATATTTTTCTAGTTTTTTGCGTAATACGTATTCCTAAATCTATAATTTGAAGTTAATAAATAACTTCTTAACAATAAAATAGAACTTGGTATTAAAAAGTGTCACAATGTCAATATCATTTTAAAAACAAAATTTTAAATCGGTAATTTATTATATTTAACCATTCTAAAGTGCTCAAATTTTCGTTTACAACTATAAATTTGATTAGTTTCCAAAGCCTGATGATGGGATGTGGGGTGGGAATTGGAGCTCCTTGAAAGGACAAGTTTTCGTAACTGTTCTTTGGTTGAATTCTTTGTAGAGTCTGTTCGGAAAGAGAAGAGTCGTGGAATGTATTGGGTCCCATACATTCCACGACTCTTCTCTTTCCTCACAAACTCTAACGTTGACATCCATTCTAGCATAGAGAAATAAGAAGTACATAGAGTGCTCACTCCATACATCAGTTTTGGTACCAAAACGCTTATTATTTTCGTAGTCGACATCTAGCATCGAGTAGCGGAACTCTCAGTACTGCTACTCGACAATAGATATCGCGGCAAACAAAAAGTCTAATGCTCAACGATTTTCCGCTAATATTATAACCAGAGTAACCGGAACTCTATTTTAAACTCCTACGCTTACTATTATTTATTACTTTTAACGAAGATATTTTACTTTTAACCAATTATGATATTAAATGCGCTCTAGTATTATCTTGCTCTAATTTATTTGTCCGAAAAAGTAGTAGACTGTATGACTTAAAAAAATGTACTTTTTTTAATTTATGGAAAAGTATATTGGTCAAATTATAAGGAACAACACACGACACGACGATCTCATACGAAAAATAATAGAATGTATGATTGAAAACCATCGCGGAAAGGGACTCCCTAAGAAAAGTTACATAGATCAAATAAAGAATTGGCTAGACGTATGTAGAGTAGCGTGTACCAGGACATGAAGGAAATTGCATTAGATTGGATGAAATTGTAAAGACAAAAGATTCTCTCTTAAATTTGAATAGAAAATAATCTATATTATATCATATATATACACATATCGGAGAAAACTAAAGATTATCAATATTATCATATATTCTTCATTCACACATATTGATGTGCCCAACTGTAGTCGGTTAATCTCCTATCACAACATTATGACACGACATTAACCTTCTCTTTAGCATAAATTACAAATGCCTTCTATGGCATCTCCATCCTTTCATTTTTCCTTATATTACAGTATTTATGTAATCGTCATATCGTGCCACCAACATGAAAGAAGAAGAAATCCTCTTCTGTTCCCAGTCATCGTCATAATAAATATATTTTTATCTTACTAAATTTAAACTTTTTCATTCGTTTTTTGTTCTGTTCAACTTCATACCTCGTATCTGTTGCCATCTGAAACGCACAGCGCGTGCTGTATTTAGGCGTTTTTTTATTATACCGGATCCGGTCCGGATCCGGTGATTTTTACCGGATCCGGTAGCTCCTGAAAAGTGCCGGATCCGGCCGGATTACCGGATCCGCCGGACCGGATTGCAATCCCTACTGCCTACGTACAAAATATTCATTTGGTTGTATAGTAAAAATAATTACTTCATAAGTCAGAAACACGCATGTGACACCCGTAATATAGCAACACCCATAGACTACGAAGACCGTTTAGCGTTGCTTGTTAGTCTCCGTAGGCTACGGTGGCCAAAATTGAGAAAAAACTGTCCAAAAAATTAATTTTGCAAGTACCAGGGCCTCATGAGTTACGAGGAGGTGTCGCCGACCGGCCGGCCGCGGCCCGGGGCGGGCCGGGCGCGTAACAAGGTATGCTCGCGCGTCTTGGCTATATACTTTTGCTGTAATTTGTTTACCTAAATTAAGATTTAATTTTTGTTGACTCGTAGGAAAAATATTGTATGCAACGTTGTATAAGTAGGTCAAAAAATTCTCGTGGCGTTTTCCTTTACAATGTTCGCCTACGCCTTCGGCTCCGGCTCACATTGTAACTCACGCCACTCGCCTTTTTTGACCCTTCTTATACAACTGTTGCATAAAATACTATAATAAATATGCAAGAAGAATACTAACGCTTTTTTGCTACGCCAGAGGTTTTTTAATTTACTTTACTCTTCGTCCGCTCTATGGCAGGTTTTTCAATTACTTTCCTACGCCAATGATATTTCTGTAAAAAAATCACGTTCCACAAGATTATGTTTGGATTAAATTCCATTCTTGACAAGATATTTCAATCATCTTGGATGAAGAAATATTATAGGTACATATTGGCAAAGGGAATGCTAAATCATTCCCTGTAATTTCTTATTATGAATGAAGGGATGATATGATATAACATTTAATATGAATTATTTTGGAACAAACAAGTATATACAATATGTTCTCACTAAAACATAGCTGAGTAGGTTTATTTGCCATTTGAAATAGTGACGTATGTTACTACGAAATTTAATCGCCTCGTACGAGTTGAGGGTCTACCGCGACCCAGGTTCGACGTGTTGCCTCCGTGTCACACTTACGTACGAATTTACAAGTGCTGTCGTGAGATGCAACACGTTGAAGATGGTTCGCGGTAGGTAGGCCCTCTGAACTGAACTCGGGACCTTCTAATGACCTAAAGGTTCCAACTGAGATACCCAAACTTACCAGAATCCTTTGAACATTTCTACAATTTTTCATTATTTACATGCTTTTTAGAAGGAGCGTAAAATAACGAGTACTTTCTAAAATTGTGGTACTTTCCACATCGTTAAAGATCTAAAATTTAAAAATTAAGTTTCTAAAAAATCCCTTTATTTCCGAGAACTTCCACAACTTTTTGAAAACTATCTACAACTCACCCATCACACATCTATTAGTGATATTCACTTACATTGTGTTTATTTGTCGACAGATCTATCGATGAACCGGCAGGTGTCGACGGACCCGGCGCCGTCCACATCGGGAACTCCCGCGCACTATCCGAGACAACCGCCAGCGGATCTGTTGCAATTGGTAACTTATAACTTACATTCTAAACTCCTTAAGGGTTTTGATTATAGTCGCAAGAACGTTCGCTAGCTCGCGCGTGTGCACGGAGTGGACGAGCGGGTTAACGAAAAATATTATGAGCGCCGCTAAGGTTATTCCCACTAGTTACCACCAAGTTTTTACCAGTGGTTACTACTGGGATTTTTTCCCACCTTGTCCCGATGGTAACTACAGGGAAAAAATCCCACAACTCTGTTTGGTGGTAATTCTTAGAAATATTCCTAGTAGTTACCACCAAACCGAAGTGGTTGGTTGGGATTATTTTTACTTGGTGGTAACTATCGGGCCCGTCGCTAATTGACACGGGCGTGTGCGGCAGATTTTACCTACTAAGTATTTCATCCGCGCGCATGCTACAGTAGTAGTACTACTATGTTTTCCTTGACTATCAAATTTTGGCGTAAGTTTGACCATTTATGATAAAAAAGACCCTACCATATTACTACAACTACATACAGTAGGTACACTTTATTAAAAAATATGTCGAAGTGGTTTTGAAGAATATATACATATATTCATTACAAACAATATTATAATAGAAGCGAAACTCTACAAGAAGGGTTCATATAGACTTTCTTGAACATAATATATTTCCTAATGTGAAGCAACCTACCTACTAAAAATATATCTATTATATATTCTTAGTAGGTATCTATTAACTATACCTAACTACTATTTATTACACTGTTATTAATATATTTACTGTGACATCAATACTATTGCCGCCTACTTGGCTTAGCAATGTATTCTAAAATTATTTTTGTTATGGTTTTCGACTAGGCGCTTTTACATAATTATTCGAAGAGTTGAAATAAATATACAGAAAATGAACACAATTAAGATAGATGTTCGAGTACTCGTCACTGTACTAGTACATGTATCATTAATCTTACGTCACTAGCGATAGAGGTGACAGCAGGGTGTCATCTATTGGGCATTAGCCTGACGAGCACTTTTAGAGGGCGTTTACAAACAAAAGACATTTCGGGGAGTGCGCATAGGAACTGCACGATCTGATCCCACCTTCCCCTTTCTATCATTGGACACCCAGGAGCGGGGAGCGAATGCACCCGTTCGTGGTAAACGTTCCATTTGTTCGCACCAAACGTTTGCCTCCTCTTTTCTGGTACTGACGGCTCCCTCCACCTGTATTCCGTGATAAATATGACCTCGGTCTCTTTAAAGCAAGAGAGAATAGGATACTACTGAACCGGTAAGCTCCATCTTAGGCCCTGTCTTCACTTTCGATCAGACCTGCTAGTATGAGTTGCGTTCTCTCTCGCGCGCGACTCCATACATGTAGCGCGACATAAAGTATAGACTCGCGCGCGAGAACGCAACTCATGCTAGCCGGTCAGGTATGACTAGGGCGAATCGTCGATCAGTTTATAATAAATAAATAAAAAAGGCAGTTTAAAAATTATGTTCTGTCAAAACCTTTCGTTGCTTCCACAAATTGTACAAACAAAGAAAACTTCGACTGCCGATTCAATAAGTTGTTATCACTTCGTTTTCCCTAAAAGTTCTGCTATTTCCAGGAACCAGATGAATCCCAAAGACACAGGGAACAGCAACTACGGCAATACTCGTTCTTCCAGCTCAGGGTGCACCTGAAGCGAGGGCAGAACCTCGTGGCCATGGACAAGAACGGTGGGTGTCTTCTTCGTCTACACTACACACTTCTCACTTGATCACTGAATACGGCACGCAGTTTTACTAACGTTAGGGCGAGAATAAAGGCCGATGCACACACCATATGTAATGTGGCACGGCTTCGGCTTTCTTCGTACTCTTAAACGAGCTATGTAAAGTGAGCTGCAAAGGTGCCTACCTGACACTTACCTATGAATGAATTCCATTCATAAAGTGGGTACCTATGCTCTTTCGCAGCTCGCAGTCTGTTATATCGGAGAGGCTAAGATTCTTACTATTATCTGAACAGCCTCTTCTATCAAGATGATAACGAGCATGTTAAGATACTTTTGACCACCTATCCCGCTACGTTATATCTGATGCTACATAAGCATCCGATTTGACTAAGCATTAGACGAAAACAAAACAGAGAGGTACCGTAGTCTAAATCTTGGCTCGGTGGTAAAAGAATTAATACATTTTTGACACCAACAGCTATAAAAAAAATCTTTTCAAAATTCAAACAGAAACAAAAGTAATTAATGGTTGAAAAATGGGAAAATAAAATAAATAATTATAGAAGCGTTGGATAAAGACATATTATGTAAAATAAAAATACTAAGAAAATATTTAAGCGCGCGGTAATGCGATAACGCAGCGTTGAACGCGTGCAGAATGTATGAAAAATGACTAACCGCTGCGTTAACCGCCTCACAGAATATAGTGTCATTAGATTATATAATGTAAAATGTCATTTTTCCTACATTACTTTGATCGCATGCGTTCAACGCTACTTTTATCGCATAAAACAACCGCGCGCTTAACCGATGCAATATCTTAACTTTGTTTTTTGGAACAGTTGTAACATAAATTCATTCAAATTTTATGAACGCCTGCTGACTTATTCAATGCAATCACACAAATTTGCTACAAGCACTCGCGCCTTTTCGCCATTCAAGCACTACTTTCGATAATACAATTCAAATATACAAAATAAGTAGGTATATGTTTTAATCTATATAGGTACTATTTATCTGACATCTTGACACGTGTATACTAAATATTATTTTATTCTGAGGTTTGATACATTTTATTATTGTACTTTCTTATTTAGAAAGTAGACGAAAAGTCAATCCATCTTGCATTTTATAACCATATAAAAATTTGAGCACTGCAACCGAACCAGAGAGAAATATATAATGTAAGAAAATAAATATTATTAATACATTAATCACAATAGGTAGTTATTTTAGCTGCAATTAAGATTACACAATATTTTCACCAATTTATCATTTACACTTCACATTAATTTTTTTAAGTATCATTTTCAACTTTTTATCATTTGCATGTTTTAATTTTTTATTGCAATTATAGCTTCGCTGTAGGAAATGTTAGTGACTTTCATACATATCGTTTTTAATATACAGTTATTTGTTGGAAATTTAAATCAAAAGGATTCTAAATACCTACCTATAATGTATCAAGTAATCATGCATTGATATGACAAATTAATATTCTTGCTGTTCAATATAGAAACCGAGAATCGGCGAGACCTATATTTTACAATCTTATATTTATTTAGTTTATGACCTATATAATTTGGATTAATTGACAAGTACTTCTTGATTTGAATGATTTAAATGTCCACAATTGAACTGAGAGCTTATAATCCAAATACAAATTTGAATAATAATCGTGAAATATTATCTATATTTTATAATTATCACTGATATCAGGCATACGTATCAACCTGACAAGAAAAATTGAAATATTTTTTACATATTGTATTATTTAATTATATCCTTATACCATCAATACATTTTATATTATAAATAAACATACTACATACTATGCATACAAAAGTAGTGACTTGGCAAAGTTAAAAAAATAACATTACTTGTCAAATTTAGAACTAGCATCATAGACCTTTTATTTTAAAAAACTTGTCAGCAGTAACAGAACAGAATGCAGTCTTTTCAAAATTTAGCTAGAACCCGTAGACGTTAGCGGCCTTATTCTTTGATTTCGCTTCTTCTAACTCTTGGCTCCGCCCAACGCCAGGCTTGTTGGCAGGCACCAGCGACCCGTATGTCAAGTTCAAGGTGGGCGGGCGGATGCTGCACAAGTCCAAGATCGTGTATCGGGACCTGAATCCTGTGTGGGATGAATGCTTCACGGTGCCTATCGAGGATCCCTTTCAGCCGGTGCAGATTAAAGTGAGTATGATTTCACCTGTAAATTGTTATAGTCCTTGACAGCCAGCAAGTCCGTATTGAAACCATATATTTTAAGGTCAGAAGTCAGTTTATTTTTATGATTTAGGAGACAAACGACATTCGCCGACACCGTCGCTCATTGACAATAAGTATATATGTAACAGTAAAAGAAAGTCGCTGTAGCAACAGCTATACTCTGAAATTACTTGAAGGTTTAAGAAACGTCAGATATCAATGGGAATGATAAATGATAATACACCTACTCGTAGACACCAACTACGTAAATTTGTAGGATTAATTTCAGGACATAACACACTAAACAAACACCTACACGATATGTGTAAAACAGACAGCCCCCATGTGCAGAGCGTGCATGGAAGAAGAGAAAACAACCAAACACATTCTCCTAGACTGCAAACAGGTAGAAGTTTACAGGAGAAAATACCTAGGGACTCCGTGCACACTAAAGGATGCAATTAGCAACCTGAAAACATTGCTAGGCTTCGTGGAGGAGCTGGGGTGGTTAGAGTAGGGCTACCTAGATTCACGCAAAATAGGCACAATGGTTGTCGGAAAATGCCCAGAAGCACTAGCTACTACTAGGTAAAATTTGAGTGGATTAAAAAAATGTATTTAACTAATTCGTTTGTGTAACGAAAGCACCTATTTATAAGTATATTTTCCGTAATCAATTTAAAATATAAATATAGACAAAATAAGCCTTCGAAATTCCTCTGAAAATGCCCGGCATAATTTCACAATAATTTCCTAGGAACTTAACTATAAAGTTTTTCAAGAATCATAATATATAAAAGTCGGCAACACTCATTTCTTCCTCCATTGTCTAATACGAGTAGTAGAGCGTTTCTTTTTTTGCCACTTTTTTTATGTGACCTTTTTTGTCACTTTAGTGTTATTTCTAGTTAGGATCGCGCGCCCTTTTCATCCTTACAGGAGAAAATAATTTTTGTCCCAAAATTTCCATACATTTTCCAATGTTTCCGTTTTGTTACCGCCCCATAAAGTATATGGGGAAATGGTAACATAATAAAAAAAACCCTAGGATATTTTCATCCCATTAGGATCGAAAGAGCACGCGATTCTGAGTAGAAAAAACTAAAAATTTATGAAAAAATACAAAATTTATGAAAGTGGCATTTTTAAAGAAACGCTCAGTAGGAAAAGTAACCAATAATAAGTTCCAAAGGAAGACCAATAACGTTCCTCGCGCAATTACTTTTCTATGAGTTCCTCTCCGTCCGAACGACCGTTTACTGAAGCCAATCAATTTTATACGTCTCGTCTTACAAATTGTACCACTCATGCCAATTGCCGCCGGGAGAGTACCTAAGTGTAGTTTTATAGTGCTACTTTAATCTTAAAATACCATTACGATATGAGTAGGTACCTATCTAAGACATTGAACCCTCATACTGAGTAACAAGTCCAATGTATTACGTTAACTTCTGATAGTGCAGAAAACCTCATGATACCTACTAGTGATGTTACGGAGCTCCGGTTTCGATTCCGTTAAGTCGGAACTTACGATTGGTATTACACATCCGCTTCGGTTTCGGTTCCGCTACTTTTGAATTGGAAGTTATATCGGATGTCAAAGCTTAGCGCGGTGGCGAAATATGATCGGCGTACATCAAAAACAAACAGGTTCATGCCTGTCATTCGCTCATCTCCCCGCTTGCCACGTGCACGTTCTGTACTAATTAGTTGTTTTGTTGTTCTAATACAGGCTGTTTATTTCGTCACCTGCAATAATTTAGAGGCTAAATATATAGATCGTATTGAACAACTTTTACTATGGGACCAATCCCGAAATCTCGAAAAAATAAATTTACTCTCCCTTAGAAAATGTCAAGGTCAGTCAGGCAAAATGTATTAAACAGCAAATTTTTCTTCACGATTTCGGGGTTGGCCCATAGTAATAGTTGCTCGGTACTCATTATAACCTATATATTCACCTTGTAAATTATTGCAGGTGACTAAACGAACATCCTGTATACCTGCCCTTAACATCTCGTCCACCTCTCACTCATGCTCCGATTCTGGTTCCAGTTCCGATTCCGTTTCTGGTTCCGATAAACTAAATTTAAAACATCTAGTTCCGCTTTCGGTTCCGATAAAACCATATCCGTTACGTCCCTGATACCTACAAATACAACAGACAATTTCTCTTTTCTGAAAGTATCAAACAAATATCCGTAAATACGTTGCGGCTTTGGCTTAGATTATCTTTGAAGCCGGTAGGATAAGGCACATCCAATGACTTAAGTTAGTTCGTAGAGAAATATGTAGGTAAGCTTAGAGTGCTCCATAAAATATAGTAGGCAATCCGTACTTATGTACTACTAATAAGTTTTAAACTCTTGAAAGCTTGCCTAAAACTTATTATAAATGGCTTATCTTATAGTTATTATCTATATGTATGGATGGAGTGAGTACTCTCAGTTCACGTACTTATTTCTCTATGGTTAGATTGAAGAAAAAATAATTGTTAAAGGGATCCATTTTTACGAGTATTGATCGTCAACATCAGAGGTTTCAAAACGATTCTATGGTTGACTGTACCTACCTTAATTGTACTTACTAGTCTTTCTTGAGTGTTTAATAGCATCACACATGAATCCAATACTATCACATAGTCATCTGCATATCCAATAATGCTAAATTTACATATTGTGATAAAGGATACATTTATCAAGATGTATGAGTATATGTATGATATACTGCCTATTTTTAATGGTCTAGATAATCCCAAATGGGATCACAGGAATCAAGGTTAACGCTCGAGCAAATGTATAAAATCATCAAGATATCGAGCTCGAGCAAATGTATAGATAAGGACGACGCCCAAATTCTGCCAGACGTCCAAATTAAAATCGCCGCGAACGTCTGGTCTATATTAAATACCTATACTCCTGTAGATGCATAATGTGTGTAGGTATCTATATCTAGACAATGTGATTAAGCATATAGTTCGTGTCATCTATGATGACGCGCAGATTTATCAAATCTCGACTCAAGGCTCGCGTCTTCGTGAATGACACGATCTGTAATGACCGAAGTCTTCGGGATTTTTTTAAAGTGACTTGACTTTTATTCCATTTCTTATCGACAGATGTGCAGTCAGCTGCAGAGATATTTGACCCCCTGCAGTTATCTCTGCAGCTAACTGTACCTAGGTGTTGGTAGTTCTGTGTATGCAAATACGTGCAGTCACGTCTGAAAATATCGATACAAATAAAATCTCAATAATATGTATACACGACCTTATTGACCATATATTAAGGTGCATACATATTTTTGGCATTTTGTCCTCCGTATCTATATTTTTCAGATGTGACCGTACCTATAGTATACGAGGTGCGGTCCAAAAATTTCTGGCTGGAGAAATTTGGCGGCTTAAAAAAAAATAAAAAATATGTCATCGCGATTGTCATTTATTCTGCTTTTTCGTGTATGGTTTTGGGATTTCTGTTGGTTGTTGTTTTGATTTCACGGCGTTTTAACGATAGTAAGTCGAAGAATTTTCGAAATGTTCAAATTGGAATATCGCTCCGTGATCAAATTCCTGACAAAGGAAGGGGTCAGTCCGACCGATATAAAAAAAAGGTTAGATGCCGTGTACAGGGATACTTCTCCGTCATTTTCCACGGTAAAAGAATGGAGTAAGCAGTTTCGTTTAGGGCGGGAGTCCATTGACGACGAACCTCGCTCCGGCCGGCCTGTGGAAGTACTCACCAAGGACTGTGTCAAATTAGTGGAAGAGGAAGTTCTGAGTGATCGAAGACTTAAGACTAAAGAAATAGCGGCAAGAACCGGGCTTTCGAAAACTTCAGTACTTAGGATTCTTCATGAACATCTTCACATGAATAAAGTTAGTGCTAGGTGGGTACCCAAACTTCTTTCGAGCTTGCAGCGAACTGAGCGAAAAGCGTGTTCTCAAGAAGTTTTAGATGCGTATAGACGTTACGGAAAAAGTTATTTGGAGTCGATTGTTACGGGAGATGAAACCATGGTTTTATACTATGATCCTCTGTCGAAAAGGGAATCGATGGAGTGGCGCCGTCTTGGTGAAAGGCCGCCTAGAAAGGCCAAGGTAACGCAATCCACCAAAAAGATAATGGCAACGGTATTCTGGGATTGTCACGGAATACTAATGATTGATATAAAAGAAAGGAATACCACGGTAAATGGCACTTACTACGCCACCCTTATTGAGCAATTACGAGAGGCAATCAAGCAGAAGCGACGTGGAAAACTCAGTAGAGGTGTTCGGCTTCTCCACGATAATGCTCCCGTTCACACCGCTGCAATTGCCAAAGCTGCTGTAACAAAATGTGGCTTCGAGGAAATTTGCCACCCGCCTTACAGCTCCGACCTGGCCCCAAGCGACTATTATCTGTTCTCGAGACTTAAGGCAGACTTAAGGGGAAGACGATTTTCTTCGGATGATGAAGTGGCTCAAGCTGTTTTCGCCCATTTTGAGGACAAAACTCCAGAGTATTTTTTTAAGGGGATAGAAATGCTTATCACGAGATCTGCAAAGTGCGTTGAAATAGAGGGGGACTATATCGAAAAATAAAAAAGGTTTTGTAAATATATCTACTTGTTTTCTTTGTTAGGCCGGACACTTTTGGACCGCACCTCGTACCTACTTTAGGAATAAAATAAATATATCGGTACCAGAATGTGTTACTCTAGTTATCAATATTTGCAAACCTAAATAACTGAACAATTTTGTAGGATTGTTTGCATTTTAATTTTTTTATAATTTTGTATCTAAACAAATTATATTTCACAGTTTTATTGAAATATAGCACAATTATTAATTTGCTGTCTATGAAATTTGAACAGTTGAACTGCAATTCTGCAAAACAAACATACATTTGTGTTTGATGTGGCAGAATTTAGGTAGATACTTATTTAGTAATAATGTATTATCCAATAACTTTAAAAAAATCTTGTTTCTTTAAGGAAATGGAAATAAAATAGGACAATACAAGGAAAATACCCCACATGTATTAAATAAAATTATCGCAGGAAGTATATTTCTGTTAGGTATTATATATGGAGTTCGTAAAATATATTTCATTTTTTAACGCCTTTTTAGACGAATCTCTGAAATAGTAACAACCTTCTTTTCACACCGTTTTAACAGATTTATTTGTTATTTTGTCTTAAAATTACTAGCTTTGTCGCCTAAATTTTAGAAGAGCGGTAGAAATGGAAATATATAATATTAAATCCGAAATATGATTTCCGCGACAGGGGCTCTGTCAAAATCAACAGTAGGTATCAATATCTGTCAGTCTTTTCTGTACATGATATTTCCGTGGAATATGTATAGTTGTCATTTCAGCTTCGTCGAAGTCTGAGATTAATAACTGTTTAAGTTTAGGTTCTAAGTGACGTTTCGTATCATTTTCAACTAAATAAAAAATTTAGACCGTACCAAATTTCATCTAAATCGGTTCAGTTCAGCGATTATTGATCCCCAATACGAACTTCAACCATCATTTTCGCACCCTAAAGGGATGATTTTTGGAATCAAAACTATCCTATATTCTTTCCCGAGGCTCAAACAATATCTATACCAAATTTCAACAAAATCGGTTCAGCGATTAAAGTGTGAAGGGGAATAAAAAAAAGATATTTTATAAATTTTATATATTTTTACTTCGATATAGTGTTAATGTGATACCATAAATGAATTCGGCATCCCCGATGTATACGAGTATATGATTATGATTAGATAGCAAAAATATTCTTAATACTTAAAATACTGGTGTAAACATCAAGATAAAGTTGAGAGCAACAAATTTACATCAAAAATCTTGGTGGCTCAACTTCTTAAATCAATCCTTGGGTTGGGTAGGATCAATACTGCCAAAGAAAATCTTAGATTCACGAGACGCCGCATTTCATCGGCAGCGTGAAATGGAACAGTCTGCACGCTGCTTTTGAAAATAGAACTACGCGTAAGGTCCAACTTCGGGCATACCTATTAAAACAGATTTTCATATAATATTATTATGCCATCATTTCCAGTTACTTTATTTTATAATAAAAAATCATTCAATTAATGATCCGGTACTCCAGTGCCCCACTGTGATTCATTGTATGACAAACTAAGTAACTAGTCTCCAGCCACTTAATACAAACGCTATTCCCCAGGTGTTCGACTACGACTGGGGTCTGCAGGACGACTTCATGGGATCCTGCCACCTGGACCTTACAGCCCTGGAGCTCGGCCGGACCCAGGACCTGGTCCTGTGTCTGCGGGACCCCAACAAGCCGCAGCATGACATGGGGGAGATCGTGCTTAACGTCACGCTCTGGCCGAAGAGTCAGGAAGACAAAGACCAGGTAAGGTGCAACCTGGACCACAAGACGGATTAGACGCTGCAGGATAAATATATAAGACGTAATTCTGCCAACAGGAACCAACTCACACTAAATCTTCATTCATTTATTTTACTTCATGTCTTAACACTGAGGTTCGAAAAAGTCGAAAAAGTTTTGTTTGTGGGGTTGGTTCCCGTTTGCAAAACTACGTCCAGTTATATTAGTTACCTACTTATTGCCGCTATGGTATTTGAAATCGTCATAGTATGGTCTGTTTGAGTGGCAAGCCTAAATCTAAAAGAGGATGTAAGCTCAAAAAATTGATTTTGATCGCAAATTACTGCACTACCATCCTGTTAAACAACGACCTGAATGATTGGCCAACCGTGACGTAGTTTTAGGCTGACAGTGGTGATTCGGCTAGGTCAGCTCAGCAACTGAGAGATCAATGACGCCATCAGATATAACGGAGCGGTCAAGGTGTTCACAAAGATCTGAACAAAGGCTCTATTATCAAGACGTTAAAGTGCTTGTTCAGATATTTTTGAGCACCTTAGACGCTCTGTAGTTGTACAAAGGCCAATTAACTTAATTAAAAGGCCAATTAGCTTAACTTTTCTGTTATCAGTGGGTATTTCTATTTAAGATTAAACCATAAAAAGTGACATTACGGCCTTCACTTGTGTAATAAACTTTTGTTATGTGCCAATTGCGTGCAACGCTGCCACAGACTATACCAGTTAGTCATCATATTGGCTTGGTTTATTTGCCTGTATACGATGCCAGTCTTTAACGCGCGCCAAGACCAGCGCACGCGTCAGTGGAATTAAAAAGTTAAAGATAACCTTGTTCGGAAAGTAAATAAACAACGCGAGTGATAAAAAACGTGTTTGGATTCCGAACATTTGTGTTAACGGTTTTCTTATGTGCCAGTGCGTTTTTTTTACATTGTTATATTATTATTTCCTTGAGACATCAGGAAGTAAGGTTATTGATAAAAAGTTTTTGCCAATAACTTATGGTGTTTTGTGATTTTTTGTGGTTGTGTAGTGCATTGGTACTTCAGAAGTATTAAATGTAATATGCTACAGTTGTAATTAGAAGACCAACAAGCGTATCAGATAGGGCATTTAGTAACTATCTCGTGTTTGTGCAATGTTTGATATAAAATCTCGCTTAAGTAATGTGACAGGTTGGGACATACGCACTGAGGATATTTTCTAGTTTGACCTGTCTCCCTTTGCATAGATTTATTGCTCTTTACTGCATATAGACTTTGATTGCTTGTGAGTTATCGATGTAGGCATAATAAAACCAAAGTATAGGAGATATTTCTAAGATGCAATTTAATTTAACATGCAAAATTCAAAAAATTCAAAATTCAAAAATTTATTCTGCAAATAGGCCTCAAGGGCTCATTTACAAGTCAATACAACATTTATAATAACATCATATAGTGACATGAAATACATAACAACATTTATAAATACAACAGTCAATACCTGGGTAAACATTACATTATAATAATCTTAAAATAATCTTACGTTATTAATACGTTATTAAATCAACAATGGGTTTATTTATAATATAAACAAATACCACAATGTATCACAAAAACACTTATTTGTTATTTTTCCCGTAAAATAAAGAAATCATATGGGCACACTAGTTTGGCCCGGAATCGGAAAAATCGGTTGTTTTGTTTCTTTTTACGCGATGTGCAGGTATGGTTGTCTCGGTGTAGCCAGGTCAGCGGAAGAGAATTATCGTATTTGAGTGTCAAAATTATCGTACTTAATTATCAATAAGGCATTACTCCAAAAATTTCTTGCAAAATAAGCTTACATGTGTTAGCCATTTATATTTAATTTTGTTAGTAGCTCGATTGATTCCCGACTTACTAATTTGGCGGTATTGATATTTTAATATAAGAGGTAGTTTGACATTTGTCATGATTCATTACGCTGTTGGATTTTGTAAAGTGAAGTTGGGGAAATAAAACTGTGATTCGTATTCGAGTGTTTTTATTGCAAGTTATCATATCAGAAGTTGGAAACGAGTCCAAAACGCCACAGGTAATTGAAATTTTGTTTTTAAATTCATAGATTTATGTGCATGATTTGGCTTTCTTGACGTTATTAATCGAACATTACAAGTAAAACTAAGAGGTAATTGAGAATATTTTCAATAATTCTGGAGATAAAATAGCTTGATAACAAGGTTTACGTTTATTATTAGAATTAGTAAACAATCTGATTAAAATAGCATATTCGTAATCGTAACCGTAATGCTACAAATTAGAATTTATGTTCACTATTAGATATTTGTTGTGGATGATACTTGATAATATTTAAGGAACTGTACAACTAGTTTTACATGTATTTATGTACCCATTATTCTAATTATGATTGTGATAGATAGTGTACTTCGTAATGTTATTATTTTAAAAGTCTTTTATTGATACTTTCTTACCACAAATAACGTGCATAGTTATCAATATAAAAACTAGTGTTTACTTTAGTTAGACACGTGTAAATACTTAAGGTAGTAAGTAAAACAGTTATGCTTGTGAAAATCATTTTAATTTCAGTATGGATGAACTTGATAGAAGAGTTGTACGGACGCCTCCGCTCCCACGTGACAATCCTGAGGGAGGCCAATCGATGACGCTGCAAGTACAACACAGGAATAGCAGGGCTCGCGACCGGGAACTGGAGAGGCGCAGCCGCGCAAGGCGAAGTCGATCCAGACACAGCCGCGGGAGGAGTAGCCGCATCACCTCTGACGGATCGAGAAGCAGCAGGCGCCGCAGCCGGTCACGTTCGCGTCGAAGCCGGTCGCGGATGCGCCTCAGCCCAGCACATGTACACCGGAGTCCTACACGTTCGCGCCGCAGCCGCTCGCGTCGCAGTAGGACGCGCTCGCGCCGCAGCCGCAGCCGCTCGCAGTCGCGCCGGCACCGCCGAAGTCATACAAGGTATGGTGATAATGAATTACTAGGCACTTTGAAAGATTTATTTAAAGCTGTTAGATCAGAGGACAGGTCAGATCATGTTGAAAGATTCCCCGTAATGAATGTGTTGCCTGAATTTGACCCAGCTAATCGTAGTCAAACTATTGACGTATGGCTAAATAAAGTAAATGAGACCGCAAGTATTTACAATTGGACTGAACGACAAGTTATTCATTATGCGTTACCTAAACTAGCCGGTGTTGCTCTAAAGTGGTACCAAGGCTTGACGAGCTTAAAACACACGTGGCTCGAATGGCAAGTTAAATTAAAAACTGCTTTTCCTAGTAAGGAAAATTATGGTTTATTGTTAACGGAAATGCTTGAAAAACGCGCGAAATATGGAGATTCATTAGAAGATTATTATTACGAAAAAGTTATGTTACTTAATAGGTGTCGAATCACAGGTACCGATGCAGTTGACTGTATTTTATTAGGGATAGATGACAGAGCAGTAAAAACCAGCGCCGAAGCAGCGCAATTTACAGAACCGGATAAATTGCTAGTTTATTTACGTAGTCAGAAAAATACCAAACCAAGAGTCTCGTCTCGACAGACCAATGATAGCAAACAAGTTAACAGCCGGGGCCCTAAACCGGATAATAAAGTTGTTAAATGTTTTAATTGTGGTGAGGATGGACATCCTCATTTTAAATGTAAACAGCCAATAAAGAAATGCGAAACTTGTTCTAGAATTGGTCATGTTTCATCGGATTGTAACACTAAAAAGAATTTTGACGCGAAAAACGAGAAAACTGTGTCATGACTAGCCGTATCTAATAGTAAAGATCAAAAATTTTATAAAACTGCATACGTAAACAAAGCAAGTCTTTCGTGCTTTATAGATTTTGGCAGTGAGTGTACGCTTTTGAGATTATCTGATGCAAATAATATTTTTGATGATTGGTCTAAAGATAATTTACCTATTTTAAGAGGTTATCCACATTCAGCAACTCAGACATTAGGTAGAGTTTATACAAATATTATAATTGATTCGGCTGAAGCTACTGTAGAGGTATTCATAGTACCTGATAGCCATTTAAGTACATCTTTATTGATTGGACAATCGTTTACTGAACAGGATCACATAGAAACTTATAAAACCAGTAATAATTTAACTTTTTCAAATACATCGAAGGATTATGAATACAAACCTATATCTTTGATCTCTAAAAACACTATTCTAATAAATAATGTTACTGAGGTAGATTTTTATACTAAGCCAGTTTGCAATGGGTTAATATATTTGGAGTATAGTTTGATATCGCAACCTGAAAGAGAATTTGTAACAATACCGGGTTTAATTACTGTAACAGAGGGGCATGGACGAGTTATGGTTAAAGGTTTATCAGTTAACCCTTTTGAGCTAGTACAGGATAGTGTTATTACTCGTGCGTGTATTGCAAGAGAAGCTCAAGCATATACTGTTAATAGAATAGCTTTGAATTCATCACTTACTGTTAATGAAGAGATAACTTTAGCTAGAATCCAAGTGGGGCAGACATTAAGCGTGCAGGAGATGAATGAACTAGTTAAGTTGTTAAACGAACATCGCAAATGTTTTGCATTTAGTACCAAAGAATTAGGTTGTAGTAACTCTACATCTATGAATATTCAACTTAATGATAAAACCCCGGTAGTATACCGTCCTTATCGCCTGTCTTATGCGGAAAGGGAGGTTGTAAGAGACATGGTTAATGAATTGAAGGAATCAGGGATTGTTAGTGAGTCTACTTCCGATTATGCATCACCAATTATATTGGTAAGGAAAAAGACTGGAGGCTATCGTATGTGCATTGATTATAGAGCTCTCAATAAGAGAACAATAAAGGAACATTACCCTTTGCCCCGAATAGACGATCAATTAGACGGGTTAGCTGGATATTCATACTATACTACATTAGATCTGGCATCTGGTTACTACCAGATACCATTAGCTGAACCTTCGAAACATCTCACGGCTTTTATTACACCAGATGGTCATTATCAATTTAATAGAATGCCTTTTGGTTTAAGCAATGCACCTGCCAATTTTCAACGAACCATAAACAATATTCTAGGTAACGCACGTTTTAAACACGCATTTGCATATATGGATGACATAATAATACCATCTAAAGATGTCAATGACGGCCTGCACAAATTAAAACTTACTTTACAATTATTCCATGATGCTGGTATGACCTTAAATTTAGATAAATGTAATTTCTTTAAAAAAATCGATAGAGTATTTAGGTTTTGAAGTTGATCAAAATGGTATAAGGCCTGGTGAGAAAAAGATTCAAGCAGTAAAAGACTTCCCTCGTCCTACTGATCAGCATAAGGTTAGGCAATTTTTAGGATTAGCCAGTTTCTTTCGGCGATTCGTGAAAAATTTCTCTATTATTGCGAGACCACTAACTCAGCTTTTAAAGAAAGATACTAAATTTACGTGGGGCGAACAGGAGGAAAATGCATTTATTCGGCTTAAAAATGACTTAACGGACAGACCTATTCTTGCCTTTTTCAATCCATCATATGAAATAGAGTTACATACTGATGCGTCTAAGTTTGGAGTGGCCGGAATTTTACTACAAAGAAAAGATAAGTCAAAACCATTCGAAGCTATTGCATATTACAGCCGACAAACGTCTCCCGAAGAAATGCATTTTACTTCTTACGATTTAGAGACCCTAGCTGTAGTCGCGTCTTTACAACGATTTAGGGTTTATCTACTTGGTATCCATTTCACCATCATCACGGATTGCAATTCTTTGAGGGCTACATTTGAAAAAAGGGATGTCATATCTAGGAGTAGCAAGATGGTGGAATGTGATCCAAGAATATGATTTTGCAATTAATTATAAACCTGGAAAATCAATGGCTCACGTAGACGCATTGAGTCGCAACCCAATCAATGAAGTATCCTTTGAAATTAAAAACATTACAGTAGATTGGATAGCCACAGTACAACAAAATGACCCTGAGCTTCAGCGTACAGTTAACGTACTTAAAAATAATGAAACTCCTAATATAATTGAAATATCGAAGAATTTTGTTGTCAAAAGGGGTTTATTATATAGAGTCACTAGTGATGGTAATCGATGGGTTGTGCCTAAAGGTGTCAGATGGCACATCATGAAAAGCAACCATGATGATATAGGTCATTTTAGTTTTGAAAAGACATATGACAAAATTAAAGCCACTTACTGGGTTCCAAAAATGAGAAAATTTATTAAAAAGTATGTAGAATCTTGTTTAGAGTGCGCTCATGCTAAAGTTCCTGTTGCTAAAAAGGCTGGTCAATTACATCCTATACAGAAAATTGCTGTACCCTTTCACACGGTCCACATCGATCATTTAGGGCCGTTTGTCAAAAGTAAACATAAGAATACTCATATTCTGTTAATAATTGATGCGTTTACAAAGTTTATTGTTATTACTCCTGTTAAAAATACGAAGACAGCTAGTAGCATTAAAGCACTAACTGCTTACTTTCATACATTCGGAGTACCCAAAAGAATTATTTCAGATAGGGGTACCTCATTCACGTCACATAAATTTAAGGAATTTTTAAATGATTTAGGAGTTAAGCATATACTTAATGCTGTGTGTACCCCGAGAGCCAATGGACAGGTAGAGAGGTACAACAGGACCTTATTAGCTGCATTGACGGCATGTAACATAGGAAAATCCGAGCGAGTATGGGATGATAGCATATCAAAAATTCAATGGGGTATAAATAATACTTTGAATAAAGGGATTGGTAAGACACCTGCACAAGCTTTATTCGGTACGGAATTATCCGGTATGTCTGATGCGTTATTGCGGTTAGGAGTCGCTTTAGATGAAGATAGCATAGATAGAGATACTGTTAGAAACGAAATGACAGAACACATAGAAGTTGATCAGAAGAAGCAAAAGGATAGGTATGATAGGAAAAGAAAACATGTTGAATATAAAGTTGGTGATTTAGTGAGGATTGAGAGAGAAGTACAGTCTACAGGTCAAAGTAGGAAATTAATTCCAAAATTAAGAGGTCCATACCGCATAACTCGTGTGTTAGGATATGACAGATATGAAGTTGAAGATACGCCACTGTCCAGAAAGGGAAGTAGGCCATTTAAGAGCATATTTGCTGTGGATAAAATTCATCCCTGGCTAGTATTTGAAAGATCTGACTGTCAAAGTGAGAATGAAAATAAAGCTAGTGAAGATTATCTTGAGGTAGAATCTGAAATGTCGGAATGATTTGAGAAAGTGATAATTAATTTGTATTAAAATATGATATTGATACTATAAGTTTGATTAAATTGAATCAGGTACTGAAACAGGTATGAGGTTTTAGTACAAAATAATATATATATGTGTATGTGGAAGATATGAAGGAGGCTTCCATGTACAACATTTGATTTACATGCTAAAACAGGCAGGAGGTTTTAGTATTGAATAGGCGATGACTTGAGAATACATGGAAAATATGAAGGAGGTTTCCATGTGTTTAATTACTTTAAGGTACTAGAAATATGTATGAGGTTCTAGTATTCTTCCAAACTATAATATTGAAGATATGTATGAGGCTTCAATATTGAAATGAAATGTTGTTGATTATACATTTAAGCAGTTTATAAATACGAACGAGTTAATATATTGAAACAAAGGATGTATTTGTATAATGATAATATTTACATAGATTAGTAATAATAGCAATTTATATTTAAGTTGTTTTATGTAATAAAGTATCAGTAAAAATGAATAATAAAGTAAATTTTGTTTAATAAATTTATGGTAATATCAAGTAAAATAGAGCTGAGAGATAATATGTTTCTTAATAATAATGATGTATTGACATTAAATTCATAATAACGTATATATTAATTAATTGGCCATGTTATTATGTTTTGTATTACTTAAAATTCAAAATTATTTTGTATGTTTAATTTTAATTCCCGGGGCGGGAATTGATTCAGGACGGCCGAATGTTAGCCATTTATATTTAATTTTGTTAGTAGCTCGATTGATTCCCGACTTACTAATTTGGCGGTATTGATATTTTAATATAAGAGGTAGTTTGACATTTGTCATGATTCATTACGCTGTTGGATTTTGTAAAGTGAAGTTGGGGAAATAAAACTGTGATTCGTATTCGAGTGTTTTTATTGCAAGTTATCACATGTCCTATGTATAATCAAACAAAAACGCAATTTTCGTCTAAATTGCGCAAAAAACAGTTTTATATTTGTGTATTGTTGTGATAGATCCAAACGATTTACAGGAAATTTCGATATTTTTGACGCAAACCAAGAAGCCGAACACCCAAAAGGTGCTAATTATAGCCTATTTCGCAAGAAAAGTGTCAAACTTTGCTTCAAAAACTAGACTTTTTTGCTGGCATCGTTTAAGGGCTGAAATTATCGTACTTCTGCGTACGATAATGCTCTTTGGAACGTACAACTTACCGGAGCCCAAATTATCGTACGTGTACAACAATTATCGTACGCCTGGCAACACTGAGTTGTCTTCAAAAGAGATATATCTTCCTATCTCTTTCTCACGTGATCCCAATCGATAGGTAGGTACATTCCAGGACATTACAGCTACTTTACATGCTTAGTATAGATACATTTTAAATAGACCTTGTATAAGCATGAAACTTTTGATGGTTTCGTTTATCTATTCTAAAAATATGCATTAAGGCGCCCACTGATTACCAGTTCGCCGGACGATATCGGCCTGTCAGTTATCCGCAAAAGCTGACAAACGCGAATAACTGACAGCCCTTTTAGACTAACTATGCCCGCGCCTCCTGCTCGGAATTCTGTGTCATCCCCTCCCTACCTTAGCGGGTGATTTCATCAAAATCGCCTGATGGTAAGCGAACCGTCGCCCATGGACACCTGCAACACCAGAGGGGTGGTGTGTTGCCTAATCAAGAGGGAAATGCCAGTTTAACCGAGTTTACTCAATCTTCCATTACAAAGAGTAAGTGAAAGAAGAGCTATTTCTGAACACTATTGGAAACACATGCAGAAAAATGATTGGACATTTAATACGACACGACATAGAACGCAAGCGAGGTAAAGGAAAAAAATAAATAAACCAAACGAAAGAAAAAGTAGGGGTCATGTCGTATCAAAAAGTCAAAGAGTAAGCGCAAGATAGGAATAGCTGGAAGGTTCTCCACCGAAAAGTTCATCATGACTCAATCTTCTAGATATGTATTGGATACGATGAGGCAATACAGTACAAATGCAAAATATATACCATGTAGCACCTCTGGAGTTGCAGGCGTCCATAGACTGCGGTGACTGCTTACCATCAGGCGGGCCGTATGCTTGTTTTCTCAAACGGCTAAGAATTTGGCACTTACGACACACGTTTAAGAAAACGGCCTAAACACACATTATGGTAATTTACCTAGCATTAGCGACCACGAAATGAGTCGCTAATCAAATTGGCTCACGAACAGTGGCTGATGCAGTTTTGTTTATAACATGCTTTTATGAGTAATTAAAGTAGGTAATTTATCATAATTATGACTACTATTTTGGTCATACACATTTTATAATATCCTTAAATTGTTCGCGTCCTGCAGACATCGAAAAGTTAAGGGAACCTAAAGATAATTTCTACAATGCTCCTTTACAGGCGGAATACATTTTTATAGTACTTGAGACTCAAATAAGTGAAACGGGATATATATGTACCAGAGTAGTAAACTTTTATTGTTATGTCCACCGAAGTGACCTTTTTGGGGTTCTGTACCCAAAGGGTCAAACGGGACCCTATTACTGAGACTCGGCTGTCCGTCGTCCGTCCGTCCGTCGGTCCTTCTGTCACCAGACTGTATCTCATGAACCGTGATAACATAGATTAGTATATATGTTTTTTAGCTATTAGTTGAAATTTCTACAGATTATATATTTCTGTTGCCGCTATTACAACAAATAATAAAAACAGATTAAAATAAACATTTAAGGGGGCTCCCATACAAAAAAGTGATGTTTAGATAATGGAACGGAACCCTTAGTGCGCGAGTCCGACTCGTACTTGGCTGTTTTTTTTTCTGAAATGTGTTTGACCCATATTTATGGAAAAACAATGTAAGTATATAGTAAAATGTCGTGTCTAAGTGTAATGTCTTAAGCAATTAGCGTCCCACTCGTAGGTCACGCTCATAATACACGAGCCATTGCTAGGGTTGCCATAATTATTCGGAACTAATACGGGATAAAATGGGATATGTGAGGAAACAAGGTGGTTAAACAGAGATGATTATGACCATTCATATTAGGTATTCTGCGTATTCTGCAGTGGTAATGATATACGGGACAAAAACGGGACGGGAAAAAATACGGGACGCGATATTTAAATATGGTGGCAGTCCCGTGTATACGAGACGCATGGCAACCCTAGCCATTGCAGGTAGATATTTAAGAAAATAGCAAATCAGGTATCAAATTCTCTAAAATATTTACGTCACTCGTGCATTATATGTGTCAAATGTACGTATTGCATTAATTGCATACTTGACAACACACATAATTAACCTTTGATACCTATAAAATAGATCTGCACGGCTACCGCGAGTTGTTTACGTTAGCGTTGGGTGAACTCGATTGCATTTCCTCTACCGCACTAACACATCAGTGCGAGCGAGATGGACTGCGATCGAGTTTACGCAGTCGGTAACGTAAACGTCAAGTGTCAACTCATGGTACGGCTACTAATGCCATTGCAATATTTTAAGTAGTTGGTTAAATGTGTCGATGATAGCATAAGTACCTACATTAAACAAGTCCAACCGTCTTCAATGAATTGGTAATTACACAGATTAAAATAACAAGTTCCCGCTTCTAGCGTGTGTGCATAAGTAGTAGACCTCTCTGAAGCTTTAGGTATTTAAATAAAAGTAAAAAAAAATCTACCCTCAAATGGCTCCTCAAGCCTTAAGTTGAGGGTAGATGAAAACATTACATGATCAAATATTGTAGGTTAAAGTTGGGTCATTCAGTGACAGATCCAGGCGGTTTTGTATTTGGTTGGTTAACCAATAAATTATAACTACCCGAAAATGTATAAATTGTCTGTTTACTTGTATTTAAATACCTAAAGATACAGAGTATACGAGTAGGTAGATGCGGATTAGTGTTAAATCAGAAAATTGGGAGTTATATCTCTTAACTTCGGGTATGTTCACAACCGATACATGAACATATTTTCTGTGTACATGTACAACCCATTTTTATCCAGAAAGTACCTAGATTAGATGTAAGTCCAGAGAAAACTTTGTTATTTCGAATAAGCTTAGAGGTTTCCGTTGAAAAGTTTAATTACCATTAAAATTAAACTATCATTAGACAAAACAATAGAGGAGACATTCGATTTAGTTTGATGTAGCAAGATCATTAAATAATATTTTTTTTACCAACAAAATTACGACTCTTAGTCCTGTTTCTTTCTAACCCCAGACGCAAAAAGAGGGGTGTTATGTTGTTGATGTTAGACGGCAATGTCTGTCTGTCTGTGGCATCGTAGCTCTAGAATGGATGGACCGATATCGATGTGCTTTTTTTCGTCAAATGAAAGCAAGTTTCCTCCAGCAGTTTGAAGAGTACCTGTCAGCTGTTTTCCAAAATGACGTATCTACTATGTAGCATGAGCATATGTATAAAATATGTAAGTAATATAAGCAAAAAAAAAATGTTTTGGTCAAAATAACAGCAAGTTTGCAAATTGAATATACTTATTAGGTAGTCTTTAGTTTTAGATATACTTACCTACTGAATAACTTTCATTATAATAATTATGCGTGCGAGTTTTGCGATATGGAAACATCGACGTCTGATCAGCCGAAATGATCAGGGTTGATCGGAGATTAAAAATCATACAGTAAGACGTACCTAATCACTTTCAAGTTTCGATGTAAGTATTCCAAAATCACACATAATTTCCATTATAATCAAATGAATGATTTAAACTTTAATGATTTTTACACCGCGACCCTCGGAGTCTTTATCCGAGACCACGGGGACAATGCCGTCCTCGAAACGTCGGAGGTAATTTTAAAACTTAATTATACGCAATTAATTCCCGTTGTATAATTAATAATTATCAAAAGGTATATTTCCTTTGCGCTACGACATGGGATTCTTCATGAAGCGGGTATTTAGGGTTCTCAAGAGTCGGCAACGCTTAAGTGGCCCTTGTGATGTTGATTTTGTCCATGGGCGACGATGACCGCTTCCCATCAAACGGCTCCTCTGCTCGTTTGCTGACTATCACATAAAAAAAGAGAGATTCGGAATTACCCAAATACCTATACCTTATGATTTATTGGCATATGACATCGCAGAGTATAGCTAAAAACCAGAAAAAAGGTACAAATAGAATTAGGTACTTAAGTTACCTACCTATATGAGTTAATTACACGCATCTGTAAAGGGTTATCTCTTTACCTATAGTTAAGTACTTCAGAGTTAAACTACGCTCCAGTGCACAAACATCCCGTTATACAGATAAGGTATGGTTGTAGTCTTATTTACAGTGACTAACATTGGCTCTAAAGTGCTTTAGGTCAGCTATTCTTCTTCCTCGCGTTGTCCCGGCATTTTGCCACGGCTCATGGGAACCTGGGTTCCGCTTGGCAACTAATGCCGAGAATTGGCGTAGGCACTAGTTTTTGAAAGCTACTGTGCCATCTGACCTTCCAATCCCGAGGGTAAACTCTTATTGGGATTAGTCCGGTTTCCTCGCGATGTTTTCCGTCACCGAAATGCGACTGGTAAATATAAAATGATATTTCGTACGTAAGTTCCGAAATACTCATTGGTACGAGCCGGGGTTTGAACCCGCGACCTCCGGATTGCAAGTCGCACGCTATGGCTACTAGGGCTAGCGGTTCCTTTTAGATCTAGTACCATACCTGATTATTATTGACTCAAAACGGGACTTAATGGCGTAAAATTAAGGTTTAAATACCTCCGACGTTTCGAGGACGGCGTTGTCCCCGTGGTCTCGGAATCTTCTCTCTCTTTCTTTCTCTGTCGGAGTCTGCAAATTTTGAAGACAACTTACATAGTTACAAACATTGCAAGAAGATTAAATAAGAGCTTGTTAAACTAGAATAGTCAGCCTTAATTTTTAATAGTTTAAATTCGTTCTACTTTGACATGAGTTTGACAAAACCATAGTATGGCGTGTGACGTATGATTGACAACTATTGTATCTGACATAGAACATCTCATATTTGCTACGGTTGTACAATTTACATATGTCATATATGAACCCGGATTAACTGAGTTTTAGATAATACTTAGCTGACGTAAGATGACGGACACTTAGACAGTGACGTCATGATGTTTACCCGGTAAACAAAAGATGTCATAGTTTATAAAAGTGATCTATGAAGATTATTGATAAAGGTATCCGCTTATTCGGTTGCCTACGTAGTGTCTCTCTCTCTCCGCCTAGCCTTATCCCATCATTTGGGGTCGGCTCTCCTAGTCCTTCTTCGCCAGGACGCTCTGTCCTGGGTTGTCCTAGATGTGACGTTTGCATCGTTCATGTCCCTTTCTATAGTAGCTATCCATGTTTGGAGGGGTCTTCCTCTTCCTCTCTTTGGCGCCGGAAACATTTCGAGTACTTGACGGGTCATGTGTTCTACGTAGTGTACGTATCTAATTAATATGAAATAAGTACCTACCTGTGGCTTCCATCAGAGGGTCCTCGTGCACATGAAACATAAGGACCCTTCTCTAATAGAAAACCACATATATAGTCATAAAGTTTAGTCTAATCGATCATCTTATCTGACAGTTAATCAAAAAATAGGTATTACCAAAACTTCAAACTTAATTGGGAATTTCTTAGATCAGGTTTTGTGAAATAGAAACAAAAATATATCCGCTACCAACTTCATTTTCAACAATCGGTACACGAACGTGTCGATTGTTTTATTTTTCAACTCTGACTACAGGTGTGTTAGTTTCCATATGAATATGGACTTAGTCCCTCGTGGATTCCGGACACGCTACCTTACAATTACAACAGTCGATTGCATACTAAAGGTTACATTCGGATAGCAACTGCATTCAAGGGACCTTCTACAAAAAGGTCTACTTTGTCGGGGACGTGACGCGTATACGTATGGTACCTTAAGGGGAAAGCGGAGTACCCGCGCTAAATCACCTATTTATACAAACATAGTCCTCATTTTCCTCTCTGGATATTAACATATTAGGTATTTAAAATATTTTTCCTTAATGTTTTGTACATCAATAATGATTACGTCTGATTTTTTTTCAAATATTTAATTATTATAATAGTTAGAAACATGAATAAATTTGTGAAATCTGTTTTTCGCTCCTAGTTTTTAAAAAAGTCAACCGTAGCATAGATTATAGCCCTTATGGCAAGCGACTAAAGTGAGTTTTACCGGTCGCGGTCACATATTTTTAGGCAACCATTAAGTTCACGTTAAACTTTTCAGTGCTCTTTCTGATGCTAGTGTCAACAAAGAAGAATAAAATAATAGATGCTAAGAATAATATTTACCTACAGCTCTAGTTCGCAGACAAGTTTTGAGAAAACGTGAAATTGACAGATTGTTTTATTTTTGCGAAAATCGTAAAAACAGCAAAGTGGTACCAGTTATTCCGAAGGATGAGTACTGTAAGCACTTAGCTTAAATGCAATAAATATATTTTAAATTTTGCTGAATTACATACCTTATTTTCTAACAGTACGGTTCACTATTGAATAATTCAAGTGTTGGAACATTTACGTGGAATTCCGAAACTAGGTGCTATCGATTGATGAATTGTTATAGTTTTCTAAACATTCCAGAAATACGCGTTCGTAGTAAACCGCCATATGATTATACTCACCAAGCCATCTTTGAGAAGGAGCAATTGCAGGTTAAATTCATGAAAAAAACACGTTTCAGGAATTTTAAAGAATTACCCTTCCGTAAATGGTGAGAGTAACCACCATAAGTAATTTTTGGGTCATTGACGGTACCTTGGTAACCTCAGATTTACATTTATATCTGTGTTGGTAACTTTGGTCTGTGGCAGTACCAGAGTACAGTACAAGACCTTCCATTAGCCGGTTCCACTACGAAAATTCTGAGGTTCGGCAGTTTTAACAAATCAGGGTAAGTATATCTTTCGTATGCTTTCATAAAAAAAAGCAAACTGTTTTTTATTTGAGTCATATCAATTCATGTCCATATACATACATTTGTTGTTCGGAATCCCGCGGTGTGGCACCGTCCATGCCGATCACTTTTTATAACACATGAAATTGTCAACATCATCGAATGAACATACACAATAAAGCGAGAGGACGCATACCAACATTCCTTTTCTTATTCTTTTTTGTTTATGTCACACTTCTCGATTTGGAAACACCGTGTCTTAAGAATGTGCTAAGTTTGCAAGCTCCCTGAACTGACTGTTATGAGTAGGTACGCAAAGCACGCTTGCTTTAAGTAAGTACATCGCTATGTACTTACTGTGCTGCATTACGCATGCGGTGTGTTTCAGCATTTAACGCCTCTAGCTGATCTAAGAACATAATGTTATATTCATGCGAAATAAAAGCGAAAACTATGAGACTGATTGATTATGTCTATGCATGCAAAACTTCCTGCAGAGTTAGTGAATAATACCGTACGTACCTACTCGTATTATTTGTATTCAAATTAAATAATAATCATGAATAAATAACAACTTAAGGTGAATTTTGTGCAATAATTTCATTACGAACTGTATTTTAACGGTGTGGTGCGTTCGTTTGTAAATAGGGCTTCCCATTGGTACTCGAATGGAATATGACCACAAGATTATTCTAGAATAATTTCGTTTTTAATATGTATATATGGTATTCATTATTCCCTAGTCTGTTTTTATATTTCCTAGTCTTTTTAAGTTTATTTTATTTTTTAAGTTTTACTAATACTTATATGGACACATGTCTGAAATAAACAATTTTTTTTTTTTTTTTTTTTTTATTATTCCAATTAGTTTTCAATGTATGTATTGTATATAAGTAATAATCATCGTTAGCTAAAAGTGTCAATCGATACCATATTGAATGAATACCATCACTATGTAGGTATTGTAGGTAGTAGTTAAGAAATAATAGCACATTTATTGTTTACCTACTCTACGCTTGTTGGTCTTCTGTTATATAAAACTATAGCCACCTATTTACATAGCACTCAATGCCGACCAGACAATGACCTACCAGGATTAAAACAATGTAAAAGAATCTCAACATTCACAGTGAAAAATAATTGAAACAATGCATGCTGTGCGTCCCGCTAAACATTCTACATAATTCATTGAATCTTCAAATACTGTGCCTAAAGTTTAATTAAAAATGGAGAAAGAAAACCAAATAGACCGCCTGAGAAATCGCCTCATCAGAATCCAAGAGAAGATACAAAACAAAGTAGAAGATATCCAGGACCGAGTACACAATAAAATAGAACAATCGAAACTACCACGATTTGTTTCTCACATATCGAGTGAAAAGAGCTCACTCGATGGAGATCGAAGTTCAAGAGAAGATGATGCTAGTTCCATCGATAAAATATCTATAAGTTCCAACGAGAGAGAAAAATCGATACCTCGTTTTATAGTTGATCAAGCTGATGAATGTGTTGATCCAACAGAAATGGAACCAATCAAAGCGTGTGAAGGCTTTATAAGGATGGAAAAAAATAATGTTCTGTTCACAAGGAGAAGCATATCGGCGACTAACTTGGCGTTCGACAGTGACGAATGTGAAGGATCTAGTGACTCCTGTGCTTCCTGCGACCGTTTTGAAGATGCCAGGTAAGAATTTATAATCATCTATTTCATTCACGTTATTAAATGGGAGCATAGTATAAGTAAGCTTAGAGTATTCTTTCCAAATATAGACAAAACCCATTAATAATAAGTTTCAAGCGCGAGCTTAGCAAAAACTAATTTATGTTAAGATTTAAGATTAAGAAGTAATAGGTTTTAAGCAAGTTTAAAACTTATTAATCATAAGTTTAACCATACGTTCCATACTACTAACAATACTAACATAATATTATGAAGTAATGAAATCCATGTATGTACTCTAAGCTTACTTATTTTTCTATGATGGCAAAAGTTATCACAGTTTGAGGAATATAAAGAGTGTTTCACGCTACACGATGTCATTTGCCTATTGACAGTATTGACCAGACATATGACAATACTTGAGTAGTTCATTTTATTTAACAAATTATAATTTGCGGTACCGGCCTGGGTTTGGCCGGGTTTGTCATGAGTCATCTTGGTATTCTCTGTTTGTATTATTGAGTCGTATCGTAGCTAACAAAGTTTATGGTATGCAATGCATCGTTAAAAAACTCGTTAGCTTTATTTGGTGAGCCGGTTTACGATAACACATGTTGCTTTTGGGATGGCAATGGATATTGATTGATGGGAATCATATTGTAAATATTACACCGTACATTTTGTTTAGCTATCGATTAATTGAAAAATATATGGACATAATATAGAAAGGAGGTTACTTCGCAGGATCATAGGTATTGATATAATTAAAAATATTTTGACACAGTTTGATGTATATTACCACAACTAACGAGTTTATTACAAGCTTTTATTTACTTTCACCTGACCGTTGTCTGTTTGTAATCAAATCTTGCAAGTTAAATTTGACCCACTTCCCGGTTTCCGATGAAGCTGAAAATTTGCATACATATGTAAGTCGGGTGACAATGCAATATTATGGTACCATCGAGATGATCTGATGATGGAGACAGGAGGTGGCCATATCTGGAATTGTCACGATGAGTATTAGTTACTTGTGGAAAGAAAAGTACAGTCAGCGATAAAAGCTTGTACCAAAAAGGAAATTTTTGCCAAAAACTTATTTTATTTCGATTTGTTTATTATTTTAAGAGCATTTGAAAGTGTGCATGGAATTCTATTTTCGCTCCTAACTCTTATAATGACCAAAAATTCGAAAACAGTGAAATGAAGGATCATACCCATGGTCAATACATCAAATTGTGTAAACATACTTTCTCTAATGTTATTATCCAGAGAGGAAAATGGGGACTAACTTTGTATGGAGAAGCTCGTTCCCTCGTAAATGACGAACTAGCTGTATCGTAGTAGATACAGCTAGTTGGTCTATACCACGCACAAAAACCGGGATTTGGTGACCGAGACAGCGGGAAAACCTCGCGCGAGAGCGTGTAGGGCATGCTGACGCGAAATATACCTCAAAAAAGTTCTTATTTCATGCAGGTGTGCTGAAGGACAAAGGCCTATTTTGTTCCCGCGGGAGTTATGGATTGTGAAAAAAAAACTATAATTCCCTAGTGAGTCAATCGTGGCTGAATGCCGAAAAGGTCTGTGCCTTCGATGCCTCACCTGCCAAGAAATTACAAAATGGCGGATGTTACCGTATTTAAGAATTATTTCGCTTAAAATTTAGTTTCTTCTTGCCAAGTGTGATGAAAAACATTGTGTGTAACTCTGGGGGTAAGAATATTGCAAACTCGGGTCTTTAATCCCCAGAGATGTGACTTATTTGAAATACTTGTATTTAAAATGCAAATACAAAATGCTAAATACCTATTTTGTATTTTGTATTTAAATACCTTTTAAAGAAAACTATTTTGTATTTTATTTCAAATAGTTTTTGGGACCTATTTTCTATTTTCAAAATACAAAATACTTTTTATTAGGTAAAGTAAGTAGGAGTTACAGTCTCTTCTGACGTTACAATCCTTGCAACTCTCTCATTCTTTTATGGCGACCGGTCTGGCCTAGTGGGTAGTGACCCTGCCTATGAAGTCGATGGTCCCGGGTTCAAATCCTGGTAAGGGCATTAATTTGTGTGATGAACACAGATATTTGTTCCTGAATAATGTGTTTTCTGTTTTTTTTTTTTTTTAGTTTATTTATTCACTATGAATTTTTTGAAACAGGGTTTAACACAATAAGCCACTATTGAAAACCTCTAGGGTTACACACACTATTTTTAAAGAATAAAGAAAGCTTTTCCAACTTGTAAATTCCGAGCAATACCTACTAAATTTTCAATTCAGACTAGGTATTCACTATTTAAGAGTACCTTTTATCGCAAAGTATTTGTATTTTAAAAAAGCATTTTGAAAATACCTATTTTGTATTTAGTATTTGAAATACAAATTTGAAAACTATTTTGTATTTTGCATTTGAAATAGTATATCAAGGAAGTATTTGTATTTTGTATTTAAATACTTTTTATAAACTATTTTTCACATCTCTGTTAATCCCCTCGTATCCATAATTTCTCTTACCCCCCTCGTTGCACAATGTACTATTCTCAGTCATAAATAGAATCTTATTGTAAAATTTCTACATGTCTTTGTACACAATGTTGACGAAGGATTTATATCCTCAGACCAGGACCCCGCCCGCGCTCCGGAAGCCTGCCGGGCGCACCCCGGGAACTACAGAACCATCTGGATATTCCACCCGCCTTCAGCACCTGCACGGAGCTGATCGAGAGGCTCGGCAACCGGTTCCCTCGGCTGAAGGAAAAAGGCGATAGGCTGCATAGGGTACTGCGGATTGTGGGCGTGGGTGTAATTAACATGCATGGATGTTGTGGATTATCTTTCTGCATTTGAAGACCTGGAATATTACGGGTCGTCTCTAGGTTAACTGAGGACCAGGACATCTGATTGGGGTTCCCGTGAGGTGTTGGAAATAGCGAAAACTTCCAGCAACCCTTTCCGTTGAGAGATGATGGAGGTGCTTCTTCCGCCTTATTATGCTAGTTTAAATTTTAAATATTTGAGGCTAACTAAGGAGTCAGCGGTTAGTGCAGCGAGGTTTATTGGTAGTACCTACTAACACGCATGGCCCATCCAGTATGTACAGTACTAACATGCAGCGTGGATAGGTAAATATGTTTTAAGGAACCATTATTCCATACTGCTAAATTGACGGTCAGCTGCAAAGAGAGGTGACGCCTCCTGCATAGACTGCTGGTATGTAGGGGGGGGGGGGGTCACCTCTGCAGCTGACTGTACGCACCTAATGATCACTAACTAATCACTTATGGATGCGGTAGTATAATAGAGTAAAAGTATTGGTAATACTGACTTGTTTTTAGGGTTCCGTAGCCAAATGGCAAAAAACGGAACCCTTATAGATTCGTCATGTCCGTCTGTCTGTCCGATTATTTTTTATTCCGTTCGTGTGTTTAAATTAAATAGGAATAATTAGATTAGTATAGTTATTCCAGTCAGACAGATAGAAATATAATATTTCTACGAGACAAGAGCAAATACTTTTTAGTGTCTTTGATCTTTGTTTAAATAATACTAGTAAAGTATTTCACTTAAAAGCCTAATAATGACATGATAGTAAATGCTAAAGAGTTTCGTTACCCTTAAGACCATCGTTGCTAGTTAATTTTTTTTTAATCTTGTTATTAAGGATCACCAACAGTGGCAACAACATTTTATAAGCTAATATACAAGGTGTCCAAAAAATATGTGCATTCCCGTTGCCAGGGAGGTTTTGGGATTATACTGAGCAACTTTTATTTACAAAATTTTACCCTCCCATAGAAAATGGATCAGCATAAGCCCACATCCTCCCTGGCAACGGGAATTCACATATTTGTTGGCCACCTATTTACCACCACACCGTTGTCCTATTTAATTCTATTTGCGTCACCAATTATAGGTGAACACAGCGTAAATATAAAAGGTATAAAGCTATACCTATTATAGAATTTCAGCCGCTATTTCTAGATTGGCCTCTTCAACCTTATTTAAAGGCAAAAGTGGTGTCTCTCCTCCTAAAACAGAGTCAATTATACTTCAAAGAGCCAAAAAACCTACTTTTATACAGCTTTTCCTGGCAAGGGTAATTTTATATTTACGGCTAATCTCTCTCAACTGTTTTATGGCATATGTTATTGCTTTACTTAGGCAGTAATAAAACGACGGGGTGGGGCAACGACATTATAAAAGTTAAAAGGTCATATGAACGACTAGAATTAACTGTAAATTTAAACAACTGAAGACGCCTTGTCTGTAATTTTCTGTACAAAACAGTCTCCCGATTTTTGAGGGAGGGGCACGTGAAATAAATGTTGGTACGTAAGTTAATGCTCTAAGAATGTATTTAGGCGCATGTCATGTATTTCAGTTGGTACTAACGAGGTAAAAGAGTGAGGGTCTGTTTTACAATGTCCAAGTAAAATCCTGAGTAAGTCATCGTTGCGTTTCACAATCTTCAAATAACCTTAACTAGTAAATAAAGTGCTAAGTTTCAGTTTTTTGTTAATAAACTACCCAATACTTAGACTTTGTGAAACAGACCCTAAATGTTATGGTTTTCATAATATGACAAAGTAGTAGTATAATTTTACATGTAAATAAATATATGTTACTAATAACAACGTACTTGTGTAATTTTTACGTTTGTAAAAGTTGACTTATTTACGTTTTTATCCTGTTTTCGTGGTTTTACTAATCTGACATAACTTCCTGTAACAACTTGGCCAACGATATTGAATTAGTTTAATTATGTTTGTACGCTATACACTTGAGCAATGGAAACGGCTTATTTGTACTTAAATTTCCCAACAAAGACCCGTTTAAATTCCTCTTAGGTGTAAGTATTTTCCCCGGAAAATGTACCTATTCGGTTTGAATTCAAAATGCCCCTCGAAATATACAGTAAAATGTCCTAAATTTTGGGAATTTCTTATAGTTATCAATATCTAGTAATATGGCCGATGGCCCTGGGTTCGAATCCCCTTGATGAGCACAGATATTTGTTTCTGAGTTTTCTATGTATTTGAGTAAGTATTTGTATATTATATTTATATATATGGTTGTCTGAGTACTCACAACACAAGCCTTCTTGAGCTTACCGTGGGAGTTAGTCAATTTGTGTAATAATGTCCCTATAATATTTATTTATTTCATTTGTTTATAACTCAGCCACCCAGCAACAGGTACTTAAAATATTTCTTTGACCTGATTTAGGTTTACAATTTTTCTATTTTGTTTTCAGTATCTATTAAAGAACACGCGTCTGAGCGACGTGAACAAAAGACTTAAGGCTCAGATCTGGAGCTCGGTGGTCACCATCGTGCTGGTGGAAGCCAAGAACCTCCCGGCCATGGACATGGACACGAGGTCTAGCGACCCTTATTGTAAATTTAGGTAAGCATTACTAAAGGAAACACGAACGATGTGAAAAGAAGGCTTAAGGCTCAAATCTGGAGACAGGTGGTTACCGCGCTGGTGGAAGCCTAAAGCCACCCGGTCATAAATATGGACCCGAGGTCCAGGTACCCCTACTGTTCTTACTTAAAAGGTAAGCATTAATCAATTACGTCTCCTTCAGAAATAAAAAATCTGTTTCTGTACAAGCTTTGTCCGAATCATCTATAAACTAATGCCCATCCAGGCCCATCCCCAGCCTGCACCAAGCCTTACCCAAAAGTTCCCATTATGCTTGCCGCATTCCCACGCTGTTGGCGATGGCAGCTTGTTGGACCAGCCAAGACCCAGAGCGGGGATCATTACCCCTCTCCCGTAAATGCCTAAAAAATCTTAAATTGGTTCTTTACTATCGAGACTCGGACCCTGGCTTCGACGAAAATATAAAAATTTTGCAATAGGCTTCTCCACTTCTTGTGGTCCTCAGCTTGATGGAGAGTCTTTAACATCGGCATCTGTACTCACGTTACAAATTGACTATATCTGGATTCAAACGTCTGGATTGTATACTTTATCAACATTTTGAACTTTATCATAATGTATGTTATATGTATTTGGAAGATCTAGAGTATCCGCACTTTATGATACTGAGGCAGTTTATGTATGATATTATATGTAACCTGCGATCTCATCTGCGTGAAATAATGATGGTGATTGAGAAAAACCATCCTCATCATCCTATGTCCTTCCTTAGGCCTCAACCAACCAAAACATACCAAATTTAATCTACATCGGTTCAGAGGTTTAAGTGTGAAGAAGTAACAGACAGACAGAGTTACTTTCGCCTTTATAATATTAGTAGGGATTACGGTGAAATATTTCCAGCCATTTATCTTTATGGTTCCAGGTTAGGTAATGAGAAATACAAAAGCAAGGTTGTATGGAAGTCCTTACATCCGTCGTGGTTGGAGCAGTTCGACCTTCATCTCTACGACGATCAGGAGCAGATACTGGAAGTCACTGTATGGGACAAGGACAAACAGACCAAGGACGACTTCCTGGGAAGGTAGGTTATCATCATCATATCAACCCAAGGCGTCCTGTAGACCCTGTAGTTCTTGCCTGGGTTTCAAACCGGTGGTTCTAGTTTGGATTCCTAATGGAGATATTTATCAGTTTTTATTCGATGACATTGTGAGGAAAACCAACTAAATAATCCAATTTCAATCTCAGATGAGAACACCGTATCGAGAGCCTTTTCATGTGATAAAATATATCATTGTTAATTAATTCTGCAAATCATGCATCAGATCGGGAAATCAATAGTGCATTGTTTGGCTATCCCCTCGGGCGATATACCTACGTCATGGCAAATACAATAAACCAACAACGTAATTGTAAGATATTTTATTTTACCTCTGCTTTAGTAAATTATACGTTGTTCCACGCAAGCTGAAAAAAGGATTAATTTAAAGATATTGTAATGCGAAGACAAGGATAAATTGTCGCCATCAAAATAACTCTTTTGTTTTAACGTACTTTAAAGCCCACAATACAGGCCTCCTACTGTAATGTTTTACGAAATTCCAACTTCATCATAATCTTGTCATAAGGAACATATCATAAATATTTCCGGGGATGTTTGAGATAAATGTTTTATTTGTGTAGTTTATTATCATTGAAATTTCGACGTCATTATTTCGAGATGAGTATTCTTGTTATGTTAAGGTACTAAAACTATTTTCCTACGTTACATTTCTAAACGTAAATTCACACATTATATATCCTCTAAGGTGTACAATAGACCTGTCCCGCCTAGAACGCGAGAAGACTCACAGTATGTGGCAAGACCTTGAAGATGGGAATGGGCAGATCTTCTTGCTGCTTACCATCAGTGGGACCACGCAAAGCGAAACCATCACGGACCTCACAAGCTATAAGGAGAACCCGAGAGATATACAGATTATAGAGAAGAGATACGTGAGTCTTATTACTACCCCTTTTTTTGTGTAGACGAAGCCATTGTGTTATAAGTAAACATGTGAATACTATAACTAGAAATAAATGCCTATTCATGTCTTTATATCAATATTCAGGACCCACTTCTGCACTTCACTGCACTGTTCTTTATAGATTACACATAAAACCTAAATTATTAACAGAGTTTGTTTAAACCGTACTTATGTTTACTGCTCGTACCTGCAAACAGACAGATATATACAATTATACATAGCGTCGGGGATAGTGCAATGCCGCGTAAAACAAAGTCGATAGAGTTCGAAATTCAAACAACGTTCAAGGAAGTTGGACCTTGCTAAATTTCTTCGTTACGCGGTATTGCATTATCCCCGACGATAGACAAACTGACATGATGAGCTAAGTATTGGAGTTCCTTGTTTGACTACCTTATAAAACTATCTAGGTATTTCAATAGGTAAGTAACAGGTAGCTGTGTCCAAACAATCTATCAATTTCATTGAAATAGTCACTATCAATCAACCGTTAAAAGGATTAACAAAACCATTAAAAAGATTAACGGTCAATGATCTATGTTTTATTTTCATTGATGGATAAGTAAACAGCTATTCATCACGTTTTCTTTTTATTAGATGATGCCAAAGCGGCTATTTTAGTAGCGGTGTCGATATTACCTTGTCAAGGTCTAGGTTGATTCAGAATAGAAGTATGGGTCTCGCGTCTTCAGATAATGTGCCTACAATAATGCAGGACATCACATACTCGTAATTACATGTTTGATTTAAGTTGCAATATTCCTATATATGTAAGTAAACTCCCCCATATATATATATATATACCCAGGTCCCCATTTAACAGATTGCGAGTAAATTTATTAAGACTTTAATTCAGCTAATTAATAGTACTGACCCCACTAACCCCACCAACGGATTGGGCTAATGTTGTTATAATTACCTATTTTTGCCTAACACTTATTGGTAGGTTAAGTATCCAAGTAAAGAACCTATAAATATTTTTCGTAAGCATAAAACCCACGACGAAGTTACCCAACTTTTATTACAATTCTATAGACGAATCCATCCATTACCTAAATTTGTCATGTCGTATAGTCTGTTTCACAGTCACAATTTATTGACAGAATTAGACGGATGTATGCAGCTCACTTGGCTTGAGCTTACATGGAAACAGACTAGTTACAGCCACGAAAAACGCGTCCATAATACGCATGTACCTACTGTACCTAGGTTTCTTACAATATACCTCATTTCCAGACATGGTACTATCTGAACGAGCAATCAAGCGGCGTCGGCTGGCTCTGCGTAAAGGTGTACGGAGCGAAGGGCCTGGCTGCCGCCGACTTGGGGGGCAAGTCTGACCCCTTCTGCGTGTTGGAGCTGGGTAACTCCCGGCTACAGACTCATACGGAGTACAAGACGCTCGCGCCTAACTGGATGAAGATCTTTACTTTGTAAGTTGTTTGTTATTCAAACTTACTCTCTCTTCTCTTCCATACTAAGGAATCTTGTCGCTGATAGGCTTAAGTGCGATCCCCTCCTTCGTCATGGAGTTAGAGAATTTCCCAGCTGCTGTCCCGCACGGAGTACAGTGGACTTTGGTATTGAGAAAAGTTGTGAGTGTTTGCACCGCGCCATGCACCGAGCGCAGATTGTATCACTTGTTTTATCACATTTATAACAAGTCGATTTTAAGAACAGTTGGCAATAAATAAATCTGAACGAGATTTACTAGAACTTTAAATCCAACCAAACCAATCTTCTGAAAGCCTCAAAACTAAGCCCACAATTCCTTTCCAGCACAGTGAAGGACATAAGCTCAATCCTCGAGCTAACAGTATACGACGAGGACCACGACCACAAAGTGGAGTTTCTGGGCAAGCTGGCTGTACCACTGCTCAGCATCAGGAACGGGGAGAAGCGGTGGTATGCCCTGAAGGATAAGAAGATGAGGACGAGGGCGAAGGGGAACTACCCGCAGATACTGCTGGAAATGACTGTGATATGGAACCAGGTGGGAATGAGTTGAAGTGTCGAAAGAAGCAGTTTCTTCATAAAACGTTAAAATGTTGTTCTGCCGAACAAAGCGAAAATCTAATTAATATGCAACCTGGAATCTTTGATTTTTGTTACTTTATCTCACGATAACATCAGGTTGACTCTTCTTATCTTAATTAAATTTGATGACCGCATAGTTTTAGTAAATAGTAGCGACATATCGAACGCTGTAAAGCGTTCGTAATATCTGGTAATTTGACTGTAGAATATGCACTCTACAGTACTTGCATAAATACTATAATCAATTTAAATGTTTTTATTTAAAAGCACCCATTAAAAAAATATTGGATTGTCGATGTGCCGATAAAGCAATACCTAATCCTCCCTACGAACTATCAAAAGTTACGCAAAGATCTAACCCATCATAATAAGTGAACCTACTCATGTTATTTTATTACTAACAGTTGAAAGCCGCAATCCGAGTGATAAACCCGAAGGAGCCGAAGTACATGCACCAAGAGGCCAAGTTCAAGCGACAACTTTTTATCCGTAACGTCATGAGACTAAAGGCCATCATCATGTGGTTTATAGAGATTGGGAAGATTTTACAGTGAGTACCTATAACCAATTTTAAGCCTTATTACAAGGTATTAAGGTCTTCTATATGTCATCATATATAAGCATTTATGACATACTTCAAGATCTCGAAGGTGGACGTTCCTTTTTTATGTCTGGTTCTTTGTTTTTTGTGTAGGTACCTATGTTCTCCCCAGGCGTTTTATTAACGCTTAAAAGAGCCTCACAAGATGAGTTTCTGCAGCCAATAAATAACCTTTCTTATTTTTAAAAGACCGTACTTAAGTTACCTAATACACTTACTGCGCTGAGATCGATTGTGTATCAGCCAATCAGTGAGTGGAAAATAAAAGTGTAGTACAACCCAGTACCTACAACTAAAACATTGTTGAACTGTCGGATCAGGTGTACAACTAAGCGCTACTTTCTAGTCAAGATTTCGATCATCTATTGCTTCATTTCCAAGCTGATTCAGAGCATTCCGATGATGTATAAAAGTTGCGGTGGTGGCCGAGTTGATATGACGTCCGACTTTCAATCCGGAGGTCGCGGGTTCAAATCCTGGCTCGTACCAATGAGTTTTTCGGAACTTATGTACGAAATATCATTTGATATTTACCACTAGCTTTTCGGTGAAGGAAAACATCGTGAGGAAACCTGCATAAATCTGCGAAGAAATTCAAAGGTGTATGTGAAGTCCCCAATCCGCATTGGGCTAGCGTGGGACTATAGCCCGAGCCCCCTCGGGCATGAGAGGAGGCCTGTGCCCAGCAGTGGGACGTATATAGGCTGAATTATCTCCTTATCTATTCCAGAGACTGTTTTGAATGGGAGTCCCGCGTGCGCTCATTCTTCGGGCTGTTGGTGTGGCTCGCCTTCTGCTACTACTACGAGATGTGGATGTTGCCCTTCCTCATGCTGGTCTTCTTGACTAGGAACTGGCTTATTTACAGGCTCACTGGTAAGATTGGGGCCGTTTTTTTCCTTCATTATGAAGGAGGGGTCTGTCGTGCGTAGCGATACCCAAAGCATCTGACATTGCGCGTTAGCTTTAGATTCTAAATAATTTATTACAAATTTTAATACATGTGTGGTATAATATTAAATTAACATAGGAAAGACCTAACAGATCATTAGCTATTTACCTTCATAATCATTTTGCTTTGAGTTTTTACCGTTGATAATTATTTTATTAATTCTTTTCTTTTCTCTCACTTAAGGCTTCTACAGACGTTGGCAAATGACGTGCGATTTTAGATAATTTTTGGCTAAATCGCCAATTACATCCACACTTCCCGATATCGGGCCCTAAATTATTCCCGATGTCGGGCCTAATTATCGTTTTCCATTTCACGGAATTTCAGCACATACAAGAAATAAATACTTTGTCTCTAATTGCCAAAAATTTTCAATGTTTGATATTTTTGCATATGAACCATTTTTTTTTTCAATTCAAATATTGTTAACGATTGGCCCGACGTTGGGCCTGATATCAGGCCTGATGAAGTGTGAATGTATAATTGGCACGTAAGTAGGAGCAACGAATTCAATCGATCAACTAAATGCCGCAATGTAATTACAACTATTGCAAATCGCATGCGATTATCGGTGACGTTTGGAGAGGCCGTTATACGAGAAGTTCCATGATTCCGTTTTTTTTTTGTTTTTTATGTGCATTTTTTCCATTTGTTTAGTTTGTTTTATTGTTATTTTTAGTTGAATACGAAGACACCAGAATATTTCAAGCATTTAAGCCGTATTTGCCAAGAATAAGTAAGTTTCTGTATAAAGGTATCTACGCGGCATTTTTATATGATCTGTTTTTGGAATAAAATCGATCTTAATCTTAACCCTGTGATCGCCAAAGACGTCCATAGACGCGCACAATTACAGTTTCATATTAACCTATGCTATGCTATTTTTATAAGGTTTATGATGACGAATTATTCGTGTTTAATAGGCGTGGCGTTCAAAGGGTTAAGATGAATAAATATATTAAATATTCTTTGCCGGCCGCGTATCCAACTTGCAAATCGCTTACGCTCTGTAGCAATCGAAACGCAACTGTCACTGTCGCACTAATATGGAAGAGTGATAGAGAAACACAAAGCGTTTCGTTGTCGAAGCGATAGCGATTGTCACCTTGGCTAGACCGGCTGGTGTATTTTCGGTGCTTTCCCAACCCAACCAGGTTAATAGTACTTACAATGCTTATTTTGCTTTTTTCAACGGGGTTTCTGACTAAGTAAGTAAAGACTTAATTTAACAAAATAAACAAGCAATGTCTAACCAAACTTGTGTCTTTTAAATGTTGCCAAAGAATATCATCATTGAAGCATGATGATAAAAATAAAATAAATGACTTATTTTGCAAACCAGGGGGCAATCCACTGCTACAACCAGTGGACGACGAAGACCTGCTAGCCGAGGAAGATGACGAGGAAGAAGTGGATAAGGTATTCTTCCTGTTACTTATACATTTGTCAGTAGAACTGTTTGTGTCAACTCGTGCTTTAGTCCCTTGTTACGATCAAGATTCTGACCTATATTTCGCTTATTCGGGACTCAAAATCGGCATTTGCAGAAAAAAATATCTTTGCTCTCTTGTTGCACCTGTAATTATACACGCGACCCGTTTTCTAGAGTAAATAATAAAGCTAGTAAATATAACTGAAATCACCAGTAAGTACCGCTAAAAAAGAAAAGACTAGTAGAGTAGTAGAGTAGGAGGATTATTCATTTGGCGAACCGTCTCCTAAATCCTAATATCGTCAGTTCCTACTCCAGTTTATTCCTTTACTTACCTACTTGTTTTAGTGTAGGTATAGGGTCAGTAGAAGGGTTTATTCTTTTTGTTAATCTTTTGTTGTTTTCTGCAGGAGGAGAAGAAATCTCTAAAAGAGAGACTGCAAGCAATACAGGAGGTGACGCAAACGGTGCAAAATGCGATCGGCTACGTCGCTTCATTAGGAGAAGCTGTTAAAAAGTAAGCTATGTGGGATGTGGGGGCATTCCACGAGAATGTCGCTTACGTAAAGCTTTTGCCTTGTATAGCAGCTGTCTCAAGCAAATCCGTAAAGCTCGAGAATATACCGCCTTTGTTAACCAACATAGCTTTCTCAGTATTGGAAAAATAGCGTTACGTAAGCGACATTGCTCACTTACTAATTAAGAAATTGTAAAGTTTATCTTAATGCATAATAATGGTATTCTTTGAACTGTACCTTTCAATTCTTTTTCAGTTTAGCGAACTTCACGGTGCCATATCTTAGTTACATTGCCATCATCATGCTGTTCGGAGCGATGGTGGTTCTCTATGTGATACCGCTGCGATACTTGCTCATGGCGTGGGGTAAGTTTGTCTGTTTTATTCGATTTTGTACCTACCGTTTCAACGCCAATAACGGCCACAAACGCGCGTGGTTACAGTGAACTTAATATAAACCATCACGCATTCCAATTAAGGTTTACAATGGCGGGTTGTATATAAAAGGCGTGGCGTTCAAAGGGTTAATTATAATGTAAATATCTACAGTCTATGCAGTACTCCTTGCTATTCTGGACGGGCATAAACAGATGGAGTACCTACCTATTATCCAGGTGTTCGCTAAATTCTAATAAGATTAATACGCCTAATAAACATAACAGTAACTGCTTTGCGGGCAGCGAGATACAACGAGTTGCGAAATTGCGTGTACACATAATCAAAGTTTCCATGCAACTTTGCGACTGGGTGTGGGTGCCTTACGCCAAGTGAACTTACCTCCTTCCTCCTTAAATGCTACCGTCGTTCGTGCCGAGTTCATACTGAACCTGATTCCTAATGAGCCAGGGTCTGGATAAGCGAGGCCATAGGTACTAATATTAATATTTTAATTTCGACAGGCATAAATAAATTCACACGCAAAATCCTCCGGCCACACACGATACCGAACAACGAAGTTTTGGATCTGCTATCGAGGGTTCCGGACGATGAGACTTTGGTAAGTTCAATATTACTTTAAAGTGTCCACTTTATATAAGCTAATATTTACATTCAACCAGTGAAAATGTAAGTTAGGTAAGTACTTATCTAATTCTTTCACGACAAATAAATAATTTATTATGCTGACCGCCATACATTGGTATTTTTTTAATAAATGTATGGGGGTTTTGCATGCTTCAGATGTACAACATTTTAGAATCTCAAAGGTATAATTTCCCCGAACATGCAAGCTCGGCGCTGATGCCGACCGACCCCCATATATTTATTTAAAAAAATATTATTCAATGATCAAACTAATATTAGTATGCTGCCTGCCCACTAGCGGCACACTAGCGTCTTTTGAGCGTCGTCGGCGTCTAGTCCGCGCTATGAAAAATGGCGTTGCTGCGCAGTTGCGTCACAACGTTGCGTCGAACAGCAGCCATAGAGTTGACTAGACGTCGATGCTTGAGAGACGCAAGCGTGGGGTGGCCCTAATAATGGTGTGCAAAAATCTCTTAGAAGCTCGACGCCAAGGTCCACGCCAAACGTGCCTGTTGGCATTCGCAACAGAAACCTTACCTAGCCACTTTTCCTTCCAGCTGGACTGCCGCGAGCTGAAACCCCACTCCTCTGCCGAGCACCGCCGCGACGCGCGCAAGAAGCACAAGACGTCATAACGCGGCACCTTGCGTCGTCGGCTCGCCGACTATGTCGCCAAGTTGAGGGTTAGACTTTAGGAAACTTGCCACGGCTTTTGCATATGTATTAAGGAATATTAGGACGAACTAAGTGGTGCAAATTGTGCAAAATATTGCGATAAAACTAGATTTTCAAGTGTTAACGTATTCACTGCCAGCGCGAGCTACGCGCTACGTTCGTAGTCACACGAAGAAACCCATTTGTAGCGAAAAGTGCCTACGAACAGAGAGCCCACCTAGCGGGACGCTGGCAGTGAATGTGTTAAATTTGACAATCTAATTATTATTAAAAAAAAACGTATGGCGCCGTACAGCAACTACTTAATTCGATTGTCATAACACGTCTATCTATAGATCGTGTCATTCACGACGACGTGTGTCTTGACTCGTAATATCATGTTATTAAGGGTTAGGTTTGACAAATCTGCGCGTCATCGTGGATGACACGAACGATACAATTGTTATAGACATAGATACAATATGTTACACTTTGTGCGTCTTATTGTTTCTTTATCTAAGATATTAACCCTTTGAGTGCCAAGTGCAATGCAAATTAAGTGCCCCTAACGCCTCGTGCGGCGGTAAATATTGCACACTGTTAAGTGACTATTCATAATCCTTATTGCATAGACACAAGGTCCACATAAAGATAGTTAAGAGTGTTGCCGTTACTAAACGTCCCTCGACGTCGTGGCGTGCGGAGCAATCTCCGAGGACGTGAAATGACGTATTTGGCATTCAAAAGGTTAAGGGCCGGTAAAGACGGACTGCAACTCGACTGCAACTTGTATGGGATGGGAACTGCATGCCGACTGCACTCCAACTGCAACGTCGACGTGCAGTTCCCATACAAGTTGCAGTCGTCGAGTTGCAGTCCGTCTGTACCGGCCCTAACATAGAGTACACACCTTGAAGAATTACCTCGCCAAAGTAAGTACCCCATAAATATGGTATATTAAATGTGTTCAATATCCCAATAATTTTAAGCGTTTTCACAGATAAATAAATTATCATAGACATGCGAACTCGAACCAGAATTCATGCCTAGCGAAATCATTAACCCTGATGCCACTTATTCTGGTCCTTCGGGTGTCTATGGTTGGCTGTGGCCTTTCAAACATAGTTTTTTGCCCCAGTCAAAAAAGATCCGTGCGTAAAGCAATCAATGGGGTAGTTAACAAACTAGCACAAAAATCTCATATAACTTTTAAACAGTATATACATTATAGCTCCTAGTTTTTTTTTACCTGTAAACATTTTTTGTTAAACATTTCAAAAGGTATTCCAAGAATCTCATGACCTCGAATATATTCCATGCAATATAAATATTTGTATGTGATTTGTAAACCAATTTGTATTTAATTCAATCTAAGGTGCATAAATTTGTATAAATTTACCCGAAAGTCGTCCACATAGATAGATAATAAAATCATCTCTTGTCATATTTATCAGCTTGATCGCATGAACATGTTTAACTTTTTGAGCGCTCTACATCAAAACTTTTTTGACACCACGCCATTCATGTAAGTAAAAGCATATAAGGTTCAATATCGCGTACCAAACTGCTAGCGTCTAGGGCAATACTACATATTAGTGCACCACCAACGAAACCAAAAGGGCATAAAAAGAGTCACTTACAGTAACATATTTGGATTTATATCCCAAATACTTTAACATGATAAAGTGACCTTGAAGAACTTTTCTACCTAATTTTTAATCTGTGTTTTTTTTACTTACACCATGGAACGTTTACCTATTTATAAACTTGACATTTTCTGCGGTAGTCAGAAAGGTCTTTAATAGTAGAATGTTATTAATGTTATTATTATTGAGTTACAATAACAACAATATTTCCAACACTTATTTAACAACATAGAGACGATCTCGCATATATTTTCATTTCCCAAGGTTTAGATATTCTACTTAATTCAAATTATTGACACAAATTAGGTTTAGGTAGTCAGTTTAGATTGACAATTTGATTGTGAATAATCGAATAATATAAATACAAATAATGTTAAAAGAAATGAGCAGGATCGGACAGAAAATATTAATATGTAATTAATGTAAAATATATAATCCAAAAATAGGTTTGATATGAAAAGAATAAACGTATAATGTGTTAAGTCTGGTCAACTTTTGTCACAAGAATTAAGCGGGAAATTCAATTATTATAAACTATAATCTGGCAAATCAACTTCGTCAGTAGAAAAAGACCGTCGCGCGTACAATTTTTAAATTTGCCGCCTTTTCTACTGACGAAATGGCTTTCCAGACTAAGCTTCTTAATGTCCCGCCTTTTTCTAATGATAGCAGCACAGCTAGCAGGACTTAAATTTAATTTACTACCAATGGTAGATTTATCTTAACACGCTGCATAGTGCATGGCCACACCGGCAGTGCGGAAGAAATTGAATTCTATAGTTAAACTTCCTTCTCAATTTAGTTAAGGCACACCACGCTTCGACATATTTAAATTCGATTTTTTTTAGAAAGACGGACAGATGAATTATAGCTGATCAAACAGAACCATAGGTATGAATGAAGGCGTTTGGACGTACAAAAAATAACCACCAAGTTTAGATTTATGGTGAACAATAAAAAAGAAATGCATAAAAAAATGATTTCCGCACCTCCCGATTTGATCGGTCACATTTTTTTTATAGAATCAAGTGTGAAGCGAGTTAAATTATTTTTTAATTCCACACTTTTAAATTGGCAAATTATTTCGGTTTTGCGAAAAGTTTTCCCGTCTGGACACTGCTTGGGCCAAATAGTCTTGTCCGAACCATCGCACATTGCCAGTGCCAGTGGCAAAAGTCCGTTTCTTCCAAAGTTTTCCATTTAGATACGAAATTAATTTTAAGATTGATTTTTATACCTATTTTAAGTATCAAAGTTATCTTAGAAATTTCTTATACGCTATATTAATAATTTAGTGAGATTGCATTTAAAGTAAAATTTATAAAAGCGATAAATTAATATTAAAGATATAGATAGGGATTTTAATAAAAATTACACAAATTTTGTATCAAATGTTATATGTATTAGACATTTTGTTAAGTTACTGTTGAAAATTTAAACAAATAGTTGTCAACTCAAAAGTAAGTAATAAATAATTTATAGATGTATTGTATGTATGTATATAGAAATGATTAAAAGTAACTAAATTTGTTTACAATACCGATAGATATTTTGAGGAAACGTTAAGAGCATCAAACTATAAAATAAATATGGAATCAGATAACATAAGTAGGTAGGTCTAAATATTTTTTTGTCTAGCCATCTTTTTGTCCCGATCTCAATGTTTAGTAGAGATAGTAATTATTAACTACAAAATAAACACTGTTATTTTACCTTTATGACGGATATCCAATCTCATCAATAAACTTGACGCTTTTTCAGAAACATAGACTAATAGTTTTTTTCACCTTCACTGTCATTAATTTAATATTCTTTTGTAAATTATTATTTTTTAGTCTCACTTGCCGCAGTGCCAATAAGGTTTCCTTTAGTATTTTGCAAGTATTGAAATTAAAAAAAAGATAATGTTTTACTAAATTGAGGCAGGGCACGATACACGTTTCTGAAGTAATTTGGAAAAAATCAACAACATTTTTTTTAATTGTATGGGTGATGTGACGTCCCAGCTTTTCTTAATTTTCCGTCAATTTTCAGTGACGATAACGATTTGTTGGACTATAGCTTGCATAAATGTAAAAAAAAATGTTAACAATGTTTACATAATATAATATTTTATGGGCTGTAATGTCAATGTTGTAACTTCCGAATGCTTAGGGCTGTGTAATGATTAAACATCTAAGTAAGTGCTTCATCTAACCCCGGTTTTCCATAAGCATGTTTGTATTAACATTATTTTAAAACGGGTCACTCATTCATTAAGTCTAATAAACGCTCGATATGTTTGACATGTCGTTTTAAAATAATTTTAATATGTTCGAGTCTCACGGGAGTTCTATGTTGGTGTTTGAAGACTGAACCCCAAAATTATAAGGCATTATAACGTATAAAAAGAAGAACAAATGTAAGACTGTTACGGATTTGAAGAACCGGAGTAAATATGTAACAATTACTATCTATCAACCAGTGTTGGCCGAAACGTTAATGCAATGATCATTAACCATTACTAATTGAACCGTCAACTGTAACCGTCCGTTACGGTTCAATGTGTAATGGTTGATGGTCAATTGCAATTACCGTTCGGCCAACACTGCTATCAACTACATTCCTTTACATTGTATTTTGCTTAAAACTGTATAACTTAGTAGACGCTACGTGAAATTTTAACCTCTACATTAGCACAGATGTTTAATATTGTCATATCTTTGAAATCTATCTAGGAAAATAATTGAAATTTTTTATCTATACTAGCTGAATGTCTTATTATAGTACAATTTGGTACCTGCTGATTCCTCTCTTTCTTCAATCATAGTATTTATATGCGAATCTCATAATCTTGAGCTAATTATATCTAAAATACATTTCAATTTATAATTATTTAATTGTAAACGATGCGCTTTATTATTATTATTTTAAAATATGATAATCTTGCACCCTCCGATTAAAACTAGTATTACAAATTAAATATGTCAAAAGACCTATCGTTATAATCGAAATTACGTTACTTTCCTCTCTATCGCTCGAATGCTCAAGAGTGATAGAGAGGATAACGAAATTTAAATTTCGGTTTTAACGGTAAGCCCTCAGAAGCCGACAAGAGAAACAAAATATGTATTATCGACTATTAATAATTTGATTTTATTATAAATTATTTTCTTTTCTTGATTTAATTTCGTGTTCTATTTTCGAATACTTTAGTACAGCTTTCTATCTGTTCTAGTCAATTGCTTAAAAAATATTAAGTTCCTGCTACTGTGTATGATAAGAACATTATTTTTGTGAGAGCACGGCTAGAGCACTATTTTATATAATGTACTAAGTTAGCACTAAAGCACTGTTTCAGCGTTACATTATTTACTGTGTAAAACAGCTGCATAAAAAAAGATGTGATATGTAATGTATAAGTTTTTTAAAATCGAACAGAATATGATTTGTGTTAATAATAACGTGTGTTTCATTTGTGTTACAAAATAGCCTCTCAAACTATCCTTAGAATGTATCGAGTGGTGAGCGGTCAAACCTGATAAGTCAAGCAAATGGGTTTTTAATTAGAACCGACGTACTGCTACTAAGCGACATGCCTGGAGTTCTTATTTAAATGATAAATATTTATATTTACCGAGTTTGACCGCTTAGCCCTTGTTACGGTAATCTTAATCATGTCGCAAAGGGAATAATAGTTTAAAACAGATCTTTAGGTAGTGATCAAAAATGAGTATCGGGCCGATTCGAACTTTAAGATACATCAAATTTTAATGTTAAGTCTAGATACGATACGAATCGGATATGTCAGTGTTAAAAGTGACGTTTTTGTTTGAAGAAACGTCACATTTGATACTGACGTCAATATCGTATCTAGACCGATAGATCCACACTCGCTATCGCCCCGACGTCGGGCCCGAGCAAGAGCATTTTTTCGTTTCACCGTTTTACCAAATATAAGCGCTGGTGGCCTAGCGGTAAAAGCGTGCGACTTGCAATCTGGAGGTCGCGGGTTCAAACCCCGGTTCGTACCAATGAATTTTTAGGAGCTTATATACGAACTATCATTTGATATTTACCAGTCCCTTTTCGATGAAGGAAAACATCGGAAACAGGAAACCGGACTAATTCCAATAAGGCCTATTTTATCGTCTGGGTTGGAAGGTCAGATGGCAGTCGCTTTCATAAAAACGAATAGTGCCTGCGCCAAATCTTGGGATTAGTTATCAAGCGGACCCCAGGCTCCCATGAACCGTGGCAAAATGCCGGGACAACGCGAGGAACAAGAAGACCAAATATCAGCACATCTTTTACAATATTTGACATGTAATAAATACCAGGGATCGGAACCGGTTTTTTGCAAAAACATCGATATAACCATATATTTCGGTTTATTTTATACTCTAAATGTAGAACTCAGTTGTGTTTTCAGATAACGACTTCGTATTATTAGATTGCCTAATTAGAAATGAAGTAATTAACAAAGAACGAAAAAATACCGTTTTCGTTCCCATACAAAAAATACCGGCTTCCGATCCCTGAAAAATACTTTGTCTCTAATTGCCCAAAATGTTCAATGTTTGATAGTTCTGCATAATGAACCATTTTCTTACATTTCAAAGATTCTTAACAATTTGCTGATAAACCGTGAAACGGAAAACAATTATCAGGCCCGACATGGAGATTGGCTTCGGGCCGATATCAGGAAGTCGATGTAATTGGCCCCTATTAAAAATATTTGATTATGATATTTGACGTATCTCAAAAGTTCGAATCGGGTCGTATGTCATAAAATATTATCGTAGAAGCTTAACTATATATATCGAAGCTATATATATATATATATATATATATATATATATATATATATATAGCATAGGTAGTTATGGTTAGTTTTATATTTTGGTGTTAGATCAAACAGTTCATGGTTAGCTAAAAACCTGCAAATAACAATATATAAACTAACGTTCCAGTCTTTCTTTAAATATTTACTTACTTAGTAGGTATAAGACCACGAATAACATAGTTGAATTATATATTGTTGTCTATTAAGTTATTATAGTTTGGTTTATAGTACTTACAGGTACTATTTTTATTTATAATATATACCTATACTATATATAAAAATGTATTCCCTTTGACATTTGATCATAGTTTTAGTATTTGTATTTACTATTCGATATGATGAGTTTTTCTCATTCTTCTAAGCATTTTAGTTCTTCTTCCATCATTATCTTCGCAATCTTCATTTTTACGCTTATCTGCCTCTTCAAAGGCATTTTCTTAACAGTTTTCGCATACCCTAAAAATATCAGTTCTAAATCATCGAATTCATGCAGATCTCGGTTATTTTGACTTATATGATTTGCATTAGGATCGGAATTCATACGTCTCTTTTTCCAATTAGGTTTTTCTATCACACATTCTAAATTATCTGAATCTGACCCAAAATTGTTTGAAGAATGCTTCCCCATATTTTTTGTAGGCTGTTTGCTAATACATTCAGTAGCTTCAAAGTCTGACCCAAAGTTCGTGTGGTCCGCTTCTTCCAGCTTAATATTAAGTATATTTTCAGAATATTCTTTCGCATTGTGATCATCTTCGGTATCGTTGAGGTAAACGACTTCTGTATTTGAACGTATGTGCGGCCGTAAGAAATCCAAGTACTTTGACCAATGCCAATGTTTGTATGATGAAACTGCTTTTGAGTTATCGGTCTGCGCCCTTAAGTGTTTCTTGTAACAATCTCTGAGGTTTTTCCACTTTACCTTCAGAATTTGTACTGCAACAAAAACGACAAGATAAATAATAAGTAGTTAATGAAGTAATTTAAATAAATGAGAACTGAGAGAGAGAGTGGATAAAGTATGTAGATATAACTTCGGTGGACAGGTCGCCATCAGATATATCGGTGCGGCCAAGGTGCTCACAAAAATCTGTACACGCCTTTATTGTCAAGGCGTTAGAGCACGCGATTTGAGCACGGCAGGCGTTCTGACATATCTGATGACGACTGTACCGTTAGTTTCAGGGTGGAACCACATCTATCAGCATGCTTTCAGCTTTGCGATTCGACGCATATATATCATACTAACGAGTGATTTCTCATATACATGATGCTGATAGATGTGATTTCACCCTCATGCTTAATAAGCCGAGTCTTTTTTTAAAGTAAAACAAGCGTACCTAAGTCCCGCCTGATAAATGTTCGCAATTAATTTTAGCAAGAAACTCTTAGAACGAGATATCGAAAAGTAGGGTAGCTATTTCCTGTCAAAAAGAGAACGGTATTACCTAAAGCTAAAATGCAATTTACGTAAGATCAGGCAGATCGTAATGTTCCTGTGTAATAAAACATTACGATATGACCGTAGTCACATTAAACCAATAGATAGGATAGATTCGTTATGTTGCTTCCAAAGAGAATTTAGTATAAAGGCGTATTGTCAAAGAAAATTATGTAAGTGGTCAACTAAATTTACTGCCATCTTTCGACCCAGCACTAATAGTATTTCATATAATAGAGAGCTTTTTAGTCGAGTACCGTGTTTAGGCAACAAATCTTGCTGAGTTGCTTAAGTAAGGTACGAGAAAAGCTTGATTATATCACTATTGTATACAATACTTTTTCTACGAGTCATCTAAAATACTTTTTTTACTATAAAACTTAAATAATTAATGAAAATTGGTAAGTATTCAGTAAACAAAAATGTAGAATAAAAGACTTATACGCGCGTTGAATGAATATGCTCATGAAGTAGTTGTCCGTTTATGTCTTTTCTATGGGAGTGCGGCGCGGAAAAGTACGTAATTATAGTTTGGTATAGGTACGAAATCTTAATTGAACCATTACAGTCGACGAGTAGAAGAAACTCTTAGAATGACATATAGCTATTTGACCCATTTTTTTCACTCAAATATCAAATATCAAACATTTATTCAGCATATGCATATGGCCTATTGGCCACAGGGGCACTTTTACATGTCCATTTTTACAAACAATAA